>NC_136461.1:29740145-30954975 GCF_902686455.1 Sciurus vulgaris
ATCCATCAGTCCATCCCCCTGGCTCTGTCATGCTCTCCAAACCACTTTTTTTTTTTTTTTCTCAACTTTTTCTAGTTCAAATTCGCCAGGCTACAATAAAACCTAGCAGAGCAGGGTGTGGAGGCACACACCTATAATCCCAGAGACTCAGGATGCTAAGACCAGAGAATTGCAAATTGGAGGCCAGCCCTGTCAGCAACTTAGCAAGGTCCTCGGCAACTTAATGAGACCCTGTCTAAAATAAAAACTAATAAATAAAAAGGGCCGGGAATGTAGATCAGTAGTTAAGTACCCCTGGGTTCTATCCCTGGTACCAAAACAAAAGACCATAAAAAAATAGTACAGTCACTATGAAAAATAATATGGCAGTTCCTCAAAATACAAAAAATAAAATTACCATATGACACAGCATATAGTAATTCTTCTGGTATAAGTTCAAAAGAACTGAAAACAGAATGTTGAACAAATATTTATACATCTCCCCACCCCCATACCCTGTATGGGGATTGAACTCAGGATTTTTAGCATGCTAAGGAAGCACTCTACCACAGAGCTACATACCACAGCCCACACATACATTTTTATAACAGCATTATTCACAACAGTCAAAAGGTAGAAGTAACCCAAACATCCATCAACAGATAAATGGATAATAAAGTGTGGTATACATCCATATACTGGAATATTATTCAGCCTTAAAAAGGACAGAAAATTATGATGCATGCTACAACACCACTGAACTTCAAAGTCATTATTACTAAGTGAAATAAACCAGTAACAAAAATACACAATTATATGAGGAACCAAAAATATGGTTCCACTTATATGAGGTACATATAATGGTCAAATTCATTGAGACAAAGTCAGGTGATGGTTAGCAGGGTCTAGAGAAAAGAGAAAATGGAGATTATTATTTAATAGGGTTTAATAGGTACAGAGTTTCAGTTTGGGAAAATGAAAAAATATTGGAAATGGAAGGTACTGGTGGTCATACATAAATGTGAATGTACCTGATGGTTAAAGTGGTAAATTTTAGTTTATGTATACATTTTTACCTTTGTGTGTGTGTGTGTGTGTGTATTGGGAATTGAACCCTGGGCCTCACACATGCTAAGCACACACTCTACCACCAAGCATAATCTACCTCCATCCCTATGTATAGTTAATCACAATAAAAGAGCTAGATGATAGCTTTTAGGCACAAGGCAAAACCTGTGCATATTAGTTATGAAATAAAATTTTTGAAATTATTAGAGCTAGTAATGTTTAGTTCTTAAAGTGAGTGTGCTTACACAGGTATTTTCACCTTTTGATAATTTATTGAGCTATAGTTATAAATTATGCATTTTAATAGGTATTAACTCAAATCATACTGCAAAGTTAAAAAAAGCAAAAATACAGCAACATTATATACATTTGCATGAAAGATAAATATCTAAACAAAGCTGGAAACCAATTAGTTTTGTAAATGTCACATTTGGCCCAGGTTTAGGTAATACTAATAGTGTAAATATCACACTCATGCTTGGAATTTTATTACCTGCCTAGAATACTATTCTACCCAGTCAGCCTAGTTTGTAGCTGAATGCCTCACATGTCCCCTAATATACAACTTTAATTATAATTTCAGTGTTCTTCCTATAAAATGGTCAGCCTGGGCGCTGGGAAAAGCTAAAAGGATTTGTGTTATTTTTCAAAGGCATGCCACTATTCTATATCCCCCTCTCCCAGAGGACACCTATGATTTGTGTTCACAGAAATGACTGTGAATAAACTGGGTGTGGTCCCAAGTGACTCAGGAGGCTGAGACAGGAGGATCACAAGTTCAAAGTCAGTCTTAGCAATTGAGCAAGGCCCTAAGCAATGTAGTGAGACACTGTCTCAAAAATAAAAAATTAAAAGGGATAGGGCTTTGGTTCAGTTGATAAATGCCCCTGGGTTCAATTCCTGGTACCAGTAAATAAATAAATAAAAGAAATTACTATGAATAAATGCTTTGCTCTGCACAATTATATTTTGACTATATTAAAGGACCTGGTTTCTTTGTGAGGCCTGATCACTGAAATATTCTGAAAATTTAGTGGTTTAACTCACCTAGTCCCACTATCTAACAGAATTGACGTATCTCAGCAAACATTTACTGAGTCCATAATGTGCAAGGTACTCTGTAAGATGTAAGGCATGCAAAGAAGATTAAGAAAGAGCTCTTGTCTTTAAGGAGTCTAAGCTGGCAAGAGACACAAATAAGTGAAATAAATGAGGGTGATATAAAAGTTTATAAGAGATATTAAAGTTTGTGCAGTCTACTCTAAATATCATAACCATTAAACATTTAATGTTCTAGGCACTGAAATGAGTACTAAAGGGAAATAAACCCTATGTCAAGGGTTTATTTCAAGACTAAAAAAATTATGGGGAAAGCCCACAAGGCTGAAATAATGTTAACTCTTCAAATAACAGAGCTCAAGTACCCAGAGGAGCTAATGAAGGTGAGAGAAATCTCTCACCAGGAAAACCAGGAGAATTTAGGAGTGGTGGTTCTCAACTGGAAGTGATTCTGTCTACCAATGTGCATTTGGTAATATATGGAAACATTTTTGGCTTGGGTCCCACAATTGTGGGAGTGGGAGTGCTACCAGCATCTAGTAGGTAGAGGCCAAGGATGCTGCTAAGCATCCTACAATGCAACAACCCCCACCTCTTCAAAAATTATCTGACCCCAAAATGTCAATAGCCCTGAACTGAGAAGTCCTATCTAATGAAATTTCACTTTGGAGAGATTTCCCCAAAATGTTAGGTGTACAACCACAAAGATGTCACCTATTTAAGGTTCCAACCCTTCAGGGCTGCCATGCTATAACCTAATGAGTATAGTAATCAACAGTGTTTTGGGCTCAGGGCAGAACCTAGAGCTCCAAGCACCAGCTGTGATGCCTCAACAGCCCCTGTTCACAAGCAAAAAGAAAGGCTGCCCCCTAATTTGGTTCCTTTACTCCAAGTCATCTTCCCCTTTTTGACTTCATTTCCTGCCCATTTCAAATTAGATCCTAAAGTCCTTCAATCACTTTCTTGCCTCTATGGATTACACCCCTTGAAAACCACATCCTTGGATTTATGGATCAATATAATCATTCACCTTCTCTGCTTACTGTACCCTATCTTTCCATGGATATCTCACTCAATGAAATCAGTAATGAACCCTGACCACCAAATTTAACATTTGTCTACCAAGTTTTCAAAACAAATAATAGAAAAAGAAGTATAACGTGATAACTTTGAGCTCTCTTGCCTTCATAAATCACTGTCCTGGGGCTTCAATGGCACCATTGTCTTGAGGGTTTCTTATTTCACTAGACCTCCCTCAGTCTCTTTTACTGAGGCCAATCACTAATCTACTAGTAATGACTGTCATAGGAACAATATTGAGAAATGGCAGTCTTTATGGCATCCACCTACATCTAGGTTGACACTTATGGTTTCTACAACCATTTTTGTGCTGATAACTGCTGAAATCCACATCCACAATCTAGTTATCTTTTGTGATGCCAGACCTGTATGTTCAACTGGACATTGCCATCATCAGTGAAAGGTGTATAGTATGATCTCTGGAGCTGGACTGCCAAGATTTATGTCCTAGCTGCACCACTTAATAGCTATGTAACATTTGGAAATTACTTCTCTGTGTAATAGTCAAGCTCACTCTCAGTCTTACAGGGTTAGCAGACATATCACCAAGTTAGAAGTTTAAAAGAGCAGTCTTCAAAGCTATAAAACTGAGATAACATACCAGAAAGTGGGAGGTTGAGAAGTTAGCTCAGTCTTCTGAGATCATGTAATCAGTAGAAATACCAATGACAAGATCCCTCATTTACACATTGAGATAATCTTAACTCTAACCTCAAAGTTTTATTGTGATGATTAAATGATTAATATATGCAAAGCATATGGAATAGGGCCTTCCCCTAGAAGCAGCCAATGTTAGCTGCTAACATTATCATCTTCACCACCACGTCATCATCATCATCACCTCAAACAGGCACCTGAAACCTAAAGTTTTCAAAACTGAATTTATTGTCTTCTTGTCCGTACTTAGGTAAACCACCTAGATAACCAAACATTTTGAAGTACTCTTAGTATCTCTGACTTTTTCTTCCCGTATTTTCCTTTGTCACAACCTGTGTCCATACTAGTTCCTAATACCATACATTATCTCAAAGTCACCATCTCATTTCCCATTGTCATTACATCAACTGGAATCTTCACAATTTCTCAAATAGATTATTCTCCCAGTTTCCTCACTGATTTTCCTACTTTTAGGGTATAACCTCTTCAACTTATGTCCACACTGCATCTTTCTAAAATGAAAATCAGATCCCATCCAGCCCTAAACTCATTAGCATCACTTCTATAATTATGAAAGCTGTCTCTTAAGATCTCTCCCCAATGTCTCCCTATCTATGCTATCCTCTGTTCCTACAGCACCCTGCAGTTTCCTATATCATGGAACTTTCTGTATACAACTTTACAATAGTTCTATCTTCCCCACTAGACTACAAATTCTAAGGGAAGAAATTATACACGTACCTCTAATCCCAGCATCTAGAACATCTAAGAAAAAATACTCAATGACTACTCCATGTATGAAGCATAGACTGCTAGACTCTATCCTCATTGAAACTCAGATACATTAGGAAACCTACCCAAAGTCACACAGGTAGTTAGTGGTAAGCTGTGAATACATGTCTTCTGATCTCAGTGTTCTTTTCCCACCCTATTGCTAGTTCCTGTTCCATACAAATCAGCTTTATGACTTTGGGAAATCACTCTCTCTCCTGGAATCTCCAGTTTTTCATATCCAACATTACTTCTAGTTCTAATAGTCTAAGTTTCAGGGGAAAAAATGTTTGGGCATAGGTGGGTGAAAGAGAAAAAATTCCTCTAAAGAAATTTAATCAAATTCAATTAAAAAGAGAAGCTGAAGAGTAGGGAAAAAGTTGATCTCTTAGCTAACTTTGCTTTCTTAAAAGGAAAACTTTTTTTGTTTTAACTTACAACTTTATTTGGTTAGAAAGAATGAATCAGCTGCAGGAACATCATGGCAATTACACCTTTTAGTTTTGCTCAGCAAAAATTCTACTGCAAACATGTTGAATAAACTGGATAGAGTAAGATGCTCAGAAAGCAGAAGAATCTCTACCTGACCTGTTCAGTCGGTGTGATGTTCAATCCATGTGGTGAGAGGAATGGTTTGGAATTCATAGTGTAGATCATGTTTTTTTATAGCTGTGTCTTTAAGAGAAAAGGGGCCAGAATCATATAAGGGCATACTTTTCAAACTGAGAAGTGCATAATATATGTGATGCACTCTTCCAGACCACTTTACAAAGTGGGAAAAACTTTTTTTGAATCAATTTTACATCAAAATATATATAAACAGATTAAGGCAGAGAATACAACATTGGCACATACTTTTAAGATAAAACATGAGAAACTCTGTAGTGGCTGCTTAGAAATCTGCATGCAAACACTGGAGAAGTACAGCTTTAAGGAAATTCAGAGGTCACCCATCCAGTTCAGTCACTTGCTGCTCTACACTTCAGAAGGCTGTGGTTCAGAGAGTGCCCTGGCCATATATAATTGGCTGGTAGTAAAGAACACACTCAATCCTGGATATTCTGCCTATACCCCAAATTGTTTCTGCCGCCTCTTTCCAGAAGAATTTTTACTCACCTTTGACCATGGTCTGTTTCTTTGCTTAAAGTAATGAATTCATACTAAAGTGAAACAAAATTTCAGAAACCAAAGAGGACAAGTTGAACCCTTTCTAGGTTCTCAAGAGCAAGCTTGAGAGAAGGTGAAAAACACACACACAGACAATGCCATGTGACTATGATACAGATACAGAAAATTTGATTACAAGGATCAGAGTTAATACATGTAAAATGTTTAGAACAGTGCCAAGCAGATGATAAACATTACAAAAATTACTTAATCTTTGGCTCCTGGGGGTGACAGCCTTGGCTAGGTAGGGTTTGAAGAAAAGAACCATGAAATACTAAACTGGACATGGTGGCAGTTACTTGGGAGACTATACCAGGAGGATTGCAAATTCAAAACCAGTCTGTTCAACTTAGTGAGACCCTGTCTCAAAATTTAAAAAAAAGAACTGGGGATGTAGCTCCAGTGGTAGGGTGCCCCTGGCTTCAATCACTAGTACTGCAAAAAACAAAACAAAACAAAACAAAACAAAACAACAAAACAAACAAACGAACAAAAAAACACCATAGTTGTAAGGGGCTATGTGGGACAAATACTATCCACAGTCCCTGATTTTATCCATTGAGTTTCCTCATCCTAACAAATCCAAAGAGGAAACTAATCAAGTCCCCAAGAAAGTCAATGATTTGTTCAAGTTTATATATATATATAACCAGAGAGGTTTTATATATATATGTGTGTGTGTGTGTGTGTGTGTGTATATATGTGTATATGTGTACAGAGTAGCAAAGTTGAGACTAAAATCCTGTTATTCCAGTAAATAAAAATGTCTACCAGGCTGAATGAAGACCTTAAAGACAGAATGAATTTGGAGAGAATACTTACACCTGAAGATTGACATAATGCTTATCAATAGATATTTAATGACTGCTATAAGCTTATGTATCAGTGTTTTTAACACTCTCTGGGTAATTCTAATGGGTAGCAAGGGTTCAGAACCACTGTTAGAAATACTGTGCTAGGCAATGAGATGTAAATAAGAACAGGGGTGGGGAGAATGTGCGAGTGAGCACATGAAAGACAAGGAAACTGACTAGGTAGCTAACCAGAGGAATCCAGACCTAAGCCTCGACAATTCAGGACCTCAAACTTATCTCCAATTACCTACAAGTATGTGTAGGGCACTCCAAGACAAGAGCAACAGGCACATAAGGCAAGGAAGACCTCAATATATGCTCATTGACACTAAAGAATCCATGACTTCTTTATTCAATCTGTAAATTCCAATAGCTCAAAGGATTATAGACTTCAGACATGAATTCTTTATAAAAGAATGTTAAACTGGGCACTGTGGCACACACCTGTAATCCCAGCTGCTCCAGAGGGTGAGGAAGGAGGATAACAAGTTTGAGACTAGCCTGAGCAATTTAGTGAAACTCTCAAAATAAAAAGAACTGGGAATATAGCTCAATGGTAGAGTGCCCTGAATTCAATCCCCAGTACCACAAAAATCAATCAACCAATATTAAAACTAAAAAAGCATGCAATAATGTATAAATTTAAGGGCTGGGGTTGTAGCTCAGTGGTACAGCCCTTGCCTAGCATGTATGAAGCACTGGGTTCGAGTCTCAGCACCACATAAAAATAAATAAATAAAATAAAGGTCCATCAACAAGTAAAAAATATTTAAAAAAAAAGAACACATAAATTTAAGGCACAGTGGCACACACCTATAAACCTCAACAGCTTGAAAGGTTGAAACAGGATCACAAGTTCAAAGCCAACCTCAGTAACTTAGCAAGGCACTCAGCAACTACTGAGACCCTGTCTCAAAATAAAAATTTAAAAAGGGCCAGGTGCAGTGGCACACACCTGTAATCCTAGCAGCTCAGGAGGCTGAGGCAGGAGGATCAAGAGTTCAAGGCAAGCCTCAGCAACTTAGTGAGGCCCCAAGCAACTCAGTGAGACCCTGTCTCTAAATAAAATAAAATAAAATAAAATAAAATTTTTTAAAAAGGGCTGGGGATGTGGCCCAGTGGCTAAGCACCTCTGGGTTCAATTTCCAGGGAACCAAAAAAAAATATTTTTAAAGGGGTGAGGATGTGGCTCAGCAGCAAAATTTCCCAGGGTTCGGTTCCTAGCACAGAAAAAGAGAGAGAGAGAGAGAGAGAGAGAGAGAGAGAGAGAAAGAGAGAAAGAAAGAAATCTACTTGTTTATCAGATTGACAAGAATGAAAAAGATGGGTACATTACCAAATTATAAGAGTGAGGGGAAACACCTGCAGGAACAAACTTTCTTAAAAGTAGTATGTTAATATGTATCAAAATGTAAAGACAAACCACCCAATTTAAAAACAGAACAAAGGACTTGAATAGGTATTTTTCCAAAGAAGATAAAAATGGCCAACAAACACACCATAATTAATCATCATGGAAATGAAAATCAACCATAATACCCACTAGGCTGACTATAATTTTTTTTTTTAAAGTGTTGAAGAAGATGTGGAGATACCGTACCCTAATATACTGTTGGCGGAAATGTAAAATGGGGTAGCCACTGTGGAAAACAGCAGTTCCTCAACGTTAAACACAGAATTATGTGATCCAGCAATTCCTCTCCTAGGTAGATAGCCAAAGTAATTAAAGGGGAAAAAAAAAAAAACTGAAAATAAGTAATCAAACAAATTCAGACATACATATGCTCATAGCAGCCCTTTTTTGCTTGTTTTGTGGTGCTGGGGATTGAAACCAGGGCCTTGCATATGCTAGGCAAGTACTCTTCAACTGAGCCACATTCCAAACCAGCAGCACATTTACAACAACTGAAAAGTGCTAACGTCCATCAAGAAAGGGACAAATTGTGTTCTACACATAATTATTCAACCATAAAAGGAATAAAGTATTGATTACATGCTACAATTAATGTAAGTTAAAGAAGTCAGATACAAAAGATTATATATTGTATGATCCCACTAAAATGTAATACGCAGATTAAATAATATACAGAGAAAAAAAGAAGACTGGTAGTTGTTGGGAACAGAGGGAAAGCAGAAATGGAAATAACTGTTTAATGGGTATGGAATTTTCTTTTCAAGATGAGGAAAATGCCTTGCAATCAGATAGAAGTATTGGCTGTATAATGCTGTGATTATGCCACTGAATTGTTCATATTAAAAGGATTAATGTTACATGGAATTTAACCTCAATAAGCAAAATAATATAAAATAAATACATCCTCTGGGGCTGGGATATAGCTCAGTGATAGGGAGCTTGCCTGGCATGCATAAAACCCTAGGTTCAATTTCCAGCATTTACCAAACACACACACACACACACACACACACACACACACACACACACACATACACACACAAAATAAAATAAAACTGTGTAGAACTGGTCGTGGTGGTGCTCACCTGCAATCTCAGTTACTTGGAAGGATGAGGCATGAGGACCACAAATTTGAGGCCAATTTAGACAGCTTAGTGAGACCGTGATTCAAAACAATTTAAAAAGGACTGGGAGTATAGAGCTCCATGGTATAGCACCACTGGGTTCAAACCCCAGGGTTGAAGGGAAAAAAAACTTACACAACAAAGAGTGCACTTTCCTTGTATACAAATTTTAAAATAATAGGAATGTCTGGAAAACTGAAGATAGACTACAAACTGCAACAAATGAATCTAACTGTACTAAAAATGTCAGACATAACTTCACTGATGGGGGTGAGGGGGGACAAAAGGAGCTGACCTAAGTAACTTTGTAAAACAATGTTATTTCTAGATACTATAAGGCTAAAAACAAAAACGGTACACACTGTACTCTGGTGAATATTCGTTTCTCACAGAAGTAACCATTGAAACTATTTTTCAGGTTACATAAATAAGTAAATATATAAAACAAAAGCCAGATTTCACACTCTCAAAGAAAGAAGGCACAAATAAGCAAAGAGCGAAACCTAGAATTAACCCTGTTGTTCTGGGATTAGTGTGAGAGATAATGATACAAATTAATGCTTACTTTTATATATAGATAGATACAGAAATAAATACAGATATGTGTGTATACATGAATTAGTGTATACACATATATTTCTTAATTCTTCCAACTGAGGAACAAGAAATATAGTGCCAGAAAGCAAGCAAGGTGGAACAAGTTTAGAAAAGAGAGAGAGAGAGAGAGAGAGAGAGAGAGAGAGAGAGAGAGAGAGAGAGAGAGGGGGGGGGGGGGGGGAGAGGGAGGGGGAGAGGGAGAGGGAGAGGGAGGGAGGGAGAGAGAGAGGGAGGGAGAGAGGGAGAGAGAGCGCGCACGCAAGCAATAAAAACAACAGGCTGGGGGGTGGGGGTGGGGTAGCTTGCTGGTTGAGAACTTGCCTAAGGACCGGCGTTTGATTCTCAGCAGCACCAAAAAATTTATCTCATGTATTTTTTAACATAGTACTAGAGTATAAATCAAATAATACAATAAATATCCATAATGATATGTTAAGTAAATGGTATAAATCAATGGAGAAGAAAGGACAAGTCTTTTTTTTTTTTGGTTCTGGGGACTGAACCCAGAGGCACCTCCTACTGAGCCATATCTGCAGTCCTTTTTATTTTTTATTTTGAGGTAGGTCTTGCTAAATTGCTGAGGCTGGCATCAAACTTGCACTCTTCCTGCCTCAGCCTTCAGAGTCACTGGGATTTGGGATTACAGGCGTACTCCACCACACCCAACAGGGCAAGTCTTCTGTAAAGAATTGCAATTCTAATGAGAAGGAATGAGGAAAATTACTACAGCAATTGCAACAGGATTCACTGGTTAATGCTAAAATCAGTGAGAGAAACTTGAGAAATGGGATACCTGCATAACCTCTAAGTATCTCCCCTGAAATACATATTATTACTGTGGTGTTTGTAACATGTCCACAAATTCTTTATATTCCTTCCTTCAGGTGAGGCTTAATTCTCCCATTCCGTGTGGAATAAACTTGGCAAGTCATTTCTAGTAAACATGACTGAATACTATCATATTATGAAAATGGAAAGGCAAAATAGCATGCAAAGGGAAAAAAAATATGAGTTTACAGAGGAGAAACCTGGCAGACAGACACAACCTTAACCAAATGATCAAGGCTAGCATCACCAGTAATAAGCTTTAATGATACCATGCAGTGAGATACGATGCAATGAGAAAGGTACTTAACGTCTTTATTTTCCCCAAATCTATAATGCCTATCTAAATCCTGAGAAACGAAAACCCAAACTAAAGGACATTCTAAAAGAGAGCTGACCAGTGCCCTTCAAATGTATCAAGGAAAGCAAGACTGAGGCACATACCCACAATCCCAGATACTCAGGAGGCTGAGACAGGAAGACCTCAAGTTTAAGGTCAGTCTAGACAACTTAGTGAGACCCTTTCTCAAAAATAAAAAGGGTTGGGGGTGTAACTCAGTGGTAGAATGTCCACAGGGTTCAATCCCCAGCACCAGAAAAAAAAAAAAAAAAAATGTATCAAGGATGTGAAAGACAAGGAAAAGCTAAAATACTGCCCCAGATTGGAGAAAACTAAGGGTACATGATGACTAAATACAGTATGGGAACCCAAACTGGATTCATAACAGAAAAGGCCATTAATGGAAAACTGGTAAAATCCAAGTCTACAGTTTAGTTAATAGTATCATATCTATGTCAATTTCCTAGTTTTTATAACTGTACCATGATAATGTAAGATGTTAATAGCTGGATAAAGCATACACAAGAACTCTGTGTACTATCTTTAAAACTCTTGTGTAAATCTACAGTTACTTCAAAATTTTTAAAACTAGTAATAATGTAGAACGTTGTTTCTCAACCTCAGTACTATTGCTATTTTGAGACAGATAATCCTTTGTTGTCGGGGGCGGTCTTATGCCTAGGAGGATGTTTAGCAATGTCTTTTGCCTTTACCCACTAGAGGCAGGAATCCACCTCCTCAGTTATTGCAACCAAAACTGTTTCCAGCAATTGCCAAATCTTCCTTGTAGGGCAAAACTGCTCCAGATTGAGACTGCTAATATAGAGTCATATACATCAACAAAAAATCCATAATATTATTAAAAGGAAAAATAGCAGACTAAGAACAGTGTGTAAACTGAAAGTGGTGGCATGCTTGTAATCCCATGGATTCTGGAGGCTGAGGCAGGAGGATCAGAAGTTAAAGGCAAGTCTCAGTAACTTTGCCAAGACCCTATCTCAAAATAAAAAATACAAAGGGCTTGGGATATGGCTCAGTAGTTAAGGATCCCTGGGTTCCATCCCAGTACCAAAAAAACAACAATAAATAAAATATTATTTTTAAAAGGGGCTAGTACCTTTAGTAGAGGTAAAGAGCCACTGGGGTCAATCTCAGCATGGGGGGTGGGAGGGGGCAGGACAGAGAATGGTTACTCCTGGATGCTGAGACTATATTTTCTTTGTACTTTTCAGTGTTATTTGGAAATTATTTTCAATAAGTATGTCTCATTTTTTTTCAAACACAAAAAAGGCTTTGTTCTTATCTTCCCCCCCCCCAAATGATTCCAATTCGATAACTATTGGTTCTGTCTTGAAAATGTCAAAATGGTTACCTCTTCTCTCCAGCCAGAGCCCAACCCCAGCCCCTCTCATCTAGGCTAATGTAAAAGAATCCTAAACTGTTTAACTTTCTTTAACCCATCTCTACCCAGACACTGGAGTTACTTCATAAAATAGATTTATTATTGCTTCCCTGTTTAAAACCCCAAACTTCATGGCATAGCTCTTAAGGCCCTCACAATCTGTGACCAGGACCTGTATTTTTAGTTTCACCTCCTATGATTGTCTCTCAAGTATTCTCTGTTCTAAATAGTTGCTGGCCATTCCTTGAAAACACATAAAAG
Source organism: Sciurus vulgaris (assembly GCF_902686455.1). Lineage (NCBI taxonomy): Eukaryota > Metazoa > Chordata > Mammalia > Rodentia > Sciuridae > Sciurus > Sciurus vulgaris. The sequence continues at coordinate 29,752,744 of NC_136461.1, forward strand.
AACATGCACTTTTCCATTCCTTCACTTTGTTCATGCTATTATTTTTGTCAGGAATATTCTTCTTTCTTCTGTGCCTGATAAAATATACAAAGTGCTACAGAGGAAAAGAATGGAGTGGAAGACAAATATATAAATAAACAGGAGGAGCTGGAGGGAAAATACAGAACAGCACAAGGTAAGAATTCAAGAAAGTAATTTTGGGTAGGATGAATAGTAATAGTGCCTATCTCAAAAGGTTGTGGTAAGGATATTAAAATGCTTAACAGCCGGGCACAGTGGCACATGCCTGTAATCCCAGAAGTTTGGGAGGCTGAGGCAGGAGGATCACAAGTTCAAAGCCAGCCTCAGCAATTTAGTGAGGCCCTAAGCAACTCTGTGAGACCCTGTCTCTAAATAAAATATTTTAAAAAGTGCTGGGGATGTGGCTCAGTGGTTATGTGCCCCTGGATTCAATTCCTGGTACCAAAAAATATGTGTAACATATGTCAAACTTTCAGAACATTGCCTAATATGTATGTTATTCTTGTTATTATTTTCATTATTCTTTTCTTTCTTTCTTTTTTTTTTTTTTTTTTTGATAATGGGAATTGAACCCAGAGGTGCTTTACCACTGAGATACATCCCCATTGTTTTGTTTTGTTTTGTTTTAATTTTTAGTTGGAGACATGCTGAGATCTCAGTAAATTGCTAAGGCTGGCCTTGAACTTGCAATCCTCCTGCGTTAGTCTCCTGAAAGGCCAGGATTACAGACATATGCCACCACACCCCACCTTCAGTATTATTATTATTGTGCAGTAGTGCTTCACCTCTGTCTTCCACAATGGGATGGAGCAGTGAGGCACCTGCTCAGAAGCATAGTGGCAAGCAGAATAATGTTCTGATTGAAATGTATCTCAAGAATTCAACAGATGACATAAGAACCCAATTCATTTATATCACACTACAGCACATACATGAATTCCTTATATGTCACAAGTAACTTTAACCTTTCAAATGTATATTTCTTTTGGAAGCAAAGTTGCTTCAACATCCTACCCCAGGCACTAAAGCATCAGGGCAGCAACTCAGCAAAGGAATCTGAATTTGCAAGCCTTGTTTGTGCTCTTCTGTGTTTTCCCATTTGTCCAATAGTCACTTCCCTTTCCTTATACAACATGGAAGGTTCGACTTCAGAGTTCTCCCCTTAGCTGCTTACCCAGTTTAACACTGTAGTCAAAGAAAAACTAAATTCACTTACAATAGAGGTGAATCAAAGGACCTAGAAAATCATCATTCATACATATATAGTAAAAAGAGTCAAAAACTTTCAGATTTTCCACTTAGCCTCTTGTCAGTCTCAGTCCTTTAAAAACACTCCCTCTGTCAATTGTGCCAAAAGCCTCTGGATAGGACCCATCTCTCCTGGCCAATAGGTCTTTGCACTTTTTATTTCATGTCCTATTAAACTACTGTGTTCCTCCATCCCATCTCTCCTTTCACCTCCCTCCTCCATGCATCCCAACTCCCTTGAGCACTATCAGACAGACAGTCCTTTAGTACAAAACACTATTCCTAAACTATGTCCCAAAGCAGACAAAAGAACACAGAGTTCCACATCTATTAGATGACACATACCCTGCTTACTAGTCAGACTGCCAAAAATCATTTGCTCCTCCTCTTATAGGTTTAGGCAAACACAAAGGGAACTAACTGTGCTCCTATGTCTGACTGCTTCTCCACAGTTAAAGCATCAGAGATACTTCCTCTCTATAAACCCAAATAGAACACTTTGTTTACTTTCTCTTAGCATATAGTTGATAGTATTTCCAGGCAGTCATTATACATGTTTGGCAAGTGCCTTCAAGTTTCTCAGTACAATGTTTCATCCAGTCACTGAAGGCAAAGCATTGTACCTTGAATTTACATGCCAAGGAGATGACTCAGACTGAAAAGAAGACCTCCAGTATCATCTTCCTGCAGTATATCAGACTCTACAAATGAGTCAGAAGACCCAGATCCAATTCCCAGGTGTGCGAGTCTTTTACAGTATGATCTCTGGTCAGCTCTTTAATCTTTCTGTACCTCAGTTTTTCCATCCTGGAAAACAGGGATTGTATTACCAGTCTCTACTTGAATTCAGACTCTCACTACTGAATGAAAATATTCATGTTCCTATAATTTGTAAAACAATCAGGGTTTGGAAAAAACAGAAAATTAAGCACAAAGGTTTCCCACTTATCAGTTCTGTCATGCAGAAATCCAAAGTAGAACCCAACAGAATCCCTAATCATGTAATCCCTCAGAAAGCAATTTTGACGCTCCATTCCACAAATCACATGCATAAGAATAATGAGAAGCCAAAGGCCAGGCAGGACCTTCAGATGCTAGGTGGCTATAGATGCAAGTCTTTGTATTTCTGGCTCCAAGACAAAATTACTGCTCTAGACCCTTAACAACTGTATTGTGGTTTTACCTCATAGAGCTACCTCAATACCTAAAGTACTTACTTATTCAGTATTTACAAAAGCAAGTACTTTTCACTGCCTTCATACAATATTTGTCCTCTTGTGACTGGTGTATTTCATGTAGCATATTTTCATGGTGTATCTGCATTGTACCATTAATCCAATTACCTTAATATTCAAAGTTCAATAATATTTCCTTAAGTTTTTCCTTCCAGACCGCCTTTCCCGGTAAAGTCCTACGCACATGCACTGTACACTTTCCTCTTGCCTTTTGCTTAATGTGGAAAGTAGACCCTTTTGTGTTTTGTTTTGCTCAGGTTTTTATTTTTTTTACTTGTCAATGGTCCTTTATTTATTTACATATTTATTTATATGTGGTGCTGAGAATCAAACCCAGTGCCCAGCGCTCCACCACTGACCTATGATCCCAGCCCTGTTTATTTGTTTTTGTGGTGCTGCAGATTAAGTCCAGCTAAACTGGTGAGGTTGGCCTTGAATTTGTGATCCTCCAGCCTCAGCCTCCCAAACTGCTGGGATTACAGGCCTGTGCCACCATGCCCCATTAGACCTTTTTAACTGTCACATTAGTCTTAATTAGGCAGAAGGCCATAATAAGATTATTGTTTGTATTTCTGTAGCATCTCCTATATAAAAATGATTTCACTTCTAATTTTTTAAATCCCTGATTTTTAAAAAGTATTTTTTAGTTGTAGATGGACACAATGCCTTTATTTTATTTATTTATTTTTATGTGGTGCTGAGGATTGAACCTAGTGCCTCACACATGCGAGGCAAGCGCATTACCAATGAGCCACAACCCCAGTCCTAAATCCCTGATCTTTATGCTGGGAATATAGCTCAATGGTACAGTAGTTGCATACCATGCTTGAGGCCCAAGGTTCAATCCCCAGACCAGAAAAAAATAATTAATTCCCATTCTTGGTCTTGTAAGTAGCTAATTATGTCTTTTTATTTTGATTGTCAGTGGACATTTATTTATTTATATATGGTACTGAGAATCTAAAACTGTGCCTCACACATGCTAGGCAAGCACTCTACCACTGAGCCACAACCCCAGCCCTATAATAGTCTTTTCTTTTGGATTAGTATAATAGTCATCTTTTCCTCCCCTTGAGTTTTCTAAATTATTTCTGAGAGCCAAGGCAAAAATATTGCCTACTATGATTCTAAAGAAATATTAAGGCAATCATCTTATAAACAAGGGCAGCTGAGAACAAGACCCTGTCACACACACACATACACACACACACACACACACACACAAGAATGGCATTTTGTTCACACTTGCCAAATTTATTCCAAATGAACCTCAAGTACTAAAAAGCAGCATATAATTTCATTGGCTGAAAAACAAGCAGAGCAGCACTACTCTAACAAGTAGTTAGGGCAGGATGGTGAGCAATGACAGAAATGAGGAATTGTGCATACCCATAAAGAATAGCACATAGATAGGTCATTTCCATTATTTAAACTTAAAAGTAAAAATAAAGGCAAAAAATTTTAGTAGGGATCAAAAGAAAATTTTATGAATATCCAAGGTATAATCAAAATTAAACACAACTTATAACCAATTCTGAAAGTTAACAGTCTTCACTGTTTCTCATATATTAATTAATCCTCATGGCATCTCAAGGATAAAAGAAATTTAACTCTCATATTCCAGGTACAACCATAGGAAGAACATGAACGTATTAAAATTAAGATGTACCCTTTTAATAAAATATTTCAGCAAATATTAAACATCTACCATATCATCACCACGATATAGGCATAAAGTATTCCACCGACATGTCCTATTCTACAGTGAGCAAGGCCTCTAGCAACTTTACTTTAGGTACACAGTTGTGAGTAAAGAAACATTTCTGAGTATGCAGTAGCTATTACAGAGTTATACCCAACCCTCATTACCATAACCCAATAAATTACTTTAAAATAGATGTAAAGCTGGCCACAGTAGTACACACCTGTAATTCTAGCTACTCGGCTGGCTGAGGCAGGAGGATGGCAAGCTTGAGGCCAGTCTCAGCAACTTAGCAAGACCCTGTCTCAAAATAAAAATAAAAAGGGTTGGGGAGATACACACACACACACACATACACACACACACACACACACACACATATACACATATATACATACATATCTCTATATATATCTCAATGGTAGCATGCCCCTGGGTTCAATTCCCAGTACTGCAAAATTAAAAAATAAAATACAAAGGGCTGGGGATAACACTCAGAGGTAGAAAGCCACTTGGTTCAACCCCCAGTACCAAAAAAACAAAATAGAGGTAAAATTTATTGAGAACACTTTACCCCCTTTTTGGTACTAGGGATTGAACCCAGAGGCACTTAACCACTGAGCCACATCCCCAGGCTTTTTATTTTTATTTTTCTATTTTGAGTCTGGGTTTCACTAAGTTGCTTAGAGCCTTACTAAACTGCTTACTAAATTGAAGCTGGTCTGAAACCTGCAATCCTCCTGTCTCAGCCTCCTAAACTGCTGGGATTATAGGCATGCACCACCACATTTGGTAAGAACATTTTTGACAGAGAATACTGGTGGCATAGGAGGGATGACACCTGAGAAAAGACCTGAAGGGGGAAAAAGCCACACTGTGAAGTAAGAGCAGAGGTTCCACCAGGCAGAGATAACAAGTGCAAGAGTCCTGTAGTGGGTTTTTTCTAGAGCATTCTCCAAATATCCACTAACCAGACTTCCCCTTAGATGTCCTACTGCCATTCCCACTGTACCCTGCAAAATCTTCCTGATTTCCAAGTTCACCATACTCTCAGGCACCCAATCTGAATCCTCAATCACACTGTACCCATTATTCTCTTCCTTTCTCAATCAGTAACCAACTGATACTAGTAAAATAATATTACTTTTCAATATTCAAAACATATTTTTCTTTTCTCTTCCATCCCCACTAACATCACACCAACTCAGAATATAGAAAGTATAGAATATAAGAATTGGAATGGGCTTTCCAGACTCATCCTCGGACCCTGAAGCCTCCACAATGTTGATGCCCAAGAAGAATCGGATTGCCATTTATGAATCCCTTTTTAAGGAGGGAGTAATGGTAGCCAAGAAGGATGTCCACATGCCCAAGCACCCAGAGCTGGCAGATAAGAATGTGCCCAACCTTTACATATGAAGGGCATGCAGTTTCTCAAGTTTTGAGGCTATATGAAGGAACGGTTTGCATGGAGACATTTCTACTGGTACCTGACCAACAAGGGCATCCAGTATCTCCGCCACCTGGGATTGTGCTTGCCACTCTACACCATGGCCGACCAGAAACTGGCAGGCCTCAGCCCAAAGGTCTGGAGGGCGAGTGACCTGCAAGGCTCACAAGAGGGGAAGCTGACAGAGACACCTACAGAGAGAGTGCTGTGCCCCCTGGTGCTGACAAGAAAGCCGAGGCTGGGGCTGGGTCAGCAACCAAATTCCAGTTTAGAGGAGGATTTGGTAGTGGACATGGTCAGCTGCCTCAGTGAAGTTGGACAGAATTATTTTGTTTTGAATAAACTTGTAGCCAGAAAAAAAAAAAATTGGAATGGTCCTTAGATATCATTAGTATAACTCCATCTTTACTAAAGTCCATATTAATCAAGTCTCCAAAGTATTAAGTCATAGATCTATTATTAACATCATACTTGAATTTTCAACACATATATTGCTGCTCACACACACTCCTCACACTCTGCCTTCATCATGTTACTCATCTCACTCCATAATATCTATGATACCTAGCTATTTAACACATCTTTTTACTACATATGCCATATGACCATTTCACATTTGAACTTTTTTCTTTTCTTTTCTTTTCTTTTTTTTTTTTAGTTATAGATGGACACCTTACCCTCATTTTATTTATTTATTTTTATGTGGTGCTGAGGATTGAACCCAGTGCCTCACATGTGCTAGGCAAGTGCTCTACCACTGAGCTATACCTCCAGCCCTCACCTTTTAACTCTTGTATTCCTTCCTTTGATATGTCTTTTCTTCTTTCTTACCTATCCAAACTTGACCTATTTCTCAAACTCACTTTTAGAGAGCTTTCCATGACTATGCTAGTCTTCAATGATTTCTCCCCTCTTGTAAATTCTATAATATTTAGTAGTTTATCATCAGTCTAGCACTTGCATCTCACGTATCCCAATCCTGTCCACCTTGCAAAGCACCATAAATATCTCTGTTCAAACACTTATTAGCTCTAACCCTATTTCATATATATACAGACTAAACACCTTAAGTACAGGGATCATGGCCTTGTCTCTGCAATAAGATGGTGCAGAAAGCAGTAGCTACCATATTTTTAGTTCATACTTTGTACTATATAGTATATTAAGTGCTTCACATACTTTATCTCATTTAATCATCACAATAATGTTATGTTACTATTTTCCTACTTTACAGAAGAAACAAAAGCACAAGGAATTTAGGTTAAAGTTGCATAACTTGGAAAAGACAGGGCTGGAATTTTAGCTAAATTCTGTCTCCCAAAACTGGCACAAAGTCAATTGCAAAAGTTTGTTGAATTATTCTTTCATTTCTTGTGTGCTGGTGGTCTTGTCACCCCAAATGAACTAATAAGGTAGAACCCATGCTAAGGGGCTTTTAGTGAAGTGGGGCAAAGAATTGCCCTTCCTGATTAAGTACTCATCAGAGGGTAGGTTCAGTGACAAGCACTTCATGTTCAACCTCTCAATTACTGTGAACACTCACAACTGTAAATTCTCTTGAACAAATAATTATAATTCCTTCACAGCATTCACCCAAAATGTCACCTACTTCCAATCAAGCACAAATGCTCCCACATGAAATGAGCAAGATACCCCTTCTGTGCCTCCCAGGTCAAAGAAGAGGGCAAGACCCCTCAAGCCGGCTCAGTCAACATGGACTTCAGCAAACATTTACCGCATAAGTGGACTTCTTCAGGGCAGGCCATCCTGTTCCTCATTCAAACGTTCATGATCTCATTTACTAAACACTTCCACCTTGTGAAATGGATGACATTTCCTCCACACTATATGGTCCAAATAAAGGACATTGTTAATTAGAAGTCACGTGGCCAATGCAGATTCTATACTAGAATCCAGGTCTTCTGCCTGCCTTGTTCCACTATACCAGGAGACACTCACAGGTGTCATCTAATTTTTTCTGGTCTCACTGGGTTAAAGTTAGAATTATAGCAAAAGCTCTGCAATAATTTTCTTTTAAAATGATATTTATTGGACGCCCATATGTCAACCTTCTAGGTTCAAATACCAACTCCTACATTTATTTGCTATGTGACATGGGGCAAGTCGTTTCCTCTCCCCCCAACACTCTCATCTGTAAATGGAAAGATACCTACAGTATGTACCCAAACTACAGTGTCGTGAGAAGTTCATGAATGAAAAACACTCGGCACTGCATCGGTATATGGTGGACGCCTAGCAAGTATGGTTTCCCTTCACCTAGCCTCTGTGCCCCGCAAGCCTCCGGCTGACCCATTACCACCACGCGACAGGACGTCCACTCCTCCAGAGGCCTGCACGCGGCCTCCGGGGTTCCCAGGCCCGGGGTCAGACGCACTGTCATACCTGCATGGAGTCAGCGCTGACGATTTCTCCACCAAGTCGCTGGCCTAGCTGCAAAGCCAGGGTGGACTTGCCAGTGCCAGTAGCCCCGAGAATCACTACCAGAGGCAGTGTCCGTTGCAGGCCCAAAAACCCAGGGCCCACAGGAACTGCTCGCGCAGCCGCCATCGCCGCCATCTTGGCGACATTTGCGCATGCGCCGGAGGCTGTCCCCATGGCAACAGTCAATGCGCCGGCGCGGATCTCAGGCTCTGAAGGGAGGATGCTAAACTAGAAGGGAGCAACCGGACAAAGGTCCCAACTCAGGAGGCTCGCGACGTGATTGCCATAAGCTAGCTGGCATCAGAACCTCAACTACCTTCTCTCTTAAAAGGGGGACGACAGCCCCATCTAAAATAGAGGCGTCCCTATTATTCTTTCTTTAACGGCACCCAATTCTTTTTCTTCATAGCACTAATTAGAATATAAAAATTGTTTATTGGCCTCTTGGTTATTGTCTGACTTCTACTTGTAGCTGTAAGTTCCACAATGGCAAAGGACGGTCCTGCCTAGGTTATTGCTGTATCTCTAGTGCCTAGCATAGTATCTGGTAGCGAATAAACACCCAATAATCGTTAAATGGACAGAAAAATGACTCTCCTATTTGTTGCTGGCTCTAGTAAGCTTAATGATGTGACGTTCTCTAGAATTAGGTCTGCCCAGTCCTCAGGCAAGGGCGGCTGCTCTGCTGATTTCATCCCACACTACAACCTCAAACACAATCAGAAAGCAGGACAAAATTTTCCATCCCCTTGACCAAAGGATGAAAGAGATAGGATGAGAACAGAAAAACAAGCTAATAAACAACAACCCACAATATTAGAAGGGGAAATGGAAGGAAGGCAGAAAGGATAAAATAGTAACAACCCAGCCTCCCAGATGCTCTACCACTGAGCTACACACCCAGCTCTTAACCTCAGTATTCTTCCAGTGTTACCATAAGGAGAAAATGTCTGAAAAGTCCCTGCTACAATGCCGCAGAGTATAACAACCACCATTTGTTGAACACTTTGTATTATTATAATCTTAACAGCCCATCTGCCTCCCTAAAGACATAAGAGCAGTCTAAAGGCAGAGAAATTTTTAGTAATGTGTAAAAGTGCCTATATACCTATTGTGACAATCCCTCATTAGCCAAATTAAGAGTTTTGGGGCTGGGGATGTCTATCAGAGTTTAATCAGTGTTCAGGATGTCTTGCATGTGCAAGGCTCTGGGCTTTATCCCCAACACTACCAAAAAAAAAAGTTACGATTTATTTCTCCCTATTATTGGCTCTGCCTAGCTCTCAGGTCAAACCAGGATCCCTTGTGCCAAAGGAATGAGTGATCTCTGGAAATTTAGAGCATATGATGGGCCTACCTGGAATAATTGTCAATACATTTCTCTATCACTTGAATTTCTTTTGGCAAAATGGCCACTCTCGCAGATCCCTTCCTGAACCTTGTAGCCTCCTGTTTTGGGAGGAACATCAGTTTCCAGTTCTGGGTGTCCAGTACTTCCTTTTCTCAATCCAGCCTGCTTTATCAAAAGCCACGTTCTCTCCAATTTGTGATACCCGCCTGGGGCTGGATTTAAAATGGAGATGTGTGGCCTCATATTGGCAGACACTCTCACATGATGGTTGTTAACTGTAGAGTCTTTGCCTGGATACTTTCAGAGGGTATGGTTACCATGACAACCTCCAGAAAGATGGCAGGCCAGAGAATGATGGACATAAAGGAAAAGGGAGGTTGATTTCATGATGACAACCTGATGATGACAGAATGTGCTCACCAACAGATGGGATAACACTGTCCAAGTCATGACCAGGTGACTGTTACTAGAGAGAGAGAAAAAAGAGGGGGGGTGGAATTTACCACCAAGAGACCAGAAGAGGAAGAGGCTAGTTACCAAGGCAACCAGAGAGAAAGGAATGAAAAAAATAGGGCTTCACCACAGCAGCAGAAAATTACTTCTAGCCAAGCAACACAGGACTGTTGCTATAGAAACAAGGAGAACAGGGATCCTGTAGACCATGGGGAGAATTATCACTGAAATGCTGAGCAGTAAAGACTCCTAAATCAGAATGAAGTCTGTGATCCAAAACAAATGAGGAGAAGTGAGAAAAACATAGTACCATTTCCATTCATTGCATTTCTACAAGTAAAACTAAAAGAAAATAGGAACGTATCTTCAAAAATACCTTAGGCTGTTTTGTTTATCTCTGCTTGTCTCCTAATGATCTTCTGAACTCTAAATTATACTAAAAAGAGTTCCTGAAAGATAATCTGTAACTTGAAATTCTAATCAGAGGCATCACATTTAAGAGAAAACTAGGAAATTGAAGTATATGACCAGAAGTTAATAAGTATTTCTAAAACAACAACATAAAACCCTCTAGTGGGAAGCTTTACAGGGCAATAAGAAGACAAAAGGCGGCAAAAGGAGTCAGGAAAACAATTTGTACTCATGTCCAGGTACTGGTCTTGATTCCTCGCTCTCTTATATAAGGCCAGATGGGAAGTAGATTACTCTCTTCCGATAGGGGTCTCAGAAGGGAAGAGAATCTCTCACTTAAAATGTAGGTATATTTTCAGAAAAGAAGACTATAGAAGCCCATCTCCAACATACTTCATGCAATATAGATTATTGTGAGCAAAGAAATTTTAGTTTCTTAGTTTATTGATGTTGTGTTTTGCAGTGCTGGGGATCAAACTCAGGGCCTCACACATGCTAGGCAAGTACTCTACCTCTGAGCTAAATACCCAGCCCAAAAACTCCGGTTTTAAGGGTAAAAATACCAATATAGTTTCATTCTAAGAACATATGTGAAAGACAGGAACGAGGTGTTAGTAATATTAAATTACTTGGAGGGTATTAATTCCTTGCCTGTCTTTCTGAAATTCAGCAGTCAGCCACCTAATTTTCTTTCTCTCCCTCTTTTTGTTTTTGTTTGTTTGTTTGTTTGTTTGTTTGATACCCAGAATTGAACCCAGGGGCACTTAACCACTGAGCCACATTCCCAGTCCTTTTTTATATTTTTTATTTCAAGACAGGGTTCACTGAGTTGCTTAGGGCCCTGCTAAATTGCTGAGGTTGTCTTTGAACTTGGGATCCTCCTGCCTCAGCCTCCCGAGTCAATGGAATTACAGGCATGTGCCACTTCGCCCAGTGTCAGCCACCTAATTTTCATCCTCAGTGTGTGTGTATTATATCCTCAGAGTAGGCATGTAGTCAGGGTGGGTCCTTCTGCATCTACCTCACCTTCCTTAAGAAATTGGGAGCAGAATGTGGGGTGGAATGGACATAGGAATATCATAAAAAAAAAGAGAGGAAAGGAGAAAGAAAGCAAGGGTAGGTGTAGGGAGAAAAATCTGGGTGATGATTCCATGAATATTTATTATATTTTTTTCTCTGCATACTTTAAATAAATTTATTTTTAGGCAGGTGTGATGGTGCATACCTGTAATCCCAGTGATTCAGGAGGCTATGGCGAGAGGATCACAAATTAGAGGCCAGCCTGGACAACTTAGTAAGATCCTGTCTCAAAATAAAAATAAAAAATAAAAAGGGCTGGATATGTAACTCAGAGGTAGAACATCCCTGGATTCAATACCCAGTACCAAAAATAAGTAAACAAATAAATTATTATATTATTTTTAGAAAAAGAAGCATGTAAGAGAAAGGCAAAAGGTGAAGGTTGATTTACAGCAGATCACCTGGGAAGTTCAAACACATAAGATGGAATTTTAGAGGATGCTGTGCTGTTTAGACCAAAAAGAAGAATGTGCCATGGGAGGACTGAAACATCTATCTCCGTGGTAAGAAACGAAAGTTGGGTCAAAATTGAACACTCGGACTGAAAAATGTAGCTCAGTTGGTAGAGTGCTCGCCTTGCAAGTACAAGGTCCTGGGTTCAATCCCTGGCACCTCTAGATACCCTTGCAGCCTGCAGCCCAGACCTTATGTTCTTAGATATCCCAAAGGGGAAAAAAAGATTTCCTGTGGGAGATCATTCACAATGAACTTGATGCCTCCATTTGACTCATAGGGCTTCCATAACAAATTACCATACACGAAGTGACTTAAAACAACAGAAATTTATTTTCTGGCAGTTCTGGAGGCTAGATGTCTGAAATCAATCTGTCTGCAAGGCTCTGTTGCCAATGTTCCCTCTAGGGAAGAATTCTTCTTTGCCTCTTTCTGCTCTTAGTCGCTACCAGCAATTCTTGATGTTCCTTGGTTTAGTTTGTGATGTTCTCCATCTTTACCCTCTCTTTACATGGTCTTTTTCCCTCTGTGTGTATTTTTGTTTGGACTTCCCTCTCCTTGGGATGGGACAATAGTCATTGGATTAGGGTTCACTTCACCCAATACAGTATGTCCTCATTTTAACTTGATTACACCTGCAAAGAGCCTATTTACACATGAGGTCACACTCACAGGTTCTGGCAGGGTGTGAATTTTGGCCAGGGTGGGGTGGGCATTATTCCCCCCAGTACAGTGTCTGTGAATAATCATAATATCTTACACTGTTCTGATGAATTGCTGTTTCCATTGGTGATTGACCAATTCAAATGTGGGACATCAAAATTATTGAAAATAAGTGAAGGGAAGAAAGAGAATAGAGTTCCCTTTTTTATTTCCAGTTCTAACTTCATGGCTTTTTCCAGCTCTCTCCTCTTCTTTGATGACTTCTCATTCTGGGTCTTAGTTTTTTTGTTTGTTTGTTTGTTTGTTTGTTTGTTTTTGGCAGTACAGGGATTGAACCCATGGGTGTTCTACATTCCCAGTCCTTTTTATTTTTTATTTTGCGATAGGATCTCTCACCAAATTGCCCACACTTTCCTCAAACTTGCAATCCTCTTGCCTCAGCTTCCAAAGTCACTGAGATTATAGGCATGGACCCAGATAAGCCCAGATCCTTATTTATCTTTATATCTTAAGCCTCAAGTTGATGTCTTCCATTCAAACCCCTTTCTAAAGCTCCAAGGTGACATTTCCAACTTTCTGTTGGGTGCTTCGTTTTGGATGACCCCATCACCCCAATCTCATTGTGTTCTAAACCTCAGTTTCTTCCCCTGACTTCTCTATTTCAAAAAATCACAAGAGGATGTTTGCTTTTGAAAGGATTCCCTTGGAAACCTAGCGTAGTCCTCATTTGGTAAAAAATCAGACTACCCAGTTAGCAAACCAGATCATACCACACTCCTCTCTTCTCCCCTAATTTGATATATCCCTCCCAACTGCTCCTCACCATAGCTGTTCCTGCAACCTAGGACACCCTCCTTCTCTTCACTTAGCCAAACCTGGCCTGTACTTCTAGTTTGAGCAATTTCCAATAAGAGCTTTATTGATGATTCCAGCAAATGAAATTTTCTCTCCCTTCCAAGCTGTAACCCTTATTTGACACATATATTGCCTTTTTTGTAAATATCTTTGCAAGCTCAAAAACTTTCAGAGGGAAGAAACTGTAGCCTCATTTATCATTGCAGGCACTGTTCTATGCACTTATACCCATGTTCTCCAAAGTGTGGATGGACTCATGAGTCCACCACCCTGCTTGCCTGTTAACAATACAAATTCCTGGCCCTGATCTACTGCAGGAGACTCTTGGGGGTGCACAGACACACTCATGATTGAGAATCACTGCCTTAACAAGATTTGCTTTTGAGTACTTAATAACTGGGTGGAGTCAGTTGGTTCCACCAGTGTGCAAGGAAGAGCATTAGAGAGTTTGTGTGGTTAACATATTAAAGACACAGTTTCTGCACATAATGGGCCAAGGACACTGGGGACCAGCCGCTCAGATCTTTGCCCTCCCTTCCTTCTCTGCCTATCTCAATCTCCCCCAAACCCTGGTTGCTGCTTCTCTAATGATTTGCCACAACTTGAGGTATCAATGTGTGTAGCCATTTGCTTTAAAGATTCCTTCTGAGAAGATTTGTTTTGCCAATTCTTTCTGTCCATCACCTTTCAAATATGACTAATCTGTATTCTAGGTGTGACTTGTAAATATAGTTTAAAGAAGATTAATCATTTACCGAGCACTTACCATTGCTCACACCAACTCAACAGAGCAGGTCCTATTTATTTATACCTATTTCATAGATAGGAAAGCTGGAGCTGGACAAACTTAGTAACTTGCCCAAAGTCATGCAACTAGAAAACTGTACAGTCAAGACTTGGAACTGAGATTCATTGGGTGTGAGTGACCACTTAACCATACTGTTTCCCAGAAGTTTAAAGGCAATTCAGGCACACTGGACCCCTGGACCCGAAGCTCTTTGTTTAATAATGCACCTGATTAGAGACTTTAAGAACATGTTTACATTTCCTTGCCAAGGGAATGGTAACATTAATACAATTGATCCCTTTGGTGTGAGTAGTTCTAAATAAATAAACATTAACAAAAGCAGTCCACTGGATTTACAGTAGAAACACCCACACACCAAGGGAACTTAAACTGACACATTTAGATGCCCTCTTCCTCCCCAGTTACCCAGTCACCAATCATCTCACAACTGTTTGGTTTTTTTCCCCTTTCTTTTTTTCTTTTTTGGTACTGGGGATTGAACCTAGGGGTGCTTGACCACTAAAACACATTCCCAGCCCTTTTGTATATATATATATTTATTTTGAGACAGGGTCTCGCTACGCTGCTTAGGACTACATTTAGTTGCTGGGACTGACCTCAAACTTGTGATCGTTCTGCCTCAGCATCCAGAATCACTGAGATTACAGTCATGCACCAACACGTCCAGCTTCAACTGCTTATTTCTTTTCTAGAAAGGAATATCTGTCACTCCTATCACCTTCCAGATCAATAAAGGCATCTTCATTCTCTTTTCCCCTTCTAAAGTGAATATTCTGGAATATCCTGATCTTAGAAGCATTTCAGACAAATTCAGTTTGTTTCAGTTCTCCCAAAATAATTGCCATTAGAGACAAGATTAAGCATGCATCTTAGTCTTTTATTGTTTTGTGGAGAGGATGGCCTCTCTTCCCCATATCAAGTATGACTTCTCATCTCAGCCGCCCCTTATTGTCTACATGCCAAGTTGGGCATGCAGCCCCTTAGGTGTACTATTCAGAGGCAAACCTGATTTGTAGAAATTGTTCACTGAAGCCCAGGAATACACTCCTGGCTATTTTCAGACAAAGATAGAGGTAGGAGTCTGTAAAAATGAGCTAGGAAGGAGCTTAAAATACTTCACATTCCAGAAACACCCTCCCTTCCCCCCAGGAGATGGCTTTATTCCCACTCATTTCTCAGCAGAGTTGACTCAAAAGGAGCAGAAACTTGGAGCCAGGCAGCTGGTACTAGCTGTGTGGGCTTGGACAAATGGTTTAAATATCTGAACTTCAGTTTGCTTCTCTGTGAAATGGGCCTGACACCATTGGTTCACTAGGTTATTTTAAGGATTAAAATGTGCAAACAACTGGCATCGGTGCCTGTCCCCAAGTCTCAGCCATTTTATTGAATGCCCATGAATTCTTTGGCGGTCCAGTAAAGGGAGAAAAGTCTTACAAATTAGTCTCTTGATAAAAGGACTTGGGCTGGGGATGTAGCTCAGTGGTGAATGCTAGCCTGGCATGTTCAAAATGTAAAGTCCTGGATTCAATCCCCACTAATGACCAAAAAAGGGGGAAGATAAATGGCCTCAAGAAAGGAGGATAGGGCTGGGGGTGTAACTTAATGATAGCATGCTTTGGACTCATTCCCCAGCACTGAGAAAAAAAAAAAAAAAAGATAAATTGGGAGTTTTAAGATGTTTTCCATTATTCCAAGTCTATTTTTATAAAACACCCACTTCAGTTCTGGGTTTGTGACCTAGGGGTAGTGTGGGGTCAAGTGGAAAGTTTACCTGATAAGAGATTGATCAGCTTGGAATCCAGATTCGACTGATACTTTAAGCAGAAAACTCCCTGGGTATGACAGTGCCATATGGCAGATATTGCTTACTTACCAAGTTGTGGTGAGTGGGCCCTTGTAAATATGAGGAAGTAGAGTAGTTTCTTGACCCTAGGACTTAGGGTGAGCAAGACCAACCTGGGTTTCAGCTATTAGGTGGAATTAGTGGAGGCAGAGAGGCCTCTCATGTAATGCTGGTTGCCTTTCCAAACAGCAACTTTTTTCCCCCCATTCCCAGAGGAGGCCTCTTTGGAGCAAGATTATCTAACCCTACAACAAAAGCTACATAGTAGCTGGTCATGGAACATTTGCTCTATTTCATCCCAGTAAGTGCCAGGCACAATGACCTCAAAGACAGTTCTAGCAAGCAGTTTAAAGTGATGGAATTCCATGTTTACTTCCTCTATACACCCTTTGTTGACCAAGCAAGCTGATAATTATAATGTAGTGGTTAAGACTTCTGGCTCTGGAGATAAGCAGAGCTGGATTCAAACCCCAACTCACTTGTGACCTTGGTTAGTTTTGTTTACTCCTAGGACCTCAGTTTGCTCATCTGTAGTCCTGAAATTGTTGGTGGGGCACAGTGTGAAAGAGTGAGCAGAACACTTAGAAATTAGGCAATGCCTCATGAGGAAAAGCCATAGTTATTTCTCCCATGTAGCTTTCATAGCAAGTTTATGAGAACTATGGGCAGGAAAGAGAGCCTTCATTTTCCTGTCATTAATAAAGGCAGAAAAAAGTCACAATGCAATGAAAATTCTCAGATCTTGAAAAGATCCTGTAAAAAGATCGTGGCACCACTAAAACAAAAACAGTCCCATTCAAGCACCTTGGAAAGCTGAGGCAGTAGGATTGCAAATTCAAGCTAGCTTGGGCAACTTAGGGAGATCCTGTCTCAAAATAAAAAGGGTCTGAGCTAGCCAGGTGTAGTGGCACATGCCTGTAATCAGGGCAGCTTGAGGGAGGCTGAGGCAGGAATATGGCAAGTTCAAAGCCAGCCTTAGCAATTTAGCAAGGCCCTCAGCAACTTAGTGAGACCGTGTCTCAAAATCAAAAAATCAAAAGGGCTGGAGATATAGCTTAGTGGTTAAGTACCCGCCACTAGGTTCAATCCCCAGGACCAAAACCAAACAAACAAAAAAGGGCCTGAGATACAGCTCAGTGGTAGAACAAAGCCCTATCATGTGCAAGGCCCTGGGTTCAATCCCCAGTACCAGAGAAAAGTAAAAACATAAAGAATATAAGGCTTTATAGTTTAGAAAGCACTTTGAAATCTACTTCATTTAAATCTACAAAAACTATGTGAAATAGCATTTATTCCCATTTCACAGTAAAAGAAACTAGAACTCAGAAAGGCAGAGCTAAGAGGTCACAGCAGTGGTGGAGCTGGGATTTCAAGCCTTCTAAAGTACAAATTCAGCACTCTTTACAATTCACAAGAGAATTTCGTTTTCACCAAGTACTGAGCCTACATTGTTTAGACATGTCTGAAATGGCATTTTAGGAACCCAGAGTGGAATGACCAGGTTAGCAACATGGTTAGAGAAATGCAGCCATCTGGATCACTTGTGGCTACCCTGAAATAGCTTTTCTTGGTTCAGGAGGACTGGCATTGCATAAGCTGCCACAACTCTGACATATTTGAGAAATCTTTTATTAGAAGATATCCCAGAAGGCAACAGTTTAAAATCAGGCAATCAGTAATCACAACTAAATACAAAATTTCAGGTAAACTTGCCTTTCAAAATAAAATCGGACCCTTGCAACAGAATTGCCCAGGAGGTTTTTGTTTGTTTGTTTGTTTTTTCCTTGTACAAAAACAGTTAACACCACTTTGCAAAATGCATACAAAAATACAGTATAAAAAAAAAAAAAAAAAAAAAAAAAAAGACTCACCCCAGCATAATACCCAGCAGCAGCTTATAAAACACAAGCTATTAAGGTGAGACATCAGTAACTACTCCCCACCTGTCCTCCCAAGACAATTCCAGAAGTCAGTTGGCTCCTGAAAATCCAGCTCCAGAAGGTAGAGTGGCTAGTTCCAAAACATCCACTGGGCTTCTGAGGCCAGGAAGCAAACTCAGAAAGAAATCAATATGGACAGTAGGTTTAGAAGTAGCAGCTGGTTTTACAGAGCCTCAAATCATGCTTTCCTTTCCCCTTCCCCCACTTCTAAAACCAGAGCCAAAAGGCACCTGCTGTCCTGGTCAGCAGAGGGTCTGGTCCTTCTTCTAGGACAGGCTGAGGGCTTCCTGTGCTTGCCCACATGACACCTGCTGGGTTGGGTGACTTTCCCAGATTGGAGGCTGCACCTGGATTTCACTTGGAGCTACAGAGTCCAGCTGGGGCAAAATCCATCATGGTTGGCTAAACAGAGCTCCTACAGACGCTTTTAAGACCCACCAGGAAGTAAGTCCACCTTCTGGAGCACTGGATGAGTCCCAATGGCTCGCCTCAGAACCTTGGTAAGACCCAGATTCTGGGAAAAAGATCTGATTCATGTCAGACTGGCAGAGAACCAGGCTGGTGGCTACAGAGCCAGCCAGCTCCTTGGAGTTGCATGAGAAGGACAGGTTTGCACGGTTCCAGTAGAACTTCAAACGGAGTCAAGGATTGAGATGAGAGGCATGTAGGAAGAGGAAGAGTTACAGAGTGCTTCCTTCTGAGGTGCCTGATACCTGCCTTGAGAAAAGTTCCCAAGATGGGCCTCAAATGCCTCTTGGAAAACACCTGGGCAGGGAACAAGTTCATGAGCCAGGACTCCAAGCCTTCCCCAGGCTCCAAGCCAGGATTCATTTTCCTGTTTCTTAAGGGAAATATTCCTGACCTGTGGGAAAGGGCACTGTAGAGCCCATTGCATAACAAAGGCAGAATGAGCTAAAAAAAAGTCCCTTAAGTAAGGACAAAAAGGTCCCTCCCTCAGAGGAGAGGGACCACAGGGCTCTAAGACAAAGAATCTGAGGCCAAGCTCTTTAAATGTTCTCAAGGTCGCAGCATTCAGAGTAGGGAGACGGGTATCACCTAACATCATAATATATACTAAACGTCTGCACTCCTCAGGTACTGTAAAGTGTCTGACAGTGAGGTAATGGTCCATGTTGTTCAAGTCTGTGAGCTTGCCTTCACCCAAGGCAGCTCGTGTGTCTCCTGGAAAAAGGAGCCTCAGGGAGAGCATCCAGGCCCAGCTGTCCTTGCATCACCCCCAGAGACACCAGTGGTAGCATCCTTTCCTAGCCTAAAGCTCCTGCAGAGTGTGCGATTTCATGCAGGCTGGCCCCCCCCCCCCCCACGTCCACCACCTGTTGCATAGCATCTGTCAGCCTTTTCTTCTGAGCTAGTGAGCTAGGCAGACCCCAAGGCTCCTCAGTCAGCTGCCTGCTGAGAAGCCAAAGGCGCCAGAGAGGACACAGCACTCCCATGAGTCAGGGAAGAGGGAGAGCTGGGTTTCAAAGTTTCCAAGAATGCAAGCCCTTATTGTGTGTGCACTGGCTGCAATGCATTCTGGGATCTACTGTTCAGACTATCCCACCGTAACCAAAATGTGCAAATTACTAAAGGGCAAAGGGAGGTTAAAAAATAAACTGTCTTTGTAAGACAGAAGAGTCAGGCTTTTTGGTCATTTAGTAGCCACTGAGGTACGCAATTCTTTTCTGCAGTTGCTGCTGCCGGCACCGGAGCTGCCTTTTCTCTGTAGCCATCCTCTTCTCAGCCCCTACCAGCGCTTGCAAGTATTCCAAGGCCTTGCTCAGGATCACTACTTTGGGGGCCTTAGAGCAGCTGGCCAGAGTGGGTACCTGGTCCCTCAGAGCTAAGAACCGGGAGCGAAGATCATTCCGCCTTTTGCGCTCCAAGAAATTATGGTTCTTCCTCTTGGTCACATCCTCAGTATCAGAACTGACAGGTTTGAGGTGGCAGGACTGGGGAGTCTCACTTTCCACAGGGTGGGGGCTCACAATCTCTTCATCCTCCTCATCTTCCTTTTCCTCAGGGGCTTCTCTCTCCAGAGGTTCTTCTTGGGGACCCCTCTCTGGAGCCTCTTCTTGGGAGCAACTTTCTGGAGGAAAACGGGCAGCATAGTTGTGCTGTTGCTGATGGATGGAGATGTGGAAGTGTTTCATGCAGGGATCCAGGGGATCTGCTCGCACAGTGATGGTGACCGGCTTCCGTATACCCAGAGACTGTCTCTTCTCCACTGTCACAACGTCGATTTCTTCACACTCTGTCCAAGAGGAGAGATCAAGAAAAAAAAAAAAAAAAAAAAAAAACATCCCATGAGAAACATACATAGGTCCTACAGCTTTAGCTATGTTGGGACTTAGGAAGATAGATGACATTTTCCCAATTTAGTTATCTACAAATTGAAGTTAGGAGAAAGACAGCTGATTCATAGGGTAAGAGCAGAGTGAAGGAAAGAAGGGGAAATAGGCAAGAAGGAAAATATTCTCCAATTTCCTTTTGCACAGCAAGGCTTAGATAAGAACAAAAGGCAGACCCAAGCCAACAACCCCCAGTCTGCAAAGGCTCTCCCTTCCCCCACTGAGGGGATGGAGAGAAAGAGCTACCGGCCTGGGACAAAGTTTAGCTATAAAGATCTTCCCCAGTCAGGCTCTTTCATGCCCCATCAGAATTGTAAATGAGGGGTCTGTGGGCAGAGCTGCCCTTTGTTCCTGCCCAGCACAGCCTGCACTTGGGAATTGTTACTTTTCACAAGTTATAAATCCTATTATTCCCCACCTCTCTATTCTGCCATCTTTTCAGTTGAAGATTCAGAGAGTGAGAGTAACAACCATCCCTCCTCACCCACAGAGGGGAGGGAGAGGTTTTCCCCTAGGAGCATTTTGCTCCTGGGTTCAATGGGTTTCTAACGTCATCCATCATTTATAGGTCCCCCACCCGACTCTCTTTCCTGGACCAGAAGAGAGTTGGAAACATAATCGCAGGTCCGGGAAAGCTGCAGGAACTTCACAAAGGTACAAGCGACCATTTCCAAGCAACCTGTACCAGAGGGAGAGAATGAGCAGCAGCAGAATGACCCAGATACCCAGACAAAATACCAGGTATCTGGAGACACTTCGACGTATCCTTACCATTCCCTGGCTAGAAGGTCTGTAGATTAACCCAACCCGGGGAGAGACAATTGGGGAAAAACCCTCCAGCTTCTCTACATTTGGCAGCCCCCACACAGAAGGCCACCTTAATGCATTCCCACCCGACAACAGAAGAGCTCCGTTCTCAGCCTCTTTTGCATATCAGGAAGCTTGAGCCCCTTTGTCAGGAAGGCTTCCATTGTGTGGACAATCGCATTATTTCTCCATTAATAAAACCTGACCATTCAGCCTTCCTGGCCCCAAAGACTGTGATTGGCTGGCTGAGCTGTGTTTGGAATGCTGTTTTACCCAGCCCCTAGCTTCTATTGGCTGGATTCTGCCGTCAATCACACTCCCCGCCCCCCCTTATTGTTTGCAATCTGTTGCATTTTGTTCTAGGCCATGTGGCCTGAGAGTGAAGCAGGAGCCCACAAACAGGTTCAGGTTAAAGGGCAGGTCAGAAAATGATTTAAGAGGCTTCCCTACATCCCAAACCTTCAATTTTCAGTGTCAAACCTCATGGCTGGGATGGCTCTAAGAAAGAAAAAATTTAAGACACTATCCTCTTTTTCAGAGAGTAGCATCTTATTCTACCCAGTAAAAACCCTCAGTAGGACAATCAAATACAACCCTCTTGTCTGCAAAGGGGGAAACAGTCCAGATCACGAAGTTCACATATCACCTTTATAATGTTCTGGATCTCGAAATTAGCCTTCAAAAACAATGCTCTTTCCACTTTACCACTCCACCAGCCTTTGTAGCGATACATCTTTATTGATCTCAAGTTCTCATTCCAGACATTAAAGAAACAAGCTCTTGGGTGTAGCAAAAAGCAGGTTAAAAATAACCTTAACTCAGTGGATCCAAAACAGTGATCTTTGGGAGGGAGGCAAGGGGGAAAAAGTGACTTAATTTTTCTTGTTAACTTCATTTTCTTCCTTAAGGGTATGACAGTTTCCATGCCCTATTCCCTAATTCCTTCTCAATGTTCACATAGAAGTTATGCTTAAAAGCTACAGTGAGTTTTCTCTGTCTTGATTTATGTAGGTGTGTAGGCTAGCCTTGGTCTACACTCTACAAGAGCATCCGTTCTGCTATTTCTCATGGATACAAGGATCTAAGAGGTTGGGATAAGAATGTAATCTAGTGGCACCGGATGCTCCAGTCTGCCCTCATCAAAGTTTGCACTTGTATCAAAGATGGGGGAGGAGGGACTGGAGCTCTAGGCCATGATCCCAGTACAAAGCCCAGAGGGTTGGCATAAGTAGGGCCAGTGAATATTTATTGAATACAAGGGAGTAGCTGAAGCCCAGAGGTATCTTCAGAGGGAGCTAGAATACCTTTCTATCTTAGGCCAAAGCAGCAAGCACGGTGTAAACCTTCTCAGATAAGTACCCACCAAGACTCTCTAATCATCAAGGAAGTGATGTCTGACTGGGATGAAGGGTTAGGAAAAGAAGTTGACTGGATGGCAGGAAGCTGGGCCTCATTTCTAGTGATTTCCTATCTCTGAACCTCATTTTTTCCATCTCTTAACAGGGAACCTTCATTTCTCCGGTCTGTCTCATGGAGTGATGATGAAAATGCACAAGTGGTAAGGAGTTGGAGGCACAAGGAGAGGGCATTATTGGCATTTTAAAGTAAAGCAGGCAGGAGACCTAGGTTTTTAAGAATGAAGGCTCTGCTTTACACAAAAAGCTCCTCAGTTTCTTCTCTCCCAAGGGGAGTGTGAGTTTCCCAGGGAAATAGGCGGCAACAAAAAGCTTCAAGCTTGGAGTGACTCTTAAGGGACCCCTTCCAACCTCCCAAGGACAGAAATCCCCTAGAGTCCAACCCTAGTATTGTCCTCTCTAAGCGCCAATCCTCACTATGTCTCCCTTGTCCCCCGGGGCTCCAATCATCATCGAAGGGACGCTGGCTCCCTCCCCACTTCTCCAAACTGTTTACCAACACACCCACGTGCCAGACAGACACTGCTGGGGGCTACACCGGCAGCTTCAGGCAGAAAAGGGGGAGGCAACAGAGAAGGATTGAGCAAAGCAGTGCCTGACCTTAGCTGTAGAGCTTTGGTCACCCATGGGGAGGCCCCCTCTTAGATGACCCCGGGAGGTCCTTACCGGAGTCGCTTGGGCTCTCAGACCCGGAGCAGGCCTGGGTCTTGGGTTCGCCCAGCTGACAGGGGGTGGCGGGCGCCGGGTTGCCCGCTTCAAGGCTGGGAGTGCAGTCCGGGGTGGCGGGCGCCTTGGGCGGGTTCCCCCGGGGCGCGCCAGGGGTGAGCCGGTCGCTCACTGCTCTCTCCAGCCTTTCCCGGGCAGAGAAGCCGCTCCACATGCAGTCACGGCGGATGATGGAAGCGTAGTTCCTTCCCCAAGCTTTCGAGTGACCCCGAGATTCCGCCTCGTCCCCGGCTCCCCCTCCCGGCCACGGCTCCGGGGGGCCAATCCCAGGGGCTGGGTCGCCTGCGCCGGGACCGGAGCCCCAGGGCGGCGACGTGGGGGGCGACGGCACTAGCTCGAATTTCTTCCAGATGTCCTCGCTGGGCGCCGTGGAGCGGTAGAAATCCTCCCCGCAGTCATAGTCGTAGAAATAGTGCTGGTACGAGTCGAAGTCCATGTCCGCTCCCTGTGGGAGGGAAGGAGGGGCGTGCTGACTGAGGTGCGGGCGGAGGGAAGAGGCAACCCGGGTCCCTCCGCACAGGCGGCTCCGGGGCTCTCGTCCTTCCCCAACCCCACCGACTTGCAGCCTGCCCGCGCCCTGCCCTCGCTTCCCGGGAAGCCTGGCCCTGGGTCAGAGTGCCCAGAGGAGACGATCACAACGCCGCGGACCAAGCTACAGGGAGCGAGTTCAAAGCAAACTTTGCCAGCACCGCCCGGAGCGTAGCTCTCAGGGCCCGGCCAGGTCGGGCAGGGGCGCGCTGTGTCCAGAAGACAGCCTGCCGCCTGTCCGCGCCCCCCAGGATCTGCGCCCGTGACGGGGCCACCCGCAGCCTCACCTCGCTCCCTCTGCCCGCCACCTGGAGCGGACCGGCTCCCCGCCGGCTCGGGGCAGCCCGGCAGCCCGCACACACACACATGCGCGCCACCGAGCGCGCGGCCCGCACTCACAAGCGCGTCCCCCGCGCGCACGTTCCCTGCCTCGCCTGCGCACGGCGGCCCGGACGCTCCCGGGATCGGCGCGGGAGCGCGAGCTACAGGCGCATTGTTTCCCGGCTGCCTTATATCTCGTAGCACGCTTGGGGCTCCGGGACCCGGAGGTGGGTCCTAAGGGACAAGCTCCGCCCCCGATCCGCCCCTCTCCCGCCAGTCGACAGGTGGGGACGTCCCCACCTCCTGGCTGCCCTCCCCGGCTCTATTCTATGCCTTGTAGCCTCCAAATAAATTGCTCCAGAGCAGAGCTGGCTGGAGGCGAGATGATGCAGCCTCGCGGTCGCCTGGTAGAGGAGCGACTCCTTAGAAAGACGCTCGCGGATCCCGGCAGGCGGAATAAGCCGCTCTGCCGGCCGGCCTCTTCGGGCTAGGAATAAGGCTACTTCCCCCCCCCCCCCCCCCCAGCGTTTTTCCCCGGGCGCACCCTGCTGGGTTCAGGTGCGTCAGACCAGCCGCGGGATGACTGAGGGGATAGTGGGGTGGGGGAGCATCGGCAACTGCACTTCGACCACGCCACCTGGCGGCTCGCAGCCCCGAATTGGAGCTTGTTCCGGCGTCTGCATTATCACCCGTTAGCTCATTTCTTTAGCTCGGTGGCCCAAACCCGGACAGCAGCGAGGGGAAGTGGTGGGGGATTCTGGGCTTTGGAGCCTGCAACATAATTTTTTTGGGGGGTGGAGTACCTGTGGAGCTTAGCCACTGATCCACATCCCCAGCCCTTTTTATATTTTATTTAGAGACAGGGCTTCATTCAGTTGCCTAGGGCCTCCCTAGATTGCTAAGGCTGGCCTTGAATTTGCGATCCTCTTGCCTGCTCAGGCTCCGGAGCCCCTGGGATTATAGGGGTGTGCCTCCGCGTCCCGGGGCAACGTAACCTTTCTGAGGTTACGATTTCACCTATAAAATGAGGGGATGGTAATACCTCACAGGGTATTGGGGAGGGTTTAAGAAGATACAACACCTAAGGAAGGAAATTGCACCAAGAGGGAGGCTAACAGCACTGGCTTAACTTCCGCCCCTGGGGGACATTTTTCCCTCTTGGCAACGTCAGGGCTCACATCTCTCCTTTCCCTCAAAAACAAAACAAAACAAACAACACTCATAGGAGTTTTTATAGTAGAGGAAATAGGTAATAGAATAGGAAATAGAAATAGAAAATAGAATGTGGCAAGAGATCCCAAGTTGAAAGCCAGCCTTAGTGAGGCCCTAAGCAGTTTAGCAAGACCCTATCTCAAAATAAAAAAAAATACATATATAAAGGACTGAGGATGTATTTCAATGGTTAAGCGCCTCAGAGTTCAATTCCCGGTACAAAAAAAAAAAAAAAAAAAAAAGTGTGTGGGGAGAGGTCTGGGAGTCGGAAAACTTTGTTCAATGTTCAAATCCTTGCTTGGTCGTTTGCTGTTTAAAGCTTTGCGCCTGTTTCTGGCCAACATGATGAACATATAATTCCGTCGTGTGATGGACGCATAATCCTTTAGTGTTTGCCATCTTGGTGCACTACCTCCTGAGATTTAAGCCCAGAGCAAGTAACTCAGGATAGTACCCAATATATATAGAATTCTTCAACTGGCACTAATGTGGGGTGTCAGCCTATCCTTGCCTGATTGCATGCTCTCCCTCTCTTTCTTACCACCTTTGTGGTCCACGAACACCAAACTACTCACGTTGGCATGCCAGCAGGCTGGAGCAGAGAACCTTGAGGTGTGAGTTGATGTATGAGTCGGGAAGAGAAGGCAGGGAAGATTGCACCCTCAGTTTTGGAGTTCTTGGGTCTAAGGTGCATGTGGAACATCCTTAAGGCAGGAACTCTTACTTGCTTTGTAATTCCTGCACCTAGAAGGACTTCTGGCAGATACTTGTGAACTGACTTGCTAGTTGACCTAGCCAATCAGATTGTATTGAGACAGCTTATATGCCCTGCTCTGTGCTAAACTGGAAAGCCCAAAACATACACAGGCGCGCGCGCACGCACACACACACACACACGTTTTGAATGGACACAATATCTTTATTTTATTTATTTATGTGGTGCTGAGGATTGAACCCAGTGCCTCATAGATGCTAGGCAAGCCCTCTACCAGTAAGCTACATACCCAGACCCCAGAAAATGTTCTTAAATTTGATTACAGCCTCAAGGCAGAAGGATTGGGCTGCCTTTTGGTGACTTGCTGTCTGGTTTACAGGTGTCTAGGATGAGTTTGATATCAGTCAGGGTTCTTGGTTACAAAAAAGAGAAACGAGCCTTATCTACATTTAAGCAAAAAACTGCTTTATTGGGAGAATTTGTGGTATAGAATTCATGAGAAGCTTGTAATCTATGGGCCTTCTTTACCCTGGAGCCCCTACTCGGTGGTCCCTCTTCATTCTCGTAGGTGATATCTAGGGGCAACTAGGATATCTCTGTGCTAAACTGGAAAGATACCCTCATCTCAAAAAGTAGGGAAAAAGCAATTTATTTGTCTTCTGAGAATTGCGCTGCTTCTTCACTTAGCATACTTTTAATTGTTTGTTTAATTTGTTTTCCTCAGCCATCTGTAAACTCAATGAGGACAGGGACAAATGTCAGTTTTGTTCACTATCATAACCCCAGAGTTTAGAACAGAACCTAGTATATCATGCATGGGTGTTTAGTAAATGTGTTGCCTAATTGACTAAACACAAACCTGTAACACTTTAGCACAGAGATGTGCCAGTTTGCCTGGTAGAGACAATAACTCTCTGGCCCAGTCTAGACAATAGCCTGATTAGAGGTATTAATGTAGTGCCAGGCACAGCGGCATGTGTCTATAATCCTAGCTACTTGGGGGACTGAGGAGACTTGAGCCCAGGAGTTGGAGGCTAGCCTAAGCAATATAGATCACCCCATCTCAAAAAAAAAAAAAAAAAAAGTATTGCTATAACTAAAGAAAGTGCCAGTCAGGAGGGAGAGGGCAGCCAAGGAAGCCAGAGATCAGGGAGAGTTGCTAAGGTAATCTCCAGCAATTTCCATCATAGCATTCTCTGGGGACAAAAAAATGCTGGTCTAGGAAGAGGAGAGATAGAGGCATCATTCTTTGAAGCCGTCCAGTTCATCCCCCACTTCACTCATGTTCTGGATCACCAAGCAACCCTTCTGATAAACCATTCTGTTCCCCATGTAGATCCGCCCACAGGGAGTGAATGCACTCAGCAGTGAACAGGAAGATCCAGTCTGCTTCAAAGCCCTACTTCCCCTTATAAATTAATGAATTGGCATCTGATTTGAAATATCAGTCTCATGAGCCTGGTTAATGTGTGTCTGTTCCATAGAGATGCTGCTGCTTTTAGGACTAACAACTGTGGTTTCTGAGCTCATGTCTGGACCCAGAATGGTGATAAATTCACCAAGGTAACAAATGCTACCCTAGGGATATCCAATTTAACTGAAATTTTTGAAATTTCCTTTATTTTTCTTAAAACTTTTTTTTTTGTCCATTGAAGCATTTTATTTGTATTATCTATTGTATCCCTGGAAAAAGAATCCCAGGATTTTCCCTCCTGTATGTTTTTGTTTTGTTTCTTTGTGGTCTGTGATGCCAGCTGAGGTTTTCAGTATAATGAAACCCAACTGACAGGAGGGAGCAGATTCTTCTGCCATTTTTCAAGATCTTTGTACATCAAATCTAGGGATGGTCCTTCCACACTTGTTTAGCCTGCCTGTGAAGCTCATAACAATATCCCCAGCTCCATAGTCATCAATAATTTAAATTAGCAATTTATCTTTGCTTCTTTATCACAATCAGAAACTGGATGATGACTTGGGAGCACAATCTAATATGAACCTGGCATTTTCCTGGCATAATGGGGCACACCTGTAATCCGAGCCACTTGGGAGGCTGAGGTGGGAGGATCACAAGTTTGAGACCACCATAGGCAATTTGTCAAGACTCTGACTCAAAAAATAAAAAGGGCCAGGAATATAGCTCAATGGTAGAGTACCCTTGGGTTTAATTCCTAAGGCAGACAAAACAAAACAAAAATCAACCAAACCCTGGCATTTGCCTCCTTTTCACAGCCTTTTGAATGTTCTAGGACATTCATGTGCACCATTATGGCAGCATGGAAAGATGGCAGAGAAGAAAGACCTAAATGTATCTTTAATCTTTTTTTTTCCCCCAGTGATGGGGATTGAACTCAAGGTCTCATACATGCTAGGCAAGCAATCTACCACAAATCTACATTCCCAAACCCCTAAAACATATTTTTAATCACAATAATACATGTGCACAGTTTTTTAGAATATCAACTAGGCACATGACAATGTTAAAAAAAATTCAGTCTTCTGCCCTGCCTTTGCCACTTCTGAGTCCTGTCCCAAAAACTGTTTTTTTTTTTTTTCTTCTTAATACTTTTGAGCAATGCAGATGTTTTGTTTTGTTTGTTTTCCTGGCTTTTAAATTTCTATTGATATCCTATAATAAAAGAAGATAGTTCTTATACTTCCCTTCCCTCCCTCCACACTTGGTCTCCTCTTACTCTTCCAGTAGTTCAATTTTTACTTTTTTTCTTTCTTTTCTCTTTTTAATACTAGGGACTGAACTCAGGAACACTTTGCCATTTAGCTACATCCCCTGCTCTTTTTATTTTGAAACAGGATCTACCTAAGTTACTTAGGGCCTCACTAATTAATTTTTAAATGAATATTTATTCACTGCTTACAGCATTTTGACTATTCAAGTATACTCTGACTACATTTCCTTCCTTACTTTTTTTTTTTTTTTTTAATGGTATCAGGGATTGAACCCAGAGATGCTTAACCACATCTCCAGCCCTTTTTTATAATATTGTAGTTAGAGACAGGGTTTCACTGAGTTGCTCAGGGCAGGCCTCCCTAAATTTCTGAGGCTGGCTTTGAACTTGTGATCCTCCTACCTCAGCCTCCCAAGGAGCTGGGATTGCAGGTGTGGACCACCGTGCCGTGCCTGGCCCTTACTTACACATTTTCTTTTCTTTTCTTTTTTTGGTGCTGGGGATTGAACCCAGGGCCTTGTGCTTACAAGACAAGAACTCTACCAACTGAGCTATATCCCAACCCTACTTATACCTTTTTATCAGAGTTAAATTGTCTCATTTTTCTTTTGCTTTGTATCTATTATAAATTTAACCTATGCATCCCACCAGAGCTACAGGGAGCAATTCATATGGTAAAACAGATCAGGTAATTAATCTACCAGTTACATTTTTTTTTCTTGGAATCATTCCTCTTGGAACATTTTGTCTTCCTGCTCCAATTTGAACTTATTGGTCTGTTGCCTGCTTCACAATTGTCATCTTGTCACTTCCCTTCAACATGATTCTGGAAATTCCCTCAGCTTCTCTTTTTGTGTTGGATCCCCTTTTTTCTGTAGTTCATCTTTTTCTCTTTTTTGATTTACTTACCTACTTTGGTGGTGCACATTCTCTACATCTGTCTGAGAAAAGGTGCTTGGAAAGTAAAATATTTGAAATTGCATTTTTGAAGTTGTCTTTATTGCACCCTCACCTTTGGTTGATAGTTTGGCTGGGTGTAGAATACTAGATTAGAAATTATTTCCCCTAAGAATTTTATAAGTATTGCTGTTCTTTTTCCTGGCAAACAGTTATTATTGAAAAGACTGACATCATTTGATCTACAAACCTTTGTATATGACCTGTTTTTCTCTCCAGAAGCCTTTAGGATGTATTCTTTGTCCTTGGAGTTCTGAATTTTTTTCAATGATGTGCTTTGGTGTGGGTCTGTTATAATAAAGAATTTGATTGGTCTTTGTCTCCAGTTCCTAGGAAATAGCCTCTAAATCTTTGGAATTTCCCCAAGTATCAGGAATGTCTTCATTATTCATGGTGGCCTCCCTGATGGATTATGCTAATAAAGTGTCTCAAGGTAGAC
Organism: Sciurus vulgaris; assembly: GCF_902686455.1. Classification (NCBI taxonomy): domain Eukaryota; kingdom Metazoa; phylum Chordata; class Mammalia; order Rodentia; family Sciuridae; genus Sciurus; species Sciurus vulgaris. The sequence goes on from NC_136461.1 coordinate 29,782,854, forward strand.
CCATAGATAGTTTGAGATGACTCCTCATGGGGGCTATCCGTGCTAGAAGACTTATCATTTGACTAGCAGACTGTGGCTTTGTGTCATGTGATATCATATGACCTCTGAGCAGGGTGCTGGACACAATTCAATCATGTAGACAATGATTGAATCAATCATGTTTATGTAAGGAGTACAATGAAAACTCTGGACACTGATGCTCTGTTGAGCTTTCCTGGATAGTAATATTTTGTGTTGCACATCAGTATGCCAGAAGGAAGATTTCATGGGAAGAAAACACTGAAAGCTTTGCATTTCAGATGCTCTAAGACCTTGCCGTATGTGTCTCTTTTGGGGGTTCATTCTGATTTGTATTGTTTTTGCTGAAATGAAATGGTAACCACTTTCCTGAGGGTACTTGCCTGATTTTTGGGAGGTGTTCTAGGGAATTATTGAAACTGAGGGGGTAGTGGGAAGTCCTAAACTGGTCAGAAATATAGGTGACCTGGGAAACCCTGAGCTTGTAGCTGGTGTCTGAGTAGGGATGAGATAGGATAGAAAGAAATTAAGAATAGGAAGAAAGGAGACAAAAGGAAAGACAAGGAAAATATAACTTTCATCTAAAAGCCTTGTGTTAAAGTTCCAGATACTTTTTCTTCCCAAGCCAGTTTCTATCTCTAGACTTGTCAGTCCCCAACTCAGTTCTTCTCCCAGACCTGTCACTCCCAAATTTATGGGAAATCTACAAATCTTCACTCATAATTTTAGTGTTACTGGAAATTCGCTTACTTATGATAATTAACCTTGTGCAGTGTTAATTAGCCTATGAAATAAATAGATTAAGCAAAGACATATATTTTAAGAAATCTATTAATCTAGGGTACTTTCCAATGTGATCAGATAATGGAGACCATGTCAATCTAATGATCCTGAAAAATGCCAGACCACCATAAATCATCTTATGACTACCAGATCGACATCATTCCCATATACTTTCCCATGCCACCCCTCACCAGGTTCCCTTTAAAAGAAGAAACTGAGGACCCCAAAAGCGCATCTCACACTTGAGATGGGTGGCCCGTATTCTCGCTTGAATTTGTCTTTGCTTTCCTAAATAAATCTCTATGCCTCTCACTGACTCATCCTTAAGTTCATTTCTGCAACTTCATTTGTCCTGAACTGAGGTTCCCCTCTCCAGGAACTCCTTGGACCTCCTCCTCCAGCGACAAGGGCAGCCTTATGAAAACTGTGCCATTAGGTTAAATTCCACTTAACTCCCGATAGTCTCAGAATTGCATTGCATTATCTTTTTGCATTCTTTGCCTTAAGCCTTTAATTCTGGAAATCCATTTACTCTACAACTATTTCTTTGAAAATTTCCCCAGCTCTTTCATTCCCACCCTTTCTTTCTGAAACTCCTGCTAATCTTTTTTTTTTTTTTTTTTTTCGTTTCTTCTTTCATCTGTACCTGTGTATTTTGTGAGACTTTCTGGAATAATTTCTCAACTTCAAATCCTATTGCCTTAACATTTTTTTGATTATTATATATTTTTTAGTATTTAGAACTTTTGGTTGTTGTTGATGTTCCCTATTTATAGCCTCTGTTTTTATCTATGAACATAATTGTTTGCCTTTTTTCCCTCTGAGGCTATTAATAGTGTCTACGTTAATTATAATTTTTTTTCTTTGTACTAGGGACTTAACCCAGGGGCTTTATCACTACATCCACAGCCCTTTTAATTTTTTATCTTGAGACAGGGTCTCACTAAGTTGTTGAACTTTCGATCCTCTTGCCTCAGCCTCCCCAGTCACTGGGAATACAGGTATGTGCCACTGTACCCAGCTTTTGAAAGTTTTCCTTGCTCCCTTTTTTCTTTGTTTCCACTGAATTCTCCCCCTTTTGTTTGGCACTGTGGTTTTTGTTAGAGGCCTTCATGGAAAGTGGGATGATCCTTGCTGTCTGTTTTTGTTTATATTAAAGATTAAGGCATTAAAAACTGAGCAGGGTGCCGTAATGCACACCTATAATCCCAGCACCTCAGGAGGTTGAGTCAGGATAAGGACAAGTTCCAGGCCAGACTACCTCAAAATAAAAAAGAAAAAGGATTGGGGATGTAGCTCAGTGGTAGAGTCCCTGGGTTCTGTCCCTAGTACTGGGAGTGTGTGTGTGTATGTGGGGGTGTTAGGGGACGAGCTAACTGAAAGCTCCATTTGCTTGTGTTTGGGATGCAGGGTGTTGATTATTGAACTTCACTAAAGGGCTATTTAGGCAGGTACCTGGCATTTTCACCAGGGGACTCTTGCATGCATGTCTTTCAATTTTCCTATAGAGATGTCCTCTACCCTACCAGGGCAAGGTTATAAGCCTGGTTGCCAGTCTTCTGGGAACCAGGAGGGGAAAGAGGATGAGGGGATCTTATAGTTCAGCAAATCCCCCTGAGCTCAGTACAGTCTGTCACTCCTATTCTCGGCTGTGCCTAGTGTTTCCAAATCCAGAGCCTCTCAATTCAAACTGTCTCCAGCCAGGTTGGTAGAGGCCAGTCACCTGGCTACAAAGGTCAAGGGGGGAGATTTAGGAATCGAATTCCTTATACTTCAATTATGCTCCTTTTGGACCCTTCCTACAGACCTACCTTTTGAGGTCTTCGATGCCTATTCTGAGCTGTTCTTGGGTTCAGATGCACTAATGGACTTGCTTCTTGTTGACACTTTTCTCTTCTTCTCACTATTCCTACCATAAGTAGTTACAATTTCTTCTTTCTCTGGCCTTTTGCTAAATCAGCTAGTTCCTTATCTGTCTGCTTTCCAGCTTGGCAAGCTTTGTGGACCTCTCTCAGATGCTGTTATTTTCTCTTTTTTCTCTTTTTAAGTTGAGGAAAAATTTTTAAAAAATTCTTTTTTTTTTGAGAGAGGGTCTTACTATGTTGTCCAGGCTGGACTTGAACTCAGGGCTCAAGTGATCCTCCTGTCTTAGCATACTAAGAAGCTGGGGCTACAGGCGTGCACCACTGTGACTGGCTTGACCCTATTTAAAAATTGAGGTAAAATTCATGTGATGTATCATTCACCCTTATAACCATTTAAAGGGCAATTCAGTATATAAGGTTAAGCACTGTCACTACTATAAATACAGAATATTTTCATCACTCCAAAAAAGAAACCCTGTACCCTGGCGACTACTTATTTCTGTCTGTCTCATAGATTTTTCAATTCTGGATATTTTATATAAAGAAATATCTGGGACTGGGGAGATAGCTCAGTTGGTAGAGTGCTTGCCTCAGAAGCACAAGGCCCTGGGTTTAATACCCAGCACCGCAAAAAAAAAAAAAAAAAAAAAAAAAAAAAAAAAATATATATATATATATATATGTATATGTATATATATATATATATATACACAATACATGACTTTTTGTTTGTCTTCTTTCATGAAGCATGTTTCCAAAAGTTCATCCATGTTTAGCATGATTCAGCATGTCATTCCTTTTATGGATGAATAATATTCACTGTATGGATTTGTCACATATTGTTTATCCATTCATCAATCAGTTGACATTTGAATTTTTCCCATGTTTTTGGCTATTATGAATAATGCTGATGCCAACATTAGTCTATATAAAGTTTTTTGAGGAGGGAGGTGTTGAGAATTGGCCTTGCATGCCACCACTCCCAGACCCTAGCGTACAAGTTTTATTTGAATATATGTCTTCAGTTCTCTTGTGTATGTACATAGTAGTGGAATTTCTGGGTCATACTAACTGTTTTTCACAGTGGCTGCAACATTTTATATTTCCACCAGAAATGTAGAAAGTCCCAATTTTTTCACATCCTTGCCAATGTTTGTTATTTTCAGGTTTGTTACTATTATTACTACTATAGCTATCTTTAATTGGTATGAAACCGTATCTCATGGTGATTTTGGTTTGCAATTCTCTAACAACTAATAATGCTGAACATTTTTTTGATGGTACTAGAGATTGAATCCAGGCCCTCATGCAAGCTAGGCAAGTACTTTACTGCTGAACTACATCTCCAACCCATTGAATATCTTTTCATGTACTTATTGACTATAAACATATCTTCTTTGGAGAAATGACTGTTCAAATACTTTGCTCATTTTTAAATTGAGCTGTCTTTTTGTTATCGAGTCGTAAGATTTCATTATAGACTGGATACTAGACCCTTATATTTTCTCCCATTCTTTGAATTGTCTTTTCACTTTATTATTAGTGTCCTTGGATATGCGAAAGGTTTTAATTTCAGTGAAATCCAATTTATCTATTTTTGAAAATTCACCTGTATTTATTACTCTTTAAAGCACAAAGTGACTTGGGTACTACATATCCATTCACAAGCTTGGCTGAGTTAGTTTTCAAATGGCTTTATAACACACCTATTTTTTTTTTTCTTCATTGCTTGTGAGTTTTAGTGTCATATCTAAGTAAACAATCCATTGCTATATCTAAGGTCATATGTTTTCTTCTAAGAATTTTATAGGTTCAGCTCTTATATTTAGGTCTTCAATCCATTTGAATTAATTTTCATTATGGTATGAGGTATTGGCCCAACTTCTATTTCTTTTTTTTTTTTTTTCTTTTCTCTTTTTTGGTGCTGGGGATTGAACCCAGGGCCTTGTGTGTGTACTATACCAACTGAGCTATATCCCCAGCCCCTCTATTTCTTTTTGTTCATGTGAGTTTAAACTTTTCCCCCCCAAGTATTGGGCCTTGCACACACTAAATAAGTGTTCTACCACTGGGTTACATCCTCAGTCAGTTTTATAATTTTATTTTAAGACAGGGTCTCACTAAGTTATCCAGGCTGGTCTTGAATTTGCATCCTCCTGCCTCAACCACCAGAATATTGTGTGCCACCTCACCCAGCTTGAACTTTTTTCCCCCCTTAATTTATTTGCTGTTTCTTGAATGGAATTTCAGGAATGAGTGGAGATCAATCCTCATATTTAGGCAGAAATCTGTTCTTTCTTTCAAACTGCCAACAATTCTTACTTTTGTTAGGCAGATTCCTGAGCCAGGTGGTTTGAGAGGGCTTTCTGGAGGAGGGAAATTTGATCTAAGCCTTAAAGATGTCTAGGATTCCAGCAGAAGTAAAGACCTGAAGGTGGGAGAGGATGAGAAAGGAGAATTGTGGGTGGGTGGGGGAAGGACCCTGCAGTCAGCACCAGAAGAATTTAAATAAAGTCTGGTTTCTCATCCCATGTCTGTGGCTCTGTTGCACCTGCTTGGGTTTCACTGCAAAGCAGTTCTTTCCTTGGGTTCTGAGGACTTTGCACCTCCCTCTGCAGTCAACCCAAAGAGGCCAGGCCCAGAGAGAGAAGAGCAACTTTCAAAAGTAAGAAGTGAGTTGAATAGAAAAGTTCCCTGTATGCAAGCTGTATCACATTCAACTGGCTTGTACAGACCCTCAGTTTTCTTATCTTTAAAGAGGTTCAGCCTATCTAGAAGCACTATTGAAGAATTAAACTGTTTGCAGTGTGTTCAGTACAATGCCTGGCCCAGAGGAGAGTTCCCAAAATGTCAGTGAATGTCAGTGGTCTGTCTTTCTTTCTTTCTTTCTTTCTTTCTTTCTTTCTTTCTTTTTTTTTTTTCTTCTCTTTCTTGGGAGATTTAAGGCAAACAGTCTAGTGGAGTTTTTTGTTTGTTTGTTATTGTACTGGGGATTGAACCCAGGGGCGCCCAACCACTAAGCCACATTCCCAACCCTTTTTATATTTTTTATTTAGAGACAAGGTCTCATTAAGTGGCTTAGGGCCTGGCTAAATTGCTGAAACTGGCTTTGAACTCATAATCCTCCTGCTTCCATCTCCCAAGTCACTGAGATTACAGGTGTGTGCCACTGTGCCTGGCTCAGTCTAGTAGAGTTCTAACCAAAACTGAATTCCTGGTTAAGGAGCTAGAACTGAAACTGGAAGCAGTGAATTGCAGGAGGTTTGTGAGGAAAGAGTGACACAGATGTACCTGTGCTTTGGAAGAATCATTTCCAGAAGAAAAGAGTCCAGGCGAAACGCAGAAGGGTGTGTCCTGAACCCCATCTGATTTGCTCCATTTTCTCTCCTGTGTGCCCAATACATGAATCGCTGCCATCAGCGTTTCCCCAGAGGGCTATGAATTGTGTGAGAGCTTAATCCCAACACAAACTGGCTCTTCCAGTTTGCCTTTTTAAAGAGAGACCGGATGGGGAAGGGTGGGGAAGGGCTAATGTCACCAGCCTGAGTTACCATATGGGGGATGAGATGGGTTTTTTGAGGCGCTTTAGAGATTTTGATAATGAATGAAGCCCAGTGGGGCCTCCTGGCACTGCCTATCACAGACACAATACCAAGTGCCTAGTGCCTGTGGACAATTTTTTTTTTTTTTTTTTGTACCAGGTATTGAACCCAGGGATGCTCAACCACTGAACCACATCCCCAACCCTTTTTTGTATTTTAGAGACAGGGTCTCACTGAGTTGCTTAGGGCCTTGCTAAATTGATGAGGCTGGCTTTGTATTTGCGATTCTCCTGCCTCAGCCTTCTGAGCTGGGAGGATTACAGATGTGTGCCACCAAACTCAGTGCCTGAGGACAACTGTGAAACTGTAAGGACTCTTCTTAATAAACTCTTGCCAGGAGTGATGATGAGCACCATCCACTCTGCTCTGAGTGCTGGACTCGGCACAGGTAGAGCAAGGCAATCACCTGGAAATGACTTTTTTGTCCACTAGAGGGAAACACAGGCTAGAGAGACTGGGAGCCCAGGAGGCCTGAGGCTGGAGGAAGCCAAGGAGCTGAAAGTCCCTAGGACTTGAGTGACCTAGGGTTAGTAGAGCTGTCCTGGAATTAGTTGGCTTTGGTGGGAGCTAGTTGTTGCCTTTTTAGGAATCATGTTGTTAGACATGATCATTAAAAATTAAGTTATGTAAACTTACACTTAAATCAACTAGATTAAAAACAGACTCCAAACTCATTTCCTAATTGTTTTTACTGTATTTTACTATATGTATCCATCTGTTACAGTGGAAGTAACTTAAAGTCATCAGCTTTGATAACTTAAAGTTGGCTATGCATAATATTTACTACATGGAAACCCAGAGATGCTACAAATCAGGGTTCCCTACCCCCACCCACATCCCCAGGGTTAAACACTGCCTAGGCCTTTTCCCACATCAGGTGTTGTGCAGAGGGCATGCGCTTTTGTTCCAAAAGTCTGACCAGAGACACTCGGAGATGTCCCTGTGGAAGAAGCAGACAGTGGCTATTAGGGGGGTCCCACTGCTGGAGCTTGGCTCAGCTCAGGCTTTGTGCCAGCTGCTCCCTCCTCCTGAAATCCTCTTGTGCTTCAGTGCTCAGGCATGCCTTTCTACTTGCCTAGGAAGGAAGTGAGCTTCTAGCTCTTGCAGCACTAGAACATGTTCCCCCATCAGAAAGGGAGCTTTCTGGCGCCAGAGAAAACCCCCACCTGGGTCTGTATCCCTGGGCCTGGCTCAAGTCCTTGGGATGAAATACTGGAGCAGCTACATAGAAAACTGCAGAACAAAAAGACATGGAAGCGGGATCTGGGCTGTACCACCTCTTAGTTGTGTGACTCGAGAAAGACACCTAAACAATTTGGAGAAATTGGGAGACTACTACTCATCCTACCCGGCTGATTAAATGAGATGATCCATGCAAAGCTCTCTGCTGTTTCAGTCACCTAAAAAGTATTCCCTAAAAAGTATTCCCTGATGTAGAAGCTCTTATCTTTGTGGAGGAAGGGGGATACTAAATTAAATCAGTTCCGAGTGTCTGACTACTATAACACTGTGTGTCAAGGAGGGAGATAGAGAATGGGGGTGGAGTGGGGGACCGGGTGGGAAGGACTAGGAGGTAACAACTCCATGATGGCACAGTTGGAAGATGTGCCCCAGTCACACAGCCAGGAAGCAGACCCTGGGACTGGACACCAGCCTTCTGGCCAGGATTCTTCTCAAAGTTCTGTGCCCAACAAGGGACGCCTTTTCCCTTACCATCCCCCGCACCTCGGCCTGGAGCCTGGGGGTGGGAGGGCCGGCAGTCGGGTCTGCAGCGCAGGAAGCAGCAGTCCAGGCTGTCCAACAGCCTCAAAGCAGCGGAAGGGAGGGAGCAGCCCGCACCTGCATTGTGCGAGCCCCGCTCCCCGCCGAGCAGCCAAGGACCCCCAGGAGCACGTTCTTGGCTGCGGCGACAGGCCAGGCTGGCGACTCTCAGGCGGGTATTAGCTGGACAAGAAGAGCGCTGTACTTTCATTGCCTCGTGCATTCACTCATTCAGGTACCCATCGGTTATTGGAGTTAGTGCAGAAAAACATGGTCTCAAGGATCTTCACAATTCGTGGCTCTGTGCAGACTGCAGGGTCGGAATCTTGGCTCCTCTACTTGACTCTCGGTGTAGCGTGGGCAAATTACTTAACCACTCTGGGCCTCAGCTGGTGAGTGCTGGATTAAATGAGTGGAGGTAGCTCTACTTCTTGGTGGAGTGGTAGATTAAATGAATTTTATGTGAAGCACTTAGAAATATGTCAGCAACTAGTGAGCATTAGTTAAAAGTAAGGTTTTTTAAAAATTATTTTTATTTATTTTAAAAAATATTTTTCTTTTTAGTTGTAGATGGACATAATACCTTTACTTTACTTATTCATTTTTATGCGGTGCTGAGGATTGAAACCCGTGCCTCACAAATGCCAGGCAAGCACTCTACCACTGAGTCACAACCCCAACCCTATTTTTATTTTTGCAAAATTACAAAAGACCATTATAGAAGATAAATTAGAGGGGTCCAAAGTTGCAAACTAGAGGCCTGAACAGTGGTTTTAAAAATTCTTTAACATTTAAAAGTCCTGCAGCTTCATCTGAAACTCAGATTTGGGCTTCTTTCGAAGATTGGAGATCTGAGAGACTGTTTTATAAGCTGTCATTGGTGTTATGCTAGAGGCAGTTTCTTTTTTTTAATATTGTATTTTCACATGCATTTTGCAAAGTGGTGTTAACTGGTCAAAAAATTCTTGCAATCTCCCTGTTGCAAAAGGCAAATTTATTTTAAAAGGCAGATTTTTTTTTTTTTTTAATTTGACTGGGATTCTTGATTGACTGATTTAAAACGTTGCCGTCTGAGACATCTTCTAATGAAAGATTTCATAAATGTGTCAGAATGGGGCAGCATATGCCACTGGAGTCCCCTGAACCAATAAAAAAAATTTGTAGGCCTGTGAGTTAGCACAGCAGGGCTAGAGGCCAGAAGGAGTTAGTGACAGGGTGTAAGAAGTGGCGATCTCATGTGGAAGTAGAGTGAAAAAGACAGGTGACGGGTGATGAGAAAGTAGGATTGCCTGGATAACAGGCTGAGAGAGGAGACAAGGCTGATTTTGGTTTTCTGTCCTGGGAGAATGAGTGGGAGGTGGACCCGTTCACTGACCTGAGGGTCCAGAGAAGGGTGTGTTTTAAGGTATATGGAGTATGAGAAACTGGGTCACCATGAGGAGATGGACGACACTCTGGTGCTCAGGAGAGGGACCTGGGCTTTGGGCCCTGGTGCTCATTCATACAAGGGCTTCAGATTCATCATTGGTAAGACATCGGGTGGGATGGGATGGGGTTGGTGGAGTGAGGCAGGGCCTGGGAAGTTGTAAAATCACCCCCTACAGTGTGTGCAAAGGGCCAGATTTTGCAGATCCTTTTATATTTAAGGGATTATGTTCATGGGGAGTTTGAAGGATGTTAAAGTAGAAGAGGAGGCTGAAACACTACTGAATCCAGCTCCTCCTCAAGTGGCCTTAGCTTCCATTCTGAAGGACTCCACCTCTCCCCAGTATCTCAGCACAGGTGGACTGAGGAACAGGCAAGGAGGAGGGAATCTGATTGGAGCTTACTGTAGTCAGATAATGGTGAGGTGGGGCAAGATCCTAGGCAAGTCAGGACTTCTAAGTGTTCTTCAGTAGCTCTTTCCTGCCCTCTAGGGCCACTTGGTGGGCCCCTAGGGGACTGCTGGGAAGGAAAGCTCAGAGGAAGGGGCCCTCTTGGGCCCCAGTGGCTGGAGAGGGAGCAAATAGGACACCCAGGACATTCTTCTCGGTTGTTGGGAGAATGAAGTTGGGAGGCCTGAGGTGCCCAGGACTGCCATGCTGACTCCCTCAGACTGCCCCAGGTGGGATATCAGGCTGGCTGTAGGCCAGGTACAGAGTCCTACCCCTGGTGGCCAGGAGGTATTGGGATCATCACTGAGGAAGGCCAGTATCTTGGCTTGGGAGCTAGAGATCTGGCACATCGACTTGTTATATGCCAGCCCTTATATGTATTTTGTCTTATTCTCATGGAAATCCTATGAGGACAACACAATTTCCTGTATTCTAAAGAAGAGGAAACGGGCTCAGAAAGCAGAAGGCACATAAGGATTCATAAATTCTGTAAGAAGCAGAGTTGGGAGGACAAGTCTGGAGCTCTGGCTCTGTCCTTTAGGTTTCTCCTGAGGTGGCCCCATTTTGGCAATGGCCTCTCAGCCTGCCTGACACTACCCTAGGTATCTTACTATCTTTTACCCTCTCCTTTACATTCCACCTCCCAACAGTCACCAAATCATGTCAGTCCTATCCCTTGCACCTGACCCCTTCCCTCCTTGCTTGGGTCACTCTCCCTTTGTGCTTTCTGCCCTGGCTATGACATCAGCCTCCGCTCTGGTTTCCCCACCCCCAGTTCCTACTCCACATCAGCAGCCAGAGGGCTCTTGTACAACACAAGTCTGATCGCGTCACTGTCCTCTTACCTCCTGACAATGATATCCCCTTGCCTTCAGGATAAAGTTCAATTCCTGAGCAGGTCACCAAATTCTGTGGGTTCTCATGGCCAACCTCAGCAGCTCATGCCCACTGCCCTGCTGCACACTCTAGCCAGACAGAAAGCTTGGCCATCTTCCTCTGAAGGCCCTAGCCTGGGACTTTGCTCCCACCACCACCACCAGCTCTGCCCGTCACACTCTTACCTATGTCTGCTAACTGAAGTACTGGCCACCTTTTAAGCCTAGCTCTATGCAGGGCCCTTTTGCCAGAGCCTAATGGCCTTGGATTGAAATGCTTTGTGTGGGGCTGGGGTTGTAGCTCAATGGTAGAGCTCTTGCCTAGCACTTGTGAGGCACTGGGTTTGATCCTCAGCACTGCATGAAAATAAATAAATAAAATAAAGGTGTTGTGTCCATCTACAACTAAAACATTAAAAATAATAAAGTACTTTGCGTGCCTGTCTCCCGTATGCAGTGTGAACTTCTGTGTCCCACCCTTTCTGCCCAGCATTGTAGATGACATTCTGGAGAGTTCTGTACATGTGTGGTGGGAGCGCCTTCCTCCATCCCCACCCTTTCCCTCCTGGCTCTGGGTCTGGGTTCAGCCCCTTGTCCTACCCTGGATCTGCTCCAGCAGTGGTGGCAACTCTAGGTGTAGCTCCTTATTCAGCTCTAACTCTAATTCTAGTTCTGACCTGCCTCAAACTTTAGCTCTAACTCCTGGCCTGCTGCCAGCTTTGACTCAGTATCCCAGACTCATGTGGGCTTAGCCTATGGCACTGGGATCAAATTCATGATGAATCCAACTGTTTCCCTCTCTTCTGATTCTCATTTTCATTCTTGCCAGAAGTTTGCTGTCTCTGTGCTTCCAATCAGAGGGAGAGAGGGAAAGCAGAAGAAACCTAGGACAGAAGCCCAGACAGCCTGGGGTCATCACGCCTGTCTGGAGCCACCTTGCTGCAGCATCCAGTCCCATCTCAGGGCACTCATCAGTGATGTGGGAACCAAGAGTCCTGGGTTCAAAGCAAGACCCCCCATTGACTGTCTCTGAGGCTTCACACACCTCTTTGGGCCTGTTCTCTCGTTTTGTAAAATAGGGATAACAGTTGACGTGCGAGCCACATGAAACAAGGCTGCAGAGCTCTGGTTGCAGTGCCTAGCACAGCGGTAACTACCCAGGGGACCTTTCTCTTCACCCTTTCCCAGGTCCATTGAGTCAGCCCTGTATACCTCACAGCGTCTGTTGCATAAGGCGCTGCCACCATGACATTGGTGGACATGGCACAACTTTGCTTCCAGTTTGCTGGCTGGGACTATTGTCCCTAGGGCATTTTGGGCAGTGGGGCAGAGCTGAAGTATTGTACTGGATCTCCTGTCCAGAACTCCATGTGCCTGATATCTGGACAAACGTCAGTTCATAGGGCAGTGGGGGAAAGGTCAACCTCCGTTTTTTGCTGTGGGATGAACAGATGTGTTTGGGTTGAGGTGATAGGGTGCTTCCTTCTCTCTTCTAACAGCCTTACTAAGTCTCTGTTTCATCACAAAAGGTAAAGATTCCTATGGATAAGAACCCTTAGGGACCTTACTCCCCAACATAGGACCAAACATCAGTGGAGGTCTGTGTGTGATGTGTGAGTGTGTGGCTATGGATGGGCATGTGCAAGGCATACATATGGCATGGCATGCTGTGAATACAGGCATGTTAGAAAACCACGTGCATACTGTGTGTATGTGTGGGTCTCTGTGATGTGGGTCATGGGAGGGCTCTGCCTGTATGCAGCATGTGTGTTGTGACTTGTGTGAGAAGGACTGTATATGTAGAGAAAGACAAGGAACTGGGTATGTGGTATAAGCAATTTATGTTGTGGGTCTGTATGTGATATGTGTCTTGTGGGAGTGGGCAGGGGGCACTGTGAGCTGAAGAGCTGTTAGGCAGTGGGCAGTTGCTGGAGCATTTGGGATTCCCTGCTGAACTCTGATGTGGCCTGGACCAAGGTCATTTTTCACTCTGTTCCTGCAGGAACACAGAAGGACAGTGGGGGCTAAGCTGAGGGGATCAGGGGATTGAATTAATTTCTCCAGAGAGTTGGACACCCCACACCCAGCTGGCTGCCCTGCCCTGATGTCTGTGAATACGTCAGGGGAATAAACACGACCTTTGGAAGTCCTGCAATGTGTCTGGACAGGAGGCCTCACAGCTGGTGGTTCATGTGGGTTCTGTACCCCACAAATGCCCTGCCAGTGACCAGCAACTGAGGCTACTGGGGCTGATGGCCTTGCGGTGACTGCCCTGTCCTAGGTTCTTACCTCAGCACTTTAGCCCAGCTGTACAACTTCCAGAGCCTCCTTGCCAATGGGACTTGGCCCAACTGCAAATCCACATCCCCCAGAACTCAAGGACTGTGAGAGGGGAGAGTTTAGGGACTTCTAGGACCAACCTGCATCCAGGTTGCTGATCTCTGAAGGAACCTGACTCAGAATGACACTTTAAACAGTGTGATCCCATCTACCTCCTGCCAGGTCAGGATACATACTGCATTCTGCAAAAACCCTGGACCACGTGCATTTCCCACAATGCCCTCTGCAACCTGCTACCCAAATACTCCTCTCTACCTGGTTAACTCAGGTCATCTCTCAACATTCAGGTTAAGTGTCAGCTTATCAGGATGCTTTCTGAGGCTAAAACTGCTCATTGTCAGCTAATATTCATTATGGGGCTTGGCCTTAGCTGCAGAGGTCTGATTTTTAGATGCACCTATGGTGGACCTGGCACAAAAAGCTTATTTTCCAGAATTCCTTGCAGTTAGGTGTGGCTATGTGACTAAGTGCTAGTCAACAGCTTGTAGGCAGAAGTGTTTTGTACGACTTCCAGGAGCTGTTTTTAAAACTGTTTTTAAAGGAATAGCGTGCCATTTTTCACCCTTTCCTCCTTTGGGCTGTCTGGAATGCAGACATGATGATGAGAGTTTGAGCAACTCTGTTGGATAATGAGGTAGAAGCAGCATATTAAGAACAACAAAGATGGGGCTGGGGTTGTGGCTCAGTGGTAGAGTGTTTGCCTGGCATGTGTGACACCCTGGGTTCAATGATTAGCACTGCATATAAATAAATAAATAAATAAATAAATAAATAAATAAACAAACAAACAAATAAACAAATAAATAAATAAAATAAAGATCCACTGACAACTAAAAAAAAAAAAAAGAACAACAAAGAATGGTACTGTACTGCAATAAGATGGAAAGCACAAGGAGCTCTGATGATCATGGATCCACCATCTGGATTAGTAATTTTCAGACTTCTAACCAGTTATCATGACTGTGATTTGGAACTTTTCGTCACCCACAACCAAATCTGGTCTAATGGATACACTTTCCTTGGATTAACTATCTTTTCTCTGGTTCCTTCAGTTCTCTCTGCAAACACACTATATTCAACTAGTTGCTTGCTTTATCTGTTCACTAGACTGCGCTCACAAGGGCAGGGTCTATGTCATCTTCCAAACACAGTATCTAAAAACTAAAAAATGTTACTTGTGTGAATAAATGAGTGAAATACACATTCAGTTATCCAGATATGGATGAGACTATAGATTTGGGGTTATTAGTATAAATGTCAATAAAGTGGTGGGAAAGGATGGGATGAAGAGAAGAGAGGACTAAAGGAGGAGGTCCCCTGAACTTGATATCATTTAAGGTCAAGTTTAGGAGAAAATGTCCTAGAATAAGGCTGAAAACAAAACAAAACAAAACTGCACAAACCTCAGCAAGCTGGCAAGGACCAGGCTGAGGTTGCAGAGCAGAGGAGCTCTGAGACCACATACAAACACATGGTTTCCTCCAGTCACATGTAGTGACTTAGGATAGGAGCAGAGAAAAAAATCATTCAGGTGTGACCCAGGATGAGGGTAGAGAAAGGTGTTGGTAAGAGGCATGCCAGTGAAATCAGGTGCAGTAGTATACACCTGTAATTCCTGGGAGGCCAAGGCAGGAGGATCACAAATTGGAGATCAATCTCTGCAACTTAGTAAAAAATTTTGAGACAAGTCTCACCAGTCCTTTCAAAACAGGACCCAAATATGTATTTCAGTGGTAGAGTTCCCCTTAGTTCAATCCCCAGTACCGGAAAATGAATAAATAAAAGAAAGAAGGAAAGAAAAAAGAGTGAAAGTAGGAGGGCTGCTAGAATGGGAAAAGATGGTAGAGGGACGGGAAGACCCAATGGGGTTGGAAAAAGGTGATGTAGGAGGGAATACAGACATGAGTAAGGTAAGTATTTGACTTTTGACTATTTTTAAGGGTATAACTATGTCCAGCATGCCTAGGATAAAATTAAGTTTACCAAGTAGTGTTTTTTCTGGCTTTGCAGGAACTTAGATTCCTCCTAGAGAGTACTGAGAATCCCAGGGTCTTCTTCCAGATGCACACAGAATTAGTTCATGAGGCCCTCTCCCACTCAAGACCGCAGTGTACCCACCCAGGGTACTGCCACTGGCAAAACTCAAAGCAGGCCTGATGTGACTGTTTGCATTAAGAACAACACTGCCCAAAGTCAAGAGCACTCATTTTGAGGGAAGAAGTGATTAACGGCTCAGGATTCTAGAATCAGAAGATCTGGGTTTTCATTCTGGCTCTGCATAGTCCACTAGCTCTGTGACCTTGAGCATGTTGATTAACTTCTCTCAGCTTCAGTTTCCTGAACTGCAGAGAGGAGGATAACAAAGAACCCTTCACTGGGTAGTTGCAAAGTTCAAATGAGAAAATGCACACAAACCCCTTAGCATGACCTGGATATAGAGCAAGTGGGTAACAGATGTTGGTGATTCTGACTTGTGTTATCGTCCTTGTGTTCATTAACTCATTTAACAAAAAGCTCTAGGCATTCCCTCACATATACCCAGTGTGACAGCCAAAATGTATTTCCTGCTATTTCCCAACACTTCACATGTTGGCTTTATACATGTGGTTTGCTCTTTATGGATTGCCCTTCACTCCTTGGCTGGCAAACTTGAAATGTGAGCCTCAATTAACGCCTGATCTTCTCAAGGCACTTGCCCTCAGGCTGAGGATGTAGCTCAGTGATAGAGTGCTTATCTAGCATGCAGGAGACACCGGTTCAATTCCCAGCACCAAAATAAATAAATGAAACAAGAATCAAGGCACTTGCCTGGATTCTCCAGCCTGGATCAGATGCCTCCTCTGGGTTCCCATATGCCCACGGCTATCTCATTGCACAACTCTGAAGGAAGGACCAATCATATGGACCCCCAGCATTGTGCAACGTGACAGCTTTGCTCATTATCTTTCTTGGTTCCCTCTATCATGGTTTTATCACACGCTTACTGTAATGATTTATTTAACCTTTACCTTCCCTCAGACTCTGAACTCCTTGAGGACTCTGGCTGACACATAGTCAGGGTGTAGTGAATGCTGTCTTGAGTGGAGGGATCCTGGCCTAGTTCTTGCATCCTGGGGCTCCTAGGCTGGCTAGGGAGACAGAATGAACCACCAGAAAATGTGTCAAGAAGTAAGCATCACCAGAGGTTCACAGCCCTGAGATTTTTTGAAGACAAACAGACTTGCAAGGGGCAATTCAGTGGTCAGTGGGAGGCTGGTACAAGGACAGAAGAATGAGATACTTATAAAACCAAAGGCCCCCACACTTCTGGAATGCTCTACTTAGCATTCCAGCTCCCTGTCCCACAATTTGCACCTGGTCTAAAATGAAGGAAGTAATTGGTTTAAAGATCTCACAGAGGTGGGAGGGGGGAAGCTGAGGTTGTGGCTCAGCGGTAGAGCACTTGCCCAGCATGTGTGAGGCACTGGGTTTGATTCTCAATACATGTAAGTAATAAGATAAAGGTCCATCAACAACTAAAAAAAGATTTTAAAAGGTCTCACAGGGAACCACCTGCGCTAATGCTCTTTGTCAGGCCTATTTTTATATGCATGGTAGGCAGGAGTATAGCATGGAAGTAGGAGGATGTAACCAGAGGGTCTCACTTTGCTCTAAAATATCATTTGAGGCTTAGAGGCTTAGCTCAATTTTAGAGCACTTCCCTAGTATGTGCAAGGCCCTGAGTTCAATCTCCAACACTGCAGAAAAGGGGGAAAAAAATTTTTTTTGAGCATTAGTACTACCATAGGGAAGGAACAGATTATATATAGGGCATTTAGAAAAGGGCTCTCTTCCTCGATGTGGATTTAGACTATTTTTGCTGAGAATAAACACTTTTGTAGGTGTGTGTGTGTGTGTGTGTGTGTGTGTGTGTATGCATGTGTGTGTCTTATGCATGTGTGTGTGTTTGATCTGCTTTTAACCACCCCATTGTCATCCCTGTTTTCTCCAAAAGTCCAAGTCAGAACAATGAGGAGGAGGCATAGCTTGTCACTTCTCACTGATATAAAGACTTTAAAGGGGCAAGACCTCAAAAATCAAAATGGCCACACCTCCCCCAGGCTGTTGGCTGAAGCCTATTTCCCTATGTTCTCCTGCTGTGATACTATTCTAGACTAAGTAACTCAGACTTTGGAAAATATTCGACTGTTTCTTATCCTGTTGATCCTGTCCCATGTGGCTTGTGGGGGTGAGGTTTCCTGCAAACCTGATGGAGGTTTTGCCTGTGGGGAAATGAAAAGGTGGTTTCTTTTGGGGTGTGTAGGGAAAAAGGATCCGAGACAGGGGAAAAAAATTAGGAACAAAGTGAACTCATAAGGGGACGTCCTGTGAAACAGTTTAACAGATTTCGATTGTCTTCCCCTTGTGTAGTTATGTGACAGGTACAATTTGGGATTATTTCTTCTAGTTGTATTTCCCTACAGGAATTCCTGCCCTTCAGTGAAGTTCACTGCATTTACATGGACCTCAGGTTTCTGGTGCTGGCAGGGAAGTTGTTGGGGGAGACTACAAAGGAGGTTAGCTTGCTCCAGGCCAGATCTGGGTAGATTGATGGGCAGGAAGAAGCATCAGACTCTGCTCAAGACCAAAAGAGTGAGGAATCCTGCTGGGCAGGATGCCCTGAAGCAGAGGTAGGGGAGAGGAAGGGGACCTTGAAGGGAATAAAATATGGAGTGGTCCATTGGAATAGAGGAGGCAGTCAGGGTAAGCAATGTGGATCCAGCAGAGGTTCAGGTGAGCCCAGCAATGGGTCCTTCTGGGGATGGAGAACTTCAAGCCCCAGGGCAGGACAAAGTCTCAGTGAAAGGTAAAGGAGGTGAGGGAGAGCATCCCTTAGATGCAGTCCCAGGCCCTGGGTACTGCCTCCCTTCCACCATGTGCCACAGGAAGCCAGGCTATGGGCTGCAACTAGGCTTCCTTACTGCTCTCTGCTTGGTGGAAAGGTTCTGGTAACAAGCAGGATGGTCTTTGGCTACCTGAGGAAACTCCCACTTGTCACCTGCCCTATCCTTCACCTCCCACTTCTCCCTAGTGATCAAGGAAGTCCTTGGGCAGCTGGAGGAACCTACTACCTACCACTTTTCCTTGGGTCTGCTCTCCTAGGAGGAGAAAATGTTGACAGTCTCCAGGAAGAGAAGTAGGGTAAAGGGAGGCTCCAGAAGCTGTGACTGTCCTCTGTGATACCCTCCCATTCAACATAAGCCCAGAATTCTGAATTCGGAGGACAAAGAATGCAGCTTACTCCTTAAGGTTTAGAACCCAGCTCAGCTCAAAGACACCAAAAGCTCAAAGCCATTCCAGTGCATATAACACAGTCTATAACTTAGAACTCAGAGCCCAGGACAGCCCAACCCTAATCCAAAGTTCAGAGCCCAGAACCCAGACAGAACTCAGAGCACAACTCAGTCCAGGCCCAAAGTTCAGCCTATGCCAAAGAAAAGAATCAGAACTTAGAGCCAAGTCCAGACTTAAAACTCAGCTCATAGAGTCAGGGCCCAGAATTCAGACCAAAGTTAAGCTCAAAATCTAGAGCCCAAGGCAGCCCAGAGTCCAGCTCAGAAACTACCCCAAAGCCTAGAACTTAACATAGCTCCAGAACTCAGAATCCAGTTTAACAGTCAATGTGGCCTAGAACTCTACACCCAGTCCAGTAGTTTCTTGCTGATCTTTCTGGGGGTAGCCTCAAAAGAAGAGGCCAAGGCCATAAGCAGAAGAGAGGGAATTTCAGATCCCATCCCTTCTAGTAGGAGGAGACAAGGAGCTGATGTTTGGGGAAGGGGGATCAGTGGTAGGGCAGATGGTTTTCCTACTCCTAGTTTGGACTGTCCAATCATGGGAATTCAGAGCCCAGGCAAAACAGCCTGGGGCTTGCTCTGCTAGGGTAGCCCATCAGAATCCTAAAGGGACAGAAAGCAAAGTTCTGCTGCTGTTAACTTGCTGTGTGGCCTTAGGTAAGTCCTTTCCCTTCTCTGGTCTCACTGCTCCCAGAAAGGATATTAGAATATCCTTTATTTAGACCTACAGACCCAGAAACAGAGGAAGGGACTATTATAATCTCTTCATCCAGTTATTCTTTAATCCATCATTTATTTATTTATTTATTTAAAAATATTTTTTATTTGTAGGTGAACATATTACCTTCATTTTATTTCTATGTGGTGATGAGGATCGAACCCAGGGCCTCACATATGCGAGGTGAGCACGCTTCCACTGAGCCAGAACCCCAGCCTTCCATCATTTATTGAACAAAATAATAGCTAATTTTAGAGAGGGGGATAAAATGGTCAGATTTTTTTTTTTTTTTTTTTTTTTTCCCCAAAAAGTCACCTGAGATTGGATCAGACCAGTGAGGGTTCAGGGACTGAAGATGATGAATGGCAATGTTACCTTAGAAAGCACAGATGTAGTCATTACACTGCTATGCTCAGTCCCTTCCGTGGCTCCCACTCTCTTTAGGATGAGGATGCAATGCCTCCATCTTAATCTCACAGTACTGATTCTCATCCACCAAAAGCCCCACCAGCCCTGGCTGCTCACTGGTCTAACACACACCTTCTTCTTCACACCTGCATGCCTCTGGTGCTCCCTTCGCCCTGGGCATACACCCTTGCTTATTTCAGGGACTCCTGCTCACCTGATAGGGCCTGGCTCCACCATCACCTCCTCTATGGAGCCTTCTTAGACCTCTGCCCCTCAAACAGAATCTGGTGTTCCCAATTCTGCTTAAGTGATAATCTCAGAGCATGGCAAGAAATTTGTTTTCTTGGTATCTGTTAATCAAAGACATACATCCTGCCAATCAGGGAAAGGATTACAAAAAAAAGAAGAAACTATCATCTGTTTTGCACATAAACATCATCTCACCAGATCCTCAGGATAACACCATAAGGCATTGCTACAAATCAGATAGATGATGCTCAGAGAAGTTGTGACCTGCCCAAAGTCACACAGGTAACCAGAGACAGAACTGGATTCAAACTCCGACAAGCTGGACTCTAGGTCCCAGTTATGCCATTATCTCTTGTTCTCAATCAGCATGAGATCACAGCATTATCATGAGAAGCTGGAGGCGCTGACTTGACACAGTGGGGCTGGGACACAGAATTCACATAGTACTAGGTTGCCTGATTTGTGTGTGTGTGTGTGTGTGTGCATATGGATAAAAAGGAAGCCCAAAGTAGAGGCAGGACTCTAGGAGGTATCCAAGGAAGGTTTTGCACCTGTTGAACTGACCCGTGTCTAGACTCTTCCAACTCTCAGAGGGTCAAGGCCAGTAGACCAAGGCAGGGCTTCCTTGCAGGAACATAGTATGAGCAGGAGGAGGGCAGAGTTTTGGCCAGCTAGAAAGGGAGAGGCATTGCTCAGACATTAGTCCCTGCCCTCTCCTCCAAGGCCAGGCTTTATCTGGGCTCTTGCTCAAGGAACTTGTTCCCTGATGTAAGGTATCCTGAGGCCACCTAGTAGTGTGGTTGAGCTACTAGGCCTTCCTGCGTGTTGCACCATGGCCTCAGAAGCGTGGCTCTTTGAGCCAAAACTGATATCATTCAACTTCTTCCACTCCATCATTCTTACATCTTCTTAGCAGTCTGAGAAAGGGCTCTCTTTTTTCTGGGGAAAAGGACCGTGAACTTGAAAAAGACTAAGATTGAAAGACCCTAAGACACTGATTGGTGGGGGGCAGTGTGTGTGGAGGGGCATGAGCTGTCCCAAAGAATCTCTGGGCACTCTCCATACCCCTGATCTCTGAGAGAACTGGGGCTCAGAAGTCAGACCCATCACCCAGCTCAAAGCCAGAAGAGGAGGCCTCCCTGTGGCATGGTCTCTGGCCTCCTGAGATCAGATGGGTCAGTCCTGAGGCCTCTCCTGCTTCACAATTACCCAACCAGTATCCAGGCAGGAACTGGCAGCCTCAAGTGACTTCAAGGGCCCTCAGATACTTCCTCCCCAAAGAACCTCTCTTGGGACCCTGCTGCCCTACCTCCTTCCCACAGGGCAAACAAAGGGACAAGACGGGGAATAGGCCGAGGCATTGCCATCACAGCAGCTATTCCAGGAAGCCCTTGCTGTGGGCCTGCCCAACCCTTATCTCTTCAACTTGTCCATTCTCTTGGAGCACCACCACCTGGGATGTAAATTTGTTCATGGTTGCTGAGACATGCATGTTTCAAGGCATGGGCTTGGTTCCTTTTCTACAGAAGACAGGGTGGTAGGTCTGTCAGGTAGCGACTAAAAAGATCTTACCGCTGGATAACAGATCAAAAGCTACTCCACCTGGCAACTATGGCAATCCACCAACAACTTTCACTCAGCAACAATATCCTAGCACCAACTCCCCAACAGCTCTACCAGGTAATCCTGTCCTGGCATCAGCCCACTGTACTAGAAATACCACCTTGAGTCACCAGACATAAGTCTAACCCCTAATCATTTACAAGCAAATTTCCTTCCCTCTGGCCTGAGTGGTCTTACTTGATGAATTTTCGTCCAAATAATGATAATAATAACAATAAACAACATTTTTAAGTGCTTACTGCATGTCAGGCACACTGAGTGTTCCACTTACTTCTCATGCCAACTCTAGGCGATAGGTATAGTTATTATCCCTATTTGGCAGGTGGGGAAACTGAGGCTAAGAGAGATTCATTATTTGCCCAAGAGTAAAATACAATGATGAAGATGGGGTCTGAAGCCAGGTAATCATCTCTGGGATCTTTGCACCTAACACTGCTTCTCTGCCTTCCAGGAAGCTCATGGGGCCCAGTAGCCTCCCCAGTGGCCCTCTGAGGAGTGCGCTAGAGCATGTTGCGAAGGCTACTAGGTGGGCTTTTATGCCCTGTAAGGGAGCAGACAGGTGGAGAGCACCCAGGGGAGATTTGCAGTTCATTTGTTCTTGGCTATGAGGATGAACTAGGCCCAGAAATTATAAGGATGGCCGGGAGGGTGTCCCACCACAAAGTGGGGAGCTGTTTGCCTCTCAGGGAGAAGCTCTCACTGCTGTGCTAGATGGAGAATATGTTACTGCACAGAATGGGCCCAGGTTTCTGCTCCAGGCTCTTGAGGTTAACCAAGCTGGAGAGAATGCCTACTATGGACTTGAGCCTCAACAAAACCTGTTGGGTTCCAAGCCTGATGGTATGGGGGTAAGCAGGTGGAAGAGAATGCCTACAGGCCCAATGTGTCGTGTCATCAGGACTGTAGGCACCTGGAGGACAACCGCCAAGCTCATCGTAAGAAAAAGGGGGCTGGCTTGAGGTTTGTAAAATACAATCCCTACTTCTCCTCTCCTATAGAATGGGACCACTCCCCAGGGGTGTTTTAAGAGGTAAATAAGATGATCTACATAAGGCAAAATTACTTAGCACAATGCTGGCCCAGCATACAGAGGGTGCTTGATAACTGAGAGCTATTGAATTAACAGTGCCCTGATTTAGTTAATGGAGAATGAGTATTTCTAGTGGTGTGTACGCGGCTCTATTCTGACCAATATGAAACGTGGAGTTGAAGTTGCAAGGGGCATACTAGATCTAAATTTGGAGTGAGAAAACACTGGGCAATAGAGCCAGCATTCAAAACAGTTTCCACAGCCTGGAATAAGCAAGATGACATTGTTCTACTCTGAGCTTGACGACATTACACAAAGTAGAGGATGGGGGAGAGACCTAACTTGACCCCAGCTCCGGTGAAAAGGATCTGAATGATTTAGTTGACCACAACCTGATGGGAACTAATCATGGGAGAGAAAGGCTCTGAAGCCCAGCAGTCTTAGGCTGCATTAACAATGTGTCGTGTCCAGACTGGGGGAAATAATAGGCCTATTGTGCTGGCCTAGTCAGGCCATATCTGGAATCTTGCGTTGCTACACTGACAGACTGGAATCAGGCCAGGAGGGGGACCAGCCCAGCCTTAGCTCCCAGGCACTAGTGCTAAATGCTTCCAGTGCATTTTCTTGTTTCATCCCCTAAACAATCCTATTAGGTTCTGTTAAAGTCCCCACCTTACACACTGGGAGGTTAACCAAGTTATCCAGGATCAACCACAGAGCTAGTGCAGGAGGAAACTGAGGCTTTTCCAAATGGGCACCTCTTGTGCTTGCACCTGAGATGTGAACATTCATTCACTTCACACATATGTGTTAATATCCTACAGTGCACCAGGGGCTTCAAACTAGTTAGTGGGATATAGAAGTGAAAAAGATGTAATTCCTTTTCACTACATCATGATCTAACAGTGGAATCCAAATCACTTATGAAATGGTGTGATTCTACAGGAACGGAGATTTTAGGCCAGAAGGGTTCATTAGCATCCACCTTGGCCATCTCAAGCCCATAGAAAGAATGGGAGACAGAACAGTGTCACCCAGCTCTGGGTGGAATCGCGGGGGCCTGTCCATGCCCTTTTCATGGTGTTCAAGTGCTTCACTTTCACTCACTTTTGCTCAACAATGACCAAGAACTGTGTGCCCAAATGGGGTCTACTAGGGCACAGAAGGCAGCTTAGTGTGGCCATCCTGGGATTTCATCTCTCCTCCTCCCTGTAACCAGAGAGAGAAAGGAAGAAAGGAAGGAAGGAAGGAAGGAAGGAAGGAAGGAAGGAAGGAAGGAAAGAAAGAAAGAAAGAAAGAAAGAAAGAAAGAAAGAAAGAAAGAAAGAAAGAAAGAAAGAAAATAACAAAACAAAACCAAACAAACAAAACCAGTCTGATAAAAAGAACCATAGGAACATGGGTGAGTGGTCTTTCAGAGTTCAGCAGTTCCATCACTAATCAGAACTGGCCTCCTCTGGGTCTCCTGAGTATCTGGGGAGAGAATGGGGTGATACTGGCAGAGCTGGAAGAAAAAGACTTCTTTTCTGGCATCTGTGCCTGGTCTCTGTACTAGATAACGTCCTCCCATCTTCTTTCAAAGGTCTTACCACTCTACATTCTTTCTGAAAACCTATCCTGATAGTTTCAAGCCAGAGTGTGTCTGTAGCTTTGTATCTCCCAGGGCTTCTTGTTGGGAAGGCCCACGTACCCCATTCAGCCTTCTGTAATTATGCTTAAAGGAACAGAATAGGGCTATTAAGAGCAAAGACAAATCAGACAAAACCTTCCAGGCCTGGCTCTGCCATGTAACAGCTGTTCCCCTTCTCTGAATCTCCCTTTCCTCGGCTGTAAAATGGGGATAATAATAGTACCACCCTCATATGGTGGTTGTGAGGGCTGAATGAGATCATGTTAAGTGTGGAGGAAGCTATCCATAAAAGGCTGCTGTTACCATACTGGACTCTATAGCTCGGGAGCTCCCTGCCAACGGGGGCAGACACTGGGTTGCCTCATTTTTCTGCCTCATCGGGAAGGTCCCCATAGATGCCAAAGGCAGGAAGAGGAAATGGTCGATCTCTGGGAACTAAAGAGGGACATCGGTTAGGAAAGGGTCAGCCTAAATCCTTCAGGTTTGAGGGAGAGGGAAACGCAACCTGACTTCAGATTTTAAAATGGGGCAGTGGACCACCAAGCCCCCACCTTTCCTAGGTCTGGGGGTTAGAATTCATGGGCTGGCTGCAGACTCGACTCAGGGAGAACTCACTCTGGGGGACCTCGGGCAGGTCATTTTCAGCCTTGGGCCTCAGTTTCCTCGGGCGTGTCAGGAGGGTCCCGCAGACTTCCCTAGGTTGCGAGGAGCACGCGCAGCCGGATGCCGGTTCCGGGGCTTTGAGAACGTGGCTCAGTGGCAAGGCGCAGCCGGGAGGGAGGGGTAGGCGGGAGGGCCGGCAGGCGCGGGGATTGGCTAGAGGTGGGGCAGTAGGGCTCACGGATTGGCCCGATCCAAAAGGGCAGGGCCGAACGTTTAAGAGGCGCGGAGGGGGCGTGCAGAGAGTGTTTGCCTCGCTTGCCTGCGGGGTTTACCAGTGCGCCTCTAGCGTAGCTGAGGCAGCGACGGCAGTCGCGGGAGAGAGGTGGCCTGAGGAGCAGAGGAACATCCCGGCGTCCCGGTCCCAGACGGCGTGGCCCGCGGGTCATGGCCAAAGGAGAGGGCGCCGAGAGCGGCTCCGCGGCGGGGCTGCTGCCCACCGGTGTCCTCCAAGCCGGTGAACGCCCGGCCCAGGTGAAGGTGAGGACTCAGTACCCCGAGTGGAGGGCAAGAGGCAGTGGGCAGGCCAGGATGGGCCTGGGGGGCGTCGGAAGTTAGGCCTGATTCTGGGACACTCGGGATTATTTGGGGACAGGCGGGCCTAGAATTAGGAGAGGCTGGGGAAGCCCTGAGGCCAGGGAATGCCCCGGGCCAGGAAGTGATGGAGATCTGTAGTAACTGGCGCCCACTTTTGCCTACACGCTTTTCGTGTCGGCGGAGCGCCCTGCTGACAGCTTCTCGTGGTGCCGGGCTCTGCCTATCCGGTTTTGGTTCTTCTATGCCGAGCGGCTCGGATTTTCCGCCCTAAAAGTTAGAGAGACCCCCAAAATTTGGAAATCCCCCCCAGGGGGATTCATTGGTTCCTCATTCCCCCCACCCCACCCCCACCACCTACTCTCGCGCCTCAACTCAACTCTCTGGGCCACTCAAGTTCATTCATAAGAACAAGGGCTTTGCTCTTAAAGGAGCCGCATTCCTCCGGCGTTTGTAAGTGTGGGGGCTCTCGCGTTCAGTGCTCTGCATCCGTCCCAACCCCATCATCCAACCGTCCCAGTCCCTGCCCTACAGACTTAATTTAACGACCGAATAAAACCAGACTGTCCCAGGAACGGATCTCAGGCAATAGATAACTGCTTGGGAGGTGACTGCCTTTTCTTTTTAATTTTATTAGCTGATCCTTGGAAGGAACCGGGTGAGCAATTATGCTGTTACCAAGTATGAGTAATCTCTACTTTTCCTGGGCAACCCCAGCCTCCCTAGTGCCCCACCCAGAGAGGGCCTAGTCCTGCACCTGGAGTCCTTTCCTCCACTTTTCAAGGTCCCCTAGGAGCAGGAGGGTAGGACCACTCCTAAGTTTGCCTGAAGCTCCGTCTGCCTACAGGGACCAGGGACACTTTGGGACAGATGGAAGGAACAGCTGTGCCTGCAGCCAGCTGGGATGGGCCTCTAGAGTTCTCTCCAGCTCTCACCCAGTAGGCAGGTGGATCCTGGCCTCTGAGCCAGGGTGGGAGCCTGGGCTGGGCTCAGGCAGCTCTTGGCAGCAAGAGGATTTTCAGGTTGTGGCAGCTGATGCCGGGTGGGGACAGGTCTGTTGCTTGAACATGCTCCCCCTCTGTAACTTGTGAAGGAACAGTGGCTGAGCTCTGGGGGAAGAGGGGAGGGAGTAGTTATTTAGAGATGGTGGGCTGATAGATTTCCTCAGTCTGGGGTTGGGGGCTGTGGCTTAGGGGCAACTTCCTCAGGAATATGAATGACCTTTTTTTCCAGGTTCCCAAGAATAGAGAATACCTTTCTCTTTTCTTATGGGAAGTGGAATCTCCCTGGATGGGAACAGGACAAGGCAGAGTTGTTCCTCCTGGCAAAGCTGACTGGAGGAATGGTCCTGCCTCTAGGATGAGGCCAGGAACTTGGGCCTCTTTTCATCCTTTCCTCTTCTTCCCAGAAGGAGCCAAAGAAGAAGCAGCAGTTGTCCATCTGCAACAAGCTTTGCTATGCTGTTGGGGGGGCCCCCTACCAGGTGACGGGCTGTGCTCTAGGGTTCTTCCTGCAGATCTACCTATTGGACGTGGCTCTGGTGAGTGGCCTGAGCCTTCTAAGTCTCCTCCAGCATCCTGAGGGAAACTTTAGGCACCCTGGGTAGGACTCCTGAGTTTTCCCCATCTGTGAACTAGGACTAAAAATCCCTACTTTGCTACCTCTCAGTCACGGTGGATGAGAAATAAGTCTTTAGAAAGTATCCAGGAGGGGAGTCTATCTGCCCTAGGATAGCTGGCAACTCCTCCTTGCCTGGCAAGAGCAATAGAGCCTGGAGGGGTAGGCGGTGGTGTGAGGGAGAATGGGACCCGCTGGTGACGCTGTTCTTAGAAGAGACTGGCACACCATGTCCCTGGCTGGAAGACAGTCAGCTGGCTTGGCTCAGGGTCCAGTGGATGTTGCCAGGCTTGTAGAGGATGTGTATCCCACCTTCACCTGAGGAGCAGAGAAATGTTGTGGGCATTGGGACCCTCAGGTGCTGGGCTAAGTTAGAACACCCCAGGACACAGGGGCTTTGATTGGGAGGGATTCTCAAGATGAAGCAGAGCTACTCTGTGCTATGAGAAGCCTTGGCCAGAAGCCTGGCATCCTGAGAATTCACCCTGTCTGGATGGGAAAGTGGGAGGCTGAATAGCCATGGCTACCAGGGATCCTGCTCTGGCTGTCTTTCCTATGTAGCATCTGACTCGGCAAGCAGAGTGTCTGGGTTGTAGCCATTTACAGGTAGGGAACACTGAGCCCCAGAAAGGACAAATGATTTAATTCAGCAGATAGTTTTTGAGCAACATCCAAGGACTAGGCCTTAATTGAGGTGCAAATATGAGAAATTTACAATTGAAGTATAAAAATGTAGTAAGTGTTAGAGCTTGGGGGTCAGACTGGGGCGTCTATGGTTTGGGAGCGGCTTCTAGCTTCCCAGACCAATAACCTGATGTTTGAGTATGAGTCCAAGGAATCTGCATTTAAATTCTATTTAGGGACAGAGAAATAGCTTGAATAGGTAGTGATAGGCCACTGTTTAAAAAGCTTCAGGCTGGGGTTGTAGCTCAGTGGTGGAGCGCTTGTCTCGTACATATGAGGCACTGAGTTTGATCCTCAGCATCACAGAAAAATAAATAAATCAAGTAAAGGTATTGTGTCTATCTACAACTAATATATATATATATATTTATATTTATATATGCACACACATACATATATGTGTGTGTGTATATATATATATATATTTATATATAAAAGCTTCTATAGATTCCTTCCTCATCCAAGTAGAGCTTGACCCTCTACAATAGAGATCGTAACTCCCATTATACAGATGGGGAAACTGAGACCCACTGTGTTTATCCAGTGAATGCTAGTTCTGATATCAGGTGGTCATGGGTGTGAGAGGGAGGGAAGGAAATGATTTCGGATTCATTCTATTTGATAGGAGTGTTTTCAAGGGCAGCAGAGGGGAGGAAATAAATCCAGGGAAACTTCTAAGGGAGTACACAGTGCTACTGTTATCAGAGAAATGCTGTTGTCATTATTATTATTATTATTATTTTCTGGCGATGGAACCCAGGGCTTCGCACATGCTACGCAGATATTCTACCATTGAGCTACACCCCCCAGGTCCACTATTGTCATTGTTAACAAGGAAAATGAATATGACTAAAGTGCAGATGGGAGCAGCATAGGGGCTCAAGGCCTGGCTCAGGCAGGGAGGGAGTCCCTGCTTTTATAGTTAGGATTGAAGTGAATCAAAGAATGAGGAGTTGTCTCTTCCCCATTCCAGGTGGGCCCTTTCTCTGCTTCCATCATCCTGTTCGTGGGCCGAGCCTGGGATGCCTTCACTGATCCTTTGGTGGGCTTCTGCATTAGCAAATCTTCCTGGACCCGCTTGGGCCGCCTCATGCCCTGGTGAGTGGAAGAGGCTCCTTCCAGGTACCAGAAGACGAGGCTTCTGGCATGTTTACCCCTTGGTCCTTTCATCTCTTGTCACAGGCTGGGGGGTAAGGAGAAGGAATGATGTAAAAATGGTGTTGAAACCCCATTGGAGGTCTCAGCTGCCACATACACAGCCACTGAGACACCTAGCCTGTTCATTCCCAGACTAGCCAAAGTACTGGGCCTATAAGCTTCCCTCAGCCCGGCTTTGTGGCTTCCAAGGTCCACTCACTCCCCTTGCTGAAGCAGGAATTCTGACTTCTCCCCACTCAGTCACTTCCATAGTGGCAGAGCTAGTATTCCAGAATAGTTGAGCCAGACTGCCTGGGTTTGAATCTCAGCTTCACTATGTAACAGCTGTGCAATCTTGAGCAAGTCAATATCTCTGAGCCTCAACTTTCTTCATCTGTAAAATGGGGATAAGGAAATTCCCACAGGGTTGTGGTGAGGATTAAATGGTTTTTAATGTGTAAAGTACTCAGCAGATTACCTGGCACATATTAAGTGATGTATAACTTGGCTCTCCTTCAGGATGGCTTCTTGTGGGGCAGGGGCTGGGGACTACATGGGAATGGGGTAGCAGGCCCCTAACCTCTGGTGCTTTGGATGATATGAACTACTTTTTCCCTTGGTATAAAGCCTGTAGTACTCAACCTCAGGCTGTGGGCAAGGTGGGAGGAGGCGGTTGCCATAGATCAGACAGCGAGGGAGACATACAAGACAAGGCCAGGCCGGGGCTCTGGTTCCCTCCAGGACATCCTGCTTCAGGGGGTGGGGGGGGCATACCCCTTTCATCTCTAGCCCATCCAAGCTCAAGTGGGCGCCTTCCTGCCCCAGGGGCGCCCATACCTGGTCTCCGGCCTTCAAAGCTCTTCCCGAAGCCCCTGCATTCCCACAGCTTCCTTTCCCACGAGGCCCCCCACCCACCCAATCCTGCCAACCCCTGGCAAAGGCCCAGGTTGGAGCCTTTGATCCTGGCTTCAGGGCAGAGGGCAGGATGGCCTGCCTTACCTGGGCAGGCTGCTCAGGGCTCCCCAAGCGCCAGCCGTGAGACTTGGCCACGTGCCCATCTCCTGGCAGCCGGTGGAAGGCGGGGCCCTGCTGCCACATCGCCTCATGAGGCCCAGCCAATGAGAAGCAGCTGCTAGGCCAGGCTCCCCGGCAGAGAAGCACAGAAGCTGCAGGGTTACTCCCAGTCACATTGGGCTCCTCAGGCAGGGCAGTGTTGCTCTGTTCGTCTGCTTATGAACCAAGGATGGCCATGTTGGAGGAAGGCTCCTGGGGAGCCCTTGCTCTCTGAGGAGACACGTGGATTTGGGCGAGTTGGAGGAGGTGGAGCATGTAGTAGACCCACCCTATGGGAGGCAGGATCTGAGGACTCTTGCTGGGCAGGTGTGGCAGCCAGCTTGGAAAAGTCACTGGGGGCTCTACAGACTGCTTTCTGCTTTAGCAGGTATCTGTGTACATGTTTGAATGCAAACTCAGGGGCTGTAGCACCCCTTTTCCTTTCAGTGTAGAAAGAGGCTGGTTCTGTCAGGGTGTATAAACCCTAGAACTCCCCTCCCTCTCCTTCCAAGCCTCAGGGCAGCCCCCTCTAAATCTGTACTTAAATCCTGTCCTTCAAACCAGACAGACTTTGAGGTTTACTTTCCCTGGAGTTGCCAAGTCCACCCTATTAGAGACAGGTGCCTGCAGAGACATGCAGAAAGGCCGAGATGCAGCAGGCTGGACCTCCAGTGTGCTTTGGAGCCCCCTGGTCATGGCCTGCACCACTTCTCCCAGTCTAGCTCCTGCTAGGTTCCCTCATGTGATCGCTGTAAACAATGTCCCAAGCACTGCTCTACATTTTCACACCAACTTGCTTAAGTGTCAAGACTACTTCAACCCTGTGAAGTAGAACCGAAGTCCTTCCCGTGGCTCCTAAGATGTCCAGTTTCCTCTCCAAGCTTATCTCCTATTTTCATCTCCCTTTCTCACCACGCTCCAGCCTTGCTCTTCCTCAACCCTATCAGGCACACTCTGCCTGAGGATCTTTGCACTGACTTCCCCTTGCCCTGTCTGGTCCTGCCTGAGATGCCTGCAAAGTTTGCTCCCTGGTCCCATTTGGTCCACACAGTCATTGCGTTCTCAGTGAGACCTGTGCTGTCCACCCATTGTGAACTGCAATGACCCCCGCCCCCCGTTCTCACTTCCAATTCCCTGTAGTCTGGTTTATTTATTTATTTTTTTTAGGGTACTGGGGATTGAACCCAGGGGCACTCAACCACTGAGCCACATCCCCAGCCCTTTTTATTTTTTATTTTGGAGTCGGGTCTCATTAAGTTGCTTAGGGCATCAAGAAGTTGCTGAGGCTGGCCTTCATCTTGGCAATCCTCCCACCTTAGCCTCCCAAGCCTCTGGCTTTGTAGTTGTTCACCTAGCAGGCCTGGATACCCAAGACTAAGTTTAGTTTTGTTTTGTTTTTTAAATATTTTTTTAGATGTTGATGGACCTTTATTTATTCATTTATTTATATGTGGTACTGAAAATTGAACCCAGTGCCTCATACATGCTAGGCAAGTGCTCTACCACTGAGCCACAACCCCATCCCTAAGACTAGTTATTTGGTAGAACCAGACTTGAGTTCCAGAAGTGAGACTTCTTCTAAGACCTTTCTCTTAACTTTGTGCTCTACTGCTTTTCTATGCTGTGAAGTTAGTCCATCCTGAGGTTTAACCTAACACATGTGTACAACACATGTGTACAACTCATGTGTAGATGGCATACACTTGCCCCCTTTATAGTTATGTCATGAGGCCCATTCCTCCCAGGTGGCTCCTCCATCTTCCTTCACCCAGAGTTGGCTTACCCGCCCGACCCCAGCTTCCCTGTGTGTGCAGACGATACATGTACACATGTAAGAACACGTAGTTGCTAGGGTTGTTCCTTATCCCTGCCCTGAAGTCTTGGCCTCCATTCTTAGCTCTTGCAACCCAGAAGCCCCTGGTCCTGGAGCTGTTGCTCCTGGGGAGACGTAGATGAGACTCAGGGTCTGAACTTCTCATGCCTCATGTGCAGGATTTCAGTCCAGGGTCTCCATTCCAGTCTGTGCTTACTGGCTTGGCCATCAGCCTCTTCCCAGAGGTGATGGGGTAGGTGGTTTTAGGGGGAGGAGTGTCCTTCCCAGCAGGTATTGGAAGGGCCTGATTTCTGGGGTTCTGGCCTCCAGCCTCCATTTAGACCCTCCCGTTCCTCAGGATCATCTTCTCCACACCCCTGGCCATCATCGCCTACTTCCTCATCTGGTTTGTGCCTGACTTCCCACAGGGCCAAGAGCTTTGGTACCTGCTTTTCTATTGCCTCTTTGAGACACTAGTCACGGTGAGTGTGCCCCTGGGTATCTCTGGGGACAGGGGTGAGGGCAGTCCCTAGGGTTTCCACATCTGTCCATCCATCTGATTGGCCAAGGGCCTCTCTTCCATACCAGTGTTTCCACGTTCCCTACTCAGCCCTCACCATGTTCATCAGCACCGAGCAGAGCGAGCGGGACTCTGCCACTGCCTATCGTAAGTGTCTCCTCAGCCCATCTGACCCTACCCACGGGGATCCTCAGCCTCTGCACTCCCAGACCATTCCTGGAAGTTCCAGCTTTTTGCTCTGCCTTGGGCATGGGTGTGAAGCCATCTTTTTTGTTTGTCTGTTTTTTGTGGTGCTGGGGATTAAACCCAGGTGTGATACATGCTAAGCAGGTACTGTACCACTGAGCTACATCCCCACCCCATGAAACCATTTTAAAAACAATTCAGTCCCCTTATTGCCCAGGTAAGACCCAGAAAGATGAAAGGACTAACCTGAGGTCACACAGAGCAGGCCATGAATTCAGGCCAAGGTGCCATCTGCCCTGTCCCTCGAATTCACCATACCTGTATCTAGATCTCCCATCCATCTGACCTTCCTCTCTGGGCCCACAAGCCATGAAGCTCCTTCAAAAGACTCTTTTTCATTGCCCAGGGATGACCGTAGAGGTGCTGGGCACAGTGCTGGGCACGGCAATCCAGGGGCAAATCGTGGGCCAAGCAAACGCACCTTGTCTCCAGGACCACAATGGCTCTGCAGTGGCTTCAGAAAGTGCCAATCGCACATACAGCACCGCCTCACTCAAAGAAACGGTGAGGCCCCCATGGCAGGGATTTGGTAAGACGGGGGACAGTGAGATGCTTTGTAGTCATCCTAAAAGTAGTAATAATAGCTAATATTTATTAATTGTGGGGCATTTGATATACATAACTATGAATACACCCAAAATGCTGATAAGGAAATTGAAGCCGAGAGGCTGAAGAATTTGCCACGGGTCATAGAACTGGTGATTGCAGAGATTTGGGGGAGATTTGAACTGCAGGCTCTCAGCTTTCTTTGCCCACAGCCTGACTTCTTACATTTTGTACATTTGAACTTTGCCCAACCATAGAGAGTAACAGCAGACCCAGGATGCTTCTCCTGTTTCACAGATGGAGACAGTGAGGCACCCAGAGGAAAAGGGACTGGCCCAAGATCATTCAATGGGGCTGCTGGGATGAGATTAGACTGACAGTGTCTGTATGTCATCTTCACCCCTTTATAGCAAAATGCATACCTGCTGGCAGCAGGGGTCATTGCCTCCATCTATGTCATCTGTGCTGTCATCCTGACCCTGGGCGTGCGAGAGCAAAGAGGTGAGATGGGTCCAACTGGGAAGAGGTGCAGGCCCCAGCACAGAGTGGCTGTGTCTTTCTGGCTGACCCTCAGGCTTTGGGAGGGTTCTCTGCTTCCTCCTTACTGTCCCCTCTGGTCCCCAGAACCCTACGAGACCCAGAAGACTGAGCCAATATCCTTTTTCCGGGGCCTCCGCCAGGTCATGAGTCATGGCCCCTACGTCAAGCTCATTGCTGGCTTCCTCTTCACCTCCCTGGCTTTCATGGTGAGTTGGGGCCTGAAGTGCTTAGCCTGAGAGGGGAGTACAGTGGGAGGGGGTTGGAGAGGATTTAGGATGTGCTGAAGCTGAGGGACAGATGGAACGAAGAGGTCATGAGCAAAGGTTTGTGAGGCGTGGGCAATGTCTTGGGGAGGTTCAGCCCCATCATCACTTTCTTCCTTACATTTCCTTCCCCTGCCCTGCCCTGTTCCCCAGCTGGTGGAGGGCAATTTTGCCTTGTTTTGCACCTACACCTTGGGCTTCCGCAATGAATTCCAGAACCTACTCCTGGCCATCATGGTGAGTGTGGGACTCAAGGTGGGGCAGGCAGCCTGGGCTGACATGGCTTAGACTGTGTGGGACGGTTCTTTGGACAGTCAGAAGATGTTCCCAGACTGGCTCATGGTCAGAAAGGGGTGAGGGAAGCTTCTTGGAATATTTGTTTGGAACTGACCTGCACTTGCTTAGGCAGGACTGTGAAAGCAGGAGTTTAGGGTTGAATGTTTAAAGAGCATAGCAAAAGCAAAAGTATGGAGACCAAGAACTCTGTAACTTTGTGCTCAGAGGTGTGAGAAGGCAGAAGGACCTCCCTCAGCTCCCCGGGAGCCTTTAGCATGCTGTTCACTTCTGCACCACCTGGATGATGTCATCTGGCTGCACTTGGGCAGGGATGGGAACACCTTTGGGTACCTGGGAAGGGCAAGAGGGATTCCATGGTTCTAACCTGCCTCCCTCACCCACTTTGTCTGTCCACAGCTTTCTGCCACCTTTACCATTCCTATCTGGCAGTGGTTCCTAACGCGGTTTGGCAAGAAGACAGCTGTATATGTTGGGATCTCAGTGAGTGGGGCTTTAGGGATAGGGCCTGGATTGAGTTGGGGGTTTCTGGGGAGGCCTCCCAGCTGACTCATCTTCCCACATTACCTCCCCTAGTCAGCAGTGCCATTTCTCATCTTGGTGGCCCTTATGGAGAGTAACCTAATCGTCACATATGTGGTGGCTATAGCAGCCGGCGTCAGTGTGGCAGCTGCCTTCCTATTACCCTGGTAGGTATATTCAAGCTTAGCTGTGCCTGTTCCCCGGCCTTCCCACTCCAGTTCTGAAGCTCCTTGGGGAGAATTCTTTGGGGACTTCTTCTCCTACAG
This sequence comes from Sciurus vulgaris, assembly GCF_902686455.1. Taxonomy (NCBI): domain Eukaryota; kingdom Metazoa; phylum Chordata; class Mammalia; order Rodentia; family Sciuridae; genus Sciurus; species Sciurus vulgaris. Next base: position 29,817,657 of record NC_136461.1, read on the forward strand.
ACCATTCTATGGGTTCAAGTTAGGGTGGGGAGGATCTGTGCTTTAGAGTTGTACAGTTTGTGTTCTGTGCAAGAGCACCCTAGTCACACGGTGAGAAAAGGAGCTAAAATCTAGCTTGCACTTCATTTTCAAGGTCGAGCACCCAGACTGTGACTCCGTCTTGGGGAAAGGAACCTTATTCACATGAAGGTGCCATCCCCTCATGGAGTTGTGTGGTGCCACAAGCTCCTAGAAGGCTGCCTCTTCTTACTGACACAGGGGCCATACTGGCTAATGGGGTCCTGGCAGCTAGTTGTTTGTGGGGTCTTCATGGTTGCCATCACCCCCTCTACACAGGTCCATGTTGCCTGATGTCATTGACGACTTTCACCTGAAGCAGCCCCACTCCCATGGCACTGAGCCCATCTTCTTCTCCTTCTATGTTTTTTTCACCAAGTTCGCCTCTGGAGTCTCGCTGGGTATCTCCACCCTCAGTCTTGAGTGAGTGGAGTGGGAACCCGGGGAGGGGTGGGGCAGGACAGGGCAGGGCAAAACCAGACCCCAAAAGCTGCATCTTCACCAATCCCTTGCCCTCTGGATCCCGCAGTTTTGCTGGGTACAAGACGCAAGGCTGCTCACAGCCGGCACGGGTCAAGTTTACACTGAAGATGTTGGTGACCATGGCTCCCATAGTCCTCATCCTGCTGGGCCTTTTACTCTTCAAGCTGTATCCCATTGACGAGGAGAAGCGGCGGCAGAATAAGAAGGCCTTGCAGGCTCTGCGGTGAGAGTGGGGAGAGGTGCCATCCAGTCTAATCTCCTGTGGCCAAATCCACACTTGATTTACACCTTCCCTCAACAGTTCCAGCACTTGGCTTTCTGCCAGCACTGAGTGGCTTTACATTTATTCACTCAACAACTACTTCCTGGGTGTCTACTGGGTGCCAGCTTTGCTCTAGTGAACAAAGCAAGCCAAATTCTTGCCCTTCAGAAACCTGTGTTTTAGGAGTAGGTGTTCATGATCTCCCATATTCTTCCAACAACATTTGGTGTCCTAGATTCTTATGATTCTCATTCTGCAGATGAAGAAACTAAGGCTTAACCAGGAAGAGTGAAGGGCCAGTGGCTAAGGGGTGGAGCTGGGCTTTGAGCCTTGCAGGTGTCCTGACCACAGCCTGCACTCTTTGCTGCTCTCCTGGCATGCAGGACCTGGGGTGTGACCTAAGCCCAGAGGGTAGGATAGAGTGAGTCATTCTGCCTATCAGCCAGCCAGGGCCAGAGCCTAGCTCTGGGGCTTGTGGTGCCCCCTGTACTGCAAGAACAGCAAATAGAGGAAACAGCAATTTTCTGGGCTGAAAGTGGGAGTGAGCAAACTGTCTTGTGGTTTCCTTATGGCTTTTACTAGTAGGTCACGATTCCTGCAGAAGGAGGCAGGTGGCAGTGGGGGTAGGATAAGAAGGCTTCCTCCAAACTATCTCCTCTGGCTTTCTTGCAGGGATGAAGCCAGCAGCTCAGGCTATTCTGACACAGACTCCACAGAACTGGCCAGCATCCTCTAGGACCTGCTGTGTTGCCTGCTAAAGTCATCATGGAGAGGGCCTGGGTCACCAGGCCACATGAGGACCAGGACCTGCTTGCCCACTCACTGAACAACTGATCTCCAGGTGCCAGGATGGGGATTGAAGACTGGAGAGTGAGCAGACCAGAACATCTGTACCCACCATGGGGCTGGCCATTCTGCAGCCTCCTGCCTCCTCTCTCCCGTCCCACAGGGCTAAGCCCTGGGACTGCTACTGTGAATATGCCAAGGACTGATCGGGCCCAGCCCGGAACACTAATGTAGAGATGTTTTATACAGAGACTAATTAATAACTTAATGACCATGTACATAGCAATGTGTGTGTATGTATATGTCTGTGAGCTATTAATGTTATTAATTTTCATAAAAACTGAAAAACTGAGCTGCCTGTTTTTGTTTGCATCCTCGACCACTCACTGAGCCCTTCTGTGCCAAGACTGATAGAGGGTATAGTAAGCCTCAGGTACCACGGTGTGGGCAGAATGTGTCTGGAGCATGATGACAGCTTTGGCTAACATTTGCTGAACACCTGCTCAGTAGGGGGGCTTTGCATGCACTTCAGCGGTGTTCTCATTTAACCCTCAAAACTGGCAGATCAAGTCTGCCCCTGTTTTAAAAATAAGAGAATGGAGCTCTGTCATAGAGGGAGACATGGCTAACATCACACAGTCAAGAGCAATTCAACTGGAACTCCATCCCAGCGCTGTGTGACTCTAGGACCCTGCCTAGTACTCTTCACTCCTCTGTGTCTGATGACTACCAAGGGACGGGCAGATAGATGGTTGGTCTGTGGTGCCTGAGCCTATGGGACTGGCTGTGTTGGTGTAGGCTGACTGGGGCCCTGAAGCATCCCTCGAGACGTTTCATTCTTTTCCCACATTGTTATTGCCAGTGTTGAAGGGGGAAGGATGGATCTGGCTGGGGCTGCGAGTCAGATGAGGAAGGCTCTTGCCTCTGGTGGGGAGCAGGGGGATGGGGAAGTCCTAGCTGTAGCATTTGTCCCATTTCCGTGGTGTGAATACTCATACCATAGCCAATTCAAGTTACCCATGGTTGTACCATCTTGCCAAATTTCTGAACATTTACCAGTTGGCTTCCAAAACCTGGTAGGATTTCCCAGCACACCGCTGGCTCTCACACACATAGGCCAAATTCCAAAATGACAGGAAAGCAAAGCTGGCAGGATCAGAGGTGACCAGTCCAACTTCATTATTTCATAGACAGACAAATGAAGCCCAGAAAGCAGAAGTGGTGAGATTCTTCAGACTTGGTTTTTTACCTTGAATGTGGGGCTCCATTGTTGCTGATGACGTTTTGCCAAGTTGCTTTTATAAATTCCATGAAGGATTACTAACAGACACTGTTATGTGTTCACAAATATTAATTCAATTAGTCTCCACAACTTCCCTATGAGGAAGTTACTATTATAATGCTCATTTTACAGATAAGGAAACGCTGACACAAGGAAGTTCAGATAACTTGCTCAAGATCACCAGACAGTGGTAAGTGGATAAGTTGATACTTAAATCCAGGCTCATTGGCCTGGTCCTGTGCCCTTATCCACTACTTAAGCTGTTACAGGAACTGACAGTTTGGCCTTCACCAGTCTAGTTCCACTGCCTTTGTAGCTGCCCTCTCTGGTCAGAGGCTGCCTGGGCAAGACAGGAGCCTGGGGCTGGGTGGCCTCTGTAGTTAGAATTCTGAGGGACTCTGAGTTTATAGAGGTTCTCTCAAACCACCACCTTCCTCCACTCTATCAATAACCACCAAGTCCTGTCTTTAAATATGAACTATTTCAGGGCTGGGGATGTAGCTTAGAGAGCTTTGCCTAGCATGTGCAAAGCCCTGGATACTATTTTCAGCACTAAAATACTACTACTACTACTAATAAATAAATAAATAACACAAGCTACCTACAATACCTTCTCAGGTCTTCTCTCACCTGGATAGTTGCACCAGCATCCCAACTGGTCTTTGATTGGATCTACTCACATTCCCTCTGCAAATTATCCTAGGCAACTGAGTAGCTCTCCTGTGATAAAAGGGGATCTCCTTTGTTTTCAGGACAGAATCTGAGGGCCCTGATGAGATCCCCAGCTCCATATCTAGATGAAGCCTTCTTCCAGTCTACCTGCCTGGCCCTGGATATACTTCTGTCTCAGTGGCAGACACTTCTCCAATACATCTTGTACTCAGAAAGCCTCTCTGAAGCGGTTCAGGCTCCTCTGCCTCTTTGGCCAGCTCGGAGAGTCCAAGCCTCCCTCTTCTTGGTCTCCTACAACAAGCCCAGGACTAGGCATGACAGGGTGGGATGAGCATGTGGAGCTGAATGAAAGTGAGCTTTGTCTGGGAGTCAGACTAAATTCCTACTGGCTCCATAGGATGCTTCTGTCTGGAGCTCAGTTTCCCCAAATGTTCTATGGAGATTTAGGTTGAAAAGCCTTCCTATCTTTTATGCCCACAGGAAATTGCTCTCCTATTTGAAGGTCCCTAATGAGTTAGTTCATGGAGGATGGGTTCTGGTGGGGCAGATTGGGACAAGGAAAAGCAATCTAGGATCCTAGAAATCCCTTGGGTCATTGGCTACTCCAGGCCCCTTCTGAACAGCTCAGACCTTCTTATCCTTTGGGAGAAACACATCTTGACTTCATCTACACTTGGGTTCTGCATAACCACAGCTAAACCGTGTCTCTTCACCGCATCCAGGCTTTCATTCATGCCGACTACACTCCGGTCAACACCTCTGCTGAGGGCCAGGTGTGGATTTGGTGCCACCTACTGGAGGAAAGGCGGAAGACCTCAACATTGCAAAGAAGGAATTCCAGATGTCAATGATCTGGAATATCATTCCACTGGTATTTACAATGAGTCTATTATATGTCATGTACCTGCTAGCCTCCCACAACAGTAGTGAAAAATATAGAGCTTACATCCTCTGTGGGGAACAATGACAAATAAATAACCAATGACAGATAAATAAGACAATTTCAGATTATAAAAAACACCATGAAAGAAATAAGAGGGGTGATATGATACAGGAACTGAGAAAATGGGGTATTGCTGAGTGTGGTGGCACACACCTATAATCTCTGCCACTGAGGAGGATAAGGCAGGAGGATTGCAAGCTGGAGACCAGGCTGGGGAACTGAGACACTGTCTTGAAATTGAAAAAAATAAGGGGGCAGGTGGTAGGGATGTAGCTCACTGGTGAAATGCCCCTGAGTTCAACTCCCAGTACTAAATAAAATAAGATAAAATAAAATAAAATGTTGCCCTGACTTCTGTGTGGAAAATCCATTAGGGAGGGACAAAAGTTGAGTGGAAGAGAATACTCCAAGCCTCTCCTAACAGTTCCTGTGAAATTTTTGATGACTCTGGAGGTAGTGGCCCATATACCACATAGCCACCCAAAAGCTTCCCATCCACAGAGTGGGGCCTAACAACCCTGACTCCTTAAAATCAGAGGAGGTGTGTGTCAGTGCCACTTATGTATTAGAACTTCAGGGGCAGAAGTATTAGTTTATTCAAAAAACTACTGGGTGAACCCCTCCTGTGTGCCGGGGGGATACAGCAGGATCCTGACTTTATGGATTTTGGCCTTGCCTGGTAACACTGATATTAACTGAGTGAACATTCACATCGTGAATGTTCCACAGAAGAGGAAGGAGCTATGAAAGTGTGTAACAGAATCAACTTCTGTTGAGATCTCTTGGCCCAAGTTTCAAAGAAAGAGTAGGAATCTGCCAGGCAAAGAGAAGACAGGAGCGGGAGGGGCTTTTAGAGGGGAGGTCCAACACACATTTAAGCTCAGAGAGCAGGGAGAAGATAATAGAGTCAAGGAATGGAAAGAAAGCCGGGGTGACTGAAGCACAAGATGGAGAAGAAGAGATACAAGACGAGGCTGAGGATGGGCATACATGGCTTTTGGTCCCTGTAACCATTTTGGTCCTTACCTTAAGAGTAGAGTGAAGTAATTAATAGTTTCAGGTAGGAGAACCATGGTAGAGGAAGAGTTTAGAAAGACAATGTCAGCTGTTCTATGGGGAAAGGATTGAAGGAGTGGAAGCAGAGAGACTAATGAAGAGGCTGTTTATGTACTCTTCCAAGAATGAACGCTTTTGAGAATCCTGTCTGGGGTGGTGGTAGCGGAGATTGAAAGAAGAGGGCTGACTTGGCAGCTGGTTGGGCTAGATATAATTGACAGAGGAAAAAAAAAGAAAAGGAAAAAGGAAGGAAGAGAGGGAAGAAGGTGATACCTAGATTTCTAATTTGGAAAACAATGAGTGGCACCTCTACTCAGTGATGCAGGAAGTAGGTGAAGCAGGCATGGAAGACAGAAAATTTATTTGCTACTCATTTGCATCATTTTCAAATAACTCTGGAAGGAATCATATTTGGAAAGTCCACTGTCAGGTACAAGGATAAATACTATCGCCACTACTGCCAGGTAACATTCCATTGGCCAATACAAATTGTACTAACTGATGCCATTAGATAAGAAACAATAAAAAATCGGAAAGGAATTAGGTAAATTTATCTTTATTTGTCATTGATGTTTGTGTTCTAAGAAAACTCAAATGAATCAACAGAAAAAATACTACAAACAACAACAAGGGGGTATTGCTGTGTGTGATGGTCTGTAATCCCAGCCAGTCAGGGGGATTGCAAGTTTGAGGTCAGCATGGGTAATTTAGCAAGCCCTTGTCTCAAAATTGAAAAATAAAAAGGGTCGGTGATGTAGTTCAGTGATAGAGTCCCTGGGTTCAATCTCCAGTACTGCCAAAAAAGAAAGAAAGAAGAGAAAATGGGGTATGAAACCAATATACTCAAGGCCCTGGATAAAATTAATAAAATAAAAGAATAAAAATAAAACAAAACATACAAATATCCATACCCTTTATATTCTAACTTCAATAAGTTAGAACTGCATTGTTCAACATGATAACCACTATTACATGTGGTTTTTTCTTTTGTATTGTTATTGTTTGTTCCATTTAGTTATACATGACAGCAGAATGCTACATGTGGTTATTTGGATCCATACTAATTAAAATTTAAAATTCATTCCTCAATTACATTGGTCACCTTTAAGTTCTCATAGATAGTGACTACAGCTACCACATTTTATTGTGATAAAACATTTCCATCATTGCAGGAAGTTCTATTGTTCACTGCTGAGTTAGAAGATACTGTGAAAAGAGATGACCTTGTTTATGGAAGCAAAACGATACCTAGGAAAAGGAAAGACAGTTCTTTGTCAAACCACATGACTTAGTTTTTGGTCACAGGTCCCTTGCCAGGAACTCCCTGTATTTCAGAACATAGCCAGAGTATCATCTCTTGCAGAGTCTTCTCTGATTCCTCCAATCTGGATCTGAGATTCCTCTGGGCTCCAGGGCAACATATAGTTGATCCTCATTATTCACAGATTTCATATTTGAGAAGTTGCCTTCTTGCTAAAATTATTTGTAACCCCAAAAGCAATACTTGCAGTAACTCATGAACATGAACAAAGAAGCAAAAAAATTTGAGTTGTCTGATGTGCATGTTCCCAGCTGAGGCTGAATACTCTGTCTTCTTTTCTTCACTCTCCAGTATTTTCAAGTGTCCTTTTTGTGGTCTATGTAGTGCTGTGGTGTTGTCGTGAGCCAGCTATGCCATCAACATAGACCAAACACATTTGTCTCTTTCCACAATGTCAAAATTTATTGAATAGCAATAAATTCATAAGCTACACCACTTTCACTTGTTGCTATTCACTGAGTACTCACCTGATGGTCATAAACTGGGTAATCATGGGTTGTCTTATTTCAATCTTAACTAGTAATATCTAGTAATAACTAGCAATCTATAACATGCAAGTCACACAGTATTTCATAAATATATATAAAAAAACACTATTTATATATATATACATATGCATAAAATACTGTGTGACTTGCATCTTGTAGATATTGATACACTGATTTATCATCCATATACATGTGAATATATGTATATATGTGAACATATACATATATTCTTATGTACACATATATTCACATATATACATATATACAAATTATAAACACACATAGATTATGTATATATAGAGAATATTACATATTTATATATGTGTGTGATATATATTATATATATGTATATATATATGTATATATATATATATAATATATATGACAGAATGGCTAAGAACAGGTTAAGGTGGCCAATAGGGTTCAGGAGGTTGAACTGAGAGAAAGGCAGAAAGCAGATACAAATGTAAAAGCCACTACAGGTGGTCAGATAAGATCACCAACCAGCACCAGCTGAAGAACTTGTTCAAGGCACAGAGATGACAGAAGGTGGAACTTATTCTAGACCAGGGTCCAGATGCAGGCGATTTTGAAGTAAGCTACATCAAGAAGAGAGATTGATCTGAGCTGAAGCTGGGGACAAAGAGTCAGAGATTCAATGCCTGCCAATCTTGTGACACATTCACCAGATGGCATGATGATGGGTCAATGTGTGCCGCTACAAGCAGTCTTGGGGTGCTCCCCTGTTTATGGGTCTCAGGTGAGGGGTTGCTTCATTTCGTGTTCTGGTGTGTTTGATAAGCTCATGGGCCTGGTTTTCCTGTATGGGTTTGATATGTCCATGTATCCATGTGCATGATTTAATTCAATAAGTTCACAGATGGTCATTTTTATTAGCACAGTTAATTTATTTATCAGTTTGTGCCTTATGGGTTGTGCGAGGCAGATGGTGGTTGTTTACTTGGACAAACAAGGCATAGAATCATTCTACCTCAGCACTTATATTCAAAATGGAGTACGTCATGGCAAACTACTGCTTTATAAAATGGATAGCTCCAAATTAGGTACAGCCTGAATACTACTGTTCTATTCATTGTGGAGTAACTCAAAACAGGACATAGCCTGTTCTCCACAGGTTTTTTGTTGTTGTTTTATTTTGTTTTGTTTTTTACGTCTTTGTGCTCTTTTCTGGTGATTTTATACATGCCTCACACATGCTAGATAAGTGCTCTACCACTGAGCCACACCCCCCACCCAATAAAGTGCACACATAAAATAAGGCTATGTATCGATCAGTTGACAAAAATGTAATCAGAGTCTCATAGAAACCCAACCTTGTATTTCCCCTATAAGCAATGGTCTATCATTTGCTAATTCAGTGTTGGAGGTGAGTCTATAGAATGTAACCATGGTAAATAATGAGAATCAATGGTCCATGTGCCTCTTTGTTTTTCTCCCTGAACCATGAGCTCCTTAGGGCAAGGCCTGTCTTATAGCACAAATCTCTGTGCCTCTAGGATATAACTCAGTGCCTGCTAGTGGAATCATACTATATGTTGAAGAAAAACAGGGAGGCAGGGAAGAGAGAAGAAAGAAGCAGTGATGGCAAGTTCTGAGTCAGGTTTAGGAGTAACAGTTTGGACAGTGGCCAGAGACTCTCCCTGTTTCCTTACAGGGCAGCTGGGCAGTGCTGGGTAGGACTCATATCTCTAGGGAAATCAAGGAAGTCCTTGATTGCTGTGGCCTGAAGCCCTTTCCGGGGTGAGGCCCAAGCCCTAAAGAGGCACAGCCTAGGTTGAGCCCTGATTGCTTACTGTCCAGGAAGTTGACTTTCCTGTTGAAACTGGCCTGGGGTGGGTAAAAGAGGTCCATGCCCCAAGGTGATTCAAGGTAGTTTGAGTGACTTGAGAGTAGTCTGTGATATTCTAGGGTGACAAGGTGAGAGAAGTATGGAGGGACTGGACTGTCCACTGTAAATGAGACCTGGAGCCTCTTTGACTCATCTGCCACTACAGACTTGACAGCTGTGCTGTCAGTTCCCTTTACCCTCAGGGTTTCCCAAGCAGCCTCAAAGTATACCAGGACTGGAGAGGCCATAGGAACCACCTAGCCCACCTCCATGTTCAGAGAGCAAGGGGGTTACATAGATTGCACATAAGCCAGAGACGGAAACTGGATAGAATCCAGGTGTTACCTGCTGCACAGAGTTAATTTTTTTCTCCACCAAATTTTTTATTTTCCCACCAAATTTGTCAGTTTCTTAAGAAATCAGATTTTGTCTGGTGTCTTCCTTTCCCTCTTCACTTTTATCAAGGCCCAGATTTCATAGCTAGTTGCCCAACATTCTATGACTTACAGTAGATGGGGTTTGGTCATTTCTGTTAACACAGAAGGACAATACTCAGTATGTCTTGATGTGGAATTGGTAGTGTATGTAAATGTTCGATTTTATGAGAAGCTGCCAAATAATAATGTATGAGACTTCCAGTAACTTCCCATCCTCAGCAACCTTTGATAATGACTGTTGGCAAAAAAATTTTTTAGTCATTCTGCTAAATGTATGTGGTGTCTCAGTGTGTTTTTTTTTTTTTCTTTCTGTATTTTTTTTTTTATTGTAAACAAATGGGATACATGTTTCTCTATTTGTACATGGAGTCAAGGCATACCATTTGTGTAATCATAAATCTACATAGGGTAATGTTGTTTGATTCATTCTGTTATTTTTTCCCTCCCCCCCACCCCTCCCACCCCTCTTTTCCCTCTATACAGTCCTTCCTTCCTCCATTCTTACCACCCTCACTGTGGTTTTAATTTGCATTTCTTTGATGAGATATTTAAAGCACTTTTTCATATTTACTGGTCATTCGAATATCCTCTTTTCTGAAATGTTTTGAAGTCTTTTGCTTCACTCTTAAATTGACTGTCTTTTATTGATGTGTAGGGGTTTTTTATATGTTCTGAGCATGAGTTTTTTTTAAAATCAATTTATTTACTTTAATATGTTTATTTTTCCCTTCAGATCTGGATCAGATGTTTTTGACTTTAAATAAGTCTAATTTTATAGTTTGGTTTATTTTGTGATCCAATTAAGTGAATCAAACCTACTTACCCCAATATAAAAAGTGTTTTGTTATGTTTTTATTTTGAAGTTAGCTGTTGTTGTTTTTGTATTTAGGTCTCTGATCCACCTCAAATTAATTTTTTTTCTCATTTTCACTGTGCTGGGGATCAAATCCAGTGCCTCATGAAAGCTAAGCAAATACTCTACCACTGAGTTATATCCCCAGCCCATTTTTCTAAACCTTTTATTGTAAATAATTTCAAATATACATACAAAAGTAGAGGAAACAATACAATGTATTTTTCAACTACCTGTACCTAGATTCAATATTTAATCATATTTCTCTCAGTTTTTTTTTAAATTTCTCTTTTTTTTTCCTTTTTCTTTTCCAAAATATTGTAAAGTGAATTCCAGGCATCATGTCATTTCACTCCTATGTATTTAATATGCATTCCTAAAAACAGGGGCTATTTTCCTACATATCCATCATGCCATGATCATACCTACTAGAATTGTAAATAGTTCTTAGATGTCATTTAGTAACCAATCTATAATTACTCTTTTCCTAATGTCTCAGAGATGTCTTGTTACAGTTGAATTCATTCAAATTAGGATCCAGAAAAAGTCCACACAATACATTTTGTTGTGCTTTTTCAGCTGCAGCAGTTCTCCTTTCCCCTTTACTTTTCATGACATTGATGTGTTGCAGAACCAGTTCAATTGTCCTGTAAAATATTCCACATTCTGATTGACTCCTTTTTTTATAGCGAATCTTTTGTAACTTTACTGTCTTAAAATGAAATTCAGAGATAATATAACTACTGTGTTAGTTAGGGCCTGGCAGGAAACAGATGGTGCAGTCAAAATGAGTCCAATTGAGACCAGTTTAATGAAGGGACTATTGCCAAAGATGTGGGCAAAGTTAAGAGAACCCACAAGGAGTGATGGAACACTGGGGAGAGTCTCTGCCACCCCTAAGCCTGACGGGTCAAGATGAGGAAGTGGTAGCTCCCTTTTGGTTGAACCCAACTGGAAGCCACTGGGCAAGACAGCTGATTGGTGCCATCTTTAGTACCTTCTCCTAGGGCAAGAAACAGGGTGCAAAAGAGCAGTTGGATCTGGAGGGGGAAAATGGAGACTATCCCCATGCCAATGTTCATGTGTAATTTCAAACTAATGAAATTCATATCCCAAACACAATATAAGGAGAAACAAAAGGAAATTAATGCATGCAATATTAATTTGAACATGTAAAAACTATAAGCAGTTTCATCAGAGTTCCTATGTTATCGTCAAATGCTTGCAGTCATTCGTAGAATCATTGTACCTGCCCAAGCTGCACATGCAGACTGATCCAGGAGAAATGGTCTGTCACCTCAAATATAGCAAGCAGCCAAGTTGCTGATTTTTTGAACAAAACAAAGTAAGCTCTTCCATGGATTACATGGAAGTAGGGGTTCTGGAAAATTCAGTGTATATTAAAACCATACCAAAATACTTAGTATTCATGCACAAAACAGAGTTAAATTTAGGTTGAGATAAATAACTTTGTTTTCACAAAATAAATGTCTGAGAGAACATTAAAAAAAATTCTGTGCAATGTGGGACAGTTTTTGCTGTGCAGGGTTGTCCTGTGTATTGCAGGAAGCCTGGCAGCCCCAGCCTCACTCCCTGAACCTTGTAGTGCTCCCAATCCTGATCATCGTAACCATCCCAATCACCCCCTGCCAGAAACAATGTTCTAGCAATTTCCCAAAAATTTCTCTAGTGGGCGAATTATACTGATGGAGAACCACTGGCCTATGGGATCTCCTCTGGCCCCGTGGATTTAAATAATGGATGCTTTCCAAGCTATTTACACATCCATATCCACTGTCCTGAGTACACATTCATACATTCAATTTCTACTCAGTGTCTCTATTTACATCACTAAGTGGCATCTGAAAATTTAAGTTTCCTCAACCCATATACCTCCACCCTTCTCCTCTCCCAGATTTATTTTAGTTTAGTAAGTGGCAATTTCATTCTTGTAGTTGTCAGATCAAAAAGATTAGACACTTCCCCAAGACCTCTCTTTTTCTTATGTCCTATGTCTGATCCATCAGCCAATTCAGTTGACTCTACTTTCAAAATACATTCCAATCTGATCACTCTTTTCCATCACCATTATCCTGATCCAAACTACTATTACCCTTCCTGGAACTGTTACAACATCCTCCAAAATGGTCTCCCTGCTTCTACCATGGTCCTTAGTTTATATGGGCAGCATGACGACCAGTGTGATCATTTTAAAAACATGCGTTGGATCAGAGCAGGCCTGCAGTACTTCCATTTCACATACAGTCAAAGTCTTTGGCTGCTTAAGCTCTAGTCCATCTCTTCCTCTTAGCTCTCTGAGCTTGATTTTCATACCCCCGATACCTCTTACCTCTGTTTACTTTTCACTGTCCTCCTGTTGGTCCAGACCATTATCATTTCTGCATTTCTGATCTGGGAAGGTATGGCAACCTCCTCCCTCCTCCAAGTCTCCTTATCCTCCATCTTGATTACTTAAATCTATTTTCCACATGGAAGGCATAGAGTTTTTTTGTTTTTTTTTTTTTTCTTTTCTTTTTCTTTTTTGGCAGTGTTGGGAATAGAACCCAGGGCCTCCTGAATGCTAGGAAAGACTTCTACCACTGAACCCTGCTGCCTCCCTCACCCCCACCCCAGTCTGAGAGATTTTTCTTAAGCAAAGACTGTCCTGTGAAGCCGCCCCTATTTAAAATGTCATTAATTCCTCACTGTTTAAAGTTCACACATTATCAGGCACCTCTACTCATGCTCTCTGTCTTCCTTTCTGTTTCATTGGATAAAACTGAATGTGCTCTTACCTTAGGCCAATCTCTTTACAAGGCCACTCAAATCTATTTCCTCCTGTCAAGGTCATTGCTTCCAAAATTACTGTTTTTTCTGCAACATTGGCTTTTCTCACAGCAAACAAACAAATAAACAAATAAACAAAGCTTAACCACTGAGCCACATCCCAGTTCTTTTTATTTTTTAATATTGAGACAGTGTCTCACTAAGTTGCTGAGGCCAGCTTTGAACTTAAATCCTCCTGCCTCAGCCTCTGGGATCACAGTTGTGTGCCACTGTGCCCAGCTGTTTGGGATTTTTTTTTTTTTTTTTTTTTTTTTTTTGTAGTTGTAGCAGGAGAGAATGTCTTTGTTTTATTTATTTATTTTTATGTGGTGCTAAGGTTCAAACCCAGTGCCTCACGTATGCTAGGCAAGTGCTCTGCCACTGAGCCACAATCCTAGTCCTGGGATATTTTTTGAGGATTGAATCCAGGACCTTTTGCATGCTAGGCAAGTGCTCTACCACTTGCCATACCCCCAGCCCACATATTTGTATATATTAACCACTTTTTTCTTTTTTCTTTCTTCACCGTCTTATGTAGGGAACATTGATAATGATTAATTTTGTGCTTTCCCCTTAACTTACAAAATATTGAGGTAGGATTGTGACTCAACTAGAAGAATTGATGCCATCCTCAAATGGACACAATAACTCTTGGGACTTTGTGTCTTTTGGAGAGGGTGTGAACATTCTGGTCTTAGTTTGTTAGGGCTACATCTTTGTTTTCTGTTGCTAAACAGAATACCCAAGTCTGGGTAATTTACTTTTTTAGAAAAGAGATTTATTTTGGCTCATGGTTCTAGAAGTTGCAAGTCCAAGAATGGGCAGCTATGTCTGCTTGGCTTCCAGTGAGGGCCTCATGATAGAAAAGTAGCTAGCCAGGCACAAAATGGCATACACCTGTAACCCTAGCAACTCAGGAGTTCAAAGCAGAAGACTTCTAAGTTTGAGGTCAGTCTCAGCAATTTATTGAGGCCTTCAGCAACTTAGCAAGACCCAGTCTCAAAAAAAAAAAAGGATGTTGGGGATGTAGCTCAGTGGTAAAGTGCCACTGGGTTGAATCTCAAGTACCCACCCGCCCCCCTCCCCCAAAAAGAAAGAAAAGTAGAAGGGAACAAAACTGCAGAGGCAGTCTTGCTTTATAATAGCATGTTCTGGTGGTAGCTACCTTGAAAGGGAGAATTTACTCACTCTTAGCATGAGTAGCATTACTCGACTCGTGAGGGCTCAATCCCTGTGATCCAAAACACCACCACCAGATCCCACCTCTCCAAGCTGCTGCATTGAAGAATTATGCCACAACATGAGTTTTGGTGGGGACATGTCATATTCAAGGCATAGCAGGCTAGCATAACAAAATATCACAGACTAGATGGTTTATACAACAGAAATTCATTTTTCAGAGTTCTGGAGGCTGCAAGTCTGAGATCAAGACGTCAGCAGGTTTGGTTACTCTTCTTGGTTTGCAAATGGCCTCCTTCTGGCTATATCCTCACATGGTCTTTTCTCTTGCATGTGCATACCCCTGATGTCCCTCTTTATGTCCAATGGCTTCTTAAAAATACACCAGTCAGATCAGGTTAGGGTCAACCCAAACCCGTTCATTTTAGTTGAATTACCTCTGTCAAGGCCCTGTCTCTAAATACAGTCACATTCTGAGATACTGGGGACTGGGACTTCAATGTATGAATTTTGAGGA
Organism: Sciurus vulgaris; assembly: GCF_902686455.1. Taxonomy (NCBI): domain Eukaryota; kingdom Metazoa; phylum Chordata; class Mammalia; order Rodentia; family Sciuridae; genus Sciurus; species Sciurus vulgaris. The sequence continues at coordinate 29,832,668 of NC_136461.1, forward strand.
AACACAATTCATCCCATAATAATACTTTTATTTATATGACGGATAGTTGAATCATATTAGGAGGAAACATGGAATTGTCATCAATGTCATTTGAAAGTTAGATATAAATAGAAGAGCATACATGAATTTCACTGGCCAAGGTATAGATCATACCAAACTTTGGCATTTTTAGTAATATTCTCTTTTCCTTCTAGGCTTTTCCCTATATTTTGAGGGCTGGAAGGCTCAGAACTACATTTCCCAGACTCCCTTGACAATGGGATGCAGACTGTTTTCTGTCAACAAGAGGTGCTCACATGAGATTTGAGGACAGAAGAAAGGAGAGGCCCTTATTATTCTATCAGTGGTGAACAGGCCTAGGGCTTCAGCAGACAGCAGCATTTGGGAGTTTGGAATGCAGCTCCCAGGCTGTGAATCACCTACTTTGCTGCCTCTGGCTGATGAGATCATTGGTAGTGGTTCTTTGTGATTTATGCACTTCCTGATTTCTAAAACATTAGAAGATATATTTTCGACTGCAGAATTTTTTGAAAAATAGTTCTCAAAATCTTTTATTATTATTACTAAGCCTTCTTCCTCTTCTTCAATTATACAGGCACGAAAGCCCAGCTAGGTCAATTTGGAATAGTCTGGTACTCCAATCAGGAGCAGAAGCATGCTTCCTCATTCATTCTTATAACACCTGCTGTGGTTTGAATATATCCCCCAGAGTTCAAGGTTTGGATGGACTAATGTTATCAAAAGAGTGGGCTTCTTGTTGCAGGAATGGGTTTGTTATAAAAGTAAATTTAACCTTCTTTATCTTGCCATGTGGTGCCTTTCACCATGTTATGAAGCAGCAAGAAAGCCCTCACCAGATATGGTTCCTGGGTCTTGGACTGTTCAGTCTCTAGAACCATGAACTGAATAAATTTTTGTTAATTATGAATTTCTTAGACTGTGTAATTCTGTTCTAGCAGCTCAAAACAACTAAAACACACCCTCTGGGTTCTAACACTCTTCCAAGGCAACTCTGCAATAGGTGTTGGTTACAGGATATGCACAGTGATGGACAGAACATCGACCTTAGGATCAGGAGACCTGAGGTCCAGACCCAGTCCTATTATGTAATTGTGACATCAAGGGCAAAACCCTTGACTTCTTAGTCTTGGTTTCCTTATGTTTAAAATAGGAGCAAGGAGAAGAAAACAAATGTAAATGTTAACATTTACATACTACTTTCTATCTTCTGTTCATTATTCTGAGGACTGTTCAAACATCCACTCATTTGATTATCACAAAACTGTGTGAGAAAGGTACTATCTGATAGTTGGGAAAATTGATATTAAGAAACTTATACATCTCCCCCAGGCAGTCTGTGTTCTCATTAGGGCTTTAAACAATTAAGCTATATGGTCTCTTGTTATATGAAAATTGTGATAAGAGATTATTGATTTATAGTTGTAGAATGACTGAAATGTAGTGCTTTCTGTTCCAAGTTCTTTGGACTCGACATTAGAACCAGGAACTAAGGACATCAGGAATCTCTTTCTGTTCTCTCCTCTCATGTCATTCTTTCTCTGCATACCATTGCTCAGCTTCTTGTTCCATATGGCCTACCCACAGCTTTCAAGCATATACCTCCTCTGTTCAGCCTTCCCAGATTGAACTGGATATTCCTGATTCTAATTACAGATATCTGAATATCTGGGAGAGAGAGAGAGAGAGAGCGAGAGAGAGAGAGAGAGAGAGAGAGAGAAAGAGAGAGAGAGAGAGAGAGAATATTAGCTCAGGTAGAATAATTAGGGTTGATTGCTAGCCCAGTCAACTATGGCCATAGGGGAAGAGTTGTGTAGCACGTGCTGTTTGCTTGCAGGTGAAGCAGGTAGACACTGCAGGAGGCAGTGCTTGATATCTTTAGAGGCATTTAGGTCCTATGCTGCTTTTGTTTTCCCTGCTGAGGGACTGTAATATGTGTCTGTCTCTATCGGAAAACTTCTGTCTACTTGAGACCTGTCTTCTTTCAGGGACAGTTCAGCTATAGTGGAAGAGTCCTCCTCCAATAATCTGAAGTACTGGGATCAACTTCTAGTCCACAACTTACTAGCTGGGTAACCTCAGGCAAGTTACATAACCTTCCTGAGCCTCTGTGTACTCATTTCAGAAAAATCAGAAAATGCAAACAATTGTAACTAGAAAAAGAAAACCACACTCTTTGTCCCCTTCTTTCTCTTTTTTTCTAGGATCCTTCTTATGTAATAGGCACAAGCACAGCCTGAAGGAGCCTGAGGGTTTAGTTTCAAAGCTTTGGCAGGGCTTTTTGTGCCTTTGTGTGGAAAAGGGAGAAGCTATGAAAAGGTACCTGACTCTTCAATAAATAGACTTGCTCATTATTCCCAGCAAGCCTGAAAGAGCACAATTTGGAAGCACAAGGATCAAAGAAATAAAACTGTTCTTCACTGCTAAGAGGAGTCCTAACTCCATTGTGAGAGAGGCAGCTTTGCAAATTATAGGCGTAGAGGCAGTGAGGTTGCTAGGGCAGGAACAAATCCTAAAACCTAGGAGAATTGTTTAAACCTCAAGAGGAAGGTAGGTGAGGAGGTATTATATAGGACAGGGATGGGAGGTGTGGGTTACCCCTTCCTGTTGTGACACAGCCAGTGACAGCAGGGTTACCCCTATGGCATTAGGTCCCTTGGTGCAAATTATAAAAATGTGCTCCCTGTCTGAATGGCACTTTTCACTGTTGAGAGGAGCGTGGGTTGGGCATCTTACACATTGCATGACTTCCAAGGCTATGCTCAGTGACTCTGAGTGAGAGCCCTCATTGATGACTAGTGGGCTGCAAGGAACAATCTGCCAACAGGAGTGGACCTAAATGGAGACAGTCCTGATGCACAGGACTCTCCACTATCTCCAGACATCATTTGTAGAATGAGAAAAGTTCTGTACTCTCTGAGATCACTGAAAATTGCCTCTAACCTCCAATCCCAAGCCCAGTGGAGTCTCCTTAAGAATCTTGTGTGGGCTGGGGAGATAGCTCAGCTGGTAGAGTGCTTTCCTCACCAGCACAAGGCCCTGAGTTCGATCCCCAGTACCGCAAAAAAAAACAAAGCAAAACAAAACAAAAGAATCTTGTGAATTCCCATGGATTATATTCTCATGTCATCCTCTGGTTTTCTGATTTCTTCCACATATATGATCTCATCTGTTCCTCCAAGTTTTATAAATACCACTCACACTAAACATTAATTTAGGTAATAGGGATGCTAAAAGATTTGGGAATGGAGACAGGGAGAAGATGAAGCAAGTATTCATCATTTGTTTGTTTTTGCAGTATTGGAAATTGAACCCAAGGTCTTCTGTATACTAAACAAGCACTCTGCCACTGAGCTATATCCCCAGGCTGAAGCAAGTGCTTAAACTGAAGTGAGGTAGGTACACTTGAACTTTGCACTAGGGACAATTCTGGTTTTTATAGTCTTGTTGTTCTTGTTTGTGTATTTGTTTTTGGTACTGGGGATTGAACCCAGGGCACTTTACCACTGAGCTACATCTCCAGTCCTTTTTACTTTTTATTTCAAGACAGAGTCTTGCTATGTTGCTTAGGGCCTCTCTAAAATTGCTGAAGCTGGCCTCAAATTTGTGATCCTCCTGACTTAGCCTCTCGTGTTGCTGGGATTACAGGTGTGTGCCCAGCTGCATTAGAGACATTTCTGATCTTAAAATTCTTTTGGTTTACCCAACCATTCAAGGGATTCCTCACCGACAGTTAAGCCTGTGTATACCCAATCTTAATCTTTTAGAATTTTTTTTTATTTCCCTCTCTCCCCTTGCCATCTCCTCTTCTCTCTTGAACTGCCTTTGGTACTTCAGATTTCTTTTCCTCTATTATGCAGAGCTATTTCGCTTTCTCCAGTTCTGAACCCCTGACTTGGATATCTAAACCCATCAAGTAGGGTCTTGTATTTAATAGAATCCATCCTCTTTACAATGCTATTACATATGATACAGTTGTAAGAACCTAAGGAAAAAAGCATTGGCTTTTTTTCAACCTTGCAATTTGCTGGTGAAGCTCCTGGGTATATGACACTTGATAGGAGGGAAGCACAGAATATTAAGTAAAGTTTAAAACTAGAGTGATTTTTTTAACCAGACTAGAAACTTGAGTTGTCACCTTGATCCTTGTGCTGAGAAATATTCAATGTTCTGCATATCTATTTTAACCAGGAATATATTGATCTTATCAACTTGATCTATAAGTGGAAATTAAGATATCTCAACAATGAAATTTGCCATTCCCTGAAGTATGGAAGAGATGAAGTTGGGTTTTGGGTTCTGAGAATTATATAGTTTGGGGGGTACTTTTTTTTTTTTTTAAAACAGTATGAACAACTTTATGACATGTTGACACAGTGACCTTGAAGCAGCTATTTTAGTATCAGGGACATTTTTAGATAGTTGGAGGAAAATCCAAATTACTAAATGACTCTTTTATTGTTGTTGCTAGGGAATGTGTTCAACAGATATCATGCCTATCTCTCTATATAAACCCTCACTTATCTCTTTCACTGGGCACTGCTTTTAATTTTTAATATGAAGCAGCATTTTGAAAAATTTTGTGGAGAGTGTTTTAAAATGATCATATCAAACATACCTCAGGTCAAAATGGCCACATTAAACAGGCCTCTGCCAAACATATAGCTCCATGTCCGGCAGCGGTGGGCAGAGGCAGGACTGTCGTGGCCAGGAGGCAGCAAGTGGGCCAGTTTGGTGGAGTGTTCAGTAAGTCCCTTGAGCCTGAGAATGGGTGGGCAATGAGGGATAAAACCAAGAGTGACTTGAGAGTAGAGGTGGACAAGGTATGTAGCCCATAAGGCTTGATAAAGGTGGGAGCCCCCCTTGGGGGTACTTTTTAATGGTGATTCATAAACATCAAAATAAAAATTTTAAAGGGCTGGATTATACCTCATTGGTAGTGCACTTAGCTAGCATGTGTAAGGTCCTGGGTTGAATCCCCAGCACCACAAAGATTAAGAGAGAGAGGGGAAGGGAAGAGAGAGAGAGAGAGAGAATAAGATAGATAGATAGATAGATAGATAGATAGATAGATAGATAGATAGATAGATAGATAGATAGATCACAGTTCTAGAGTGCCAGTCCAAAATTTGACAGGCACATTGCTCTGAGCCTCTGAACCACTTGCCTCATGAGCTAGGAAGCCAAGAAGAAAGAACAGGCTAGGTCCCACCATCCCCTTACAGGACACACACCTAAGGTCCTAACGACCTCCTACTAGGCCTCAATTCTCAAAGCTTCCACCACCTCCCTATAGTGCCACTCTGGGAACCAAGCCTTTAACACATGGATCATTAGAGACACTCGTCCAAATCATACCAGTCACTTAATTTTGCCTTAAAATGGAGCTACCTAAGTAATTATAAATCTTGAACTTTTTGTTCATTCAGGACTTGGGGCAGAGATCAAAGCAAAGGATTTTGTTAATAGCATCCTAGGCCAGAGCCCTGACACAGGAGGTCCCAACTAACCAGGTCCAATCACTTGCCCCAAACAACCAAATCGAAAAGGTAATGGTGAAAAACAGGAATATGGCCATATTCCGTGAGAACAAGCATCTTAGCCCTGTCTTTGAGGTGCTGACATGAGCTTTAAGTATAAATAGAGGAAGAGTTGGGGCAGGAGGTAAGAGTATGCATAATAAGCAAGTAGTCTTGGTCGACTGTGGTCTGGTTGATCATTCTCCCAGTTCTGGTTCTAGGAGGTGGCTCTGGTGAAGTCCTTATCACTTGAGGAGGCAATTTCCACTTGCTGCTCAGGATGTTTATCACAGGTCCCTATCCATCAGACCTGTGATCCTGGATGGGGCAATTTAGTTCCCATGAGATGATTGCTCTTGTTTTGGGGGGAGCAGTCTCAACATGGAGTGATATGCATCTCCCCCTCCTCCTGGAAGGTGTAGGTCAAAGACTGGAGACTTCTAGGTGCCACTCCAGGGGTCTGAAACAGGATGCTGCATATCTTCCTGCAAATCTGGCCTCAGTCTTGAAGGGGGACAGGATAGATTAGGTAAATTTAGGGCTAATAAACTTTGCTTTATCAGTTTTTAGATGAATATTTTGAATGATTAACATGCCTACATGCAGAACTGAGCAGGAACCAGACCCAAAGTTTAAGGTAAGAAAGGAGACAGATACAAAATGAAGGCAACCAGGTGCCTGTAATCCCAGTGGCTCGGGAGGCTGAGGCAGGAAGATCACAAGTTCAAAGCTAGCTTCAGCAAAAGCAAGGCACTAAGCAACTCAGTGAGACCCTGTCTCTAAATAAAAATACAAAATTGGGCTGGGTCTGGGGCTCAGTGGTTGAGTGCCTCTGAGTTCTATCCCTGGTACCCCCAGAAAAAAAAAAAAAAAAAAAAGAAAGAAAGAAAGAAAGCAGAGATGCCAAGCTTTGGCCTGCTTTTAGTTACCTATGGGGCATCTGCGGCACCCTAACTAAAGAGTTACTGCTTTTAGCAAAGGTAACCTAAGTGCCTGTTACAGTCTTTTTTTTTTTTAGCTTTGTACTTGACATCCAGGGTATTTTTTTTTTTAATTTATTTTTATTTTAAACAAATGGGATACATGTTGTTTCTGTTTGTACATGGATTAACAGCATACCATTTGCATATTCATACATTTACATAGAGTAATGATGTTTGATTCATTCCATTATTTTTTTCCTTCCCCCCCACCCCTCCCACCTCTCTTTTCCCTCTATACAGTCCCTCCTTCCTCCATTCTTGTCCCACTCCCACCCCCCATTAAGAGTCATCATCCGCTTATCAGTGAGATCATTCCTCTTTTGGATTTTTGAGATTGGCTTATCTTACTTAACATGATATTCTCCAATTTCATCCATTTGCCTGCAAATGCCATAATTTTATTATTCTTTATAGCTGAGTAATATTCCATTGTATATATATACCACAGTTTCTTTATCCATTCATCAATTGAAGGGCATCTAGGTTGGTTCCATAGTCTGGCTATTGTGAATTGAGCTGCTATGAACATTGATGTGGCTGTATCTCTGTAGTGTGCTGATTTTAAGTCCTTTGGGTATAGGCCGAGGAGTGGGATAGCTGGGTCAAATGGTGGGTCCATTCCAAGTTTTCTAAGGAATCTCCACACTGCTTTTCAGAGTGGCTGCACTAATTTGCAGTCCCACCAGCAATGTATGAGTGTACCTTTTTCCCCACATCCTCTCCAACACCTATTGTTGCTTGTGTTCTTGATAATCGCCATTCTAACCCAAATCCACTATGTTCTAATTGGGGTGAGATGGAATTTTTTTTTTTTCAATTGGAACAAATGACATTTATAGTTTATGTGCACAAATATAAAAAAGTTCATGTAAAGAAAAATAAAAAATATTCAATTTTTAAAAACAAAAATCAATTTGTGATTTTTTTTAATGAAATGATTGAGTCAGGTGCAGTGGCATATACCACTAATCCCAGCTGTTTGGGAAGAGGAGGCAAGAGGATTTCAATTTCATTACCATCATATGCTTAGTGATACCCTAACTTAAAATAAAAACAAGAATTTAAAGTGCTGAGCGTATGGATACATGGGTACAATCCAAGGTCACAGTAAATAAACAAATAAGGCTATATTGGTCAAAGGGACCCTGAGAAGGATGACAAATATTTTCTCAAACAGTACTTTGTTTAAGGAAGTGGCAATACCCCATGAAGAAACAATATATCCTTAAAAGTGAAGCATTAATAGGGTTGAAATCTCTTGTGGGCAAGTTCTTAAAAGATGAATTTGGTTGTATTTGCCAAACACCCTGCAATAACCCAATCTTTCATTAAAAAAATTTAAAAACCCACTGATGCATACTAATTTGGGCAAGAATATTTGGGAGCTAAAAGGAACATAGTTTCAGATATTTATCCAATATTACCAAATCCATATACTTTGCTACTAGTAATGCCAGGTAACAATGGCTTGTTAAGAATAATTTTAAGAGATGAGTTTCTTTGCATTCCTCTGATAAGGTCTTCCTAATTACTGCTCTTGAGTGACAGGACTTAAATACAAAAGTAACAATCCAGTATTTTTGGATTTTCTTAGAGATTTAATTTTCTGTAATTTTTAATAGAATTCTATCAAAATTGTTAGCTGAGGGTTATGAGTGGTTAAGAAATCCTTTCTCAATATAAGGATTATCTGCTTATAGCCAACCCCCACTATGAGCTCAGATTTTCAAATACTACATTGTTGCAGTAAAACACCTCACCTCATGTGGATATGAGGTGTCCACTAGGATGGCTGAGTTTTGTAAACATGTCACCTCTCTGGGATTCCAGATTATCCAATGGACCTGAATTTTTATGTCAGATTTAAAGAAGACTATCTTAAGCCTTATAAAAGTCAGGAACTAGAGATGGGTATATGGGTTTCTGTAAATGTCAGTGTTATGATTTGGCTATTAGTTGTCCCACAAAGGCTCATGCATGAGACAATGCAAGGAGGTTTAGATATTAAATGATTAGGTTATGAAAGTCTTACCTATTCAGTGCATTAAGCCTCAGTTAGGGATGGAATCGTAACTCAAGGCCTGTAGGGTATGGCAGGAAAAGAAAGATCCCTAGGGGCAGGCCTTTGAGCATTATCTTTCATCCCTGTTGAGCAGAGCACTCTCTGCTTCCTGGCACCATCCTCCCAGATGCTTTTATACACCACAATGTCCTGCCATGTACTGCCTCTTCCCAGTCCCTGAGGAATGGAACCAACCATCTCTGAACTTGACTTCTGTAACTTTTTTTTTTTTTTAAATGTAAACAAATGGGATACATGTTGTTTCTCTGTTTGCACATGGCATAAAGGCATTCCATTTGTGTAATCATAAATTTACATACAGTAATGTTGTTTGATTCATTCTGTTATTTTTTCCCTTCCCCCCACCCCTCCCACCCCTCTTTACCCTCTATACAGTACTTTCTTCCTCCATACTTGCCCCCCTCCCTAACCCTAACTCTAACCCTAACATTAACCCTTCCCTCCCCCCCATTATGTGTCATCCTCCACTTATTAGCGATATCATTTGTCCTTTGGCTTTTTGAGATTGGTTTATCTCACTTAGCATGATATTCTCCAATTTCATCCATTTGCCTGCAAATGCCATAATTTTGTCATTCTTTATGGCTGAGTAATATTCCATTGTATATATATACCACAGTTTCTTTATCCATTCATCAATTGAAGGGCATCTAGGTTGGTTCCACAGTCTGGCTATTGTGAATTGAGCCGCTATGAACATTGATGTGGCTGTATCTCTGTAGTGTGCTGATTTTAAGTCCTTTGGGTATAGGCCGAGGAGTGGGATAGCTGGGTCAAATGGTAGGTCCATTCCAAGTTTTCTAAGGAATCTCCACACTGCTAATTTGCAGTCCCACCAGCAATGTATGGCTGCACTAATTTGCAGTCCCACCAGCAATGTATGAGTGTACCTTTTTCCCCACATCCTCTCCAACACCTATTGTTGCTTGTGTTCTTGATAATCGCCATTCTAACCAAAATCCACTATGTTCTAATTGGGGTGAGATGGAATCTTAGTGTAGTTTTGATTTGCATTTCTCTTATTACTAAAGATGTTGAACATTTTTTCATATATCTGTTGATTGCTTGTACATCTTCTTCTGTGAAGTGCTGTTACAGTCTTTCTTATAGTGAAGTTTGATAAATCAGACATTCTGCTATGTTCTAAGAAGTTCAAACGCATCACACCCAGACTTCAGCTTATATTTATGTGGCAGAGAGGAAAGGCCAAGTGAAACAATCTATTGTACACTGGTCTCCCTCCTGTTCTGTAGCGAAGAGGTGATCAAACTGGAGTGCAGTTTCATCATAAAGATATTTATAAATATCTTTCCCAGTGGAGTCTCACCAATATTCATGTGGCAGGCAATGTCAGGATTCTTAGGAAGGGTCCAAAGCAGTGTTTGCCGAGTTTAGGATATAGATGCTGAGTGACTTGGAGTGGTTATGACAGAAGGTTTCTCAGAGGAATAATAACCTTGGTCAGCAAAATGGAAAGCCACAGGAACTCTGCACTTGCTCTCTTCCCCTAGTTCTTTATGTCATCGACAGCCTGAATTTCCTATTCCTGGTAACTGTCAACTTGGTTGAAAATGAGTCGAGTTCTTCAGAAAAAGAATACTGCTGGGTTCCAGAGCCCAGGAAGGAGGATACCAAGTTCAAAGCCAGCTTAGCAACTTAGCAAGGCCCTAAAGCAACATAGTGAGACCCTGACTCTAAGTAAAATGTAAAAAAGAACTGGGGACATGGCTCAGTGGTTAAGCACCCCTGGTACCAAATAAATAAGAAAGAATAAATATAAAGTTAAAGGGCCTTGGAAGGGTGTCGTATAAGTCCTAAGTCTTAAGCTTCATTAACTTCTCAGTTAATACTTCAAGCATGCCTAAGACTTTGAAAACCTTTTTTCTGTCCAGTGTATTTCTGATCAGTCCTTCTGGAAGACAGTATGGAAAAGAACCAAAATCCACTATGTTCATTTTTGCTGAATGGATGGCATAACATCAGAGCAACAAGCTTGGGTCATCAGAAATAGACTTTGAAACAAGAGAATCAAGTAGACATAGCAGGAACCTATCCAGAAAACATCCGGTTTATTATGACCCTTTCCCAGCATTCCCAAACTGGTTGCTCAGAGGCTATTTGCACAGAACAATGAAGTGTGAAGATGAGTCAAGATGATTAGGCCAAGCTCTGCTATTTATAACTTCCTGTAGCAGCAACATCCCCCTCTCTTTATTATAGATATATTTTTTTCTATTTTCTTTGCTAAGGATAGAACATGACACTATTTATTTATTTGTTTACTTATTTATTTATTACTTTTAATGGGATGGCCCCAGCCTTCTTACAGTGTGGCCAAGGATGACACAGAGCTATGTTTTCCAGCTTGCCTTTTAATTGAATCACAGTTCTATCTGATGGGATTTGATTTGTATGGAAAGTTCCCTTTGGCTGTCATGTGGAGAGCTCATGGTGGGGACAACAGTGAAGGCTGGCAGATGAGTTTAGTGTAGATGAGAGAATACAGAGGTTTAGTCTTGGTATTGGGATTTCTGAGAAGAGGTAGAATCTGGATATCTTTTGAAAAGAGAGCTAACAGAACTGATAATGAGTTGGATGCAGGGTGGGAGCTGAGGAATGGGAGGAAAAAGAGGGATCAAGGTTGTTTTCTAAGATTTGACTTGAATGACTAAAAGAAATTTCAGAAAAGGTGAAGATAAGATCCAGTGCAGGTTTGGAAAAAGATAACCAAGAATTCTTTTTTGAGGGAAGTGGGACTGGGAAAGGTCGATCAATGGGTACTAAATTCCATCAGCAGCAAGAAGTTCTGGTGTGTTGTTATATAGTAGAGTGACTATAGAAAGCACAAATGTATTGTACAGTTCAAAAAACTGGAAGAAAGGATTTTGGAAAATTTTTCAACCTAAAGAAATAAAATGATAATTATTTAGGAGACAGAGACATTTAACCTGATTTAAACATTACATAATATATACATGTGTTGAAACATCACTTTACTGGTACCTCATTAATATATACAATTTTTATATATCAGTTAAAAATAAATTTAGATTTTTTAAAAAATCAAAACAAATCTCTTTTGATCACACATTTAACCTGGTCAAGCTCTATAGTTTATGAGACACCTAAACAATGCAAGTTTTTAAGTCAGTCACTAAAATGTTCATATATCGGTTGTATAAATACCAATGCAAATAATACATTTGTGCAAGTAAATTTTGTTTCTTTTACCCTGTCCTGTAGAAATCTATAACCTATCAGTGTGATAACCAGTTCAGCATAACAAAATTCCACTTCCTCTGGAGACTTGGAAGGCTTAAAAAACAATAAATATAAGAGGTAAAACTCTGACCACTCTTTTTGTAGGTCAAATAGTGATATGTAAAAACCAAGTCTCAAGATTATCAGCAGACAATTTTGAAAGAGAGGCTTGCTAAGTGGGTGAAAGTTTTCTATGTATCTTCTAATTAATTAATGTAATTATTTCACATACAAGCAAAAAAAAAAGCACTCGACTTTTCCCAAAATGAGAGAATCCATGTTCAGTTATGTCACTTAGATCTTCCCTGGTTACATTCACTCATTCATTCAACAAACATGTAATGAATGATTACTTTGTACCAGGCACTGTGCTAGTTATGAGAACACAATTATGAACAAGGTATCTGCCCAGTCCCTATGGAGTCTGCATTCTAGTTGGGGAGACAGAAAAGTAAATACATAGGACTTTCAATTCCACCAATCTGGCAGACTAGATAACCAGGAAAAGTTATTGTGTAAACACCTAGAAATCATGGCTAAAATATAAAGAAATGCAGAATTGAATTTGTAAGATGACAGGGAAATCTCCAGGGTTCAAACTAAAGAGAGAGCTGAAAACCAGAGTGGTCAGCATGAGAGCAGAAGATGTAGCTACACTAGGGAAAAACTGTAATTCCAATAATCTGAAATATTATAGGGTATATTTAGTACAATTTTTTTTTTTTTTTGGTGGTGCTGGGGATTGAATTCAGGGCCTTGTGCATGCAAGGCAAGCATTCTACCAACTGAGATATGTCCCCAGCCCTATAGGGTATATTTAATGTGGAAGGATACCACATAAGGGACTGGAAGATGAGAATCACTGGGTGCTACCTTTAAGTCTGGGTTCAACAACCCACCTGACAAAGCACTAAACCAACAGAGGTGCTAGCCAGTCAATGGCAAGAGAATGTGGACTGGGTAGGGGAGGACAGAGTTATAAACACCAGGAGCAGTTCTATAAATGAGGACAGTAGCTTCTACCCTATTTCTTCCTTGCTGTGTTATGGATATATTTTCTCTTTCATTAAGGTGTAAATTGCATGCAGTAACATGCATATAGTCAGATATATTTTAAAAGTAATTATTCTCTCCTTCTCTTTTCTTTTCCCTTATAATTGTGTGTGCTGTGGATAGGTGATGGTTAAATTTGTCATTTTGTCCACCAGTTGCAAAATATGGAGGAGGATCATGACAGAACCAGGGAAAGAATGGATGCCATAACTGAACATGGATTGTCTCCTTTTGGAAGGAGTTGAGTGTATCTTTTGTTTGCCTTTGAGATAATTATATTATGTTAGACAGAGGCATTTTAAAAATTGTATATGGTATTTTAAAAAGTGGGAAGATGTTGCTTGGCAACCCATGGTTGGAATGCAGAGGACATCTGTTGTTTTTCTCTATCAGCATTCTATCTCTTTCTTTTAAAGAACACCACTTCCCCAACTGCACACTGGCTTGGTGGGGCTGTCAATCACTGTTCAATGCCCTTCCCTTGTCAGAAGATAACATCCAATCACAACTAGAACAGTTGGAAATGCTGTCTCTGGACAAAGAATTTAGTTGGAGACAGGAGGATAGAAACTCTTGAAGCTGATTCGTTCTGGGCAGCATCCTAAGGAAATTTTCTATTCATTTCTGTGACCTACATATCAAGAACTGCCATGATTTCTGATACTTGACTGTTGAGATACACAATTTTTCAGATTGTCTTCATTTTATGCATTTTGCACTTTAAAAAAAATAAGTTTTAGGTTCCTCCTCAAGTTAGTCAGAATTAGTTTCTGTTGCTTATAGCCCAAAAAATTTTATTTAGTAATTGATCTCTGAGCATTAGCTCAATTAAGAAGATCCCATAGCAAAGAGGACCCAAAAGCAAAATGATATTTAGTAATCCAGCTTTTTCAACATATGCAGATGGAATTTTTCTCCACAGGCATACCTCCAAAGTGTCTGAATTGGAAAAGGTTTCAGGAAAGGTGCCAGCAGTTTCTAACACTGCACTGAGAACTACTACCTAAGGCACATATGGCTTTATGAGTTTTGCACTACAAAAACTCCAAGAACTACCGCTCATGTAGATTATGATGTGAATGGTGTCCTTAGTGTTGTGTAGCGTAGTACCTGTTCGTCTGCCTCCCCTCTCAAGTCAGTCCTTGTGACTGAATTTCGCTTTTTGTGCCTACTCCTCCTCTTGAATTATCTCTCAAGCACAAAATTGAGCTATCCTGCAAGCAGTCAGAGGCTTATCAATCCATCAGATTAATTTGTTTGTGTCTGAATAAAATGGTGGACAGAGATCAAGACTGTGTTTTAGGAAGGTCCTAGGAAGTCATGGATATGCTCAAGATCATATGTCAAAATCCTAACCCCCAATGTGGCTATACTTGAAGATGTAGCCTGTAAGGCAGTAATTAAGAGTAAGGAAGGCAAGGGCTGGGGTTGTGGCTCAGTGGTAATGTGCTTGCCTAGTGCATATGGAGCACTGGGTTCGATCCTCAGCACCACATAAAAATGAATAAGTGAAACAAAAGTATTGTGTCCATCTACAACTAAAATATATATACTATATATTTTAAAAAAGATTAATGAAGGAGGTAAGTGGAAGCCCTAATCTGATGGGATTAGTGACCTTATAAGAGACACCAGAGAATCCCTCTATTTTCACATAGGCATGCACTGAGGAAAGGGCATGCAAGAAAAGAGAGAAGTGGTGGTGTGAGCCAGGATGTGGGCACTCATCAGGAACCAAACTAGGGGGCACCTTGACCTTAAATTTTCCAGCCTCCAGACCTGTGAGAAAATACATTTCTGTTATTTAAGTCACATAGTCCGTGATATTTGTTACTGCAGCCCAAGCAGACTTAAGAGAGATTTGAAAAGATATATGGAGGTGGAAGGAAATGTACTTCACTCATCAGGAGCATTGACTTCCAGACTGTGCCCATCTTGCTATCTAAGGAAGTAAAAATTAATTGATCAGGTGATTGTTGAAGGGAGGAATCATGAATGAAAGATATGGAAGGCAATAGAACCAACTCTTTCAGTATTTTATGTTTTCTTCAATATATAATCCATAAATATCTTGTCACTTAGCAAGGTAATTGAATTGTCACACTGTTACCACACACTCACATACAAGCATTAAAACAGAAATCATATTTGTCACTAGGGAAAAGCAAATCAAAGCCACAACAAAATACCATTTCATATCCTCTAGGATGGCTATAAATAATAAAGACAGAAAATGATAAGTGTTGCAGACAATGTAGAGAAGTTGGAACCCTCATATACTGCCCCGGGGAATGGAAAATGAGTCAGCCACTGTGGAAAACAGCTGGATGGTTCCTCAAAAAGTTCAATGCAGAGCTACTACTCACTCCTAAGTATATATCCAAGAAAATTAAAAGCATATGTTGGTACAAAAGCATGTGTACAAATGTTAAATAGCAGTATTTGTAATAGTCAAAAAGCAGAAACAACCCCAATGTCCATCAGCTGATGATTGGATGAACAAAATATGATTGATTTATCCAAAACTTAAATATTAATCTGTCAAAAAAAGGAATAGTTACTGAAATGTGCTGCAACATGGATGAACCTTGAAGACATTATGCTTAGTGAGAGAAACTAGACAAGAAGGCCACATATGATTTTATTTATATGCAATGTACAGAGCAGACAAATTCACAGAAGGTAGGTGCCAGGTGCAGGGTGGGGGTGAAGGTAGGGAATGAGTGCTGATGAATACTGGGCTTCTTTTTGGGATAATAAAAATTGGGGGGAAACTGGTAGAGGCGATGGTTGCATAATCTTTTAAATATACTTAAAACCACTAAATTGTACACTTAAATGAATTTCATAATATGTGAATTATGTCAATTAAAAAATAAGAGATGATAACAAATTGATTTCTATACTTACAGGCCTTGGACAACCATCCAACTTTGCATTTCCCACCAAAATGTTTAGCAAAAAGGAATTTCTGGAGGTTGGAGCTGTAGCTCAGTGGTGAAATGCTTACCTAGTACATGGCAGGATCTGGGTTCAACCCCCAGTAGTGCCTGGGGCGGAGGTGGTGGGGGGAAGAAATATGAATCTCTAATTGTAAAAAAAAAAAAAAAAGTTCTATGTTGTATACAATGCTTATCACGAATGAATACAAAGTTCTACAAATGCAAAGAATACCTACATGTTTAATATAGAAAGTCAACATCATATAATCCTACTATAGAAGTTAATGCAATGCAAGCCGTTTAACAGGACAATCTTAACACCTCAAATACCTGCTAAAATGAAAGTTTATTTTTACTCCTGAAAACCAAAACAAGAGTGTTTTAGTTAATAGTTCTTTGTACTAAACTTTCCATATCCAAATAACTGTGTGGTTTCTATCTCCTCGTTGGACTTTTTTCCCTCTTGAATGAGACAATTTATTAACCCGGCATTATTTGTTCTAATGCTCATGGTTGACAACTGCCACCTCTTCAGGTCTCTCTGTTCTTGAGGTGTCAGTCTATGACTTCCACCTTGGTTCTTTCCCACAGTTTCCAGCCTTTAGGAGCTGTGCCTGAAGAGCCTAATTTGCATCTTGATCTTGTTTATATGATAAGATCCTAAACTTTTGAGCTGCTGTCATGTGGAGTGAAACTTTGAGGGACCTGGGAGGAGGATGAATGCATTTTGTACATGGGATGGATATGAATTGTGTTCAAAAGAAGGTGGGCTATGGAAGACAGTCTTTAAATATGTACAGCATCAGTCTCTATTGTATCTGTAGTACATCCTCTTTTTGCTCCTGATTTTTGGTCCTTTTCTTTATCATTTCACCAGTATTTGTTTATTTTATTGCTCTTCCCACGGAAGGAACTTTTGGCTATGTCAGGTTCTCTCAAATATCAGCCTCTTTAGGCATACATATTTGTTTACTGCTCATTTAATTTCTCCTCGTAACTATCTCATGATTTCTACTTTCTTTGGATCACTTCTGTTCTTTGTATAACTTCTTGACTTTAAAACTTAGTTCTTTAAATTTCAGTTTATTGTCTTTTCTAATATGCTCACTTAAGACTATATATTTATCTTAAAGTATTTCCACAAGTTTTGGTCTAGCGTATTTTAAAAATTATTCAGTTTCAAGTACTTCCTGATTTCTGATATAATATCTTCTTTGCCCAGATTAGTAGAATATTTAAAAATTTCCAAGCATACTAAGTATTTCAAGTTGTTGCTATATTGTTATTGTTCTCCAGTTACCATATAGACACATATTGTGGAAAATATACTGAGTCTTTGGTATTTAATATTTATTTTGTAACCTAGAACATGATCAACATTTGTAAAAACTCCATGGAAATGCTTGATAAAAATATATATCCTCAACCAGGTTTGGGGGAGCACAACTATAATCCCAGCGAGTTGAGAGACTGAGGCAGGAAGATAGCAAGTTCAAAGCCAGCCTCAGCAACTTAGGCCCTAAACAACTTAATGGAACCCTGTCTTAAAATAAAAAAATAAATAAAAAAGGAGTTGGGGATGTGGTTCAGTGGTTAAGCACCTCTTGGTTCAATATCTGGTACCAAAAACAAACAAACAAACAAACATTATCTAATATTAGGTAACATTTTCTAAAAATAATCTATGTAAATCAAACTAATTTTTTAAATTGCCTTCTAGTTTTGGATTTCCCCCCATAAGAATTGTATGCTATTTGTGATACCTTTGGCAAGAGTAATTAATTGTTTTCCTTTCTTTGCTACTGTCACATGAAATATTTGAAAATCTGATGGTTTATTAGTATGTTTGATATGAATTTATGGAGCTTGACAACATTTTGAGATACTGGTATTCAATAGCTTCTTTATATGAACAAAGCAACTCCAAAATCATTGTAAAATAATTTAGAAAATAATTATAACCTTGTGCTGAAATTTCTTTGAGTCACATGGTTTAGGTTACATATTTTTTCCAGTACTAAGGATTGAACTCAGTATCACTCTACCACTGAGCTACATCCCCAGTCCTTTTTATTTTTTTATTTTGAGACACAGTTTGACTAAGTTGCCCAGGCTGACCTCAAATTTTTGATCCTCCTTCCTCAGCCTCCTGGGTAGCTGATATTATAGTGCACCACTGTGCCTAGAAGTCTATTATGAAACTGCCTGGCAGTTCTGATCATGAAACAAAGGTAATAAAATAATGATTATTAGAAATATATGCTAGCACCCTATGTATATGTATGATTGCATGAATGGTGTGAATCTACATTGTGTACAACCATAGAAATAAAAAGTTGTACACCATTTGTGTACAACGAATCAAAATGCAGTCTGTAAAAATAAAAAAATTTATATATATATATATATATATATATGCTAGGAAAAAAATGTAGAGTTCAAACATATATCCCAGTGCCCATGGAAATTTTAGAAATAATAAATATTTCAATTCAGTGAGTAAGATATAATTTATTTAACAAATGGCAATGGCACAATCAGCTATCCATCTGGAATAAAGTAAGTTTGAACTCCCAAACTCAATACATTCAGAAATAAATTCTGGATGCATTAAAGTTTAAATGTAAAAAAAAAATGAAGTTTTGGAATATAAATATATAACTTATGACTTATAAAGACCTTTTACATAAGAGAAAAAACAGAAGGGCAAGGAAAAGTTATGTTTATTTTATCTCATAAAAATTCATTTTTTTTATAATGGAAAAGATAACAAGGCCAAAGAGAAATAAAATGATAGAAAAAAATGTTTGCAGGCCAGGCATGGTGGT
The DNA here is from genome assembly GCF_902686455.1 of Sciurus vulgaris. Taxonomy (NCBI): domain Eukaryota; kingdom Metazoa; phylum Chordata; class Mammalia; order Rodentia; family Sciuridae; genus Sciurus; species Sciurus vulgaris. Next base: position 29,851,355 of record NC_136461.1, read on the forward strand.
ACACACCTGTAATCCCAGTCACTTAGAAGGCTGAGGCAGGAGGATTGCAAATTTGAGAACAGCATCACCAATTTAATGAGACTTGTCTCAAAATAAAATAAAAAGGGCTGGGAATGAGTTCAGTGGTAGAGAGCTTGCTTAGTATGGGTGAGACCCCGGGTTCAATCCCCAGTACTGGAAAAAAGAAGAAAGAAGGAAGAAGAAGAAGAAGAAGAAGAAGAAGAAGAAGAGGAGGAGGAGGAGGAGGAGGAGGAGGAGGAGGAGGAGGAGGAGGAGGAGGAGGAGGAGGAAGAAGAAGAAGAAAAGGAAAAAATGTTATATTCGCAGGCCAGGATGTAGCTCAGTGATAGTGAGCTTGCCTAGCATGTGTGAGGCCCTGGCCCATCTAGAGAGAGAGAGAATCTGCTGTGAGGAATGCAGGTAGGCGACAGCTTCCAAATATCATAACTTGGGGTTTTGCCATGACATTCCCTGCCAAGGCACATTCTGTGAAGTAGTTCCAGCCAATGACTGAACCCAAAGAGCATACCACAGCTGGGCCATTTCTGCCTGATGTGGGACTCCTCTAGTGGGCAATCTGCCTGACCAACATTTTTTTCAGAGATGCACTGCACTCTGAGCTTCTTCTTCCCTAATCTTCCTTCCTTCTTCCTCTCCTTTGATAGGGGTCACTCCTTCATCTTGATCTGGATTCTCCCTGTCTATCCCTGCTTCCTCTCATCTTACCTTTCACAGGCATTTCCCCCTTGAACTTCTAATTCCATCCTTAGCATTTGCTTGTGAACAGACCTGAATTTATAGAGTTCCTCACTCTAAGACCCAGAAGGTATGCATAAAAAAATTCACAACATGTGGGGTGCAGTGGCCCATGCCTGTAATCCCAGTAGCTCAGGAGGCTGAGACAGGAGGATTCCAAGTTCAAACCCAGTCTTAATAATTTAGTGAGGCCCTAAGCAACTTAGCAAGGCCCTGTCTCAAAATTAAATATGAAAAAGTGTTGGGGATATGGCTCAGTGGTTAAGCACCGCTGGATTCAATCCCTGGTACCAAAAAACAAAACAAACAAACAAAACCATCCACAATACTTTTAAGAGAATTGCTCAGGCAGAAGTTTTATTATTTGGGATCAATGGAGACACAGGAAGTATAAAATGGAAAGAGGACTTTGCACCCCTACCCTGTTACAGGGAGGAAGCTAGCTGAGAAAGCTACTCAGATTCAAATTCAATTTTCTTAAGGAAAGGAAAAATGATTCAGAGGGTGGAACCAACAGTGCAGACATTGGAGCCAAAACCACAATGAATGACTCTCAGGCAGTTGAACTAAGCTGTAATCAACATAAACCTGTTGGATTTCAGAATTGTCTGCTGTGTACCTCTCAGTTTACCCTCTTTTTAAAGGGGCATGACCAACAGAGATTTGTCCTATCCCACCGTTGTATGTAGGATGTGTATAGGAGCAGATAACTTACCTCTTTATTTCACAGATTTGCTATCAAGGGAAGGAGTGTCCAATTAGGAGATAAATCAAAGAATTCATGAAATAGTCTAGGTAAGAAATGACAGTGCCTTGAGTAGGGAACAGTGAATAAAATGATGAGATAAAGTGGTGAGATTCAGAATGTATTTCAAAATTTGGACCAACATGTTTTGTAGATATATTGGAAATGGGACATAAAAGGAAAAGAGCTAAATATGATTTCACAATATTAAAAAAAATTTTTAGTTGTAGATGGACACAATACCTTTGTTTTATTTTTTATTTTTATGTGGTACTGAGAATCGAACCCAGATGTGCCTCAGATGTGCTAGGCAAGTGTGCTACCACGGAGCTACAAACCCAACCTCTGATTTTGCAATCTTTAGATTGAAAAGTTTGGTGGTTGGCATTCTCCTTCCAATCCTTTTTTTGTGGTCCCATTTTAGATCAAGAATACCCTACACTACTATCTCCATCTTCTCACCTCCTTCTTCTCATCCCATTCCTATGTAGTCTCTGCCCACTACCACTTTACAAAAACATGCGGTTGATAATATCACCAATAGCCTTCATTTTTCTAAATTCAATGGACACTCTTTCGTACTCTTTTTAGATGATAACTCTGTTGCATTTAATACAGGTATTCATGACTTTTAAGTTTCTTCCCTTGGCATTTCTGAACCAGCAAGTTTTCTGGGTTTCTCCTGCCTCTCTGGTTGCTTCTTCTAAATCTCCCTTTCTGTCTTCTCTTCCAACTTGCTATTAACATAGTTTTCTTCACTAGCCCAGGATGATCCTTTTCTTGCTCAATCTATATTCTTTCAATCCCAGAGCTCCTACATTAACACCTACTGGCAAGATTTGTCTTCTGAGCTTAGTCCTACATGTTTAATGTATATTCAGGAAATCCTACAGATGCCGCAAGTGGAACACTTCCAGAACAGAACTCATCACCTTGCCCCATCAAATGTACTCCTCTGCGGTGCCCGGTCTCTGTAAGGAAATACCATTCACCCAGTTGTTCAAGCCAGAAAACTAGGAGTCTTGAATACTCACCCTTTCTCACACACACTCCCATACACAGTCACTAGCTCCTGTCATTCCCACCTCTTAGATCACTAATTCCTAAGTCTCCTCATTTCCTTCCATTCCTATGAATTTCAGGCTTCGTCATCTCTTGCCCTACTTTCTGCATCAGCTCCCTTTTCTGGTTTCTTGGTGTCAACTTTTGCCCCTCTCCACACTATAGCTAGAATGTTCATGTTTAAACATCAATAGGACCACACACTTTCTAAAAGTCCTTCTTCAGTGATCTTCCTAAAAATATATTCCAAAATCCTTACTATAACACATAAGACTCTGCACTATCTGGACCCCGCTGTTTCTTTTACCTTGGTCTCCTATCATTTCCTTTTTTGTTCTTTGCACCCAGCCACACACCTATATTTTCTCAATTTTTTTTTTTTTTTTTTTTTTTGGTACTGGGGATTGAACCTAGGGGTGCTCAACCACTGAGGTACATGCCCAGCCCTTTATGATTCTCACTGAGTTGCTTAGGTCCTTGCTAAGTTTCTGAGATTGGCTTTGAATTCTTGATCCTCCTGCCTCAGTCTCCTGAGCCCCTGGGATTACAGGTATATGCACCACTGTACCCGACTTTTCTCAATTTCTTGAACCTGATGAGTTTTCTCTTCACTTTTTTTCTCTCTCCTCACACAACTCTTCTCTATTCTCTTTCTCTGGATAACCTGTCCTTTAGGTCTTATGTTAAGTAGTATATTTCTTCAGGGCAGCCAACCCTAATCATCCCAGATTAAGTCAGCTTATTCTATTGTCTGTTTCCTTAGCTTTCTGAACTTCTGTTTGGCAGCCCTTTACTTGCGCTTCTTGTAATTGTTTAGTAGAGTATCTGTTTTGCATCTGTCTTCATCGCTAGCTTGTTAGCTCTTTGATGACAGACTGTCTTTTATTCACCATTGTTTCCACACTGCCTAGTAGTACTGGGCATGTAGTTAGATGCTTACAAGGTATTTCTAGATGGTTGAGAACAAGGGAAGGTTTGAGAAGCACTGGATTTAAAGCACAATCTACAACTATCTGAAACTATACCTCCCTCTTCTTGCCTCAAGGAAGTTGTAAGGACCAAGGGAAACAGAAGTACTCTATGACTTCATGCACTGCCTACTACAGTATGGAAGAAGATTCATCACAGTTTTACTTATTATAAGCGAACAACTGGAAAAATATCCAAAATGTCCAACAATGGTTGGGGGGGGAATGGCTTAATATGTTACACCAGTGGTTTAGACGTATTCTCTAACATTGTGAATCCTTAGTTTTCAAACAAAACATTGCGTGGGATCCTGAGAAGTAAAATGCACTAAAATGGGTTATTCTGCTTGAATGGGGCACAGAACAGGGCTTAATCTCTTGGACTTTCCCAGCTTTTCCTTTTCCTTTTCTTTCTCCATTTTCTTGTCCTTCTTCCTCCAAGTCTTAAAGACTTTCCGATTCCTGGTTCTAGCCCCTCTTTCAAAGTCAGGGCATCATTTCTGTCCTAGATTTTCACAAGCATCCTCAAATGCTTGGTTGTGTTGTTGCTGTCAAACTGGTTCAAGCTGGTTTTCTGTTACTTGTAATTTTAAAAACACACAAGAACAAAAAACTTAAATAATACTGCTGCAGCCTGAGATTCACTTATGTAATGGAAGGAACATTGGTTTTGGAGTCAGAAAACACTGGTTTAAAATTTAAGTCCTGACTGAGAAAGTTAACCATTTTCAGTTTAAGTTTTCTTATCTGCAACAGGTATAATACCCAACTTTTTGCAAATTAAAAAACCTAACTAACATTAATTAACAGAATTGAGGAGGTTCTCAAGTGATGTTAAATAAATAAGATTAAAATCTTATTCAGAAACTTCTCCTTGAAGGAGTGGATAACTAGATTCAATGTAGGGTGAATTCAGCAAGGCTGCCATCTTGTGGCAATTTACTGGTATGCTGTCCAATGTTCCTGAGCAGGACTGAAAGATGTTTAAGAAACTAAAACTACGGAGAAGGACGGCAGGCACACCAGAGAGACATTGAACTAAAGACAATAACTAACTACTATGACATGAGACAAGGGCGACTCATCACTGGAAAGAGCAAGGAATAAAGGACTTAAGGAACCTTCAGTAACTGTTATATGCCACAGAGAAGTCAGGGAAAGGGAATAAAGAAGGGGTTGATGAAGGAGGAGAAACAAAGATAGCTCAGCGTGTCACTCAAGGTTGACTTATATATCTGAATTAGTGGCTGACTTTATTCGTATCATTTCTTTTTCCAATATTTCAAAAGCCATTAGCAAAATGACTTTTGTTAATCCTTATAATAGCACTGCCCCCATGCCATATAGTTCCAAAATGTTCCTTATGGAAGCTCCAAGGAAAAACTGCTCTTTGTCTTTTCCACTTTCTAGAGGTTGCCAACATTTTTGGGAGCATCACTAAGACCTCTGCTTTCATTGAACCCAGGACCTTATGCATGCTAAGCACACACTCTACCACTGAGCTACACCCCCAGACCTCATTTTCACATTTCTTTTTTCTGACACTGACTCTCCTGCTTCCCTTCTTCCTCTAAAAAGGATTCATGTGATTATATTGGGCTTACGTGGATAATCCAGGATAATCTCAATGTCCTTAATTTAATCACCTCTGCAAAGTCAATTTTGCCATATAAGGTTACATATTCATAGGTTCTAGAGGTTAGGATGTGAACATTTTCGGGAAGTCATTATTTTGCCTACCACAGGACATTTTTACTGACTCTATATTCAGTGACAAAACTTTGGTAAGTTAAAATTGGCCATGGTAGGAGTATTTATACCCCTCCCCCCAAAAAAAGGAAAATGCTAAAAATTAAGGACTTTCCCCTTAGAGAACTCATTGTTCAACTCTACCTGCATGCCCCTGGTTACAATGGTAGGCTCATTATCAAACAGAAGAAAATTATCATGATATAATAGAGGAAGGCAGGATTACAGATATAATCCAAAGGATGCCAGGGATACCTGTTCCCATAGATTGCTACATCCAGTGCAAAAACTAATGGAAAACTATGGAAATGTTATACAGGCAAGACTCTTGAGGTCTCTAATCCTTGAAGGAAGAAACTTGATCATCTATAGAAAATTCAATTATAGCCCCAGCTAGAAGCTGTGTGATCAAGTTCTAATTGATGAAGTACAAACGGAAGTGATAAATGCTACTTCTGGATCAGGGCCTTTAGACAGTGCGTGTCCCTTTCATGTCTTTTTCTATCAGAGAGGAACAGAGAGGGGCTGGCTGAAGGCAGAGTGTGGAATGGGTGATACATATATGCAGTCCAAGTTTCCAATTAAAGTCTTATGATCAGTTATAGAAAGATTTCTTGCCAAGTCAGTTAAATATTTATATATAGTATTTAATTCTCTTTTTTCCTTTTCCTTTTCTACTCTAATATATGTAGAGCATGCTAGTCATAATGATTAACTCTAAAGTTTAGTCCATAGACTTTAGAACATTGAAGCAAGATGGAATTGGAAAAAAGAAGGAACATTATTAAGAGATCCTGGACTTGTAATTAAGAGAATTTGGGTAGATTCTTTCTTTGGGTATGAGGTAAGTGTAGTGGGTAATATTTTGGTTATAAAAGGGAAGATTGCTTGAGTTTGGAATTCTTTGTTTTGTCTTTTGAAGGGTTAAGTACAGAAAGCGGGTATACATTGATACTGGGCAAAATAGACAAAGGTTTGTCTATTTTGTTGTTGTTTTGATGGTTTCGCAATGTTGCCCACGCTAGTCCTGAACACTTGCATTCAAGTGACCCTTCTGCCTTAGCCTTCTGAGTAGCTGGGACTACAGGAATGTGCTATCGACTTACAAAGATTTGTTATAGTGGACATTTATGCTTCTCATTGAACACTCAGCTTCTGCATCCCCTTTAGTCAACTTCCCAAATGTGTGAGACAGTGCATCTTATACTCTGAGAGTTGACAATGCTCACTGTCACTTTTCTAGTGTAGTGGACCCAGTCAATTCCATTCTCTTTAGTTTGGGTTCCCTGAAACAAGTTGGAGAAGGGAGAAGAGTCAATATAGGGTTTGTTAGTGAGTGGTTATTCCTGTGGTACTGGGCATAGGCCCTCTGTGGATCCTCAGATACACTGTGAAATGCATCTCAGAAATCTCTCTCTCAGGGACAAGGAAGCTGAACTTTTTGTTCACCATTAAATGTGGCTATGAGATAGGAAGTAGCAGGGTTTGTTTTGTGAGTTCCTTAGAAAAATAGCCTTCCCAGATTCAGTTTGCATCTTCCCTTCTCTGTTTTTTCTTTCCTTGAACATGATGAGACAGTTGGGGCTGCAATACCCAATATGCTACTATAAGGGTAAGATAGCCTGAATCACAGACACAGCAACTCTGATATTACTGGGCTGATAAAACTGCCTACCTCCACTTTTCTTATTTGTAAGAAAAAACAAAGGCATGGTGGTACATATCTGTAATCCCAGTGATTCAGGAAGTTGAGGCATGAGGATACCAAGTTCAAAGCCACCCTGGGCAACTTAGACCCTATTTCAAAATAAAAAAATAAAAAGGGTTGGGGATATAACTAAGTGATAAAGCATTCCTGAGTTCAATTCTCAGTAATGAGGGGGGACACTTTATAAAAAGTATCACTACAATCAAAATTTTCTGTTATCTATAGGCAAAAGCATTCACATCTCTGATTTAATTTAGTTTCACTTGCAGCCAAAGGCACAGGCCCTGATTTGAATCAAAAGATAGTGATAAAAATAAGCAAGACTGTGAGGAAACTGTCCAGTAATGGGGACAGTAGTGACAGTAATTCTGGTACCATCATCCAGTGTGTTGACACTTCAGAGCTTATTTTGCTTGCTGGCGTCCTTCACCAGGGTCACAAACAATAGATTCCCTTTATTGAATTATAATTGTTACTAGTCATTCAAGGTTTATTTAGGTCAAGTGTTTTATAAATTTTCTCTTAATTCATATCAACCATTCAAGATGGGTATTAATTTCCTTCTCTGAGGTTAAACGAGGATAACTCCAGGACCACACAATAAGTGCCAGAGTTGGGATTCTGTTTCAGGTCAGAGTGACCCCAAGGCAAGATCATAACCACTACAACTATAATGTTGCTGTTTCTTTTGGCAACTTCTAATTTTTGGACCTGGGATCTTGCTCAGGCTGAAGCCTGGGGCCCTATCCTAGGAGGAGAAGAAAGACAGGCTCCCGTAGACTGTTGTCTGTCATCAGCCCCTTCTGGCAGGGGGATACAGGATCTGCCCAAATGTAGACAGGCTCTGAGCCAGGCTGCACAGATGTACAGTCCTCTGAGCCAGGCTGGGAATGCTCCAGATGAACTGCCAGACTTCTGTGTCTGAAACTCTTGAGAGATAAGGAGGAAATTTGGGTGGCACCCTCAGAGACAAAACAATTCTGCAGGTTTGCAATGTGCTGAAATCCAAGCAAAAACCAAGAAGGTGGTAATGTACTTGAAGAGGGGGCTTGTGGGAAAATCAATCAACTCTGTAGCAATTTTTGCTTGTTTATTGATTAACTGCATTGCTTTCTCCTTTTTTCTTTCCAGGCTGGGTTTTGAGGTCTGAGACTCAAAGCCCACAAACCAGAATCACTCCTCCTTCCTTCAGTCCTACTATCACTGAGGCTCCAAGGCTCAGAAAACATTGGTCCCTCTCACCTTTTCCATTTAGTCAATTTTTTCTACAAATATTTATTGAGTACCATTTTTCCAGGCAGACCAGGACTTATAGGGAGGAAGGAACTTAAAAGTGAGAAAGACGTGAAAGATAATTGCATAAATAATGAGGATTGTAATACCTGTCACAAAGGAAAAGTAGTATCAAGTGAGAGTGAATACCTGGTGTCTTAGCTCTTCCTGATACTGTAAAAAATACCTAAGACCAGATTTTTTATAAAAAGCATAAATATATTTCTCATAGTTTTGTAGACTAGAAATTCAAAACCAAGCTGCCAGCAGATTCAGGGCCTGGTTAGAGGACCTGCTTTCTACTTCCAATATGTTGCTTTATTGCTGCATTATCACATGGTAGAAAGGAGAAGGGCAAAAGGGCCTAGCTGGTTGCCTGAATCCTTTTATAAGACACTAATCTCACCCATGGGAACAGAGTCCTCATGCCCCGATGACTTCCTAGAAGCCCCAGCTCTTAATTGGTGACTAAATTTCAATATGAATTTTGGAGGGTATACAAATATTCAAACCACAGCACCTGGGGCCAGATCTAGTCTGAAGGATCATATTTAAATCACCTCCTTTTGTTTGTCCTCTTATTATCATCATCCTCATTATTCCTTTCATAAGAATGGTATCTTCTGCATTGGCCTCTTTACTGTGTCCCTATACTACAATTATGGTTCAGATCCTTCCTAGATCATTGTATCTATCTTCTAACAAGTCTCCTTGCCTCTTTTTTATTTTGTCACTCAAGCCTATTCTATACACTGAAACTTTAAAACTTTAATTGTATTTCTAAAATACAAGCTTCTTCTTGCTTTTACTTTAAGGTTTTTACTTATCCTCCCTGGTACATTTTGTTTAATTTTTTTTTTCAGCCTTATCACCTATTCTTCTCCTACAGGGACCTTTCACCTCAGCCTGACACAGATTATCATCTCCAATATTGTTGATTCATGCTCTGCAATGTTTTATGCATATATCTCAGTCCAGGAAATGACTATTCTGAATTCAAGGCGTTCACTGATGACAGCACACTATAGATGAGACAGTTGGTGCTAAGCACAGGTAAGAGGAGGGAGGAAGAAAAAGCTGGAGGCCAGAGTCAGCACATTGATGACCACCCCAGAGGGTAATACCTGTTTCCAAAAGAGACTATATACTTTATGAAGGCAGTGACAGGGTCTGACTTGTCTACTGCTGTATCCTAAGTTGTGTCTGATGCAGGATGGCCTAGAGCTTTGCTCATTGAAGAGTTCAATAAACTTCTTTCAGTGTATAAATAAATAAATGAATAAAAGTGACAGATGTTGGAGTCTGGGGATTAAACCCAGGGCCTCAAACACACTAGGAAAGCACTCTGTCACTGAGTTATATCCCCATCTCTTTTTAAAAATTTGAGACAAGTTCTCACAAAATTGTCCAGACTGTTTTTGAACTTGTGATTCTCCTGCCTCAGCTTCTCAAGTAGCCAAGATTACAGGAATGCACCACTTTGCCAAACAGATGCTGTTCTCTAACTATCTTGCTCTGGAATTACAAGTGTATGGGTCTAGACTTCTTAAAAGAGAAGATCCTCAGGGGTAGGAGTTACAACATATGTGCACTTTTCACAAATAATTGTTTTACAGAGTGATTTCACATGGGTTATTGCTTCTGTTTCTCTTTACAACCCCATGAATTACCATCCCCATTTTATAGATGAGGAAGCTTCCTTCCTTCCTTTCTTTTCCCCCCACATTTCCTCCTCTCTTCTCTTCCTTTAGGATGTATGTATGGTCTGTGCCTTTCCAGTCCCTATTACAGAGATTTAGAAGTGTTAATGTAGAACCAAAGATTACAAGGACTAGAGTGGCTATTTGCCCTGGGTTTCACATACACCTAAATTTAACCTTTTTCTTCTTCTTCTTCTTCTTTTTTCCCCTTCAGTTTGGGGGATTAAACCCAGGAGCACTCTGCCACTGAGCTACATCCTCAGCCATTTATATTTTGAGAGGGTCTCACTAAATTGCTAAGGCTGGCCTCCAATTTGTGATCTTCTGATGAACCCTTTTCAGTTCTTAGGATTACAGACATGCAAGACTGTGCCCCACTCACTCCAGATATAATGGCAATTATAAAGCATACAAGTAACAATAAACATTGGGCAGGATGCAAGAAAGGTACTCTCATACATTGCTGGTGGGATTGCAAATTGGTGCAACCACTATGGAAAGCAGTATGGAGATTCCTTAGAAAACTTGGAATGGAACCACCATTTGACCCAGTTATCCCACTCCTAGGTCTATACCCAAAGGACTTAAAATCAGCATACTACAGTGACGCAGCCACATCAATGTTTACAGCAGCTCAATTCACAACCAAACTATGCAACAAACCTAGGTGTCCTTCAACAGACAAATGGATAAATAAAATGTGGTATATATACACAATAAAATATTACTCAGTCATAAATAAGAATAAAATTATGGCATTTGCCTGTATATGGATAGAACTGGAGAATATCATGCTAAGTGAAATAAGCCAGTCCCCCCAAACCAAATGTTGAATGTTCTGACATGTGGATGCTAACCCACAAGAAGAAAGGGTGGGGAGGGGAAATATAGAAGTCCATCAAATTAGACAAAGGGGAATGAAGGGAAGGGAGGAGGGAGGGGAATATGAAGGACAGAATAAGTTGGACATAACTTTCCTATCCTTGTATTTGAATACATGACCAGGGTAACTCTATATCATGTACAACCACAAGAATGTGATCCTAATTAGAATTTTTATACCATACTTTCTCATGTTGTCATTTTTCTTTTAAACATACTGGAAGTTATAAAATTGGAAAGAGGCCCAGTAAATTATCCCAAGTAACCCGAGTAAAGTCTGACCTTTTGTAAAGGGCCCAGGCCAGGATTGAGATGTCAGACCTGAGATCTCCAGATACAGGGGTGTTCACTACCTCAAATGACTCCAGTATGGTCTCTCACATGGGTTAAACTCAAGGGTGTTAGAGTCAGATGTGTTCCCTTCAAAGCTCCAACAGTTACTTTATAACCTTGCTTGGCAAATTATTCAGCTTCCTTATTTGAAAATCCCAGGGCATAATGGTACCTACTGCAGAGATGCTTTTAGAATTAGTGAAAATGCGTTTGAAGCACTCAGCACAGGCCTGGCCTGTAGTCAGTGCGCAGTACGTGGTAGTTATTATTATAAGAACTATATTTGTTGAATGACTCTGGTATGCAACACCTGCATTCTACTTGAACACGGAGCTGTCACAGGCGTTCGGTTGAAGGGGTGGGAACTATAGCACTCATCAATTTTTTTCTAGAAATAAATCATGTGGGAGGATAATGACCTGTTGGGAAAGTGTGAGCCCCGAAGGAACAAAGATGTAATCAAGCGAAGTCTTTTCTGCGGGCTGCAGTACTCATCACCCTTGGACTTATGAGCAACGGACTGGGCATACCCGCTCCGGGTAAGGATGCCTCAGAAACCGGATTTTTGCGTAGTGGAACAGAATCTCCTCATTCCGCTCATCTTATTTTCAGGGACCACACCCTGCGCGCGGGGAGGAAGGACTCCAAGCCTCGAGGCGGCGGCTTCCGCACAGCCCCAGACCTGACCATCTATGGTCACAGAGAGCGCCCGGCAAACAGGAAGTGGGGTGAGAGTGGAGTTTTTCTCCACCTTCCCGGCCCCAGGCAAGAAAGCCAGGCGGGGGCGGGTACGCCCAGACTCAAGGGCTGGATGCGCAGCGCGCTCGCGGACCGCCCTTCAGTCGCCCAGGCTCTGCAAATACTCTCAGAACGCCGGCCAGCCCAGTTGCCTCTGCACATCACAAACCCGGTAACCGAAGTAGAGGCGGAGTTGGCCCTGACCCCCACAGAGAGTTGATGGCCCCACCGGACTCGTACTCTCAGAAACTCTGCCCTCTAGTTCTCCAAGACCCCTTCCGTAACGCTGTGAAAAGGACCGGACTTTGCTATTGAGACCAAACTGACAAGAGAATCAACCACTCATCTGTCCTCTCTTATGGAGGAGGAGCTTTAGCCTGTGATTTCGGCCCTTTATTGGTCCGGGCCTCAGGGGGCGATTCCGGCTCGGCGGCTGACCAAGGGGCGTGGCCCGAGCTGTGACCACGCCCTCCCCGGGCAGGGCTCTTTACCAAGTGCCCTCTGCGCTAGTCCGGATTCGCCTTCCGAAGCGCGGTGAGTAGGGGCGGAGTCACGAGCCGGGCGGACTTCCTCCCCAGTCCAGGTCTAGCCCCGCGGTTCAATCTGAGGTTCATTTCCGGTGGAGTGCCGCGCCCAGTGAGGGCCCGGAAGTGGGGCGCGCGAAGATTGCTGGGCGGTTCTTGCCGGAAGTGGAGAGCGGCTGAGCGCAGTCCTGAGGTGAGGCAGAACTCTTAAGGTGAGGGTACGCGGCTGGGTAGAAAGTGGGGTTCTCTCCGGGGCTCAGCGGTTCCTGGCATTGTTAGTGGCCGAGCCTTGTTGACGGGGCTGGGGTGAGGCCCTCAGGCCGATTTGGACTCCTGGGCGCGGTCTCTTGAGGTGGGGCCGGGGTGACCAGCTGAGCCGGCCGGTCCCGGGGAGGCCCCTCCACTCGATTTCGCAGCGCTGTAGGTCAGCCTCAGCGGAAGGTGCCCTAACTGAAAAGAACCTCCGAGATCTTAGAATCTTCCCTATTCCCCGACTCGCTCCCATCGCACAGATGGGTAAATCGATCCCCGAAAAGGGGAAGCAGCTGATCTACGATCATATAGCGAGTGAGGAAGAGAATCGTAGTTATTATGTTGCTTCCATAAACAATCAGTACCATATCCTTCCGATGTTCATTGCCTTGATATCTCTCTTAACTTGGAATAGTCTTCCGGTCCGGGCAGCTGCTGGTTAAAGGCCACCTGATGCATGGAACTTTTTTCTTTTTTTAATAAATTTAGCTGTTTGGAATGCGTGGGAAGTTTTTAAAATAGGCAAGCCCTGTCTTTGCATTCAGATAGCATCTCTTTATTCCTAGCCTGCTGCTCTTAACTCAGAAAAGTCAAGCTAACTTTATTGGCGGGGTTGTGTACTTGGAAATAAAATCAGGTGTTGGTCTGGCCCTATTGCTGAGAATTTATAACCACAGATGCCTTACTTAACTACCCTCGCTCCCCATACTGGGGATTCAACCCAGGGGTGCTGTACCACTGAGTTAAACACCCAACCTTTTCTGTTTTTGAGACAGGGTGTTGCTAAGTTGCTCAGGGTGTCCTGGAACTTGTGATCCGCCTGCCTCAGCTTCTGGAGTAGTTACTATGCTTGGTTTTATTTAACTTCTTTATTTCATATTTTGCTTATCTTTTCAATGGCGACCTCTGCTCACCTCACAGTATTAAACTCAGTGTATAGAACATTATCTGTACCAGCCTCTGTCTGATTCAGTGAAAGATGCTTTCAAACAAAACAAGCTAGTCCCTGCCCTCATGGACTAACAGTGTTTGCAGAAACCTTTAAGAGATAATTATAAATGTGATGAGTGTTAGGAAGAACAGGGTGCTATGGAAGTATGTAAAAAGGGGTTCAGAAAAATTGAAGGGATGAATATAGAATAATGAGGGGATGACATTTTATACAGAGGTTATTTTCAGAACTTTGTCAATTTGAGCTCTTTGTAGGGATTTCTAAGTGAAAATCTGGGGGTAGATCAACACTTTCGTCATTTACCAATCTATTAATGGACCTTTATATGCGTGAAGTATATATTAAATGAGGCACTTAGCCCTTGTGGCTAAGAATACACTTGTTCTCATGAAGTTTACAGAACAGGAGGAAGCAGGCAAGTAAATCAGAGATAGCTTACAGTATGTACTATAGTGAGTACAAGGCTAAGAGAACATAGAGGAGAAATACCTGAACCAGATTTCCAGGCTTCCAGGCAGGAATGGGAGAATAAATCTAACAAGATTTTTTTTAACCATATAGTGAATCTGGAAAAGGGATTTCCAGGTAAAGAGAATTACAGGTGCAAGGACATGGAGACCTGGACGTGTGAAAGACTTGACTAATTCAGTGACTGGAATTCCATAAGTGCTTGAGAAGTGGAGGAAGTGATAAGTGATGGAGTCAAATATGGAGGACTTCATAAGGCATGCTAAGGAATTTGGATTTTGTGCTGGAAGCTATGGGAATGCTTTGATGGTTTTTATGTGGGAAAAAGATGTGATCAGTTTATGTTTTAGAAAGTACACTATCTCAAGTGGAAAGGAACCAGACACTGGAGAAGTAGAACAGTGTTTGGAAGCTGTTGCTAGTTATGGCCCGAACTAAGAGTGGAAGTAGAAATGGACAAGAGGGATCATATTTGAGAAATGGTAAGAAAATGAAAACCAGGGAATTGGAAGCTGATTCTGGGAATGAAAAAGTAGAAATAGTCTGGGCAACTGCCTGTTTTTCTGGCCTAAAGGGTTAAGAAGTATTCAAATAGGGGGTATAAGAGATACATTGGGGAGGAGATAAATTAGGGAGGGTTCATGTAAAAAATGAATTTTGGACATGCTTAGTTTGAGGTGTTATAGCATATCCAGGCAAAGGTGTCCAGTAAGATGTCCCAGCTAGAGCAATTAGCAAGAGCAAAGGTGTGAAGCAGGAAAGAACTTAAATTTTCAGTAATACTGGAGCCTGGAGTTTGGCAGAAACCGCAGAGGAATAAAGTTTCATCTGCCAGGTTGTGAAGGGTTTTGGTGCCTTGGTTGGATTTTGTGTGTATATGTGTTTACTGGGGATTGAACCCAGGGACACTTAACCACCAAGTATTTTTTCAGATTTTATTTAGAGACAAGGTCTCACTAAGTTGCTTAGGGCCTTGCTAAATTGCTGAGGCTGGTTTTAAACTCAAGATCCTCCTGCCTCAGCCTCCCAAGCTGCTGGGATTACAGGCCTGCGCCACCACGCCCAGATCCTTGTTTGGATTTTATTCTCTAATTGGACAGCTAATTGAGTTGTCATAATTCAGCATAAAGAAATTTCTGTATCATTTCCCACCATCACATGGGCATAATTGAGAGGTCTTTAAATATAATGATAGCAATGAAAGTACCTTATAAAATACAGCTGCCATGCAACTGAAAGTATGGTGTTGTTAAGATTGTAAGTATAGTTTTGCTTAGAGGAGGTTAGCTATTAAGGTTGTAAAATGTGTTGTTTCCAGCTGAGGGTTGATCTTTTCTCTTACCCATTTTCTTGGTCATACATTTGTTTAGTTGCAATTATGTTTTTAACTAGAGTCTAAGCCCTTAAAAAGTGACTTTGTGAACCAGGAATGGGGGCACATGCCTGAGGTCCCAGCTGCTCAGGAGGCTGAGGCAGGAAGATCACTTGAGCCCACAAGTTTGACAACAGCCTGGGCAAGACCAGCAAGACTTCAACTCAAAAAACAAATAAATAAAAAGTGACTTCCTCTTTTTGGTTTTCTGAGAAGCATTGTGAGTCAAAGATTCATTTTGCTTAAAACAAACAAATGTAAAGTGTTGTTGGAAGTTGAACCCTCTAGTTTGAAATTTAATGCTGAGATTTGAAATTTAAGGATACTTAACCTGTATCTTACCCAGTTCTAGTGATTATTCTTTTGAAATGTCATCATCAGTTTCTTTACTACTGGCTTCCATACCTAATCCTTCAATTTCTGTACCACAATTAATCTCTTACCAGTTCTTTAGAATCATTTTAATCTTATTATTTTCACTAGCTTTGTATTCCCAGAAAGTCAAGTTTAAATTCCTTTATCTTACTCAAAAGTTCTCCACAATCAGACTGATTTTTTTGGGGTGGTCATATTAGGGATCAAACCGAGGGTCTTATGCATGTCAAGCAGATGCTTTACCACTTCAGCTCCACCCAGATCCTTGTCTAAATTTTTTTGGGTGGTACAAATAGGTTAGGTTTACCGCTGAGCTACATCCCCAGACCTTTCAGTTTTTTTAACTTTGAGATAGAGATGGGAATATAGCTGAGTTGGTAGAGTGCTTGCATTGCATGCACAAGGTCCTGGGTTCAATCCCCAGCACCAAAAAAAAAACAAAAAAAAAAAACTTCGAGACAGGATCTTGCTATAGGGCCCAGGTTGGCTTTAAACTTAGAACACTCCTGTCTCAGATTCCTGAGTAGCTGGGGATTACAGATTGACTTTCTAATTTAAATTAGCTTTTTATTTGAGTCATTTGCACTTCCCATTGGCATTTCCCTTATTGTATCAGACTAGGGCTTCTCAGTCTAGGCACAGTTGATATATTGAGCTGGATAATTCTTTGTTGTGGGGTTGTCATGTGCATTGTAGGATGTTTAGCAGCAGCCCTTGCCTCTACCCGTTGGATGCTGGTAGCACTTCCTCAGTTGCAACAATCAAAAATGTCTTAAAACATTGCCAAATATCTCCTGGAGCACAGAATCGCCCCTGTTTGAGAACTACTGCATTTGCAAGTAACATAGCTATAATTGTGCAATGTCTTCTCTCCAGCTAAATTCTCTGAGGATAGGCTGCATAGTCATACTTAGCACAGTGTATGGCACATGATAAACATTCAGTACTCTAAAATAAATCAATTACTTATTTTCATTGAAGTATCAAGAAATTATTGTGCCTTCAAGGAATTCCTGGGTGGTCCTCAAAAGACTTGGCCTCTTCCTCCCATTCGAGGTGTGATCTTGTCTTAATAGAGAAATGCCACTGATTGGCACTGGAAGCAGCTTTGTGTTAGTTGTCAGTGCAAGTCAGCAAATTTCCCTTTCCCCTGTTTTGTGGATATATGAATTTCTGTTTTGTTCAGATTCATTTTGCCTTCATTTAATCTGCTTAGTTTTAGTGGGCAGGGATTATAATAATTTTTAAGTTGCCTATGATTTATAGAGTTGCTGTTCACCTCTATTTTAATTGATAAAATTGTCATAATATTGTTAACACAGCTATGGCCTTCATCATAAAACTATTTCTTCTTGATATAGTATCATGTAAACCTAATAAAAACAACCACAGCTCTAAAAATATTCCTCAGCTACATTGCAGCTTTGTTTGCCTTGTATTACCAGACACATGTGCCAAACTTTTCCATTTGGCTGGAAAATAGTTGAAATGGAAAAGTTTGGCACACATGTCTGGTAATACAAGGAATGAACTTGCTATTTTTGTTCGATGTTTTGGTTTTGGGGGGGTGGAATTTGTTTACTTTTGTTGTTGTTTTTTCCACAGGCCATTAAAACTCCTTTACTATTAATTATTGACTTAACAATTATAGATCTTTCCATATTTCTAGTTGTAGTTGAATCATGGCTAAGGATATTCTTGATATATATTTACATATGGGAGTAGAAAATGCTATTTTAGTAAAATAATTATTCAGGTTGAAATCAGACAATGCTGTTGTTCTACAATGGAAAACATGTACAAAGTGAAAACCCTACTGAATACTCACTGCAGTTAGTCTTCAAAATATTCTTTGAATGTAGGGGAGAAGGGAGCCAGTGGCCACATGAAGGTAGGTTTGCCCTAGACCATTGAAATAGCTAGTTCCTAAGTCTGACTTCAGCTTGTACACTGTTACTCATTTTGCTCACTCCTGGAGTTTCAGATAGAGGACTGTGTGTAAGAAGGGAACAGGAGACAAACACTGATACTAGGTTGAATTCCTTTCCTCCCTAGAAGATAGACCTTTCTTTTTCTTTTAATCTAAACCTCAGGTGGCAGTGACTCAGGCACTGAATGTCATTGGTTTCATTGGTGAAACCAGATGCTTAGGGAAGAACAGTGGCTCGTGATTTGGGTTAGATTTAGATGACATCTTTACTGAGGCCAAGTGGTATCCTTTGGTTTCTGGGTTAAACCAGCCAGCATGTAAGTATTTTGTATTAGCATGTTTAGGTTTTACTTGGTGACATGTTGGAGCCTAGTGATAAGAATTTCTATATTGTTAGGAATAGAACTAATTAATATATAGCTTAGGGTAGCTTTGAAGAATATCCACATGGAGATGGTTTTGTTTTTGTTTTTTTGTTATATAAAAATCATTTCTATGTTAAAATTTGGAAAACAAAGGGAGAAATTTTTGAAGACCTCCATCACCCTAATGTAACACATACTATAAATTTTATGTTCTCTTCATTTTTTTTTCCACTGTGCATTTAACTGTTTCTCCATAATTAGAAGTTTAATATAAATGTAGCTATAGTTAGATGTCTAACATTGCAGTGAACATCTTTCTGCCTATCACTTTTCCTCATTAGGGTTTACTTACTTAAGATAAAGTCTCAGGTAGGATTTATTTACTTAGGATGAAGTCTCAGGAACAGGATTACAAAGTCAAGGCCAAGAGAAGCATTTCAAAACAGATCAGTTGGCCTTTCTTGGTATGTATACAGGCTGACTTTGTATGGTTGCTTTTCAATTTTATTTGAGTGATGACTTTGAAGAACATCTATGGGGCAAAATCGGCAACATTTTAACATAGTAACTACCTATTGAGGTAGAAATTCTTACTACTGGCTTAATCACCTGTTGAGATGAGACAGAACTTCAGGAGAAGCCTCGTTCCACTTCTGGAATAGGCAGAAGGAATTGGGTTGAATTGTTAGAATAATGAAAGAGAAGCATCTGGCCATTTCTGGTTTTTTTGGTTTCGAACCACCAAAGAAATTGCTGGATAATCGAGCTCGGTTTCTTTTTATTCTGTGTGATATTCATTCTCATGATCTCATGACATTTCTTTGCCAATGATTTGCAAACATTATCTCCAGGCTTGATCCTTTTCCAGGCTTTATTTCTAAATACTGGACACGTTCACTTAGAAACTTCCATCTTCTCTTCACACTCAGCATATCCCAAATTAACCCCAATTTCTTTTCTTAACTAGAACATGCTAGAGCACATTTCTGCCATCATTCTCTTAAGGCCCCCATATATGCAACTCTGGGGTCATTTTTACCTCCCTTCTCTGAATGCCATTGTGCTTTCAGTCAGTACCACACAGTTAGGACTTGTTCTTAGTTTAATTCACACTTGTTTTCTGTGACCTCCAAGGGCAGACCAAGATCAGTGGGTGTAAGTTGCAAGGAGGCAGATTTGCATCCATATAAGGAAGAACTTTTTGATACTTTGAGTTGCTTAATAGAATGGGCTGTCTCAGAAACCTCAGGTTCTCCATCACTGAAGGTGTTTGATCAGAGGTTGCCAAACTAATTGCTTAGAATTTTGAAAGGACTGTTCTGGCATCAGATGTTGTTTTTATAAGATGATTTCTAGAAATGCTGCTAAGCCTGAGAAACAGTAATTCAGTTGAAGGTAGCTCTTTCTCTTCTGTTAGACTCCCCTTAAGGCAGAGAAATTATTTACCCTTCTTTTGTAGTCCACACAGCATTTAATTCAGATACTGGTCACTTATTTGCCTAAAAGTAATTATTTGTGGATTAATTCTTTTTCTTTAGTTTCAATATCTGGTTAGACACCAAATGTTTTCCAGTAGCCTTATTTTATAGCTAGATGAATAATAGCTTTTAGCTTAAACTTCCAGGCCCTAATATTTTTACTTTTCTCCAAGTTCCGTTCTGTATATCAAATTGTACTTATTTGCTGGTTGATTTGTTTTAGGTCCTTGGGATTAAACCCAGGAGTACTTTACCCCTGAGCTATATACCCAGTTCTTTTTTTTTTTTTTTTTTTTTAAATGAGACAGACTCTTGCTAAGTTGTCCACACTGGGCTGAAACATGCAATCCTTCTGCCTCTCCCTCCCAGGTCACTGGGATAACAGGTGGGTGCCACAGTGCCAACTCAAATAGTGCTCTTGTAAATACTTTGTTTTGATCATTAGTCTTTCATTCAAAAGATGGTGTCACATTTATCACAACATCAAATCTAAATACTCCCTGTCTTTTAGTGTCTTACACAATATGACCCAGCTTGCTTATTTAACCTTATTTCCCATGATGTTCCTTGATCTTGACAGATTAATCTTCCTGTACATGGCCTGCTTCTACTATTTTCTGTACCTAGTCTGCTTAGTCTTCTTTTTACTTTGATTTGCACTGAAATGTCTTTTTTTGTTGTTTGTTTGTTTGCAGTATCGGGGATTGAACCCAGGGCTTCACACATGCTAGGTAAATGTTAGCTGTAGCCCTTTCCCTTTTTTCTCTTGCCTTTCCATCAAGACCCCCCACTTCCCTTCTAAAACTAAACCACCTCCAGTCTTCATTTCTTCAGAACTCTCAGAACATGTATTCATTTATACCATGTAATTCAGAACTATAGCAACAACATTTTGCAAAGAAAAATCTCCAGTATTTTGATATTTTACTTTCCCTAATCCATCTGAAGTTGGATAATCTCTAACAGAACTTTTAAAAATACAGCATTCAGCATTTTATTTGCATTCCATTTTGTTGGCCTTCTCAAAAATCATCTGAACTGTAGGGACTATTTCTTCTGTAGCAACCACAGTACTAAGACTTTGATTTTATGAGCATCTTCTATTTACTTAATTGTTCTAGGTGCTGGGAGATAAGGTAGATCTGGCAAGAGAATGAATAAATTCCCATCTTTCTGGAACTTGTATTCTAGTACATAGTATACAGTGATAACATTTTACATTTGAATTGCATTTTAAGACTTCTAGGATGATTACTCTCACCTAGGAAATCAAGTCCTTTCATTTTTTACAACTCTCTGTGCTATGTAAGAATTATAATCTATGAACTGACTGTCCCCAAGTTACACAGTTAATATGTGACTGGTTGGGACTCAGACCTTGATTTCCTGAATTCTAGTTTTACTTAAACTTGTGTATGTTTACACATAGTTCTTGGCTATTACCATATAGAAATGGCAAGGAACAAAGTTAAGCAGAACTGATTTTCTGCTGTGAAAATTATTCTTTGGGAGAAGTCTTATTTTAAGTATCTGCTTTCCAAATATGTCATCTATCCTGAAAGTGATTGAAAAAAATGTTGGCCTCCATGGGGAAAATTGAAAGCAGAGAAATTTGAAGTTGCTAATAATGTAACTAATGACACCATAAAGAGGCCTTGAACCCACAGTGATGTTCCCAAGCTGGATGCTCTGATGAACCACATAAGTCCCATTGTAGAAAAATAAGATCCTCAGACCCTTCAGAATATTTGTGCTTGAGGCCTAGGTTCTCTGCCTATTGGTTGTTTGATCTCTGGTAAGCATTTAAATTTCTGTAAATGTCAGTTTCTTCATTCTAAAAATGGGAAATAATATCTGTATAACACCTCAGAGAATTATTTTAAGTCTCAAAAAGCCACAGATTGATGATATACAGCACAACTGTGTGGGATTAGTTTTTAATTAATATTCTAATAAACAGTGTTATTTTTCTTATGGTACTTAGTTTGAAGACCTCTATATCAATGTGATTTGTGCCTCAGAAAACATAATTTATTTGAAAGATGGAAGTGTTCATAAGGTCTTGCTCAGTGGTAGAGCACTTTCCTAACCTACATGAGGCCCCGGTTCTGTCTCCAGCACTGCCCCTCTCCCCCAAAAGGGCAGGTAGACAAAAAGAATTACAAAATAAGAAGAGGGAATGAGCGGAAACACTTCCCAGATTTGACAGAAAGAAGACATAGCAAGACTGGGTTGAGGGGAGAGTGGGTAGGGGTCCTCATTCACTCATCTATTCATCCACCAAAAAACTCCATTTGACCTAATATTTTTAACCTACTGCATTTATACTTCTGGAATTACAAAGGCAAAATGTGGTACCTACCCTGGGGTAGCTAATTAAATTATTTTAAATGTGCTCTGTTAGAGAAAAGTGTACAGTGTCATGGAAGCACATGCTGAAAGTGCTTTGTAGGGAGGTGATACCTTCCTTACCTGAGACTCTTAAAGACAACAGGAGTTCCAGAGAAGGGGTAGATTGCTGAACAGAAGCAGTCAAGCAGAGTGGGTAGCATTATAAAAACTCAGAAGTGAGAGAAAGCATGACTCTGGAAAATTCAGCTAGGTCCTGGGTTGCTGTGAATCTGCTAAGAAAAGGTGTACAAGAGATAAAACTAGGGAGTGAGAGAGATAAAGCAGGACTAGAAGATGTGCAAGATAAGAAACTGTGGACTTTACCCTGAGTTTTGAATGATACTGAAGAATATCTTAATTACATTTGCATTTGAGATGGATCATTCTGGCTACAATATGGAGAATGGATAAAGGTATATTACTAGAATTAGGGGCGACTAGCTAGGAAGTTACTGCAATAATCTGGGCAAAGTCTTGATGACCTAACTTTTAAAAAAAAAAATCCATCAGAATGGAGCAAGGTACATCTATTCATTAGATACGCAAGATGAGAGCCTGTGGATTTTGAGTACCAGTTAGCTGTGGGGAATAAGGAAGAAGACAATTTAGTTAACACTTACGGAATTTTTACTATTTTCGAGGACTTTTCTCTGTATAACCCTCTGTAATTTGTGGATTGTTGTCCCCATTATATAAATAGGGAAACTGAAGCTCAGAAAGTTCAATTAACAGTTCGTAATCATGGAGCCAAGTGAATGTTAATATTTAAATCCCCAATCTATTTGACATTCTTTTTTTTTCCTATCTGCCTTCTCTAAAGACCACTTTTGGCCATGCATAGTGGTGTACTCCTATAATCCTAGCAATTTGGGAGACTGATACAGGAGGATTGCAGGTTCGGGCAACTTGGCGAGACCCTTAGCTGGGGTCCCCAGGCAACTTGGCGAGACCCTTAGCAATTTAGGGAAATAGGGTCTAAAAAAGAAAAAAAAAGAAGTCTGAGATGTAGCTTAGAGGTAAAGCACTCCTGTATTCAATCCCCAATACCAAAAAAAAAAGATAATTCTTGTTCACTGTTTCTCTCTGCTGGCTTTATAGTTCCCTGGTTACTAGCTTGGTCACTCAGGTGATTACTGTTAGTGCTGGATTGTAGAGACAGTAAGGGTTGGGATGGGGAAGCAATTTTAGGGTTTTGCTTTGAATATTTCAGTTTGAGGTGTCTTTAGAACCTCCCTGTAAAGATGTGCTGGATACAAGATTCTGAATCTCAGAAAGATGGCCCAAGATGTATATGCTGCTCCATGTGTCTTTAGTTTATAGGTGGTTGTGGTGGTACCATTGGCAAATGAACTGGGTGTCTAGTTAGAGTCTTATGAGGAGTGTGCACATGGCCAAAGAGTGTGAATGTGTGTGAAGAGTTAGAAAAGGTGTGTGTTTTGGTTCCTTCAGTTCGGCACATTCTTTCCCATAACATATCAGATCTCACCCACCCCCCCACCAAAAACAAACAAACAAACAAACAAAACAAGTACTGTTCTTCTTTGTTCTTTGTTTGATTAATGGTAGAATGAGATTAGCTGTAAATGGTAGCTGTATTGTCTCTTTTTCATTCTGCTTAATCAGCAGAAATACAGCCTATTCAGTGATGAAAACCTGTACGTACAGGTGAAGTATAAGAAAAAGGGAACCAAAATCCCCTGGAGCTGTATTATTAAGGTTTTAAGTTTGGTCGTTGTTCACAACCCTGGCAGCTTGTACATCTTATACTCTGTCTCCATGTTAACACTGGTCTCAACCTGTAGTGTCCATTGTGAATGAAGAAACATATTTTATAACAGAACTGGGTAGTATGTATTCATGGAAGGTAGCTTGGGAGTTCATTGCTTTCCTTGCCTTTTCCCCTAGATTTATTAATTTTTTGTGGTATGGGGGATTGAACCCAGGGATGCTTAATCACTGAGCAACATCCCCAGACCTTTTTATATATTTATTTTTTATATGAGGTCTCACTAAGTTTCTTAGGGCCTTGGTAAGTTGCTGAGGCTGGCCTCAAACTTCTGATCCTCTTGCCTTGGCCTCCTAAACTGCTGGGATTATAAGCATGGACCACCACACCCAGCTCCCCTAGATTTTCAAAGTGTGGATTATGTCTCAGTTTGTCCTTGGCCAATACCCAATTTGGATATTGGTCAGTAGTGTAACATAGGGAGGGTATATTGGCTGCTTCTAGTTGTTCCATCTGTGAATGGAGTATAGACCTGGAAGTTTCTGCTATTTCTCCAGGCCAGGGAATGGAAAGTTAATTTGGTTCTTCTCATTTTTGTCCTTTGGTACCCTTTGTTTGTTTGTTGTGGTACTGGGGATTGAACAGGGGAGCTGTACCATTGAGCTATATCCCCAGCCCTTTTCATTTTTTTTATTTTGAGACATGGTCTAAGTTGCCCAGCCTGGCCTTGAACTTGGTGATCCTCTTGCCTCAGCCTCCCAAGTAGTTGATATTATAGGCCTGTACCATCGTGCCCAGTCTTTGGTACTCTTTCAGACAAGATTCTCTGGCAAGTGACTGGGCCCAGAGAGACCAGGGCCTATACACAGAAAAGAATGGACACGGATTATATTTACTTGTGAACTGCTGATCTCTTTCACAGTGAGAACAGTCTGTTGAGATATTCTGGTATATCATCATTTTGGGGTGAATCATAATTGCTGTGGTTGTTCTAGGCATCTTCCAAAGAAGTTGAATTCTTTCAAATTCAGTTACCTAAACTAATGAAGGATCTTCCAAGGTCAAGACTTTAATTGAAAAAATTTTTTTAGAGATTCTTATTTTTAAATATTTTTAATTGTAGATGGATACCATAATTTTATTTTTTATGTGGTGCAAAGGATTGAACCCAGTGCCTCATGCTTGCTAGCAAGTGCTCTACCACTGAGCTACAATCCCAGCCCTTTAATTGAAATTTTACTGATTTTTATAACTTCATTCATGGATTCTAGTACTTTATGTAAATGTGTATTGGTGACATTTTATTTACACTTAGCATATTCTTTTGTGTGTGTGTGTGTCTGTATGTGTGTGTGTGTGTGTGTGTGTGTGTGTGTGTGTGTGGTGCTGGGGATTGAACCCAGGGCCTTATGCTTGCAAGACAAGCACTCTACCAACTGAGTATGTCCCCAGCCCTTATTTACACTTAGGTATGTAGTATGGGCAACTTTGAGAACCCTTGTCTCAGTGTTTTGGAACACTATACATTAGGTTTATTAACTTTTAAATTTTTATTATTTTTATTTTTTATGGAACTGAACCTAAGACCTCAGACATTGTAGGCAAGCATTTTACTACTAAGGTACATCTCCAGCCCTTTTTATTTTTTTTTTAAGACAGGGTTTCACTAAATTACCCAGACTGGCCTTGAATTTGTAATCCTCTTGCCTCAGCCTCCCCATTGGTTGGGATTACAGGCATAGGCCACCATGCTCAGCTAACTTTGTGAATATTTATTGAACACCTGCTACCTGCCAGGGAGTGATCTCGATGGCAAAGTATAAGCAACAAGTTAGATAAAGTTCTTTGTCTTTTGGAGTTTGCTTGCTTTAGCATTTTAGACATCAAAAGAGGCAGTTCAGATAAGTTAGTACTTGTGAAAAATATATAACAAAATTTTGAACGTGTCTAGTCTTCTGTATAATGTCCAGATCCTTCCCATCCTCATTTGAAACCTGGCTTAGATGACAGTTTCTTCATGATATCCTTATCTGATCTTTCCAGCTGAAACACTGTTCTTCCCTGAAATCCCATGGCACTCATCTGCAGTTTGTCATGTTAAGCATATTTTTTTTTTTCCTATTTGCTTTGTAGTTGTTAGTGTATATGTTAAATCTCCCCATAGACAGTAAGTTATTGGGGGTAGGGCAAATATTCCATTCATCTTGGTTTGGCACATTTTGCATGCAGATAGCAGGATGTTGTGTGGGGTTGAGGGTTATGTGGGAACTACACTGAACTCAGAGCCAGACTTGAATTGACTATTGACTTCTCTAATAGCTAGCTACATGACTATGGATGAGTCTGTTACTGTGCAAGTCCTTTAATGTCACTAAAATTTAGTTTTCCATTTTAGTAGTGTACTAATCATCCTTCCATTCCTCAGTGTTGTTAGGAGGCTTAAGTAACTGAGATATGACCATACTTGTAAATTCTAAATATCTATACAAATACTTGTAAATGTCATAGTAGTCAACAAGTATTTGAATGAGTACGATTTGCTTTAGTGAATACCTTTTTCTGAGTAATTCTCTTGCTTAATGAAGTTTGTAATTTTGCAAATTTGCTAGACTACTTTTCCATCTTATTTTAATATTATTGTTACCCCCTGTAGGTGCTACGTAATATTAATATTTTAATATTAACAAATGACATTTTATTTGTCTCAGCAGGTGGTACATTATGGCTGACATGCAAAATTTGGTAGAAAGATTGGAGAGGGCAGTGGGCCGCCTGGAGGCAGTATCCCATACCACTGACATGCACCTAGGGTATGGAGACAGTCCTTCAAAAGGTGAGCAGTCTACAGCCCAGCAGAATGCCTTGGCCTTAATTCTTTTGTCGTAGTGAATTTTCTTTGAAGCTGACTTCCCAAAACATTTATTCTAGGTAGTTTGTCTCCTGTAATTCTTACTGCTGTGAACAGATAGGGAGGAAGTGACTTGTGCAGGGAGGCCTGTGGTTAAGTTATTTTAACACAAGAACTTCCTGCTTGTGTGATATTTCCAGTTCTTTCTTTAGCAGATGACTTCACTTTAAATGAAATGACAAGTGTTATTAAAATTTCCTCTCTCCAAATGATTGTCAGATCAACCATTTTGCACATGCACTAATTGAAAATAGAATGTTAGAGCTAAAAGGAACCTTGAAGGATCATTTTGTTTATTTTCATTTTATAGATAAAGAAAATTAAACTTAGAGAGGAAAAGGATCGAACAGCTAGTTAGTGGTGGTATTGGAACTGGAACCTGGGTTTCCTGACTCACTTTCCAGTATTCTGTGTACTGTATTACCTTACCCTCCCTCCCCCATTTTCACATGGAAGTGCACTTTAAAGAAACATCCTTCTGATCACGACTGATTCTTCCTGGTGTGTTTGTCTTCACCAGGAGCAGCTCCATATGTGCAAGCATTTGACTCACTGCTTGCCAGTCCTGTCGCAGAATACTTGAAGATCAGTAAAGAAATAGGAGGAGACGTGCAGAAACATGTAAGGATATTGTCCCCTTTCCTATTTTTAAAGACTGATGGATTTCTTCACATTTCACTCAATTGATTTAATTAATTGCATCCTTGGTATAAGAACTCCTTTGAGAGGCTCCTGACTCTTTTTTCTCTACCTGCACTGAGGAGCTCATTCCAGGCACAGAAATGATTCTTCATTTTTCTAGGCCTGCTTCCTTTATTGCATACATATTCTGTGTGGGTGTCTTTAGGCAAAAAGCTTTCTTGTTGCATAAAATCTGACCCTGTTCTTTTTTGTGGTGAAGAATATGCTACCAGCCTGATCCTAACATGTTACATAACGGAGCCTAGGATGGCCTATTCCAAGGAGTCATTACCATGACTTAGCATTTATAAAACTGTGTTTGCCAGGTATTAGTTATGCTAACGTGGGTTGTTTTTACACTTGGCCCACTGCAAGAATATGAAGTAGGTAATGACAGGTGCCTATCCACCCACCTCCTTTCATGTACTGCTTCCTACATTGTCATCACCACCACCACACACTCCACTTTTCATATATATCCTGCTTCTCTATTTGGGACCCAGAACTTTCCTACTAGTCAACTAAATAACCCGTGTTTAGACTCTTCCCCACTTAAACCCCGAGCCATTCATGTACCAGCTCTTGGCAGTGGTCTTAGCTCTAGGGAGTGGAACTGGGACTTGGGACTTGGATAGGTGTGTGGGAGCTTGCTTTTTTCTTTATACAGTTCTATGATATTTGAAAGAATTTTAAAGTGTGCATCACTTTTATCTTTGAAAAATGCAAATTCAGAAAAAAAGATTATCTTCTTTGAATTTTTATCTTTTTTTTTAAGTTGTTGATGGACCTTTATTTATTTTTATGTGGTGCTGAGGATCAAACCCAGGGCCTCACGTGTGCTAGGCAAGTGCTCTGCCACTGAGCCACAATCCCAGTCCTGAATTTTTATCTTTTAGTAGTACTTTTATATCTTAGTAGTGCTTAGTAGTCTTGTGTTTCTTGAATTCTTTTGACTGTGACCCATGGTAAGAAATAACATATTTGTAACTGAGATAAAAGTTTTTGGGCTGGGGTTGTGGCTTAGTGGTTCTACATGCTTGCCTAGCATGTGTGAGGCTCTGGGTTCAATTCTTAGTACTGCGTATAAATAAATAAAAGTCCATTGACAACTAAAAATATACATGTATATATGTTTTTAAAAAGTTTTGACAAAGTAGTGCTTATACTAGTTACATTTCTAGTTATATTGCATTTTTTAATATATTACTTTTTGTTTGGAATAGTTTCAATTTGGTTTGCTGCACTCTTTATTATTTTTCATTTAATAAAATGCTGGTTATGGCTCACTAAGTTGCTTTAATTTATTGCATGCACGATCTAGTGTTTGAGTAATAACTTAACCTGAAGGAGTAAAAACCTTGAGAATTTTAGGCATGCATTTGGACCTTTACTCCTACCTCCAGTTTTTGAGGACAGTGATTTTTGTTTTTGTTTATTTTGGTGATATAAGATAGGAGGGGGTTTTTTAGTGCTTGTCAAAATCAATATATGTGAAGTAGCTAACCTGTTTTCACTAAAGCTAGCCCTGATTGCCTTCATTCCCAAATCTGGCTACATATCCCTGATTAGTTCTAGCAGGAACAGTAGTATATGTGATTGTGGTATCAGTCCCTAGAATCTGGAATACATGAGGAAAACAATATGAAGGTCCTGGGTGCTACTAGAGCTCATGAAGTGGAGGTTTCAGGTTATTCTTATCAAGATCTTTCCAGTTGTAATGTGTCATCGATAGCTGATTCTGCTTCTGTCCTGCAGGCAGAGATGGTCCACACTGGTCTGAAGTTGGAGCGAGCTCTTCTGGTTACAGCTTCTCAGTGCCAGCAGCCAGCTGGTGTAAGTTCACTATCAGTTGGTTTACTTTGGATTTTTATATTTAGGTCAAGTTGAGAGATTTCAGCTAAGCTATCACAACATGCTAAGACCTACCAGGCTAATGATAATGTACATTCACATAAAGTCCCAGGGGAGAGTCAAACTTAAAAGTGCCATCATGGGAATGTGCCGTTGAGTATTTCTTGGTCTGTACTGGCTTTATTTCCCCACCCCCTTCATTTTGCTTAGAATTTATCTACCTATGGAACTTTGCTGCTTCTCTGAATAAACATCCTCTTATGTTAGAGATAGTTCTCCTTCATCACGGGTAGGATTTAGTAAAGCTGCTGTGGAATCTGAGTACTCCTGAAGTACTGCTTCTTCTCTTACTCCTCACTGATTGGGGAAAATCACCCTTTAATTTTACTCCTAACTCAAAATTTTTTGCTTCAAGTTGCAGAAAATTGAATTAGAAAAAGCTGAGATGTTTCTCAGAATGAAAGATTTTTAGTATTGTTTCTTTTGCATTTGGATTTCTAGGCATATAGGGGTAATCCAGCAAGTCTTCCTGTTAATGTTGTATTAAAACCCTTGACCTTGACATGGGTCATTACACAATGTAAAAATAGTGTAAGATAATTTAAATATGTTAGAGTTTAGTCTTTAATCTGCCCCGAATGGTTAAAGCAATTTATCTAAGTATTTTCTCTAAACCCACAGTTGCCATAAGTCAAGCAGCTGAGACACTGTTGTTTTCTTTGCTTTATTCAGGGTTGGCAAACCACAGCCTGCAGGTCAATTCTAGTCCACTACCTATTTTTGTAAATGATGGTTTTTTTGGATGAATGTTTACTGTCTGGTTCTTTAAAGAAAATGTTTGCGGTTTTCATGAAAGACCTAAGACCTTAAATATTTGGAAACTAAGCTTTGGAGGAAGAATAAACTTTGAAACTTAAGATTCATCCATTTTGCTGAGCTATTTGCTCGAATGTCAAGCCCCCTAATTACATTTAATTCATTACATCTCTACTCAACAGCTGCTATATGGTTAACAATGCATTGAGGGCTATAATGACAAAGGAGAACTAAAACAAAACCCTTGGCTTTTGAAGAAGTAATGAGAATGAAAAACATGTTCACATGAGTCTGTTGTGCTGGTGTCTGGTGAAGTGCCAAAATTAGCTTTGCCAACTGCAAATGTTAGAGGAGGCTGGTGTGGCTGGGTTTGGAGGACTATTTTTCATGAAATATTTGGATAGATGGAAAAAAGAAAACATCATCACAGGTAAAGGTGGAGACATAAACTAATATCTCCTGTTAGTGGGACAGAAAAGAGACAAGTAACTGAAATGGTGAGGTTTTTGTGGTATAACTAGAGTATGGGTCCTAAGCATGAAGAACCATACAATCCACCCTAAAGAGTTGGAACTTAGAGGTGAGATGATGAGCATTATTTTAGCCATGTGAATCAGGATAGGATTAATGTTTCTGTGCTCATTTTATTCCATAAAGAATTCTTGCTTTCAGGATCAGAGTTGACCAACATATACAACTTTTGTAGAAAAATTCTAACCTAACTCTTTTCCTGCCTCTTTTCCTAGAATAAGCTTTCTGATCTGTTGGCACCCATCTCAGAGCAGATCCAAGAAGTGATAACTTTTCGGGAGAAGAATAGAGGCAGCAAGTTGTTCAATCACCTGTCTGCTGTCAGTGAAAGCATCCAAGCCCTGGGTTGGGTGGCTATGGTGAGCAGCATAAGTTCCAGGGAACAGAAGGAATAGACTCAAAGAGGGAAGAAGATAAGATTGGAGAAGCTAAGTCACTGACTGCTTTTTTCTCTCTAGGCTCCCAAACCTGGTCCCTATGTGAAAGAAATGAATGATGCTGCCATGTTTTATACAAACCGAGTCCTCAAGGAGTATAAAGATGTGTAAGTGTAGCTTTTCTTTAAGGAGTAGAGGACAAATCCAGATGGTTACTTCCTGGAATAGTACTTTGGTTAATTAAGACTGCCCTTGGCTTCTGTGTCAGTTCTCTTTATTTCAGGGCTACTTTCTGAAAAGCTTGGTAAATACTGGTTCGTAGAAGCTGCATTTGCAAGGAGGAAGTGTTTCTGCTTCCACTTCTCTTTTTTCCTCCATATTTGGTAGACGCTTTTAGTTTTCTGTTCCTTGCCCTTCCAAGTTAGGTGGTTTTGCTGGAGGTAATGTGGACTAATGTCCTTTAATTTGCCTGTTTGTTCAAGATTTTGTTCTTCTATCATGAATTTCTCACTGGTGTCATGGCAAAGGGTTCAATAGGACTTAACTAGAAAATTACCCTGACTATTCATGCAGTCAGATGAAGTGAGAGAGTAAGGCTGCCTAGCCAATGCAGGCATGAAGCTATAATGAAGATTATTGTGTGTTTTAACTCATATGCAGACCAGTCCTCCCTGGCTTTTCCATTGCTAACTTTGAACTGGAGTGACTGTAGGCAGCATTTACTTAGTTACATAGCTATCTAAACCTTTCTGACCATCATTGGTCAACCAGCATTTGTTAAGTAACTTTTCTGTGCAAGAAATAAGCCTTCATTTGTGTGAAATGTTTCACCAAACCCCAGGCATTTTTTATGATCCTTCTAGCAACCTAGAGTGAAGCATCACAGTGATTTGAATTTACCCCATTATTTTACAGTTGAGGAAACTAGATCTTAGGCTAAGTTACCTTAAAGTCTTATAGCTAATATGTAGTAATAGAGGGGACTTGAAACATAGTACAGTACTATTTTTATAATTCAGTGCTGATTTTTTTCTCCTAAGGGAAAGTTTGTTTGTTTATGAGGAGGTGGAACATATTAACACAAGACACTATCTCATGAAACACTTGAGTTTCTTGGAGTCCTTGAGTTCCATAGTGATGCCTGAGAAATCATGGTTCTATCATGGCTTCATACACAAATATTTGCTTTTATGGTTTTTTTTTTAATATTTTTTTTTAGTTGTAGATGGACACAAAACCTTGATTTTATTTACTTTTGTGTGGTGCTGAGGAGCGAACCCAGGCTTTCCCACGTGCTAGGCAAGCACTGTACCACTGAGCTACACCCCAGTCCCTGCTTTTATGTTTTATATATTATAAGGTTCTGCCTAAGGTTTAGTCTACTTTGAAAAAACAATTTTGCTCTTAAGAAAGTTTGGAGAAATACTGGAAGGAGAGCTAGCCCAGTGTCTCTGTCCTCCTGGAATTTAGTCTAATTAGGATAATTGGCTAGACTTTTTTCTTTTTTATTAAAAAAAAAAAAAAAAAAAGTAGCTGGGCACAGTGGCACACACCTGTAATTCCTGGTACTACTTAGGAGGCTGAGGAAGGAGGATGACAAGTTCAAAGCCAACTTTGGCAACTCCGTGAGACCTTGTCTCAGAATAAAAAAAGTCTGGGGATGTAGCTCAGTGTTAAGAGTGCCCCTGGGTTTACTCTGGAGTACCACAAAAATAAAGATTTTTTTAAAAGCTCAATAATGATAGAAAAACTACCTTTGAGCAAAGCCTAAGAAACACCATAGGCAAGAAGATGTGACCCACAAGCAGGAGAGAGTCTGGAATCACTGTTTATCACAAGTTCTTTTTAATTCTCTCAGGGATAAGAAACATGTGGACTGGGTCAAAGCATATTTGAGTATATGGACAGAGCTACAGGCTTATATCAAGGAGTTCCATACCACTGGATTGGCCTGGAGCAAAACGGTTAGTGAGTCCTTCTTATCTTCTCTATTTCTCCAGGACTGTAGAACCAGAAGGAATGAAAAGGAATGCTCGTTTTTGTTGATGGAGGATAGAAAGGAAAGGGAAAAAGAGGAGAATAAAGAAAGTGTCAGTCAGCCTTTAATCCCAGCAATTCAGGAGGTGGAAGCTAGAGGATCATAAGTTGGAGGTCAGCCTCAGCAACTCAGTTAACCCTGTCTTAACACCTTAAAAAGGTGTGTGTATGTGTGTGTGTGTGGCAAGCGGTGGGGGGATTGGGAAGTGCTCAGTGGTAAGGTGCCTCTAGGTTCAGGCCCCAGCACCAAGAAAAACAAGTGTCAGGAGAGAAGAAATATTGAGTTCTGTTCAATTTTAATAAACAGGTCAGGGACAGTGATTGGTGCTGGAGGGGAGGAGACAGATGAACGAGTCACACTATCCCAGCCTTCAAGGCACTTATAGATAGATACAGGGGTTCTATGCTTGTGGTGCACTCAGCATGAGTTTCCTGACTCCAGTGCACAGCTTCAGCATGAACCCTTGCCCATGACCCAGGCTGACGATGGCTCTGACTTTGGAGGAGCTGCAGAAAAATCTAGAAGAGGACATTAGGTAAAGAAAATGTGATGCCCTTACAGCAGAAAAAAACAAGATTGAGACAAAGAAAAAGTTGCAACATAAATCACAGAAGAAACCAGAACTTGTTCACAATGAAAAATACAATGGGCTATACTGTAAAAATCAGTAATTATAGATAGGATCAGTCAGATAAGTTTGTGAAAATTTGTATTTCTTAATAGGAGTTAGGAGTATGCTTAGACCATGGAAGTGGTCACGATGCCAGAGGCTGTTAAAAAAGTATTTGCAGAAGATAGCTTCAAGATTAATTTAATGAAGTCAAGGGAGTTGGAATCCTCAAAGAAGATCAAATAGTCAAGCTTGGGTGTCTTTTCAGGGAAATATTGACCAAGGGATGATGTGCAAATAAGGGAAGAAGCAAGAGATGATGAAATCAGTCTTGAATGTGTTGAATCTTAGGTACTGTTAAAATACTAAGGAAGATGTCAAGTAGGTCTTCGGAAATATAGGTTGAATTAGAATCAGGTGAGATTAAAGAAAGAAAATGTGAAGGTTAAGAAAAAAGAGCTGAGAGTGGGATTATTGAAAAAGGTTGAGAAGAAATAAATCCAAGTTTGGTGGGGTAGGAGTATTAATCATTGCCTAAGGGCTATAGAGAAGACCCCAAGTACACTGTACACATGTGAATGCCCTACTGGGAATAGTATAGAGGGAAAGAAAGGGATGACTATTAACCTGTACTTACATTCCAGGGGCCTGTGGCAAAAGAACTGAGTGGATTGCCATCTGGACCCTCTGCTGGATCTGGTCCTCCTCCTCCTCCACCAGGCCCACCTCCACCCCCAATCCCCACCAGTTCAGGCTCCGATGACTCTGCTTCACGCTCAGCACTGTTTGCACAGATTAATCAGGGGGAGAGCATCACACATGGTGAGTACTATGGCATGAACAGTTGGTATAGCAAATTGTTTGGACTAGACTTCACCAGCCAGACACAACAACTAGTTCGTAAACCAGAATCGTGGCCTACATGTGGAAGGACTTTTGGGGTGTCAACTTTCCTTCAATTTGCCCAAAGGGACAGCAAAGATGGCTTAGTTAGAAATTGAAACTAGGTGATAATAGTTGGGGGAAGCCCTCTGCCCCATGAGAATGTGACTTAATATTAAACAGCATATATAGAGTAGCTTCTTGTGCCAAGTACACAGTACTGGCAGTTTCACCAGAACTTTATCCATGGTACCACATGGTCCCTCTGGGAGTTCATTATTTCAGGAACTAGCTTTCTCAGAGGATGCTTAGTGGTCACATGGGAAGTTTGTACAGGACTGACCTAAAGTTATAAAATATGAAAGCCTTATGCACAGCTGGTGGAAGTCTTAATTGTACAGCCCTTTTCTAGGTATTGACTCAAATGTTTTTTAAAAGTTTTGTAGTATAATTTATAATAGCTAAAAATGGTGTGACAACAAAAATATCCAACAGTGAGAGAAAAGGCTAGTTAACTATGCTGTATCCTGTTCATGGGGTATTATGTAACCATTATATTTTCTTCTACCAAAAGCCTTGTAATTTTTAAGGGAAAAAAAACCTAGTATTTAAACTATAGCCACTTTCAGTCACTATGAGGCTGGGTAGACTCAGCCCAGCTGAAGAAGTTGGATCTAATTGTCCTCTTTATCAATTACAAGCCCCTCCACAAAATGATTTTCCTGTACTCCCTTCCTCCCACCCCCTGAAAATAAACTATAACTATTAGCAGTGGTGGAACTGAAAAAGCGATTCAGAAGTGGTTATAGAGTCAATAAATATTTGAGCCATGTTTAGGAGTAAGATATGGGTCAGTCTGCTAAAGGAGATTATAGAATCTTAAAAAATATATATTTTTAGAACTATAGGTTAACAGAGTTTTTATTAAGCATTAATTGGTTGGACCAGTTTTGTTAATAGTGTGTATGATTTTGGCTAAATAAAAATAATATGACTAGAAAAAAATAATGGATATTTTCAACAATGATTGGCACTGGCATTGGGGGAAGAAGGTTATTTAGGGGTGAGGGGCTTTTTGTTTTTTTCCTTTTACCAAGTTTTCTTTACTATCATGTTTTTCTTCCTGTATTGCTAATTTAAAACTATATACATACAAACATTTTTTTTTTTTAATGAAGCCATGTAATTTAATGTAGGGGGAGAAGAAAAATTATAAAAGTACTTCTCTAAAACTGCTTGCAAGAAAACATCCCAAAAGCTCCAGTTTTTGCTTTGAATTTTCTACTAAGAATCAGTTCAACTTCCGATAGCAAAAGTTTGGTTATTGCCTCAGCCCAAAGCTCTGGTAGGACGAACAGGAACAAGGTAGCTGTTGTTCTTACAGCCCTGAAACACGTATCTGATGATATGAAGACTCACAAGAACCCTGCCCTGAAGGCTCAGAGTGGCCCAGTACGAAGCGGTCCCAAACCATTTTCTGCACCTAAACCCCAAACCAGTCCATCTCCCAAACCAGCCACAAAGGAGCCACCTCTCCTTGAACTGGAGGGCAAGAAGTGGAGAGTGGTGAGTTAAAAAATACCTGGAGTAGGGGAAGGAGGAGTGAAGACAGGGGCTTTTAACAGAGCTCGGCCATAGGAGTGCAGGGTTCTGGCTTACACTGCAAGAACAAAAGTTTGGGATAACCTGTTACTGTTGGTATGTGCTTTATGATAAGAATTCTGGAGTATCTCTTTAACAGGAAAATCAGGAGAATGTTTCCAACTTGGTGATTGATGACACAGAACTGAAACAGGTCGCTTACATATACAAGTGTGTCAACACAACATTGCAAATCAAGGGCAAAATTAACTCTATTACAGTAGGTGAGTCTTTGTAGTTGTCGTAGGTAGGTTCTATAGTAGAGCCAGAGTGGGCTAGAACTGTTTTACCTACCCTCATCCCTGAAGATTCTAAGAAATGTGTTACTTTCTTTTAAAATTACACTGCTGACCTGCTTCCTTTCTTCTCCTAGATAACTGTAAGAAACTTGGTCTGGTATTTGATGACGTGGTGGGCATTGTGGAGATAATCAATAGTAGGGATGTCAAAGTTCAGGTAACTTGATATCTTGGCTCCTTCTTTTGGTCTCTGAGGAATTAATTGAAAGAGAGTGGACCCACAGATATTGCTTTGGTAGGAATCTGATTCTACAAAGTCTGTAAGCTGAGCTGCTTTGGATGTGGCAGAAGAGGAGTTGGCTTTTCAAGGGAGCTCTTTCCAGCACCCATCCCAACCCACCCCCCATATCTAGTATCTGTTGTGCACTGAGAGCTTGTCATGTAGTTGTTGAATCACATGAAACAGTGAAAACTTTCCCCACACCTTATTACTGTCTTTCCCTCCCTTCTGTGACTCAGTTCCCTTGGTTTTCTCTGCAGGTAATGGGTAAAGTGCCAACCATTTCCATTAACAAAACAGATGGCTGCCATGCTTACCTGAGCAAGAATTCCTTGGATTGTGAGATAGTCAGTGCCAAATCTTCTGAGATGAATATTCTCATTCCTACAGAAGGCGGTGACTTTGTAAGTTTCTTGATTTCTTTAGTAGTATAATGATAAAAGCAGAAGGGACCTAACAAGACTTCTTGCACTTAGAAAAAGCTACTTAAAGGACATTGGACACCAACTAGGTAAAACCTAACAGTGCAGCCAGAATAAGTACACAGAAACAAGGTAGTCCCATGTAGTGGAGCTCTAAACAGAGGTGGTTTCTGCCTTTCTTTGGTTGAGCTTAGGGTAGAAAAGAGAGAGTCCCAGCACTGTGTGAAGCTAGCACTTTAAAGCATTCATATTAATAGTCTGTCCCAAAATCAAAGATCACTGAACAATATAACACAGCATGGCTGGGTGGCTTCAATTTATCTCACTCTATCCTGCCCTGCTCTTAAGGTTCAGTGGAAGCAAGCAAGGGAAAAGGGTGAGATTTAGCTCCAGCTTGTTCTTTAGCCCAGATTTCAACCTATTATCTCTTCATTATTTGCAGAATGAGTTCCCAGTCCCTGAGCAATTCAAGACCCTATGGAATGGGCAGAAGTTGGTCACCACAGTGACAGAAATTGCTGGATAAGCAAAGTGCCACTGGGTTCTTTGCCCTCTCCCTTCACACCATGGGATAAATCTGTTATCAAGACGGTTCTTTTCTAGATTTCCTCTACCTTTCTGCTCTTAAACTGCTTCTCTGCTCTGAGAAGCCCAGCTACCTGCCTTCACTGAAATATACCTCAGGCTGAGATTTGGGGTGGGATAGCAGGTCAGTTGATCTTCTGCAGGAAGGTGCAGCTTCTCCATATTGGCACAGCCACACTGCCAGTCCATTCTTAAGGAACTGTAGACCTGGACTGGTGCAATTTAGCTTTCAACTTTTGGAGGTTATTCTTCCAACACACAGTCCTTTGGGAAGAATAAAACAGTCCCAGGAATTAACAGATCAGAATGTGCACACTAGTTAATTTTTTTTCTAACAAGGAGCATGGAGGTAGCAGAAGCTGGTGTGATTCCTGATACTACTTCTAACCAAACTAATTTTTCACTGTTAACAAGTGAGGCAAGGGTTGCATTGGACCAATAGCTGAGGCCTGGCCATCTAGCATTCCAAGCAAACTTGTTTCCTGTAAGCATTCCTTTGTTCTGCATTCTATCCTGGGTCTGCCTCAATCATGAGACAGTAGGTTCTACAGTCCCAGCTGCAGTAGCAGTGCTACGGGTCTTGTACCCTTTCTTTCTCTGGGATTCCTGCTCAGCACCTTCCTACAGAGATAACTTTAAAAGAAAAACACCACGCCATTCCAAGGAATGGGGCACTCCTCCTCCTCCCCTGCTAGGTGCCTGTCATCCACCTTTGCTGCCTCCTTTTGCCTGTCATGCTCAAAAATGTAGGGCTCCTGTCCAGACCCCTGAGCAGAGGACTGAAACCTCCACTGCAGGCTGGTTTGGGGTCTTGATTTATATAAGAATCTTGCACAGCATTGCTAATGTAAATTTCAGTTTTCCCCTCCAGTACACACTTACCAAAATATGCAACTTTTTTTTTTTTTTTTTTTTTTGGTGGGAGGAGAGATTGTCCTGTGACTTCTACCCATTTCCTAAGGCCTGTGGAAATAAACCTTTATGTACTTAAAGTTATACAAAAAAATAGAATAAAGTTAATACCAAACTTGCTTATTTACCTATGATATTTGCTATACTGAGATATAAAAAATATTGAAAAGAAAAATAACACCAAGGATAAGAAAGTACTCTTTATTTTAGACAACCTCATAAAATTTTCACATCCCACTTCTTGCCCTTAATTCTTATCTTTCACTTGAAGAATAGGCTTAAGAGAGGAAAAGGAAAACTCATAAAAGGTAAACTGCAGCACAAACAAGGTACTTTCATAAAAACATCTTAATCATTTCTGCAGCCTGGCATTCTACAGAAGTTGTCCAGAAAGTGTCAGTAGGTCTTCATAGAGTGGGTGGCTAAGACTTCCATGCTCAAATAAGGTAGGAAATGGTATGTTAATGGTTAATTTCCTTTACTGTCCATCAGGAATTCTCAGTCCTTAGTCTGATGTGGGTTCATCTCAAAGAGGAGAAGGAATATGGAGTATTCTTCAAGTGTTGAACAAAAAATCCTTTTCTCAAAGAACATTTCAGTAGCAGTTTGGGGTATGCTGGTAAAGATGATTTGGGGGATGGAAGTTAGAAAACCTTACCTCTCTTCATTGTTCCTCCCATGCTCTGCCAAAGCCAATAATAGAGTAATTAGCATCCAGGCCACTTAGGAAAGGTCAGGTTAGTCATAGATGGAATGGAAAGAACTAGCTGCCTTGTTTTTCGTTTCCAGTCCTATTTTCTTCATGGTCACACTCCACCCTGCCACTGTCTTAAGTTATGCAAGGTATAAATTTCCTCTTTTAATCAACCCAATTGGATGCTACTTCCCTCTTTTAAGGCAAAGCAATTAATTCATCACTACCTTAGGAGACAGAGTGATTCTATAAAGGCAAAATGGAAGGCCAGTAGAACCTGTCTAGTAATTGCTAAATACCACAGAAGGCAACATACTCGAAAGAGGAAAGTAGCCTATCAAGCAATACTTTTCCAAGCACTAGTTAAATCTCCACCAGCAACACAGAATAGTTATATGAGCACCTCAGGCTTGGATAACAGCCTTTTACTTGCTTGAATGTGACTAGATGTTGCTCTCAGAATCTTTTACTGTTTTAGTTTGTTCATTCACCTGTGTCTGGCACAATTCTGGCATTGATCTGCAGCAGACTCCCTTTCCTAAGACTGAGCTTGACCACATCATAAGGTCGTAAAACAATCTCCATGGTTATTAACTAATTAAACTTGAATTCAACACCATATGGTGATAGGAGGCAGCAAAGGATAAGATTCTGATCTTAGATCATTCCAAGTAGGGCATGTTAGATGATAACAAGAGAAGGATTAGTTGCAAGCTGGATCTGAGCTCAGGGTTGGGCATGAAGAAAACTGTTTCCATGTATTTTGGGAGAGCTAGGGGCTCCCTGAGCTCTGTTGTGAACTGCAGTGGCTTCATTTAAGGAAGGGTATGATGTGGGCATAAAACCATTCTTCGGACAGTTGAAGATGGTCCCCTTTTGTAGCCAGAAACACCAACTGTCCAGCTTTGTCCATTTCCTTTAGCCCCAGGCGGTCCTGCAGAGAGAAAGGTATAATCAGGAGACTTAATGAAAGGTTTAAATAAAACAGTAAAGTGACAGAATGTTCACTTGTTATATATTCTCAAAATGCATTTTTCCCCTCTTAGTCTTAGAATAAAGGTGTACTATTATACAGTTCTGATTTTTTTTTTTTTTTTTTTTTTTTTTTTTTTTTTTTTTTTTGCAGGGGAGGGGTTGGTGGTGCTGGGGATTGAACCCAGGCCCTTGTGCATGCTAGGCAAGCACTCTACCAACTGAGCTATATCCCCAACCCTGTGTACTATTTTAAAATGTCCAAAAGAATACCTCCATCAGTGTTACTAAGCATTAAAAATGTATGTGCAATTGAAATTGTTCTATAGTTATATTCTGCACTCCCCCACACACACCACCCCAGTGGTGCTGGATTTCTACTCTTCTAACCCAGAGTCTCACGCATGTTACTGAGCCCCTCCCTATATTTAATTTTTCAGAAAAGTTTTATCTGCAGGTTTCCACCTATAAGTGAACAAAACCGCCTCAAAATGCCATAGAGAAATGGGACTGAGCCAAAGAAAGGGGAAAATAAGCTAGATGTTTTAAAATAAAATACCAAATTCCTTTTTGGGGGGATGAGTATTGGCGATTGAACCCAGGGGCACTTAGCCACTGGGCCACATCCCCAGCCCCTTTTTATTTTTTATTTGAGAAAGGGTCTTGCTAAGTTGCTTAGGGCCTCAATAAGTTGCTGAGGCTGGCTTTGAACTTGTGATCCTCCTGCCTTGGCCTCTGGAGTTGCTGGGATTATAGGTGGCCTGGCTAAACATACCCAATTCTTGAATAACAAGTCTGGGACACTTGGACATCCTGTAGTTGCAAATGTAATCACACATGATCACCTCTGGCTGAGAAGATGAGCAGTTATGGCAGGACTAAAATGGTGCTTCTGCTGTGGCTACCATCAGACTGGATTTCTCAGGAAGAAATTTCCAAAACTCACCAGATCCTAGCTTCCCTTTCTTTTATTGTACCCAGGCTGGGACACCAAATGCAAGAGAAAAGACAAGAGGATTTTTAAAATGGCCTCTGAAAAGTGGAGGAATTCTAGTAGATGGTGACTATGCATTCATGAGAGTCTGCCTCCAATATAAAT
Organism: Sciurus vulgaris; assembly: GCF_902686455.1. Classification (NCBI taxonomy): domain Eukaryota; kingdom Metazoa; phylum Chordata; class Mammalia; order Rodentia; family Sciuridae; genus Sciurus; species Sciurus vulgaris. The sequence goes on from NC_136461.1 coordinate 29,892,639, forward strand.
GCTTTAGTGTGCAGCAGGCCCATAATGATGTGAAGTATTGCAGGTTTTGCTTAAGAAACAGAACCTACTGCTAAACAAAATTCACAACTCTACACCTGCTTGACCTGCTGGAGGAGCTCTCTTTGTTAATGCCAAATTTATTGATTTTTTTTTTTTTTTTTAGTGCTGGGGATCAAAACCACAGCCTTGTACATGCTACATAAGCATGTACTCTGATCTGTATCCCTAGTTCCCTGATGTCTAACTTAAAAACAGGACTTCTACATCTGTGATTGTAAAGTACCCCTCTGTTCTGTTTTCATTTCTATGGAGGCTTCTTGGATTTCGTATCAAAACCCACCTCACAAAGGAAGCCAGTTCCAAATCTTTTCTTCAAAAGGAAAGCCTTAGCAATGATGTTTCTCTTGAAAACCATGAGACAGATCTTACCTTATGACATAGTGAATTTTGATAAGCCAGTGCCTGAGAAGCTAGTGCAACAATCAACCTACAAAGCCTTGTCCACATCAGACAGGAGTCAGGTGGCTCCTTAGGCAGAGCAGAAGAAGGCTCTAGTGCCAGAGAACTCAGGAGCTTTAGGAACCAGAGATGAAAGATGATCTCTCCCTCCCAGTTACCTGTATGTACAGAGTGGTCTCCTGTAGGGGAATGGTTTCCTTGGCTTGGCCACTTCTGTAAAATCCAAACCACTGCAAGAGAAGAGGGAGGAAAAAAAAGGTCAGATCCAATACCCAGCATACACTGCCAAATTCATTTGAAACTGGCTAATAACTAAGTCTATCAATGAACTGAACATCATAAAATTATATGTAGCTAGCAAGAAGGAAAAATGGGTAAGGGGACACTTTGTTTTAAAGGTCAATCCTGAGGGATGAGTTAATCTTGCCAAAGAGCTTTCCATCTCCCCAGAATTTGTTTCCCTACTTTATCGTATACCAACCTTGAAAATCCCTGTGCTAAACTCTAGCCACTCAAGGGTGAATATATGATCCCTTTTTCTAAGACACTCCCAGTCTGGCAAGGAACAGAGACAAATTATTGTTTGGCAAAGGGTAGGTGAATTTTTCTATAAAGGTTAGATCTAAAAATGTTTTAGGGCTATGTGGTTGGAACTACACACTGCTGTCATTTTAACACAAAAGCAGTCACAGATAATATACAGATAACAGCTGTGTTCCAGTGAAACTCCATTTATGGATATGGAAATTTGACTTTCATGTCATTTTCACATAAAATATTCTTTTGATTTTTTTCTCCCAACAAATTAAATATGTAAAAGTTCTTAGCTCACAGGCCATTCAAAACTGGCAGGCTGGATTTGGTCCTACAGGCCACACTTTGCCACCAACTGATGGTCTGACGCAATGTTAGGAGGGCTTTATTAGAGGATGTTGATGACATAAAAAAGGGAGCAAATTCTGCTGGCAACAGGGACAACTTCCTAGAGGAAGTAACATTTGCATTTGGCTTGACAGATAAATAAGTTTGTCAGGTAGAGAAGCCAGGGAAGGACATTCTAGAGATGAAAAAGCATGAGCAAATGCATGCAAGAGGGGAAAAAACTCATGCAAAGTTCTGGGCACTTCAAGTACTACAATATGGTTTGATCAAAAAAGTAAATGAAATGGTAATGAAGGGAGATGAAGCTAGAAAGAGGTCAAAGCCAAATCAAGACCATGTTTAGGAATTTACAGCCTGGACTAGTGACTGAACCTTTTTGGGGTCATATATTTGAAATCTAAAATTATAGACCTTTTCCAGAGAATGTAATCACATACTTCTACATAAAATTTTGGGATGTAACTCAGGATTACAACCAATTCTGAGATCATTTGTGGAACTCAGAAACACTGCTCTATACAAAGGTAGGTAGAGTGCTTACCTAGCAAGCACAAGGCCCTTAATCCCAAGAACAAAAAAAAAGAAACAAAACAAAACAATAACTAAGGTAAGTGGAAAAGACTGAAGGTTTTTGCTCAGTAGGCAGCTGTGTTTCAGCACCACTGAAGCTCAGTCTCCTGTCATGCTCTAGCCTAAGTAGTATCTCACCTCAGAGTCTACAGGGTCCACAATGGAATCATTGAGGAATTTCACCATCACAAATTTCTTCAGGGCCATGAGGTTTTTTTTGTAGGACTCGTTGACACTCTGGAAGAAAGGCCAGCGACACCTCAGGATCATTACCATCACTTTCCAACAGAGGGATTAAGGCCTTTCAGTGCTCTGTCTTCCTGGCCCTGAGCAACAGTTTCTTCCCCACAAGCATGGGCTGCTTTTCCAGCTTCCTGCCTAGATTATGCCCTAAGTGGTCTTTTCTTACCTCCTATCTGACTCATGCCACCAAACATGGTATTACCATGAATCTATCCACACTCTACAGACATCAGTCCCATAGGTTAAGTATTCTAGCCAGAGAAAACCAAGGCAAAATAAAACAAAATTCTGGGTGGTTCTGCTATACTATTCTGTGTTCTTTTCTGTTATTTTCCCCTTCAGATTTTCTATTTAAAACAACAAAAACCCTCACATAAGCTTAATAAAAATATAACCACCCAGTTTACCAGAACCTCCAAAACCATGCTCATGTCTGGGGCACACTTAGTGCCCTCTGCAGTACGTCTACTAAGTAAATCTCTTGTCTGAGAAAATCTGCTCCAAAAGGCCCTACCAGGAAGGTTCCCTCAAGAAGACAACAGCTGTAAATTTCCACTTAGCCCAGGCAGCAACCTACTGACCAAAGGGAAAAGCCATTGGGGAGGAAAGCCGAATGAATTCCAGTCTCCCTAAAAGAAACTGCATTGTACAACTCTCTCCAAAAAAACAAAAAACAAAACAAAAAAACAACTTCTGGTTTCTGGGTTCTGCCCAGGAAGGTTTGGGTAAATGATCACTGCTAATTTGCTTCTGATGCCCCAAAGAGAAAAAGGAATGCCAAACTGGGAGCCCAGCTGGGTTCTTACCCGCTCTTGATTTATATCTGCCAAGAAGATGCTGTGGTTGCGGTACACATCCTCCTTTATGGGATCATGCCAGTATTCTGCTTGCACAAGACTACATGGAGAAAAAGGAAAAAAGGTAACTAAGCTGCCTGTCAGCATGCCTCAGGCATGTTCCAGGATAAAAGCCACCAAGAGGCTTCAAAAGGACAAGACTAGAGCCTCCATTCTCAGGCCTTATCCTCTAGTAGAGAAGACAAGACTTCTACCTACAGGACAGTTCATCAACAAGACATCTTGCTGAGACAAGGATGGGATATTCAGCATGGTACAGAAAATCCAAAAGATTTAGGAAAAGAGTTCATCAATATTTGATTCTACTATAGTATTAAACTTTTATCACACAGGCCTTCCAGTCATGGTGGCATATGCTGTCCCCTCCCACAGACCCACCTCCCTTGCTGTCCTTTGTGTCCTCATTCTGCAAGACAGCTCAAACATCACTACCTCTGCCTCTTCCTCTCCATCCAGTCTCTCTCTTCATTCATCTTGCCCTCACACTGGGATGGACTGCTAACACATCCCATTGAGGCTGTCAGTAGTAGTAGTCAGAATGATATTCTATAATCTGTTTATAAATTTATTTAGTATCTTTTAAATGGTTTCACTGATTTTAAAAAATTAAATGAACTCTGAACATTTATAAAATACTATTATACTGGTCTTGTCATTTAAAAGCTGTAGTATTGCTATTTCTTATATGTGGGAAAGGTGGTCCTGTTTCTCCCCTACAGAACTGTAAGCTCCCTGGCATACAAGACATGCTTGGTAGTAAGAATTTGCTGAATGAAATGGACTGATGCAAGGATGTCAGACAAATTCTGAAAGAAGTTGCCACTGAAAGAGGGTTAAAACTTAAGGGAGGCCAGCATAGTTAGAAGAACAAGGGGGAGAGGCAGCTTCAAGAGTGGGTGGAGGGCTGGGGAGATAACTCAGTTGGTAAAGTGCTTGCCTCACAAGCACAAGGCCCTGAGTTTGATCCCCAGTACTGCAAAAAAAAAAAAAAAAAAAAGAGTGGGTGGAAAAACGATCCAGTGATTTTGGAGACTAAGGCAGGAAGACTACAAGTTTGAGAATGACATGGGCAACTTTGTGAGACCCTGTGTCGAAATTTAAAAAGGGACTGGTAATGTAGCTCAGTGGCAGAGCACTTGCCTAGCATGATGAGCAAGTTCCTGAATTCAATCCCCAGTACCACAAAAAAAAAAAAAAAGTGGGTGGGCACCTCTCAGAAAGGTGGTCAGCCATGCCTAACTCAAACACTATAAGGGAATGAACACAAAGGTCTCTGGATCTTGCCAGGCCACGTTGCAGTAGGTGAGGCCTGATGGTTAAGGATGAAAGAAAGAGTAAGGATGGTAGCCGTAGGTCACCTTTTTCATGAAAAGGAAACAGAGCCAAGAAGGGGTATCAGGAAGAAGACAAGGACATTTTGTTTTGTAAGAATCCTGGAGTAACCAGGTGCATAGGCATATCCCTATAATCCCAGCAGCTAAGGAGGCTGAGGCAGGAGGATCACAAGTTCAAAGCCAGCCTTAGCAACTTAGCAAGACCCTGTCTCAAAAAAATTAAAAGGGGCTAGGTATGTGTGGCTCAGTGATTAAGCACCCCTGGGTTCAATCCCTGGTACCAAAAATAATAATAATAAATAAATCCTGGTGTACACAGAGTGAAGGGAAGGCTGAGGATGACTAGGAAATGCAGGTGCTCAGAAGGTAGGGCACCAAGGAGGTAGAGGTTCCAAATGCAAAAAGCAGATGGAAAAAGAATACAGATTTGTACTCTTCTCATCTCATTGTACCACTGAAGGAACAGATTCAGAGAGGCCAAATAACAAGCTACATAGCTGTAGTGAATGAAGTTAAGAGCTTGAGGGGCTGGGTTAGGGTTAGTAGTAGAGCGCTTGCCTAGCACATGTGAGGCACTGGGTTCAATCTTCAGCAACCACATAAAAACAAAAAGGTATTGTTATCTACAACTAAAAAATACATATTAAATAAATTAATTTAATTTTTAAAAAAAGATAAGATCTTGAACCATTGAGTCCACACTCTTGCCAATGCACCCTACTCAAGGGGCAGGAAAAGAGCGCCCCAGGCCAAACTTCTCAAACACAGGCCACAGCCTGCAAGACAAGTCTTTGTCACCTGACACCTGCTCTAACCATGTGGCTTAGAGATAACAGTAATACTTGTATAACATACCAGGCCTATTCTAAGCACTTTAGCTATATTAACCTATTTAATCCTCTTATAAATTCCATGAAGCAGATTCCATTACTATCCCTATGTTTTCAAATGAGTCAATGATACTTAGAGTGATTAAGGAACCCGCCCAAGATCAGACTGCTGGTAAGCACAGAGCCAGAGCAGAGACGCAGGCAGTCTAGCTCCAGAGGTCCTGCTCTTCACCACTCTCTTCTGTATATAGGATGTAGACAGTACCAGCAGATGTCCCACAGACTTGGGCTGAAATCACAGTTATTGTACCTGTCTGAGTCTATAAAAGTTAAACAAGATATGGAAAGCTCTAGTGCTATGTCTACCCAGGGTATAAATTCAATACAAGTCAGTGATATTAGATTAGTCGTCATTCTCTTTTGCTCTTCCTCTCCCCTATGCTGAGTTGAGCTATCAGTACAGATGTGGTTTACATGGAGACATGCTGCTCAAAGGCACAGCTTGACAGGTAAAGGCCTGAAGGAGGGAGAGCAAAATGCACAGGAAAATGTGTTGAGTTGACATCAAAACTCTCCAAGGAAATCCAACTGAAATCCTAAGATGAGTTTTGGGTTTTGTTTGTTTGTCTTTTACTTCTGTGGTACTGGGGCTGGGGTTGTAGCTCAGTGGTAGAGCGCTTGCCTAGCTCATGTGAGGCACGGGGTTCAATCCTCAGCACCACATAAAAATAAAAAAAAGTATCATGTCCATCTACAACTTAAAAATTTTTTAAAAATTCTTTGGTACTCAAAATCAAACCAAGGGCCTTGTGGAAACTAGGCAGGCACTCTACCACTAAGTTATGTGTATGCTCCAGCACCCTTAAGACTTTTGGTGGAATCTGATAAACTAACTCTAAAATTTAGATGAAACAATAAAAGCCCAAGAACAGTCAAGACTTGAAGAGTTAAATAAAAGTTGCTATCGTAACTAAAATGGTGTGGTAATGAGGTTTGTTGCTAAACAAACAAATGAAACAGAACAACCCCAAAACAGACTCAAACAGAACACACAGGTAGACAAAAAGCATGAGAGTGAGAAACAAAAATTCAAAAGACTTAGAGGAAATTATGGAATAGAAAAATAACTTTATACATCAATCATAAGATGATTAAATTTGACTAAAAACTGCTGTACTGGTTGATGGCTGTACAAGTGTGAGTGGAATTAATGCCACTAAAAATGGTAAAAATAGAACCAGTTGCAGTGTTGCAACACACACCACTGTGATCCCACTGTAATCCTGCTACTAGGAAGGCTGAAGCATGAGGATTGTGAGTCTGAGACCATCCTGGGCAACAAAGCAAAACCCTATCCCCCCACCCACTCAAAAAGAAAGAAAGATTAAAAGGCAAATCTTAGGTTATATCTATTTTATCATGACTTTAAAAAATAAAAAATGTAACATCAAAAAACAACATATACTTTAAATGGGGAAATGGTAAATATTTTAATTATATCTTAGTAAAGCTGTTTTTAAAAAAAACCTGGGGCTGAAGTTATAGGTTAGTGGCAGAGTATGTGCTTAGCATGCATGAGGCCCTGGGTTCAATTCCCAGCAGCACAAAATACAAAAAACACAAAAGCCTGCTGCACCAAAAGGCACCATAAACAAAATTAAAAGATGCCACAGAATTCCCAAAGTCTTAATAATTTAAAAGAAAAAGTGTGTATATATGTACAAATCAATAAAAAAAAAAAAAAGACAAACCACCCAACAGGAAAATGGGCAAAGGCTACAACAAATAGGCAATTCACAGGAAGAGAAACCAGGGTGACCAATAAACATGAACAGATGTTCAACCTGAGGGACATTCAAAGACTTGCAGATCAGGATAGTAACCACTCCATGTACATTGGCAAAAATTTAAAAGACATAGGATCAAAAATTAGTAAGATCAGTGAGGGCTTGGGTTGTAGCTCAGCAGTAGAGCATTTGCCTAGCATGTGTGAGGCACTGGGTTCAGTCCTCAGCACTACATATAAATAAATAAAGGTCCATCAATAACTTGAAGATATTTTTTAAAAAGAACAGTAAAAACAGGAACTCTCATATTTGTGCAACCATTTTAGCAATACTGACTAAAGTTTAAATTGCACATGCTAACAATCATTGTCATAACAGCAGCTGGCGTACAGGGAATGTTTTCAGGTACTGTTCTAAGCACACTACATGTATTACTTCATTTAATCTTCTCTACAACACGTGGGGTACAATTATTTTCCTCTTTTACAGATGATGAAACCAAGGCAGAGAGGTAACTGTCCCCAAATTAGCCAATTAATATCTGATAGAAACCTCCTGCCTTTGCCTCTTGAGTAGCTGGGATTATAGTCAAGAGCCATGATGCTCAGCAATGCTGTTATTATTTTTTTTTGGGGGGGGGGGCGTGGGTACCGGGGATTGAACTCAGGGGCACTCAACCACTGAGCCACATCCCCAGCCCTATTTTGTATTTCATTTAGAGACAGGGTCTCAGATGCTTAACACCTCCACATTGCTGAGGCTGGCTTTGAACTCATGATCCTCCTGTCTCAGCCTCCCAGGCTGCTGCAATTACAAGGTGTGCACCACCACACCCAGCAATACTATTATTGTTTAATAAATAGAATATTTTCAGAAAAAGAAGTGGCAAGTTAACTAGTTGAGCACAACAATATAGAGAAAATTCAACAACTGAGGAAAAGCACTTTGAAAGAGCCCATGAGGGCAGGGAGGGTTGCAAGCCCTGCCAAGCACCTGGTACACAGGCTGGAGCCAGGGCCCAGTGAAAACTCATTAGTTGTGAAAGCTTGAACAAGGGTTGTAGCTCAATGATAAAGCATGTGCTTAGCATGTATGAAGCCCTGGATTCAATCCCCAGCGCACACACACACAAAAAAGGTATGTAAAAGCTCTAGTTTCCTCTGAGCTGGCTCTAGAGGATGAAAGGCAAGACGAAGGCCAGGGCAACAATGGGGAGGGGATAGGAAGGCAGTACAGAAATGACAAGAAAAAACTGGAGGAAGGAGGAGGCTAGGAAGGGCTGAAAACATCTGCAAAATGAAAGGGCAGAGTTCACATCTAGGAAGGAGACAGCCGTTTTGCTCACATCAGTTCTCACAGCCCCCCGCCAGGCCCAGCCAAGGCTAGGGCTTGAAAAATGCTTCCTACTAATTACTGAGTGTTTCAGGATATCATGTTTGCTTTGCTAAGTTTAAACTATCTGAAAAGTGTAGAAGACATCTTTTGGGGTTTCTACCTAAAAACAATTCTCCCTTGTTTGAGAACTGTGCTTTTCCAGCCCCACCCACTAGTTATAGGGTGGGGAGGGTTAGTACATAGGTCCCACTTCTTGGGTTTTAGGCAGGCAATGACAGCAGAGGTGGGGACTGGATCTGAGGTTGGACATGGCCCTTCTCGAAGGATCTATATTGGGACTAGGAGATTCTAGCTTCAGCTAAGCACAATGGCACACACTTATAATCCCAGCAATGAGAGAAGCTGAGGCAGGAGAATCACAAGTTTGAGGTCAGCCTGGGCAATGTAGTGAGACCCTGTTTCAAAATAAAAAGGGTTGAGAAGATAGCTAGGTGGTAAAGCACCCTGGGCTCAATCCCCAGTACTGCAAAAAAGAAAGAGAGATTCTAGCATCAGGCTAAGGTAATCTCCTAACCAGAAGATTAAACACGTGGAAGCTGCACAAGGGCACCTTTCACCACGTGGGTAATACAAGGTGGTCTACAAGGCATGGAAAAAGATGCAGTGATTAAAAGAACTAAGAGTAACAGCTGGAGAGAGACACCTTGGCTCCTGATGGCTCCCATTTCCTAATTTTAGGACTTCTGAGGCCTTGGGAATCAAAATGTTATAAATTTCTTTTTTAAACTTACTTTGGTTTGATTTGGTTCCTTTCTGCTAATCAGGATCCTCCCTAATACAAACGGCACCCTTGGACAATTCTGCAGCAAGAACTGTTTCTTTTTGTTATCTTCAGCTCTCACCATCCCCTTTCCCACCACTGAACTTTAGCTACTTGCCTCTTTAGCTCTCATACTGGTCATCTGTTAAAATGATATTTTACCCATACAAAGACATTTTTACAAAGAAAAAGCAAACAATTCCACAAAATTAGAAAAATGGCCTAAAGTTAATCTAAATATGAGCTGCTGAGAACTCAGAATGCTTCCCATGGAAACAGCTCTTTTAGCTCACAAGTCCAATTCATCTACAATGTTATAAAACATTTCGAGTCATTCCTCTTCTCTCCCTCTCCCTGTCACCACCTGTGTGGACCTGTGTCCAAGCCACTCTCACCTAGATTGCTGCAACAGCCCCCTAGCTGGTTTCCTATTTTTCCTTTAACCCCCTTACAATCCACAAAGCAGTGAAGACCTTCCAAAAACAAAAATCAGGCCATGATAATGTCTGTTTGAAACCTCCTAATGGCTTTCCATGCTGTTCAGAATAAAATCTCAACACCTTATGTGGCCTACAAGTCCTTGCATGATGTAGCCTCTGCTTTTCTGTCCAACTTTTCCCATCTTGCACTAAACTCTAGTTACCTTGGCCTAGATAAAGCTAAACTTGTCCCAGCCTCAGTGCCACTGCCAGCTGTTCCTCTGCCTGCTCCTTCTTTTCTTAACTTCTCCCAGGCTCCTTCCATCTCATCCTTCATATTCCAGATTCCAGATCTTTTCCTCAAAGACTGATTCTGTCCAAAGTAAGTACTCCCTCCATTACTCTGCATCACAACATCCTGTTTCTTTGTCATGGCTTTATCCCTGCTGGAGGTTATTTAGTGCATCCGTTTGCCCCTTTCCCCACTAGTATGCTACTTCATGAGAGCAGGGACCCCAAATGTCTTATTCTCTATGGTATCCATGAAACCTACAATACTGCAAATAGCGATAACTCAATATTGATGAAATCATGAACAAAATACTTTATAACTGCAATTAAAAGTTAGAGAAAACAAGCCAAGTGCAGTGGTGCATGCCTGTAATCCCAGGCTAATGGACACTGAGGTAGGAAGATCACATGTTCAAGGCTGGCCTGGGTTAGACCTTGTCTCAAAATAAAAATAAACACATAAATAAAAAGATGTAGCTTGGTGGCAGAGCACCCCTGGATTCAACCCTCAGTACTGAAAAAATAAATAAATAAAAGAGAAAACAAAAACACTACAATGCCTATAAAGGAAAGAGAAAACTAAATTAAATAAATATTTTGAACACAGCACCACCAGTGATAACAAAATCTTGCCCACTTAATATGAACTGAGGACTGCACTAAATGTTTTACATCCAGTTTGTTTAATTCTCACTATAGTCCCACAGGAGAGTACTAACTTCATGGACATAGAAGGAAATGAGGCTCAAAGATGCCCGGGGGCCTTATAACTACTTGGCAGTAGAACTGAGGCTCTTCATCCACCCCTGGAGGATCATTTTCCCCTTTTTTGTGTGTCTGAAAATATCCTTATTTTCCCTCATGTGAGTACCACTTGGGGGTTAGTATACAGAATTGTAGGCTAGAAGTCATCTTCCCTCAGATGGCACAGATCTGCACCATTACCTTCTGGTCAGTAGTTTTGCTATTAGGCATGTGCTGCCATCAGGATTCTGACTCCCCCTGTGCAGCCTCAGTGGGATCTACTCTTTACCCCCACCCCGTGTTCTGAGATTTTACAGAAATACACTTGGTGTGTGCTATAGTTTGGATTTTTAATGTCCCCAAAGACCCATGCACTGATGGCTTGGTTGCCAGTCTAGCAAACTGTCTAGTATTACTTGCTCAAAAATTACAAATCTGGGACTGGGATTGTAGCTCAGTGTTGGAGTGCTTGCCTAGTATGTATGAGGCACTGTTCAACCCTCTGCAATGCATAAAAATAAATAAATAAAATAAAGGTATCGTGTCCATCTACAACTAAAGTAATACTAATAATAATAACTCTAATCTACCTTGTCTTCTGTTTTCTTTTTGAAACTCACATTAGTCAGATACTAGATTTCCTAAACTGCTTCTCTTAATTGTATCTGTTCTCCCCTTTTCTCCACCTCTGAATTTTTGTTCTAATTTCTATAAGATTTCCTCAACTTTTCCCATACCTTTTTTTTTCTCCCCCCCCCTTTTTTTTTTTTTTTTTTTTTTTTGCGGTGCTGGGGATCGAACCCAGGGACTCGTGCTTGCAACGCAAGCACACTGCTGACTGAGCTATCTCCCCAGCCCCCCATACCTTTTTTCTGGTTATTATATTTTTGATTTCTAAGAGTTTCATCTTACTCTGTTGATTTTATTCACATTCTGTTCTAATATCATAGATGTAGTCTCTCTGAAGATAATAATTATGGTTATCCAACAGTATCTGTGGGTGATTGGTTCTAAGACCTACCACAAATCCCAAAATCTGAGGATGTTCAAATCTCTCACATAAAATAGTATAATCTATGCACACCCTCCCATACACTTTATATCGTTCTACACTACTTATAACCTATATTATACCTAGTGTAATGTAAATGCGATGTAAATAATTGTCATGCTGTATTGTTTCAAGAAAAATGACAAGGAAAAAAAGCCTGTACGTGTTCAGTACAGACACATTTTTTTCCCCGAATATTTTTACTTGAGGTTAGATGAATCCATGGATGTGGAACCCATGGAATTCAGAGCCAACTGTATAGGTTTTTTTGTTTGGGTTTTAAGATTTCTTCTGGTCCTTCAATTGTCATCCATTTTTTCTGAGTTCCATTTAAATTTTTGTTTGTATGGGCCTGTCCTTCACGTTGGAAGTTTTCCTCTGGGATGTCTGGCCAGGGCCTTTGAGTCAATGCTCACATTTAATGAGGCATGTCAGGGCTGACAGGAGCTCTTTGTGTAAGAGCAGAGCTTATCTACACCTAAGTGTACAGAAATGGGCAGGGGTGGGGATGCCTGTCTTGCTGGATTCCCAAACATGAACTTGTACATCTTTTCTTTAAGTCAGTTCTTCTAAATAGGTGTCAACCAAATTCTGCCTAGTAGGTAATCTTGGCTGGCTGCCATCATTCTGGGAGTGGGCTGGGGAGGGGATGGGTTTTCAGTATGGCATTGCACCTCCATCCTGTGCTTGTGTCTCAAAGTCTGGAGCTTCTCCAGTTAAGTTGCTCCAGAAAATAAAAGTTTGCTTCTTCTGTTAGGGTGGGCGAAGAGTAGTCATTTGGATGTACATTTAAGGGAATTGAGGAGTCCAGAGATTTTCAATAAAAAGCCCCGTTTTCAGCACTACCCACTTACCTCCACCTTCAAATGAACTTTTAGCTCTAATTCCTGAGCCTTCTGGAGCTATAGAAGATGAGTCTGCTCCTCTTTGTCAGTTACCCCTCTACAGGCCTGAAGGTTTCAAGTTTTTCTGTTCTGTTAAAATAGTTCTCTCATTCATCTGCTTTCTCTTTTAAAAACATATTTACATCTTTTATTATCTCTTATCTCCTCTCCTATTCTCCTTTGACTTTGTGGGTTTATCCCTTTTATTCTTCTGCTACTAAAGTTTAAGGAGAAAGTGAAGATAATACATCAATCTATCATTTCAATCAGTATTTAGGTGTCACTTCTCACCACCCTTCAATTGTTCATTTATCATCACTAACATAATTCTGGTTGCCAGTGGTTATATTTTAATTCACAAAAGAAAGAAAGAAAAGATGTTTTTTTCCAAGACATCTGGTCAAGAGTTAGAAGAATAAAGAGTAAAGAAGTAAGAGTGACATTTAAAGAGGTCATACACATCCAATGAGAGCAGAGAACATGCAGCACATGAACAACCACGCTATCACTAGTCAAACCAGGTATAGGGTAAAGCTTGGCATGGTCTGAGTTGCTAGAAGGGTTAAAAGAGGAGGTGCAGCTTCCTGCACTCACCATCAGGTGGAACTGTTGGCCTAGGACAGCTTTGTGTCTGGTATGCAGCCAATGGGTAGGAAAGGAAGAAAGTCACCTGTAGGGTGTTTGTATCTGTGAGTCAGTCACAAGGCTACCTTAGAAGATGGCTTCCAGGATGTATTGTATTGAAGAATTGTTATTTGACAAGAATGATACACTAGGAAAACCCACAGGACAGATACCATAACCATGTTAGCTGATCCCAAACCTAGAATTCTCCAGACCTTCTGGATCAGAATTTCTAAGAATAGAGCCCCTGGAATCCATTTTTAGTGAATTTCCCAGCAATTCTGATGTATAATTAAGTGTGTAAACTATGGAACAAAAATGCACTCCCAAAGTGATTCTGTATATTTTTAAACAATCAAACACATTTGAATAGTTGGGGAGTGGCTAACCCCTCCCTGCTGACAAACAATCTATCCTCCAAATATTAATAGTTAATTCCTTGGCTTTAGTACTTTTTAAACACTGTTTTGCTTATGACAGGTGGAGATTTATGTGTTCAAATTATATTCTTCCTACATAGCAAAATGCCTTTTCTTTCTTTTGTTAAAATTAATATCACTGTTAGAGCAATTTTAGGTTTACAGTAAAGCAGTACAGATAGTGCAGAAATAGAATATCTCTTGGGAGCTGGAGATGTAGTTCAATAGTATAGCATCTAACTAGCATGCATAAGGCCCTAGGTTCAATTCCCCAGCACAGCTTTAAAAAAAAAAAAAAAAAACACAGCTCATACCGTTCTTGAACAGCTTTGGAGTAAGCCCCAGCATTCAGTGTTTTTCTGATCAAGTCACAGATGTGAGAGCTCTCTCCTGGGCACCGAGGGAGTCCAAAAACACCTACAACAGCAAAAGATAAATATCTATTCCTTCAACAATCTTGTCCTGGATCTAATATGTGCAAGGCACTGGGAGAAGAAAAATAAACAAAGGCCAGACCTTAATCTCATTAATTTATCCCTCAAAAAAGTGAGGCACCAAGAACTAATAGTATAACCAGGTTCATCCTGGTGCTCTTATGAATTGGATCTGAAATGCACCCCGCCCACCACAAATCTCATGTGTTAGGCAATACAGCAATGTTCCGAGGTGAAAAGACTGGATCATAAGGGCTCTGACTTCATCGGTAGATTAATCTATGTGATGGATTGATAATTTGAATAAGACAACTTGGTAGTAACAACAGGCAGGGGGGCAAGACTGGAGGAACCAGGTCATCAAGGGCATGGCCAATACCCCTTCCTGTCTGTTTCTGCTCTCTAGCTGCCATGAGCTGAGCAGTATTCCTTTGCCATGCCATTCTGCCAAGATGTTTCTGCCTGAGAGTCAGCCAACCATGGACTGAGACTTCTGAAACTATGAGCCAAAATAAACTTTTCCTTCTCTAAGTTGTTCTTGTCAGTTATTTTGATAATAGTGATAAAAGGCTGATGAATGCACACTCCCACACCCTCTCTGGCCTAAAGACCTCTGCACCTGCTCTGCCCTGGAGGGTGTGCTGCTTCTGCACTCCACCACAGGGCTAGACTCATTTGCATCTCTCAGGTCTTAACTTACAGATATCAACTATCCACCATCCACTATCTGAAGTGGTGCCTGTTCCCATTCTCTTTCCCTCCTCCAGTTATACTTTTATCATCAGCATCTTCATCAAAACTTTTTTTGGAGGGAAAAGGTACTGGGGATTTAACCAGGGGCAAGTTACCACTGAGCCACATCTCCTGCCCTTTTTATTTTTTATTTTGAGACAGAGTCTCACTAAGTTGCTTAGGGCCTTGCTAAGTTGCTGAGGCTGGCCTTCTATTTACCATCTTCCTGCCTCAGTCTCCCAAGCTGCTGGGATTACAGGTGTGTATGCCCCTGTGCACAGCCACCAATAACTTTTTTAAGTACCAAGCTTAGTTCTAAAGCATATATAATCATTCCTTGGTATCCATGGGGAACTGCTTCCAGGACTCTCCTGAGGACACCAAAATCCATGGATGTTTATGTCCCATTTATAAAACTGTGTAGTATTTGCATATAACCTTATATATATTCTCCCATATATTTTATTTTAAAAAAGGTTTGGGGGAGTGCTAGAAAAGGAACCCAAGGTCTTGCATACTAAGCACACCCTATAACACCAAGTTATGTTCCTAGATTCCCTATAGACTATAAATCATCTCAATTTATAGATTACTTATAATACATAAAATGATGTAAATGCTATGCAAATAGTTGTTATATTGTTTAGAGAAAAATGACAAGAAAAAATTCTGTACATGTACAGTACAGATGCAATTTTTTTCCCAAGTATTTCCAATCCACAGTTGTTTGGATTCACAGATCTGGAGCCCATGGATCCAGAGGGGCAACTGTGTTAATAATAATTAATCTTCCCCGTGACCCTCTGGAATACACATCCTTTTTGCCCCATATCACAGAGAGAAAACAGAGGTTGCACACCTTGTCCAAGGTCACACAACACTGGCTACAACAAGGAGTCTGGCACAGGTGGCTTGACTCCAGAGCCCCTCCATAAATATTTGTTGAATGAATGATAAAAATGTTTTTACCAACTTGTGTGTGTGTAATTCTTATACTTTTGAAAAGTATTTTACTACCTACCATTTTACTTCATTCTCTGAAAAATTCCCAGAAGGTGAAAAAAGCCTTATTTAGTTTACCCCATCTGTGAAAGGAACCTAAGATACATTGACGTGCCCATGAGTAACATTTAATGTGGTGAGTCCAGCTTTTCTGAGTACATGAAGAACTCTCCTGTTCCTGTACTATACCAACTAACAGCTACATCCATCAGAACAGAGATAAAATTCTATTCCAAAGTCATATCCTTCCCCCAAAATATTAATTCTAACCTGATATTTTTCAAAGGTTTTAATCTCTACTGTTAAATTTATAACCAAAAAAAAACTTATACATTTTTTTTTTTTTTTTTGCTTAAGCCCAAATTTAATAGCACAGCATCAAAGTCAGAAAACAAGAAAACAAGAAAAGTCACTATATTTTCCTAACTTCTTAACTGCCACTTGCCATGTGGCTGCAACCTTCTCACCTGCACGTCACATCGGTTAAATCAGAGAGCAATAAATGGCAACCTAGTGGTTCACCTGTATAACTGGGCTCTGGATCCTAAGTCTCTTCCTATTTCCTCACCAGTGCTGGCTAGTTTGTCACATGCCACAAAAACAAGATTTTACAAGGATGGCTGACTTATTGCGCAAATAGAGCTGCTAGATTTTTTTTAAAACCAAGTGGTCATGTGGGTTAGAGCAGAGAAAGAAGGAAATAAAGCAGTCAAAGTTACCTTGATGTTGTCCCCCAACTGAGATCAGATTGATCATGGGAGGTGATGGGCATCTCTGAGCCACTGCCCTCCTGGGGGTAAAAAATATGGGGGGGGGTTATCAATGCTGGCAGAAGAAAATGTATCATCAACAGTCAGCATCAACAGATTAAGCTACACTGTGCCCCACCCAAAACTGTTATTAGACTTTCCTGTACCAGGGTTAAATACAAATCTTTTTTTTTTTTTTTTTTAATAGAAAGTAAATTAGGTTCCCATGTTCTTACATGGCAACATTTCAGAATAATTTTCCTTCTAAGATAGGGAAGGATCCCAAAAGAATTAGAGGGAGTGATTTATCTGAATAAAAGAAAAAAATCAATTCCACAAAAGTAGCAATACATAACAGAGAGGGACTTACAGAAATTGGCCTCCCTGGGAGAATCCCATAGCATTGTAGCCTTGCTGCAGTTTAGGATCTTTAGCAAGAATCTGGCATACTGTCGTTACTTGGGAATTGACATTCAAGAAGAAGCTGTTCTCCACATCCTAAAAGAGGAGTCACAGACAAGTGAAAGGATGGGACTGAAGCAACCACCAGCACCTTCTCCAAGAGGTGATCTCAAGTTGGCAACTTCACACCAGCCATCCAGAGTGGAGGTGTTCTTGTACAATTTGATGCTGAAAATGCAACGTGAAGCATTCTAACACCACATTCCACGAAATCAGTCAGCAAACACTGAAGGAAGAGAGCAGCAAAGGGCCTTACCTCTATCATGGTCTTTCCAATCTCTAAAGATAAGACGTAAATTCCAGGTATTTTCTTCTCAACCATTTTTTTAATAGCACCCATGCTTAAGGGATTACAACAGCTGTCTCCTAGCCAACAAAAACAATGATGGAAACTCATGAATCAAAATCAATTCATTTTTTAAAACTTTTGTGCCTCAAAGGGCATTATCAAGAATATGAAAAGGAAACATACAGAATGGGAAGAAATATTTGCAAGACATCTATCTAAGTTGGATGTCCAGAATATATAATGAATCTTTAAAATAAAACAATGTAATTTTTAAAATGGGAAAAGGCCAGGCATGGTGGCAACATGGTTGTAATCCCAGCAACTTCAGGACGCTGAGGCAGGAAGATCACAAGCTCAAGGACAGCCTCAGCAATTTAGCAAGAACTTGTTTTAAAATAAAAAATAAAAAGGGCAGGGGACTATGTAAATTTATGATTACACAAATGGTATGCCTTTACGCCATGTACAAACAGAGAAACAACATGTATCCCATTTGTTTACAAAAAAAAAAAAAAAAAAAAAAAAAAGGGCAGGGGATGTAGCTCAGTGATAGAGCAGTCATGGGTTCAATCCCTAGTACTATAAACACACACACACACACACACACACACACACACACACACACACACACAGGAAAGGACTCAGACATTTCTCCAAATAAGATATTAAAATGGGCAACAACAGACATCATTGATCATTAAGGAAATTCAAATCAAAACAACAATGAAGTACAACTTCATACTCATCTAGATTGCTTTAATAACAACTTTTTTAAAAAATGTAAAGTAAGTGTTGTCAAGGATATAGAGAAATAGGAACTCTCGTACACTACTGGTGGAAATGTAATAATAAAGCCACTTGTGAAAAAGTTTGGCAATCTCTCAAAAACATAAACATACAATTACCAAATGACCCAGCAATTCCAACTCCTAAATATATACCCAAGAGAAATGAAAACATACATTGATACAGAAACTTGCATACAAATGTTTACAGTAGGGTTATTGGTAATAGTCAAAAGGTGGAAACAAGCCAAATGTCCATCTATGCATATTCTTTTTTGAGGGGGAGGCACCAGGGATTAAACACAGGGCACTAGCCCACTGCATCACATCCCTAGCCCTTTTCATTTTTTGAGGCAGGGTCTCACTTAATTGCTTTGGGCCTTGCTAAGTTGCTGAGGCTGGCTGTGAACTTGCAATCCTCCTGCCTCAGCCTCCCAAACTGCTGGGATTACAGGGGTGCACCAACACACACAGACTGGAATATTCATTTGATGGAATATTATTCAGTCATAAAAAGGAATAAAGTATTGACATATGCTACAACTTAAATGAACCTCAAATACATTATGCTAAATAAAATAAGCCCAACACAAAGGTCACACATCCTGTGATTCCTTTTATACACTGTATCCAGAATAGGCAACTCCATAGAGACAGAAAGCAGGCTGTAGGTTATCGGTTGTGGTAGAAGGGGAAGTGAAATAATTACTTAATGGCTGGCATGTTGAAAAATTTTGAAACTAGAGAGAAGTGGCATTTGTATGACACTGTGAATACATTAAATACCATTGAGTGCTATACTTTTAAATGGTTAACTTTATGTTATATGAATTTCACCTTAATAAAAAATTAAAAGAATATTTTTTTGCATTGCATCTGTTTATCAAATAACACACTTCAAAAGCCTGTACGATATAATTGAGACACTAAATTTACAATTGAAAACTAAGCAGAGGTACATATTCCCCCTTCCTTACCATAGGGAACATTTTGGGTGAAAAGAGACAAAGATTTCTCTACAGAGTCAAGATCAGAGTAAGGCAAGTGAAGCACCTAACACAAAATTTAAGGGGGTGCTCACTCTCACCTTGAACGAGCTGACCCTGAACTTGTACAAACTTGAAAGCAAGAGCTTCCTTAAATTTGCGTTCTAGCTGCTTCCTGACTCATCCTAGTCCCAGACTTGTTTCTCTTCCCATTAAGGATCCAAAACTAAGAACCAAAGAAAACTGAATAGAGAAGTGGACTGAGGTTATTTCCCATTTTGCACTTAATCATTCCACTTTCAATCTTAGAAGAAACTTAAGAACTAGTTTAAAGAAGAAAAACTATGGCCTGGAGAATCTATTTCTCTCCCAGCAACATTCATCACACTGAACTGTTACTATTGGCTACTAAATTGCCTCCCAGTGGACTGAATGCAAGCACTGGAAGAGAGGGAGGGTGTATCTTGTGTCTTCTTTTAACCTCACTGTAGTAGCTTCTAGCCTGAAACAGTCTGTTTGCCTACTCTAATTCCTTTCTGAATGTATTTTTAATCCATTCCCCCAAAACTGTCTTTGTCAAGATCATGAATGATCTTCACACTGTTAAATACAATAACCAATTCCAGCCCTGATCATACTTACAGTTTCAATCAACAACATGTGATACAGTTGACTACTCCCTTCGTCTTGAAACATTTTCTTCACTTTCTGGAACACTGCACTGTCCTGACTTCTTCTACCTTGTCTCCTTTGCTAGTTCCCCCTCATCTCCTCTACCCACAAAGGCTTCAGTGTTTCAGGGTTCAGTATCCTGCCTACACTCACTCCCTAAGTGATCTCACACAGTTTCAAGGATTTAAATGCCAGTCAGACGCTGAAGGCTCCCAAATGAAATCTCCAATCAATATCCCTCACCTCCACTCAATACTCATATGCCTCCATAACATCTCCTGGTTGTATAACAAGGATCTCACATTTAGATAAGTCCAAAACAGATTTTTTTTTTGGGGGGGGGGTACTGGGAATTGAACTCAGGGGCACTCAACCACTGAGTTACATCCCCAGTCCTTTTTTGTATTTTATTTAGAGTCAGGTTCTCACTGAGTTGCTTTAGCGCCCCACTGTTGCTGAGGCTGGCTTTGAACTCAAGATCCTCCTGCCTCAGTCTCCCAAGTCACTGGGATCACAGGTGTGTACCACCTCCCCTGGCTCAAAACCAGATTCTTGATTGTTCCCCATCCTCAACCTACAGGCTCCCCCACCTCGGTGAAATGACAACTTTAGCTGGGTGTGGTGGCATATTCCTGTAATCCCAGCCGCTCAGTAGGCCAAGGCAGGAGGATCACAAGTTCAAAACCAGCCTTGGCAACTCAGCAACTCATCAAGACCCTAAGCAACTTAGTGAGACCCTGTCTCAAAATAAAAAAGAAAAAGAAGAAAGAGCTGAGGATATTGCTCTGTGGTTAAATGCCCCTTGGTTCAATCCCCAGTACTGGGGTGGAGGGCAGGGAGACAACTTTATCCTTCCAGTTGTTCTGGCCAAGTTTGTGTTAATCTCTGACCCCTTTCTTTCTCTCTTATGTCAAATCTAAATCCCAAAGGTTCCATCTTCAAAACAGACCCGTACTTTGAACACTTCCAGCATCTCTACTGTTACTAAATTGCTCCAATCCACCATCATCTTTTAAGTTACTGCAATAATAGCTTAACTTGTTTCCCTGCAACTATGCATAAGCCCAAGTCTTCTCTCAATAGAGTAACTTCAGTTAAAGTATAAGTCAGATCATATCACCCATATGTCCAAAAGCATCTCACTCTAGCCAAAGTCCCCTTGCTCACTCAGTTCCAGCCACACTCATCTGAATGCTGTTCCTTGCACATACTGGACATAATTCTGCCTCAGGATCTTTGTATTTGCTGTTCCTTCTACCAGAAATCCAAGTGACATCTTCTCTCACCCACTTCTGGTCTCGAATCCTTTCCTGACTTGCTTTATAAAATTACACGATCCCACCTTCCGTCTCTATCCTTCTTCCCACTTTGGTTTTCTCCATTGTACTTATTACCATTTGACATGTTAATGTTTTACTTATTTATTCCTTTACAAGCTGTCTCTCCCACTGGAAAGTAGGGTTCAAAAGGGCAAAGATTCAGTTTGTTTCATTCATTGCCGTATCCTTTGTGCGTAGCAGATGCTCGCTAATATGTTGGATGTATAATGTAGTGCCTAACGAATTTCGGTTCAATGTGTGAACGAGTAAGAGCAGAGATGTGCCGCTCGGGTAGGCAGGACCAACAAGCCTGACCAAGTTCAAGATGCTGCACGCTGAGCCACTGCTGCAAGGATGAACAAGGGCAGCGTGAGACCCCGCCGCAGTACCAGCTATGAGCGCTCGCTACCAGACAGCCCCTTCCCTTCTCCCAGTGCAGAGCAGCTCCCCAAATCCTTAAACGGACGGGTGCTGTGGAATCACTGTCCTCGCCCTCCACACCCTCATTTAGCAGACGCGAACCTGAACTGGGAGAGTCGCCAAAGCCTTTGACGCTCTCCTCACTGACTCACCCATCCCATGCCAGATCACCAGCGGCAGCGGCGCCGGCGGCTCGAGATGCCCCAGCGCCCGGGCAGCGCAGGACCAGGGCAGCAGGGCGACAGCCAAGAGCCACAAGGAGCCGGGCGCCGCCATCTTGGCTGTCACATGACCGCGGGCGCGCGGCGCCGGGAACCGCACTCCGGCCTGGGCGGAGCCGGCCGCGGGCTGCGCGGGGCCCTACGCTGCCGCGCGGAGGGTGCCTGCGGACAGTTCCCGGCGACCACGCCCCCGCCAGGGTTCCGCGGCCACCACCATAAGCAAAACGATTGCTAACGTTTGTTCAGCGCTTACTGAATATACCAGGCACCCCGCTTTACAGCCTTTCACTGGTTTAATCCTCATAACGCTATACACTTCTTCCCATTTTACAGGTAAGAACACTGAGGCCCTGGGAAGTTGGGTAAGATGCCAAGATCACAGAGATAGCAGCAAATTGGTGGGGTCCAACGTCGTTCCTCTTTACCATTGCACCGCACTGCCATATGAAGGGAAAATGCTCTGTGGAAGGAAGAGAGGAAGAGAGGACTCAGCCTTGTGTTTGTATTGGAAGGGGAGACATCATTTCCTGCCAGGGCTAATCACGACAGGGTTATTATTTGTTCTGCATCAGAAAGGAAAGGTAGGATTTCAGTAGGCAAAGATGACATTTGGGAGAAAGGCTGACAAGAGCCCTAGCTCACAGGAGGAGAAAGAGTAGGCGTATTGTCTAGAAATGCCAGGGCTACCAGATTAACGAGAGCATCTGTGGGCTGTTGAAGAGTGATGGGGAAATCCCCCGCCACTTCCGGGTCTCATCTCGGATCTGGATTGTTGCAAGAGACTCATCAACCCTTACACCTTTTCCTTCCTCCCCTCTTCAGTCCATTTTGTGTTCTGTTGCTGGATCCTTTCTTAATCCATTTCACCATCTCAGTTCCCTGCTCTTCATCCCGCTCCAGAAAAACACCAAAAATAGTTTTAAAGCAATTTAGTGAGACCCTGTCAGGGGATGTAGCTCAGTGGTAAGGTGCCCCTGGGTTCAACCCCCGGTAACAAAACAAAACAAAAATGGATTTAATAAGGAATCTGTTGGTGAGGTTGTGGCTCAGTGGTAGAGCCTTTGCATAGCACGGGTGAGGCACTGGGTTCGATCATCAGCACCACATAAAAAATAAATAAAATAAAGGTATTGTGTCCATCTACAACTAAAAATATTTTAAAAAATAAGGAATCTCTTAAGTAGAGTGTGTCCGTTTACAATGAAATACTATGAGAATGGCTTTATACAGATGAGGTAGACGTATACTATCGTGAAAAATATTCTCAATATTTTATAAAGAAAAAACTGGTTAGACATGAAGCCCTTCCATCTGGTACAGTTGCAACTAGTAGTTGGTGGTTGAAAATTCCATTAAAATGCAGAATTGTATAGTATTATACAGTTTTATTTGTCTAAAGAAAAGTAAGTTTATTGTATATTGTAAGCATTTTCTTTTGAATGTAAGGCCTATAAATGTAAATTCTTTCACCAATCTTTTTAGGTGAGTTAGGCCTTTTCTATAATTATAGTATCTCTGAATTAAAATGATTTCTTGAAATGATTTGTTTATCACCTTTAATGAAACATCTATTTCTTTAAAGTTTTTTTTTTAAAGTGGAGCAATATCTGAAAGACATTTGTAAAACAATCCAAATGCAAAATTATTCTGGATGATTATAATGTTTACACTCACAGATTTCTCACCCAGACCTAATTTAATAATTTTTAGCAACTTGCCTTTAACAAGCCTTTCCAAAGCATCCGATTTAGTGTTTGTTTTTGGTTTTGGTTTTGTGTGCTTTTTTGTTTGTTTGTTTGTTTGTTTGTTTGTTTTATACTGGGGATTGAACCCAGGGCCACATCCTCAGCCTTTTCATATTTTTATTTAGTGACAGGGTTTCACTGAGTTGCTGAGACTGTCTTTGATCCCAGGATCCTCCTGCCTCAGCTTCCTGAGCCCCTGGGATTACAGGAGTGCCGCCACTGTGCCCACCTCCAATTTAGTTTTTGCAGAAAAAATTTTTTAATCCTTATATTTCATGTGTTTTCAAAAACCTAAGTTACAGTAGAAAATACCACTAATATATATAAGTGGAATACCAACTAGCATTTGGTAGTCACTCAAGTGACAGGAGCAGATCAGAAGTTGCCAAATGAAGTCTTCTAGCTGTGTTTCTCATGCTGTAAGCATCAATAAGAAATTTTGGTTGGGGGCTGGGGAGATAGCTCAGTTGGTAGAGTGCTGGCCTTGCAAGCAGAGGGCTCTGGGTTCGATCCCCAGCACCAAAAAAAAAAAAAAAAAAAAAAAAAAAAGACTAAGAAGAAATTTTGGAATTGGGAGAGTAGGTTAAATAAGGATTAAGAAAGTAACTATGTATCTATGTACATATATACAGAGATGTTTGCACAATTCTATGAAATCCTAAAAATCATTGGAGTATACAGATAAAATAAGTATATTTTATGACTTGTAAAATATGCCTCAACCAAACTGTTCTTTAAAAAACAACATCTATATATTCATGTATTTCTAGTGGGCATTGACAAGAAAAATGAAAATAGGTGTATAAAGATATCTGGGGACTTAAAAGTTGTATTCTTTTTCTTAACATTTTTTTAGTTATAGATGGACACAATACCTTGATTTTATTTTTTTTATGCAGCGCTGAGGATCCAAACCAGTGCCTCACAAGTGCTAGGCAAGTCTCTTACCATTGAGCTACAATCCCAGCCCAAAAGTTATATATTTTTTAAAATATTTTTAGTTGTAAATGAACCTTTATTTTTTTATTTATATGTAGTGCTCAGAATCAAACCTAGTGCCTCACACCTGCTAGGCAAGCACTCTACCACTGAGCTACAACCACAACCCAAAAGTTGTATTCTTGAGAGATGTATTATAAGGAACTTTCATTTTTTACTTTATAAATTTCTGTACGGTTTGAATTTTTACAGCAAGAATATGTAACTTTTATAATCACAAAAAATGAAGATATGAACATATTAAAATTTAATGCATGTGAACGTGCCGCACCTGCGAGGGTGGAGCCTGATTTTGTTTGGGCACCTGGGAGAAGCTTGCACCCCACCTCCCTGAGGCTGGTGGTGGCAACACCCACACCCCACAAAGACAGAAGCTAAGGCAGCAGAAAGGGAAAAACCACTGAACTTCTAGGTTAAGAGAATAGAAGAAATTGAGACTCATTTTGAAGCTGAGTATTTGGTTGGTTTTCAAACATGTTCCACGTGTGCTTGAAAAGTCTGTCATTATACATGCGATGGGTTCAGGTTTCCATGTATGTCCCTTAGATCTGCTATTTGTGTTCATCATCTCTTCTACACAGTTATTGGTCCATTTCATTATTGAGTTTCAGGTAGTAATGTTAATATCTATTATAATTATGGATTTTTCTTGTACTTCTATTAGATTGCTTTCCCCCCATAAGTTTGTGGACTTATTTTTTAAGGGGTTTATGTGCTATGAAGCCTTACATCTTACTGAGGAGTTACTTCTTTATCATTTTCCCCTCAACTTATTATTTAGTATAGTTTCTGGCATTTGTTTGACATAATTTTTTTTTTAATTCTTGAACACCTTTGTTTTTTTCACAATACCTTTATTTTATTTATTTATTTTTATGTGATGCTGAGGGTCAAACCCAGTGTCCCACACATGCTAGGCAAGCACTGTACCACTGAGCCACAACCCCAACCCTAACATTAATTTTTAATACTGACTTTTGGTTCATATTTGTCTAATGTGTACTTTTTCATCCTCTTTTTTCCTTCTTTTTCTTTCTTTTTTTAAATCAGTTTTTCTAAAAATACAACAACAAAAAATAATACATTAGTTTTTCTTAGGAAATTTTCATTACAGATACAACGAAGTCCCTCCCTTTTCACCTCCTTTCTTCCCCACAGGTAAATCTCCTGAATTTAGTGTTTATTATTCTGGTACAAGTTCCCATACAATTACTACAAATGCATGCATGTATCTGTCTGTAACAATGTATGGTATTTTATGTACATTTTCAATTTCATATTAATGGGCTGTTACTATACTTGCTTTGAAAGATTTTTGTTCAACATTATTTTGAAGGATTTATCTGTATTAATACATTCTGCTCTGTTTCACTGAGAGTAAAAATAGAAAATGGAATAAAGCTGTCTCACAGACTCTTTCCATTAATACCTAGAAAGTTTAAAAAGTTAAACTTTCCACCACAAAAAACAAAGTGCAACTGCTCCATATCTTAAATGTCAACAAGTGGCAGTCAAGGAAGGGAACAGAAGATTCTGGACTGGTGCATGTCAAGGCTTCCTGTCTTTCCCCCATTCCATCAAATCTGGAGCAGTTAGATTCATGATATCCTGAGAATTAGCATACACATATGCACATACATTACAAAAAAGAAGAAAACTAGGCAGTTTCCTTATTTTCATCTCTTTGGAAAAGTAAAAATGGCTACTGGGGAGAAAAAAGTGAGTGGATAGTGTGGCCTAGATTAACCCTTGAAGGTGGCACTGAGGGCTGCAGGAAAGCATACTGAATTGGAGGAGGTTCAAGGATGGAACTGTTCTCCCCACGGGAATGGTATACACCAACCACTGGTAGAGTGAATCCCGGAGCAGATACAACAAAACCTCAGAAAAAGCTGCACAGGATCTCTCTTGAGTCCTGACCCCTCCTATCCGTTGGGCAAGCTTATAAATCACAGAAAAAAATGTATGTAGCATAAAATAACAGCCTTCAAACTACAGTTCAATAGGAAAGATACCTTATTTTCAGATAAAGTTGAAAGCAATTCAAAGGCAAGTACATTAAAAAAAATCACTCCAAGTGCTTAAGCTCTAGAACAACCAAATAAGACAATGAGTCACAACAGAATTAAAACTCAAAAATGAAATAATAGGACTAGAGACATGGCTCATTAGTAGAGTGCTTGCCTAGCATGTGCAAGGCCCATAAGAAGAGAGAGAAATAATAAAACAACTGAAATAAGTGAATAGGGAATGTATACATCTGAGAAAGCAAACATGTCCCTTCATAGAACTGATTAATAACACTAAACCCAACAAGAAACAGAGTAGACATGACTGGTAATGTAATTACAGGCATCCAAGTAGGGGGGAAAAAAAGACTGTTTTCAAATTTCTCAATAGCAGTTTCCAGAGACAGAAGAAGACAACAGAGCATGGGCCACAGGATTCTGAAAGAACAAAAGTGTGCTCCCAGGAGCTGGGGTGTGGCTCAGTGGTAGAGCTCTTGCTTAGCATGTGTGAGGCACTGGGCTAGATCCTCAGCACTGCATATGAATAAATAACATAAAGGTATTGTGTCCATCTACAGCTAAAAATTTTTTAAAGTGTGCTCTGAGTATGCTAAAAACAGCCAAACTGGGTGCGATGGTGTATGTCTGTATCCCAGCAGCTTGGGAGGCTGAGGCAGAGGGATCACAGTTCAAAGCCAGGCTCAGCAACTTCACAAGACCCTATCTTAAAATAAAAAATAAAAAGCACTGAGGACGTGGCTCAGTGATTAAGTGCCTCTGAGTTCATTCTCCCATACTAGGCAGAGTCCCACAAATATGAAACAACTCCTAGAAAAGTGCTCTCAAATTCTTGAGAAAGCACTTCAAAGTTAAATTCAGCCAATTAAGAAATAGGATAAGCCAGGCACCATGGCGCATGTCTGTAATTCCAGTGATTTGGGAGGAGGCTGAGGTAGGAGGATGGCAAGTTTAAGGTCAACCTCCACAACTTAGTGAGGCCCTAAGGAATTTCATGAGATCCTATCTCAAAATTTTAAAAAGGCAGGGGGAGGGTGGTGCGTGGAGGCTGGAGTTGGGATGTGGCTCAGTGATTCCCAGTACAAAATAAATAAATAAACTGTCTTCCTACACCTACCTCCTTTTACTCCCACATTTGACAGAGCTAATCTATAAGGGTGTTCTCCTAAATCCCTGCTTCTGTTTCTTTATCCAAATCATTTCTACCATCTGGAACAGGCTTAACATCTTTATTCTACTTAAACAAATGCAGCACAGTGCACACAACTCAACCTGTGGTCCATCTCTCCCAGTGACTTCCCCAGACTCCCAACATTTTTTAATCAAAGAATTAAAAGGATGCATGTAGGGAAGTACAGAATTCTTACTTCCTCTGGATTTGGTTTCAGGAGGAACTATTCTGTGGGAGACAAGCAAAGTTCTCTCAATTTAAGTCAATTCCTGAATTTTTTTTTTTAATAAGCAGCCTCTGAAGCTTATTAAAATGGTACAGGAAGTAGAACTTGCAAAGCCTGAATTTCAACGTAACTTCAAAGAGTACTGAAAGTTAATAAGGTGCATATCAGATATTCCTTGAATAGACTCTACAGTACAGGAAACAATGGGAACATAAAGCAGCATATGAATGTTCAAAAGTTTTAGATTTCTTTTTTGCCTGCAAGAAATGATAACACTGTACAGATTAGAAATTTTTAATAAAGTTGCTTGCTTTAAAAAAACATACTTATTGTAGGCCTTTCAATAAAATGAGATGAAATTTCACCAACTGACTAAAAACAGGAAATACTTGGACTGAGACACAATCTACTTAATCATTTGAGTCGTGAAAAAAGGCTGTGCGCCATGCCAATACCCGTGGCAGCAATGAATACAAGCAACACCAAGATTTCTTGATTTGTCCTATTGAGGGCTCCAAAAGTGACATAAAAGTTGGGCTGGGGGTGGAGCTCAATAGAAGAATACAAGTTTAGCATATGTGAAGTTAGGTGTTCAATCTCCAGCACCAAAAAATTTTTAAAAGTTATATTAGAGGGGCTGGGGGTGTGGCTCAGTGGTAGAGCGCTTGCCTGGTATGTGTGAGGCACTGGGTTCAATCCTCAGCACCACATATAAATAAATGAATAAAATAAAGGTCTATCAACATCAAAAAAATATTTTTAAAGTTATATTAGACATGCCATCTATACTAAAACCTTCTAAGAAAATGCTTTTATCTATTTTCTTGCCAAATGGAAAAGAAACATTTTTCTGTACCATTAAGAAAACTTCTAAAGCTTTCAAAAAATGTTACCATGTGTACACACACACACACACACACACACACACATACATACACGCTGCTTAGAATTTAAGATTATGAAAAAGAAGATAAAGCCTCTTTTTCTCCCTATTTCTGCTATTTAATTCTCCTTATTTCTTCAATCGGTATAATTATTTATTGATTTACCAACTTTGTATCTCCTCCCAGTGAAAGATAAAGAAATTAACAATTTTTTCCTTCATTCCACCTCTCTTTTTCATCCTCTAAATTTTAATCATTGGAAACATTTATAACATTTATATTATTTTCTGTGACTAAATTAAGTCTTCTGTGACTTGCATATACATTAACTAAAATTAAAAACTCAAACCCAGGGGGCTGGGGTTGTGATTCCGTGGTAAAGCGCTTGCCTAGCATGTGTAAGGCACTGGGTTTGATAGTCAGCACCACATAAAAATAAATAAATGAAATAAAGGAATTGTGTTCATCTACAAATGAAAAAAATACTTTAAAAAAACTCAAACCCAGTATTTGCCATATTATAATTTTATGTTATATATATGTATATATAATAAATGGCATGATATAATAAATAGTGATGGAAGTATAGTGCTATGTCCTTAAAACTTTGAAACTCAAAAGGGAGTGTTGTGTGCATCAAGATCTTAGGATCTTACTTTTTTCACTTTGCTTATATACCTGCATTATTTATATCCCCTGGGCTCCTCTTAGATTCCTGTTCTCCCCTCACACCATCCCTTCTCCCTCTCTGTACTGAGGATCAAAAGGAGAACCTCAGGCATGCTAGGCAAGTGCTCTACCTCTTAACCTATAGTCCCAGCCCTAGATCCCATTTTCATTTTGTTAAAGTCTGTCTTTGAGAGATTTTCACGGAGCATGTAACATACTCTGACAAATTCTGACAAACTCTCTCTTTGATCAAACTTTGGATAGATTCCTCTGAGCTCTCTTTTCACCTGGGCCTCATTCTTAGTCCCGGTCCTTAGCCTGCCTTGCCCAGATTTAGAGTAAGAATCTTGCTAACTCATTTAATGAGAAACCCTCCCCCCTTGATATCTGATCACCATTAATATCTGATTCCCCACCCTCAGTGTCTTAAGTCCTTGGTCTACCTTTAGCAAGAATCCTGTTAGGCCAGTTTACCAAGAATACCCTCACCCTTGAGGTCTCTCTTGTAATTCTCTACCCACTGACACCTCACTCTGTCTGTTGGCTGTAGATCCCCAGCCATTTTAGCTGTTTTTACTATATTCAAAGTTCAGCTCAGTTTTACTGAATTTATCTCTTTTATTGTAATAGTACTGAAAGAAATCCCTCTTAAGAACCTTTAACTAATTATGGCTCTGAATCTCTTGAAAAATTCTAGGGTTAAGTACTTCTTTTTCTTTTTTTTGGGGGGGGGGTGCTGAGGATCGAACCCAAGGCCTATGTGCTTACAAGGCAAGCACTCTACTGACTGAGCTATCTCCCCAGCCCCTAAATACTTGTTATCTTACAACTTTGAAAGATGATATCTCATTTCTTTAAGGAAACTTGGGTTTCTTTTGTTTGCTTGCTTGTCTTTTGTTTGTTTTTGTTTCTTCTTTTGTTTTGTGTTTTCCTCTTTGGATGCCTGGTTGCCCACTCACAGTCCTGTGGAGCAAGATACCATGGGTATTCCTCTGGATGGGTGTTTTCCCCTTAGGCCTATCCCAATCATGGGCTCTATGAGAACAGGAAGAGCATATCATCACATAGGGTGTTCACAGGGTGCATGGATGGGGAGTGGCAGCAGTGGGTGACTTTCATAAGTGACTCCATCATGAGGGGAGTGGAGCCATTGCATAAAACACTCCTGAGTAAAAGCTGCTTCTTCTTTTTATCCCCCTCTTCCTTTTAAGCAAGTCTGATGTGCTTTTTGTCAGGTAAAATATTCTCTCTAGGAGACTTAAATCCCTTCTGTCTTTAGAGAGCCAGTCTCATACGTTGGCCTTTGGGCAAAGGATACCAGTACTAGGTACTCTTACAAAGGAATAAAGACCCAACTGTCCCATTTTTTTTTCCATTTAAAAAATGTAGTACTTTAATAAATTACCTAATATTTAGCTTGAATCTCACTTTTGATCTTTTCAAAACTTATTGACTCTGAGAGCCACCCAAATCTTCAGTGCTCATCTCAAGCATTTTCTGTGTGTGTGTGTGTGGTGCTGGGGATTGAACCCAGGGCCTTGTGTTTGCAAGGTAAGCACTCTATCAGCTATATCCCCAGCATGAGCATCTTTCCTTTACCAGACACTCCTGTGTTCTCCCATAGCCCTCTTGTGCTCATCTTGTTTAGAGTATCTGCATCCATCTATTTACCTCAGTCTCTCCATGAAACTGGTAAATTCTCAAAAGTAGAGGCTAGGTCTTATTCACTTTGTATTCAGAGGATCTGACCCAAGTATGGTGCACCACACATTCTTATTTAATAATTGATGAGTATTGAAAGCAAACATTGCAAATGTGAAAGTCCTTCAAAGGACAGCTGTCCAGGTTGTAGTCTGAGGAAGGGGGACCTGGGGAGCCTGCAGTCTACTCATCTGCAGTTGCTGAAGGAAAAGCCCAGGTCCCTTCTCTGTGGCCTCTAGCACAGGAAGGAAGTTGATCATAGGCTCTAGGCAGTTGAAATTTTTAAAAAATTCAATTCAGGAGCTGGGGTTGTAGTTCAGTAGTAGAGCACTTGCCTACCGCATGTGAGGCACTGGGTTCAATCCTCAGTACCACATAAAAATAAATAAATAAAATAAAGGTATTGTGCCCATCTACAACTAAAAATATTTCTTTAAAAGTTGGTACAGTTTCTTTTTTAAAAAAAAATTCAATTCATATAAGTACTGCGTGCTAACCAATTGCGCAACTGGAGCCACTGTAAAAAAGTTTCAATTCGGATCACACCATTACTGTATCTAAACTCTTCAATTATATCCAATTTATTCAAGTATAGAGAAGGAACTTGGGGTACTGTGGTCTACTAGACCATATTCTGTAGGCCCTGAATATCTCTCCAGGCAAGTCTGGCAGTCTCTCCATCCTTCTCACACTGACCTCACCAAACTTCTGTCTGTTCTTCAGATGAGTTGTGTATTAGCCATTTTCATGTTACTATAATTAAATCTTCATGTTACTATAATTAAATCTCTGAAATAATTAACTTATAAAAAGAGTTATGCAGGGTACAGTGGTGCACACCTGTAACTCAGAGCCTTGGGAAGCTGAGGCAGGAGGATCACAAATTCAAGGGCAGCATCAGTGACTTAGCAAGACCCTCAGCAACTTGGCATGACCCTGTCTCAAAATAAATAAGAATGGGCTGGGGATGTCGTTCAATAGTAAAGCACTCTTGGGTTTAATCCCCAGTGAGGGAGGGAGAGAGGAAAAGAAGGAAGTGTTATGGGGCACAACTTAAGAACAGACCGATCACCACTGAGAAGTCCAAATTTGAGAGTCTTTATTAAGCTGGCCGGCTGACTGTCTCACACAATGCCCCAAAAAATGGCTATTGGGAGAACAGCCCCGACCACAGGGTTGTAGGTGTTCTTACACCAAAAATCACATTAATCGTAAGTGTCTGTTGCTGTGATTTGAAATTTCACATTAACAGCATGAGATCATCAACAGGGGGGGAAGTGGGTCAAAATGACCCTTACGAAGGTACGAACTAAAGAATGGTTACTAACATCCACACAATCACTGTTCACATGGTACATTGTTTAGGAGCAATAAGAATAAAAAGAGAGCAATTCTTTACTACATAGGAGTTGACATTGTATATTATTAAACATGTCACACCAAGTAACTGATGATGGGCACAGAGGCGGGGTGTTCCCATGGGAGAAGCTTAGTTCCTACATAACATGGAGTCTCAGAGCAAAATGGAGTCTGTTTAGTCATTTCCCTTAGAGTCTGGCCTATAACATTCTCATGGAGTCAGATCTGTCAGTCCATCAAGGAAGGAAGGAAGGAAGGAAGGAAGGAAGGAAGGAAGGAAGGAAGGAAGGAAGGAAGGAAGGGAAGGAGGGAGGGAGGGAGGGAGGGAGGAAGGAAGGAGAGAAGAAGAAATAAAAGATAAAAAAAGAAAGAACGATGGATTTATTTTGGCTCACAGTTCTGGAAATTCCAGTACAAGATCAGGTGGCCCATTGCTCTCTGGTAAGGGTGGCACATCATGATGGGTGGATGGCAGAGAAAACCACTTACATCATGCATCAGAAAGTAAAGAGAGCAAGAAGAAGAGACTGGGGTCCCACAATCCCCTTTGAGGGCACAAGAACCTCCCACTTGGCCCCCTCTCCTAAAGGTCCAACCACCTCTCAATAGCACCACCTGGGGACCAAGCCTTTAATATATGGGCCTTTGAAGGACATTCAACATCCAAACCATATCATAGTGCTTACCTGAAATTGGAATCAATTCTGGCTGACATGAGTTAAAAAGCAAATGAACTGGAATGTTCCTGTGATACCTCAGAGAAGTGACAGAAGAGTTGAATAATACAGTCCTGGGAAAACCAGGTAATATGGCATCTCTGAGGATATCAGAACCAGGTTTGTGAATCTTCTCAGATAAAGGCTTCAATTAAGATGACATAGGTCTGGCTGGCATAGGTTGCAGCTGAGTGGTTGAGCGCGCGCCCAGCATGTGTGAGGCACTGGGCTCAATCCTCAGCACCGCATAAAAGTAAATAAATAAAATAAAGGCATTGTGTCCATTTACAACTTCAAAACATTTTTTAAAAAGATGACATAGGTCTAAGGAACTTTCTATCTCTGTCTCTTAGTTCAAGTTTCCAGT
Source organism: Sciurus vulgaris (assembly GCF_902686455.1). Classification (NCBI taxonomy): domain Eukaryota; kingdom Metazoa; phylum Chordata; class Mammalia; order Rodentia; family Sciuridae; genus Sciurus; species Sciurus vulgaris. Next base: position 29,926,123 of record NC_136461.1, read on the forward strand.
TCTTAGGAGAAAAATTTGGATTTGCCTATAGACTGGTTTTGTTTGGGTCTCATAACTCTGAACCAATGTGCTTTAGTGTTTTAGATTAGATTCCTCAAGAGCAGACCTTGAGATAAAGATCATGTAAAAGTGGTATATTAAAAAGTATCCTGGCTAGGGTTGTGACTCAGTGGTGGAACACTTGTCTAGCACGTGTGAGGCCCTGGGTTCAATTCTCAGCATATAAATAAATAAAATAATAAAGGCCCATTAACAACTAAAAAATATCTTTAAAAAAAGTGTATCTTGGCTGGACACAATGATGTACACCTGTAATCCCAACAGCTGCTCAACAATTTAGTGAGGTCCTAAAGCAACTCAGCAAGACCCTGTCTCATAATATAAAAAAGGACTGGGGATGTGTCTCACTGGTTAAGCATCACTTGGTTCAATCCCTGGTACCAAAAAAGAAAAAGAAGTACCCTGGTCAGGCACTGTGGCATGTGCCTATAATCCCAGCAACTTGAGAGGCCTTCAGCAATTTAGCGAGAATCTGTCTTAAAAGTTAAAAAGTTTTCTAAAATGTCGAGGTGTGTAGCTCAGAGGTAAAGTGGCCCTGGGTTCAATCCTCTATACCAAGAAAAAAAAGTATTCTGAAGAGTAAGAGGTATGACTGGAAATGAAAGGAGTCTAAGTGTTATGGTTTGGATCTTAAATGTCTCCCAAAGGTTCTTATGTTAAAGGTTTGATCCCCAGCTAAGGATGCTTTTGGGAGCTGGGGGAACATGTAAGAGGTATGGTCTAGTGGAAGGAAGTGGGGTCGTTGTGGGTGGGCCCTTGATGGACAGGATGTGTTTTCATCTTCATTTGTCTCCAAGTATATTGGGACCTCAGCCCCTTCCTCTCTTATGCTTCCTGGCTGCCATGAGGTGAGCAGCTTTGCTCTGCCATTCACTCCCTGCCATGATATTCTGCCTTGCTACAGGCCCAAAACAAGGGGTTCAAGCAACCATGAACTGAAACCTCTGAAAGCACAAGCAATAACCCAGAAGAAATCTTTCCTCCCTTTAGGTTGATTAGCTCAAGTAGTTTGTCACAGCAACACAAAAACGACAAACCCAGTAAGCAAAAGTGTGATATCAGCCAGTCTCACAGATATTCAGTTTGGCTCAAGCCCACAGGAGACCCCTGTAGACTGTTACAGTAACATTTCAGGGTTTTGTCCCAAATGGGACAAGGGAACTAGAGTATTTAAATCTCTTTGGACTCATCAGCCATTGATTAAGCGCTGCTTCCAAGAATTACTACATTTCTAGGCATATCTGGTTCTACCTCAGCATGTGCAAGGAAGGCCCTCCAACCTAGGAAGCCCTCCAGCATGTACAGGTGTAGACATGAGCCACGGCACCAGGCTCTAAAGGATGAATTCTTGGCAAGATCTAAGGTTTGTGTTGGATGTGCCCAGCTCTAAGTCATCCATCAATTTGGCTTTTGTCTTAGGCATATCAAGATGAAGGTCAAGGCAACTGCTTTTCTTTAAAATGTTGCTGAAAAGTCAGTGTAATAACATTGTAGGATATTTTTAAAATATAATCTTCTGGCAAACATTGCAACTATTTTAATTATTTGTACGCTGACTTCCAGATTTTGTCCACAGGCAGATAGAACTCTTTACCCTACTTTGCAAACACAGACAACACCATCAAAATTTTTTCCTTATAGGTGGTCTACTTCGGTAATCCCAGCTACTCAAGGGGTTGAGGCAGGAGGATTCCAAGTTCAACCTGAGCAATTTAGCAAAAACCCTGTCTCAAAATAAAAAATAGAAGGGCTGGGGAGTAGCTCAGTGGTGGGGTGCTTGCCCAGCATGGATGAGGCACTGGTTCAATCTCCAGTGCCACAGGGCTGGACAAGGGTACTGCACAGCTATAATCCCAGCACCTCAGGAGGCTGAGGCAGGAGGATCACAAGTTCAAAGCCAGCCTGAGCAATTTAGCAAGGCCCTAAGCAACTTGGCAAGATCCTGTCTCTAAATAAAACATTAAACAAGGGCTGGGGATGTGGCTCAATGATTAAGCGCCCCTGGGTTCAATCTCCCCCCCCCCCCCCAGGACACACACACAAATTGGAATGATCTTCAAGGCTATGGATTTAAGATAACACACCTGGAGACTGGAAGTTGGAAAACTATCTCAGTCTTCTGATACTATGCAGTCAGCAGAAATACCAAGAATCTGGAGCCAGATAAGACAAGGTCACTAAAATCAAACCACTGACACAGAACACTTGGCTGTCCTGTTCTGAAAATAATATTACGAACTCTCCCAGATGATAAGGGGGCAGATTTCAGGTGGTGAGGGGCAAACACAGTAAAAACTCACCCTGAGAAAGAGGGACCTAATGTGGTAATGAACGTGCATCACAAGGAGAGGCATGATGAAACACACAGAGGCATCTGGAAGTCCACCTCTACATGTGACAACATCAAGAGACCAGGTCCCTTCCTATGCTGTAGATGACATAAAAGCTGTCTACACCTTTGCTCTTTGTTTGAGTCAGTGTAGGATTTCTGTCCCCCACGTGCAGTCTCCCTTATGCTCAGCAAAAGAATAAAGTCTCAGTTGTGCTTTCATCTGATTCTCCAGATAGCACAAGAATCCATGGAGGGATGGGATTGAAGCTCAGTGGTAGAGCACTTGCTTAGCACATGGGAGGCAGTGGATTCGATCCTCAGCACCACATAAAATAAATGAATAAAATAGAGTTATCTATTTCTACAAATAAAAATGTGTATAAAAAAAAAAAAAAAGAATCCATGGAGTTAGTAACAGAGATTTCACTACCCCACAGTCATTCCGCCCCGCCCCCCGCCCCCCCCCCCCCCGCCCCGCCCCAGTACCGGGAATTGAACTCAAGGGCACTTGATCACTGAGCCACATTCCCAGCCCTATCTCATACTTTATTTAGAGATAGGGTCTCACTGAGTTGCTTAGGGCCTCTCTACATGGCTGAGGCTGGCTTTGAACTCGTGATCTTTCTTTCTCAGCCTCCTGAGCTGCTGGGATTATAGGTGTGGGCCACCACACTCAGCTCCCACAGATGTTTTTGAAAAGCACCAGGCAAGGAGACAAATGGCTCAGCCCAAGATGTAAGGCAAGCGATGATCACTGGAGAAACCAGATGTTACAGAAGGCAGGGGCTTTGCTGGTTTACTCATTCATCCAAAAACTATTTATTATACTCTACATAGAATTTCTTTCTTTTTTTTTTTTGCGGTGCTGGGGTTTGAACCCAGGGCCTTGTGCTCATGAGGCAAGCACTCTACCCACTGAGCTACATCCCCAGCCCCATACATAGAATTTCATAAACATTTTCCTTGTTTCTACAGACTCTGACTTTTTTCTCTCCTTAGGACTGGGTAATGGACATACCATAATTTATTAAAACTATTCTGTATTGGATTATTGAGCATGTAAGTCAGACCCATTATTGAATCTTACAGAATTCTGAAATTAACTCTTCCTGCATGGAACTTTTTACTTTCATTGTATTACTTCCATATAGTATAGAATAGTGATTATGAGTTGTAGCTTCTGGAAACAGAAGGTCAGTTTTTTAACACTAATTTTATGACTTACTATCTGTGGTAGTTCAAATTACCTAACATGATTCTCAGCATTTCATTTGTAAAATAGAGTCATTAATACTACCTTCCTTATAGGGCGGTTGTGAGAATAAATAACATGTTAAGTGCTTGAACCTGAGTTAGTATTCAATAAGGGATAACTACTATTATTGTTATTGACCCAAGAGTAATTTCAAGAATATAGTATCTTCAAGACTGTTTCTAAGTTGTACAAATAGCTGTATAACTGTAAAATATACTAAAAGTCATTGAACTATACATTAAATAAAATCTACCATTAGTTATGGCTATTTTGTTTTCCCAAATGGTATTCCTATTTTCATGTCCATTCTCATCTCAGTTTTGTCACTATCTCATCAGAAATGGGGGTTCTTGCTTTAAGTATAGTTTGTTTTAGTTGAGAAGGGCCAAATGGAGTGTTGAATGTGCTTTCTTTTTTCTTTTTTAAAGGATTCAATATCCAAAGCAATCAGGGAAATGCAAATCAAAACTACACTGAGATTCCATCCCACTCCAGTCAGAATGTCAATCAACAAGAATACAAATAATAAATTCTGATGAGGATGTGGGAGAAAAGTTACAAATATGTTGCTGGTATGACTGCAAATTAGTACAACCATTTTGGAAAGTGATATAAAGATTCCTCAAAAGACTAGGAAGGGAACCACCATATGACCACTAAATGTGCTTTCTTTTGCATTTTTTCCTCATTTCTAGCAAAAAAGAATATTGGTACATGTATTGTTTACTATTTATTTCCCCTTTTTTTTTTTTCAGAGGCACAGGCAGACTCAGGAAAGCCAACACACAAGAGAGAATGCAGGTTATCTACAGGGAGAGATTTTTGGGGGAACAAAGTAGGAAATACTTAAAATTTAAGGGAGAATGCTGGCCATCTTGAAAGTGAGAAGATTTGGGGGTAAAGCAAGGATTATACATTTAAGGGAGAATGAAAGCCATCTCCAGAGAGACAGCTTCATTTTCTTTTTTTCAAATGCTTTGTCTATTTAACTCTTGTGGTTGATGCTCTTCATATGTGTATATACAGGTATCTAATCTATCTATATATATCTATGTATATATATGTATATGTATATATATATATACACACACATATGAAGAGCATCTGTATATATGCATGTGTATATGTTCATATATACACATATGAAGAGCATCAACCACAGTAGTTAAATGGTCAAAGCATTTGAAATATATATATATAGTATATATATTTGAAATATATATATATAGTATATATATTTGAAATATATATATATATATATATATTTTAGTTGTAGATGGACACAATACCTTTATTTTAGTTATTATCTTTATGTGGTACTGAGGACTGGACCCAGGACCTCACACATGCTAGGCAAGCACTCTACCACTGAGCTACAACCCCAGCCCACTGCTCTTCTTGAACAACTTATTCCTTAATATGTCTAACTGAGTCATCATGGTGAGTTGGTCTCTAATAAGGAGAGATTCAGAGGCTAATTGTTTGCTCCACAAAGGCCTCCTCATTGCTCTAGTAGACCCAGTTCCTCATTAGCCCAGAGTCTTTCCAGTAATTAAATCTTCTTCCAGTATTGTCTTTCCATCCTAATGCACCTGTGGCATTTTGCTTAGGGCCTGAACCCTAAAGACAGGCTAAGGAAAAGCCTTGAACACATGCATATATCCCTTTCGTCTTGATCTTTGTATCTGCTGATTGCTGTATATTGCTTTTTGTGTCTGTTCTCTGATCTTCAGCAAGGTGCAAGGCTTCTTATCTATCTGGAGGAATCTGCTCCAGAAGATAAGTTCACATCATGCTCACAGGGAACCTTGGATCCAGAAGATTCCCATTTAGAGATCATAAAGCTCCAAATGAAAAGAAACCATACTGTTTCCTAGTAGGGTAATGTTTATTAAGATATATAGAATGCTATAACTTGCAATTTTGTCTAGATAAACTGGAGATGAGAAGACAAGCAAGCTACCCAAATAAGAATCTGCTAGCCCAGGGTCTGAGCTCTGTCCACATGCAGGAAGAGAATCAGGTTCAGAGAGCATAGTCATGATAACCAAATTCATAGGAGCCTAAACCTTCATAAAGGATTTCTGAAGGTTCTCTTTGTGATGGTCATACCCTGAGAGATGAGGAAAGGGGTCCAAATATTAGTCTGCTTACATGGGAAAGGACTGAAAACCCTCTAAGAGGACTTCTGAAGCTACAGGTGACACCTTGGAATTTCCTTCCCAACACACAACTAAGACGTTGGTTTCCAGGAACAGTTGGTTTAGGAGGGGCCCTGGCAGAAACTTCATCCTGAGGGAGAACCCTGTTGGGAAAAGAATGGGCAATTAGAAATAATGAGACTGTTGGTGCCATTGCTTACTCTTTTGTCTACTGGTGCCCAATAAATAAGCACCCTTCCCCCTCTTATTAATGTCCTCTTGTTTGGAGGGCTCTGTTTAATTGTCTCTAGTGGGTGGATTAAGAAGAATTGGAATTTCTTCTATCTTTAATTCTCCTGCCTCATTTGGGAGCCATTCAGAGCAAAACATGTCAATTTATTAGTAAATATTCTCTTTAATGAGAATGCTCTTATCTGCTGAGATGCAAAATAAAAATGGTCTAGCCCTGAAAAGCACCAGGAAGCTTGAAACTCAGCTTTATTGGATGTTAGCCAGAAACACGAAGCCCTCAGAGTAAAGAGAATCTATTCAAGTAGACATGGTCAATTATTTTTAGAACAAACAAAACTCTTATTTCTAAGTAAAATAGAAAATGCACATGAGATTCTTTCACTATAAAGCCAGTTATCAAAATTTGTAGACTTCACAATATTATTTTATGCTAACTACCAGAATTTTGTAAGTCAACCGTTAGTAATAGTTGAATTGCATTTCATAATACAATGGTTAGCAGCCCTTAATAAAATAATATAACTATGGTTGTTGGAAAAATATATCTTTAGTTAAGAAGGAATTGGAGGAAAGCACTAAATTTTAAACAGGTTATGCAAAAATACCACAATAAGAAAGAAACTTTTGCAGAATATAGCTTGACTCAAATATGCCTTCAATCCAGAAGTCATTAGTTTTACTGTCACTTTTGCCAGCAAATGTCAGTGTGCTAGGACTTCATCAGAGAACACAAGCTTCAACTCTCTGCTGTCAGCACCCATTAAAATCTATTATAGGACTGGAGATATAGATCAGTGGGTAGAGTGCTTGCTTTGCATGCACAAGGCCCTGGGTTCAATCCCCTGCACCACAAAAAAAAAAAAAAAAAAAAAAAAAGCCTATGATAGCTGGGCACACTGGTACATACCTATAAACCCAAAGTGGTACATATCTATAAACCCAATAGCTTGGGATCCTTAGGCAGGAGGATCATGAGTTCAAAGTCAGCCTCAGCAATTTAGCAAGGCCCTAAGCAACTCAGGGAAAAAAAAACAACAAAACAAAACCAAAACCAACCCAAAGTCTATTGGAGTTACAGCTCAGTGGTAGAACGCTTGCCTAGCATGTGTGAGACACTGTTCCATACTCAGCACCGCATAAAAATAAATAAAATACAGTTATTGTGTCCCTCTACAACTTAAACTATTTTTAAAGTCTGTCGTAGGATTGGGGATGTAGCTCAATGGTAGAATGCTTGCTAGCATGTCTGGGGCCCTGGGTTCAATTCCAGACACCACAAAAACAAAAACAAAAATCTATTGTAGCCAAGCATGGATCCTGAGGCAGGAGAATCTTAAGTTCAAGGACTGCCAGGGTAGCGCTCTCTCTCTCTCTCTCTCTCTCTCTCTCTCTCTCTCTCTCTCTCTCTCTCTCTCTCTCTCTCTCTCTCTCTCTCACTGTCACCCTGCAGGCAGACACTCTGCCTGTTCACTTAATAAAATCTCTTGCATGGAAAAAAACAAAAAGCACTGCCAGGGCAAATTAACGACACTCCGTCTAAAAATAAAGAAATAAAAAGTCCTGGAATGTAGCTCAGTGGTAGAGCACTCGGGTTTAATTCCCCCATATAAAAATAATCTATTAGTCTATTGAGGGATGTAGCTCAGTGGTAGAGCACTTGCCTAGCAAGCCTGTGGCCCTGGGTTCAACCTACTTGCCATAAAAAAAATTTTTTTAAGGTATAGATGTTGTCAGACTTAGCAGTAGAACTTAATTTAACAGTTTTCTACTTCATATTAAAAAAGGAGCACAACCAAAGAGAAAAGCAAAGAAAACTGTACCATACCGGAGAATTTAAATTAAAAATTGTAGGCAACAGCTCCATACTGAAATACTGAAAAGAAATTAAATCTACCTTCTTGACAAGTTTTGAAGTTATTTTGGTTTAAGGATCAGGAATTATGTGATCCTATGTGGTGAGGTTGTTCATTGCTACGTAAGATCTACCATAATTCATCCTTGCAATTTGGAGTTTTCCAAATTTTTATGAGCAAAATTAAATGCTTGATTTTCTGTAATTTGTGCACACATGTATATATATTTATGTTTATAATGGGGTGTGTGGTCTGTATCTGCAATTATTTGGAAAATTTGGGGGCAAACCCAAAAATAAACAAAGATCAATTTCATTAATTTTGTTAATATAAATGTAATGTGTATCTCAAAATGCAATGAAGAGAAACGGGTAAGCAGGCTGGCCTAATGCCACCAAGAAATGCACCTTTACCTTTGAATCCTTAATATGTAAGCAATGAGATTCTGGGAACTCAGTTTAAACAACTTGGCAACATTTTGGTGACTAGCTCCAGTGTCCTGGAGATCAGAACAGCAGTATAAGAGAATACTCTGAATTTTCAAAAAGTTTTGTAAAGGTATGAGATTGTACTATTGGGTATAATTTGTAATATGTAATTTGTATTTTTAAATACAAAAATCATTTGGAAACTTCATGTTGGCATTGAATAGTGAAAGCCCATATATATATATATATATATATTTTTTTTTTTTTTTTTTTTTTTCACACTTGAGATGAGATCTCACTATATTACCCAGGCTGGTCTCCAAATCCTGGGCTCAAGTGATCTTTTCACCTCAGCCTCCCAAGTAACTGAGACTATAAATATGTGCCAACACACCAGGCTCACCTATGTGTTTTTAAAGGCTTTGGAGATGGTCAAGCTCATTCAGCCAATTAATTCAGGTAATATTTATTGATGTTACTGAATACTGGGTACCATTTCAGGCACATGGATCAACTCAGTCAACAAAATGGACAAAAATTCTTGTGGTACTCAGTGAACACAGATGACAGCAATAAGCATACTAATAAGCAAAATAACTAATAGGTCAGACAGTAATAACTGAAATCAAATTTTAAAAAATAGAACAGAGCAAGAAGGAGATGTAAATTTAAATAAGATGTTCAAGGCGGGTCTCACTGAGATGGGACATTTATTTAAAGACTTGAAAAAGGAGAAATGATTCAGTCACATAGTTATTAGGGGCAGAGGCTCTTAAGCAAAGAGAATAACGTGCAATGATTCCAAGGCAGAAGTGGATTTGGTGTGTTTGAGAAAGCAAATAGGCTACTGCTATTGAAGGAGAGTGAGTCGAAAGGGGAGTGAAGGGAGATGACTGTAGAGTCCCCCATTGCCAGATCAGTAGAGATTTATAAGCCATGATAAAGATCTTTCTTTTTACTCTAGATTGATCTGTCTACACTTGGACACTATTGACATTTTGGGCTGGGTATTTCTTTGTTGTGAGGGACTGTTCTATGCATTGCAAGCTGTTAAGTAGCATCCTTGGCCTCTTCCCATTTGATGCCAGTAGCATCCTGCCAGTGTAACATCCAAAAATACCTCCAGTCATTTTTAATGTTCACTGGAATAAAATCCTCCTGTCCTCCCCACCCTGGTCAAGAACCACTATCCAAGGCACCGTAAGATCAGAAGCAGAGGAGCGATATCTGGCATATTTTTAAACTACTTTATTGACATGTAATTATTTACTAAACAATCTACCTGCAATGTAAAAGTCAGTTTCTTTTAATATATCTAGTAATGCAACTATCACCAGAATCTAAGTTTAAACACTGTTATCACCATCCGCCAAAATTCTTGTGCCTGTTAATAGTGACTTCCCAACTCCATTCTTTTGTATGTGGATATCCATTTGTCCCAGAAGTTTCTATTGAAAAAAATATTCTTTCTGATTGAATTGTTTTGACAACCTTGTCAAAAATCAATCGATCATAATAGGAGGGTCTGCTTTTGAGCTCAACTCTACTCTGTTGGTTTATATTTATTGTCATGCCATTGGCACACTTTTTTGGTTACTGTAGCTTTGTAGTAAGTTTTGAAATCAGGGAGTATGAATTCTTCAACTTTGTACTTCTTTTTCAAGATTGTCTTGACTTTTCAGTTCCTTTGCATTTCCTTGTGAATATTGGAATCAGCTCATCAATTTCTGTAAAAGGAATCCAGCTGGAATTTTTAAAAAAATTTTTTCAGTTGTCGATGGACTTTTATGTATTTATATGCAGTGCTGAGAATTGAACCCAAGACCTCACACATGCTAGGCAAGCGCTCCACCACTGAAACACAACCCAGCCCCTCCAGCTGGAATTTTGATAGGGCTTGCATTGAATCTGTATATTAATTTGGGGATATGTCCAACTTAACAATAGTAAGTCTTCTGATCCATGAATTAGGTGTATCTCCCCACAAATGTGGATCTTCTTTGAATTTGTGGGGGTGGAGGAAGTACTGGGAATTGAACCTAGGGCCTCACACATGCCAGGCAAGTACTCTCTGCTGCATTACATCCCCAGTCTCACTTTTTATAAATACATACACACACGATTTATTTTGAGACAGGATCTTGCTAAATTGCCCAGGCTGCCCTCCAACTTATGATCCTCTTGCTGCAGCCTCCCAAGTTTCTGGGATTATAGGGTTGTGCCACTGTGTCCAGCTTCTTTAACAACTTTCAACAATGTTTTGTAGTTTTCATTATTAAAATGTAAGCTTCTTCTCTTAAACTTATTCCTAAGTACCTTATTCTTTCCATATGTTAACATATGTACCATATGTTATTTCATATGGTATTGTTTTTTATATTTCAACTTTGGGTTTTCCGTTGTAGAAAGTTTTTGTATGTTAATCTGATATCCTGAAATCTTAATGAGCCGGTCTATTAGTTCTAATAGTGTTGTGTTTCTTCCTTCTCTTTAATACAGTTCCGGTTTTCAAAGTCATACTTCCACTGTATCACAAGTAGTATAAAATAAGTCATGCTGAAGGACAACTTTTCTATTCTACCCCTCCTCACCTTCTGCCCCTTTCTATTCCCCAATAGGAAGTGGTTTTTTGTTTCGTTTTGTTTCTATTTGTGCTTAACTTCATATTTCTAAATAATATACTGAGCCACTATTTATTATTTTGTCTTTTTACTATGATAGATCACAATTTATTTAAACATATCCCTTTCCCCTTCTTTCAATACAGTTGTATTATTTTAGATACTCTCTCTTCTCTCTCCTCTCCTCTCCTCCACTCCACTTTCCTCTCCTCCCCTTCTCTCTCTCTCTCTCTCTCTCTCTCTCTCTCTCTCTCTCTCTCTCTCTCCTCCTCCTCCTCCTCCTCCTCCTCTCTCCCTCCCTCCAGCATGGGAATTGTACCAAGGGCCTCATGCACAGTGGCAAGCCCTCTATCACTGAGCTATACAGCCAACCCCTAGATCCTCTCTTCTTAGTTTAGTAATTTTAACTAGTGTGATTAAACACTTGTTTTATGTCTACTCAACAATTAAAAAAATCTCTAGGTTCTTCATTTTATAAAATGCTCCTATTAGTGACTTTTTCCCCTGCTGGTGCTAGAACTTGAACCCAGAGCCCTGCATATGCTGAGCACATGCTCTACCACTGTGCTACACTCCCAGCCCGTATCAGTGACTCTGTGTTTCTCCTCATTATTTTTAACCTGCTTTCATCTGTGCTGCTACTTTTACATCATCAACATGGAAACCGCTTACATTCAGACTTCTGGGCTTTGCCTGTAAGTTGATTCCACAAGTTGAAATCTATAGTCTACTAATTTGACTATGTAATTATTCAGAGCAAAGCCAAATCATAAATTATAATTTATATTAATTAATTAATTAATTTCATTTCCTTTGTGTGTGTGTGTTTGTGTGTATTGTGCTGGGGATCAAACTTACGACCTCATGCATGCTGCCCTGACTATGTCCCGGCTCTTTGCTTTCTTTCTTACTAAAGTTTTTTTTTTTTTTTTTTTTTTTCTTTTTTGCAGCGCTAGGGATCTACCACTGATTGAATTACATACTCACCCAGGTATTTCTTTCTTTCTTTCTTTCTTTTTTTTTTGAAGTATTTTCCCTCAGCAATTCTATTTTTATTTATTTTATTTTATTTTTTTTAGTTTTAATTCTTTTTTTTATTGTAAACAAATGGGATACATGTTGTTTCTCTGTTTGTACATGGCATAAAGGCATACCATTTGTGTAATCATAAATTCACATAGGGTAATGTTGTTTGATTCATTCGGTTATTTTTTCCCTTCCCCCCACCCCTCCAACCCCTCTTTTCCCTCTATACAGTCCTTCCTTCCTCCATTCTTGCCCCCCTCCCTAACCCTAACTCTAAACCTAACACTAACCCCTCCCACCCCCCATTATGTGTCATCATCCACTTATTAGCGATATCATTCGTCCTTTGGTTTTTTGAGATTGGCTTATCTCACTTAGCATGATATTCTCCAATTTCATCCATTTGCTGCAAATGTCATACTTTTATCATTCTTTATGGCTGAGTAATATTCCATTGTATATATATACCACAGTTTCTTTACCTATTCATCAATTGAAGGACATCTAGGTTGGTTCCACAATCTGGCTATTGTGAATTGAGCAGCTATGAACATTGATGTGGCTATATCTCTGTAGTATGCTGATTTTAAGTCCTTTGGGTATAGGCCAAGGAGTGGGATAGCTGGGTCAAATGGTGGGTCCATTCCAAGTTTTCTAAGGAATCTCCACACTGCTTTCCAGAGTGACTGCACTAATTTGCAGTCCCACCAGCAATGTTTGAGTGTGCCTTTCTCCCCACATCCTCGCCAACACCTGTTGTTGCTTGTATTCTTGATAATCGCCATTCTAATTGGGGTGAGATGGAATCTTAGGGTGGTTTTGATTTGCATTTCTCTTATTACTAGAGATGTTGAACATTTTTCCATATGTTTGTTGATTGCTTGTAGATCTTCTTCTGTGAAGTGTCTGGTATTTCTTATTGTATTTTAAAATTTAATTATTGGCAAAACTGTTTATGGTAAAAATATGAACAAAGGAACTCATTTCCTCTCATTTACAGGAAATAGTCAAAGTAGGTTTTTAAAGCAGGATTGTAGCGAAAAAATGAGGGCCAAGACACTAAGATCTGGAAGCACTCTCTTAGTGGTACCTTGGCCCAGAGGAATAACTCCCAAAGTCTGAGCCTCAAGCACAGTAGGGCTTTGACTTTTATACATAAGCAAGTTTTGAGTACATCACGGCAAGGAAGTTGGTGCGATTCTATTGGAGGGTGCCATTCAACATTCCTTATGTGGGTTCAAGTTTGTCAACAATCTAGGGACTTTTAGCTCATACAGCTTAGGGACTTTTGCTGCACTAAGCCTAAAGGATGATGGTTATGTCCCCATTGCTTTGTTTCCTGCTTCTACTACTGTAGTTGTTACAGGTACCTGTGCATCAGCATATGAAACAACAGCCTGGCAGCTATTAAACTGCTAAAGTTCCCGTTGTCCTCTACCATAGGATCACTTAGTCAGTGATCACTTATAGAACAATTTAAAAGGGGAGATGAAAATAAATGAAAATATGATTCACATAGTAAAAATAACACAAATTTTAAGATATCTGATAAAATACGGGAGACCTCAATTTGTTGTTTAAGGTCTGGGCATATAGTTCAGGGATAGAGAGCTTGCCTAGTATATGCAAGGTTCTGGATTCGATCCCAGGCCACCACACACACACACACACACACACACACACACGCACACACACACACACAATTTTATTTTTATTTTTGTATTTTTAATTGGTACATTGTAGTCATACGAAATGGTGAAAACAAATTGTGCTTCAAGACTATTAGTGAAATTGCTGGGCCCAGTGGTACACGTCTATAATCCTAGCTCCTTGGGAGCCGAGGCAGGAGGATTGAAAGTTCAAGGCTAACCTTGGAAACAGTGAGATCCTGTCTCGAAGTTTAAAAACCAGCTAGTAATAAGTTAGTCTACTCTATAGGCATCAATTTGAGGTGGAGTAAGTTTTATGAAATGCTTCAGTGTTCCTTACTTCATGTAATGCTGTTTTTGAATTAGATGTGGTTTGTGAAATTATTCCATATGTTAGTTCAAATGTTTAACAGTTTATCCTATTGAGTCATTCAGTACCTGCCACATAACATTTCAGTCATTGTCAGACCACATGTATGACGGTGGTCACCTAAGATATAGTGGAGCCCAAAACTTCTTATTGTCTAGTGGCTTCGTAGCTGTCATAATATTGTTGGAGTGTAATGCATTGTGGTGATGCTGATGTAAACAGACCTACTACATCGCTAGTCATACAAAAGTATAGCAATGCCTTAATGTGTCTTAGTGCTGGTCCCACTTCTATGTTTTTTTTTTTTCACTAAATTTAGCATCAGGTGATATAACTAAAAACTGTTTAGTTTTCATTGAGATTTTGTTAAATTTACAAATTAATTTACACAATAATATGGTCCTTCTATTTGTAGAAAAGTTATTTTTTTGCTTCAGTGGTATTTTAATTTTAATTTTTAATAGATATCACATTTTTATTGACAAACATATTAATATATTTTTTCTTACTGTTACATGTGAAATCTTTTCTTCCATTAAATCTCCCAAAAGATTGTTTGAATATATATAAACTACTGATTTTTGTATGTTGATTTTGCACTTGGTAATCTAATTGAGCTACCTTACTGTTTGCAGTACCTGTTAAAAAATATTTTGAATCTAAAAAAATAGTATAGCAATGTAATTATAAACAATACACGATGTTTGTTAATGATGATAATATGATACTGGCTTATGTATTTACTACACTATACTTTTTATTGTTGTGTTAGAGTGTTCTTCTATTTATGTATTTTTAAAATTATAATTGTAAAACAGCCTCAGGATTCCAGAATAAGGCATTGTTACCATAGATGACAGCTCCATGTGTTTTATTGCTCCCAAAGATCTTTCAGTGGGACAAGATGTGGAGGTGGGAGCCAGTGATATTGATGATCCTGACCCTGTATAGACTCAAACTACTGTGTGTGTTAGATTTCTTTTGTTTTGTTTCATTCTGGTACTGGGGATTGAACTCAGGGGCACTCAATCACTGAGCTACATCCCTAGCTCTTTTTTAATTTTTATTTTGAGACAGGGTCTTGCTAAGTTGCTGAGGTTCTCACGAAGTTGCTGAGGCTGGCCTTAAACTTGCAATCCTCTTGCCTCAGGCTTCGGGTCACCAGGATTACAGGCATGTGCCACTATTTGTGTTAACAAAAAAGTTTAAAAAGAAAAACACAAAATAAGAACATTTCTGAATAGGAAAAAATTTCTAGAATAAGGACGTAAAGAAAGAAACTATTTTTGTACAGATGTACAATGTATTTGTGTTTTATACTGAGTATTTCTATGAGTCAAAATGTTTTTAAAAATTAGGTTTATGAAGTAAAAAACTGGAGTGAGACGTTTTATTATTGAAGAAATAAAAAAAATTTATAAACAGTGTAGCCAAAGTGTACAGTGTTTATAAAGTCTACAGCAGTACCCAATGGTGTCCTAGGCCTTCATATTCACTCACATCTCATTCACTGACCCACCCAGAGCAACTGCCTTGTCCTGCAAGCTTCCTTCATGGTAAGAGACCCTATGCCAGCTGTAATGTTTTTATCTTTATACTATATTTTCACTATGCCTTTTCTACTTTCATAATTTTCTACTTTCATAATTGCTTACAGTACAGTAACATATGCCATTATGTTATAATTACCAACAGTATTTGGTCCAGCAGCATACTGTACAGATTTATACCCTAGGAGCAATAGGCTAAACCACATGGCTTAGGTACATAGTAGGCTAAACTACCTAGGTTTGTGTAAATACATTCTATGATGTTCCCACAATGATGAAATTGCCTAAGGATGTGTTTCTTATAGCGTATCCCTACTGATAAGTGATGCATGACTATATTCTTTATAATGTTCCTTAGATAAGATTAGTTTTGGTAAATTTGATGTTGCTACTAGTGCTTGAATCTATTCTTATGAACATAAGTTGAATAAACTAGGAAAGATAAATCCAAGTCTTATAAGGGCCGATCCTTTAGCCAAAGGAAATTAAAAGAAGGGTAAATTTAAAGGTAAAAAAACCTCTACATACATTGAAATTTGAAAACAAATGTCTGTAAAGCTTTGGACTGCACTGTAATGTGTGTGTGTGTGTGTGTGTGTGTGTGTGTGTGTGTGCGTACACACGCCTGTGTAACAGTAGGGAGTGAATGCAGGGTGTCATATTGACTACTAAACATATGCTCTGATACCCTGAGCTCCAGTACTGTGATATTTTCCTAGTCTGATAATTTAAATATATGATTTGGTATGGTCATCTGGCATGTGTCCATGTTTGCCAAAGACTTCTGGGAATATACCTATAATCAAAGTTGTGCTTAATGGCTTGTTGCAGTGAGGGAGACAGTAAACTATTAGGTCCAAGGGACATCTCAGTTAGAGAGTGTCATAAAGGACATGCAGAGTTTGATTTTGGATGTGATGGTTTAGGGGAAAACTTAAGGAGTTAGAGTTCTGCTCTGAATTGGATGCTTTCAGGAAGCAGGATTAACTCCAAGTTTTTTAAAAACTTTCTAAATTTCATTTATGAGTTTGTGTCTTCTTCTTCTCTCTTTTTTTTTAACGGTACTGGGGATTGAGTCCAGGTCACTTCTTTACCACTGAGCTACATCCCCTACCCTTTTTATGTCTTATCTCGAGGCTGTCCTCAAACTTGCTATCTTCCTGCCTCAGCCTCCTGACTCACTGGGATTATAAAGTGTGTACCACACTGCCCAGCATGCCTTTGTATCTTAATGTTTTATCTAGAAGACAGAAGGTAAAAGCAGGGTTAAAGCTGTCCTTGATAAATAACACTAATCACATATTATCCAGAAAAAAAGATGGGGCATATTTAGTTTAGTTTCTGTGGATTAGATCATGTTCTTGCTTTTGTCTATTCAGACAGGATTATGGAATAGTCTGGTTTTGTCTACTTCCATCACGACCATAGAGTGGCAGCCTTAGCTGATATTTATGTTCTGTAAAACTTTATGTTCAACAAGAGAATACCACTGCTGAACTGTGCATATCAGGTCAGCTCCTACCTATGCTATGCCCCAGGTTGAATGCCAAGACAGTTTCAGATGTCAGGCTGTTCTCTTTCCATATGATATTAAGGATATATATGGAATGAATAAACCATGTGTTAAAAATTAAAAAGCTCGTTGGGCATAATGGTACATGCCTATAATTCCCACAGCTCTGGAGGCTGAGCAGGAGGATCACAAGTTCAAAGCCAGCCCCAGCAACTTAATGAGGCCCTAAGCAACCTAGTGAGACCCTCTCTCAAAATAAAAAATAAAAAGGGTGGGGATGGTTAAGTGCTTCTGGGTTCAATTGCTGGTACCAAAAAATAAAAATAAAAAATAAAAATAAAAAGCTGCCAGGCATGGCAGTGAACACCTATAATCCCAACAATTCGGAAGGCTAATGCAGGAGGACAGCCGAGGAGGAGGCCATCCTGGTTAACTTATTGAGATCCTGTTTAAAAGTAAAAAATAAGAAGAGTTAGGGATATAGGTCAGTGGAAGAAAGCTTGCCTAGCATGCACAAGGCTCCGGGTTCAATCTCCAGTACTGCAAGTCAAATTAATATAAAAAAGTTAGGAACATAGATAAGAAAGTAAACATTAGGAGGTGGTATGTTGGAAAAATATAAATACCATGTGAAAAATAGAGTAGGATATGGGAATCAGGAATGTTGGAGAGTTTGGATTGCAGTGTTAAATTATTAGAATTTTTAAGTAGAATTTTTCTATTTTTTTCTTTTCTTTTAGAAGAGAGGGTCTTGCTATGTGGGCCAGGCTGGTCCCCAACTCTTGGGCTCAGCAATCCTGTGTCTGGCTGAATTTTTACTTTTATTTAGAACTATTTATTTTAGATTAAGTAAAAGTAATGAGGTTAAGATTAAATTGAAGGACTGGGGTTGTAACTCAGTGGCAGAATGCTTGCCTAGCATGAATGAGGCACTGGGTTTGATCCTCAGCACCACATAAAAATAAATAAATAAAACAAAGGTATTGTCTACAATTAAAAAGAAATTAAAAGATTAAATTGAACTCAAGACTGAAATTTTTACTCTCCAGGGAAATGATTAGTATTTTGTTGTTTTTTTTTTTTTGGCTCTGTCAACACCAACCATTACTGAGAATGATACAAATTAGCCCCACTCCCCAAATCCTTCATATTATCCATCACCGAAAAGGAACTAGAGCTTCTTAGAGAGCAGCCAGTGCCAAATCTCAAAGCAGAGAAACTCCTGGTACATCTTATTACTGATGAAAAGCATCAATTCTTTGGGGATTTTAGATATGGTGTTGGAGGGGACACACAGGACAGTTTGGGAAGATAGTTTCACACAGGACCAGTGAAGCCATGAGAAGTTGAATACTGCCAAGTGTAGTGAAGCATGCTTGTAATCCCAGAGATCCAGGAGACTGAGGCAAGAGGATCATAAATTCAAGGCCAACCTCAGCAACTTAGTGAGACAGTCTCAAAATAAAAAATTAGAAGTTAACATTTCATAAAAATGTGAAATGCTAACATGAAGTATAGTTAATATGTAGTTGTAATATAAAAGTAAGTTATTGATATATATTATAAATATTTGGAAATTATTTATTAATCAATAGTATTTATTGACTAAGCCAAATTAGGGAAAGTTCACCTTAAGGCTGTGGCCATAGC
Organism: Sciurus vulgaris; assembly: GCF_902686455.1. NCBI lineage: Eukaryota > Metazoa > Chordata > Mammalia > Rodentia > Sciuridae > Sciurus > Sciurus vulgaris. The sequence continues at coordinate 29,944,823 of NC_136461.1, forward strand.
CAGATGTGCTAACACATGCTTGTAATCCCAGTGACAGGAGGCTAAGACAGGAGGCTGATAATTTCAAGACCATCCTCGGCAACTTAGTGAGACACTGTCTCAAAATAAAAAATAGGGGGCTGGGGATATAGCTCAGTTGGTAGAGTGCTTGCCACGCAAGCATCAAGGCCCTGGGTTCAAATCCCCAGCACCACACACACAAAAAATAGGGCTGGGGAGACAGCTCAGCTAGTAGAGTGCTCGCCTCGAAAGCACAAGGCCCTGAGTTCGATCCCCAGTACCACAAAAAAAATAAATAAAAAATAAATAAATAAATAAAAAATAAAAAAATAAAAATAAAAAATAAAAAGGGCTAGGATATAGCTCAGTGATAGGGCATGCCTGGGTTCAATTCCTAGTACTGAAAAACAAAAACAAACAAAAAAACAAAACTGTGGCCTTGATTTGAGTAAGCAATTATTAATACAAGGCAGTGCTGTACAATAGATATAAAATGTTAGCCATGTAGGAAAAAAAGGTAAAATTCATTTAGTAATACAATTATTTAATCCAATGTATTTGAAATATAATTAAAACATGATCAATGTAAAATTATTAATGAGGTTTTTTCATTCTTTTTCACATACTAAGAATTTGAAATCTGGTATGAATTTTCCCTTCATATAGCTTCAGTTTGGACTAGCCATACTTTGAGGGCTTAATTGCTATATGTGATCACAGGCTACCATATTGGACAACATAGGCAGAGGCCTAAAAAATGAGTTTAGCTGAAGAATAACCATGAAAATATGGTGCATATTATGATAACAAATTTCCCATCTATCTGAGTTATGAAGAAAGGTAAGATGTACTTAATAAAGGTGTAGCCTTCATAGGAAAACCCAGAAAAATCTGTTTATAATGATTAACAGTATTTCTTTAGCACGTTCTATGTGCCAGGCACTGTACCATAGGCTCCACAGAATTTTCTCACTTACCTTAATCCTCACAACACCTGATAAAATGATGATACTAATAATAATATTCACTTAATATTGTTCTAACCATTTTGCATATATTAGTACCTTTGCTCTTCAGGCAAACTCATGAAGCAGTTTCTATTATTTTCCTATTCTAAATATCTGAGGCATAAGAGTTTAAGAGATGTACCTAATAAGTACAGAATCACAGAATACATATCTGTTTAATTTGTATTTTTTATTTTTAAAAGTTTTTTGTTTTAAAATATTTTATAGTTGTAGATGGGCAGAATGTCTTTATTTTATTGGTTTATTTTATGCGGTTTTAAGGATAAAACCCAGTGCCTCACACCTGCTAGGCAAGCGCTCTGCCACTGAGCTATAGCCCCAGCCCAATCTGTTTTTTAAAAATACACTATTTTTACTTTTTATTGTCTTAGAAAAGTCATGTTGAATAGTTTAATTTCAAGTGCATTATATTATTTAAACAAATAAATTAAAGATCATTTTATTCTACTGAGTGATACTTAAAGGTTGCTGTGAGTATACAGTACTTGTTAAATTTCGTCCCCATGAATAAGATAAATCAAACCTATATCAAGAACCACTAAGCTCATGACTCTGAAAAAGCCTGTGGAACAAACCAACCAATGAGATAGATGCTCTCTTTTCTAACGACCAGAAATAGGGAAGAACTCATAAAATGTTGAGAAAAGCAAAGAACTGCCTACAAAAAAGTGCATAGTTTGACCATATTCTTGTTCTAATTCATTTTTTCCAATTCTTAGTTTTAGAGAATAAACCTGTCACCTTGCATAAGTAAGGAAAGTGGAGAAGATGACTTATTTTCAACAATAATAGCAGTTGCCACTTACTGAGCAATTACTATGTATTGAGCACCTTATTAGCACTTGCATGAATCTATCCATGTCTCATTTGATCCTTACAACCTTGAAAGATACATACCTATTAATACCCCTATTTTACACATGACTCAAGGAGTACCACACAAACCTATCATCCATTTAGCAATATTCTAAAACTCCAGAGCTTCAGCTAAGCTCTGAACAACCCACTACACGCTTTTAAGTAGCAGTAAAGGCTTTCAACCACGTTCCCTCTCCATTCTCAGAAATAATTGGAATTCCCCCCGTGACTCTGCTGCTTAGAGACTGCTGACTTTGCTGTCTGTGCTGCCCTCTCCTGGACCATTGAACTTTTTATCTGTCACCCACTGCTATGCTGTGGTCAACCCACAGGGATGATATGGAGCCCTCCTCTGTCTCCAGAGTGTCTGAGGAGCTCACAAAAATCCTCAGACTTTCTTGGGGTTCAGAATCTGTTCTCCCAGAAACAATGCTCCTCTCAAGGGCAGTGCGAATGAACTCTTTGGAATAACCTAACGAGGTACCTCTGTCCAAGTTCAAATTCTATTATACATAAGGGAGGAACACTGAGGCTCAGAAAAATTAAAAAATTTGGTCAAAATTACCAAGGAGTCAATACCAGAGCTATGATTTCAAATTCTCTCTAACTCCAGAATGACTTATTTTCACTCTGTGGGGCTACCTTTCTAACTAATCATTAAACTAAGGCAATAGGACATGGCCAGTAAGTAGTGACTAAATAAATAAATATATGTAGAGTACCTACTCTGTGCCAAATCAATGAAGTGAAAAAAGGGGAAAAGATACCACTTGGGAGAGGCACTGTCTTTTGGGGAAAGCCATGGCTAAATGAAAGCAGAGAAGCAACTGAGAATGTAGAGGACTGGGGGATTTTGCTGATGACAGATCATGAGTTCTATGTATAACTCATTCAATCACTCAGACATTCAGCAAAACTCATACTTCCTATGGCCTGGCAGTATGTTGGGCACTAACATAGGGTAGAGAACAAACAGACACAAACACTGTATACAAGTTTATAGGCTAGTTGGGGATTCAATAAATGAATATTTAAATGTATAATTACAGATTTTGGAAAGTGCTATGAAGATATAAAAACAATTTTAGAAGATGAAAAATCAAGGGACTAAGTTTAAGAGAAGAACTCTGAAGATTAAGAATGAGCTGGATAGTAAACAATGTTTCAGACAGAGGGAAGAGCAGATACAAAGGCCCTGAAGAAAGATTAATGTAACTGGGTGTCACTCTTTTAGGACTAGATGACATCATTCCTTAATTCCATTCAGTACAAATAAGAGGGAGTTCCAAGAAGAAATGACAAATTGAACAGACACAAAAGCAGGAAAACTGTATATTGGGGGCCAGAGGAACAACAGGTTTGGGAAGCTGGCAAGGAACTCTGTGATCTTAGGAATAGCAGGTAATAAAGCTGGAGGGTCAGAATTAAAGGTAGGCTGAAGATTTTGATTCCATTTCAAGGAAGAAAGGGCTGAACAAGTTTAAACAGTAGAGTTAGGAAGACGAATCCTGTGGAATAAAGGGGATGAACTAAGAAATCTTTTCAGTAGTTCAAGCAAGAAAAAATAGGATTTGTCTAAAGTTAGCAGTACAAGGAAGGAACTGGCCATTCCTTAAAAGCCCTGGAGAGCAAGGAAGCATTCTCCAGAGGAATCTCTGGCAGGAGGGGAAAAGCTGAAAGAGCTAATAAAATCTGTGAAATTTTGGAGTCATTCTCTCCTCTGAGGGTTCTCTGATTTTTGGGCCCGCCTTCCTTCATCAAAACACAGCAATAAAACTTCTCAGAAAGGAACCATAAGCTACAGGGAGAAGCAAAGGAATGTTCCTGGGGTCCCAGTGAAGTATTAATAGCAAATCTGAGGGTACCTGGAAGGTCATGGTGACGATCACAGAGGGTAGTATTTATAAATGAGGTTCAGAAGCATTTACTCTCTTCACCTCACCCAGCAAGTGTTTCTACTACCTTAGAGGAATATGTTTTCATTCCCCAGGCATGAATAAGTAGAAATGGGTAAGAGAAAAGACAGATGAAGCCAGGTGTGGTGATGCATACCTGTAATCCAGCTGCTCAGGAGGTTGAGGCAGGAGGATTACAAGTTCAAGGCCAGCTTTAGCAAAACCCTCAGCAAACTTCATGAGTCTTTGCCTTCCAAATTAAAAATAAAAAGGAATGGGGACGTAGCTCAGTGGTAAAGCATACCTGGGTTCAATCCCCATGGTTCAAAAAAATAGGAAAAAAAATGAAAGAAAATTGTCTAAGGACAAATTAAATTGATAGGACTTGAAATATAACTTTACTAGATTTTGAATAAGTGAAGAAAATACAAAATAACCATGAGAGAATTCTGAGTGTGGGATCAGTGCGTGATTTAAGAACTTGCTTTCTTTAAACTGATTCCACCTTCCCTAAGTAAAACTTCTGGTGCTCATTTTGTTTACCAAGCTGACTTTCTATAAGGATGCCATTGTATATCTTAAGATAAATTAGAAAATTGGGGCTCTTGTGACTTAATCACTACCTGTGTGAAATGATAGTTCTTGAACTTGCAAATTGGAAATTCTATCCCAATCAGTTCTTTTAATGATCCCACAATATGGATCTGTCCCTTGATCATTTTGATATTCACAGGACCAAGTCATGAAAATAGATGGTTTCCATAATCAAAATATATGGAGCATCTACAAGGGAAACTAAAGTTATCCTCTGAAACTGAACCTTGTAGAAGTACCAGTAATAACATTTATTGATCACTTACTACTTATATGGCACTGGCACTTTGGATGTCTCATTAGAAGTTCATCTTATTATGATGTCCATCTTAAAATGAGAAAACACCTGGGCCCCAATATTGCTGCTTAGGGATTCAATGCTTCCTTTCTCTGATTGCATTTGCCATGGTGGCAGTAGGTGTGGCCTTGACATGCAGGACACCAGCGAGTTGGTGTAGACCTCTGTTTGCCAGCAAAAATGCCCCACCAGCAGTCACATCACAGATGCCAAGGACCATGTCTCCATTCAGATGAATGGAGGTTGACAAGATCATGGTGCTGTAGTTTAGATCTAAAGTGTCCCCTAGGGCTGGGGGTTGTGGCTCAGTGGTAAAGCACTTGCCTAGCATGTGTGAGGCACTGGGTTTGACTCTCAGCACCAAATATAGATAAATAAAATAAAGGTCCATCCATAACTTTAGAAATATTTTTAAAAAGGAAAAAATGAAGGGTTGGGGATGTAGTTGTAGAACACCCCTGGGTTCAATTCCCCATATTGAAAAATTAATTACCTAATTCATCACTTGTAAATGTCTTACTGATGGTGTATTGAGAAATAACTAGGGGAAGCGGGTACAGGGGCACACGCCTGTAATCCCAGCAACTGGGGTGGCTGAAGCAGGAGGATCACAAGTTTGAGCCAAGCCTCTACAATTTAGCGAGATCCCATCTCAAAAAAGAAAAAAAAGTTGGGACTGGGAATGTATGTTTGTGACGGAGCATACCTGGATTCAATTCCCAGAATCACAAACACTGAGAAAGAGAAATAACCAGGGGAACTGGGAGTATCTGAACTGGGTACAAACAAAGAAAGTTACAATTCAATTAGCGGTATTGTAACTCCTAGAGGGGATGGAATGAAAGAACACAAAAATCAGGACTTGTTTTATTCTGTCCTTAAGTCAGAGCCTGAACTGGATTGGACAGGGGCGAGTGAGGGGAAGGAAGAGGGGATGGTAATGGGAAAGACGGTAGAATGAATAGGACATAACTTTCCTACCTTCATATATGAATACATGGCCAGTGTAACTCCACATCATGTACAACCACAAACATGGGAAGGTATAATCCAGAGTGTATGATATGTCAAAATACATTCTACTGTCATGTTTAACTGAAAAGAATAAAAAAATTAAAAAAGAGCCTGAACATAACTGCCAATAAATATTTGTTGAAGAAACCTAATAAATGCCACTCAACATTTAGATTGTCCTGCAATCTTCCTGCACATATCTAGTATGTGTTCTTCCCTAATTCACTCAAACAACTCTTAAGGTTTTTCTTTCTCCCCTAATTCAGCTGATTTTATCTCACTTCAAGGAGAAAAAAAATATTCAGGAAAAGACTCCCAAATTTCTCACTATCCAATCTACACAGCCTGTACCCATACTCTAGATTTCCCTTTGTTGAAATAAAAATGCATTTCTAATTTCTATTCTAAACCAAATCTCTTTTTGTATTCTGGATGCTAATCTCCTCTTGCTCGCTCCAAAACTTTTCTGCTGCTGTTTCCCCCACTCTTTCTCTTTTCTGCATCATATTTCCCTCCATTTTCCTGTATCATTTCCATATATATAACCATGCCCTTTAAACTCATTTCTCAACACTTCGTCCCACTCCTTGGGGTCCAGTCACCTTGACCTTGCCATTCTAAAACAAAATAGACCCCATGACGTTTGCACCTACTATTTCCTGTGCCTGAGAAACCTGTACTTTAAAATTTTTTTAACTTTTTTTTTTTTCTTTTCGTTTTTGAGGTCTTTAATCCATGTGAGCTTTATTTTTGGATATGGTTTGAGATAGAAACCTAATTTTATATTTTCCCTTTCGGAAAAGCTGTCTCAGCGCTATTTATTGAAGCATATCTTTCCCCCCACTGACTTGTAATACAATCTCTGTCATAAGCCAAGTTCCTTTGGAGATAGTTTCATTTTGGCCTAACAACCTAGGCTTCCTATTTTCCTTCGATCGGGCACGCTTTTCTCTTGGTTCCTCTCAGGGCCACCTTTCCCTCTCTTTCTTCAGATCGCCGCTCAGCTGTTATCTCCCTCATATCTAGATTGCCAATAAGAAATTTCCGGCTCCGTGACTCCATGACTTCAAATATCCTGGAAGAATCGAGGCGGGCTAGAGCCTCCGACCAGTTGTTGCTAGGTTGTTGCTAAGACGGCTGTGGCGCAGGCCGCCGAGTGGACCAGCCCTCGGCGCCCTAGTGATGGAATCAGGCGGGCGCCAGCGTCGCCAGGGGGTGCGTCACCACGCGCGGACGACAGGGGGCGGGGCTGGGGATGAGTCACGTGGCTTGGTTGCCTACGCGCTGCTGGGCCGTGGGAAGATGGCGGACGGAAAGGGAGACGCCGCCGCCGTCGCCGCCGGGGCCGGGGCTGAGGCTCCGGCGGTAGCGGGAGTCGGAGACGGAGCCGAAACAGAGTCCATGGCTCGGGGTCATCGCCCTGCATCTCCGGCGCCGGGAGCCCCGGGCCTGCGACCGTGTTTGTGGCAGCTGGAGACAGAGCTGAGGGAGCAGGAGGTGTCGGAGGTCTCATCTTTGAACTACTGCCGGAGCTTCTGCCAGGTGAGGAGCTGACTGGAGGACCTAGGGCAGCGGGGCGGAGAGACCAGGGAAAGAGGCCCGATATCCGTTGCAGCAGTCGAGGCTGAACTCAAAGACACCACCCCCGTGTCTCGCCGCGCCCCCGGGCCGCAAAGGCCCAGCTCGACCGCTGGCCCCCCTCCGCCCCAGTCTGAGTTTGGCCACTGTCGGGGCGGGTTTTGCTGGGCTATACTGAGAGCCGCGAGAGCGCCGACGGCTCCCTGGAAGGGCCGTGCCCTGTTCGCGGTTGCTTGTGTCCTGGCAGGGTGGTTAGAGCGCCACTTGCCCCCTGAGGATTGATTGATCTGCCGGGAGATGCCCTCTTTGAGTAGTATGGTCTCCGAACTAGAAAACCCAGGTTTTCCTGAATTATCGGGAGAGGTGTACTGGGCGCCAGAGATTATCTTTAGAGTCAATGTCTTCTGGCCCCTAAAGCATGCTCGTTGGCTTTGAAAGGCGTGTAGGCTTTCTGATTAGAGATTGCGGAGCCGTTTGGTTGTTGGTTTTGCCCATTTTGAGAGCGGGGAGGTATGTTAATACCTTCCTTAACCTCTTTTTGTGTTCATTTGTGGGTTTTGGTACCAGGACTGAGGCTGCGATTAGAAGAGGTTCAGCAAAGAGATGTACAGTGTGGTTTCTTTTGGCAGTCGTATAGATCGATCATTCTGTGCCATAGTGGGTCCCCAAATTGATTGCATGTTTATGGATGTGTGGTTTCCATGATCAGTCCAAGGTTTTTCTCGGTGTTTTTTCTAGTCTCTTACATATGTAAATATTTGCCATTATTTTTCTACTTCTCAGTTTGTTCTATCAGGTTTCAAAGTCACTCCTTGGCTCCCCAACCTGTCGTACTTAGAGAATATGAAATAATTGAAGTATATTGGTACTTGGATTCTTAATGAGCATTTGAGTGCGCTGAATAAATTGTGGCATTCCAGAGTTATAATTTGGGTGGGGGGTGTTTTCTTTGTTGGTTGTATCAAAAGTTGACTTGCTTGAGTGCTTTTCTTTCCCCTCTCTGCTGAGCCAGAAGCACCTCATCTCTTTGAATTAATTTTATCCTCGCTAATCTTTTTCATCCGTTGTATCACTCCAACTTTGTGTGTTCAACCTGCAGCATTTCCCTCCCCTATTTTATGACAAGGTGTAATTGTTTTCTGCTTCCTTGCTAGTGATACTAATTTAGAACACTCATTTATTTACAAACTTTTACCAAGTCCTTTAGAATGGTGCCAGATACCACCAAGTACTGAGGAAGCATGAATAATGTACAGTTCCTACCCTTGATGAGCTTATAGTTGATGGGAGGTTTTAGAAATGACAGTACTTCCAGTGCAGTTTTGGTAATGATAGAAAGGGAGTTGTTGTAGAGACAGTAGTGAGGAGAGAGCCCTCTTGGGGCATCCTTGTGGAAAAGACAGTTAACTAGGAAAAATAAAGTTAAAAAGATTGATTATAGAGTGTACTATGTGTTTAGAACTTGTAGAGGCCATTGTAGATAGGATAAGGCCCTATAGCTGAAAGGTTGTAAATGGGTCTAGGGGGTCCGGGGCAACATCACTCCAGTGCCAAAGGCAGACATGAGAAAGAACACAGAATGCTATGGGAGAAAAGGGAGTCATTTGCAGGGGGAATGTGGGGACAGGAAAATAACCGTGGATTTTGAGTAAGGCTTCTAAGTTTGAATTGTCTTTTGCAAAGATAAAAAGAATGAATATGGCCAGCCAGAATAAAGCCTGTCAAAAAATATACACATATGTATTTCATTTTAGGTCTACTACTTTTATCTCCAATTTTATTTTAGTCAATGTTTTAATGTCACAAGTCTTGATAAAGGCCTTCAGATATGAGAACCCAGAAGAATTTTAAAAAGTACTTTTGTGATCTTTTCTATGAACTTTTTTCCTGAACATATTCCAAAAAATTGGAATAAGAAAATAAGAACAGTGTTCCTGCAACATAGGTTGTCATTGAAGGCACATTGAATTGGGAGTTAGTTGGGTCCTAATTCTGACTGTACCACTTCCTAACTAATAACCTTGGGCAAACTATGACTGTGAAACTATATCTTGATTTCTGACCTTTATGTCCTCATAATGCTTTATACAAACAATAGAACAGAAAGTTTATGTACGACTCTTCACAGAATTTGTAGTCATAGTTTGTTACATTTTTTCCAGTAGCCCAGATAAAATCAACTGTGTCCTTCATCACCAGACACAAAAAAAATTTAAAAATTAATGAAGAAACAGGAAAAGTTTTACCATTAAGTTAGTTGAATAGCTCTTGGTTTCTCATCTGAGAGGCAGAATAAGATTTATTCATTCTTTTAAAAACACTGTGTGAGTAAGTGCTGAAGATGGGAAGCTAGGAGCTCACAATATATAGAGGTAGATAGTGAGTATTGCATTATCGTAAAGGCCTGACCTGTGTTCATGGATGTTTAACTGCTACCACAAATGTATTTTCATCTGAGGTTTGGTTAGAAATACTGCCCTGAAGACTCAGATTATATCAAGTAGATCCCTTCTGTGACATGCTGGGACATTTTCTATCTCCTGCATCACTTAAAAGAAGTGACTTATCTTTGGAATTGCACTAACTCAAGAAGTTAAGTGGATAGAGAATCTTGTCTTATTCTGGGTATATTTGAAATTTTCTTAAGTTTGTGAAAATGGTAAATAAAACTCTAGAAGTAGTAGTTACTAAGAATGATACTTAGGTCAAGTTATAGTCAATGAAAATTTGTATTCAGTGACTATGGGATGTATCGTTCCCCCCACACACCCCGCCTCCTTCTATTTCACTCAGTTCCTTTTCTGAAAACATTGTCACTATAGATAAAATTAGCATCACAAAACAGTCTTTGTTTTGCTGAAAAAGTGATGTCTAATTAAAATTTAGCTATATTTTAGCAGTCAAGATTCCAAAAGTTTTACAAACTTTGTAACACAAGTTTTGAAGCTTTTAAAATAAATGTCATTAATACACTTGAAATTATTTGGTGAATGATTATACTTCGAGAATTCTAGAGGAATTTTATGAGTAAATCATGTTACTAGGAGATAGTTTTAGGTTCTAGATTAACAGTGACTTTGTATGTTTTTAATCGTTAAAATAAATAAGTGCTGCTCGGTGTAGTGACACATGCTTGTAATTCAGGAGGATCGCAAGTTTGAAGCTAGTCTAAGCAATTTAGCAAAGCCCTAAGCAACTTTGTGAGATCCTATCTCTAAAGAAAAAATAAAAGGGATTGGGGATGTAATTCAGTGGTAAAGTGCCCCTGGATTCAATCTCCAGTATCAAACAAAAAGTAAATGCTGCATGTTTTTGTTTTCCCTGGATTGGCGATTGAGTATAGAGCTTTGAGTCCAATAGACCATATAGTAGTCATCTTTTATGCACAGGGGACAGGTCCTAAGACCCCCAGTGGATGCCTGAAACTGCTGATACGTACTCTATATACTATTTTTTCCTTTTACTTACCTGTGAAAAAGTTTAATTTATAAATTAGGCACGGTAAGAGATTAACAATCACTAATCATAAAATGGAACAATTATAACAATATATCGTAATAAGTTATACGAATGTATTTTCTCTTTCATAATGTCTTATTGTGCTGTACTCTTCCTGTGATGATGTGAGGTGAAACAGTGCATATGAGATGAAGTAGAGTGAAGGATGTAGACATTGTGACTTAGGCTACCACATAGAGTTACTTAAACATAAGCATTGTGATATCCGAACTGGCTAGCACATAACTTGCGTGCGGGTAGTGTATACAGTTTGGATAAACTGGACAATGGAATATTTATGTCCTGGGTGGGATGGAGCTAGATGGTGCAAGATTTCATACGTTATATAGAATGGTGTGTAATCCAAAATTAATTGTATTATTTCTGGAATTTTTCATTTATTATTTTTAGCTGCAAAATAATTGACTACTGGTAACTGAAACCTCAGATAAAGGGGGGCTAAGTTTACAGGCCCCAACATGTAAACTAACTCTGTGACCTTGGGCATATTATTTTCTTAACCTTAATTTGCACATTTGCAAATGGAATGATAATAGTACTTATTGTTCTGTGTAAATATATGGGTGTGAGGACTAAATAAGACAATCTATTTTAAAAAGCCTTTGAAATTGTCTAAGTAATCCAGATTTATTAGCTTCAGAATAAAAGGTTTTCATGATCTTGGCTCTAGCTTGCCATACACTTCTCACCTGGTCAGTCACATCACTCTGGTTCTACTCTTATTGACACTTAGGGATCAGTATTTGGAGTTCTTTATTAGGAGTCCATGGATCAAAAGTATGATCTCAGTTACTCCTGTGATTAAAATTTTGCTTGTGAGTTTTCAAGTGCATTATTTTGGGAATGATTATTTTAATTTTTATTTGTATCTTCAAGATCCATGATATATGGTTTTTTTTAAAAAAATTTAGTTGTTGATGGACCTTGATTTAAGTTATTTATTTACATGTGGTGCTGAGAATTGAACCCAGAGCCTCACACATGCTAAGCAAGTGCTGTACCACTGAGCTGCAACCCCAGCCCACAGTTTTTTTTTTTAAAGCAAGTATTTATCAACTGACTGATCTCCAAAAGGATAAAATTACTACTTTGACAGAATTTCAGGTTGTCAAGCATTCTCAAGTCTTTCCCTTTCATTGTGCCATTTTGCTGTTCTATAATTCTCTCTCTCTCTCTCTCTCTCTCTCTCTCTCTCTCTCTTGGCATGGCAGAATTTCCTTCTTTAATGCTCAGCACAAGTGTTATCTGTGAAGTTTCCCTGATTTCATCAGACAAGTTTCCTCTTGTTTGTTTTTTGACACTTTGTGCATATCTTTAACATATTTTCTTGCTGTCAGTGTCTTAATTTAAGCTTCCTCCTTTGCAGCAACCTCTGCACTCTCTTGCCTTCTAAATGACCTTATCTGCAGTCCATCTTTGTGTTGTAAATATAATATTGAGTCACTCTATTCCTAAAAAACTTGAAGTAGTTTCTTTTTCCAAAGACATGGTAAAGCTTGGACTCATTAGCCAAGCCGACTAAGCTTTTTAGAACCTGGACCCCCCAACTCCCACTTTTCCAGTGTTGTTTGTTTTTCATTTCACCTTCACCAGTGTCCTTTTCTGCTTGATTAACCCTAGGATTCTCCCCCTCCTGCCTATTCATCCTTTAAGACCTGGCTCAGATATGGTCTATCAGAACATTTTTTGGATTTTAGCATACAGAATTAGGTGATTTTTCACCACAGTATTCTGTTAGCATCCTGTACATAAAGCCTGGTGTCTAAATATTTATTTCCATGTGTGTTTCTTGTATTGATGAGTAAGCCAACAAAAGCAAAGATCTTGTTTATTCTCTTTGGTATACTTAGTATCTACCAGTTAGTACAGTGCCTGGCACATAAAACTAATTTGTTGAATGCATTATATTGTGGGAACTGCACTCAAGAGATGAGTATTTTAATATAACACCTGACTAGAGGTGTGGCTCAGTGGTAGAGCTCCTGCTTAGCCTGTGTAGGAACTGGGTTCCATAACCAGCACCAAAACAAAACCAATTCATGTATCAGAAGGAACCCATAATGTAAAGTTTGGTTATATAAAAACAATTTTACCATGGAATATTACTGTAAAGGAGCAGAATAAAAGATTTTGGTCCTTTCTTGGAGACATTATCAACTTAAACCTACTCAAATAATAATATATACATTTACACGTGTGTAAAAAGGAACAGAGTTGATGGAGAGAGAAAATGGGAGGCAATATAGTATTGGTGAAGAGTTAGCCACCGAATAGTACAACAGTTTGGAGATGTTGAGATGGAGATCAATCTTCCCAACTCCTTGAGGTTGGTAACCATGAAGACTCTTGATCTTGAGGGGGAAAAACACATGACACACACACACTCTCTCTCTCTCTCTCTCTCTCTCTCTCACACACACACACACACACACAAACACACACTCTCTCTCTCACACACACACACACACAAATACACACGCACATTTTTTTTTCTTTTTGGTACTGGGTATTGAACCCAGGATTGCTCCACCACTGAGCTACATTCCTACCCTTTTTATTTTGAGACAAAATCTGGCTGAGTATTCTGTTAGCATCTTGTACATAAGCCTAGTGCCCAAATATTTGTTTCTATGCCCAGGCTGGCCTTGAACTGGTGATTGTTCTGCTTCCCCAGTTGCGGGCTTTATAGACCTGTGCCAGCGCACCTGACTCATATATTTTAAAATGAGTTTTTAGTGTATTACCTTCTTTTTTTTTGTCCTGCCTTCTCTTGGGAGAAGTCCAAATAGAAACTACATGACATGTTGTTATCATTGCAAGAGCTAGCTTTGTAGTGCTTGTGACCAAAAACATGCTATAAATGTGACCTGCGAAACAGTGAAAACTAGGTGCTATCATCTGCTGTGGTACTACTCTGTCTCTTGATGTATGTTGGGACCCCTACAGGCTTCTGTTTCTTCTATGGATCATGCTCTTCTGAACGGTGATAATTAAAAAATATAAATAGAAAGCACTACTTAATGCAAAAAAAATGGCAGACATACTGATAAACTGTGTTTTGTTTTCAGACACCTGTTACCTTTCCCAGATAGTCCATGGCTATCTTATCTAAAACAGCACTTCCAGCTTACCTTTGACCTTCTTAACACTGCTTTGTCTTCAGATCACTACTATCTGATCTGCCTGACTGTGTTTTCATCTGAAATCTAAGTGCCTTAAGGTGTTGACTGTTCTGTTTACTGGGTACTTAAAAATAGTCCCCAGAATAGTCCCTGGCTCTTAATGAGTACTCAATAAATGCTTGCTGCTCTTTATAGCGTTCTTTCCCTAAATCCTCTGCTAGACTTTTCGGGAGTTAACAACCAAGTCTTACCTGTCTTTAAGGAGAAAGCAATTTTTGCTGCTTCCCAACAGGAACCAAACCTTTTTTATTTGTATCTTGATTACCTTAGAACCGTTTTTTTTTTTTTTTAAACTCTTCTTAAAAAATAACTTTATTTATTTTTATGTGGTGCTGAGGATCGAACCCAGTGCCTCACACGTGCTGGGTGAGATCTATCCCTGAGCCACAACCCCCAGCCCTACCTTAGAACCTTTAAACTGGGTTTGGGGCACTCCTGTAACCCCAGCAATTAAGGGAAGTTAAGGCAGGAGGATTGGGAGTTCTAGACCAACTTGGACAATATAGTCAGATCCTATTTCAAGTGTGTGTGTGGGCGGGGGGAGAACAGAACTTTATTTAAACAGACTTTATACAATAAATTCTATATAAATAATTTTAACAGATAAAAATTTATATATTAAAACTTTCATGCTGGCACAAAGCCAACTTGTAAACCATTATATGAAAAATTAGGGAGACTATAACTTCCTGAGTATCTTTTGTGTGCCATCCTCTCAGGTGGGTGTTGTTATTTACATTTTACAGATAGAGAACTGAAGCTCAGAAAATTAAGTAACAACTTTCTTAGGTCACACATCCAATAACCCGTGGCAAGGTCTTCAGACACCAAACCCTGCATGCTCTTTTTGCCCTGTATCATCATTTCCTAGGTTGCGTTTTGTGCCTCAAGATGTAAAAATTAGTAAACCTTATTCTTAAATTGAGTTTTCTGTTCATATAAATTAGGATAATAATGGGGAAAATGTTTCTTAATGTGTCTTTTGTATGTTAAGATCAGTGGGAATCTTCTAAAGAGACGTATTTTGTGCGGCATTTACCACTTACAAGGTCCAAGACGCTCTACCATGTCTAATGTTTATGTCAGCCCAAAAGTCACATCCCCCTCCACCCGCAACTAAAATGAAGTAAAATGTGATGGTGAAGAATTGGTTGCTTTGTCTTTCAGCATACCCCTGAAGATTTATTAAAAAAAAAAAAAAAAAAAAAAAAAAGACTGTGACCTTTCTCCCTCCATCCCTCTTTCCCTTTTGGCACACTACTGAGCTTTTTGTATTTATTGTTTGTTTGTGTCATATTGGGTATTGAACCAGGGGTGCTCAACCAGTGAGATACATCCTTATCACCCCTGCCACTTTTTTTGAGATAGGTTCTTGGTCAATTTCTCAGGCTGACCTCACATTTGTTCTCCTGCCTCAGCCTCCTGAGTTGCTGAAATTACAGGCATGTGCCACTCTGCCTGACCACACTATTGACATTTTGATTCTCTGCTTTCTGTCTAAAACATGACAGTGATCTTTCTTCCTCCCTCCCTCCCTCCCTTTGTCCTTTCCTTCATTCTTTCCTTCCTTCTCTCCTTTTCTGGAAATCAAACCCAGGCCTTGAACATCCTAGGCAAGGGTTATCCATTGAGCTACACCCCTGATTATGAGCTTTTTATGAAAAAAAATTCCCACCGAAGTTTTGCAAGTTTAAAATTATATTTATTTCATATAAAATGAGTTTCAATGTATTTGGGAGAAGTTGAGAATGAATTATATTTCAGACTTGGTCAAGGTTTATTCTTCAGATTTACTTGTATTGTAACATAGCTAGTCTAGGAATTACTAATGTAATTTGTGTATTTCTTCCCACTTTTGTGCTGATTTCTCCAATGTCCTTTTTTTTGAGTGCCTTCATTATTTATTTGTTATCTTTTTTTTTCTTTTCTTTTTGGTTTGTTTGTTTGTTTTAGATTGGTAGCATATTTTCATAGTATTTTTAGCATAATTTCATAGTATTTTTACTCCCAAGAAAATAACCTGAGTGTGTCACATTAGCCAGCATAATGTCTCATTAACGTGGAATTATTACTAGACAGGATAAAATGGATGACCTAGTTTTGGAATTGTTTTTATGATACATATTCATATAGAATAGTCATTTTTATTTGTGATTTATTTTTAATTTGTTTTTTTCATATGTATGTTTAAATACATATGGTATCTTAAATAATAAAACTAAATTATTTGGTTTTTATGACTCAAAACTAATACATGGTCATTCTAAAAACTTCAAACAATATTTATAAATGCATAAAGCATTGTGTTTTTTTTAGACAAAAGATTGCATACGTCTTTTATTTTTTAACTCTTATTCTTTTCATATAACATTTTTTAAACTGTTGTACAGTATTCCATTGTACCATCATTTATTGAGTATCTATTATGGACACTAAAGTTGTTTCTAAGCTTATTATTACAGACAATGCAATAAAAAAATTTTTGTGCGTGTCATTCAGCATACATATGACAACAGCCTTAAGAAAACCTGAGAAGTAGAACTGCTAAGTTTACCTCCATAGGGATTTTCAATGATCTCTTCATACCAAGCAATGCATAAAAATGCTCATTTCCCCCATTCTTGCCAAAATTATAAAAACACCACATACATACACAAAAATGAGAAAATAACAAATACTTCATCTTTACTAACTGAAGAAAGCAAAGACATAAGTGATGTTATGTACCCTTTTCACATGCTAGGCAAGTGCTTGCTCTACCACTGAGCTACACCTTAATGAATCGATATAATATATATATATATATATATATATATATGAAATTAGCTCTGTGATGAATTGTAACCATGTCTTCCCCCAGTTTGCCATGTCTTTTACGGTAGATTTATTTATTTATTTGTTTATTTATGGTACCAGAGATCGAATCCAGGGGCACTTAAAGATGACTGAGCTACATCCCCTAAAGCATTGTTTAACATGTCTGAGGCCCTGGGTTCAATCCTCAGTATGGCAAAAAATGCATAAAGCACCCAGTAAAAGTACTACATAAACTCAGCTGTTTACAGCTTGTTGTATTTATCAGATTTTTGGAAAAGTATGTATAGAATGTATTTTTATGTAAATATTAAATTTTTAAATTGACCAAGCAATTCATGAATACATTCTCATTGTAAAATACTGAGTAACACACACAAAAAAATAAAAAGTGAAAGCTGCATCCATGCCCTCCCTTATGTTCTAGTACTGTTTTATCCTAGGGGGTTCATTGTTAACAGTTTAGGAATTTATATTTGAAGAGTTTTCTGTATGCTAAGTACTTACACATGTGCTATTTTTAGAAAAATTACTTCAGTTTTATTTATATAGTAAAACTTGCTTATTTCACTAATACAGAAACTTGAAACTTTTTTTATTAAATATATCCAAATTTACCGTATTTAAGAAATAAGCACATAGTGCAGTATTCCACGAAAAACTGCATTGGTTTTTAAATTCTACAGGTAGTAAAACTTCAATACTTACCTTTAAAAAATTATTTTAAAAATATAATGCCTATATCAAAAGTGATTTCAGTTTTTTAAAAACTATAAATCCAAGGATCAAAGCAAAAAATATGATTAGATAGGGTTTTAAGGAAAAGCTGAAGCTCCTTTCCTTCTGCTCTTTATTTCTCCAGTCACTTCCCAGAGGAAACCCTTGTCTTAGTCTCTTGTATGTCCTTAAAAACTCAAGGACTGGGGATGTAGCTCAGTTGGTAGAGTGCTTGCCTCAAATGCACAAGGCCCTGGGTTCAATCCCCAGCTCTGCAAAAAAATTTAAAAATTAAAAGATTTTAAAAAAACCTCAAGTATACTTTCACAATTTAGTTTTTAATTTAGTATATTGAGAACATTTTTCTTTATCAGTACATTTTGGCAGGCATCATAATCAATTATTCATGTTCTTTTTTATTATCACAAATAGTGTTTCAGAGACTATCTTTAAATATTAAACCTTGGTTATTTATATCTGTAGTATAAATTCCTGGAATTAAAATTACTAGGTTAGAGAGAATGTTGTTTTTAATTTTGATGGTTTACAAAAAATTGAATATATACTTCTACCTGTGCTATTTTGGACATCCTCTTTCCTTATTTCCTTGCCAACCTGGTGTTAAACTTTTAAATATTTGCCAGTCTGTTGGGTAAAAAGTTATTAACACATTATTACTTTTCATTGAAACATAATTTGAGTGTTTTTTCAGACATTAAATATTTGAGTATCAGACATTAAAATTTTTGCAAGATTTTTTTTATATAACTCTCTTGAAATGTTATTAGTTAAAAGTCATTAAAACTAGATTTTGTCTAATCACTGACTTTGACACTACCATTTTGAAAGTCTGTGCTTATTTATGTTTTCAAGAAGCAGAACATATCCTGAAGAATAACAGTCACAGCCTAACCCTGAAGACATTGGAATGTGTGATACAGTTAGCGATTGTGGTTTTGAGAGATTTGTCAGTGTAATCGTTTATTGATCAGACATTGATCTTTTCTATACATTAGACTCTAGGAAGACAAAGTCATAACTGAATAACTATAAAGACCTGGTGTTTTCCACTAAGTAACTTTAGCTTACATTATGAGCTCTTAAGTTTTCTAGCAGAGTTCCATACCACTTGAAGGATCTGTGACGTTGGGCCAAACCAGTTTATTGTGTGGGGAACTTCAGATTGTTGCTTGGCTAAGGTGACCTTTAAGTTGATTCTGCTCCAAAATTCTGTAATTATATTGAAAAATGTTTGCTAATGATTAATTTTAAGTTTTCTCCAAACATTTGTTTATTGTATTATCTATTTATTTAAAAGAATTTTTAGTTGTTAATGGATCTTTATTTTGTTTATTTATATGTGATGCGGAGAATCAAACCCGGTGCCTCACACATGCTAGGCAAGTGCTCTACTACTGAGCTACAACCCCAGCCCTGTTTATTGTTTTATTTTTGAATTAAATGAATATCTGTAAGTCTTATTTATGCCATAGTGAAACATTGTATAAATTACAAAACAATGGAATGACATTTTTGTAAACTTATTTAAATGTGAATGTTAATATTATATTCTTGTCCCTGATGGGTTATCATTTACCTCTCTAGAGTAAATACCCATCCCAAAGGAAGTCATTCTACTAATTTGAACTAAAACTATTTGTTTAATTGTTGTGTTTCTTTGTTTTTTTCTTTTGTAGTGAAATCTTGAGTTCAGTCTTAAAAGGAGTTGGTAAATAAAAATGTTAAATCTGGAGCAAATTATCCCATAAAGTTCTAACAGTAATGCAGATAAAACATCATGTTTGGCTCAATTTCATGTTTTAGTGTTGTATAAAATAGAGAAAAAATATATATATATATATGCACACACATTTGAAGTTAGGAAATTTCACCTGGTTTTGGTGGT
Organism: Sciurus vulgaris; assembly: GCF_902686455.1. NCBI lineage: Eukaryota > Metazoa > Chordata > Mammalia > Rodentia > Sciuridae > Sciurus > Sciurus vulgaris. The sequence continues at coordinate 29,964,226 of NC_136461.1, forward strand.
ACTGGGGATTGAACCCAGGAGTTCTGTACCACTGAGCTGATTCCCCAACCCTTTTAATTTTTTTATTTTAAGATAGGGTCTCAGTAAATTGCAGAGACCTTGAATTTGTAATCCTGCCTCAACCTGTGGAGTAACTGGGATTACAGGTATATGCCACTATGCCCATCAGGATATTTCACTTTAAATCCTCATTTCAGTATTCTTGTCAAACATAGGTGTCTGCAAAACTCTTAAACGTTGACGATAACATGATTTAATAAAAGTATAAAACATAAAAGCAAATAATGACAGAGTACTTGCTATGTGGTAGTCAGTGTGCTGGGTTCTGGTTGACAGTGCTGAAAAAAAAAAGCAGATAGGGTTCCTGCCTTGATTCTCTGGTAGAGAAGATAAACATTAATACATTTGCTTATGGTGCATAAGAGCAATAGTTACTGTTTGATGATCATGTGTGTTTATCTACCTTCTAACCAGTTTGTCCTTAGAGAACAGGAACATAGGTAAAATAACTCTTAGTGGTACTGGGAATGGAGCTCAGTGGTAGAGTGCTTGCCTTGCTACTGTGAGTTGCATGGGTTTTATCCTCACTAATATGAGCTAAAACAAAACAAAATACCTTCCAGGCTTGTAGCCCAGTGGTAGCATGCTTGTCTAGCATGTGTAAGGACCCTGGGTTCAATCACCAGTGTAGGAGGGGCAGGAAGCCAACAAAATCAAACAGAAAAGCACCACTTCTCAGTACCTATCTCTTGTATAATAATTTGAAAATCTAATATAAGTGATTTCTGAATAAGTCGCATTATTGCTTTCTAGTTAATATAGCTTAGAAGGAGATGATTATCCTTATCATATTTCTTTAATCAGCTTTGTTGAGTTTGGTTGCCAAACTAAAATTGAAGCTAGTGTGTGCTTCAGAAGAGAAGGGAAAACAGGAATGCAAGACTCTATCTTGGACTGGATGAGGGCTTTTTATAAGGTATTGTAGGTTTTGAAATGTTAAAACTAAAATGTGTTTTTTAACTTTCTAGAACCGTAAAACATTTGAGCCCTAACAAAAGAAAGCTTTTGTTATTGTGTATAATGCCTTGGGGTAGGAACCAAATTTGTTTATAGTGTTTTTTTGGGAATGGGGATGGAATTGGATGGATAGGCTGTGGACTTTCACTTCTTTGTTGTATATAACATTTAAAGTGGTAGGAGTGAGTGAATTGTATTTATTTGTGTATGTCAGTATTCAAATAAAATTTAAATGGGTAAAAAGGTAGTGTTCTGTATGTTGCTGTAAAGGAATATGCAAGATCTGTTGTAAAAAAATGAAAATAAAGCTATTTTCTCAATTTATAAAGAAACGATGTCTAGAACATGTTTTGAAAGACAATTGCTAAAGTATTATTACTTGTTACATTTCAGTGAACAATTAGTGAGACATTCTCTTTGTTTCTTGTGTTTTTTTTTCTTTTTTTTTTTTTCCAGTACAGGGGATTGAACTCATGGGTGTTTTACTTCTGAGCTACATTCCCAGCCCTATTTATTTTATTTTATTTTACTTTATTTTATTTCATTTTATTTTATTTTATTTTATTTTATTTTATTTTATTTTATTTTGAGACAAGGTCTCAGTTGCCAAGGCTGACTTCGAACTTTCCATCTTCCTGCCTCAGCCTCCCAGGTTTCTGGGATTACAGGCATGAGCCACCTTGCCTGACTTCTTGTATTTGTTTGTTTGTTTAAGGAAAGGTCTGGCTGTGATGCCTAGACTGGACCCAAACTCCTGGTCTCAAATGACCTTCTGACCTCAGCCTCCTGAGTAGCTGGGACTACAAACATACACCAGTGCACCTGGTGGTTGTTGGTGGTATTATTTTCTTAAAACTTTTTTTATTTGTTCTTTTTAGTTATACAGTAGAATGTATTTTGACATATCATACATACATGGAGTATAACTTCCCATTCTTGTGGTTATACGTGATAGTTACATTGGTTGTGTATTCATATATGAACATAGGACAGTTATGACTGATTCATTCCACTTCCTTTCCTGTTCCCATCTTCCCCCTCCCCCTAGTTGTGTGTTAGCATCTGCATGAGAGAACATTCAGCCTTTGGTTTTGGGGGGATTGGCTTATTTCACTTAGCATGATAGTCTCCAGTTCCATCCATTTACCTTCAAATGCCATAATATCATTCTTCTTTATGGCTGAGTTATTATTTCCATTGTGTATATGTACAACATTTGTTTATTCATTCATCTGTTGAAGGGCATTTAGGTTGGTTGAATAGCTTAGCTATTTTGAATTGAGCTGCTATGAACATTGATGTGACTGTATCACTATAATATGCTGATTTTAAGTCCTTTGGCTGTATACTGAGGAGTGGGATAACTGGGTCAGATGGTGGTTCCATTCCAAGTTTTCCGAGGAATCTCCATAGTGGTTGCACTAATTTGCAGTCCCACCAGTAATGTATGAGTGTACCTTTTCCCCCACATCTTTGCCAACATTTATTGCTGCTTGTATTCTTGATAATTGCCATTCTCACTAGAGTGAGAATTATTATTAGTTTTAGTACTACTGCTACTACTTCAGGGAATGAAACCAGGACCTCCCACATGCTAGGCAATTCCATCACTGAGATACATCCCAGCCCTTTTAAAAATTTTATCATGAGACAGGGTCTCATTAAGTTACCCAGAATGGCTTTGAACTTGCAACCCTCCTGCTTCATACTCAGTAGTATCTGGGATCACAGGCATGCACTTGTGCTTTTTACCATCTATAAATTACTCTTTTAAACTACTTTTCTTGTTGTCACTTGTTTCAGTATTTGTCATTGTTTCCTGTCTTTTTTTTCCCCCGTTTTACTTAATATTTACCTTATATTGGATATGGGGGGATACTCTTTGGTAGCATCCTGCGGCTTTCTTGCCTCTTGATTATCTTAGGCTGACTGGGTATGGGGATCTAGGCTGAAAAATCAGTCATGCTCAAAACTTTGAAAGGTTTTCTACTTTTTAAAACATTTAATATCTCCAGCATATAAAATAGTTAAGAGTATATTCTGATGAACATAACTGAAGAATACCTATGTATCCTCTCACTGATAGCTTCTACCTTCTGCCACCATCTGATTTGGATTTTTTTTTTTTTTTTTTTTTGCGGTACTGGGGATCGAACCCAGGGCCTCGTGCTTGCAAGGCAAGCACTCTACCAACTGAGCTATCTCCCCAGCCCTGGATTTGGATATTTAATCATTCCTTGACTCTCTTCGATTTGTATTTATACATTTTAGAACAATGTGTAGTAGTATTTTACAGGGGTTTCTGCTTTACTTAATATATTTTTCTGAAAAAATTTAACATGTTTCTAGTATATTTCCACTGGTATGTAGTATTTCATTGTGTAATTATATCAGTGCATGTCATTATTCATTCATTGATGAATTGAGAGGCATTAAAATTAACTGCTGGATTGGACATCCTTCCAGTGTATCTTTAAACACATGCACTAGAATTCTCTAGGGTATATACTTAAGGTAGAATTTCTGGGTTCATGTGTAGGCTTTATCATCAACTTCAATAAATATTAACTACCAAGTTGTTCTCCAAAGTATTTGACGAGTTTATGCCGGTTGTTGATGTATAACAGTTAAATTGCCTAACATTATTGCTAATACTTGATGTCAGTTTAATTTTAGGCATTCTAGCAGTGGACTATGATTATCTTAAGATAGTTTTAATTTGTATTCTTCTATTTGTGAAGAATTGCTTATCTTTTTAACATTTATTGCTGTTCATATTTCCTCTTCTGTGAATTGCCTTATTTTCTGCTCATTTTAAAAAATTGAGTTGTCTTTAACAGTTTTTATGAAATTGTTATGTTATAGCTGTTTCTTGGTTATATGCCTTGGAAATTGCTTCTCAGTTTATCTTTTCACTTTTATATTGCCTTGATGCACAGAAGTTTTATTGTAATAAGCATCATGTTTGTTATTTGAAATGCAAAACTTATTTCTATTTATGCTTTGTTTTGCTTTCCATAGCCCATTTGCATTTTTAAAACAGCCTTATTGAGGTATAATTGACCTATAATAAACTGCTCATATTTAAATGTACAGTTTGATAAGATTTGGCATATCGTTTCACATGCATGAAATAATTCATCATAATCAAATATAATGATTTATATCCAATGTCCCTGGAAATTTCTTCTACTTCTTTGTATTTGTTTTTTTATCCCCTACTCACATATACACTTACATTTCTGTACAATTACTGATCCACTATAGATTAGGTTGCATATTTTAGAATTTTAGTGTAACTAATCATACAGTCTCTTTTTGACCTCTTTCACTAAGTATAATTATTTTATTCATTTTGTATAAATCAATAGTTAATTCCTTTTATTGAAGAGCATGTTATTATATTTGTTTCGTCATTCATCTGTTGGTAGATATTTGGGTTGTTTTCAGTTTGGGGCTTCTGCAAATCAGTCTGCTAGGAACATTCCAATATGTTTTTGTGTAGACAAATGCTGTTTTCTTTTTCTTGGGTAAATACTTAGGTGGAGTGGTTGGGTCATATGATGGCTTTTCCAGGGTTGTTATATCATTTTACATTCTTATAAAAAATGTATGAAGGTTCTAGTTTTCTATCTCCTGATTAACACTTGGTGTGGCCAGTTTTTTAGTTATAGCTCCTTACAAATTAGTGATACCTCATTGTGGTGCTAATATGCATTTTTCTCATAAGTTATTATATGGAGTGTTTTTCCATTTTTCCATTTGCTTATTTGCTATCATTTGGTGAAGTGTCTTTTAACATTTAAAAAAAAAAAAAAAAAAAAAGGTTTTCTTACCCTTGAGGCTTTCCCTCCCCTGTACTGGCAATTGATCCCAGGGCTTCCCATGTGCTAGACAAGCACCCTACCTCTACAGCAGCCCTTTATATTTTGTTTTGAGATGGGTCTTAACTTTGTTCAGGTGCCCAGGCTGGCCTCAAACTCCTGGGCTTAAATGATCCTCCTGCCTTAGCCTCCTGAGTAGCTGGGACTATAGACATGTGCCATACCTAGCTGGAACTTCTTTTTTCAATATGAATATCTAAATTTTCCAATATCATTTGTTGAAAAACTATCCTTTCCACTGAATTGGCTTTGCACCTTGTTGAAAATCAGTTAGCCATATGTATAGGAATCTGTGTCTAGATTATTTTGTTTCATTGATCTGTTTGTCTGCTTTAATGCCAATGCCACACTCCTGTTTTTCAAACAAAATATATGAAAGCTATATTGCACATAGCAACTGGAAGTAGAATGGAGGGAGGGGAGAATATGGAGTTATATTTTAATGGGTTCAGAGTTTCCATTTCATAAGATGACAAGAGTTCTGTGGATGAATGTTGGTGATGATAGCATAACAGTGTGAATATACTTAGTATCACAGAACTGTACACTTAAAAGTGGTTCGTATGGTAACTTTTATGCTAAGTGTATTTTACCACAACTTTATAAAAAGCCATATTATAGTGGGGCTTGGTGACACATGACTTTAATCCCTGCTGCTCTGGAGGCTGAGGGAGAAGGGTGACAAGTTTTTGAGGCCAGCCTAGGTAACTTAATGAGACCCTCTCTCAAAAAATTATTTTTAAAAGGACTGGGAATATAGCTTAGTGGTAGAGAGCACTGGCCTAGTATGAGTGAGACCATGGCTTCCATATCCAGTACCACAAAACAAAACACCAAAACTATTATAGCGTCCAGTTCAAGACTGATATTAAAAAATCAAGACCCAGAGAGATTATCTTTTTTTTCATTATATATATTTTCTTCTTAAATTAGAGCTTTATAGTTATGTATAGTAGTTGGGTTCATACTAGTCAACTCACACATGCATGGAATTCGATTTTAGTTCATGATCTGGATAGGTTCTCTTATAAATGATGGGGCATTAATTGAAATCCAAACAGCCAAAAGGTGTGTTAGACATTTCCCTCAGAATTGCAGTACTTTTACCCAGCATGACAAAGTTTAGATTTAAAAATCTCCAGACTTAAAAAGTGTTGTAGATCAGTCCTTTTAAGAGTAGCAACTCACTGAAGCAGAAATGGGGGATAATTTGTCTTTTTCCTCATCCCCCCCACCCCAGTAATCTTCCTTTTGCATACTTGCTTGGTTTCTTGAACATTTCTAATCTAAAATCTTGAGACAGCACTTTAAAAAAAAATTCTGGTAGCATATACATAACATACAATTTGCCATCTTAACTTTTTGTTTTTGAAATGGGGTCTTGGTATGACCTCAAACTCATGAGCTTAAGAGATCCTCCTGCCTCAGCTTCCTGAGTAGGGGGACTACAGGTGTGCACCAAGAGTACCTGGCCTCAACCATTAAGAGCACAATTCAGTGGCATTAAGTACATTCACATTGTTTATGAGAGCTATAATCTGATCAGTCCCTTCTCATTTGAATGGACTGGCTGGGTGGTAACTGTAGGCAGGTGGGTGCAGCTGAGGAAGCAGGTCACTGGGGACTACCTTGAAATGATTCATCGCCCCAGTGACCACCACACCCTTCTGCCATAATATTCTGCCTTACTTTGGGCCCAGGGCAATGGAGTCAGCCAATCATGGACTAACCCTCCAAAACCGCAAACCCAAATAAACTTTTCCTCCTCTAAGTTGTTCTTGTCAAGTATCTTGGTCATAGCAGTGAAAACCTGATTAACACAAGTGGTATTTCATTGCAGTTTTGATTTGCATTTGCCTAGTTATTAGTATTAGGCATCTTTTCATGTGCTTATTGGCCATTTGTATCTTTGGAGACATGTCTATTAAAGTCTTCTGGCCATTTAAAAATTATTTTTAAATGATTGTGTCTTAGAAATTTTTGAATGTATTCTAGATATTAATTCATTAACATGTGATTTGCAAATATTTTCTCCCATTCTGTGGGTTGCCTTTTTACTCTGTTGATAAGAGTCCTTCAAAGCAGAATTTTAAGTTTTAATGTCAACTGGTTTGTCTATTTTTATTTTATTGCTTGTGCTTTTGGTATGCTGTTCAAGAAATCATTGCCAAATCCACTGTTACAAAGCTTTCCCCCATGTGTTCTCCTAAGTGATTAATAGTTTTTAGTTATTATGTTTAGGTCTTTGATATATTTTGAATTTTTTTTGTGTGTCTGGTCTAAGGTAAGGTCCAATCTTAATTGTTTTGCATATGGCTATCTGGTTTTCCTGACACTATATAATGAATAGTCTCGGTCTACTTGTTGAGAATTATTTTACCATATATAGAGAAAGATTTATTTCTGGACCATCTGTTAAATTCCATTGGCCTTTATGTCTTTTATTGATAACATCAGTAATTAGATTTTAAGGTTATATCATTAAAGAAACAAATTATTTTTTGCTCAACCACAGTAGTGATGAAAAGATTATAAATTGAGTAAACAAAATATTGTATCATGCTGATTCTCAAAAAATTGTGTTTAAATTATATCTAAGAATTGTATAGCTCCTCAGTCTGTCACCATTTTATCCTGATAATAGGAATGTAAATTGGAACAAATTTTCTGGAGCAGAATTTGATATTCTGTAAAGTCTTCAAAATCATGCACCCAGCAATTCTATTTATAGGACATTATTCTAAGAAAATTGTCATGAATACATGGAAAAAGTTAGGCATAGGGTACTCATCTCAATGTTATATGTAATACTGCAAAGTTAGAAAGCATGATGTCCATAAATAGAGAATGAGGTAATAAGTTGTGGTAGCCACACAAGGTTGTACAGTCATGAGAATACTGTTGTTGAAGAAAACTTTACAATAAATGTAGAGACATATAGGATGAGTCTATTAAAATACTTTAAGCATTAAAGAAACTGTCAGTATTACCAGTTAACAGTATTCTGTTTTGGGATGGTGGTAATAGTAAAATATATGATATTACTATTATGGCAAAACAGCAAAAGGTATTTTTTGAAGTTGAAAATGAAACAAAGTTAGAAAGCATACTTAAATCCCTGATAGGATCTGTATCTAAAAATAATCTTGGTAAGCTGGGATGACGGATAATAAGATTTAATCAGTACAGAAGAAAAATTATAAATAGGTGAATGGACTAACAATTAGTGGGGTTTTTTTGGTTTTGTTTTGTTTGGTGTTGTTTGGCCTTAAAAAAAAAAAAAAAACAAATCAGCCATAGCCATGCACATTGGTGTACAACTTTAATCCCAGCTGACTTGGACATTGAAGTAGGAGGATCACAAATTGGAGGTCAGACTCAGCAATTTAGTGATACCCTGTCTCAAAATAAAATTAAAAGGATTGGGGATATAACTCAATGGTAGAGTGCCCCTGGGTTCATTCCCCAGTATCCAGAAGAAAAAAAAAGTAGTCAATTGTAACTAATATACAAAGTGTGAATTGGGGCACAGTGACAGCATAAGTAAAAGATTTAGGGTTATAATTTATTTTAACCATTGACTCTCTCAGTTTAAGCAGACTACTGTTCTCTTCCTGTTTTGTGTCATCTCATACCCAGCTTATTTTCTTCACAAGAAACATCCAGTACTTTATTAACTGATATTTAAGTCTCTTCACCATTTATCCCCCATTTGCCCTAGTAGTCATTTTCTGACTTTGTTCAAGATGCTCTGTCTTTGGAGTCCTCCCATTCCCTTCATCTTTGCATTTTAAAACTTGACTTCATACTTCAGAGATTCCAGCTCAAGTGCTGCTTCCTCCTGGAAGTCTACCCTGTGTAGTGCAATCAATTTTATTCAAATTTATAATTTTGAGACATTCATATCTAAGAAATTTCAATCAAACTAAAAGTTTCTTTATATGCAAAATTCAAAATAATGCACACCTTTCTTTGTTAAAATCACAATAGTTCCTTTTGCCATGAAATGTTCAGTTTTCAGAATAAATACCAACTATCTTTTGTCAGGTTTGTGCAAACCACTAGCATTCTAAAGTATGGGTTGTCAGCAACATTGCTGGAATACTTGTCACTTTAGAATGGAAATTAGATGTACACTCTTGGGAAGATGACCATGATACTACTTGCTACAAAATATTAAAGATAATGCCAAGGAAGAAGGAGCAGAACTTGAAAACATATTTAAGAGAATGGTAGAATTGTGCATTCTGAGACAGTACAAAGCTTAGTGATAAGTGTGGTCTTTGGAGCCAGATGGCCCTAGTTCAAATCCTGAATCCAACACTTACCCCCTGGATTACTTAAGGCAAATAATTTAATATGTTTCCTAATTTTTAAAATGGGCTGGAGGCCTGGGGGTGCAACTCAGTTGTGGAGCACTAGCCTAGCTTATGCCAGACCCTGGGTTCATCCCAGTAAGTATTTGTGTATCTAAATATATATAAACATGGGAAGGTATAGTAGAAATACTAGGCAATGAGAATTTTTCACCCTCGTTATAATCCTATGGGACCATATTGTATATCCTGTTATTCAGTACATGACTGTAAAGCATGAAGGCTCTTAAAGTGTCTAACCCTAACCCTAACCATGTGCCCAATACATATAACCACAAACCAAGTATGGTGGTGTTATACCCAGCTACTTGGGAGACTGAAGCAGGAGAATTGCAAGTTCATGGATAACTGGGTAACTTAGCAAGACCTGTCTCAAAATTAAAAATAAAAAGGGTTAGCGAGTGCAGCTCAGTGGTAGACCTCCCCTGGGTTCAATACCCAGTACCAACCCCAATATAAATAAATGTGTGTGTGTGTGTGTGATCATTCTCTCAGGGAAATTAGTACTGAACTATGTGAGTTTTAAGTTGGAATGCATCCCTTGCAAAAAATGTGACATCCTGCAAGAAATTGTCCCCTCTTGAGAGAATAGAGTCAGGATGCTGTTCATCTATTTGAAAACATGTAATGAGGAATGTAGATAGAATTTGGGGAGATACTTCTTTTCCTCTTTGTAACTGTATAATGCTTATTAAAGAAGCAGACAGAATGTTGTGTGTAATCCTATTACTAATACTCCAGTGCTAACCATGCCAGCATTTTAGTTTTCTCCTGGTCTTTTTCTCCCTGTGCATTTTTTAAATGTACAAATATATTGTGATTACAACACACATACAGAACTGGAGGGTATTTGGCCTACAGAGGTGAACTCTTGAAACAGTCTAGATGAGGGATGTTGGGGTCCTGGTTTAGTTCATTGACTATAGAGATAAACTATAGAAACAAGAGAATAAGGTATTTCTGAGATGAAATCAACAAACTTTGATATGGTGGTTTCACAGATAATATTTTAGTTTTGGCTTCTGAAGAGGCAGATAGAAAATGGAAGGAAGAGTATATTTGCTGGGGAAGATGTTTGGTTTTGGACATATTCAGATTTGAAGAGGACATACAGATGGGAATGCATAATAGGTAGTTGAGGCATGTAATAAAGGCTTGACAGAGTGATCTGAGGGTAATATACTTGTGATGTGAATGAGCGCGTCCCCATTAAGAGTGTTTAGAATAGTCATATTTGATGCCTAACTTGGCTAATTTTTTAAAACATCTCAATATGCATTATCCTTTAAAGGCAATAATAGTTTTCATTCTTAGTAGTGGGCTACCACAGTGTAGATGTTGGTGGAATAAATGACTTTACTGAAATAAAGCGAAGAAGCCATCAATTTAATCTCTCTAGAATGTCACTGAACTTGAAGGGGTCATATTTATTATTTATGCACCATTTCTCCTTCAGTTTTGTTTATGTCTTCTAGAATTTAAAAAGAGAAACGAGAGACCTCTGTTTTTTTCTTTACTGCTCCTGATGGGGTTTTATTTACATGAAGTATTTAAAATGTTATTTGGGTGACTATAATTCATTCAGCCTAATCTTGCATTGAAAAAAAAGAAGGCTGGGGAGATAGCTCAGTTGGTAGAGTGCTTGCCTCGCAAGCACAGGGCCCTGGGTTCAATCCCCAGCACTGCAAAGGAAAAAAAAAGAAGAAGAAGAAGAAGAAGAGAGAGAACTGGGAGAGTAGCTTAGCCCCTACCATGCGCAAGACTCTGGGTTCAATTCCCTGTACTGAGGTGAGGAGAGGAAGATATTATTGAAGAAGACTGTTCCAGTGATTCTTCAATTGCCTGGAGTATGTTCATAAGGGGGTATGTTATGGAGACTTCACTATTATTTGAACTAACATATGAGAGAGTGAAGACTTAAAAATATAAAAATATATATATCTGGGCTGGGGTTATGGATCAGTGGTACAGGACTCACCTAGCGTGTGAGGCTCTGGATTTGATCCTCAGCACCACATAAAAATAAAATGAAGATATTGTGTCCACCTACAACATATATGTATATATATATATATATATATATATATATGTATTTAATTTTTTTAAAAACTATAAATCAGTATAGAGCAAATTGTAAGCATAAATTCCACAGTCTATATAATATTAGGAATTGTGTAACTTGTGGAAGTTTTAATGGAATATCTGCATCAGAAGATATTAGATTGGTGGCAGGGTCTCCCTTAATGGGTGTGGGAATTGTGAAGAGGCCAGTCCTGTATGTATGTGTTCTGTCCTTTTTCTGTAGCAAAACTACAGTTTTTTTGCTAGTTGTAGCAAAACTACAACTAGCAAAAGTTGGTACTTTTTTTTTGTTGTTGTTGTTCCAGGGATTGAACCCAGGGGTGCTCTATCAGTAAACCACATCCCCCTTCCTTTTTATTTTATTTTTTTAGATTGAGATAGTGTCTCACTAAACTGCTTAGGGCCTTGCTAAATTGCTGAGTGTAGTCTGAAACCTGCAGTCCTCCTGCCTCAGCCTCCCAAGTCACTGAGATTATAGTTATGTGCCACCATGCCGGCTAAAAGTTCGTAAATTTGCATGTGTATTTTGGCTCTCATGTTGACTCAATTCTAAAAAGTTGTGAAGTTAGGTCCTATCTTTCTCCAGCACCTAGTACTGTATGATAATAATAAACTATCAATAAATATTTGTCAAATGAATAAAAAAAGTGAATATTCTGCAAATAGGGAGACTTGAGAATGTCCAGTAGATGTGGGTCAAGGAGTGGTAAACTTACAAAGATTGATAAGATATAGTATCTGATATAAAGGACTAGGGATATAATTTGGTGTTAGACTAGTTGTCCAGTATGCAAAAGATCCTGAGTTCAATCCACAATGCTATCAAAAGAAAATTTAGTGTCAATATAAATTTTTAAAGCTCCCTGATTGTTAGATTAACTGATGTAAGCAATAAGGAATTTGCTGACTTAATCCAGAATTCCTAACATTGATTTTAATATGTTTCTTGTTTATGTAACAGATGAGCACACATTTTCCATTCCTTCTCTCTACTCATTTAACTGGGAGGCAGAATTGTTTGAGGGTCAATTTTATGATTCTCTCATCATTTTATTAAAATTTGGAATTTAATTAAATGAGGACATGATGCTCTTCTGAAAATATAGAAAGTAGCCACTTACTTAAAGTATCTGCAACCAGGTAGCAAGATACTTAATTGAATGAGCATACTAAAATAGCTTAACTGATAATGAAGTGTGCAAAGATCAGACAGTTCAGTGTGTTGGTTAAGAGGATTTTCACTATGTACGGTATAATGACTTATATGTTTCCTTATAAGGGTCTTTAAAATTTTAAGCAACCAAGGCTGTGCTGTCATTTCTCAATTACCAGAACTGATAATAAGGACCATTTTTGTAGAAACTATAGCTGCAGAAAACCTGGTCAAGTCCTGCAGCACAATCATATCTATTTGTAGTTTTCTAGGCAGGAAAACCTAAGACAGGAAGTTAGGAAATCTTTAAGAAATTATTCTGGGGGGTAATAAATTTAGATCAGATATAGTGTATTTAAGATAAAACTACCCTTTAAAAATAAGACCTGTAAAAGTTATTCTTATCAAGTCTGTTAGGAACTCCCTAGCCCAGTTAGAATGTATATTCCAGGAGGAAAGTGGTTATAGCCTGCCTGTATTAGGCTTTGCACATAATTCAGGTCTTAACCTAACTAGGTATATCAGTTGAGCATAGACAAAAGAAAAAAGTATATAAACAGGAGAGAGAATAATTCCCTTGAAACTAGAAAGAGTTCTCAAATAAGAATTTGGCAGTAATTTTTCAGCACTGTCCAAGGAGAACATAAACCATCATTTGAACAAATTCTTAGTGATATGACACATGTAATTTGTCAAGCTTTAGTCACAGTTCCATTTAGTTTTGATTTTAATTCTATGCTCACCAAAAGTTATCACTCCTCAGCTGCCTCAGTATGAGGAATGGGAGGATGCTACACGGTGATGTGATCATCCCCTGTTGAGAGCAAATAAACTAGCTTTCAGTCTTTATGTTGAATTCTTTTTAAAGTAAAATAAAACTTGCCTTTTATATTTTGGTTAACATAAATTAATCCCTGGAAGCCTAATCAGTTTTTTGTGTACAGAAGAGGATTTCATGGAACCCTAGAGCTCCTCAGCCCTGTGTAAGAATAAGTTTCTACCCCACCCCTTGTCATCGTCATTCTCCTCCTCCTCCCTTCTCTCTCTCTCTCAAGTTAATGTTGTATTAATGAAACTCATTGTTTCATTTCAGACCTATAATGAGAACTATAGGCATTTTATGGTTCTGCTTTTAAATGTATTCTCATATCAAAAGAATAGTTCTGCCTTTTCTTTAATTCCACAGAAACAATTCTTTAAATGATGAAAATAGTATTCTTTTAATAAACCAGAGCCTTAAAAAGACTAATAAAGGGTGTATGCATCTGTTAGAAGAAAAGGGAAGGGCCGTGCTTTTGAGAACAAAGACAAATTGTTTCATTAGTTTTATTTGTAAAATAATTTAATATTCTTATTTTTTAGACTTTATTGCAATATGCAAGCAACAAGAATGCATCGGAACATATTGTGTATCTTCTGGAGGTATATCGACTTGCCATCCAAAGTTTTGCCAGTGCACGTCCATTTTTGACTACTGAATGTGAAGATGTCCTCTTGGTGCTTGGCAGATTAGTACTGTAAGTTTAAGAGTGTAAATCACTCTAAAAATTGAGTAACCTGTACCATAGTGTTTGCCTAATTTCTTTTTACAATGACATTTCATTTATTCTTCAAAGCACCATTAATGTAATAACTTTGAATGAAATTTCTTTGCTTTCTTCAGTTTCCCAGGGAATATATTCCAGGCAACATAATAATAAACAACATAATCTTACTGCCTCTGGAGTCTTTTTTCCTACTGTCTGAAGATCCAAGAAGGATACATTTTATCTCTGTCCCTTAGGCATAATTGATTCAAATGACAGAGTATCTGGAAACTGTGGTGGTCTTTGAGAATCACAATATACTTTGGGGAAAATAACCATGAAATCCTGCAATTCAGTTGTGTTATTTGGACTAGGGATAATTGAATCAGCAGAAAACATCAGGATACAATATAAGATCACCACCCTAAGGTCCATAGTCACTTTACTGCTGTTTTAATATTTGACTTCCTGGTAGCAAAATTACATCTTTAATGTAGTATCCATCAGTAAATTGAAAAAATACAAAAGCTATTCAGGTTTAGATTGGCATTACCGTATTCAGCTTATAGATGGTTTACTAGGATGACTTCTAGTCTAGGTAGTTCCTTTTACTTTTCTCTGGTCTGCCTTGTTTTCCTTCCTATTCTTCAAAGCCAAAACCTCTAACATCATACCTTTATGGAACACAAACATTCCTGGCTTTATAACCCCATTGTTCCTCCTGCCAAGTCTCATTTTTTCTGTTACCTATCCTAATCCCTAAGTAATAACGTAATATTCTGCGAGATTTTAGAGAGTTCTTGTTTGATTGGTATTTTGAGTTGTTCTTCATTCAAGTTGTTACACATTTCCTTTTAAAAAAATTCTTCCTGTCACTGTTTTCCCTGTGTCTGGGTAATGATTGGGACACAAAGAAGAAACTTTTTTTTCTTGTTTGGTTTGTTAGTGATGAAGAAATGACTGCCAATCATTTCTCTACAATCATTTTTCTACAAGTGACAGAAGCCTATATAGATGACAATTACATATATTTATCTCTTTATCAATTAAATTGGCAATAGCTTGAGCTCCTGTTTTTGATTTATAGAGCCAAAACTGTTCCTTTATGGGTTATCCCTCCTACTTAAACAAAACTGTTTGGGATATGATTTCTAAAAGGCTTATGTTCTTACCAAATCTGTTAAAGCAATAAGCTAAATATAAAGCCTTGTGGATTTTCTTTTTTAAAGTTGTAAAGCTAATATATCAATTTGAAGAGTGAGAAAGTTTAAAATAATCTCATCTATGTAAAATGTGTATTCAGTGTTGCCTGCATACTGTAATTATTACTGTAACCACCGTTTTATACTTAGTTATTTATATTGTAGGAGTTGTTTTGAATTACTGCTTTCAGTATCTGAGAGTGAACTGCCATGTGAAGTCTGGGTACCATTCCTTCAGTCTCTACAGGTGAGTTGATTTTAAGTCAAAATATTCTCTGTATAGGTATCCAAGATACCTAGTTACTTACTCCCAGCAAACTGCAATTAGAAACTTAGAACAAAAACAAGTTCATTATATATAGATATTAAGTTTATGAGAAAAAAGATCTCATACACTGATGAGGTGGTATGTTAAAAAAATGGGGATTTTGTTTTATTTGATTTTGCTTTACATAGCTTAGAAATCAACAAAAACATTTTTCATTATTTGAAAATATAGACAGAATAAGGCTATCAAAAATTTAAAATCTGTGCTGGGGATATAACTCAGTGGTAGAGCATTTGCCTAATATGTGCGAGGCCCTGGGTTTAATCCCCAGAATGACAGAATGATTTTTTTAAATTAGAAATAATCTTTTTATTGAATGACCACCTACTAATATAAATACACATTTATTTTGAACTCAGGTCTCCTAGTCTCTTGTAGCTTGGGAGGCATTTTCTAACTGTATTGTGTGTGGTGTTAAAACTAAATTGTTTTATAGGGGGAAAAAAAGAGACAATTTTACTTACTTTGGGCAAAGAAAAGTATTTGAAGGAAGGTGCCTTTTACAAATAGAAAAATTCAAAAGTGTTTGCTACTGCATTTCTGTTTCAGAACCTGAGATACTAGATTAAATATGTGGAAAGGGGCGGGAGTAAACATGTGCATGCAGGACTCCTCCTGAGCCAGAAAGAATTTTTTTAAGAAATTAAATTGTATGTGGTTATATAGTAGCATATTTGGATCATTTGTAGTACATTTATGTAGAAACCTTCAGCATGAAAAACACCATATTTCATCTTATCTAAGCTTCCCTTCCCCGCTCCCCAATACTTAATGAGTTTTACCAAAGATAGGTCACTGAAACAGC
Source organism: Sciurus vulgaris (assembly GCF_902686455.1). Classification (NCBI taxonomy): domain Eukaryota; kingdom Metazoa; phylum Chordata; class Mammalia; order Rodentia; family Sciuridae; genus Sciurus; species Sciurus vulgaris. The sequence goes on from NC_136461.1 coordinate 29,980,599, forward strand.
CAAAACAGTTATTATAGATTATATTGGTACATTTTACTTATGGGAGAACTTCTTGGGCTCTCACGTTGACTCGATTATCACCTTTCTTAGGTGAGCAGATCAGAAAGTGATAAATTAGGGTTGGAGAATAGGATATGAAAAAAAAGCAAGTACAGTGCCAGCAACAGAAGACAGTTTATTACGGATGGAGACAGAAAAACTATTTTAAAAAACAGATATAACAAATAATAGTAATCATTTATTGATCACTAATTATGATCACTGCTCTACACTGCCAGGCTTTATATCCATTAATCAAATAAACCTTATGAGGATTATTTGATTCTCTATTTAAATAGAAAGGCAGGCATAGAGGGAGGTTAGTAACACCCACATTCAAACCCAGAGCTTATTTCATTAAATGCTTTCTTCAGGATGCATACTCCATAGTGACTTGGATCTGTTTCATGTAGAGACAAATAAAAATTTGCATATTAACAGACATAGTTCATTATCTGGAAATTTCTTGCCTTTGAGATATATAACCCAAAATGAAATGACGTTAATGTTTTTCTTTTTGGGAAGAAGAGGAATCTTTGTCATGTTCTTGACTTTTGTGGGGCGGGTACTGGGGATTGAACCCAGAAATGCTTAACCACTGAGTTACATCCCCAGTCCTTTTTTTCAATTTTTGTTTTGAGACAGGGTCTCACTTAATTGCTTAGGGCCTTGCTAAGGAAGTTGTTGAGGCTGGCCTTGAACTTACAGTTCCCCTGTCTCAGCTTCTTGATCTACTGGGATTTCAGGCATGCACCACCACACCTGACTTGACCTCTTTTAATCCTTATAATGCAGTCCTGATTTCTCATATACCTTTATACCTACTAAAATGATCTTTCATGCATAGACTATTGATTTTTGTCACTATGCTTTAAGGCCTACCAGTAGTTTCATCCTAGCATATGCCATTCTAGAAGGACACATACTTTTAACACTATTACTATTAATTTTTTATTAAAGTCCTTAGAGACAATACTACTATATATTCCCTGTTTTCTTGGACTTGTTGCCCCCAAATATAAAACAAATCGCTCTCCCTACCCCTCACAAGTTTTTCTCAGTGGTTACCAGATATGTAGTATATATTTTGAATAGTGTTCAGTAAAATTAATGACGGAAAGAGTACAGATTAGGACATGGCTCCCTTTTGAAATTCTGCAATAGAAAACTCTGAATTTCTCTTATTTTATGTGATAAATTGACAAAGCCCAGAAGATACGGAGGATACTTTTGGCAAAATAATCTTTTTTGTTTCTTTGTATGCTTGTGGAAGTAGGAATTGGTTCCAGGGTCTCGCCCATATGAGGCAAGTGCTCTACCACTGGGCTACATCCCTGCCGCACTCTGTCTTTTCTGAACAGGGTCTCTTAAATTTCCTTACTGGCCTCAAATCTGTGATCTTCCTACTCTACCCTCCTGAGTAGCTGGGGGATTAAGGGTAGATGTGATAATGCTCAGCAAAAGAACAGTTTTTGTGAAAATAGGCCTCAAATAGAACATTTCTTAATGATGTTTAAACTGTGTACTCTTCCATACTTTTCCCCCCTATGGATATGAAATATACACTGAAATGATTTTTTTAATAAACAAAAATGAGAACTTATTTTCTCAACTTGTTTCTTTTACTTAATAATTATCATGGATATGTAGCTTGGATTGCATATATAGATCTCCCCTTTTGATAATTGCCTAGAATTGCTTTTGGTAACACCATGATTATTGACCAAATACCTTTGATTTTTATTTTAAATGGTATGAGGGTGAAACATATTATGTTGTATTTCTGTATAATATTTTCCCTAAATGGAAACCCGAGTTTTAAAATTATTTTTTAAATACCACCATAGTTTAAAAAACTTTTTAAAAGTAATTTTGTTAGCATATACACATATATTATATATTATATGTATGTATTATAGATACATATATATAGGTAACAGGTGTTATACATCATTTTATCTGAGTGAGCTGTATTTTGAACTTCAACAAATGAAAATAAAGATTTTTTTTTAAGTCAAAAACTTTGATTTTTAAATTACAGTGGCTGTGTTTCATGACACTGATAATATTTTTCTACCAAAGTGTAACAGTACAGGCTGTTAGATGTTATAAATTTGATAGCCAGACAAAGAAAAATTATGAAATTTTCACATAGAGTCTTTGTCTTCACTGCAACATAAATATCTGTTCTAAGTTAAGAAGCCTTGAGGATCTGTCAACTGATAAAGAAAATTGCAGCATTAGTTAAGTATTGCTGTTAGCAAACTGTTGATTGGAATTATCATTTTCTATATTAGTACCATATCTTAAACTCCTTTTCAGCAGGAGATAACTTAGTATATTGGGGTATGTGTAGTTAAATCCAGTCTTTACCATGAAAGTTAAAAGGGAGGTTTATATGTTATATATTACTTGAATGAATATAAAACTATATTCTTAGTTCTCTGAATATTTTTGGTTTATATTTTCCCAAGAAAAATTGCTTGTAAGTGGAAACTTACGTTTGTAGAGAATTTCAGAACTTTTAAATAAGAGAAACAAGTTAAAATTTTAGAGCATGGGAACAGTCTCACTATAATCAGTCATCCTCACTAGTAATAAAAGACAGCGCGATACACATAATCATTTATGGTAAAATTTATGACCCTTTTCCCTTTAACCCATTGTATATAAATACTTTTAAAGAACAAACTGTTGGCAATTTCCATTTTGTTTGTGCTAAAATGGAATATCAGATAATAGTCTAGGACTTATCTTAATATTTTATGTGGAGCCAACTCTCATTTAAACGGTAATTAAAGAATTTAAATAGTTACACAACAATTAGTGTCATCAAGCAATGTTTTTCTTTTGAAGGAATAGACTGTGTGAATACTGCAAAATCTTTTAAACAAAAGACCAGTGACCTCAATAATTAAATTAGCTATTGCTAAGACTGTTAGGTCTTCAGAGAGTTTGACCATATTAATAGTAGGTCACCTTGAATATTCAATAGTAATGCAAGACCTAAATTATTGATTGTGGTGATAATTTTACCCAAGGAAAATTCAGGAAAACATTTTAGAGTTTTTCTCTAATTAAAAAGTGGCAATGGAATTGCATAAAACTTTGAGGATAGTGTAGTCCTTTTTTTTTTCTTATTTATTGTTAGGAAATCCAAGTTGAAGGTCCTTTCAGTTCAGAGATGTTCAGCTCTATTGATAAGACAAAATGTTAATTATTGGCTTATTTTCTGGATTTGCTGTTTTTTGTTTTAGGAGTCACATAATACATTGTTGGAATTTGGGAATAATAACCTACAAATATTGGTTCATGTTACCAGGAAGGGGTGTGGAAAAACCAATTCTTCTTAAAATTCTGCTCAACCAGCCAGTAGAAACAGAAAGAAGGTAAGTCTTAATACTTCATTGACTGTTCTGGAAGAGGATTTAGTTGATGATGGGTTTTTAAACTATGAATTTTTATCCTTATATACCTTATCATTCTTTTTTCTTTTGAGTAGTTAAAAATTAATTATTAACATTTAATGTTTGCTTATGTAAGTAAGGATTCTTGGATTTTTAGGTAGTGTTTAAAGTATCACTTTGCACTCTTGTTTTACTGTTTTTTATTTATTATTTTTGCAGTGCTTGGTTTGAACCCAGAGTACTTTGCACTTTTTTTTTTTTTTTCCAGTGCTGGGGATTGAACTCAGGGCCTTGTGCTTGCAAGGCAAGCACTCTTACCAACCGAGATATATCCCCAACCCTGCACTTATTTTTAAATGTCACTTCGGAGTAACAGTGTTCATACAAAGTTCCTGAGGGTAGAAATGAATAATCTGCTAATCTTTCGTATATGGCAGAGCTTTACTTATAATGAAACTTTTATTTGCACAATAGTTTAAGATTAGAAAAAGTATGGATATGAGTTGACATTTGCATTTTTGACACTTTTTAGACATTTTAGGCTATATTTGATATAGCCAACAATTATAACTTTATTGGCTTGAAGTTAGTGGAAGCTGAGAGGATCACATTGTGTATATTAAAAGCAGGTTCAGAACAGTTTACTTTTCCACAAATCTTAGGTCTTGGAACAAGAAACATTGCTGCTTTAAAATATCCCAATTGGTTGATTTATTCACCAAGTTTGACTACCATATACATGCTGTTTGGGTCTTTCTGTATAGTGCAAAAAATTGGCATAAATTGTTTAGATTTTCTCTTGGTCCTGTCCTTCGATGAGTCTATTGCTTATTGCACTGACAAGAAAAAAAGAATAAGGAATAGAGCTGTTAAATGGAAAAGAGTTTGGTATTTATGTTGAGGTCCTCTATAAATAGTATCCCTTTGTAAATTCAGGCAGATTGAAGCTAAAGTATTAACTTTCTAATGATAAAAGCTGTTAGAGGACAGAACCAAGTATAGTCATGTGCCAGTTAACAATGGGAATATGTTCTGAGAACTGTCATTAATGATTTCATTGTCAGGTGAAAGTCAAGAGTATACTTAAAGTCACTCATTTTAGGTGACATCTTGGCAGTCAAGAGGTGCAGTATAGACAGGTGCACCTATAATACCAGTTACTTAAGAGACTGAGGCAGGATGATCTCAAGTTCCAGACCAGCTTCACAACTTAGTGAGACCTTGTCTCAAATAATAACTAAAAAAGGGCAGGGGTTGTGACTTAGTAATAGAGTGCCCCTGGGTTCAATCCCCAGTACCACGTATACAACACAAAAAAGAGGTTCTGTAAAACAAGATGTGTGAGGCTTCTGCTGATGTAACACAACATACTGTTTTACAGTAAACTGTTGAATAAATAGAAGAAATACATTCAACTATAAAAAATAGTATTGTAAGGACTGGTAGTCTAGTAGGTTATTTACACTGGCACCATCATCACAAACATGTGAGTAATTATTGCATTTTAATGATGACTATGATGTCACTAGGTAGTAGGAATTTTTCAACTCCATTATAATCTTATAGGACCACCTTGATGTGTACAGGCTATAATTGACTAAAATGTTGTTTTGTAGCCCATAGTTAGTTTCAGAAGCATCTCATACGAGCATCCTAATCCAGATAAGTCTTGACTGAGACAGAGAAGAATTCATGCTCTGTCTAAGCAGGCCCAATTCCGAGAGGAAAAAGGGTAGAGTTGAATTAAATATCCCCAGTACATTTTCCCATGATGTACTATCAAATATGTTACCTACCTTAGGATTAGTAGTAATTTTTTCACATAGGAAAACATTAAGAGGGACTGGGAATATAGCTCAGTTGGTAGAGTGCTTGCCTCACAAGCACAAGGCCCTGGGTTCAATCGCCAGCACCACAAAAAAAGAAAGAAAGAAAAACATTAAGAAATGGGAAGAAATGTTCACATACTATCCTGTGGTATCCTATCTGTTCAGTAAAGATTAATTAAGCATTCACCATTTATAAGATTCTGGGTTCATGATATCTACTGAAGAATTGTACTGAGGACCACAGTATAAATGGTGAGCAACCTGAGGCCTGCCTACTTTTAAATTGTTCCTTAGCCTAATTTCAGATCAGAAGACTGGAAAGCTTCCTTTTTTTTCTCCACTGTCCCCACAACACAGACATCAACATATTTGACACCAAAAAGCAGTAATTATCATTTCATTGATTTATTCTGTTTAAATAAGGTAGTAACAAGCACAAAGTGCACAACTTTAACCTCCAGGGAACTCAGTAAATGTATTTTAGTGTAGTTTTTTGAATCAGTAAAGGTCTTTAAACAGTTTTTTTTCCTGTCTCTAATTTTGTGTGCCTTCCCCTCAAATAAAACAGTTTATAACTTCAAGTATGTATTAAGGCAAGCTGAAATTTCTGCCTGGCATGATCAATAAAAACATCATGATAGAGCTCTTTTTAACTGAATCTTAAGTGTAATTATTTTTACATGATGGCATATTTGTAAGGTGAAGTTTCATTGATTTCTGCAACTTGCTTTTAATAGTTCAAGAAAGAAAAGTTAGGCAAAGAAATCTAACTGGAAAGAAAGATATAGGAATTTTAAATTTTTTATATTAAATGGTTTGAAAAAAACAGATTTGGATGCAGTGGTGCACACCTGCATAATAATAATGGTTAGTTATTAAAAGATTTTAAAATACAAGTTGAACTGCATGTTTAAAATGGGAATAGCAATGGTTTAATTATGATATACTGAATAAAATAGTTTTACCTCCTACAAATAATAGCTGATTTTTAGAGTGCCTGCTATTTGTTGGGCACTATATTAGTGCTTTCATATCTCATTTAATCTGTTAAAACAGGTGAGAGATCACTCATGCGCAAGACCATGTAGTTAAAATTGGTGGAGGCAGAATTTGAACCAAGGTGAGATGTTAAAAGTTTTTGACTGGGGATTGATAACCCTTCAGTTGCTAAATACATGGTTTTATTAAATATCTGTAATGTACAAGGCATTTGCATAATTCTCTAGGGAATACAAAAGACATGGTATTTGATTACAATTGCTGACAGTGTAATAAAGGGGTTATTACAGACAAATACTAACAAGCAGTATTAAACTTGTTAGTATTGTATATTATATGCCTGGCCTTGTGCTAAGTGTCTTATCTATACTATGGATATTTCATAAATGTTGTGGGAACTTAAAAGGGTTTGGAGTTATGTATATGACATGCCTGTTTTTCAGGTGTTTTACCTCCTGTGGGATTTGTAAAATTGCTTACAACCTAGTAGAGCAATGTGTGTGTTAGGTTAGGTAGAATAGGATATGGGGGAAAGGGACGTGGCAGAAAATAATATGGAGGAATTAACTTGAAGAGAGTTAAAAACATAATTGCAAGAACAAAAAAGCTCAATTAATTTCCTTGAGGAAAGGAGATAACAAGGAAGAAAAATGCCAAATTTTACTTTTTGTGTAATTGGGAGGAATATCATTACTGAAAAGAAATGAGGAGCCATTTGAGGGGGATATATAATTGTGAGTTCATTTTCTGGAGAAATAGAAAAGGCCAACTAAATGTGATGTCTTCCCTTAGTGCTTTTTCACCTTGGCTACATATTATGAAATGTCTGTGGAATTTAAAAACAAACAACAACAACAAAAAAGAAACAAACAAACAAACAAAAACAGCTGGGCATGATGGTGCACATCTGTAATCCCAGCAACTTGGGAGGCTGGGACAAGAGGATCACAAGTTTGAGACCAGCCTCAGAAACTTATATAATAACTCAGAGTAACATTTTTTTTTTTTAAAGGGCTGTGGGTGTGGCTCAGTGATAGAGGACCTCTGGGTTCAAGCCCCTTTACCACAAAACAAAGACAAAGCAAAACAATACCAGGAAGAAAACAAACAACGCAACAAGATCTATGTAGAATATCCAGAGTTGGAGCTCTGGAGCCAGAACTTTCTGAAGTGCCTTAGGAAATGGGCACTTATGTTGTTGGGAGTGCAAATCTGTACAATTTACAGAGAGCAGTTTACAAATGAACAAAGCCGCCAGGCACAGTGGCGTACACCTGTAATCCCTACTGCTCAGGAGGCTGAGGCAGGAGGATTGACAATTCAAAGCTAGCCTCAGCAACGTAGTAAGGCCTCAAAGCAACTTAGTGAGACCCTATCTCTACAGTCCAGAAAAGAGCTGGAGATGTGACTTAGTGGTAAAGTGCTCCTGGGTTCAATCCCTGGTACCAAAACAAAAAACCACCCAAATGAACAAAGCCTTTAATCTAGCAATTCTACCTCTAGGAATTTGTTCTACTGATAAACTCAGGTGTATAAAATTAGCTATGTACAGGGTTGTACATAGGTACAGCATTATTGATGATTGCTAAAAACTGGAAGCAGCTTGCAACTGTATCAGTTGGAAATTGCTGAGACGTATTATAGTCCAGCCATACAGTGGATAATATTCAATTTTTTAAAATAATGAGGTAGCTCAAATGTGCTGATGATAGAATGATCGGTATAATATATTAAGTGAGATAAAAATGTCCTTTGTGCTCATAATATATTTCTGGAAGGATAAACTAATTGAGAGCAGTTATTTCTCAGGGAGGGAAACTAGGGCACTGGGGTCAGAGTACAAGGGAGACAACTTTTATCTGTAGACCTTTTTGTGTGCCCTTAAAAGTATAGTACTATCTATTTTTAAAGAATTTAAAAACTCTATAGTTGATATATATAAAGAGAGTGAGAGAATCATCAAGATATTGTTAGAAAAACAAAATTTAAGGTCCCTTCTAATACCTAATTAAATTTTATTAAACCCTAATAAATGAGAATCTGCATTTTAATAAGCTCCCTGGGTAATTCAGAAGACCCTTTTGAGTTAGAGAACACTGTTATAAATTAACCACCCAAAGCAGTTTATTCACCCATCATGTGGCTTACTATGCAGTATTTCAACCTCTGATCTATAAGTAATGTCATGTAATGTCACATCCTTGTTGAGTATCTGCTATTCAAAAATTGAGGGGTTTTCCAGAGCACTATACACTCAGTGCACAGGTGCATATTATTTAATCCTGCTCTCAGAATAGCTGCCCCCAGCCCCCATTACTGGGGATTGAACCCAAGGGTGCTTTACCATGGCTACATCTACAGACCTTTTAATTTTATTTCTGAGACATGTTCTAAGTTGTTGAGGTTGGCTTTAAATTTGCAGTCCTCCTCTCAGTCTTTCAAATAGCTGGGATTACAGGCTTGTGCTATCACTACTGTGCCTGACTAAGCAGCATTTTCCAAAGTGTGTACTAAACCAGGAACATATATTTTACAGGGTATTAACAATATATGTAAAAGGGTTCTCTGGTCAAATCAGTTTGGGAAACATTGGGATAAATAAAAGTGAACAGTTTTCTTTATTGCAGGACTGTTCAAAGATTTGACCAAGGAATCCTTTTTTTTTTCTAGGACTACCTCTCAGTTCATTTGGTCGGTGGAACACACTTTGAGAAATGCCTGGTTTAGAGGAAAGAGCACCACTGGCTTTGGAATCCTTGGCAAGTTACCTAACTTCTCTGAATATTAATTTTCCTAACTTTAAACTGGGGATAATACTTGCCTTGGTGGTGGTGTGAAGAATAAATGAGAAATATATAAGAAAAATTTAAAATGCTTAAAACCTCATAAAATGCTTGGTACCTCATAAGTATTCAATTGATAGTAGGTTTCCTGCTTCATTTTCTTGCCTTTATTTGCATAGATCATTTCACTATTCCTTACTAGTCTCATCAGAAAGTAAAGGGAGGACAGTCAAATAATTCATTTTCATAAAATATTGGTAGCTTTACTGAAAGGTTTGATATTCAGACTAAAACTACCAATTAATGTGAAAATCATTAGCAAAGTACTTTCCTTTCATCTCTGATAGATGAATATTGAGACCAGAATAAACTTCCCATTTATTAACTAAAAGCAAACCAACAACAAAAAGATATGAAACTTTCATCAGTGTGATATGACATGTTATGTGGTATGTTATCAAACTTTTATTTTTCCTTTTTTTCTAGTCAATAAATTGATTGCACAAGAAGGACCTTCCTTTCTACAAATGAGAATAAAACATTTGTTGAAATCTAACTGCATCCCCCAGGCTACTGCTTTATCAAAACTATGTGCAGAATCTAAAGAAATTTCACATGTGTCATCTTTTCAGCAAGCTTATATCACATGTTTATGTTCCATGCTCCCTAATGAAGATGCTATTAAGGAGGTAAGTAAATTAAATAACTGTTATTCTTGTTTGCTGCAAATTTAATAGATTTGTAGAGATGTTATATGGTTTACTTTTCCATTAGAATGAAAACCAAGATTATTTATTTTCAGTTGACTAAAAAGTATTGCTTTAACTGTGTATGTAACTGTTCAACAGACTGAATGTTTAGCAATATTTTATAGGTGTATTTGAAAATAGGTGATTAAGTACTACACAAATGATGTTTATGTTTGGATAATGGTTTTCTGTGAAGTCTTTAAATTTGAAAGTTTTTTCTTCATTTTGTTATGTTTGGGAAGTGCAGAAATTATTAACAGTAGTGTTAAGAGATAAACTAAAAAGAGTCAGAGCTTAGTTACTTTATATATTTAACTTTGTAAACAGATAAATGTATAACTCTGGACTCCATGAATATATTTTGAACAACAGTAGAGTGGCCAAACTAGATAACATGAAAAATAATAATGTGGCTGGGTTGTTTTATTTTATCAGTCACATTACATCGTTTATCGAAAAACCTGAATCATCATTTTCCTTAGAAAACTTGGAATTAATTTTCTCTTGTAGTTTTTGATAGATTCTACAGAAAAAAATAAGACTGCTTCATTTTTATTCTATCATCTACCTTTAGTTTTCTCAGATCTGACCCATGAATTTTATTTTATTTCTACACTGGTTTCTTACTAAATATAAGAATCTCAAAGATCTACTTCTATTTTATAATGATTCTTAAAATTTTACAATTTTACCTGTAAATATCCTACTCATCTTCTACCTCGTTCACTGTAATGATAGACTCCACCTGGATCTGTTGATCTCACATTTCGATTCTGCCTCAATCTCACGTACTCACTTCCTTCCTTACTCTGCTTTTCTGTTGTCATCATCATCACTTAATGGTACACATTCTCAATTCCTTTCATTATACTTGTTTGACAATTGGGATCCTGGTAATATCCCTAAATCTCCACCTACGGGACCAAAATTAGATGGAGAAAACCCTGTCAGCAAATTTCACTTTAGTTGGATGCTTGATGCACACCTGTAGTCTCAGCAACTCAGGAGGCTGAGGCAGAATTGCACGATTGAGACCAGCATCAACAACTTAGCAAGCCTCTGTCTCAAAATAAAAAATGAAAAGGTCTGGGGATATAGCTCAGTGTGTAAAGCACCCCGTGTTCCATCTCTAATACCCAAAAAATAAAATAATGCCCTGTATCCCTGATCTACCCTATTTTCAATAAATATCTGCTATCATTATTATAAATGTATACTAACCCATCTAAAATGGCCTCTCTCTGTGCCCTTATCTACCCATATTTTCTTTCTAGTACATTTTATTTCCATGAGGCATTATATTTGCTTATTTTCTATGTGCCCCCCCGGATTGTAAACTTGAAAAGAGACACAGGTTGTTCACTGTTATATCCCTACATTCTAGAGGAATACTTAGGCCCTCATTTCTTACTTGTTAAATGAATGAATGACAATTACAGCCCCACACCTTGCTATTTTGTTAATAAGATTTCTAACTTTCATTGTATGAGTTATGACCAGGATGTCAAACTGAAATATTCCAGTCATGCCTTGTAAGTTTTAAAATTTTGTTTTAAAGGTCCTTTTGAATCTTAAAGTGATTCATATTTTTCTCTTAAGTGTATTTCACCTTAAAATATAATATTTAGTGCTCTCTGTGCATTTATAAAAACATAGACTAAGATGAAGCCAGGCTAACAAATTTCTGTATAGATTGGTTGCATTGTGGATCAGTAGTTATTTTAAATGGCTAAACCCCCCTATATAACACAGGTCTTACCTCCCCATTGTGAGAAGCTTGTGTCAGGCTCCTTGCCAAAATTTAAGGTGCTTCCCAATGGTCAAAATAGTGACTCTAAGAATTTGTGATTCCATCCTGACTCCCAGTACCCTTTGCGTTTCTACTAATTTTTTTTTTTTTTTAAGTGTTTACAAACTCTTTCTTTGGTGGTGTTGGATTAGGAACATCCTGATGAGAAACAGTGTAGCCTAGACATTGAAATTTAATAGTCAGTTGAATCTGAGAGGATTGTCTAGGCAGGTGAAAAGTGGTTAGAGACACAGAATGTTGGTCATCTTTGTTTTGAAATATGACCCTAGAGAGGAGTGCCTGAAACAGAATGCAGAGATCAAATAGCCACTTGGTAGCTGTGAAGTGGGCAACAGCATGTAGTTCCCCAAGATGGGTGTGAAGCTGTGACCCATGGCATTAGTTATGCATGTTCTAATTTGTTGGTCTGTGGTCAAAATGAAGTCAGAGGATAAAATGCCTAACACTGCCTGTCTTTCCAGACTTCTCACTTCAAGAATTATTACAGAATGACTCTGGAGGCTGAGGCAGGAGGATTGCAAATTCAAGTACAGTCTTGGCAGCTTAGTGAGATCCTGTCTCAAAATAAAAATTTTTAAAAAGGAACTGGGTGTGTAGTTCAGTGACAGATGCCCCTGGGTTTAATTCCCAGTACTACCAAAGGTGGGGGGCAGTGTGGAGAACAACAGTAACTATTACACAAAACATTTATTGGTAACTTGTCTGTCCTAAGTACTATGCAGTGTGCCTTCAATGTGTTGACATGTAATCCTTATAATAATCCTGTGAATTTTATAATAATTAACAGAGGCTCAAAGAGATTATATAACTGTCCCAGAGTTATGTATCTACTATGTGGGGATCCAGGGTTTAAATTAAGTTGGTCTGCCTCTGCTTCACTTTTATACTTACTAATTTCATACTCACACATGTCAAATACACAATTCAGTTCTTCAGCATGGCCAGCCTTCTTTTATAGATATCTGGTTCTTCCTGTTTTCCAGTTCTTAGAATGGGTTTTTTGCTCAGGCAATTTTTAAATTTCTTTTGTTTGCCCAGAGGGGAAGCAAACAGTCACACTTATTTTTTTGTTAAGTCAGAAGAGATGAGATTGACTGTAGAGTTCTAAAAATTCTGGGCGACTGATTTCTGGATTGGTTTGACTGGGGAGCATAGAGTAGCTAGATATTTCAAAAGGGATAAAATCAAAAGTATCTAACATTGTTCCTAGTATACATATCATAGAGTACAAGAAGAATTCTTTACTAACCCCCCCCCCCCCCGTTTATTTTTTATTTCTTATTTTGAGACAGAGACTTGTTAAGTTGCTGAGGCTGACCTCGAACATTTGATCCTTCCGCCTCAGCCTCCTAAGTTGCTGAAATTACAGAACAGTCTTTAGGCCTAGGGTACAGAAATCGGGAGCAATAATCCAGGAGAATTAATCATAGATGAAATATGGATTTGAACAGAGAAACAGTGTGGTATTTACAGAGATAGTTAGGAAAATAAGTACTAAGTTCATATGATTCTGCCCCTTAGAGAATAGTCATGTAGATTGAGATATATATGGCTTTATAGAAAAATCGATGCTTAAGTTTTACCTTGGAATAATGGTGGGATTTGAATAGATAGAATGGTTTAGGAATAACTGACTGTGGTAGTGAAGGCACAGAAATTAATGTGTACTTTGTAGGGACTCATTAAAGAGTACTTTGCCTAGGACAAAGTGTGTGTATGTTGAGGTTTTATGAGACATGAGATCTGATGAATGAGGGAAATGAGGGCCTCAGAAACTCTGTAGCATATTAGAGTTTAGATTTGATGCTGTAAAAATTAAGGAGGCTTTGAAGGTAGGAGGTGACATGACTAAAGTGACATTTTAGCAAAATCGGGCAGAAGGGGTATGTATTAGGTTTAGGATAAGAGGTTGGAGTTAGCAAGAGAAGAAAGTGCAGAATTTGCTGACAGGGCCAAATAGAGGATAATGTACAAAATTGACTCCAAGAAGCTCATGAGACTTTAACACTAGGAGAACAGTGGTGCTATTCTACTAACTAGAATGACAAAGAAAGGGTAGAGGCAACAGTGGAAGCATGGGAAGATAATTAGCTTCATTTTAGGGTTTTTGTTTGTTTGTTTGGTACAGGGGATTGAACTCAGGGGTACTCAACCACTGAGCCACATCCCCAGTCCTATTTTCTATTTTATTTAGAGTCAAGGTCTCACTGACTTGCTTAGCACCTCATAGTTGCTGAGGCTGGCTTTGAACTCACGATCCTCCTGTCTCAGCCTCCCGAGCTGCTGGGATTACAGGCTGTACCACCATGCCCAGCATTAGCTTTGTTTTACACATGATCTTTCCTGGTTTATTAATAACAAGTTAAGGAAATAGGGTCCTTAAATTACTTAATTAATTCCTTTCAACAAATGTGTTGTGTTTGCAAGAAACTGTGTTATAGGAAGTGTGGTTTTATGCTACTCTACATAAACCACATGCATAGACTGTGGTCTGCCAGCCGAAATTCACCCGGCTATAATCTTGCACTGCTTAATGATGGGGATATGTTCATCATTGTGCCAACATTGTAGTGTATTTACACATATGTAAATGGTATAACCTAGTACATGTCTTGGGTATATGGTATATACTGTCATATAAGGCTTTATTGGCACACAGTCATGCCGATTTGTTTGTTTGTGATTGTTTTTGTACTACAGAGGCAGAATTGTAGCAGAAACTGTGTGGCAAAGGCTGAAAATATTTTATTTCAGCCCCTTTGCAAAAAATATTTGCCAGTCCTTGTTCTATCATATTTTCCTGAACCACAGGAAAAAAAAAACAAAACATTTTTCTACATGTCTGTAATGCCAGCTACTTGGGAGGATCACAAATTCAACGCCAGCCTTGGAAGCTTAGACTCTGTCTCAAATAAAATAGAAAGAACTAAGGATACAGCTCAATGATAGCACACCCCTAGGTTAATCCCCAGTGCCACAAAACATAGAATATATTTTTCAGTCTGCTGACAACCATTAAATATCTGTTAGTCCTCCATGTTTTACAAATGATGAAACTGAGCCTAAGATAGTAATGTCCCCAAGGCCCTACATGCATTAAGGTAATTATCGAGTCCAAGACAAGGCTAGAATGCAGGGCACCTGAACCTGGATCCCTGGACTAGGCTTCTTTCCACTCTACCATTTATTTCCATTTGGTGGACGCTGAAAAGCATCCATGAATTAGGGGTGCCTTTCCACCTACAAAGATTTTTTTGGGGGGTTGGCAGTGCTAGGATTGTACTTGGAGCCTTACACGTGGTAGGCAAGCACTATACTACTGAGCTATATATACCCCCAACCTTAGAGCTATTTTGATAGGAAACATCTTGGTGGTATGTCATTCTGTTTATATTTATGTGTAGGAATAGATGTGATTTTAAAATACCTTTACCATAATTTGAATTATTTTTTAAAATATATCAATATGAAAACATTTAGCACATGTAAACCCCCCTTCACTCTTGTGTTGGAGATTGAACTCAGCACCTTGCCTATTCTAGGTAATGTTCGACTCCCAACCTCATAAAATTATTTTAAAAGGAACAATGTTATTAACATTAATTAGTCTCTTATTTAGTGATGTTTTCTTTTGTAAATGATAACAGAATTAAAAAGAATCTCTAGTTTGCTTTGGAAAAGTAGTAGTGAATCACTAGATGTTCACAAATTGAAGTTTAAAATCAGTGTATGTTCTGAGGTATAACAGTTTCACATTAGCCATCTACTTCAGCTGAGTTCAAGAGAAGAATTTAACTTGAGAAACAGCTGGGAATAAAGGAACTTTGTATGTTGGCACCTGTGGGTATCCCAGTAATGGGTGTGTAATAAGAAACCTCTGCTGGGGACAATTTTGCCATACACCTGCAATTAAGGTTAATTGACTGGGTCTAGTGAAAACCAAAATTCCAACCTTAATTTATGAAGAGTTGGGCTTCTGAGAAACCGGGTAGCTTGGGGCTAGGGGCAGAGCACTTGCCTAGCACGTGTGAGGCACTGGGTTTGATTCTCAGCATTGCATATAAATAAATGGGTAAAATAAAGGTATTATGTCCATCTACAACTAAAAAAAAATTAAATTAAATCAAAAAAAGAAGTCAGGTGCGTCTAAAAGGCAGAAGATTACCATGGAATCCTAGAGTTCTAGGAGGACAGATAATGTTTAAAACACAAATGCCTCTGTTATTTTAAAGATCCAAGAAATCTGTCAGCAGACTTCTTGGCACACAGCAGGAGTCCATTTCATTCTTGATCCCTGAATGAACTGCATTTTCAGTGTTTCATGTGGTTGATAGGCACAATAGCAGAGAGATTTCTTCTCTTGATGGGGAAAGGAAAAGACAAACAGGGTCTAATTTACTCACCAGTCTAACACAGTTGGGAATTGACACAGTCACTAGGTATAAATGATAAACAGCAAATACATTTAAACAGGACCCATTGGGAATTCAGTTTGGGAGTAGAAGTAAACAAGAGCATAGAAATTTTAGATTTAGCTTAAATAAGAATCAAGTAAGAAGAATCCTGAATAAAAAGTAGTTACAAAATGTGTAAATTTAAAATCACAATCTTAATGTTTTAACTTTTTCCTTTTCATGGGTGGAATGAAATGAACACTTATGAAATGCACGAATGATAGAAAAACTGTATAAAGACATTTAGCAGTTATCTATTTAAATATTTAAATTCCAAAGGAAAGTTATTTTAAATAGCATTAGAAAGACCTCTTCCCAGGATTTAGTATGCATATGGATTTTACTTCTAGTCTCACTTTTATGAGAGTGTTTTGAGTGTTTACATGTGAGTGTGTTGGTTGTGTGGTGACACTGGCAGGGTCACTATGGAGAGTCAGTTTCAAAAATTCTGTAGAACATTTTAGGCTTCTCTGAGATATAAAGTCATTAGATTTAAATAGAAGTATTGATACCTTTGTTTTTTTCTCCTCCTCCCCTCCTTCAGTGGGGTCTTGCTATGTTGCCTAAGCTAGTTTAGAACTCCTGGGCTCAGACAATCCTCCTGGCACAACCTTTCAAGCAGCTAAGACTACAGGTGTGTGCCATTACACCCTGCCTTTTATTTCTTTAAGAAGCATTCTAGTATCCATGTGATCTATGGAATTAGTGCAGTCTGAAGGGAGTCTGAGCTAGGTGCAGTGGCAAATACCTCTTATCCCAGCTCTTGGGAAAGTGAGGTGGGAGGATCACAAGTTCTAGTCCAGCCTGGGCAATTTAGTGAGATTCTGTCTCAAAACAAAAGAAAAATGGTGAGGATGTAGCTCAGGGGTAGAGTGCTTGCCTACTATGTTCAGCTCCCACCCCACCAAAAAAAAAAAAAAACCCTGATATTCTTAAAACTGTGATACATAGCCTTTTTCCAGGTATTACGTATCAGTCTAACAGATGATTTTCCCTTAACGTAGGCCCAAGGTTACTTGAAGTACATGCTTGCTAACTGTATGACTCCCACCTTTCTCCTAATCAAGAATGCAGTCAGGACTGGGGTTGTAGCTCAGTGGTAGAGCTGCTTACCTAGCATGTGTGAGGCACTGGGTTCAATTCCTTAGCACTACATAAAAATAAATAAATAAATAAAGTATGGTGTCCAACTACAACTAAAAAAAAATATTAAAGACTGCAGTCAGAGGAACTTCATTTTATGGGAAATTTAAATCTATTTTCATTCCTTTTTGAAAAAAATAAAGCATCAACTAACTTTAGTTTTTAAAACTCTGTAATATCATTATTTGCAGTATACCTCAGAACTGATCAGGAGCATACTACATTGAAAATCTCTGTTCTAGAGAAAGGTAAATGATAAAATATTCCATTAATGGCATTGGCCAGAATACTAGTTTACATTGATAACCTAAACAAGAAAATAACTTGGGAAGATAAATATGCTGTCTCTACCCACCTTCTCTTACGCCTGCTATACTATTGCCTGATTATTATGAAAGCTTTCTAACTATGTCTGTTCCTACCCCCTTCATTTTCAATAGTAGTCAAGGTTATCTTTTTTCATTTTTAAAAGAAAATTAGACCATGTTATTTTGAAAGAATTCTAGATTCTCAAGTAGTCTTAAGAAATAATACATAAATGCCTTCTATTTGTTCAGTATATATTCATTGGAGAACTCAGAGAATACAGAGATGAAAAAGACCCAGGGAAAGGGTCATACACTGTGAGACTTAGGCAGAGGTCTGCCTGGAAATTAAGAGTTCTGGGTCATCAGCATTTTAAGCCAAAGAGTAAATGAAATTAACCTTTTCAGAACTCTGGAAATTAAAGGTTTACAATAATCTGAAGAGATTTTATGCTCAAAAAGAAAATAAATCTCAGAAGAATAAGCTTGGTGGTTCTTTTACTTGCCCTACTTTCTATCTCCCTTTCCCTAGATTCACAGCAGTCTTGAAAATGAATTGGTTTCACAACTACACTAGGTGTGAAAACCAGCAACTTAGCAACTACCTAAAAAGAGGCATTTTGGTTTCAAGTTCTCCAAAAGTCCATGTCCAGAGAATTGTCTTTATTTGAGCTGTCTGACAGCTTGCTGAAAATCTCCATTCTCAAGACTTGTCTTTTTTTAATTTGTAGCTTGCTCTGTCCCCAGGGCTTTTGTCAAAAAGCAGTCAGTGGTAATTGTTTATTGTGACAGTTGTCTGAGGAGGTATCACTAGTTGTGCTAACAAAAGACTGGCCAAAAATAATTAGAAGGAAAAACTGGAATATGAGATGTTCATAGGTTACTTACCTCTGATATTTTAGAGACTGTGGAAGGTAATATACATATATAGGGTCAAGTGACTGCCAAGGAATAGCTTAAGACTCAAATCCCTCACCTCTGGTTTCTTAAGGGCCCTACATAGGAAATCAGGGCAAGAACAAGTTGTAAATTGCCTGAAATATTGAAAGCATGCCCCACCACACACACAAAGCCATTTAGCAAAAGCAAAGAGATTTGTTAAGTTAGGTTTTTGTTGCTGTAATCAAAATACCTGATGAAAACAACTGAGAGAAGGAAAAGTTTATTTGGCCTAGTTTCAGAAGTTCAGTCCATGATCCTTGTCCCACCTCCCTACTTATCACCCAGTCCATCCAAACTGTGAATAGATTAGGTTATAGCTCTCAGAATCTAATTATTTCACCTCTAAATATTCCTGAATATTACAGGAGCTTTGGGGGTACATATCATACCCAAACCATAACACTTGTTCAAAACATTTAAGGAAATTTCCATTGAGTATATAGTTGACCATTAGGCTAATCCAGCAGTGACTATAAGTAAGTGAACACAAGAGACAAAGAATTCAGACTTACAAAATTATTCCAGAAAAGTCACTAAACTAACAAACAGTAGGAGGTGGGGGATCTGGTTTACAGATTTGTCATAGTACAAAATATCTAGTTGTCATACAAAGAAATATGACTCATACATAGGGTAAAAGCAGCCAGTAGCATGGTAGCACATCCCTATAATCCTAGTTCTTGGGGGGAGTCTGAGGCAGGAGAAGCAAGTTCAAACCCAACCTTGACAACTTGACTCAAAATAAAAAAGTAAAAGGACTGGGAATGTAGTTCAGTGGTAGAGCACTCCTAGGTTCAATCCCCAGTACTGCAAAAAAAAAAAGAAAAAGCAGCTAGTAGAAACCATTTTTGAGTAAGCCCAAATGGGGGACTTAATAGGCAAAGATTTTAAGTAAGCTACCACAGATTCAGTAAGTTCTTGTTATTCATGGCAACTATGTTCTACTGTTGTTGCAGATATTAAGTTATCAACAACTGCTGTTAGGGGAAATACAGGGTTACCTTCCCATGAGTTTCTGGTAACCACATTTCCATCAGCCATTTAGCACATACCTGTCTTTATGTGAATTTCTGCTTAAGGATACCTTATTTTTTTTTAAATCTTTTTTTTAAATAATATTTTAGATGTCGATAAACCTTTATTTTATTCATTTATTTGTATGTGGTGCTGAGAATTGAACCCAGTGCCTCACACATACTAGGCAAGCACTGTACCACTGAACCACAACTGCAGCCCCAGTATGCCTTATTTAATGCACATTGTTGCTTTTTTAACATTGAACTCATTATAATTCATGCCTGAATGAAGCTTACCCAACACATGTATATTCTTCATTAGGCACATCATAGTCTTTTTGCTTTTAGGAATATTGAATAGAATTTCAGCATTACATTTGGGGCCATTTTTAAGTAGACTCCTTAGTGAAAAGCACAAAAATGAGAAAAATCTGTTTGTAAATAGAATGCAAAATTATTTACAGTATGACAGCTAAACTAGGAAGGCAAAATATCACATTGTTTACCTCAGCTGATAATGTGCTCATCAGCTGACTCAGATTTTTTTGCCAGTTTGTAAAAGACCACATAGATATAGTATTGATATTTGAGGTTATAAATAAATTTCAGAAAGTAGGCTAATTCGCAGATATGGAATATGCAAATAGTACAGATCAACTGTATATTCAAAGAATTAAACATGTCTAAAGGATTAAAGGAAACGGGTTGGGGATGTAGCTCTGTGGTATAGTGTTTGCCCAACATATGTGTGAGGCACTGAGTTCAATCCCCAGCATGACCACGCCAAGGAAAAAAAAATTAAAAGTCTGAGAAAAATTTCTCAACAAATAGTGAATATCATTAGAGATGGAAATTATAAAAATAACCCAATAGAAAATCTGGAGTAGGAAAATTCAATAACTAAAGTTAATTCATTAGAACACCATCAGATTTGAATTCACAGAAGGAAAAAAAAATCAGCAAATTTGAATGAAACAGGTCAGTTGAAGTTATGTAGGCTGAGGAATAATAGAACTCCAAAATATATGAAATGATGGAATTAAAGGGGAAAATAGACAATATGGTAGTTGGAGACTATACCACTTTAAAAAATGGAAAGCAACCAGAAAGTGGAAGATTTGAATGATATATAAACCAACAAGACAGAACAGATACCTATAGAAGGTACTAACCAACAGTAGCTTCATATACATTATTCCCAAATGTACATGAAGTATTCTCCAGGATAAGAGTGTGTTAGACCATAAAACAAGATTGCAGTCATACAAAAAGTAAGTTATCTGATGGAATGAAATTAGAAATCACATGTACAAGGTCCTGGGTTCAATCCCTGGCACACAACCCCACCACCACCAAAGTGTTAAGACTTGTACAGGTTTTTAAAAACTTTTGATAGAAATTAAAGGTCTAAATGGGGGTGAAGATGTAGCTCAGTGGTAGGACACCTGCCAGGTGTGCTTGAAGCTCAAGAGTTCAAACTCTAACTCTGCAACAACAAAATAATCTAAATGACAGCATCCATGTTATTGGATCAGAAAATTTTATTTTGTTAAGATGTTAGTGCTCCCCAAATTGAATAGTATAATGCTATTCCTATCAAAATCTCATCTTTTTTTTTTTTTTTTTAAGAAATTGACAAACGAATCCTATTTATACATGTGTTCAGCATAAGAGCTATAGCATGTAAATCCTAAGACTAGGAATCATATTTTAGAACAAAAACTGTATCTATCCAAGTACACTGAAATTCTCAGAAACTTGTCAGTAAACTTAATTTTACTTAGTTGAGCTGAGAAGTGTTTTGTAGCATGTATTTGGTTTGTAATGTGAGCTGTTTATTACAAAAGATTGGGGTCAAGTAATACAACCATTTTTTATTTTGTTTTTTATCTCTTAGATTCTTCATTATCAGAAATACAGTTGTATATTCTGTGCCAAGTGAAAAGCAGTATTAAGTCCTATTAATAGAACATTTGTTGTTTCAAGTTTGCTGGGAAATATATAACATTTGAAGAAAATTGAGGTTAGGTTTGATTTAAGAGGTTGGTAGAGAAGGTTAAGCTTTGCTTGATTAGGGCTGTGCCAGGAGTATAGTTACCAGCATTGAGATACTGGAAAAACAAAAGTGTTTCTACTCCTTGCAACTGCCTAGATTTGATGCTCCAGCACTACTGATGGGTTGCCCTTAGCTATACTGAAATAATTTTATTTCTGTTCCTCAGTACTGTGCATCATCTTACCCTTAAATATTTGCATTTATTTTTCTCCCTTTATTCC
Source organism: Sciurus vulgaris (assembly GCF_902686455.1). Taxonomy (NCBI): domain Eukaryota; kingdom Metazoa; phylum Chordata; class Mammalia; order Rodentia; family Sciuridae; genus Sciurus; species Sciurus vulgaris. The sequence continues at coordinate 30,002,352 of NC_136461.1, forward strand.
CCTTTGCCATTGCTTATTCCCATTCTTTAATTCTTTTTGAGGTTTTTCTTGTTTTATTGGGGGGATGGGGATTGAACTCGGGTACTTTCCCACTGAGCTACATTCCTAGCTCTTTTTATTTTTTATTGTGAGGCACCATTTCCCTGAATTGCCAAGGCTGGGCTCAAATTTGCTATCTTCTTGTATCAGCCTCCCAGGTAACTGGGATTACAAACCTGCACTCCTGAGCCTGGCTTTAGTTTTTATCTTTAATGTTACTTCATCCAGAAAGCCCTTTTTAACCTCCCAAATTTACATTAGATTCTTCTTACCAAAGATATTTTTAAAATATTCTTTCTTCTCCTGTTGTAGCTTTTAACATACTTTGTAATTCTTAGTAATTGCTTCCTTATTTCTGACTAGACTGCAATATCCATGAGGGCAAAAATCAACTTGGCTATATCACCAGTTCTCAGCACAGTGCAAGTATTAGTGAATAGCTGCTTTTCCAGGCACGTACATTTTAATAGGGTTTTTTTTTTTTTTCTTCCTTATAGCATTGTATGCACTGAAGATTTTGAATATTATGTATAGGGCTATGCTGTTGTTCTCAAGGAGTTTATGGTCTATTTGGAGGGCCAAAGTAAAAGCACATAAATAATAAAATAATAAAGGGCAAAGGCCTAGTCAGTATGAGTCAGAAGGTTAAATGTTGACAAGATGCTGTGAATCCAGAGCAGAGAAAAACACTGGGTGCTAGAATAGTCTGTGAAGGAAGACATCATAAGGGAAAGAGTTTTCAACTGAACCTTGAAGAATGAGAAGAATCAAGACTGAGAGAAGGAAAAAAGGGATCTTTTAGGCCTACTATACTCTAGTTATTAGACAGTTTTCATCTGCAGAGTATTTGTAATAAATGAAGATAGTACAATAAATAGTGTCCTTTAAACCACTAACCCAGATTCTTCATCTCGTTTCCTTTTCCCCCCATTACATTAGGTTAATGAAATTTTACTTGAAATATACCATTTTAAAATGCGAAGACTTCCCTGTAGAAATGAGATTAGTTTTTCATTTTGTTTACTGTTACTTCTGATTCTTTGCCATAGTTGACTTGAAACAAGAAGTAGTCTCTTCTTGATTTTTTTTTTTTTTTTTTTTTGGTCAAATAGAAATAATATTGCCTGCCTTACCAATCTTACAGATTCTCATGTTGAGATACAACAAAAAATGAGATAATACAATAAAAAGGATAAAAAATGTTCTAGAAATACAAGTTGGGTATTATTTCCATTCTGATTTGTAAATCTGGTTTAGAGACTTATCCTGCCTTTTCTTAATTGCTACCCAAATTGGTTTTCAATGGGCACTTTAGCATGGCATGGATAATAGTGCTTGTTCTGATATAGTTCTTTTCACTTACTGTGGGAACTTTTTGATCTTTGAATGAGTGTGATTTTAAGTGGCTCTGTGGTGATGATTTTCTCTCTGGATGACACTTCTGATTTGTTCAGCTATGGATGAGGTTGTGGTTGTTTTAGGAATCTTCATGATGTCCAGTAAAGTTTTTCCCCTGAAAATAGAATTTAATTTTAGTTATATTTTAGGCTTTAGCAACCTACTTTTGCCAGTAAGTACTAATCAGATAAAAATTATCATCAAGTGGTTTTCTGAGAATAATGTTATTTTTGAAAATGCTTTCTATAGTATTCATTTTTTCTTTCCTTTTTGGGTGCTGGGGATTCAGACCCAGGGTTTTACACATCCTAAATAAGCAAGTGCTGTACTACTGAGCTACATTCCCAGCCCATGAAAACAATTTTTAGCAACACTTATAAATTGCTTCCTATTTGCCAATTCCTTTAAAAAGGTATTATTCTACCGGGGGTGGGGGTGGGGGTCGGGGGGTGGTTTATGCCTGTAATCCCAGCAGCTTGGGAGGTGGAGACAGAAGGATCACAAGTTCAAAGCCAACCTCAGCCACTTAGTGAGGCTCTAAGCAACTTAGTGAGACCCTGTCTCAAAATAAAGAATAAAGGGGCTGGGGTTGTGGCTCAGTGGTAGAGCACTTGCCTAGCATGTGTGAGGCACTGGGTTCGATTCTCAGCACCATATATAAATAAATGAATAAAATAAATGTCCATCAACAACTAAAAAGAGCACATGCAGAGGCCTGTCAGGCAGAGTATGTGCTTCTTTTAAAAAATTAAATAAATAAGTAAATAAAATAAAGAATAAAAAGGGCTAGGGATGTTGCTCAGTGGTTAAGTGCCTCTGGGTCCGATCCCCAGTACCCCCCCCCAAAAAAAATAAAAATTCTTACATTAACTCTGTGAGGGAACTTCTACTATTCCCATTTTACAGAGGGGGAAACTACAGCACAGAGAATTTATGTATCTTACCATACACCACTGTTAACAAGAGAGGGGGAATAAAATCTGCACAGTAAGATTTTATACAACTTACCTTATCCAGTAGCTCCAACTCTGGTTCTGAAATGATGCTCTTAACCATTATACTACACTATTGCTCTTAACTCACTACACATTATTTTGGAGAAGATTAGAGAACACAGAATTGTCTAAGGTTTACTTACCTCGACTAAACCTGATTCATTTATTCTGTTCATTGATAACCTATTTACTGAATGTCTTCTATGGTCCAAAGTCTGTGATAAATGCTAAGTTTTGAACAAAATTTTACCTAATCCTTGACCTCATGGATTTTATATTCTAGCAGAGAAGACAGATGGTAATCAATCACTCAGAAAATTATTGAATTGCAGTTGTGATAAACGCTATAAAGGAGGAATTTGAAAGTGATTGATGGGGATTCTAATAACATAGTCTTAGAAGTTAGGTATTTTAGTCAGCTCTTCTACCACTGTGACCAAAAGCCTCATCAAGAACAATTTTTTTTTTTTATGGTTTTATTTATTTATTTATTTATTTATTTTTTTTTTTTTATTGTAAACAAATGGGATACATGTTGTTTCTCTGTTTGTACATGGCGTAAAGGCATACCATTTGTGTAATCATAAATTTACATAGAGTAATGTTGTTTGATTCATTCTGTTATTTTTTCCCTTCCCCCCACCCCTCCCACCCCTCTTTACCCTCTATACAGTACTTCCTTCCTCCATACTTGCCCCCCTCCCTAACTCTAATCCTAATACTAACCCTTCCCTCCCCCCCATTATGTGTCATCCTCCACTTATTAGCGATATCATTCGTCCTTTGGCTTTTTGAGATTGGCTTATCTCACTTAGCATGATATTCTCCAATTTCATCCATTTGCCTGCAAATGCCATAATTTTATCATTCTTTATGGCTGAGTAATAAGAACAATTTTTTAAGAGGAGAAGTTTATTCTGGGGCTCATGGTTTCAGAGGTCTCAGTCCATTAGATAACTGGCTCCAGGTAAGGCGGAACATTATGGCAGAATAATGTGGCAGAGGAAAGTAGGTCAGGACATGGAACCAGGAAACAGAAAGCTGTCACCACCAGGACAAAATATAAACCTTAAAGGCACACCCCCAGGGACTCACCTCCTCCAGCCACACCCTGCCTACCTACTGTTACTGCCAAGTTAGTCCCTATCAGTGTGTTAATGCAGTGATTAGGTTAAGGCTCTCATGACAATCATTTCACTTTTAAACCTTCTTGCATTTTCTCACCCACATGAGATTTTGGGGGACACCTCATATTTAAATCATAACAAAAAAGATTCTATGAGAAAATGGCCTGAGCTTTGAAAGAAGCCTTTCTCCTCCTGTGTTAAGATCTTACTAAATTGAGGACTTAGAACCACCTCCTGCAACTTGATAGCACTCTGGAGGAGTTGATTTGTTTACCTCTTTTGCTGTGGTACATATCACATTTGTGCTGAGATTATCCCTGTTTTGTATATTTGATGCCCAATATAAATGGTATTTCTAATGCTAACAGTTAGGAGATTATGTTCTTGATGTGCTGTTTACTAAGAGAAATGATAAAGTAGAATGAGAAAAGGTCTTTTAAATGTTCGATTCTCATTTTATCCTCTTTTACACTATAGAAGGAAAGTCCCCCAAAATTTGGCTTTTTCCCCCCAAGGTTTTTGTTGTTGTTGTTTTTTAAAGATTCCTTTAAATAAGCTGGATGCAGTGGCACACACCTGTAATCCCAGTGACTCGGGAGACTGATGCGGGAAGACCACAAGTTTGAGCAACCTTAGACACCGTCTCAAAATAAAAAGATATAATTCAGTAGCAAAGCACACCTGGTTCAATCCTCAGTACCAAAGAGGAAAAAAAATTTTTAAAGATTTCTTTAAATAGTATAAATGAGAACGATGTATTTCTAAAAAGAATTCTAATTGTTTAAAAAAAAAAACAAACTCATAAGCTGGGCATAATAGCACACACCTGTACTCCCAGCTACTTGGGAGGCGGAGATGGGAAGATCACTTAAACATTAGAGGTTTGAGACTGGCCTGAACCAAAAAATTGCAAGACCCTGTCTTGAAAACAAACAAACAAACAAAAAAATCCAGAAACTAATTGATACAAATATTTTTTCAAATGTAATGAAAAACTGATTTCTTAAAATATTTATTTATTTATTTGGGGTACTAGAGATTGAACCCTGGGGCTTTTTGCCACAGAGCTACATCCCCAGCCCTGTGCTGTTGTTGTTGTTGTTGTTGTTTGGTACCAGGATTTGAACCCAGGGGCACTTAACCACTAAGCCATATCTCCAGCCCTTTTTTGTATTTTATTTAGAGACAGGGTTTTGCTGAGTTGCTTAGAGCCTCACTAAGTTGCTGAGGCTGGCTTTGAACTCCCAGTCCTCTTACCTCAGCCTCCTGATCTGCTGGAATTACAGGTGTTCAACACTGTACATGGCCCCCAGCCCTTTTTTCTTTTTTCTTTTGAGACAGGGTTCTTGTGAAGTTGCTGAGACTGCCTTTAATCTTCCTGCCCCAGCCTCCCAAGTTCCTGAGATTTCGGGCATGCACCACCAGGCCCAGCTGAAAAAAATAATGTTAATATACCATTTATATTTAAAACAGTTTTTGAACTCCTTTGGCCCTACTTGGCAGTAAGGGCAAGCCATGTATTTTAATACCTATAACTAGATTGACCTGAGAAAAATTGGTTAAAAAACAAGAAAAAGAATCAAAAGCAGAAAAAGAGATGATTATACTTCAAGGCAAAAATAACTAAGGTTATTATGCAAAATTTGACTCATATGTTTTTTTTTTAAACTATATACAATGTTTATATCTGTGTTGGGAATGTAGTGGAAGTTCTTTCGAAGTGTCAGTTCCCTTCTCTGTTTAATATTTTCCCATGTGAACTATTTATGCAGTACTATACAGCCACTAGTCAACAGAAGAAAATTTCTGCCTCCACAGTTATCAAAGATAAAAAATACTATAAGGAGGTTTTGTTATTACATAACAGAGTTTATAGGAAAGTCACCAATATTTTCTCTTTAACTTAGTCATCTCATTTTTGATAGATTGCAAAGGTGGACTGCAAGGAAATACTAGACATCATTTGTAACCTGGAATCTGAGGGTCAGGATAACACAGCATTTGTTCTTTGTACAACTTACCTTACCCAGCAGCTCCAAACTGCAAGTGTGTATTGCTCTTGGTAAGTATATTTAGTTTGTATATGTTTTGTTAGAATGTTATAGCATTTAGGGGCTTATGTGAAATACTGTTTTGTTTCAGATATAAAGTCTTAGTAAATTAAATGATGATATGATAAATCTTGCTCCCAAGTGAAATCATCTAAATAAAAATATCCCCTTAATTTAGTCAAGAAGCAGAAGTTCCTCATGTTCTTCCCACAGAGGGTTGTCTGTTGACTTCAATATATGTCTCATACCTTGTAAAAAATTATGTCCATATGAAATAAATTGGTATTAGAATGATTTCCTTTACATTTATTAGTATCTCCTGGTAGTCTTTGCCCCTCCTATTTGGAAACCCACAGTGAAAAGGATCAGATTATTTAGTTTCCAGGTCATATTTGTACCAGAAAAGAAAATCGATTTGAGTACTAATCTCTTTTGCAACTTTGCCACTATATAACTGAATTGCCTTATTTTGGTTTATATCTTGTTTGCCTGCAGAGTATAGTACTTGCTTAAAAAAAAAAAAAGCACCAATAAGTGTACCCGTGGTTCTTTAATTGTAACTGTATTGGATCTATTTAGACCAGAGGGACAAACCTGATACATAGGAAAATTCTAAAATGTAAGAGTCAGTATTAGGTTAGGGGGTGTAGATAATGATATTGGATATTAGAAAGAGGTACTCATTGTTCACCAAAGTATTTGCAGAGAGGTGCAAGGGAGGAAGCTGTATGACTAGGTTGTCTTTGCATGATCTTGATTAGGGGACCCCAGAATACTTTTGAACCTACAGATTATTTATGTTGAAAACAGCATTTTGTTTTAAAGAAAACCTAGTAAATCCTTTCTTTTTTTTTATTTTTGAGATGCTAGGGATTGAACCCAGGGCGTTGTGCTCATGAGGCAAACACTCTACCAACTGAACTAGATCCCCAGGCCTGTAAATCCTTTCATGTACTTCAGCCTTCATTGACTTGAAGTAGCCATGTCTGTTTGTGTAGTTACTTTTTTTTATTCTTTTTTACTATTTTATATAGAAATATTATTTGTGTATAGTAAATTATCTTACCCAGTCTTTATCATAATCATTACACGATATGGCAATAAAGGATCATAGTGACTAAAGAAATCTTGTGATTGCCCAAGGTCTCAAGTCCCAGGTAATAAAGCAGAGATTAGACCCAAGATTTTAAACTCCTAATCTAATTAGTGCATTTCTTCTGTTGGCTTATTCCCTTGGCACAGGTTAAACTTGATACTGTAGTCTACCACAAAGACCATTATGCCAAAGTTATATCTTGTGAGAAAAGAGATCATGGGATAGGAACTAAATACATTTTGTAGTAATCATTGTGGGTATTTTGATAGGAAACCAAATAAGTGATATTAGAAAAAAGAATTATTGAGTAGCAGTGTTTAGTTTTACTAAATCAAGTGGAAGTTTTTCATCATCAGAAATCTAGAGATTAGAGATTTTAACTTCAGTATATAGTCAGTATATATATATTCAGTATATAACAGATACATTTAGTTCTGCAGTTTTTCTTGTTATAATTAAATTGATTTTATTGTCAGTAATGAAATGATATCTGCTGATTACAGCTAGGTTCTTTATGCAAAGAAAAAAATAAAATCATATATAGAATGTGTTATAGATATATGCACAGTTCTTTTAATATTCCTGACACAGCTTCCCTTTTACATTGCCCCATAAATTTTTTTTCTTCCCTTCTTCACTCAGCCACCATTCACTTTTCCAAAGATGTTAGTGGCTTTAGGATTAATGATGTTGCCCTGCAGCAGGAAGGGATTAACAGGGATTTCTTCTCTTGACTCCTGAGAAGCTATAATGAGTAAAGGAAAGAAAATGTTAGTCACTTCAGTTTGTTAAAAGTAAGTGTCTTCTAAGCAATTCAAAGAGAAATAGAATCTAATTTTTTTAACCCTTCCATGTTTTCATAGGTTTTTGGGGAGGGATTATTGGAGTGGGATAGTGGAGTTAGGATAGCCATAAAGTAAAACAGTGAATTTTACTAGGAAATATTAATTCCACAAATTCTTTTCAAATAGGATAGATTCTTTTATTAACACTGGAGGTTTTCTGTGTTCAGGATGTTGGGACTGTGAAGTATTTGTTTAGAAGTCTTTTACTAAATGGTAATTTTGAATGCTTGCCTAGCATGCATAGGCCTTGGGTTTTATCCCCAGCACGACCCAAAAACAAATGAACAAAAAAGGTAGCTTTGATATGAGAAGTATCAGTAGAGCTTTTTTTGGGGGCGGGGGGAGGGGGATGCCAGGGATTTAACTGAAGGGCATTCAGCCACTGAACTACATCCCCAATCCTATTTTGTACTTTATTTAGAGACAGGGTTTTGTTGAGTTCCTTAGTGCCTGGCTTTCTACTAAGGCTGGCTTTGAACTCATGATCCTCCTGTCTCAGCCTCCTGAGCTGCTGAGACTACAGATGTTCAGCACTGTGCCCAGCCAAGAATTTTTAAAATGTGACAAAATTGAAATACCATAATAAAAGTAATAAAAACTGTCGCATTTATTTTTATTTTGGGGGAGTTTTTTTTTTTCCCCCTAAACCCATATGCTAGCATTTATTTCTTTCAAGTATCATTCTTGAATGAGGTCATCATGAAGATAATATTTCAAATGTAGACCATGTAACTAGCACCCAGAACATTTTTTTATTTGTTGAGATGTTTTCTTCAGAGACATATACAAACCATAATAAAATTTTTAAAAAAAGAAAGAAAACTACAACAGTCACCAAATTATTTTTCTTAAAAGGTTTATCACTTAGTTTATTCATAAACCCCAGAAGATTTTTGACTATCTGAAAAAAAGAAAAAAGAAAAAAAAAAAAAAGAAAGAAACACTGGAGTAGTAAACACCCTGTAGATGTCTAGCATTGGTAATATAATTCCAGTAACCTTGCAAACAAAAAAGGTAACCATTCCAATAAGATTGATGTACCATCAATGTGTAATTACTGCTGCTACTCTAAAAATAAAATCATACAGTTGAATTTTGAACCTCCTTTCAGTCAATATTTGACGGACTGGTCTTTGCTTTTTGTAACTTATTTGACCTTAAATTTTGTATATTGAAATTTTGTATTTACCTGTCCATTCTGCACCAACTGAACTATGATATATCAGGATTATGAGTGTTTTCTAATTCACAATTGTGTCCCCAGCACCTGGTAAAGACCAACATGTGTTTTATTCAACTGAATTTTGTAAGGAAAAAGATCATGGGATCAATTACTATTGTAGTGACCTTCTTTAGAATACAGTCATTTTTTAAATATTTTAATATCTCCCCTATATTGTAATAATTGAAGAAGAATTTGTCCTAGTACATATATGATCCAGCAGGCTTTTAATTACTGTTGCCTGGTGATTTCTGTGTTTCATTATGCAGATTTGAATGGATAGTTGAATACTAATCTTCACCTTCTCAGGAGTAGTACACTGGTTGTCATGGTTTCAGGCATGTTTATATGTTTGAATGTTGAATGGGTAACAGTAGTTGTAGACCATTGATTTGTAGCTTTGCAAATATACAACATGTAACAGTATGCTGTTTTTTGATCATGCTTATTTGGAGTTAAGACATAAATGTGAAATCCTATTTGAACTGCACGACATTATCAAAGCCAGTTACAATTATGAAGATAAAATGTAAACAACGTCAACTATCTAAAATTCACTGACTAGCTACAAGTTTAAAGTTAGGCAAATCTGCTAAAGTGGTTTTAAAAGGTAGGTTGAAAACCTAGGTTTTTCAAATGCTTTTTAAAATAGTAAATCAGAATGTCTAGGACTTGAATTATTCCAAATTAAGCATTTTGGGGCTCTATATATTTTGAAAGATACTCCTTTTTCTCTCTGGGCACATATATAATTCTTAATTTCCTTTGTTCTTTACAATTTTGTACTATTCTCAGAAGTTTCTGTTAAGACACTTAAATCTGAATAAAGCAATCTTGTGAGTATAAAAATAATCATCTCATTTTGCCTGGCTGGTAGCTATTTTCAAAGCTAGCCTACCTCAATTTTTATTTCCAATTAGGAGAGCAGCACTGGTCAAATATATAAAGACACATATTTAAAGTCATCTTAATTTAATGTTATTCATTAGATATTATAAGCTTTGATATGTATTTTGAGACACTGGATTTGCTTCTATCTTTGAAGCAGGTTTTATTCCTACTTAAGAGTTTCAGGGCTGGGGAAATAGCTCAGTGGGTAGAGTGCTTGCCTTGAGGCCCTGGGTTCAATCCCCAGCACCAAGGAAAAAAAAAAAGAGAGAGAATTTCACCTTATGACCAGGTGTGGTGGTGTATACCTGAAATCCCAGCAACTCAGGAGGCTGAGGCAGGAGGATTACAAATTCAATAACAGCCTCAGCAACTTAGCAAGTCCCTGTTTGAAAATAAAAAGGGCTGGGGCTGTAAGTGCCCCGTGTTCCTGGCCCCTGTGTTCAATCCCTGGTACCAGAAAAGAAGGAGAATTTCACCTTGTGATAGCCCCAGTTACCACTTAAGAAACATAAGAAAATAAATTCTATTAAATGTTTATTTTCAGACTATTATAAAAATAGGTGTTTGGAGGTTGGAAGTATAGCTCAATTACCATTGAGCAGTTGCCTAGCATGCATCAGGTCCTGGGTTTGGTCCTCAGCATTTAAAAAAAAAAAAAGCCATTTTCATTTTTTAAGCCCCAGGTTTGTTTTCTGCTTCTTAGAATAGTCTGTGTTAGCTAGGTACAGTGGCACACGCACTGTAATCCCAGCTTCTTAGGAGGCTAATAAGATAGGATGATTGCAAGTTTGAGAACAACCTCAGGAACTTAGCCAAGACCCTGTCTCAAAATAAAAAATAAAAAGGGCTGGAGCTGGGTGTCTCTAATAAAATATAAAAAGGGACTGCAGATATGGCTTGTTCATTAAAAGCCCCTGCGTTCAATCCCTAGCACCAAAAATAAATAAATGAATAAATAAATAAGACAAATAAATAGGCAGGAACTGTAATTCAGTACCCCTTGGTAGAATACCCCTTGGTTCAATCCCCAGTACTGCAAAAACAGAAAAAGAAAAAGAATAATCTGTTAATAGCACGATAACAAACATCTGTGTTTAAAAACTGACTTATGAAAATAATGTGAGCTTTTTTATGAAAAACACTCAAATAATATATAATATCCATTGAAGTTGTACTTCAAAGAGCTACTTTTTTTAAGTGATAGCATTCTCTTCTGTTTTGCCATTGACTTTCCTTGAATTCATATTTTACATTAACATTTCTGTTCTTGGTGGTTTTCAGTTTTCCAGTGCTTTTGCTTTAGTATTTCCTCTTACCTATTAAATATTTTTATCTAATTTATTCTCTTCAAGCTTTCCTTCATTTTCATAATGAATATTTTTAGGATTTCTGGGTGTTGGCCATTTCCTGGAGTGCCTTTTTATGTCCTTTTATTAGTATTTAAACATTCCAAAATACAAGCTTAAGTAGCATCATGACATTTTAGAGCAGGAAAGACCCAGTAAGATCAGTGTAGAAGTGTGCCCATAGACTCTTTATTAACTCTATTGATTTCATTGGTAGTATAGTCTAATGATGCTTTCCTATTAGGCTAGCAGGTAATTCAGTCAGTATAATTAATAACCAATGTTAAAGATAAGACCTTTCAGAACAAGGTGGAATCTAAATTAAAAATTTTTATATGCCATCGTAAAGGAAGTAGTCTTTCACTGATTTTGATTTTCTGCAAACAAAAAAGAAGTAAATTGGAATTTTCAGAGAGAATTCTTAACAATGTTACCAATTTGGGAGGTTTTTCGGAGTGGAATAGTTCATACCAGTTGCTTTAAATGCTTTAACATAATATTTTCTTCTTTTTTTTGCAGGGAACTGACTCTCTTTTGGAGTAAACTGCAAAGAAGAATTGACCCTTCTTTAGATACTTTTTTGGAGCGCTGTCGCCAATTTGGTGTCATAGCTAAAACACAGCAGCATTTGTTTTGCTTGATTAGAGTTATACAGACTGAAGTGAGTAATGTATGCTTTCTATGTCGGTTGTGGCTAAAAAGAAGAAATGAGTGATGTATTAACTCCTTAGGCAATTGCTGTTAGATAAGGGAAAAGGAAAGATAATGAAGTTTAATAAAATTGTTTCTGCATATTGTCTTCTTAGGAATCCACAGATTCATTGTTGCTGATTTCTTTAATGGAAAGTAGCAATTTGAAGTGAAGACCATCTCCCCTAGGGGAAGGGAAGATTATGTTTCCTGTATCTTTTCCTAGAATAATGCTGTATATTTTTTTACAGGCAGGTTTGCTTGCTAATTAACATAGTATTATAAATGAAGAAAATAAATTGTTTTTACCTCCTTGGCAATGGAGTGGTACCTTTTCTAGATTTCAATCTAGAAAATCCAATAATAGAGTAGTTGAAAAAATAAACTTTTTTTAATACAAGTTATAAACTTCTGTACAGACAAATAGAAGATAAGTTAAATATTTTGAGTAAAGGTTTTTACTGAAATGAGATGAAGTGTCCTAAACAAAACCTTATTCTCGTAGGGGCATGGAATGAGAGTTATGTTATACTCTATATATTTTTTTTTTTTCTTAGTGTCTACTCATGTCTGAGCTTTTAATATGCCTGTACCTATAAAGGTTCATGATTTTATGTTTTAAGGGTTACTTATTTGGTATCATCCAAGAAGTGTGTTTATTAATGTCAAGGAACCGTTGCATCTTTGATAATCCATTCACCTTCCCCAATGCAATGTTCCATATCCTATCCTTTACTTGAAATACGTTGATCTAGTCTTCTCCATTGAAGACAGGAAAGGGTAAAAATGTCCTCTGCCCAGAGTGTCACAAGGCTAAAATCAAGGTGTCAGCCAAGGTAAGTTTCTTATGGGAAACTACAAAAAATTCATTTCCAAGCTCATTTTTATTGACAGAATTCAGTTCCTTATAGTTATAGGTCTGTCTTTTCTTTCTGGCTATCGGCCAAAATTATCTCAATTCCTAGAAACTGTATTTACAGATTCAACTTATGCTTAAGGGGAAAAGATGATATAAAAGTCAGAGTCTACTAGGAGTTGTTATAGAAAATGGAAAAGCTGTTAGATGATTAGAGAAAGTGAGTTTCTGAACTGGGCCAAGAAATTTGCTGTCCACCAATTTGATTATAGAATCAGAACCATTTCTCTTGAATATAAGTCTAGGGCACTTTTTGCCATAATTGCCTTACAATAATTGGTGTAAAGGGTAGACGACATATGAATTGGTAGGTGAAAGAGGAGTGAGTATAGAATGCCTTTCGAATTGAGACTCCATACTGGATGCTGTGGTGTGCACCTGCCATCCCAACTGCTCAGGCTAAGGCAGGAGGATTGTGAGATCATGACCAGCCTGGGTAACATAAGTGAGACCCTACCTCTAAGAAAATGAAAATTGAGCCAGGTGCAGTGGTGTATGCCTGTAATCCCAGCAACTCAGGAGGCTGAGGTTGGAGGGTTGCAAGTTCAAGACCAGCCTAAGCAATTTAGTGAGACCCTGTCTGAAAATAAAAAAAAATTTTAAAAAGGACTGGGGATGTGGGTCACTGGTTAATAAGCACCTCTGAGTTCAATCCCCAGTATCAAAATAAATACATAAATGAGTAAATAAATAAATAAAAATGGAAACTCCAGCTCTTTTAAAGAGAGTAGTGTTTTTAGTCTATATCATCTAGACTCTAGTTCTATTGCAAATGGAAGCTGTCATACAATGGTAATAGCTCAAAGCAGATAGAAGTTTCTCCCTTTTTCATATAGAAATGCAGGTGTCCAGATAGATAGGCAAGGTTGCTTTAGTGACTCCACATATCAAAAAGCCAGGTTCCTTTTATCTGTCATCAATACAAGTTCCACTTCATGTTCTAAGACCTAACCATTCCAATCCTAGCTGTAAGGTTTCCATTCCAGATAGCAGGAAGAAAAAGATGAGGGTAGGACAAATCACACCATGACTCACCGTTTCCCCAAAACATACACACAAGCATGTGACCATATCTAGCTGCAAGAGAGGCTAGTAACCAGGTACACTGGCACACATCTATAATCCCAGCTACTCAGGAGGCTGAGGCAGGAGGATTGGAAGTTTGAGGCCAGCCTGGGCAACTTAGTGAGACCCTTTCTCCAAAGAGTGCTGGAGATGTAACTCCATGATAGAGCACCCGTGGGTTAGATCCTCAGTACTGGGAAAGGGATTGTGGAGCCTAGGGAGTATGTTCATTATTACAGGTGGCTCTGTAACTGGTTAAAAAAGGTGTTGTTTTTGTAGAAAAGAGAAAAGGATGTTAAAAAGCAACTAACAACAAGACACAGCCCAGCTGGGTGTGGTGGCACATGCCTGCATCCCAGTGGCTTGGGAGGCTGAGGCAGGAAGATCATGAGTTCAAAGCTAACCTCAGCAACTTAGCAAGACCCTGTCTCTAAATAAAATATAAAAAAGGACTGGGTTGTGGCGTCCCTGGGTTCAATCCCTGGTATCAAAAATCAACAACAACAAAAGACACACAAAATCTTGGGATGGGTGAGGTTAATGATGCTGAAAATCCTGTATGGGCATTGGGTCTCTTGCAGAAGGCAATAGTATATAATAGAAAGGTCCTTAAAAGAGTGCCTCTTTATTTTCTGTGCTCTAGTTTTCTACAAATAAAGAGCTTAAGCCAGACCATCATTTGGAGGTACTCAGAATAATTGAACTTTGATTCTGTGACTTGAGAAAGTCAAGTGAAAAGGATGACTTTTCAGTTTCATGAGTATATCTAGGACTTTAAAATTAGTGAGGCAAAATCAATGTAAATGTGGTTGTTGTTGTTTTTTTAATTTTGTATTTGTACTTTTTGGTTATATATGACTAGAATGTATTTTGAATATTATGCATACATGGAGTTTAACTTCCCATTCTGTAGATTGTACATGATGTGGAGTTAAACTGGTCCTTTATTCATATATGAACACAGGAAAGTAATGTCCAAGTCATTCTACTATCTTTCCTTTTCCTATCTCCACTCCCTTGCCTTCATTCCCCTTTGTCTAATCCAAAGTACTGCTATGTGGTTGCTTTGAAGTAGATGTGAGAAGGGGGATCATCTTGGACATAGTTCAATATGACCATTTAATATATTTTCATTTTTGATGTAATATATTATGGTATTGTTCTACTGGAAAACGTGACTTTGTCTGGTTTAATCCCGTCTCCTTAATAATAAAGAAGCTGCAAATGAGAGAGATGTGCTGCCTTGTTCACAGCAGTCTGGGCTAGACTGGATGGATGGATGGATGGATGGATGGATGGATGGATGGATGGATGGATGGATGGATGGATGGATTTTAGTGCCAAGGTTTGAACTCAAGGGCACTTAACCACTGAGCCACATCCCCAGCCCTTTTTTGTATTTTATTTTGAGACAGGGTCTCACTGAATTGCTTTAGCCTCACTAAGTTCCTGAGGCTGGCTTTAAACTTGCAATCCTCCTACCTCAGTCTCCTGAGCTGCTTAGGATTACAGGTGTGTGCCACCATGCCTGGCTTGGATCTCTTGATAATAGCATAAAGTGATATAAGGTTGTCATTTTTAAGTAAGAGCATAGAGGACTTGGAGGAAGTCAGGTAAATTTTAAAATAATTCACAGGCTCTCACCAAGTGATTATTACTTAACTCCTTTTGGAAGACTGTATGAAGCAAACTGCACTGAATGTCCATTTTTTCTTAAACACCCTAATCTGGTTGAGATGGTGAAATTTTTAACACTTTTGGAAGAAAAATAACTGGAAATACCATTACACATTCTGAACAGATCTGTCAAGAACTTAATCGCTAAAGGAATAATGAATAAATTAGAATCAGGATATGGAATGTGGAGCTGAATTTTGAAGAAATTGGTGGATTTTAATCAGGAAGCTGCCAGAACAAGAGTGGCTTGGCGGGCTGGGAAGATAGCTCAGTTGGTAGAGTGCTTGAGGCCCTGGGTTCAATCCCCAGTACCACAAAAAAAAAAAAAAAAAAAAAAAAAAAAAAGAGTGGCTTGGCATATTTGTATCAAGGGCACGTGGAATATAGCCAAATCAGTTAAGATTGGGGTCAGTATCTATAATAAAAGTGGTTAGGACCTTTGGCTCTGGAAATATGCCATATGTTTAAATCCTTGCTCCTCTACCCACTAGCTGGTGTTGCCATTGGATAGTTTAACCTCCTGAGCCTTGGGGTTTTTTATCTGCATATGAGGACAATGTATGCAAAAGAGTTTCTTTAGAATAAGTGCCTATGATAACTAATATCATATCATTAGTTATGATAACTAATAGTTTCTGTAAACTAATAGTATATGTTTCCAGTATTTAGAATGATGCCTAATACAAATAATTGCTTAGCAAATGTTTTCTGAGTTTAATAGTGGAATTTATTCTCAGTTATTTTACATGGTATTCTGTTGAGTATGCCAGCAGTGTAGGGATCACTATTATATTACCTTTGTGTGTGTGTGTGTGTGTGTGTGTGTATGCATGTGCGTTTGTGGTGCTGGGGATTAAACCCAGGGCCTTGTGCATGCAAGGCAAGCACTCTACCAACTGAGCTATATCCCCAGCCCACTTTACATTATCTTATTTCATTTTTCATTTTTATAACACTTAGTAGAAAAATCTAATTCTACCACTTTTGTTAATTTACCAGTTAAGTAACTGATAGTAAAGGGAGTTGAGGAATTCATCCCTTTAGTAAATCATGTTCAAAGACCATTAGATTCTGACTTTAAGGTCTGTACTTTTAGTCACTGTATTTTAAACCATTGTCCCACATATCCCACTTCTTTTCTCATGCTATTCTAACATTCCATTTTAGCCTCTCAAATAAATAATTATTTTGTATACACTAATCTTTACCTCATGACAAGATCATCTTCCTGATTTTTTACTATTTTTGAGAATTTGCTCTGATAGATTTTCTAATTCCTGATATTTTTCCATGGAAAAACTGAGATTTAGTTCACCTATGTCTATGAAGTACTAAATTCTTTTACAAGAAAATAGAAAAGAATCATTATTTTAGCTTTTGTTGTGAAAAAAAAAAAAAAAAAACAGGTGTTCATGAAACAGTGGAGTTCCTTAAATTGAATTCAGTTTTAGACTAAATTCTGTACCTGTTTCCTTTTTACCCAGCTTACCACCATTTTTAAATCCTCATTTGTCCTGGATTCCTCTTAACTCATACATATTTATTGTTTATATATTTGACACATAGATAATTACCTTGAGGGTTAAGACTTCTTTTTTCTTTTAATGAACTTTTTATTTATTTTATAGTTGTAGATGGACAGCATGTCTTTATTTTTTTAATGTGGTGCGCTAAGGATTGAACCCAGTGCTTCACATGTGCTAGGCAAGTACTCTGCCACTGAGCTTCAGCCCCAGTCCCGATTGTTGTTCATGGTTGTAACATCTTTCTAATACAGTACTTTGCTTCTTGAAACAGGAAGGAGCTAAATGTAATTTGCACGAACCAAGATTTAAAATGGAATTTAAGAAGTCTAAAGGTTTCGAGAGCTAAAATACCTTATTAATGAGAATTAATTTTATCTCTCTATATATTTAACAATGACTTTCCTTCTCTCTTTCTTACAGGCACAAGATGCTGGTCTTGGGGTGTCAATTTTATTATGTGTCAGAGCTCTTCAACTCAGATCAAGTGAGGATGAGGAAATGAAGGCATCAGTTTGTAAAACAATTTCCTGTCTTTTACCAGAGGATTTAGAAGTTAGACGAGCCTGTCAGCTTACAGAATTCTTAATTGAACCCAGTTTGGATGGATTTAATATGTTGGAAGAATTATATTTGCAACCAGATCAAAAATTTGATGAAGAAAATGCACCTGTTCCAAATTCTCTTCGATGTGAGCTCTTACTAGCTTTAAAAGCCCACTGGCCTTTTGATCCTGAATTTTGGGACTGGAAAACTTTAAAACGACACTGCCACCAACTCCTAGGACAAGAAGCCTCAGATTCTGATGATGATTTAAGTGGCTATGAAATGTCAATTAATGATACAGATGTTTTAGAGTCATTTCTCAGTGATTATGATGAAGGTAAAGAAGATAAACAATATAGAAGAAGAGATTTGACAGATCAGCATAAGGAGAAAAGAGACAAAAAACCCATTGGTTCTTCTGAAAGATATCAGAGATGGCTTCAGTATAAATTTTTCTGTTTGTTATGTAAGCGAGAATGTATAGAGGCCCGGATTCTTCATCATTCTAAAATGCATATGGAAGATGGAATTTACACCTGTCCAGTTTGTATTAGAAAGTTCAAGAGAAAAGAAATATTTGTTCCTCATGTAATGGAACATGTTAAAATGCCACCAAGCAGAAGGGAACGCTCTAGAAAGAAATTACTGTTGAAAGGCTCTCAAAAGAATATTTGTCCCAAGAGCCCCTCTGCAACCCTGGAGCAAAATCAGTCATTGAATGAACAAGCCAAAGGAGAGTCTCATGAATATGTCACATTCAGCAAATTAGAAGATTGCCACCTGCAAGACAGAGATTTGTATCCATGTCCTGGTACAGACTGCTCCCGTGTGTTTAAACAGTTTAAATACTTAAGTGTGCATCTTAAAGCTGAACACCAAAATAATGATGAAAATGCCAAGCACTACTTGGATATGAAAAATAGAAGAGAGAAGTGTACTTATTGTCGAAGGCATTTCATGTCTGCTTTTCACCTGCGAGAACATGAACAAGTGCATTGTGGTCCTCAACCTTATATGTGTGTGTCTATAGACTGTTACGCTAGGTTTGGATCCGTGAATGAACTACTCAATCATAAACAGAAACACGATGATCTTCGTTATAAATGTGAATTAAATGGCTGTAATATTGTTTTCAGTGACTTGGGACAGCTTTACCACCATGAAGCACAACATTTTAGGGATGCATCTTATACTTGCAACTTTCTTGGCTGCAAAAAGTTCTATTATTCCAAAATTGAATACCAGAATCACCTCTCGATGCATAATGTTGAAGGTTCAAATGGAGACATAAAGAAATCAGTGAAACTTGAGGAGTCTGCAGCAGGCGAAAAACAAGATTGTGTTGCTCAGCACCATCTCCTCGACCAAACTGATAGATCACATTTACCTGAGGATCTTCTTTTCTGTACAGGATCAGCTAGTTCTCAAATAGATACAGAAACTGCAGAAAATCTGAAAGAAAACTCTGACAGTAATTCCAGTGATCAGTTAAGTCACAGTTCTTCAGCTTCAATAAATGAAGAGTTAATTGACACACTGGATCACTCTGAAACCATGCAGGATATATTATTATCTCATGAGAAGGTATTTGTACCCTCCAATTTAAAAGAAAAATGTTCCAGTATGGCAGTTTGTTTTGATGGGACTAAGTTTACCTGTGGTTTTGATGGCTGCAGTTCCACATACAAAAATGCAAGAGGGATGCAGAAGCATCTACGGAAGGTACACCCATACCATTTCAAACCCAAAAAGATAAAGACAGAAGATCTCTTTCCCTGTTTAGGTAATGAACATAATCAGACAAAGTTTGATGTAGATCCTAAACCTAGTTCAGATACAAATAGTGACTCCCCAGATGAAGGTCTAGATCACAATATTCATATTAAATGTAAACGAGAGCCTCAAGGTTATTCCTCAGAAGCTTCCATTTGTGCTTCTAAAAGGCCATGTACAGAGGATACTATGTTGGAACTTTTGTTACGTTTGAAACATTTAAGCTTGAAAAACTCAATAGCACATGGATCTTTCTCAGGGTCATTGCAGGGGTACCCATCCAGTGGTGCTAAGTCTCTTCAATCGGTTTCATCTAATATCTCAGACCTTAATTTTCAGAATCAGGATGAAAATGTACCAAGTCAATACCTTGCACAGTTGGCGGCTAAGCCTTTTTTCTGCGAGCTTCAAGGATGCAAATATGAATTTGTGACCAGAGAGGCTTTGTTAATGCATTATCTTAAAAAGCATAATTATTCAAAAGAAAAAGTCCTTCAGTTAACAATGTTTCAGCATCGGTATTCCCCATTCCAGTGTCATATTTGCCAAAGGTCATTTACAAGAAAAACACACCTTAGGATTCATTATAAAAATAAACATCAAATTGGCAGTGACAGAGCAACTCACAAACTGTTAGACAATGAAAAATATGATCATGAAGGCCCATGCTCAGTAGATAGGTTGAAAGGTGATTGTTCTGCAGAACTTGGAGGTGATCCCAGCAGTAACTCTGAGAAGCCACATTGTCATTCTAAAAAGGATGAATGCAGTTCAGAAACAGATTTGGAGTCATCTTGTGAAGAAACAGAAAGTAAAACATCTGATATTTCATCACCAATAGGCAGCCATAGAGAAGAAGGAGAAGGAAGAGAGGGGAGAGGTAGCAGGCGAACTGTTGCTAAAGGAAACCTGTGTTATATTTTGAATAAATACCATAAACCATTCCATTGTATCCATAAAACTTGCAATTCCTCATTCACTAATCTAAAAGGCTTGATTCGCCATTATAGAACTGTACATCAGTACAACAAAGAACAATTATGTTTAGAAAAAGACAAAGCAAGAACCAAAAGGGAACTTGTAAAATGTAAAAAGATATTTGCTTGCAAATATAAGGAATGTAACAAACGTTTCCTGTGTTCCAAAGCTCTTGCTAAGCACTGTAGTGACTCTCATAATCTTGACCATATTGAAGAGCCTAAAGTACTTTCTGAAACTGAATCTGTGGCAAGGTTTTCCTGTAACCAGCCTCAGTGCCCTGCTGTTTTTTATACATTCAGCAAGTTGAAACACCACTTGATGGAACAGCATAATATTGAAGGAGAAATACATTCAGATTATGAAATTCATTGTGATCTTAATGGTTGTGGCCAGATTTTCACCCATCGCAGTAATTACTCGCAACATGTATATTATAGACATAAGGACTATTATGATGATCTATTCAGAAGCCAGAAAGTAGCAAATGAAAAGCTACTAAGAAGTGAAAAGGTATGTCAGACAGCTCACACTCAGGGGCTTGAACAGACTACCAGGAGGTCATTTAATGCTAAAACTAAAAAATGTGGTTTAATAAAAGAAAAGAAAGCTCCAATTAGTTTTAAAACAAGAGCTGAAGCCCTCCATATGTGTGTAGAGCATTCTGAGCACACACAGTACCCCTGCATGGTTCAAGGATGTTTATCTGTGGTAAAGTTGGAGAGCAGCATAGTGAGGCATTACAAACGTACCCATCAGATGAGCAGTGCCTATTTAGAGCAACAAATGGAAAACCTTGTTGTTTGTGTTAAGTACGGTACCAAAATAAAGGAGGAGCCCCCTTCTGAAGCAGAGCTCTGTATAAAGAAAGAAGAAAATATAAACTGTGAATCAGAGCACCTGAAGCACAGCCATTCCCTGGGTGACAGTAGTGCACCCCTCCAGAACACTGATTCTTCCCATGCAGGTGAAAGGGATGGTGGTCAGAAAGGGTGTGCAGAAAGCAACCCAGCATTTGATACAGACGCTCTGCTCTATAGGGGAACTTTGAAATGTAACCATAGTTCAGAAACCACTTCTCTGGAACAATGTAATATAGTTCAGTCTCCTCCCTGTAAAATAGAAAATTCCATACCTAATCCCAGTGGGACTGAAAGTGGGACTTATTTCCCAAGTTTCCAGCTGCCTTTACCAAGGATCAAAGATGAAGAAACTGGGCAGCACACTTCAGGGCAAGAAAACACTGTAAAAAATTCAACCCATGTCCCAAAAGAGAGTTTTAGGAAACATTCACAGCCCAGGTCATTTGATTTGAAAACTTACAAACCTATGGGATTTGAATCTTCATTTCTGAAATTTATTCAGGAAAGTGAAGAGAAAGAGGATGATTTCGATGATTGGGAGCCTCCAGAGCACTTAACATTAAGTAATTCTTCACCATCTAGTAATGACTTAACAGGGGATATTACTGCAAATAATATGGTGAATAACAGTGACCCTGAAGTTGACATACCTCATTCTTCCAGTGACTCTACAGTTCATGAGAACTTGACTGCAATCCCACCTTTAATAGTAGCTGAAACAACAACAGTTCCTTCCTTAGAAAACCTGAGGGTCGTATTGGACAAAGCATTAACAGACTGTGGAGAGCTTGCCTTAAAACAGCTTCATTATCTTCGGCCAGTGGTTGTTCTTGAAAGATCAAAGTTTTCCACACCAATTTTAGACTTGTTTCCAACAAAAAAGACAGATGAGCTTTGTGTAGGAAGTTCCTAAATAACAATTTTGTTTCAGAAACAGACTGGCTCCAACACTGCAACATGGGGACAATAGCCAACATGAACAAAGGCTGAGAACCAGCCACACCATTGTTTAGGGTAGAATAGGCTGTGTATTTACATGAATGTATAATATCTACGTCAGCAGTATTGGCTGAGTCCATTAGCTCTCCAGTTGGTTTATTGATTGGGTTTTTTGTTTGTTTGTTTATTAAAAAAAAAATGGAACTGTACTCTTGTTTGGTGCTAATTAATACATCAAAATATACTGGGGCTTCCTTTTTCAAATTAAGTGTGCATGATTGTATATGAAACAAATACTAAGGTCCCAGGGTGGGAGGGCTAGGGAAAGGGATATGGCGTTCTTACTTGACTTGAATGTGCACCCAAGGGTGCTTTGTGTAATATATTGTACACTACAGCATCTTATATTTTTTGAGTTGAGTTTCAATAAATTACAATTTTTCACCCATTTCTTGTTTACTCATAATGAGTTTTCATGTCACACATAAACTGGAATTACACTTGTATTTTCTGGAATGTGCACTCATATTTTACCCCAATAATTTTTTTGTTAACCAAATCATATCAGATCAAGGTTCTTTTTGAATGACCCTTGACTTTTTGTAGAAAGAAAATTCTGAGATAATAATTAGCTCTGGAATTCGAGATAGCTCCCAGAGAAGGAGGTTCAGAAGTTGACCAGTAGAAAGAAAAGCGTACGCTAAGCAGAATGTGAGGGGCACAGCAAATTCAAAGGCCTGTTTCCAGGGGACTACAAATAATTTGATATGCTAGCAGTAAAAGGGCCGAGATTATTGTAGAGGTAAGTAGGAACCTGTGTACACTGAAGAGTTTGGGCTTGAATCTATAAGCGACTGAGAACCTTTGAAGGATGTTAAGTAACACATTCAAATTAATTTATAGATGACTTGAAATGTGGAGTGTGATTTGAAGTTCCAAGAATGAGATAATAGGCAATATGACTGTTGAAGTAATCACAGCAATTATAGCAAAGGGAAGAGCAGATAAAACAAGATATGTAAAGAGACAGGATTGTTGGGACTTGAAGGGTGAAGAAAAGGATTTGAGGAAAACAAAGATTTGTCAGTTATGAAACCAATAAGATGGGAATACAAAAAGATGGATGGGTGTTTGGGAAGAGCATGGCAAACTGATGAGTTTGGTCATGTTGAGTTCAGTGGACAGTGAATGACAAGGCTAGCAGTACGTTCTCACAAATGCAGCAGCTTCATTGTCTGTTCTTATGAGGTTTTCAGCCATTAGTGTTAGCTAGCAGAGAGGAGACACTATTTATATCCCTTTCTCTTCCCTGGCTAGGCTTTCAAGACCTTTTCTTTCACCCTGAAACCTGTTTCCTTGTTTTGTTGGGTCCTCCAAGAATTCCATTCTGCTGCCTCCTCACTCTAAAAGTCTAAACCTTTACACAGACATGAAAGTATTGACTTGTCTTCAAAACCTTTTTCAGTTAAAATGTGCCCCTCTAAAATGGTAGATAGGAACCAACAGCTCCAGACAATTGCTTTCTTGCCTTTTTTCCAGATTTCTCTTCAGTGTTTCCCCCCATTTTCATGTGTACATATGTGAAAGAGGATGGGGAACTATGGAAAAGAGAGTTTTATTAGCCTCACTAGGAGCATTCTGTCTCTGTCTTCTCTCAGTCCCAGATTGCCTACTAACCTGAGTCAAGAACACAGTCATTCATTCATCAAATACTTAGGTACACACACATTTAAATGCATTTCTAGATTCTTTGGCAGACAAAAATAAGTTTATCAAAGCCATTTTGGAGTTTTACTTTAAGGAAAGGGAAGGGACTTAGAACATTGTTACACAAAGTGGCAATAGGCCAGCACCCTGGACATCATCTAGAAGCTTATTAAAAATGATTTTCAGACCCAGCCGCAGATCTGTACCAAAATCTACATTTTAGTAAGATCTTCAAATGATTCATAGGCACAGAAAAATTACAGAAGCACTGACCTGGAATACAAAGTGAAGAGTGCTGTTAGAATTCAGAGTAATTACACTTTATAACACTTCACATTAAATTGTTGAATTTTATAACCCTATCCTCCTTTGGCAGATAATAATGAAGTTGAGATACAGATGAAGTGTCCTCTATAAGGACACAAATAGAAGAAGCTTAGATTCTGATCTCTAGAATACTAGCAGGGAGGGGCACTTAATGAGAAGGAAAAACAGGTATAAAGTTGTAGGTGGTATTGAAGTACCCAAAATATCACCTTGCCATAATTAAGCTGAGTAGTATTAATAAGTAAATGGTGGGACTAAAGTTCCAAGCACAGGTGAAAACCAGGTCATACAGATCAACTCATATATCCAGTGTTGACATTTCCTCATTGGAGTATAGAAATGGAAAACTTGTGCATATTGTTCTGTGATTAACATGTAGCCTATGAAAAAGTCAAGCTTGCTTGCTTTGTAAAAGAAAGAAAGAAAGGTGGTCCCTTCCTATGTCCCACCCCAAATAGACTAATGTCTCTTGGCATTATACTACTGATTTATGTGTAACCTATTATGTAGAAAGTCTGGCCTGCTCTGATCTGCTTGGTCTATACTCACAGGCATAGATATTTTTGACAGACTGCATTTGGAGTTCTAAACCCCTTTGGGAAAGGTAAACAGGATAGGCAGGAGAGTACAAAACCTGTAAATGAGATTTAGGGTGTGACTCAGTAGCAGAGGGGCAAGTTGAGTAGCATGTGGGAGGTTCCAGTTCAATGCTCAGCACTATTTAAAAAAAAAAAAAAAAAAAATGTAAAGTATTCGGCAGATTTAGCCTGGGAGTGGTGTGGGGGGAGGGGGAGACCAGAGACCAAGGAGATTTATCTGACTAGTTAGTAAAAAGTCACGTATTTACCAAGAACATACCATCTGCTTTTGATTGATGAGTGTGTGAAACAGGGTGTAAGTTTCCTGTGTCATACACATCAGAGTCTAGTAGAGAAGTCTGATATTAAAACAGTACAGATAATTAGATGAAAGTTCTACCATAAAATTTAACATTAAGTTGGGGACCAAAAAAGCACAGCAAAACTTACTCGAGAACATGGTATTTAAACAAATGTGAAGAATCAATAGAAGTTAGCTAGGTAAAGTAAAGGTAATCCTCTGGGCAAGGTGACACATGCCTCTAATCCCAGCTACTCAGGGCTGAGCCAGGCAGATCCTAAGTTCAAGGCCAGCCTGGGCAACTTAGACCCTGTCTCAAAGGGCCAGGGATGTAGCTCAGTTGTACATTCTTAGGTTCAATCTCCTGTGGGGGTGGGGAGCCTATTATGTGGAAGGGTTTGTGGTGCAACAGCTTTGAATGTTAATGACATTGACAAGAATACTGTGACTATAGTTGGAAGAATAAACAGGAGAGGCAAAGGAGAAAAGGTTGGGTAGACAAACAGAAACAAGGCATTTTAGTGTCCCGTAACCATGTCCTACATTAGGATTTTATTTGAAAGATAGTGAAGAATCTATTGAAGGCTTGAAAGTAAGTGTTCTTAAGTTAGGAAGGTGTGATGTTAAAGACTACTGAGTAGAAATGATTTGAGGGTGTATGGGGTGGATGACACTTGTTAAAGGTGGGCTGAGATGCCTGCATAGATGGTGTTAAGTTTATTGTTCACAGTGTTCATGAGTCGAAAAGAAGTCAAAAACTAAATGGTTTTTTTGGACCGGATTTTCTCTGAGGCATCTTATGCTTTAGGGGCTTACCATACCTTTTATTTAGTCTTAAATGTCACTATGAATAGTAGTCCTTAACTATATATGTGACATGATTCTTTTCACACAAATTATGGAATCCTTATTATAGCTCTGCAAGAAAGGAATTATTGTCGTTTTGCAAATGAAGATATTGAGCCTTAGGTTAAATAACTTGCCCAAGTTAGCAAAAAAAAAAAAAAAAAAAAAAAAAAAAAAAATTCAAATTCAGATCCATCACACTCAAAAGGCATTTTCTTTGCAGGGTTGGGGGGACAGTGCTGGGGGTTGAACCCAGGGTCTCATGCGTGTTAGGCAAGCGTTCTACCACTGAGCTTCATCCTCAGTTCCCAAGGCTTATCTTAACAGCTACTCTGTAATGCTTCTGTGTAAACAAATAGTAAAGTACAATAACCACTTGATGAATGAACAGTTTTTCCTATGAATATATTTGCATTCACTTAAAAATGTTTGAATGCCTACTATGCCAAGCATTAGAAATATATTAGTCAATAAAATGGATATATGGTTCCTATCTTGAATTTACAATAGGGAAGATGGGGAAGATGACTGTTAAGCCCCAAATTGCACAATTGGATGTAACTGTTGGAAGTGTAAGGTGCTTATCTAATCTAATAGAGGGAATCTTGGGAAATATTTCAGTTGTCATAATCCCATCTTTATCCAAAAGATTTCTGGATACCATTCTTTAATATTTTCTGAACTGCATTCGACTTGTTACAGGCACCCTCTTAAGTCTTTTTGATTTTTATTCCTTGCTAGAAAGGATTCTGGTGACTTTCAGTTGCTAGTGGACTGTGGGTTTAACATTAATAGCAGTCATTCCTAAATCAGTTGATCATTTCTTTCTGACAAAAGCACTCCAACAGCATCTTATACGCCTCTGCTAACTCAAGCAGCTTCCAGAGCTCCTCTTATTCCTGCAGGTACAAAGGAATTGTTATTCCTTCTCCACCTTGCTCCTCTATTCCTGTTCTTTCTCTCAACCAGAATGAACAAATTAAAACCTATGGTATCTATGTCTCCAACTCATGTGTCAATATTTTTTTTTTTTTTGTTATAACTGATCCTTTCTCTTTGTGCTCCTTCTTGTTGCAAACTTTTTTGGATTCTTTCTGTCTTTGTAATCTGATCTAACAATTTAGGTTATATATTCATGTATGAACTACTTTTTCATGAAAGTTTTTGGGAACAGGACATCCATTTAATGTCTTCCCACCGCCTTGCTGAGTTGATAGGTACTAGTCAGTAAATCATTGATTTGATAACACATCATGCAGGTTACAGTGTAGTATGCTACTGCTTAACAAAATGTTTTATAAAATTATACTATTTGTTCCTAATACAAATCTTGTGAAGAACGTGGAATCCCCATTTGTAAATAGGGCTCAAATATATGAAAACCCTTCTTAAAGATCACAATTTCTAAATTATAGTGACTTGAAAAGAATGGAAAATGCAAAATAATCCAGTAGTAACAGGCTTCCACATTTACCAAGTAAACTACTCACTTTTAAAGAAGACCTTTCTAAATCTTATCTTCTCACATTTCCAATTTGCTCACATCATGTGAAAAATAACTGCTGTACATTTCAAGGAATTGTTGGAAATGTTCTACATCTACACTATCCAATAGACTAGCCATGAGCTCCATGTAGAAATTTAAATTTAATTAAAACTAAAATGTAAGATTTAGAGCCTCTGCAACACAACCCACATTTATGTATGTGTACTGGGGATTGAACCCAGGGACACTTTACACTAAGCCGCATTAACAGTATTTTCATTTATTTTAAGCAGACAGAGTTCCTGAGGCAGGCCTGGAATTTACAATCCTGTCTCAACCTCCCAAGTGACTGGGATTACAGCCCCTTGTGTATGCTACCACACCTGGCCACTACCCATGTTACAAGTGATGGGTGGCTACCACACTGGGCAAGGCAGATATAAAACTTTCATCAGTGCAGAAAATTATATTGGAAAGTGCTGTGACTAGCCAAAGATCAGAGAAAGCACAGTGAATGAACTGAAAACAGGCTAGTGCTTGGTTGATTTTGAATGAGAATGATCCGAACTATGGAACAGTGACATCACAAAGTACAGCTCATAATGGCTCCAGAACACTTGGGCTCCCAGACCACTCTCCCTAACTCACGTCTAGATTCCTGAAGCCTCTGCACATGTAGTTCCTGGAGCTGTATTAAAATGACACCATCTTCACCTTCATCTTCTACCTGGGACAACCTCTTAGATTCTCTCTCTCTCAGCACAATATGGAATTGGCTGCAAGCAACTTTTCTGGGAGAGACTAATGTGCCTCAGCAAACAAATTTGGGGCTACTAGATAATCTTGCTCCGGCTGTGCAAATCATCCTGGGGATTTGCTTTTTAATTTTGTTGGCAATAGGATTATTTGTCTTATGGAAACGAAGTGTTCGGTCAATTCAGGTTGTACTCTTTTGTTACAGAGAAATTTAAATAGTTATAAATTGAATTTTGATTGTTTCTCCCATATTGCTGCCACCTAGCTTTAAGACCATGCAGATGATCAAGGGTGAACCCATGTCTCAAGCTGGTAGAAAATAAGTTATCCTGGAAAACCTCCACCACTGGGTTTTGAGCATAAGAATACTCTTTTCTACAATGACCTTTTGCTTGTCTGCTATCATAAAATAGACCAAATTCATAACCTTACCCCAAAACTTATTTGATCACTTATTCATCTTTGAGTGACTATTATGTTTATAGAATAAGCATTGTAGAATAACTAGGATCTTGGGTATTTCTGTTCTTACTGTGACTTGTTCTTTAACTGATAGGAAGCATGTAAAGTCATCACAATGTTTTCATTATTATGTTTTAACAAAATAAGCCTCCATCCATATATAGGGACTCTGGGGGAATAAGAATTTAACTAGCTGGGATTGTGAGAAACATTCAGGATTTTACTTTCTTTGGTTTAATTATTAATAATAATTGCTTGTTAATAATATAGTCAAAGTGTTTTGGGAATCCCAGTAGCTAATGTGAAATGGATCGAGGTTATTTTCACATGACAAATGAAGAAACTGAGGTGCATTGAAGTTCAGTAGAAATAAAAAGAAAGGATTTAAAGGGGACTTAATTTTTTTTGTAGTTATAGATGGACTTTTTTATTTTAGATGCCTTTATTTATTTTTGTGCAGCACTAAGGATCAAACCCAGTGCCTCACACATGCTAGGCAAGTGCTCTGCCACTGAGCTACAGCCCCAACCCTAAAGAGGACTTTCTTAAATAGTGATTTACTTGATAAATGCAGAAGTTATTACTGGATTATTTTGTAGCATTCACTTATTTATTTGCAGTTCTGGGGATTGAACCCAGGGACATTCTACCACTGAGCTACATCCTTAGCCCTTTAATCTCTATCATCTATCTAATATAGGATCTCACTAAGTTGCCAAGGTTTGCCCAAAACTTGGAATCCTCCTGCCTCAGCCTCCTGAGTAGCTGGGATTTACAAATATATACCACCAGGTCCAGCAACCTCTCAAAACCCTGCATAGTAGGCAGGTCAGGGATTATCATCTCCATTTTGTGAGGTAACTTGGGTATCACCTGCCCAAGTTCATGTTGTTAGAGCTGGCAAAGCTGGGATTTGAACTCAATTTTTAGTATTCCAAATTAAGTTCTCCAAAATATCATTTAATGCTATCCAACTGATCTTCAACAGAAAAGAGCGTGTGTGTACACATATATGTATAGGTGTATGTATATATTATACATATGTGTACATACATACATATTCAGTTAGTTAATAGGAGAATGTCAGGTAAGAAAACAAACTTACTGGGCACAGTGGTGTGTGCTAATAATCCCAGCAACTCCAGAGACTGAGGCAGGAGGATTGTAAATTTGCAAGTTCAAGAATAGCCTCAGCAACTTAGACCCTGTCTCAAAAAAATAAAATAAAAAGGGCTGGAAATGTAGCTCACTGATAAAGCACTCCTGGGTTCAACTGGAAAGAAGGAAGAGAGGGAACAAAAAGTAACACAGTCTAATTCTGGGTTTAGCTCAATCAGAAGGATGAGCTTGTAGGCTTTCAGACACATGCTTTTTAAAAAAGCAGGGGGTGGTAGTGCTATTACAGAATAGTTAATGGTGTGGCTCTGGACTCAGACTGCATAGGCCTAAATTTCTACTGACTCACTTGCTCTGTGACCTGAGAGAAATCACTTAAACTCTAAGCACCAGTGTTCTTATCTGTAAGATGGGCTAACTAGCAGTACTTCCCTCAGAGAAAGCATGTGCATACTCAATAAGCAGGGCTCATTATTTTAACAAAAACAACGACAAAAAAAAGGCAATTGGTTTTATTCCTATCCCAGCAGGAATCTGTCTTAGCATATTAAAACAAATTTTTATGACCAGAAAATCTAGTTTTTCAGACCACTATACTTGGAAGTGAGAATTCCTGGATTTTAGTCCTGGTTCTACCACTTCCAATATGGACCTTGGACAATGACAGGATCAAACTTAAAAGATATCTAAATGATAATACGGTTCCTTTTTTTTTTTCTGCATAAATAGGTCATGCAGAAAATAGGCAATATAACTTCTAGCACAGAGTCCAGCAAGTGGCAGATTCAGCAAATAATAATATTACTACAATTTTTTTTCTTTTTTTTCTTTTTTTTTTTTTTTGGTACTGAGAATTGAACCCAGGGCCTCACAGGTGCTAGGCAAGCCTTCTACTGAATTACACCCCTAGCCCTTCTCATTTATTTTGGTACTGGGGATTAAACCCTGAATGCTTATCCACTGAGCCACATTCCCAGCCCTTTATTTTTTATTTTGAGACAGGTTCTCCCTAAACTGCTTAGGGTCACACTTAGTTGCTGAGACTGGCCTCGAACTTGCAACCCTCCTGCCTTAGCCTCCCTAGTAGTTGGGATTACAGTGTGCACCACTGCACCTGATTTATTCATTAAATGCAAAAAATACCTCCAAAGTATAGTGGTCTGAAAAACTGCCTACCACTTCAGTTTGTAATAATATTAAAAAGATTAAATAGATATGAAAATGTTCTGTTAAAGGAAAGTTTGGCATAGAAATGAGGTATTACTGTTACTTTTAGATCTTTTGCATGTATAGTAAACTGGCATTTCACTTGAATGAACGAATAACACTCAAATTCTGTTGTTTTGTTTTAGAGAGTATTGCTGTTTGTAATCACACTCTACCAGCTTTACAAGAAGGGCTCAGATTTTTTTCAAGCTTTGCTAGCCAACCCAGATGGGAATGGTCAGAATCAAAACAGTAGTAATTTCTTCCTGTCCTTGGGTCTGCAAGAGAAAATTCTGAAAAAACTTCAGATGGTGGAAAACAAAGTGAAGGACCTGGAAGGGATGATCCTTGCCCAAAAACCTGCCACGAAGAGAGATTGCTCCTCTGAGCCCTACTGTAGCTGCTCCGACTGCCAGAGTCCCTTGCCCACATCAGGGTTTACTTCCACATCTGAAATGTGATGAACTCCAGTCTTTTCCAGAAAAACACTGTTTCCCTCATGTGTGCAGTGGTGTTATCAATAAAGATAGAGAACTATATTGAAATTATCCTGCAAGAACTGACACTCTATTCAATAGTGTCCAGCTTCTACTTGTGTGTATAGTAGGGTAAGATGAAGTATGCAGATAAAAATGTCTCTGAGGGTGAGGCTTCACTGTAGAATACTTGCCTACCATGCACAAGATCCTGGGTTCAATTTCCAGTGTGTGTGTGTGGGAGGAGTCTGGGATTGTAGTGCTCACTTGTCAGACTGAAGACCATAAGCAGTTATGTAGGAAAGGAATGAAAGTGGGTGAGAAAAGAAGGGAGGGTGGTCAGAGCTACTGCCTTAGGATCCATGCTGAAGAGGTGGGACCGAAGTATTGAAAGTGCTGTGCTGTGGACTGTTCTGAAGACATAAGCTGGTCTGTGCTGGTCTTTGGCATAAGAAAAATATGCATCCCATGAGATTCCTGCATTAATTACTCAAAGGTGAGTGTTTTAGTCAGCTTTTTCACAACTCTAAAAGACCTGACAACAATTTTAGATGAAAAGTTTATTTGGGGGCTCACAGTTTCAAAGGTCTCAGTCTGTAGACAGCCAATTCCATCAGGGCAGGAGGTAAGGCAGGACATCATGGCAGAAGAGAGTGACAGAGGGAAGCAGCTCACATGATGATCAGACATCAAGGACTAAGCTTAGCTCATCAAATATATACCCCAAAGGCACGCCCCACAATGGCCTGTCTCTTCCAGCCACACCCTACCCACCTCAAGTACCACCTCAATTACCAGTTAATCTCTGTCAGGGGATTAATTCACTGATTGGGTGAAGGCTCTTATAACCCAATCATTTTACCTCTGAATGTTCTTGCATTGTTTCAGTGCTTCAGGAGCATTGCCTGGTCAAAGGGACAGGTAAGGTCAGAACAAGAAATTATAGTACAGTGGGGCTGTGTCATCTTGAAATTATGTGACTCCAGCTTGACAGGGAAGCATTGCACACAATGAATGTGTGCTCTGTTGAGGGAGGAGAGGAGGAGACAGATAGTGAGGGGCCTACTGAGGAGATGGCAGTAGGTGGTTCTCTAGCAGGGCTCAGATTTCACAAACTGAAATTTTTGCTACTATAAATGTGATCATGGTCATTTGAGACACTTTATAACTATCTGGCATCTCAAGTATTTCATTTGGTGTGCAAATAAAGTAATTGTTGCCATGTTGGAGAAAAACTTTCTGCTAATCAACAAGAGAACAATATAGCAGTCTTCTTCCTAAAGGATTTCCAAGGGTAATTTTGACCATAATTCCTGCCTAGTGCACTGATGTTAAAATGCAACCTCTGTGTAAGATGAGACTTGGCTTTACAATGTACAAGTGCAAGAATAGGTGGGTGAATGTAGGGTAGGGCCAGAAAAGGATTTGCAGAGGAAGTGACATTGAGGTGTCCCATAAAGGATTACATAGGCAATGAAAAGGAAAATAGTTCTCCTGGGGATCATCATTGGTGTATATAAGAAAATAGGATGGCTCACTTAGGAAACAGGAGAATTCACTTAGGAGAATTTCAAACTGGCTGATGCACTATTTTCAGAGTTACAATTATGAATTTTGGGTTCAGGCAAAATTCTAACCTCATCTTCAAATCGGCTTTAATTCATGATATGTTAAACTGAACAGAAGCAAGTTGACAACATGCATTATCCAACAGTTTAGATGAGAGATTTGTTACTGTGCTGCTGATGGAGTGTCATGCTAATCTAGAAAAAGGGCCTTGAATAGTAACTAGACTGATATCAGTATTGAAGGACCTTTAAGGTCATACCGTCCTGAGGTAGAAAAGAAGGAATAAAGATAGGCAGAAAGAAGACAAAAGGGAAGAAAAGAGAGACATCAGCTGTAAATCTAAAAGCCCCACAGTCAGACTTACTTCCCAGATCTGTTTTTTTCCTCCAGGCTTATCACTCCCAAATTTCTAAGAGAACTACAAATTTTAGAGACATTATAAATTAATTTATCTATGAAAATTGCCTCATTTTAATCAGAGTTTAAGTACACTATTAGTCTACACAATGTATTTTTGGATTAGATAAAGCAAAGGAGATGTATTTAAAGAAACCAATAATGTAGATACATTCCAAACATCATCCAGATAGAAGAGACAATGTCATTGAAGATACTGGGAGATGAGATCACATCAACTTCTATAGATCTTCAAAGAATTGAGTTCACCAGGCTGATGTTGCTATCCCACGCCTTCCCGTGCCACCCCTCACAGAGCACTTCTCACTCTAAAGATAACCTTCATTCTGCTCGAGAATGTGTACCTTCACCTTTGACTTTCTATTGATTCCTCCTCTTTGTTAAAATCTGAAGTATCCTTAAATTCTTTCCTGTAAAATGTCAAGAGCCTGGAAGGTCCAAGTAGAGGTCTTGTCTCCTTTGCCTCTGGAGAGACCCTTATGATGAAAATATAGTTTGGGTTTTGGACTGTCATAAATGTATCATTATAGGTCTTTTAACAAGGGAGTAATGTAGAGTTAGACGCCTATGTGGTAAACAAAGTAGAATAAGCTAGATACAAAAGATAAAACAGACTGGCTGCTCCTGTTAGACTGCCACAGTGTGATAGAAACTGATGGGGTCACCTCATTCCTTGCTTTCAGCTCCTCAGAAAGGTGTGTGTGTGTGTGTGTGTGTGTGTGTGTGTGTGTGTGAAAGAGAGAGAGAGGGAGAGGGAGGGATTGATTCATACCATAGTCATAGGAAATTGGTACCAAGCATTCATTCAATTAATAGGAATCAGAGAATCAAGGCAAGATAGTTGAAGAGTTTGAGAGCTATTTTATCATTTAGGTTAGATTGATGAACTACCCCTAGAGCAGTGTCTACCACTTTATGGAGGAAAATTCTTATCCTCCAAATTCAAACCTTTCTCTGGTTGGCAATGATCCCATTAACAGCCTGTTTTGTATTGTTTTGTTTTGTTTATTTTATCCTGCCCTGGTCTTTCACTGTGTAGGTATCTTAGTTGAATTTTTCTCCCACCCTGTTCTTTCTTTTCTCTTTTCCCCTCTTTAACCCATGAGTGCTGTTTTAGTCAGCTTTTTTTGCCATTGTGACCAAGAGACCTGACAAGAACAATTTTAGAGGAGGAAAAGTTTATTTGGGGCTCACAGTTTCAGAGGTTTCAAATGGCTGATTTCATTGCTTTGGGCCCAAGTGAGGCAGAACATCATGGCAAAAAGTGTGGAACAGGAAAACAACTCAGGACATGGAACAAAGAAGTAGAAGAACCCGCTCCACTCTTTAAGGTTAAAATATGTACCCCAAAGGCACGGGTTCCCAGGGATCCACATCCTCCAGTCACACCCTACCTGCCTATCGTTTTCACTCAGTTAATCCCTATCAGGGGTTTAATGTGCTGATTAGATTAATGATCTTGTGAACCAATCATTTCACCTGTAAACTTTAATTGTCTCACACGTGAGCTTTTGGGGGACACCTAATATGTAAACCATAACAAGACAGCATCTCACTAAATTGCTGAGTCTGGCCATGAATTTGCAATCATCAATCTCATTCTCCTGAGTAGCTGGTATTATAGGTGTGTCCCACCATGCTGGCTTTAATCTTGCTTACCTTTGAGGACAGGATGTCTGAAGACTGAGAGTTCTTCTTCAGCTGGGCTAGTTGAAACTGGTGTGGTCTCAGATGGCTAAACAAACCTCTAACTTCATTTTAATAAAAGACATGAATATTCCTTCCTTTTATTAGTTTCACTTCCTTTACTCTCTCTCTATATATATCCTCCTGACTCCCAAGGGGTGGGAAGTTTTATTCTTGGCCAAGAATAAAAGTTTCCTTCAATGTTCAAGTGGTGCTCAGTCTTATTATTAGTTCTACAATTCTGGGAGGGAAAAAAGACCCAGACTTTGGAGTAGAAAGTTGATAATACTTTGAAACTCCTGGTTTTTTCTTTTCTTTTTTGGTTCTTATGTGTGTGTGTGTGTGTGTGTGTGTTTGCTGGGGATTGAACCCAGGGCCTTGTGCTCTCGAGGCAAACACCCTACCAACTCAGCTATATGCCCAACCATGAAGCTCCTCTTTGTAGATTCCATACAGACCAGTCTGTTGGTGCTTTCTGTAAAGTGAATACATAGTTATTCACTTTCTGTAACTCACTTATCTATCCACTGCTACCACACTAGTCCTAGTCATCATCTTTCACTCGAATACTTTTACGTGTGTGTGGTGCTGGGGATTGGGCCCAGGCCTTGTACATAGGAAGCATAGGCTCTACTACTGAACTACACCCTCAGACCTCACCTGAGTTCTTGAAATGGCCTAACTGGACCCCAGCTTCCATCTGTGTCCTTATTACATTTATCCTCTGCACAGTAGTCAGAGGGATATCACTTTTCAAAACTCCAATGGCTTATTTTTCATTCTGAGTAAAAGGTTCTAACTAGGAGCTTGTGCATTTCCCTTCCTTCTTACCCTCTTACCAGTCTTCAGATGGGTTAAACATTGTCAAACCTCAAGGTCTTAGCACTTGCTGTTCACTCTGATTGACATTTTCCCCATTACCCAAGTTTTTTTTTTTTTTTTTTTTGGGGGGGGGGTGTCTGTGATCAACTGTTGGTCAGTATTAAAGGCCTCCCTTGACCATCTTATGTAAACTAGTGCCCCTCACACCAATATACTCTATTCCCCTTACCCATCTTTTTCTTCATAGCACTTACCACCAACTCCACTTTTACTGTGACATATTTGCTTCTCATCTCTCACTCCATCTATCCTTGCCCACTAAGAATATAAGTTCCAGGAAAGGATGGGCTTTGGTTCACCCCAGAACCTAGCAATATCTGGTATTTTGCAGATATTATTTCTTGAATGAATGAACTTCGGTTTTGGCTTTTTGAAACTTCACATCTTCTTCTTGTTTCTCTCTCTTCAGACATGGAGATAGATCCTGTCTATGATGCCATTCTCCCTAGTATGAAGAGCTAGTAGCTAGCCTTTACTGGGTACTTATTTGGTCATGTATATTGCTTACAGCTTTACATGAATTTTCTCATTTGATCCTAACAAGAAGGAGGTGAGTACTAATGAAGAACTGATGCAGAGAGATTAAGTAACTAACTAATTATGTGATATGGCTATGCCTGGCACTCAAGCAGCTTGACCCTAAACTTGTGCTCTCAGTCAAAAGTTTGAGTGACAGAAGTTTCTGTGAGGCTTTGGACTCACAGACAAGGACAAGAAGAGTAAAGAGGGCATAGCAATGATGACCCTAGAAGAGAATATATATATTTTTTATTGTAAACAAATGGGATACATGTTGTTTCTGTTTGTACATGGAGTAACAGCATACCATTTGCATATTCATACATTTACATAGAGTAATGATGTTTGATTCATTCCGTTATTTTTCCCCTTCCCCCCACCCCCCCACCTCTCTTTTCCCTCTATACAGTCCCTCCTTCCTCCATTCTTGCCCCCCTCCCACCCCCCATTATGTGTCATCATCCACTTATCAGTGAGATCATTCGTCTTTTGGATTTTTTAGATTGGCTTATCTCACTTAGCATGATATTCTCCAATTTCATCCATTTGCCTGCAGATGCCATAATTTTATTATTCTTTATGGCTGAGTAATATTCCATTGTATATATATATATACCACAGTTTCTTTATCCATTCATCAATTGAAGGGCATCTAGGTTGGTTCCACAGTCTGGCTATTGTGAATTGAGCCGCTATGAACATTGATGTGGCTGTATCTCTGTAGTATGCTGATTTTAAGTCCTTTGGGTATAGGCCGAGGAGTGGGATAGCTGGGTCAAATGGTAGGTCCATTCCAAGTTTTCTAAGGAATCTCCACACTGCTTTCCAGAGTGGCTGCACTAATTTGCAACCCCACCAGCAATGTATGAGTGTACCTTTTTCCCCACATCCTCTCCAACACCTATTGTTGCTTGTATTCTTGATAATCGCCATTCTAATTGGGGTGAGATGGAATCTTAGTGTACTTTTGATTTGCATTTCTCTTATTACTAAAGATGGTGAACATTTTTTCATATGTTTGTTGATTGCTTGTAGATCTTCTTCGGTGAAGTGTCTGTTCATTTCCTTAGCCCATTTGTTGATTGGGTTATTTGTATTCTTGGTGTAGAGTTTTTTGAGTTCTTTATATATTCTGGAAATTAGTGCTCTATCTGAAGTATGAGTGGCAAAGATTTTCTCTCACTCTGTAGGCTCTCTCTTCACATTGCTGATAGTTTCCTTTGCTGAGAGAAAGCTCTTTAGTTTGAATCTATCCCAGTTATTGATTCTTGCTTTTATTTCTTGTGCTATGGGACTCCTGTTAAGGAAGTCTGATCCTAAGCCAACAAGTTGAAGATTTGGACCTACTTTTTCTTCTATAAGATGCAGGGTCTCTGGTCTGATTTCAAGGTCCTTGATCCATTTTGAGTTGATTTTTGTGCAGGGTGAGAGATAGGGGTTTAGTTTCATTCTGTTGCATATGGATTTCCAGTTTTCCCAGCACCGTTTGTTGAAGAGGTCATCTTTTCTCCATTGCATATTTTTGGCACCTTTGTCTAGTATGAGAAAATTGTATTTATTTGGGTTTGTGTCCGTGTCCTCTATTCTGTACCATTGACCTACCTGTCTATTTTGGTGCCGATACCATGCTGTTTTTGTTACTATTGCTTTGTAGTATAGTTGAAGTTCTGGTATTGTGATACCCCCTGTTTCATTCTTCCTGCTAAGGATTGCTTTAGCTATTCTGGGTTTCTTATTCTTCCAGATAAATTTCATGATTGCTTGCTCTATTTCTGTAAGGTACGACATTGGGATTTTAATTGGAATTACATTGAATCTGTATAGCCCTTTTGGTAGTATGGCCATTTTGACAATATTAATTCTGCCTATCCAAGAACATGGGAGATCTTTCCATCTTCTAAGGTCTTCCTTAATTTCTTTCTTCAATGTTTTGTAGTTTTCATCGTAGAGATCTTTTACCTCTTTAGTTAGATGGATGCCCAAGTATTTTATTTTATTTATTTTTTGAGGCTATTGCAAATGGAGTTGTTTTCCTCATTTCCCTTTCAGCTGTTTCATCGCTTGCATATAAAAATGCTTTAGATTTATGCGTGTTGATTTTATAGCCTGCTATTTTGCTGAATTCATTGATGAGGTCTAGAAGTTTTCTGGAGGAGGTTTTTGGATCCTCTAAATATAGAATCATGTCATCCGCAAATAGTGACAGCTTAAGTTCCTCTTTTCCTATTCGTATCCCTTTAATTTCTTTTTTGCATAATTGCTCTGGCTAGAGTTTCGAGGACAATGTTGAATAGATGTGGTGAAAGAGGACATCCCTGTCTTGTTCCCGTTTTTAAAGGGAATGGTTTCAGTTTTTCTCCATTAAGAATGATGTTGGCCATGGGCTTAGCATAAATAGCCTTTACAATGTTCAGGTATGTTCCTACTATCCCTATTTTTTCTAGTGTTTTGAGCATGAAAGGGTGTTGTATTTTGTTGAACGCTTTTTCTGCATCAATTGAAATAACCATATGATTCTTATCCTTAAGTCTATTGACATGATGGATTACGTTTATTGATTTACGAATGTTGAACCATCCTTGCATTCCAGGGATGAACCCCACTTGATCGTGGTTAGAAGAGAATATTTTGATGTTTATGCTCCCATCTAAAAGTTTTCAACTTAATTTTAAATAGTTGCAAGAATGTAAATTCTAGAAATTATAAACACTGACATTTAAAAACTGTTAAATCGCTTTTTATGATGTATCCAACAGTATGTATAACAATTGAATAAACACCCTCATCCATTAAAAAAATACATTAATGAGCTTTTCAACATCGTTCTCTCTACCCTACCCCAGTAGGCAGAGAAATTTATTTAGTAAAGCAAGGAATATATTCAGGGGAGAATGCAGGCCATCTCACAAGTTAGAAATGTCTTTTGGGGTAAAGTAAGGGGAAAATTTGAGTTAGAAGCTTTGGAGATAAGACAAATGAGGCAATGTGGCCCCTCTCCAGCAGGCAAGACAGTCTTAACATTGTTCCTTTATCATCTCCAACTTATATTTAGGTTCTCTTCTGCCATGTTATCCAAATGTAAATTAATTAGTTTGTAATTATGTCTAAAAACCTTTTATTGATCACATCTTTGCAATAAAATATGCAGGAAAGTAAAATTTTAACAATTCGCTGTTTCTTATGGTTCTAGGTATTAGAAAAAATTCTGCATTATCATTACAATTATTTAGTATATAGCTAGTCAAAAGAACACAGTAACAAATTTTGATAATACAGAAACATAAGTGGTACAATTCTATTAAGAATGCTTTTCTTAAGGCTGGGGAACGGGAAGGTCAGTAGGGAGAGGGC
Organism: Sciurus vulgaris; assembly: GCF_902686455.1. NCBI lineage: Eukaryota > Metazoa > Chordata > Mammalia > Rodentia > Sciuridae > Sciurus > Sciurus vulgaris. The sequence goes on from NC_136461.1 coordinate 30,042,017, forward strand.
TTGCCTAGCACATAGAAAGTCCTGAGATGGATGGGGCTTTCCTATCACTTAATTAATGCACTTAGATGAGTATTTCTTACTGCTAAATCAACAGGGTTCAGTTTCCATTCTATTCCTTTTTTGTTTTAATAAATGCAATGCTAAGAAATATTCAAATAAGTAGATGAAAAGCTAGTAGTTTTGTTTTAGTAATGTTAATCAATTTGGAGGCTTCTCTCTGAGTTATAGTCCAAGAATCAAAAGTAATATTTCATCAGCTGACAATTCAATTAGGTTAACTATTAATTTTGTTGAATACAAAGAACCCGAGAACATCTTACCTACAAAATAATTTGCTATTCTGTTATTAGAGCCGTTTACTATTTTTTGTTGTTGTTTTTAAATTCCAGATGGAGTCTCGCTAAATTGCTGAGGCTGGCTTGGATTCTCCTGCCTCAGCCTCCAGAGTCGTTGGAATTACAATAGTGTGCCCTGGCGCAGTATCACTGTAATTTAAATACAGATTTAGCTTAATTTATCGTTAAAAGAAATTAGGTAACTTAGAAACACCAGTCTATAGAACCAATTAACCAATTAGATTTACTTTTGATCAAATTCTGACTTAGCTTTTCAAGTGAAATAAAAGTGTGAACAGGTGTTGTGACACATTTCACTTTTGAATCCGAAACGGAAATGGCACTGAGGCTTGAGCACAGTTTGTCCTCTAGATGAAGAACAGGCCTTTCATCGCAGAAATTTCTAACTCACGCTATTCTTGCCTTGCTCCCGGACACACTTGCCGCTTCCGGGTACACTTGAGGTGGATGACGTAAGATCTGTAAATGAAATTCTCATTGCTACTGTCATTCTCATCACTAATATAACTTAAGTCAGAATACCCCCAAAAGGCCAAAACAGTCCATGTGCAATGCCTTGCCTCGTTCTTCTGGTATCCCACGGCTGCACCTACCGCAGTGTGACAGCACGAATCTAGAGGAGAGATTTTTAGAGTCTGGGAAATCTACAGTACTCTCCCATTCATCCCAGCCACATCAGGGCGGGGATGGTGGCCCAAGGGTGGGCGACCGCTAAACCCTGAATACCTGTCGGCTCGTCCTATCCCAGGAAAGCACAGCATATGCCGCAGCCCATTCTGGGCAACCAAAGCCCTAAAAGACCTAAAGGAACCGCCCCTCGGGAGGTTTGAAAGCTCCGCCCTCGGCCGCTCTACCAGGCCCAGGAAGAGAGCCAGAACCCTGGGCAGGAACCCAACGTCTAGAGGCGGGGGAAGGAAGTTGGTGCGACGCCGCTGAGCCGGGGCCGGAACTCAGCGTCTGGGCTCCCGCCCGCTTTGGGCCGGAAGTGAGGAAGGTGGGGCTGGTCCTTTTCTACCATAAAGTAGGAATCCCTAGCGGGTGTCGGCAAGGGGAAGAGTGTTTTTGTGACACTGCCTGCAGCGCGGTGGGGCTGGCATGGGGGCGGGTGTCTGTGTAGAGGCTCTCGGAAGGGACCGATATCGCTGTGGCACCGCGGAGACGCTCTGAGAGGACGGGTGTCGGTGTGGCACCGGTGCACGCTGAAGGATCTGGTGGAACCCGGTGGCCATGGGGATGTGGGCGTCGCTGGACGCGATGTGGGAGATGCCGGCCGAGAAGCGTATCTTCGGGGCGGTGTTGCTTTTTTCCTGGACAGTGTATCTTTGGGAGACCTTCCTAGCACAGCGGCAGGTGAGCCTAGACAGGGCCCACCTGACCCCAACACCCGCCAGCCTCGGAATGGACCCTCAGTCCTTGATGTTTGCTCCGTTCCCAGCACCAGTTTGGACCCTAGCCCGTGCTGGGCCTTCTAACTTGGCCCTAAGGCGGACTGTGGCTTTAAGGGATTCTTGGTACCTCCGGGAAGTTTTCGTGAGACCCAAGCTTGTTGGGCCTTAAGAAAGAAAAAGGCCAGCCTTCAAGTGTGAGCTTATGCTTGCTTCACAGCTTCTTAGGATCTTTGGGTCCAGACTCACTCCTTTATCTTTGGCGTAAGCCTCCTAGAGGAAGCTGCTAACATATTAGAATCACAACTTCCCCATGACATTCGTGTTACTATCATGCTCAACCACAGGATTAGGAAACCATTTTCTGAAAATAAAGATGTTGCAATCCTTCCAAGGACTTGCACTTTCCTTTTTCTTTTTAATCGCCTTAAAGTACAAATGTTTTGCCAAAAAAAAACCCAAAAACAAAAACAAAAAAAAAAAAAACCATTTTATTGTTTTTCATAAAAGGGTCCACATTATTTTCGTTTAAAAATTTTTAAATAGTACCCTGGCGGCACACACCTGTGGTCCCAACTACTCTGGAGGCAGAAGCAGGGGTATCAAAAATTGGAGGCCAGCCTGGGCAACTTATTAAGAATCTACCTCAAAATTTTAAACGAGGCTTAGGGGCCAGTCAGAATGGTGCACACCTGTAATCCCAGCGACTGGACCATGTCTCAAAAAAAAAAAGAACTGTGGATGTAGCTCAGTGGCAAAGCATCCCTTGGTTCATTTCCTAGTAACAAACAGAAAAAAAAAAAAAAAAAAAAAAAAAAGGAGGGGTGTTTAAGGTTGTAGCTCAGTGGTAGAGCATTTGGCTAGCATGCCTCAGTCCATGGGATCAATCTCTAGCACTGAAAAAAAAATTAGTAAAATAGAAGGCAAAAGTTACTTAATAACAATTCCATAGAGATAACCATAATAAACAGCTTGAAAAGTTAGAGACCTAAACTTTTACTGGCAATTGAACCCAGTAACTCCAAGACTGAGTTACATCCTTGGCCCTTTTTTAAAAAATTATTGAGGCAGAGGCTTGCTAAATGCTTGGCTTGGAACTTTGGATCCTCCTGCCTCATCCTCCTGAGTATATGGGATTATAAGTATGGATCACCTCACCTGAGTTATGAACTTCTTTTTATTTATTTAGTACTGGGGATTGATCCAAGGGGTGCTTTACCATTGACCTACATCCCCAGTCCTTTTTATTTTTTGAGACAGGGTTTCACTAAATTGCCCAGACTGGCTTTGAACTTCTGATCCCCTGCCCTAGCTTCCTGAGTTCCTGGGATTACAGGCATGCACCATTGTGCCTGGCTAGATAAGAACTTTTAAATGAGTTTAAACGTTTAATTGACAGTTTTATTGTAGTCTCTCACTGTTGATTGCTTTACTTATAATCTTCTGTGTTGTCACTGATGATGATGGTTGTAAAACCTTTCTAACTGTTCTCTTTCTTGAGCATTTCAGTCCTTTCCCTTTGCAATTTTTTTTTCTCAATTTACTTTCTGCATGAATCTATAAACAATTTTTAATTTTTCCCTGTCATTTTCTGGGTAATATCGCAGTCTCTTTAGTCCACTATATTCAAAGTTAGGTGTTAAGCTATATAGATAGCTATGCTAACATAGCTCTTTTATGCCTTCATTAATACAGAATCTTGATGATTTAGAGAAGATCCTTTGCATAAAGTAAACACATAGTATGTGATGTCAAAATTGGACAGGGGGCTGGGGAGATAGCTCAACTGGTAAGACCCTGGGTTCAATTTCCCAGCACCACAAAAAAAAAAAAAAAAAAAAAAAAAAAAAAAATTGAACTGCAAGACATTGATTATCTGCCTTTCTTTAATAATAAGCCTTAATAACTACTTCTTAATAACTACTTAATAGTAAGTAGTCAGAAGAACAACTTCAATAATGCCTCCACTAAGTTATGCTTTAATGCCCTCAACTGTTATTGACACTCAGTATATATAGAGAAAGCATTTGTTGTGAAACTATTGTAGAAGACGTTTTTTTTTTTTTTTTTTTTTTTTTTTGGTATCTGTTCCTTGTGGTATGTCCCATGGGCCAAAATTACCTTTTAGTAATTGGACATAATGAGAAAATTGATCTTAGATACATGGTAAGTTTCTGTGATTCCTTAAATCTCTCTTAATTTGGCTTCTAGGACCAAATTTAATGACCAACCACAGTGTCTAATTACTGTGGTTAGTATGTTTACTTCTCTTTTCCACAAAATTTTTTCTTCTGTATTATAGGACATATGTCATACCCAGAATGAGTGGCATCCTTGTGATGTTAAAGCTTTGGTTTGCGTATGTAAACTGAAGTGTGAGGATAATCCTAATTTTAATTTTATCTAGTCAACTAGACTCATATTCTCTTGTTCTGTTTTTACTTTCCTGCATCAGTTGTTTCAGTAATTAGTGTACTTGACGAAATGCAGTCTTTTCGTATGTGTGAAACACACTTTACAGGCTTAAGTGACAAGTTAATGCTATAAATCATGCAATGTTTGATCATAAACTACTATTGTAATAAAAAATTGACTGTTTTGTAACAAAACAGTAACAAAGGTGTTTTCTTTAAAATATTTCAGAGAAGGATATATAAAACAACAACTCATGTACCACCAGAGTTAGCACAGATCATGGATTCTGAAACATTTGAGAAATCTCGACTGTATCAACTGGATAAAAGTACTTTCAGCTTCTGGTCAGGACTCTACTCAGAAGTTGAAGGCACTGTGAGTAATTTACCTTTTGGAGAGTCAGTCTCTCAAATTGTTTAATACTTTGCAATGTTTGTTTTCATTTTCGTATTTTTATGACACAAAAGAGGGTACTATGCCTACCAGTCCCACAATGCTTTGAAAAACCTTTGTTGTTATTATTTTTTACCCACTTGGGACACTTTAATGTCATAAGCATGACCTGATACTTGTTATTTCAGTAGCTATTGAGATGTAATTCACTTTCTATAAATTTACCCTTTAAAATGTACAATTCAGGTGTTTTATTATAATTATACAAATAGTGAGATTCATTATGACATTCTTACATCCCCATAACATAATTTGGTAAAATTTCTTTGCCTAGTACCTTCTCTTTTCTCCTCTCCTGGCCCCCTTTATTTACTCTACTAGCTTCTCTTCGGTTTTCATGAGATTCTCCTTTTTTCCTAACTTCCATATAAAAGAAAACATATGACCCTTGACTTTATGAGTTTGGCTTATTTCACTTAACCTAATGCTCTTAGGTTTCATGCATTCTTCTGCAAATGACATTTTGTTCTTTATAGCTGAATAAAACTTCATATTGTGTACATATGCTATATTTTCCTTCTTTTTTTTTTTTTTTTTTTTTAATTGGTACTGGGGATTGAACTTAGGGGCACTCGACCCCTGAGCCAGCCCTATTTTTTGTATTTTATTTAGAGACAGGTTCTCACTGACCCTTGCTTAGCGCCTCACTTTTGCTGAGGCTGGCTTTGAGCTCTCAATTCTCCTGTCTCAGCCTTCTGCGCTGTTGGGATTACAAGCATGAGCCACCATACCCAGCTTCATATTTTCTTTATGCATTCATCTGTAGATGGACACCTATGATGGTTCCATAATTTGGCTATTGTGAATTGCACTGCAATATACATGGGTATGCATGTATGCCTAAATATGCTAACATTAATTCAGAAACATTAGGAGTGGTGGCACACCTATAATACCAGTGACTCAGGAGGCTGAGGCCAGAGCCAGAGAATCACAAGTTTGAGGCCAGTCTGGACAATTTAGGGAGATCCTGTCCCAAAATAAAAAATAAAAAGGGCTGGGGATGTAGGTCAGTAGTAGAGCCCCCTGGTTTCAATACCCAGTACTGCTGAGAAAAAACAAAACAAAACAAAAACAGATACATAACTGCATAGTCAGTTGAAATATGATAACTTTCACCTGCAGGTCTATGTATGTTATTCTTGTAATGAGCCCCACTGGTCTTCCCACCTTTACGTTGAAATCTCTAACCCGTCCTCCACTTTACAGCCAAAGGAATCTTTCTGAAGCACTGTTTTGATCTATGAGGTCATTTTTGATCTGGCTGTAGATCCTTGAGCCTCATCTTTCTGTTCCTTCCCCTCGAATCTTCTTTCCCTTTCTTTATTGACCATCTCATACCCGGGTTGACTTCCTCGGATTTGTCACGTTTTCTCATGCTGCTAATCTCTGCCTGAGGTGCCATTCTCCTCCTACTTCATATCTACCTTCTCAGTGGTGGTTGGTTAATCCCTGTTCTTCCATTAGAATCCAGCTAAGACACCATCTCTTCTAAGAAACCATTGAAACTCCTTGCCCCTTAAGAGGGTCAGAGTACTTATCACATTGTGTTAAATTTGCTTGTTTAGTTGTAGACTGTTTCTTTTTTTTTTTTTAATTTTTAATTTTTTTGGTTGTTGATGGACCTTTATTTTACTCATTTATTTATATGCAGTGCTTAGGATCGAACCCAGTGCCTCACACATGCTAGGCAAATGCTGTACCACTGAGCCACAACCCCAGCCCTGATAAACTGTTCCTTAAAGAAGGTGTTCTTTAGGGTCTGTTTATCATTTTATGCCTACTGCTTGCTATATATAATAAGCACAGAACTCATATTTAGTCAATGAAATAACGAATGAGGCCATTTTAGCAAAACACAGGACCAGTCTTATCTGCATGCTGAAAAAAGGGCTATGTGGTATTAAGCAGTGTTTGCCATCCTTTTTTTCATGATCTCCCCTTCATTGCCCTTCCTTTCTATTACACATTTTTTTTTTTTTGCTAATTTCCCCCTTCTTGAAATTTTAATATCACAGATCAGTTTTTATACCATGGGTATATATTTGTGCTTCATTCATAAAAAGAGGCATACATATGCCTGTAATCCCAGTAACTTGGGAGGCAGAGGCAGGAGAATGGTGAATTCAAAGCCAGTCTCAGCAACTTAGGGAGACCCTAAGCAACTCAGTGAGACCCTTTCTCTAAATAAAATATATTTAAAAAGGGGGCTGGGGATGTGGCTCAGTGGTTAAGTACCCCTGGGTTCAATTCCTGGTACCAAAAAAGAAAAAGATTTTCTCTTCTGTCAAGAATAATTGAAAGTGCATGGTGTAGAGATCCTGAGCAACTGAGCTCTGGCGACTTTAGTTTGAATCTTTGCTCTATCACATTAGCTTTGTGACCTCAGGCAAGTCATTCAACATTTCTGTGCTCCAGTTTTCTCATTCATTAAAGTGGTATGTTAATAATAGTTCCTCATAATATTATTGAGAGGATTAAATGAGCTTATATATGTAATATATTTACAGTTGGGAACTGATCCATTGTTAGGTGCTCCATAGTGTTGGCTGATACTATGTTTGTCATCACCATTGTTCCTTCAGAACTCTCTTAGGTCCACCAGTTCCGCAGAAAGATTTCTTTATCTATGAAAATAACTGAGATTGGCTACCATAATTGTTTCATGAGTTAAAGAAACAAAACGTATATTGCGTCGCTAAAATGATGACAGACTTGTCAGGGGCAGTGGTACACACCTTTAATTCCAGCTACTTGGGCGTCTAAGGTAGGAGGATTAAAAATCCCAAGTCAGCCCAGACAACTTAGTGAGATCCTGTCTCAAAAATGGCTAGAAATGTAACTCAATATTGGGTCAGTCCCCAGTATAGTGCAAAAACAAAAGACAAAATTGTCTAGCTAGTCACAAAATTTTCCTTGACAAACATAAAATACTATCATGGTTAGATCCAGTTTACTAGAACTGCTTTCATTTCCTTAAGATAGTGGAAGATGGCATTCTGAAGAGGTAAATCTTAGTATTTTGTTCATTTGTTTGTTTTTTATACTAGGAATTTAACCCAGGGCACTCTTCCAGTGGGCTACACCCCAGTATTTTTTAATTTTTATTTTGAGACAAGGTCTTGCTAAGTAACTGAGGCTGGCTGCCACTGCACCCAGCTAATTTGGTATTTTAGAAAAATTAAAAGATTTGGAAAATAAAATTGCATTGACTTTTTGGGCACACAGCTATTACTAGTAATTAGTCTTTTCGACCACTGAGCCACATCCCCAGCCAGGCATTAAACTTTGATTCCTTCCAGCCAAACCAGGAAAGGTAGCATTATTGTGGATTATAATTTGACTTTTAGTTAACTTATCTTCACTTTTTTTTCTGTTAGGTTAAGGGCTCTAATAGGAACTCAGCCTTCAGAGAGAGATGGAAATAAAGCTGGTGAATTTAGACACTTTCCTCTACCTATTTGGTGATTGCTTCATTTTTCTTTTATATTTTCCCCACCCCTGGTGCTTCTGGGCCAGGACCTTGCATATGCGAAGCATGCTTCTACTACTGAGCCATCCGCCCAGCCCTGATAGTAGCTTCTTTGAAGTTCTTTGACTTACCCCATTGATAAATTAACACAGAAAGCATTTTCAGTCTCCAAGGTTGTCACTAGTAAAGAATTCCAGGACATATGGGCAGTAGCTTGGTAATTATGGTTGGTGATCATAGAATTGGCTCAATTTTTTCTAAGAGATGATAGAGGTTGAACGAATATATATATACAAAGAGACTTGTAGTGAGCCGTGGCTTAACTAGAAGCAGTACTGATGGGCTAAAGCTGGGTACAGTAGTCATCATGATTTGCATTCATGCAGTTTTTATATTCATTGTTTGATGTTTACAACAATGAAGTAGAAAGGATAATCATTATTATTGCCTTTTAATTGAGACAACTGGGTTTCATACTCTGCTGATCTGAGTCTGCTGATCTGAGTCTTTAAAATTATATTGAAGCTGGGCATGGTGGTGCACACCTATAATCCCAGCGGCTCAGGAGGCTGAGGCAGGAAGATTGAGAGTTCAAAGCCAGCCTCAGCAACAGCGAGGCACTAAGCAACTCAGTGAGACCCTGTCTCTAAATAAAATAGAAAATAGGGCTGGGGGTGTGGCTCAGTGGTCGAGTGCCTCTGAGCTCAATCCCCTGTACCAAGAAAAAAAAATTCATCCATTTTTGGGTTGGGATTATGGCTCAGTGGTAGAGCATTTTCCTCACACATGTGAGACACTGGGTTCGATCCTCAACACCACATAAAATGAATAAAATAAAGATATTGTGTCCATCTACAACTAAAAAAATTCTTTTTAAAATTCTTGAAACTCTAAGGATGACAACATGAATATGCTAAATTTATCTCTGGGGAGTTAGTAGCTACATTTACCATTGGATAGGAAGCAAATTTGGTGTTACTTTGAAACTGTTCTGTTTAAACCAAGTTTGTTTCTGTTTTACATTGATTAAAATTAATAGATCTGTATTTTTTTGTCACGGAGAACGAGATTAATTTAGACTATTTATTTTAATCAGTATTTTTTACCTGAGAAAATTAAGCAGTGACCTTATGAATGTCTAGCTCTCTAAAACAGACTCCCCTAATATCTCAGATGTCAGTAAAAACCACATTGAGGAAATGGAATGGCTAGGTGCTGTGTTGTAGGCCTGTGGTTTTAGCTATACCAGAGGCTGAAGCAGGAGGATCACTTGAACCCAGAGAGTTTGAGACCAGCCTGACCAACATAGTGAGATCCCATCAAGAAATGGAATGGCTGGGGAGTAGAGAAGGGAAGAGTAGAAAAGTTCAAATTATTGCTTCTCTAATTTCTATATGTTTCTGTGTGAGCAGTTTTGCCTTTTGTAGTCTCATTTTTCCTATCTTTAAAATGAGAAGTGGTGACTTGTGAGGCAGAGGAGGAGAATCACAAGTCAGAAGCCAGCCTGGGCAATTTAGCCAGACCCTGTCCCAAAATAAAATAGAAGGAAGGAAGAGATATTATTTTAACCTGAGTTTCAGTTTCCTCCTCTATAAAATAGATAATGATTACACTCCCTGCCCATGCCTGCTTTTCAAGACTATACTGAAATAATGTGTAAAAGCACTGGGTTTGCTTTTGTTAGGAGCATTAATTTTTGTCCTAGGACATTCCCTGGAGTGTGCTCAGTAAGATTATTAACATAGGGAAAGTTTATAGTTCACTGTGCTTTGTTTTTCAGTCCCCAAAGTAAATTAAACAAGATTTGTAACAGCAGTTTCCAAATGCATTCATAAATCATTCAAAGTTCATATTAAAACTACCCTTGATATTTATTTAAAAGCTGGACTTTTAATAATAGGTGTTTTAGCCTTTCACCAAAAGCATTATAAATCCTTAATTCTACATTATTTATTAGTGTTGGGAATAGGATAAAAGAAATGACAACCCAGGTCAATTAGTTCAACAATAGAGCATATGCCAAATAATGGTGCCAAAGCATGTCTTTTGGGAACAATGTTTACTTACTTCCAGGGTTGAGATAATTATAAAGTGAAAATGCCTGAACATAGAGGTAGGGAAGCCTATAAACAGCAATTTATTTGAATGATTTTTAAATGTTGGTGTCTTGTCAGAATCACCTGGAACTGCACACCCCCCCCCACCCCCCACCCCCCGCCTCCAGCTACCAGTGTTTGATTCCATAGGTCTGCATTGGGTCCCAAGAATTTGCATTTCTAATACATACTGCTGCTGTTGCTGCTTATGACTACAAGTCAGACTTGAGACCTATGATATTAAATTAGCCCAGCATACTGGTAAAAATTGAAACAGTGGCTAGTACAAGGTATAGGTAAGGTTGTGGAAGATAGGACCACTCAGGTGCTGTGGATGGAAGTATAATTTGGTCTAAAAATTTTAGAGAACAAGCTGGTATACACTTGTAATCCCAGTGACTCGGGAGACTTGAGGCAGGAAGATCACAAGTTTGAGGCCAGCCTGGGCAACTTAGCCAGGCTGTTTGAAACAGAGTAACATAAAAAGGGCTGGAGATGTAGCTCAGTGGTAGAGCACTTGCCTAAAATGCTTCAGATGCTGGGTTCAATTCCCAGCACCACATACACAAACACATACACACACAAAAAAAACCAAGCTAAAAATACCAAATACATTTTAAAGATCACCATGGATCTAAAAAAAATAAAGTGCAGAAAGCAAATTGTGGAATAAGTATAATATGATGTCATTTTATGTAGTCTTAAAAATACGTAAGTCACTGTATTACTCATAAATACAAACTGGAAGTAAAGGCATATAATCTGTAATCCCAGCAACTTAATCACAAGTTCAAGGCCAGCCAAGGCTATTTAGTGAGGCCTTAGGTTTTGGGATATAGCTCACTGGTAGAGTACCCCTGGTTTCAGTCCCCAGTGCCACAATAAATAAATACATACATAAAAATAGAAAGCACATAGACTGGGTTGTAGCTCAGTGGTAGAGCACTTGCCTAGCTTGTGTGAGGCACTGAGTTCGATTCTCAGCACCACATGTAAATAAATAAATAAAAATAAAAGTCCATTGACAACTAGAAAAAATATTTTAAAAAATGGAAAGCACATTGGAAAGATAAAGCCATGAAATATGATAGTACCTAAAGCCCTCAAACCAGCTTGGTAGAAACCAGCTCAGTGGTAGAGCCTGTGCTTAGGATGTGCAAAATCCTGGGTTTAATCCCCAGCACACACACACAAAAAAAACCCAAAATAACTCTCAAACACTGAGAATCCATATCTAAATCAATCAACAGAAATACTGTGCTTCAAACCAAGGCATGTAATTGATCATTGCATTTCTGGGGTCCTGTCCAAAGAAAGAATAAATTGATTCCTCTTGACAAAATGAGTTCCACAGACTTAGTGTCTGTTATGAGAAGTAGAGTTACTTTTTTTGGGGGGGGGGGTGTGTGTGTGTATGTGTTGCTGGTGATTGAACCCAGGGCCTCATGGGTGCTGGACAAGACCTCTACTACTGAGCTGAGCCTCTATCTCCAGTAGTTGAGTTTCTTTTTTTCTTTTTTTTTTGCGGTACTGGGGACCGAACTCAGGGCCTTGTGCTTGTGAGGCAAGCACTCTACCAGCTGAGCTATCTCCCCAGCCCACTAGTCGAGTTTCTTAAGCATGCATTCTTTTCACCTTCTGAGTTGTTTCTTGATTCCTGATGTTCTGGTGATTTGGTGAATGTCTATTCACTTCATCTGCAAGATAAGGGAGGCAGTGAGAAAAGGGCCTACTCTTATGAATCCCTAACTCCTACCTCAGGATTTCCTGACCCAGAGAAGTTAGAGATATCTCATTCTATCCCACATTTTGGTAAATGAACTTGTCTTTCCACTTCTCTGTCAGTACTGATACTTCAGTTAGCCACAGTGGCATGAACCATAGTTCCAGCTACTTCGGAGGCTGAGAGGAAAATCTGAACCCACATGTTTGAGACCAGCAACATAGTGAGACCCTGTCACAAATAAACATACAAAGAAAACTTTGACCTCACTGAAAAGGACTGTTTTCCTTTCATGGAAAAGACAGTTATGGAGCCATATAGCCTGATTCAAATTCCATTTCTATCACTAATTAGCTGTGGGACAAATTATTTAACCTTTCTATGTTTGATTCCTAATTCATAAAGCTTTCATTGTGGTCTCTTGACAAAAGTTTTTATTTATTTAGCTTAAACATTTGATTTATGGTTGACACATAATATTGTACATATTTCTAGGATACAGCATGATGTTTTGATACATGTATATATTATGTATTGATCAAATAAGTATTATTAACATGCCTATCACCGTAAACATTTTTTTTGTAATGAGAACATTAAAAAAAAACTCTCTTCTAGATATTTTAAAATATATATCATTTTAAACTCATTATTGCACTATGCAAAAGAATACAAGAACTTATTCCTCTGGTTTAAGTCTAATTTCAAACTCATTAACTAATCTTCCCCCATCTCTCCTGTTTTTTATTGTTATTTTAATTGGCACATAATATTTATATGTATTTATGGAATACAGCATTATAATTTGATCCATGTATACAGTGTATAATGATTATTTATTATTTCTATGTTGGGAACTTTTGGACTCTTATAGTTATTTTAAAAAATACATCATAAAATTGTTTTATAGTATAGTTACCCTACCATGTTATGGTAGGACTAATTCCTCCTAACTGTATTTTGGTACCACTCATCCCCTCCCTAGTCTCCAGTATTCTATTCTCTTCTTCTATAAGATTGATTTAATTAGCTTCTACCAGTGAATGAAACACCTGGTTGTTTTTTAAACAGCTTTACTGAGATATAATTCACATATCATACAATTCACCCATATGTAGTGTACAGACAAAACCACTTTAATAGTCTAAACTTAATGTCCCAGTGGTTTGTATTCCTAAATGCATATTTTATCCTGAATGAAGTAGGTCTTTTTTCTTCTGTAATTATTTTGTACTTTTTTCTTTATAACATGCTCTTGAACCTGGTAGTTTTGAGTACTACTCACATGTAATCAAAGTATGCTTTGTTTTATAGCTTATTCTTCTCTTTGGAGGAATTCCTTACCTCTGGAGACTTTCAGGACGGTTCTGTGGTTATGCTGGCTTTGGACCAGAATATGAGGTATGTTATTCATTAGCATGTATTTGTCAGAATCCTTTTTTTATGCTTGGCAAACTTTATACTAAAGTTAACATTTTGCCTCCCACCATCATTAGACTTGCTTCTCTATCTGCACAATCCTTGTCTGCCCATGTATTAAGATGATATTGGTTACTGGAACAAACCCCAAAATTTCAGTGGCTTATCACAATAGTTTTTTTCTCACTCATATAAAAGCCAGGTGTATTTTTAGTCAGTAGGTGACTTTATTCCATGTGCTAAGCTAGGGACCCAGTCACTTTTCATTCAGTGTCCTAGAGAGATTGAAGTACCGTCTTCTTATTTTCCCTAGCTCCCAAATGATACCTATCCTTTGCCATCACATTTCATTGATGAACCTGTCATTTGGTCTTACCCAGACGCAAGGAAGCTGGAAAATGCAGTCTCTGTTTAGGCCGCTGCTTCTTGGGAAACAACTCTGTGCAATTAAAAAAGAAGCATGAATTTTGTTGAACCCACACTAAGCAAATAGTCTGGGTCCCCAACATTTAGCAGATAAGACAGAAAATTTGTCTCCTAGAATCTCCATTGAGCCGCTTGAGTTGACCATCCACTTTTCTAGGAAATCTAGTTATTGGGCAAAGTGTTAAACCTGATACTGTTCATCTATAATGGATACTATAGCACTGCTTCCTGACTTCTATTTGAAAATTACCAGATATTACTTCCTTCCTGATGGTGTATTTGAAATCCTGAATCTCCTACATGTGTAGGTATACTGGGCTTTAACAGCTCATTCTGTGTCCCTTTTCTGAATACCTTTTCTGAAGCAATTAGACTCTTAAGACCTCTTTTTCCTGTGCAGTCTCTTTTTCTAATTTGCCATATGTGGTATGGCAATTTATTTACACATTCTCTGCCTTGTTTCAGAAATGATTTGTGGTGGTTTCTTTTAAATAACGTGGCTGGCTCCTTATTTAAGGAGCTTTTCATTTCAAATGTCACTTTCTCAGACAGCCTTCTTTAACTATTCCATCTAAAATAGCATCCCTCTGTCACTTTTTAGTGAAGTTCATTGCCTTATGTGTTTATTTATTTATTTTTTGTACTGGGGTTTGATCCCAGGGGCATTTAGCCACTGAGCCACATCCCCAGTCCTTTTTACTTTTTATTTTGAGACAGGGTCTCACTAAGTTGTTTAGGGCCTCACTAAGTTACTGAGGCTAGCGATCCTCCTGCCTCAGCCTCTTGAGCTCTGCAATTACTGGCTTGCATCACCATACCTGGCTATTTTTTTTTTTAATAAAAACATTTACAACTATTTGCAGTTAATTTGTTTTATTTACTTGCTTATTTTTTAATCTGTGTTCCTGACAAGAATATTAAGCTCTAAGGGGACAGAGACATTATACATTTTCTATACTGCTCTATCATTAATGCCAAACCATGCCAATCACAGAGTAGATATTAAACATATTTTATTGCATGAATGAACACAATCTAAAATACATATGCATATGAAAAGTATTCCTTATCTTAAAGGGATCATATTTTATATAATGTTCTGAAGCATGATTTTTGCATTTAACAATGTTTTAGAGGTTTTTTTTTCCTGTCAATTTACATAGACTTCTGTTTTCTTTAATGGCTTCATGGTACTGACAGTCCTTGCCTTGTGTAGTTCTGATATAAAAATTTAATTTATCCCAGTTTACTAATGTACTGAAGAACTGGTGAGTTCTTCAGCAAACATGGTTCAAGTTTTAGTTCCCATACTGTATTTTTTTGGCGTAGGGCACTTGGCCACTGAGCCACATCCCTGGTCCTATTTTATATTTTACTTAGAAACAGGGTCTCGCTGAGTTGCTTCGCACCTCGCTTTCGCTTAGGCTGGCTTTGAACTTGTGATCCTCCAGCCTCAGCCTCCCGAGCTGCTGAGATTACAAGCATGCACTACTGTGGCTGGCTACCATAGTATATAATGTGAGTAATTGTATGAAGTATAAATTGCCCTTCAGGCTGTTTAGTATTCAAATCACTATGCAAATAACAACCGCTTAATGTGATCAGTGATCAATCATGCCAATTTTTTCAGTCTGTTGGTTACTGCATATCTTTTATTCAGTTATTCAAAGAAATAAAAAATTATCCATAAAATGGATAGTTGAGCTACATGTGGTGGTGTACACCTGTAGTCACAGCTGCATGGGAGGCTGAGGCTTGAGCATCCCTTCAGCCCAGGGATTCAGGGCCAGCCTGAGCAACATAGTGAGACCCTGTCTCAAAATAAAACAAGGTGTATTGGTACACAACTATAATCCCAGCCACTCAGGAGACTGAGTAGGAGGATCACAAATCCAAGCCCCACTGGGGCAACTTAGGGAGAACCTGTCTAAAAGTAAAAAGGACTGGGGATGTAGCTCAGTGACGGAGCACGTCTGTGTTCAACTCCTATTACCCTAAAAAAAAAAAAAAAAAAAAAGAAAAAGTGATAACAGTGGAAGTGAAGTTCAAATTTAATATTAATAGAGTTATGGAAGAAATAGCTGACTGCCACATATGGTAGTGTATGCCTATTATCCCAGCTGCTCAGGAGGCAAGGCAAGAGAATCACAAGGCAACTTAGTGAGACCCTGTCACAAAATAAAGAAAAGATTTTAAAAGGGTTCAAAAACATGCCCCTGGGTTCAAACTCAGCACTTGGGAGATTTATATAGACGTGTGTGTGTGTGTTTGTGTGTGTGTGTGTGTGTGTGTTTATGTGTGTGTTTATTTATATTATATAAAACAATGAAGAGCCTGTGATGTAGCTTAGTGATAGAGTTCTTGCCTAGCTTGTGTGAGTCCCTGGGTTCTATCCCAGTATCAGAGACACAAAAACTGACCATGGGATTGCTGGCACTGTTATCATTAAAGACTAGGTAGATATGCTAAAGGAGGAACTTTGTGAAGGTGACCTGACTGACATAAATGAAGAATATAGTTGTTTTTGCAGTGTGGGGGCTCAAACCCAGGACCTTGCACTTGCCAGGCAAAACACTCTACCACTTAGCCACATCCCCAGCAGGAATATAGTTGTGATGAAAATGATGAAGATGGCTAGAGGCAGTGATAACTGAAACCCTCTTGCATTAAAGTACCCTTTAGCTGGGCATGGTGACACACTCCTATAATCCCAGTGACTTGGGGAGCTGAGGCAGGAGGATCACAGGCTGGAAGCCAGCCTCAGCAATTTAGTAAGTTTCTAAGCAACCTACCGAGACCCAGTTTTAAAATTAAAAATTTTTTTAAAAAGGGCTTGGGATGTGGCTCAGTGGTTAGGTGCCATGGGTTCCATCCCTGGTACCCACTCCACAAAAAAAGGACCTCTTAAGGATATTTCACACTGAAAGTTTAAATTATAAAATGTTGTAAGAGAGGAGTATGACAACTCAACAAGGCAGAGAAAGAACATGTTCTTTATATTATAAATTACATGAAGAGAAAGCAGGTGTTGTTCAAACTGCTCTTAAGTCTTTAAAAAGAAAGTTTTTAAAAAAACCTCAGTATTTCCAATGTTTGAAATAACAGTATATTAAAAATTTTTATTTTTAAAAGAATTTCCAGCCAGGCATGATGGAGCATACCTGTAGTCCCAGCAGCTTGGGAGACTGAGGCAGGAGGATTGAAAGTTCAAAGCCAGCCTCAGCAAAAGGGAGGGGCTAAGCAACTCTGTGAGACCCTGTCTCTAAATAAAATACAAAATAGGATTGGGGATGTGACTTAATAGTCAAGTGCCCCTGAATTCAACCCCCGGTACCTGCCAACCCTCCCAAATTTTTTTCTTATATATTTAGATCTGGTGGTAACAGTTTGCAGTATGATAACCAAAATTTTTAAAGATGACAGAACAATCATAATTTTTATATTGATCATTAAAATATAAAGATTGAGTTTGCATAGTCATTTTTATGCTTTTAGACTATTATGTGAAGCAAGAACTGCCTGTATTCATTATGTGCATGTATTTAATTACTCATCTATTGATTGGTTGGTTTCAGATTTTCCTTATTACAAATAATGCTACAGTGCACATCATTTATCTAAATCTTTATGCATTATATATGAGTATTTATGGAATAAACTTAATTAAAGGCTATGTGCAGTTAAAATTTTGATAACTGCTGCCAAATTCCCTTCTAAAATAACTTTTTGGTTTATAGACTTTTTTGGTTTATAGCCTTCCATGGTGTATAAAGCATTAAAATACATGGATTAGTATGGATCCTTGCTAATATTTAGTATATTTATGATCTTTTTATTTTTGCCAATCTAACAGGGAAAAATACGATTGCTTTATTATTTCATACAACTTATTACTGAATGGAAAAGTCAGGGTATGAAACAGAATTGAGTAAATAAAAGCATGTATGTGAATATCCATATAGATTTTTTTTCTCTTCTTTCTTTTATTTTTGGTACTGGGGATTGAACCCAGAGACTCTATCACTGAGCTTATCCCTAGTTCCTTTTATTTTTTATTTTGAGACAGGATCTCCCTAGATTGTTGAGGCTGACCTTGAACTTAGTCTTCCTGCCTCAGCCTCCTGAATATCTGGAATTATGGGTGTGCATCACTATACCCAGTTCCATGTAGATTTTTTTATACAACTAGTATCCTAGTAATGAACATTCAGATTGATTCAGTTTTTTTAAATTATAGTGGTGTGCATCCTTGTACATACATCTTTATGCACATATTCTACATCTATAAAAAGTCTGTATATTATATACCAAAATGCCAAAAGTAGTTTTCTTTGAGGAGAATTTGACAATTTTAATTTTTATGTCAAGAAAATTCAGCAATGAGCATGTACTTTTTTATTTTTTTAATTTGTTCTAATTGGTTATACGTGATAGCAGAATGCATTTTGACACATTTTACACAAATGGAGCATAACTTCTCATTCCTCTGGCTGTACATGGTGCCAAGTCACACCAGTAGTGCAATCATACATGTAAACAGGATAATAATGTCTCTCATTTTACCATCCTTCCCATCCCCACTGCTCCACCCCTCCCCTCACTCCCCTCTGCACAATCCAAAATTCCTTCATTCTTCCCTACCCAACCCCCCAAATATGGATCAGCTCCTGTGTATCAGAAAAGACATTTAGTTTTTGTTTTTTTGTGATTGGCTTATTTCACTTAGCATGATATTCTCTAGTTCCATCCATTTGCCCCATGTCCTTGTCAACACTTACTATTGCTTATATTCTCGTTAATTGCCATTCTGACCAAAGCGAGATGAAATCCATTTCTCTAATTGCAAGAGATGAACATCTTTTCATTTGTTTGTTGATCCATTGTACTTCTTCTCTGAGGTGTCTGTTCAGTTCCTTAGCCTGTTTATTGATTGGGTAATTTGTTTTTTTTTTGGTGTTAAGTCTTTTGAGTTTTTTATATGTCCTGGAAATTAGTGCTCTATCTGAGGTGCGTGTGGTAAAGATATTCTCCCATTCTGTAGGCTCTCTCTTCATATTATTGATTGTTTCCTTTGCTAAGAAGAAGCTTTTAAGTTTGAATCCATCCCATTTATTGATTCTTAATTTTACTTCTTGTGCTTTAGGAGTCCAATTAAGGAAGTCAGGTCCTAAGCCAACATGATGAAGGTTTGAACCTACTTTTTCTTCTATTGGGCACAGGGTCTTTGTTCTAGTGCCTAAGTCTTTGATCCACTTTGAGTTGATTTTTGTACAGGATGAGAGATAAAGGTTTAATTTCATTTTGTTACATATGGATTTCCAGTTTTCTCAGCAGCATTTGTTGAAGAGGTTCTCTTTTCTCCAATGTTTGCTTTTGGCACCTTTGTCTAATACGAGATAACCATATTTATATGGGTTTGTCTCTCTTCTATTTTGTACCATTGATCTACATGTCTATTTTGGTGCAGTACCATGCTGTTTTCAGCATGCACTTCCTAAAGTCATTTTCTACATTAAAAAAAAAAAAAAAATGAAGAAAAGTAGGTTGATCTCAGCTTATCCTAGGTATAGGCAGTATGTTTTTTTTGGCAGAAATTGCTGCTTTCCAATCTACAAACAAGGGTCTCATAATCATTATCCTTAATTTTTGGACAGTAAGATATGTCCTGACCCTTCTTAGCAAATAATGTATTATTGACTTCGAATACTCTGGAGTTCTTTTGCTATATCATGAATTTGAGGTGAAATGAGTTGGTTCATCTCAAAGAAGGGATGCATTTTGCCATTACTCAAGATGTATTAGTCTGAGTCACTCCTTGTCATGTTGCAGGACTTTTTAATGTTCTGTGTCCCATGGCCTTGAGGTGTTCACTGACAGGAATAGAGCCAGATATTGTTACATTTGAGAAGCACTGGGTTAAAACCCTTTCTCCCCATTGCCTGGGGAATCTCTTGTCCTAGGATATTTTCTCCTTTCTGGGTTGGTTTAGAACTTTTCTGAGAAAAGCTGCTGGAGGTTGTATACTATTCACATTTCCCCAGGGTAACTTTCCTGTCACACACTTCCTTTATCAACTTTTGTGAACTATAAGTCACATTTGTCTGTTAGAAGTAAAATGGTCATAAAGAGGAGTAATGGAAAGAAGCATTTGGCATTAGGTTATGAAAATCTTTAAATGTACAGTGAGTTTAGCCAGAATTGCCTTTAATTCCAGCAACTCAGGAGGCTGAGGCAGAATTGCAAGTTCAAAGCCAGCCTGGGCACCGAAGTGAGTCCCTGTCTCAGAATTTAAAACAAAGAACTAGGGATGTAGCTCAGTGGTATACTGCCCCTGGGTTCAATCCCTGTTACAAAAAAAAAAAAAAAAAAAAGAAAAAAAGTTAACTATTGAGGGTAAGTTTTTGCATTTTGGCTTTTTATGAAAAACTGGGCTCACCCTACCCTATTTACCCTGGTTCAACTTTTTGAGTCTCCATTTTAAGTTTCCCTTCCTGATCCCAACCAGGCTTGTCATCTTCTCATCTTCCACATATTGGGTGCTGTTTTCTCTATATATACTTTTGCAAATTGCTTAAAATTTCTCCTCCTCTCCTCTCCTTTCCTGTCTCAGTAATTTCTCTCTCTTGAAAGGCATCTCAAGCCTCATCAACTTTGAAAGCCCTTCTTGAATTCACCAGCATGTGTTGCTGTTTCTTTTCTGAATTCTTTTAACCATTTTATCTATATGATTTAAGATTATTTTTGTATAGTGCTTATGTAGTAAAAGAGTAATTGTTTTATTCTTTTATTTCTTCCCTTGCAGCTAAACTTTTTCTGAGGGCAGGAATGATATCTCAGTCCTTGTATTAACCATAGAATCAAATAGACTGCTTGGAATAGAATAAATACTCAGCAAATATTTGCTGACTTGTTCCCTAGTAGTTTATTTGAAGAATGAATTACATTAACTATATTCCCTACTACTCCGGAGGCTGAGGCAGAAGGATCCAAATTCAAGACTAGCCTTAGCAATGTAGTGAGATCCTGTCTCTAAATAGTGATTTAAAAAAAGGACTGGGAATATAGTTCAGAGGTAATGCCCCCTGGGTTCAGTCCCCAGTACCACGTCGGGTGGGGTGAGGAGGATGAATTACATTACATCATTAAAAACTGCCATTATTTTTTTCCTATACTTAGATCATTCAATCTTTGGTGTTTCTGCTGTTGGCTACACTTTTCAGTGCATTGACTGGTTTGCCATGGAGTCTTTATAATACATTTGTGATAGAAGAAAAACATGGTTTCAACCATCAGGTATAATAAAAAATATAGGCTTTTTTTTTTAATGTGAAAATGTTCTCTACTTTTGTCTTTTGCTGGTAATAATTTTAACATAATGTGCTACTTAAGAGAATGAATACATTTAGATAAAAAGGAACTACAGATATAATAAAGGTCATAGTTTAAATAATCTTGCTATCTTGGGGCTGGGGTTGTGGCTCAGTAGTAGAGCACCTGCTAGCATGTGTGAGGCACTGGGTTTGAGTCTCAGCACCACATATAAATAAATAAATAAAATAAAGGCCCATTGACAACTAAAAAATATATATATAAAAAGTCTTGCTATAATTCTTTCAGCACTAATGTTTAGTGTTTTTCAACTAATAGCATTTAAATAAATTTATCTTAAGCTGTAAAATGCAGGAGATTTACTTATTATCTTAGACTGCTTGGTGTCAGTCACAATACAGTCTCACTGCATGTTCATTTTAAACATTGCTCTAATAATATATCCTTTGTATTCACTTGCTAGCTGTTTAAAAAAGCAAAAACAGTTTCTCAGTTTCTAGTGGTGATATTTTCTTTTTTAGACTTTGGAGTTTTTTATGAAAGATGCAATCAAGAAATTTATTGTGACTCAGTGTATTTTATTGCCTGTGTCTTCACTTCTGCTTTACATTATTAAAATTGGAGGTGACTATTTTTTTATATATGCCTGGCTGTTCACATTAGTTGTTTCTCTGGTGAGTAAAATATTTCATTTTCTTTTACAAAAGTTCCTTGGTGATATTACTGTGATTTAATCTTCACTAGCATGTTAACAGTTCTTAAGAAGAAGATGAAATATAAATAGGTGCTCCTATAAATTTCCCTCTTGGGCAGGCGCAATAGTACGCCCCTGTAATCCCAGCTACTTGGGATGTTGAGATAGGAGGACCACAAGTTTGAGGTTACCCTGGGCAACTTAATGAGACCCTGTCTCAATATAAAAAGGGCTGGGAGTGGAGCTCAATGGAAGAATGCTTACCTAGCATGTGTGAGGTCCTGGTTTCTAACACTAAAAAAAAAAAAAAAAAAAAAACTTCCTTGGTTTCTGCTTTGAGGTCTATAAATGGAAGATTTGATGGACTATACATTTTCTTCTCTTGATACTGACTCATACAGATCTTAGAAGCTAGTTATTGGTCACTTTTAATGATCCAGTTGCCAGGCAATTCTGGGTTGTGCATTAGTGAGTTGCCATGACTAAGTGTGATAATTTAATGACTCTTGACTGAACCCCAGGGCCTTAAAAGCATGAATGTTTTGAAGAGAGATTTAAGAGGGACTAGAGAAAGAAAGCATACACTTAACACGGCTTTCTTCTGCCCTCCTCCCCCTGCCTTCACTTTTCTTTTGCCTCTCTTCTCCTCTCCCTTCTTTGCTCCTTCTTCCCTGTTCCCTTCTCCTTCTTTTTTGTATCCATTCTCTCCTTCTCTTTTACTCCCCACTGCCACCTCCTTTCCTTTCCTCTCTTCTTTCTCTTTTCCTTGTTCTCTTATCTCCCAAATCTTTACTTTCCCATATGCTAACCTGCTTCACATAATAATACAACACAATCGAATTGTTCGTTCACAGACCCCAGAAAATATCATCTGTCAGTTTTTCAGCTTCAGTGATGATGATGTTTATTTTAATCTGAATTACATGATGTTCATTGCTTTACTTCCCACTGGTGGGATCAGGATCAGAAAATGGGTGTGAGGTGGACTTATATATATGGCAAATTGAAGTAAGAGGAAAGAGAGCAGAGGAAATACTCCTAAAGTGCCTAAACAGGTGCTGTTTCAACCACAGTGGACAATTATGAATTATGGGTAATTGATTTTAGCAGAAAAACCAACCAGGTAACAGACAGTTCTAGTAAAAACGCACAATCTCTTGTAATGTTTGCTTAGCACAGACTTCAGGTATATCTTGAATACTCTAAAAGAGAGAATTACTTGTTATGCTTGGCTTATGATGTTCCAGCAATTCCCAAGATAGTTTTGACAGGTGCATTTGTGGTCTATTAATCACCACCCAGATCTTAGTCACGGTTAGTAGCAATATCTTCTTAAGTAAAATTGACAGGTTTTATAAGACTCCTACTTGGATTTAATTCCAATAAAACAGATATTAAGCTATTACAATCTGGGACTGTTTGAATCTGGGAATACCAGAGTGAATGTTTCTATTCTCAAATTTGGGATGAATGTAATTGTTTCATTATAACTGAATCTGACATTTACTTTTCAGGTTCTTGTCACAATCTATGCTGATTATATTGCCCCTTTATTTGACAAATTCACACCTCTGCCTGAGGGAAAGCTTAAACAAGAAATTGAAGTAATGGCAAAGAATATTGACTTTCCTTTGACTAAGGTGTATGTTGTTGAAGGTAAGGCTGCCTGAGGGTAAGGATTTATTCAAGTGATTTGTTTTGAATACTCTATTCCTAAAATTTTAATAAAAAAATAAATTAGTTTTTATTATTTGTTTGTTTTGATTTGTTATTTAAAGGTAAGACTTTTTAAGACATTTAAGAATTAATGACATAGTGCAGGAATAAAAACTGGGATTCTGATGCTAAATCCTGTTCTTGCCCACAGCTGTGTTTAGTGAACTTTATAGTATTGTTTCTAATCCTTGAGGCCTTTTTTATTTTCTATTATGTTGTATATTAGACTGATTTATTTACTTCTCTTATCTGCTTAGCTCCTTTAAGTAATTGAGTTGGACTCTTGAATAGTCAAATTCCATGCATGTAGCAGTAGGTTAGAAGCTGTAAAACAAAACCATTGTTATTGGCTTTGTTTCCTCCAACAAATCATCCAGTATTCTGGAGGACTCTGTTTAACCTGTAGATTACCAAAAACTGTAGTACCTTTGGGTAATTCAGATTAGTTATACTCTGCTTTTTTGGTGATTGCCTTTGAGAGTTAAGCCATTTGCTTGCATAAGACTACTGAAATCTCAAGAAAGCCTATAGAAGATGGAGAGAAAAACTGTTTTGTATGACACCATGATCTTCAGGATCTATGAATTAAAATCCGTATAAATGAATATAACTGATTTTACTTCTGTAACTTACCAGTTCTGGGATCTTAGACAAATTGCCTCACCCTCTGGGTTTCAGTTGTGCTTTCACTACAGTTTGGCAAATATTTTCTGTGAAAATCTAGATAGTAAATACTTAAGGCTTTGCAGGCTACATGGTCTGTACTGTAACTATTCATCTCTGCCATTATAGTGCAAAAGCAGCCATAGACAATGCATAAGCACATAAACATAACTGTATTCTAGTACAACTTTGTAAAAATACAGCAGCTTGGATTTGGTCTGTGAGCTAGAGTTTGCTAATGCTTGCTGCAAACAAAAATGTCAATAATGAGAAGTAGTTATGTTAGGTGAAAGGGTAGAAACTGAGAAGCAATTGTAGAAGGAGGGGAGCACAAAGATGACCGCAACTGGAAAGAATGAACAACTAGACGAGTGTAAAAGTCTTAGACATTTATTGGCTTCTGAGGCATACAGCTCACTAAGGACACATTGGAAGAACTTAAGATTCTTAAGTTCTTAATGGAAATGGAAGGGAAATGGAAGAAGAATAAGTCAATTCATACTTCTTTAACCTCCAAAATCACTACATTTTTAGGTAATCAACTAGTAACACACTAATCAGTATAGTAGAACAACCTCTGAAGGGCTTTTACTGAAGGACTCCCTGAGTTGCTGATTGTTTAAGTTGTGAGCAGGTAACATAAAGTAATATTTAATGATATGACAGTAGAGGTAATTAATAAAATTGATATGTAGATATAGATATCACATCAATGCTATTTCCATTTTAGAGGAAATAGAGAAGGCTTTCTGAAGGGTTATGATATAAGCTGGTTTTATTGAAAATCAAGATTTAAGTAGAACAGAGGTAGCATTTTTGAAATAGTCTATGGAGTCAGTAGGCTTAGGTTTGAATTCTAGCTATATCATGAATTTCCTGGGTGAATTTGGGCAACTTAACTTTTGCCAAACAGCACTTTGTTCATCAATTGCATGTGCTTTTATTGTCATTAACAATAGTAGCATTTCTCAAAAATATTTCAAATGAATAAATATTGTTACTAACAATACAAGACACATTAAAATTATTTATAGTTTGGTAGGGATATTGTAGTGAAAAACAGAGAATCCTGCTCTTAAAAAAAATATCAGATAGCCATGCTTGGTGGCACATACCTATAACCCCAGCAACTCAGGAAACTGAAGTAGGAGGATCACAAATTTGAGGCCAACTTCAACAACTTAGGAAGACACGAAACAACTTAGCAAGACCCTGTCTCAAAATAAAAAATAAAAAGGGCTGGGATATAGTTCTGTGGTAAAGTGCCCCTGGGTTTAAGGCTCACTAACAACAACAACAACAACAACAAAAAAAAGAGTAGCAAATGCTGTGCAGAGAACTATTGGTGTGATGTGATGAAGGATAACTCTGTAGACACTTAAATTGGGCCATCGAAAAAGACCTCACTGAGCAAGTGAGTGTTAAACTGAGACCTAAAGATAGGAGGCCAGGGTCATTCACACTGAGCAATGGAAAGACCTTCTCAAGCTTGCCACCTTTAGGGAACATAAAAAAGTCCAATGTGGCTGCAGCAAAACAGGACAATATTATCAGATGAACTTTGAGACTCAGGCAAGAGTCACACCACATAAATCTTTGTAGTCAAGGTAAAGAGTTTAGAGTTTATTTTAAGTTCAATGGGAAAAGCCATCAAAAGCTTTAGGTAGAAAAAATGAGATGATCTGGTTTTATTTTTAAACTCTGTTGGGCTGCTATGAGGAGAATACATTGTAGGAAGAGAATGAGTGGAAATGGAGAGAGTAGTTAGGAAGTTGTTGCTGTAGTCCAGATAGGTAATAATGGTTTCACAGAGTAGGATAGTAGGATTGATGGAGAGAAATTAATGTATTTGGGACAGGTTTTAGAGGTAGAGTTGATGGAATTTTATGTGTGGGGAAATAAGAGAACAAGGATATAGCGGATAACTGTTGATTTTTTAAAAATTACGGTGCTGGGGATTGAACCCAGGGCCTATGCTTGCAAGGCAAGCACTCTACCAACTGAGCTATCTCCCCAGCCCCTTAAAAAAATATTTTAAAAAATATTTTTAGTTTTAGATGGACACAATACCTTTATTTAATTCATCTAATTTATACGGTGCTGAGGATCAAACCCAGTGCCTCACACATGCAAGGCAAGTAAGTGCTCAACCGCTGAGATACAGCCCCACTCCAACTGTAGATTTTTTTTTTTTTTTGCCTGGGCAATTGGATAAGTGGTAATTTATTGAGAAGGAAAAAAATTGGGAGAAGACAGATTTATGGGGATTTCAGAGTCCTAATGACTTTTATATAGAGAGATATATTTCAAACATTGTATTAGTCACAGTTCTACAAGCAAGAGCAACCAACTGTGGCTGATTTAAGCAGAAAAATTTGTTTATTGAAACAGCATATGGTAGCTCCCAAAATCTCCAGTTTACCAATCTTGGAAAATGAATTATTACCTAGGGAGGCCAGGAACTCAGAATCATACTGCAGAACCAATCTGGGGAGGACATTGCTGTTGCCCCCTCAGAAAACTGAATTCACTTATTTATACCTCTAACGTTCCTGCTACTTGCACCTGTAATTAACTCTTCATTGTCTTTCTTCTTTGTGTAATTACTAACTATTCAGAGTTGCTAGTGGGTGCATCTAACTGACTAAGCCAGGGCATGGGGCTAGCTGCCAGTAGTGCTGAGGAAGCCAACACTTGTTTTTTCATATTTCTCTATTGAGAAATGATCTCTCATAAGAATTATACGGTGTGAAATTCCCTGAACTCTGAAAGGAGATGGCAGTATTGGGTAGGAAAAACAGCATATATAAGAAACAAACAACTATGT
Source organism: Sciurus vulgaris (assembly GCF_902686455.1). Classification (NCBI taxonomy): domain Eukaryota; kingdom Metazoa; phylum Chordata; class Mammalia; order Rodentia; family Sciuridae; genus Sciurus; species Sciurus vulgaris. The sequence continues at coordinate 30,068,991 of NC_136461.1, forward strand.
CTATTGACATCCATGTAGAGATATCAGACAGGCAGCTGGATGAGTCTGGTGTTCTAGGGAGAGATCAGGACTAGGAATATAGATTTGGAAATATCTGACACCTGGATGGTGTTTAAGGATGTGGATAAGAGCACTTAGAGGAGAGAAGGGGGCCACAGCCAGGGTCAGGGTCAGGGTCAGAGTCAGCAGGGGAGGAACAGCCAGCACAGGAGGCCGAGCAGGAGAGGCCATTGAACTAGGAAGAAGACCAGGAGAAAGTGATATCTCAAAAGCTAGGAAGAAGTATTTTCAGGGGGGCAGTGGTCACCTGTGTTAAATGCTGCTAGGAGTTTGATAAAGATGAGACAGCCTTTTATCTGCATGTTGATTTTCACAGTTCTCAAATACATTACTTCATTCTTAAAATGATAGTATGAATCCATCCAGTAAGCAAGCATTATTGAGTATCTGTTGCATGCCAGGCACAGCAATACAAAAAGCTTATGATCTAGGATAGTAACTTGTAAACTTTAATAAATATAAGAATTCTTTGGAGGTCTGGGGATATAGCTGTGTGGTAGAGCACTTACCAAGTACATGTGAGGCCCTAGGTTTGATCCCCAGTACCACACATACAACAACAACAACAACAAAAAAAAAAAAAAAAAAAAAAAAAGAGGAGGAAGAATTTCCCAAAAAGTTTGTTAAAAGTCAAGTTTCTGGCTTCTAATAGAAATTCTGACTTTGTTTCCAGTATGTATTTCTATAAAGCACCTGTGGGTTATTTTGGTATAGGTACTCCTTGGACACAATTTGAGATACCTATACTAGTGGGAGAAATTAAAATATTAATTCAGTTTAATTTTCTGCCTATTCTCATAAATAACTTCAGAAAGCTTCTAAAAAGTATTTTTTAAAACCATTTTTAGTTGTAGATGGACACAATACTGTTATTTGTTTATTTTTTATGTGGTGCTGTGGATTGAACCCACATGCTAGGTAAGTGCTCTCCCACAGAGCTACAACCCCAGCCCCAAGAATTATTTTTAAACTAATTAAAATAGTAGGGTCAGAGAAAATGGAGATGGATTAGAAGTGTGAGACCTCAGAATAGTAACAGTTTTCCAGGGCCTAATTTTCTGTATTATTGACAAAATTAGATTATATGTTTGACTCTTAATATCCAGGTAACCAAACCAAAAAGTGACATAATATGCAATAAATGAATAAATGAATAAATAAATAAATACTACTATTTATCAAAGCTCTATTATATTCTAAACATACTGCCAAGTACTTTTTGTTAGAAATATTGAATAGGTACAAAATTCACATTTTCTTTTAAGAGATCTCTCATATCTTCTTTTAAAGAAAGGCATGTAAGTGCCAGGTGCTATGGTACAAACCTGTAATTCCATTTATTTGGGAGGCTGAGGCAAGAGTATCTCAAGTTTGAGGCCAGTTTGGTCAACTTATCGAGACCCTGTCTCAGAATAAAATTTAGTAAAAGGGATGTGGCTAGTGATGTAGCTCAGTGGCAGAGTGCTTGCCTAGCATGTGTAAGTACCCCCAGCACCTCAATAAAATATAAATAAAAATAACCAGACTTGGTGGTGCACTATCATCCCAGTAGCTTGGGAGACTGAGGCAGGAGGATGACAAGTTTGAAGCCAGTCTTAGGAACTTAACAAGACCTTCTCTCAAAATAAAAAATTAAAAGGGCCAGGACTGGAAATGTACCTCAGTACTAAAGTACCGAGTTCAATTCCCAGTACCACAAACAAACAAACAAAAAAGAAGAACACAACAACGATGATGACTGTCTCATGAGGTAGATATTAACCTCACTTCATTAACAGAAAACTAAAACTTAGAGAAAGTTTCCTAAATTTATGTGGCAGAGCCAATATTTGAACCCAAAGGCTGTCCTCTTAATTACTATACTCATGGCACATTGAAGAATGCTTGCAAATTAAAGGATACATAAAGAAGAAACTAAAAATTAACCATAGTTTATTTGCTGTTAGTCACTGTTAAAAAATTTAGGTATGTTTTCTATTCTTTTTAAAAATAACCTTAATGTTTTTCTGATTATGGAAGCAAGTGTTCTTATTTTAAGAGCCCTAGAAAAGAGAGAAAAGTAAAAGGGAGGAAACAAAAGTCCATAATTCTGGAAGGTAGTGATAAACACTTCAATATTTTAGTATATTTTTTCATGATCTTTTTTTAATTGCTTTTGCTTTTCCATTTACATATATATATTTTTCTTGACAATACTGGAATCTTATATATGTGAGATTTTATATATTTCACAATACATTGGTTAGCTGTTTCTTGTTAAAATTCTTTGAAAATATAATTTTTTTCTGGCTGCTTAAAATTCCATTTCATAGCTTTACCATCATTTAATCATTCCATAACCGTTGGATATTTATAATTACTTATAAAACTGTGATGAATATAAGTATTTGTGGTCAGTAATGCAGTGAAACAGCCCACTGTTGGTGGTGGTTTTTATTGATACAGTTCTTCTTCAGGTATCAAACAATTTGAAATGTTAATGTCCTTTATAGTAGTTCAGTTTTCTAGGAGTCTCTCCAGTGGACCCCAAACTTTTTAATTATATTCCATGCTTTGAACTGTCTTTTCCATAGGATCTAAACGCTCTTCCCACAGCAATGCTTATTTTTATGGCTTCTTCAAGAACAAGCGAATAGTTTTGTTTGACACTCTACTAGAAGAGTACTCTGTACTAAACAAAGACATCCAGGAGGAGGCTGGCATGGAATCCCGCAATGATGGAGAAGGGGACAGTGAAGAAATAAAAGCTAAAGTTAAAGTGAGTTCTTACTTTCCTAAGAGACTCTGCCTTAGTTTGTATACACAGTGCCTTTGACAACTCAAAATGACATCAATTTCTATGCAGTGAGAGTTGAATTCAGGGAGACTACCAAATAAAAACACCTTGGCTCCTTTATAGTTCTGGTATTTGGAAGAGATTACTACTATTATTAAATGCTAACTACCTTGCAAACTTTTATAGATCATAAATATATGTTTATGGCTTCTTCAAGAACAAGCAAATAGTTTTCTTTGTCATTCTACTATTTACAATCAAAGAATTCTCACAGGGAAGATAAAGAGAAGGTAAACATTTAATTCTTAGCTTCATTGAGACATAGCAATTATAGGCTTTAGCACCTGAGAGACAGATTTGAGTCCTGGTTCTGTCTTTTAGTAGCTGTGTGTCCTTGGGTAAATTATGTAATTTAACCAATTTTATTGTTTAACACATTTATGAAACATGTTCCTGTGCTAAAGTTATTTTGCTTGTCATTAGGAGTACAAAAGCAAAGAGGCAAACCTTCAAAAGCTTATAATCTAAAGGGAACACAATCACATAAGCACATCACAGTGTTGTGTTGCTAATGGGAAGCTTGGATACTAGGGAACAAAAGGGAAAACGTTTCTTAAATCTGACCTGAGAGTCTTAGAAATTTGCTTCTGGATCTTTTTCCTGGATGAGGTTCCTTGATGCTGACTAGTAAAATTTAAAGTACTAACACTAAACAGAGGAGAGGGGACAATGATAAGAAATAATACAAATTTCATCAGAAGTAGTCACCAATATTTGGATGTGTAACTGAATGTGCCCCTGGTTTGGTGTCATTGGAGATGATTTTAGATCCCTGTGTACTTACCAACTGTATAACTCTGGGCAAGTAAGTTAAAATCTCTGAGTCTTTGATTTCTTAACTGAAAGATGAGGCCAGCAGGGTTTCTCCACCTTGGCACTATTGACATTTTGTGTCAAATAATCTTTTTTTGTTGTGGAAGGTGTCATGTGCATTGTAGGATGTTTAATAGCATCATTGACCTCTCCCCAGAGGCCAGTGACAGAGCCCCATGTCCCCCAAAGTTGTAAAAATCAAAAATGTCTCTGAACATCATCAGATATCCCTGGGGTTAGGGTTAGGATGAAAGGTCCCCTGGTTGGGAAATACTGGACTAAAGATACCTAACTTTTAGAGTTGTAAGTATGTGAAAAAGCTGTACTCCATTCATTTTCACTATCAGAAAATACTGATTATCACTTGAACATCTGCTTTGATGCTAAAAAGATAATCTAGTAACCTGGTGTGGTAATGTATACTTGTAATCCCAGCGACTTGGGAGACTAAGGCAGGAGGATCTCAGGTTCAAGACCTGCCTGGGCAACTTCTCAAGACCCTGTCTCAGAATAAAATAGTAAAAGTAAGGGGTGGTTTGTAGTTCAGAGGTAGGACACTCCTGGATTCAATCTTTAGTACTGCAAAAAAAGAAAAGCAAAGGAAAAGATCTAGTTAAGTGCCTAACCTGTTATAAATATATTGATGAAACAAAATTCTGTGAGGATTAAATAGCATTGTAGTGGGCTAATACCTTTGATTATATTTGTTTTTTAATTGGGGTTATCCTACCAGTTAGGATATTAAGATAAAAAGCCACTTTTGTCTGACCTAGTATCATAGGATTGTTGTATTGGTTTTTTTGTTTTGTTTTTGTTTTTGTTTTTGGCAGTGCTGGGGATTGAGCGAGCCCAGGGCCTCGTGCTTGCAAGACAAGCACTCTACCAACTGAGCTATATCCCCAGTCCCATATCATAGGATTTTAAGCTGGGAAGAGATCTTAAGGTCATTTTATAGGTAGGAAAACTGAAGTTCAGAAAGGGTACTTAGTAACAACACTAAAGAAGCACGCAGGTTCGGCAGATCAATCTGCTTAAGAGGCATCCCTATGCAGGGGTGATTACATTATACTTAAACCTAGACATTAGCTAGTGTTCCACTGAACATAAGCAGTGCAATGAAAAAACAGACCTTTATTTTATGTATTTTGTTGTGGGGTGCAACTTAAGAACAGACCTATTACCTCTGAGGAGTCCAAATTTGAGAGTGTTTATTAGCCGACCGACTGACTGTCTGACACAACGCCCAAAATGGCTATTGGGAGAACAGGTCTAAGCAGAGGGTTGCAAGGGTTTTTATACCGTTGGTCAGTACATCAGTCATAAGTATCTATTGCCATGATTAAAACTACAAACTAACATCGTGAAATCTGAAATCATATACAGAAGGGGACATGGGTTAAAACAACCTTAGTTGGGTACAAGTTAAAGAATGATTACTAACATCTAGACAATCGTTGCTGACATGGTACATTGTCCAAGAAAAATAGGAACCAAAAAGAGAACAATTTTACATTATATAAGAATTGCCATTTTGTGTTGTCAAACATGCTATTCTAAGCAACTGTTGATGGGTACAGAGGCAGGGTGTTCCCACAAGAGAAGCATTTCCTATATAACATGGAGTCTCAGGGTAAAATGGAGTCTGTTTAGTCATTGTCCATATAGTCTGACCTATAACATTTCCATGGAGTCAAATATATTAACCCATCACATATTTATTTGTGGTACTGGGAATTGAACCCAGGGGCACTTTACTACTGAGTTATACTGCTAGCCCTTTTTGAGATAGGGTCTTGCTAAGTTGCAGAGGCTGGCCTCAAACTTGGAATCCTCCTGCCTTAGCTTCCAGAGTCACTAGTATTTTAGGCATGCACCCAGCATATCAGACCTTTAATGTCTGTGAGCACAGTTTTCTTTGGCTACAAAAACAATTGGGTGGTTGTTTGAAATACGTTGAATGGGGTTTGACTTCTTTTGCTGGCTTTTTGAAGAGGCTACTTTATGTCATTGATTAACTATAATTGTTTTAGCATCTGTCTACAAGTTACATGACAAGATACATTAGATATAGACTCATTCTAATGAACCTATTGTAGTGGGGAGAAATAGGCATGGTGTGATAAATATCATGAATGACTGTGGCTTTTAGAAATCCAGGTATGAATGCAAATTCCAGTGGTCAAACAGGTCTCTGAGAAAGAGGATATGTCAACTAGTCAGAATTTTAACTTGGGGTTGGGGTTTTTCAAGTTGAAGATAGGAGCAAATAAAGCTGTAGGGACAAAACACTCAACTGCTGTTCTGAAACTGATAGATTTGTGTAGATGGGGATAGAAAGGTAGGCCAAGACCAATTTGTAGAATGATTAATACATCAAGTGGTTGTTTCCTGTGGACTGGAAAGTTAGATTGATTTGGGTAGAGGCCAATGCTTGCTTTAGGAAGATTAAACACAGAGAATAAAGCAAAGATTAGAGGCAGGGAGACTCTTAGGGCCACTGCATCAGGATAAGCATGAAATAATGAGGACCTACACTAGAATTCAAGGTCAGAATAACTGCAAGGATCATAATAAAAGATGAATTTAAAGTACTTGGTGGGTTGGGGATATAGCTCAGTTGGTAGAGTGCTTGCCTTGTGCAAGCACAAGGTCCTGGGTTCAAATCCCCAGCACCGCAAAAAAAAAAAATAATAAAATAAAATAAATAAATAAATAAATAAATAAAATAAAGTACTTGGTAATTGATATTAGGGGAGTGAAAAAAGTCAAAAATTGACTCAGTCATCAGCTATATTGCTTGTGATAACAAGTGTCATTGTAAGTAACACTGATGAGATGGTTTTAGGAAGTTTACCAATAGCTTAAATTTTTAATAGATATGTATCTATTGATGTACACAAGGAAAAGATGAAATTAGCATAGCATACTAAGCTCATGATTTCATGTATATTACCACTAAGTTTGTTTTTTTGTTGCAGGGAGGGGGTACCAGGGATTGAACTCAGGGACACTCAACCACTGAGCCACATCCCCAGCCCTATTTTGTATTTTATTTAGAGACAAGGTTGCTTAGCCCTTTGTTTTTGCTGAGGCTGGCTTTGAACTCTCAATCCTCCTGCCTCAGCCTCCCTAGCTGCTGGAACTACAGGCATATGCCACCGCATCCAGCAACCACTTAAGTTTTATAAAGGGAATTGGTTAAGGAGAGATTAAGTAAACAGGTAGAGAATACACAAAGGTGGCAAAAGTTTAAGAAACTGATTTATTCAGCACCTGCTAACTAATGACCTACTATGTACAGTGTGGAGGGGGATACAAAGACAGTTTTAAATCTGAATGATTAGAGAAGGTAAAGTTTTTGCCTTTTTTGTGTGTGTGTGATGCTTGGAATGGAAGCCAGTGCTTCACACATGCTAGGCAAGTACTCTACCACTGCACTACACCCCCAGCCCAAGCTTTTTATTTTTAACAGAGATTTAAAGAAAACTAAAATTATCTAAAATATTTCCTCTTGGAGATAACTTCTATTAACATTTTGATGAATGCCTCCATTTTAAGAGATTAGGAAAGTTACTCTCTGGAATTTTACCCTTCAGAAGACAAATGGAATAATTGGAACAACCTGTCCCAAAAGCAATTAAAGAAAATGAACAATTAAAAATATATGAAAACTGCTTTTATACAAGAAAGCAAGTGCTAGGGTTATGTTGAAGTCCTGGCTGATAAATGTAATAGAAAGGACATGTACTCCAGAGAGGTGGGCTTTGCCCACTACTTAGAGCAAGATATTTTTGTTTCTCAGTCTCCTTTTCTTCATTTCTACACTAGAGATAATACTTGCCATCTTATCCAGCTTGATGTTATATCAAATGAGAAAGCATATAAATTTTTAAAAAGGAAAGTGCTATAGAAAAGTAAAAAATGGGTCATACTTATTTCTGTTCTTTTATGTAAATTAGCATAGAAAGAAAAGAAAATCCAGTTCTAAGAATCTACCACAAATCAACAAGTCTCTTTTCTTTGGAAAGTGATCCTTGTTTAAAGCTCTTTTCATTCCACATCAGCATAGCTTTGAATGTGACTACCACACTGTTCTAAATAGCTTCTTAAACCCAGCATCAGACCAAGAGGCAACTGCATCATAGAGAAGTATCTAATAGACAATTGGTTGTTTTGTAAAAGAACTCATAATTCTCATTGGAAAGCAGCTGACTGGTAAGAACAGAAGCCTAAGGACCATGTTACCTTTTATACATTGAGGCTATACTATCTTCCTTACGTTAGTGGAGATTAATGAACTGTATGTCATATATCTAATATATGAAATATCTGGCACAAGGCCACTGGTGAATAGAAGCTATCAGTGTTATTAACAAAAATATTAGCCATATTTTTGCTTATTATCAAAGTCAATAGAGAAATTAGAAAATATCAGTAACAATCATGAATGATTAAATGAGCCATAAACACCTTATTAGATATATTACTAGTCTCATTTTTTATCATTCTCTTACTTGATATATGGGTTATTTCCAAATTTTTGCTATCAGAAATATTCCTGCAGTGAATATTTTATATGTAATTTGTATCTTTAATTTTCCCCTTATAGTATATGTCTATTAATAGGTACTTAGTTCATTACTCCTTAATACCCATTCCCCGAAGGTACAGGTACCTGTGTACGTTCTTAGCCATTTAAGGGAGGAGGTTGGTTATCTGATTCTTTTTCTACCAAATGTATTCTGACCAAACTCTAAAATTTAGAAGGAAAAGAGATAGTAAATGTTAATACTGTCTTATGAATTGCTTTAATGTATCCCTCTTTCTCATACTTACACTGTACATCCCTCTGAAGTGCTCGTCTTCCTTAAAGTTGAGGAAATGATGGTCAGGTACTGTGGCACACACCTGAAATCCTAGTAACTCGGAAGCCTGAGGCAGGAGGATCATGAGTTCTAGGCCAGCCTCAGAAACTTGGCAAGACCATTAGCAAGTTAGTGAGACCGTGTCTCAAATATTAAAAGGCTTGGGGATGTGGCGCAATCCCTGGTACACCCACCTGGTACACCCCACCCCATCCCCCAAAGACAAATAGGAAATGGTGAAGGAAGGAAAGAGGTATATAGTATCAAGATTCTAGTCAATCTTGGGTTCCCATTGATGGCATTTTTCTAAGCTGTACAAAACAAAATTGATTTCATGTTGATCTTTTCAAATTTTTTTGCAGTTCTCCCTTTTAAGTAGCTGAAGTTTATTTTAAAACCTTTAGCTTTCACTTTCTAGGATGTATGTTCTCTAATTATTTGCTGCACAGGGTACTATATGTGCCTAATAGTTTGAACTTGTTGATTATTTTATTCAAATCTTTTTATTAATATTTACTTGATGTTTTGATTTCTTTTTCTTTTTTGTGGTACTGGGGATGGAACACAGGGCCTCACACATACTAGGCAAGCACACTCTATCATTGAGCTAAGCCCCCAGCCAATGTTTCAATTATTGAGATCAGGTATATTAGCATCCTCTGTTATGATAGATTCAAATTTACTTTGCAGATCTTTCTTATTGTAGTTCAATAGAACCCAGGGCCTCTCACATGATAGGCAAATGCTCTACCACTGAACTAATACCTTTAACCCCATCCAACAATTTTGAATTATTTGTATTATTTTCTAAGGCCATGGTATAAAGGACATACAAATTTAGAATTTATGTGTTGAACCTTTTATCATCCTGTTGTGACATTGTTTAGTGACTTTTTTTACCTTTTTGTTGATTTTGTCTGTTAGGACAGCCATTCAAACTTTCTTCTGACTAATATTTGCTATATGTCAGCCTAGCAAATACTCACATAAAGGTAAAATTCACATAAGATTTTTAGTTGTGTGTGTATGCTTGATTTCCAAACCACTACCTACTTTATCCTTTTACTTTTAATCTTATTGTCCTTATATTTTTGATGTGCTTATAGATTTTATTGTTTAAATCTATATTGAAAGTAATTTTTTTCTTCTGCAAGTTTAGTTTGTGTTGTGATTATTGACATTTTTAAATTATTTACTTGATATTATTTTTATATTCTTCGTTTTTTCTTTTTCTCCCTTACCCACACCCACATACCTACATACACCCTTCTTTTTCTGAAGCTGATTGAAGGGATGTTGGAGATTAAATTCCAGGGCTTTGCACATACTGGGCAAGCATTCTACCACTGGACTATATCCCCAGCCCTTATTTTGTTTTTATTTTGAGGTAGAGTTTCACTCAGTTGCCCAAGCTGATCTGAAACTTGTGATCCTCCTGCTTCAGCCTCCCAAGTAGGGAGGATCAAAGGCATATACCACAGTGTCCAACCAGAGGTTCTTGAATTACTATTTTTATTTAATGATTGCTGCTTAAAGTTAAGCATATGCACATAGTATTAAAATATGCAGTATCTTCAGTGTTTCTTCAACACTAAAATCCCATTCCTAAATTGATAGGGACCAATTTTATTAGACAGTCCTCCTACCTCAGCCTCCAGTTAGATGAATGTTGTACTCATTTCTGTCTCTCAAGGATGCTAACCACTCTTCTACTTTCCACTTATTTTTTAGGGCTGCATTCTATAATTTTTTAGCTCTCCTTTCTATTTTACTGATGCTTTCATTAACTATATTTATCTGTTTTGTGTGTGTGTGTGTGTGTGTGTGTGCGCGCGCGCGCTCGCATTTTACTAGAGATTGAACTCAGACATTTTTAACCACTGACCTGCATTCCCAACCCTTTTTATTTACTTATTTATTATAGTACTGGGGATTGAACTCAAGGCCTTGTGCAACTAAGGCATGCACTCTTACCATTGAGCTACATCTTGAGCCCTACCACTCTTCTTTATTAATTCTGTTCTTATTCATTGTGACTTATTTTCTGAAGTATTTGGTAATTTTTATTGTAAGCTCATAATTTTTCACTGATCTTAATCTTTAGGAATCCTGAGGCATCTGGGTTTAGGGGACAATCCTCAGTGAAGATTTACATTTAGCCAGGCACGGTGGCACACACCTGTAATCCCAACAGCTCAGTAGACTGAGGCAGGAGAATTGAGAGTTCAAAGCCAGCCTCAGCAAAAGTGAAGGGCTAAGCAACTCAATGAGACCCTGTCTCTAAATAAAATACAAAATAGGGCTGGGGATGTGGCTTGAGTGCCTCTGAGTTCAATCCCTGGAATGCCCCCCGCCAGAAAAAAAAAAAAATTACATTTGTTGTCCCTAGTGTTACCAAACTGGAAGCACTTTACTCAGTTTGGAATTTTCTGGATCATGCAATTAATGGACTTGCCCCCTTTTTTTTGTTTTTTGTTTTTTGTTTTTGTTTTTTCGGTGCCAGGAATTGGTACAAAAAAAGCCCGGGGTGCTTAACCATTGAACCACATTCCCAACCCTTTTTTATTTTGAGAAAGGGCCTCGCTGAGTTACCAACGCTGACTTTGAACTTGTAATCCTCCTGTCTCAGCCTCCTGAGCCACTGGGATTATAGGCATGCACCCATGTGCCCAGTGACTTTTTCCCTTTAGATAAGATTTGACCCAGTTGGGCTATTCTGCCAACATGTTTTTTTTCCCCTAGCCCATTTGAGATCTTAATTTCAAACCTTCATCTTTGACTTTTCCTTGCTTTCCAATAATCTTAGCTATATGTTTAAACTGATATTTGTTATAACTTATTTGAGCATTTTTTGGTGTTTGGAGATTTAGGTGATATAGAAATATTGCCAGAATCAGGTATCTATAGTATGTGTTTGTTGGTGAGTGAATGTGTATGCACATGTGTAAATATGTATATAAAATTAAATTGTTCATTGTGTCTTGACCCTATTATGTTAAATCAGGTAATGTGTAAATAGATTGTGTGTGTATGTGTTTGTGGGCAGGGGAGAAAGATATGGGTGATTGAACCACCTAAGGTCACTTTAACACTGAGTTAACACATCCCCAGGCCTTTTTAGTTTTTTGTTTGTTCTGGGGGAGGGTACTAGGAGTTGAACCCAGAGGCACTTAACCACTGAGCCACATCCTCAGCCCTTTTTAATTTTTTGAGATAAATTCTTACTAAGTTGCTTAGGGCCTCTTTAAGTGGCCCATGTTGACCTTGATCTTACAATTATCCTGCCTCAGCCTCTGAAGTCATTATTAGGCTTTGTAAACTTTATACTTCATCATTAATATGCTCTATCATTTTTTTAGTACAGTAATAATTTCCAAATGATTATATATGTGCCACTCAAATTGTTTATTTTATTTGACTGATGCATGTTGAATAATTTCCCTTTGACTTCATATTTTGTGCAGGAATTGAAAACACAATTCTCCTTCATCAAATCCCAAATTTTCCACTTCTTGGCTTTGTGGTTATAATCAAATTAGTTAATTTCTCTGTGGCTAGATTTTTTCATCTGTAAAGTGGGAATAACAAGAGTACTTATCTTCTATGTGGTTGTGATATATAAATAAGTATGCAGTACACAGGCCCTGGTATATGGTTACTGTTTAATAAATGTTAGTTACTATTGTTGTTTTTTTAAAATCTTGTATGTGTTAAAGATTATCTTTTTATATAATATTGGTTTGAGACGTTACACTGAAATTAAGAGAAATAGAGCTTCAATAAATTTTAGTTTTTACCGTATTAAAATAATGTAAGCATATGGCTTAAAATTTCAGAGCACAAAAAAGCTTATGAAATTTAGCAGTTTTATGTTTAGCTTTAGCTGCTGCTTCAGACCTTTATTTGTACGTTTCTTTTTTTTCCTTTTCTTTCTTTTTTTTCCTTTGTAACCCACCCTACCACTGAGCTACATCCCCAGCCCTTTTCATTTTGAGGCAGGTCTTGCTAAATTGCTGAGTCTGGCCTCAATCTTGTGATCCTCCTGCCTCAGCCTTCTAAATAACTGCAACTGCTAGTATGCACCCCAGTGCTTCACTTACACAATTCCATGTCTGAGATATGTATGTATGCTACTGTCTCTTGTCACTATTGACTTTCTATTATGATAAATGAGGATTTATCTCTCTTGTCCTAACATCTGTTTTGCCTTTCCCCAATTCTTCCAATATGATTATTACAATTCTTGTTTTTATCAATATTCAGTGTTTACTTTATTGTACCTATGCAATTACTATTCACTACTGAGCATGCCTTCCTTACCTTTTTTCCTTCTTGGTTAATAATTACTTTTATATGTGCTTAATTTTTTTGTATCTTTTAGCTGATTGTTCTCATGGCTTCCAGTGTTTCTAAGTATAATTTTCTCCAAGGTTAATTGCATCCAATTTCACTTATAGTTTCCCTCATCCCTCTAATACCCTAAGAGAGATCTGTTCTCTGTCTGTGACATTTCTTCCCTGAAGTCCTGCTGTACCTCTCTCATTAGACTTCCCTATGGTCATCCTTGTTTCTAGGTGGGAACCCATTTGATTTACTTTCTTCTTTTGGTGGCATACATCTTCCCTTAGTTTCATTTGATGAAAAAGCTGGAACAATAATGGAGCTTGATGATGGCAGTCCTCAGACTGTCTTTGGAGTCACATGGTTCAGATTGGATTGGGTTACCCTCTGTGTCTTCTATGTAGTCATCATTCTGGGATTGATTGCTCTTTCCCATTGTCCTAGAGATTTCCTTCATTTCTTTCCTGTGCTGGATCTCCTGTGTTCTCTAATGCCTGACTTTGTGTACATTACTCTACTCCTTCATTTTGGTAGAGAAGATTATCTAATACCTTCCTGAGACAGGTTGCATAGTAGGTAAAGTTTTTGAATTTGTGCCTCAGAATTTCTTAATTTTTCTGTCATACTGACTTGCTGTTTATAGATTTCTAGATTGGAAATACATTTCCTTCAGGATTGTGAAGGCATTGTTCCATTGCCTGCTTGATTCCAGTATTGCTGATGAAGTATCTAAAGCTACTCTGTTACTGATCCTTAGTGTAACACTTGCATTTTGTTCTTCTAGAGTCTTGTTGGACCCTTTATGTTGGTTTTAATCCATCTTGTCGGGCATATGCATTGTCCCCTTTTAACCTTGAAATCAAGATCCTTTGGTTCTAGCAACTTCCTGGAATTATTTTGTTGATTTCTTCCCCTCCCATTTTTCTGTTCTCTCTTTTTACAGCTCCTGTTACTTGAGTGAACTTTCCCGTCTTCTTTCTTGTTTTCTATTTCTTAATCTCTTTGTTGTACTTTCTGGGTAATTCCCTTATCTTCCAATCTTTCTTTTAAGCTTTGATTTATAAGACTTTTCCATTTTTATAGCATTCTCTGTTTTTTCCATGGGTGCATTATCTTATCTCTCTAAACTTTCTCCTTACAGAATTTCTGTTTATTCCATTTTGTTGTCTTTTTTCCTAGATTTGGTCATCTTTTTTCCTGAATTTGGTCTTCCATCTTAACAGCTTACCTCATATACGTGCTTATTATTGGTTATCTGCTCCTTATTGAGAGAATGAGACTAAAAACCTGATTGTAATTTCTGTACTTGTAGGTGATACTTTTCATCTTAGAGTTTCACTATAAGATGTCCTGAGTGGAATTTTGTAGGCAAATACCTGGTGTTAAAATTGTTAGTTCTCTCCTATGGGATAGTCAGAATTCACAATAAATATTCTACAGTTTTCTGCCTGTAAGGTCTGTTCAGGGAGCCAAGTTTGCAGAGAGGACTGGGGTAAGAGAAGAAATCCTCAGTGTTCTGCCTGCATAACAGTAGATCACCAGACACATGTTGTGTTGACCCTCAGCCATTTTGAACCACAACTGAAAGGGTCTCTTCTTTTGCCTTCTCCAGTGAGATTAAACTTTCAGGTTTCTATCCTGATGAGAGAGAAGCACTTGCCTATTGACATGGAGTTGGAGAGGGAATTTGGAGCTTTAACCATTTCTCAATCAGATCTTACCAGTTCTTCTGTTAGCTGCCTCCTCTTTTCCCCCAGTTCCAGAGAGACCCCAAGCCTTTTGAAGACTCAGGAGTATAAAACAGAATTGGTTCTCCCATTTTTTTCCATTCCTGGGTTATGATTCAGCTTTTTTTGGTCAACTTAGTCAGTTATCATTTGTCCATCGGTTTTCCTGCCTTCCAAATATGGTTGCTGTTTTCTGTTCTGTTCCCCCACCACTTGGGTTTTTATCTTTTTAAAACTAAAAATTTTTAAATTAAAAAAAAAAAAAACAAAAAAAACAAACCAAACCAAAACAAAACAAAAAAACTCACTTGCCAGGTGCAGTGTCCCATGCCTGTAATCCCAGCAGTTTGGGAGGCTGAGGCAGAATAGTGAGTTCAAAGCCAGCCTCATCAAAAAGCAAGGCACTAGCAATTCAATGAGATCCTGTCTCTAAATAAAATACAAAATAGGACTGGGGATATGGCTTAGTGGTTGAGTACCCCTGAGTTCAATCCCTGGTACCAAAAATAAAAAATATCACTTGACTAAATTAGATGTGAATGTTCCTTCTTTTATCTTCTCTTTGAAATCTTAGTTTTTAAAATGGCAGTTTCTGGTGTAGTTTTAAGTGATGAATTATGTATGCTTATTTGTAGATAATTTGGTAAATAGGAAAGATATCAAATAGGCATCATGGTAGTTTTACAGTATAGAAATAACTACTGCTAACATTTAGCTATACCTTCCTGCTTTCTTCGCCCAATACACCACTTGCACAAGTCAGAACATAATCTTTGAAAATATTTCTGATGGGTATATAACATAACCCTTATTTGATTGTATTTGCTATGAGCAGTTTCCCATGTCAGAATGTAAACTTCGAAAACAATTTCTAATGGGGTTTCCCCCTCTAATCTAAATTACTCTAGGTTAAGCAGTTAGAGAAGGTCTATTTTGTTTTAGTCTATCTTTAGTGCTTAATACAGCTCCTCACTGGAGCAGTGGTTCAGGGAATGTTTTGTTAAGCAAATGAACTCTTTTGCACAGAAGTCTGATTTTTTTGTTTCTTATGGTGCTAGGAATTGAACCCAGGGCCTTGTGAATGCTCAGCAAGTGCTCTATCACTGAGCTACATACATCTCAAGCTCCTGCTTGTTTACATATTATTTAGTTTGGGTTTTTTGTTTGTTTTGTACTGGGGATTTAACCAACCGGTACTTTACCACTGAGTCCTTTATTTTTTATTTATTTATTTATTTTTTTTTTTTTTTTGGGTGCAGATTCTTGCTGAGTTGCTTAGACCCTAACTAAGTGAGGCTGGCCTTGAACTTGAGATCCTCCTCTCAGTTTTCCCAGTCTCTGGGATAACAGGTGTGCAGCACTGTGTCCCTGATTGTTTCTTTTTCTTTTTCTTTTTTTTTTTTTTTTTTCTGTGCTGGGGATTGAACCCAGGGCCTGGTGCTTGCAAGGCAAGCACTCTACCAACTGAGCTACTTATCCCCAGCCCTCCTGATTGTTTCTTTAAGTTAGAATTTATGAAGGGAGATTACTTTTAAAAGTTACAAACATTTTGAAGGTTGTTGATAATTTATTATCCTTTTATCTTTCTATTCAGAATAAGAAACAAGGATGTAAAAATGAAGAGGTACTTGCTGTACTAGGCCATGAATTGGGGCACTGGAAGTTGGGACACACAGTCAAAAATATCATTATTAGCCAGGTAAGTTTGGAATAACAATGGTTTTTTATAGCATGAGTGTCAAGAGGTTAAGGCACAAGAGGTCCTGTAGTAGAATGGTTAAGGCAGACTTCATAGCCAGGATCCCTGGCTTCCCATCACAGCTCTTGGATTTAACTACCTATGTGACCTCAGGCAAATTCCTTAACTTCTCTCTGCTTCCATGCCTTCATTGAATGATAATACTTCATAGAACTGGTTAAGAGTTAAATGAATAATATGTATAAGGAGTTTGGAGTAGTACCTGAAACATGGTAAGTACTTCATAAATGTTAATTGTTGTCACCATCATTATCACCTCCAGAGTTGCTCAGATTTAAGGGCTGTAAAGATATGAAGAAATAAATCTAAATAAGTCGGATATTAAAATGCTTTTTATAAAACTTTTTTTCTCATGTTAAAGTAATTATGTATTCACTGAAAATTGTAGAAAAAAATAAAACAATTTCAACAAATCTCATTGCACGGTTTTGAGCATATATAGCCTTAATGTCTTAAGTTCTTAAGTGGATCTCTACCTTTCTGAAAGGTCCCCTGGTTCTAGGGGTTGAATTATATGGGAAGAATAGAGCTCCTGTTCCCATTACTGTTTGTTTTTAGGTAATAAAATAAGTTCTTTAGCTTGAAGCTATATTATATGGATACATGACAATGAGTAAGACATTAAATAAATCTAAACCTAAGTTCTGAGTAAGTATGGTCTAATAAGGAAAATCACTACCCCTTCCATGAAGGAAAGTGTTGCAGTGGAATCAGCTTACCACAGGAGGTGGGCTGGTCCCTGAGGTGTGGTACCTTGTCAGGGCTGGTGCTGATTGCATCTTCTGACAGGGCACCAGGAAGGAGCCAGTTGGGGAAGATCTGTATTGTTGACTAGTACATTGACTCCTTTTTTCTCACCTTGGTTACTGTTGATGAGCCCCTTGATCAAGTCCTCGAATGACTTGAAGAAGGAGGAGCTGACTTCCACAAAGCAGGTTTCTGCTGACCATCAAATCTCCCTACCGCTGGGACTCTTTGTTGAACATTCACATAAATTCAAAGTGTAGTCATAGTCTGGACTAATTTTGGAAGTTTCCAATGTACCTTTTAACCAAATCTCCTTGTTGGCTATTTTCTAGTTTTGTTCCAAATCCCTGATATCCAACCAAACCATTATTTGCCCAAGGCCAATGAATTAATGTGTGTATATACATATCCTCAGCTTAGGTCCTGAGTTAGGCTGCCTGGACCATGAGATATACAACTTAAAGTTCCCCTAATTGAGAGATTTTCCTTTGTCACTTCCTTCCAAGACCACTCCTGAGTGGCACTGTAATGCCACAGCAGTTCACTTCGAGCTGGTACCAGTATATTGTATTGTTATTTGTACAGTAGGCTCCAGTTTTTTCTTCCTTCTAAGTTAAATGACTATAAGGAAACTGATAAGTAAGGATTGATTGAGCGATGGCAGAGTGGCAGGAGTTGGCATCCTTGAGCATGAACACCTACTCCTTAACTTCCTTCTGCTTCCTGACTTGCTTCATTTGCATGCCTGTGTAGACCACTTTCAGTTGATGATAGATGCCTCTGGGCACATCAGTTCTCAGATAGGCAGCTCCACAGGTGTCCTATGGCCAGGTATTCTGTCTCTATAGGGCCAGTAGCAACCCAGAAGTAATCTTTCAAAAGGACAATAATTATTTGATGAAAATGGACACACAGACTGGAAGCCTGGGCATCTTCTCTAGGAGTTTTCTGTTGGAGCTTGTTATGGATCCACAGAGTTATAAGGGCTAAGTGACAGATCTGCTTACACTTCATCCTGGGGTGACTGGCAAGCCGCCACCCATTGTCAGCCCCACTCTAAGTGGCAGCTTCTTGAGTCATCTGGTAAATACTTTGGAGCAGCACACTTAAATAGGTTATGTGTGACCTTCAGTTTACTCATCTGCTGAGGGAAAAGAATGGTATTTATTTTCCAACTTTACTACAAAAGGTTGTATTTTGGTACAGGTATTTGATTTTCTTTTTCTTTTCTTTTTTTTCCCTGACCTCCAACTCCTTAGTACAGTTCCTGTAGTCCTGTAGAGAAATCCAGGGAAGCCTGTTGCTTTGGAGCCTCCACACTAAGGTTGGGTAGGAGCCTTGTGTCTGATTGTGGTCTTCTAGAACAACACCAAAATCCATTTTAGCTCTTTAACTTTGTACAGAAAGAAAGAATTCCATTTGCTGTTGACTACTTCAGACCCTTAATTATAAGAGGCTCAACTCAAACCTACACCTGAAGAAAACTATGCAGTTTAAATATTTGGGGAAATTTTTATTTTCCTTTTGAGAATAAAATAGAAACTATAAAACTTCCTAAATAACTTTTGCTTAATCACACTAACATCTTTCTTAAAATCACACCAATATGGCACAGTGAAATCAGCCTAAAAATAACTTAAAATTTTATGTCCTCCTTTCTAGATGAATTCTTTCCTGTGTTTTTTCTTGTTTGCTGTATTAATTGGTCGAAAGGAGCTTTTTGCTGCATTTGGTTTTTATGACTGCCAACCCACTTTAATTGGACTATTGATCATCTTCCAGTTTATTTTTTCACCTTACAATGAGGTAACGTATAATCTTTAAAATTATCTCAGATATACCCTTGCTTGTTTCAAATCTAGAACCCTTAGGGTAGTATTAAAACAAAACTGAGTTTCAACAAATAGATGAAATAATCTTTTAGTGACTTGATTGGCCAATACGAGAAAGTAGTAGAAAAAGCTAAACCATATAAATAAATGTTTGTGTACTTAAGGGGTAGGGGATAAAGAATTAGACTTTAACAGTGAAAACATTGATATAATATGTACCTCAGAAACAGTAGATGTAGATCAACTATTGGAAAACCATATATTTACCAGTACATAGATGAAAATCTTCTCTGTGAGGGGACTGAAAAATAAAAATTGAGTGTACGTATGACTAGATTAAGGGAGGTTATATGACAGTGTTCCTCTGATTTTGTACTGTAAACTCCTGCTTCAAAATAGCCTTAGGGTTCCACTCAGGACCTTCTAAGTCAAAACTGGTGAAGTCGAAGAACCACTACTCTGTGATAGTTGAAGAATCACTGCTGTGATGGGGGATTCCATATGGTTGATAAGACGTAGGTTAATGAGACCATGTAACAAATCTGACAACGGCACCATTTCATATTTGGCAGGGCTTCCAACCTAAGCCAAGAACTACTTAGGATCTCGTACCTCCATTCTAAAGAATTCTTTCTTCAGGTTGTATAGTAAAGGTTTTAAGGCAAGCTAAATGAATCCTATTTCTCCACTTACAAAGTGGCTGTGTAGGGCTGGGCATATGGCTCAGTTGATAGAGTGCTTGCCTTGTAAGCATAAGGCCCTGGGTTCAATCCCCAGCACTGCCAAAAAAGTGGATGTGTAGGACTAGGGATGTAGCTCAGTGGTAGAGCTCATGCATAAAGTCCTGGGTTTTATCCCTACTACCACAGAAACAAAAAAATTAAAAAAGTGTGTGATGGGGTTACCAGGAAAGAAACATGGAGAGGAATAGATCATACTGTAAAGCATTGTCAACATAAACTATCTGTTTTATAATAACATTATCATTTGTCTCCCCACATCACCCCAATTGAACCCAGGAGCACTCTACCACTGAGCTACTTCCCCAGCCCTTTTTTTTTTTTTTTTTCTTATTTTTGCGGTGCTGGGAATTGAACCCGGGGACTTATGCTTGCAAGGCAAGGACTCTACCAACTGAGCTATCTCCCCAGCCCCCAGCCCCAGCCCTTTTTGTTTTTTATTTTGAGACAGATTCTTGCTAAGTTGCTGAAGCTGACTTTGAACTTGTGGTCCTTAGCCTCCCAGATTGCTGGGATTACAGTTGTGAGCTAATGTACCAGGCTTTCTCTCTTCTCTCACGATTCAGGAATGCCTTAAGGACACTGAGCTGTGTGTACTAAATGAACCCAGATTGCTCTACTTTTTAGCAGTTGTACTTTTTTTATGTGGTACTGGGGATTGAACTCAGGGCCTCGTATGCTAGGCAAG
Source organism: Sciurus vulgaris (assembly GCF_902686455.1). Classification (NCBI taxonomy): domain Eukaryota; kingdom Metazoa; phylum Chordata; class Mammalia; order Rodentia; family Sciuridae; genus Sciurus; species Sciurus vulgaris. The sequence goes on from NC_136461.1 coordinate 30,089,399, forward strand.
TGCTCTACCACTGAGATACATTCCCAGCCCTTTTTATTTTTAATTGATACAAAGTTTCACTGAATTGCCCAACCTGGCCTTGAACTTGAGATTCTCCTGCCTCAGCATCCCAAATTGCTGGGATTATAGGTGTGTGTCACCATACCTGGCTTCAGAATATTTGAGTTGTATTTATGTCATTCAACTTGTAATACTTCAGTATGCAAAGAAAAATTTCCCTCAGAATTTGTATTTTCAAATGGAGTTTTTCCCTTCATAATGCTCTTCAGAACTTGTATACTTATTCTGGCAATATTTCCATAACTTAGAACCCTAATAGAAAATTCAATTTTGAGATCGTTGTCAGGATGTGACAGTTTTTTAGAATAATATCAGTGAAGAGTGTCATTATCCTTTAAAAGTAGATAAGTGAACCAAGTGTGGTGGTGCATACCTGTAATCCCAGCAACTGGATAGGCTAACACAGGAAGCTTGCAAGTTAGAGGCCAATGTCAGCAATTTAGCAAGGCCCTAAGCTAACTTAGTGAGACCTTGTCTCAAAATTTTAAAAAAATGAAAAGGGCTGGGGAGGTAGCACAGTGGTTAAGTGCCCCTGGATTCAGTCTCCCATGCAATCAATCAGTTAATCAAGATAAGTGATCAAGATTTTTTTTTTTTTTTTTTTTTTTTTTTTGGGGTGCTGGGGATTGAACCCAGGGCCTTGTGCTTGCAAGGCAAAGACTCTACCGACTGAGCTATCGCCCCAGCCCCAAGAATATTTTTTTTTTAATAAGAAAAAAAAAAAAAATCAGGGGCTGGGGTTGTGGCTCTGTGGTAGAACACTTGCCTAGCATGTGTGAGATACTGAGGTTGATTCTCAGCAGCACATATAAAATAAATAAATAATAAATAAAATAAAGGTTAATTTAAAAATTTTTAAAAATAAAATAAAGGTCTGTTGGGCTGGGGAGATAGCTCAGCTGGTAGAGTGCTTGACCCTGAGTTCGATCCCCAGTACTGTAAAAAATAAATAAATAAATAAATAAATAAATAAATAAATAAATAAATAAATAAATAAATAAAAATAAAGGTCTGTCAACATCTAAAAAAAAAAAAAAAAGTGGGAGTGAGGGGGTGGGTATTCCAAATACAAATTACCATGACTTAAGTCGGCCTCTGAAAGGTGGTGCGCTCTGACTTTGGAGTCACCAGGAAGTTCAGCACTACACCTTTGAATTGTGTCACCTCCTGCAGTTTGTCTAACCTTCAAGGAGCTTCACTTCTTCAACTGTATAGCAGAAGTAAGAGATTTCTGGAAAATGTGTAGTAAGGTGTCTATTTCAGTTCCTAGCACATGGCAGCTTCTCAAAAACTGCTGTTTTTTAGTAAGAATAACATTCTGTGGATATGAGCTTGTGTCTGGTCCGTTTGCTTGGTGGGGAAAGACACAATTTATAATAATTTCCCCCTATAGGTTCCCAAAATACCAGTGCTGTTTCATTTGACGTGCTGTTTCTCTTACCATAAGCCAAGCTTCAGCTACAGTCAGCTCAGGAAACCTTCTGTGGCAACAGAGAAGCAGGGCGGCTAAAACCTTTCCTTTCCTTTTTCAGGTTCTTTCTTTTTGTCTAACAGTCCTAAGTCGCAGATTTGAGTTTCAAGCTGATGCATTTGCCAAGAAACTTGGGAAAGCTAAAGACTTATATTCTGCTTTGATCAAACTAAACAAAGATAACTTGGGATTCCCTGTTTCTGACTGGTTGTTTTCAATGTGGCATTATTCTCATCCTCCACTACTAGAGAGACTTCAAGCTTTGAGAAGTACAAAACAAGACTGAGATGCTCAGGGTCTATGACTGAAGACATTTCTGATTATTTCTGTCCTGGCAGCATGTTCCAGCTCTTGATGTTTTTAAACCTTTTTTTTTTTTTTAAGAAAAATGATTAAGTACAGAAAATCCCAGATTTAAAAACATTTAATATGTCATTTCAAAAATGATTTTAATAATCCATTTCTTAAAGGAAACACTGGATAAAATTTTGAGGCTTAATATTTTAAAAGGCATAGTTTTATCTTCGACATCTGATTTACCATCAGTTTGTAAAATTATTTAAGAAAATACAGAACTTGTTTTTATTTATATACTTAAGTGGAATCTGCCTACAAGGTATGAGGGGCATTTAAAAGAGGGAACACTAGCTTTGAGTTCTTTCTGCAAGGCAGAAATCATTGTGCTCATGCTTAAGTTGAAACTTGTTTTTACCTTCATGCTGTTATAATTCAACCTGGCCAATCAGTGTTTTAAATAAGAAAGAATGATAATAGTTGATAAGGCTAGTGTTATTTAAATGAAAGTTGTTAGAAATGTACTCTGTGGTTCTACCAAATTTCAAATTTCTGTTCCCTCTCTTGGTGCACACTGATCAGGAATTTCTAATAGTGTTTTGAAATTAGAAATTATGTATAGGATGTTTTAAATCATTGAATTTTGTTTTTGTTTTTTAAGAAAATCTCAGTTTTTATCTTTCCTTCCACTGGTGGGTGTGGTAGGGTACACTAGTTTTTTCTCATTTGTTCATTCAGTCTCTTGTAGTTAGTAAACAGTGCATCCTTCCACATAGCAGAAATTGAACAGGTTTTGCAATGTTAAAAGTGGCAGAACATGGAAAAAAGAAGAAGTGACATCTTAAGAGATATAATGGTGACATACTGATGATTCTCTTACGATATTATAGGAAAAATATAGTTTTCTATCTTTCAAGGACAGAAGAGTTTCCATTTTTATTTTTGTAAATTTTATCTGTAATCATAAGTACTATTTAATTAGGACTGATTCCAATTTTGAAAATTATAGTTCTTGTTACACAGGTAGTGTTTACCATCAAAACAAATGTCTTGAATGATTTCCAATTTTAAAAGCTGTAGTTTGTCTGCTTCAAATCTCTGTCCACTTTTGAATGAGAACTTATTTTGTGCCTAACGTTCCCACTCACTGATAATGTTTACCTTCTGGGCATTTACTCCAAAGTGGGTTCGACTGTGTACCTTTGGTCATAAAGTCATTTGCTTAGCTGACATTTAAATGATGTCTTCTTCACATGGAAATATAATAAAAATAAAAATCTAGTTTAGTACTGCATTATTATTTTCCTATGGCTAAAGCAGAGCTGTCCTGTGTTTTTTATCCAGCATCCTTTTCCTGTGACTTCATGCTCTCAGAACTGCCTTTCCTCCCCTCTGTGCCTTTAAATATAAATTTCAGTTCTGCACAAGTGAAAAATTAAAAATTGCCGATGCAGATTTATATACCTTGTCTTTAATTTGACGCAGCTTGCATGTCATGTGTTACTCAGAAGTGTTTGTTGCCTTAGGGGAGTGGGGTGCTAGTGTATGTCGAGTGTATGAAGGTAGAGCCCTAATGCTGAATGGTGTCAGCAGCATTACCCATACCTCACACAGTTCTCTTCATGGTTTCCTCCTGCTCTTCCACTATAGACCATCTCCAGTTCTTGCCAATGTTTCCTCAAAGTTTTATTTGTAATAATATCTTCACCATTTTGTAATATCAGATTTTCCTGGACCTGCTTGGACTGCCTTGGTTGCCTCTTTGATCTTCCTTACATATGGCAACAGTAATTAGTATTTTAATATGTGATTGACTGAGTCACTCACAGTATATGGATGCCGAGGCATAAGTAGAGCCAAAATGAGACTGAGTGATGGGTTCCTGAGATACTGACCAGAGTGGCACTTTGCACCCCAAGATCTGGCAGATGAACAGGGAGTAGAATCGTGTAGGTCAAAGCCTGGAATAAAATGGCATGTACCCAGTAAAATTCATCTTTGAATTCAAGGTAGAGCTTGTGTTGTGTGTATATACTGCCTTTATCTGGGTTGACCCTTTGCTGAGGTCTGAGAGCTTGCTAGTAAATTCTGCCTGTTTGGGATAGGTTGGGCATGTAGCTCAGTAGGAGAGTGCTTGCCTAGCATGTGCAAGGTCCTGGGTTTAATTCCCTGCACTGCAAAAACAAAAACAAATCATAACGATGTGAGCAAGTAACAAAAGCACTTGTATGTCAGGATGAGTGTAGTTTGGTGGGATGGGATTGCAATATCAGACATGCCCAGGAAATCCTAGGCTCTTATTATCCAGGGTGGTTTTCAGGGAGGAGGATTTCCTAAAAAGTTGAAGTAGAGATGAATAGGAATATACCCCCACCTGTTCTAAAAACATGAAACCAGGACTGCTTACACCTGGTAAGCAGGTAACTGCTCTATCTTTGGGTCAGAGCTACCCTGTGACTGTCTAGATGATGGTTAATCACAGATAAGATATAGTAGTCCCCCCCATGCATGATTTTGCTTTCTGACCATGTTGAAAAAATATTATTTGTCCTCTTTCAAGAGAGACTGTATTCCCCTAATTTTATTACAGCATATTATAATTCTTTTATCATTAGTTATTGTTAATCCTCCTATTGTGCTTAATTTATAAGCTAAACATTGTCATAGGTATGTATGTGTAAAAAGCAGTGTAATAGGGTTCAGTGATTGGTGAGCCAAGCAGGTATCTGGGGCATCTTAGGAAGAGGTAACCTCAAGTATAAAGGCTTTGTGGTGGGAGCCCAAGAGGCCAGTCTGCTGTGTGCTGGAGGGAAGGAGTAAGCGGTACAGTCATGAGCGGGGACAAATGTAGTAGGCCATTGCAAGAACTCAGGCTCTTGCTGTGGTGGGAAGTTGTTCAAAGTAAGAAGTGACATGCTCTGACTTGATTAAACAGGGTCACTCTGGCTTCTATGATAGGAGCGAAGGTAGAAGCAGGGGACTAGTGGGTAGGGTTTCCCAGTGCTTCCAGCAAGAAGTCCTGGTATAGACCAAAGTGGTGTTCAGGGAGGTGGGCCAGGCTGTGTCCTGGATTTGGCAGTGAGCCTCTGGAAGGGACTGAACTGTCTTGCTGCAGTGTCACTCTCCCTGTCTCCTGGGAAGAGAATCCAGGAGCACTCTATCACCAAGATATATCCTTAGGCCTTTTTTCATTTTATTTTGGAGACAGGGTCTTGCTAAGTTGCCTAGACAGGCCTTGAACTTGTTGCAGTAGATTTTCTGTCTCCCAAGACTCGGTTATAGAGGGCCTGGTCCCTATTCTTGGTAGTAGAAAGAGTAACTGGGCCACTTGGCCACTTGAACACACCTCAGCCACCCACAGGCTGAGATCAAGTCCCTTCCTTTCTGGTTTGATGATTGGTGGGGTCTTACTCCTTTGAGCAACCTGAGCATATTATCCATTTATTTCATAAATATTTTATTGGGCTTACTGTGTGCTGGAGAATAACAGTAAATGGGAGATCAAAATTCCTGCCTTCATAGAGTTCATAGTCTAGTGTTTTATGTTGAGTAGAAGAAATGCTCAGAAGAAATAATCAAGCCCAGGAAGGGGACCTGGAGGCCTGAAGCAAGGTGGCTGGCAGTGATAGTATTTGGGGGACAGTATTCCAACAGCAGGCATAGCATGGCATGGAATGTCTGAGGAGTAGCACAGGGGCTGGCATGGCTAGAGTGGAATGGACCAGGGTGTGAGCATCAGGATGAGGCCAGAGAGGCATGTGGGAGACTTGTAGATCACATTAAATGAGCTGAGTGAAATTCACCCACCAAAAAGTCTCATAAAGGGTACTGGCCACTGGTCCTTAGGAATTAGTCCCCTTTCAGTCCTGTTAAATGCTTGAGTTATAAGAAATGAGGTGAAACTCTGCTTGAGATTGTGAATCATCACCTTCTCTGTGGTAATTGAAACCCTCCAGTGCTGGAAAGTCACAGAGAGGGACTAGAAAAGGGTCTGCAAATAAGGAAACCTCAAGGGGTAGGTGTGTTCTCTAAGCCAAAGGTTTCAGGCACCAAGACCAAGTGTGTGGCCCAGGTTTATAGTGCTGAGAGCCTCAGGGCCAGGGCAGCTTTCATCCTCTCCCCTCCCTCCACTGGGCCCTCAGTTCTCTGTATTCTAAGAGATCCCTGGCAGGCATTTATCAGGGGACATCTGTGGGACCTGGGATGCTGTAACAGAATTTGCCAAGCACTAAGAGCAAAGCTACCTCAGTGGCCCTTGGTGCTACCCCACCTTGGCCTTCCTAGCTGTCCCTGGGATGGAGTAAGGGAGTTCAGCTGTCACTATCATGAGTGGTGAGGAAAGGAGGGATGAGGATGAGGTGTGGGAGGGCCTCAGTAGATGTTTGAACCTCAGGCTGGAATCCAGCTTCTCCAAAGGGCTAGGGTTGGCAGAGTGCTTCCTTTGTAGGCAACAGATGCTCAAATCAATACTGGGGCAAAGAAATTGGTTGCTCCTTGAATTGGTTGCTCCTTCCTTCTGAAGAAGCTCCTGGCTGGCTTAGAGAGCCACGGACTAGTCTCCTCCAGACTTTGATCATTCAGGCCCACATCTTGTTTTTCTAACTTAAAAGCCCCTGGAAGGCATCAACCAGATCTTCTATCTTCCACTCTAAGCTCCTACCCTAGGGCTGCACATATTAGGCACCAAAACTCCCAGAGGACCTCCTGGGTGCCAGGCCATGGACACTGGGTGTGCTAGGCTTGAATAAACATGACATGACAAAAGCTCAGAAGGGATTTACCCAAAAGCCCAAAGCCACACAGACCATTATCTGCACCCCCTTCCCTAGCTCTTCCCCACAGATGTTCCTTATACAGGCCATGCTGTCCCCAAGATCACAATTCAGGATGTGCCACATATCTCCACTCCCCTTTCAATCCCCTGGCCACTCTGCCCAGGCTGTAAAGGCTCAGCAACAACCTCCATCCCCATCCACAAGAAATTGAGCCCATGTCTAGGGATATAGCCTAAAGAGTGCTTGCCTAGCCTGGGTTTGATCCTCAGCACTGCAAAAGAAAAAGAAAAAAGAAAGAAAAATTGAGCCCAACAACTCATGTCCTGGTTTGTAACCAAGTTGGGGGCTTTTATTTACAGAAAGACCATGGTAGATCCTGGGAGAAGGAGGTAGGAGAGAGTAATGCCAAAAGAAAAGGGAGATGGATGTTTAAATACTCAGATGAGAGGCAGGAAGGACGTGGGGCTGGCTTAAGGATGGCCACCTCAGAGAAGTCACTCTGAGCAGTCACCCAGTGAGTCCATAGAGTTGAGACTGGGATCAGGAACCAAGAGAGACCTCAGCCAACCTGTCCCAAGGACAAGATGGCCAGTGGAGAATGGAACAGATAAAGGAGACATTTGGTAACATCCAAGTGGTGCTCCAGAAGGAAAGCCACCCTGTCCATCCTGTTCCCTTTGGAGGGTCCGCTTTCCAGTGACAGTTGGCCTGTCAGCTACCTTTTCACTCCGATGCCCTCCCCTCCTTTTCCCCATGTTTTAGAATTTCTGTACTTAGGACCACTGAGTCCCAGACAGAAGGTCCTGGGAAAGTTAGTTTCCTGGGCTGGGGTGCATGTCCACTCAAAGGGGACCCAGGATGCCTGTGGGCTGTATTCTGTCCTGCTGTTCATGGGCCTTTGATGGACCCTGGCTCTGTGAGTCGGGCTGAGGCATAGGCTGAAGCCCCCAGGCAGGCTGCAGGCTCACAGAAGCCTGGCAACCCCACAGGGCCTGGCAGCCCAGGTCGGCCTGCCTCTCCTGGAGCCCCTGGGGATCCTCTGTCTCCATCCTTGCCATTGATTGCCTGACCAGGCCGGCCAGGGAGTCCTATAAAAGAGAGTCAAGACATTAGGGCCTTCTCCTGACTCAGCCCAAGAAATCTTAAAGTGGGGAAATATTTCAGATGGGAAAATGAGGCCAGGGATGCCATAGGAGGAAGGGGCTCTTCCCCAGACAGATTCTGGGAATATCCACTATGCCCGATTCCCAGTCAGAGAATCTTGGGAGCACATGCCTGTCCTTCCCCTTCATAAATTAACTACATCTCAGGGAGTCCTCAGAGTCCCCGCTTCCAGTTCCCAGCCAGCCCCCAACCCAGAGACTCCTAGGTGCTCCAAGTTGGCTGAGTGTGAAGCCTCCATGGAAGAGACCCAGGTGTCTGTAAGTCATTAATCCCCAAGTTCAGGAACAACTATAGCCAAGCAGGGCCAAGTTCTTACCTGGGATCCCTGGGGGCCCAGGCATCCCAGGGTGCCCACGTCCCACTTCTCCTTGGTCACCCTTCTCTCCACGCTTTCCTGCAGACAAAAAGGGGGATCTTAGTTTTTCAGAATTTGGAAATTTTTTTTCCCACCTGGTTTGCTATTTAATTCATGTTTTACATACAGCAATTATTCCAGTTTTGTGCTAGTTCAAAATAGGGGAAAGCTGTAAATGACCACTGAGGGCTGGTTAAATAAAGAGAGGTCCAGATAAAAGATGGAAGACTATGCATCTGATAAAGTTAATTACAGGAAAACATACAAAAACAATACCTCACATTACCAAGCAGTACACTATGTACAATGTACCAAGCAGTAGACTAAGAATAACTACATAAATCACCTCTAAAGGTAATCCCCACTAAACACTATGAGGTTGGTACTATTTTTTTTTTATTGTTTTTAGATGTCGATAGACCTTTATTTTATTCATTTATTTATATGCGGTGCTGAGAATCAAACCCAGTGCCTCACACATGCTAGGCAAGCACTCTACCACTGAGCACAACCCAAGCCCAGGTTGGTAGTATTAACATGTCCATCTCACAAATGATAAATTTAAGCCCCAGGGAAATTAATGGGTAACTTGTTTGGGGGCCACAGTGAGAAAGTAGCAGAGTCTGGATTCTGAGTCTACCTCTAGAGACATGGAAAGATGATGTTTTGGGGGTTACCAGTAAGTAAATTAAATAATCCTCCCAAACCTATAAAACAGTGCATTGGTTTCCATCAATGTGCTTTGGGGGAAGAGCCCAGGAGTGCCTTCTCCACAGTCTGGCTGAGGTGGGGGTGGGGAACAAGAGACTGAACTTCAGCCAGCCTTGGCCAAATTCCTACTGCCTATCCTGCACTCCCTTCAGAGAGCAGCAGCACTCACCCTTGGGCCCAGTGTTGCCAATCTGACCCACGGCTCCCACGACGCCAGGAATGCCCCGAGGTCCAGGGTGCCCATGTGGTCCCTGCTTGCCTGGGTATCCAGGGGGGCCAGGAGGTCCTGGGGGACCCACCATCCCAACTGCTCCAAGGGCTTCCCGCTTTGCACTCACAGCCACCTCTGCCAGTTGCTCTGGAGGAAGAGAGGGAAGAGAGGTCTGTGAGATGGGTATCAACTCAGAGACACTAGGGAAGGCAAAGCATCCTGAAGGTCCCTGGCCTCTATCTACAGATTAAAAAGTCCCACGCTTAAGTTCCCTTTTCTTGCCGGGTGTAATGGCCTACCCCTGTAATCCTAGCAGCTCAGGAGGCTGAGACAGGAGGATCGAGAGTTTAGAGCCAGCCTCAGCAAAAGCAAGGAGCTAAGTAACTCGGTAAGGCCCTGTCTGTAAATAAAATACAAAATAGGAGTGGGAATGTGGCTCAGTGGGCGAATGCCCCTGAGTTCAATCTCTGGTACCCACCCATCCCCCTCATCCCTCTCCCCCCTCCCCACCCAAAAAGGTTCCCTTTTCTTTAGGCCCTGTCCAGAGTAATATATCCAGGTTCCTACAGCTCCTTGGAGGCCGAGCTGGAATGAGCACTTGGGACTCCAGAACCTCTGGCAAGGAAGGCCATGTGGAGACGCTCCAGAAGGGTGTCCAAGCCCTGAAATGGGCTATGAGGAGGGGTTCCGCCTCCTCTTACCTTGCATCATCTTAAGCACCACATCTACGATGTGCTGGTCACTGGCAGCTCGGCCCTGAAAGCAGAGAAGGCCTTTCAGGAAGAAGCCCCTGGCTGCCAGGATGCCACTCCTGCGCCCTCTGACCCCCTCCAATCCTGTTATCTCCCAGGAAGGAGTTTAGCTTCTGACTGAAACCCCTCCTGCTTCACGTGTCACGCCCATACTCTATGAACCAGCCTCAGGAAAGCACTCCCAGACTGGGGAATTAAGTGGCACCCCCAAAGAGATCTCGCTAGCAGAACCCCTCTGCCCTCGGGCCAACTTACCGCCACGCCCTGCCTCCCTGGCTGTCCTGGCACGCCTCGGTCTCCAGCCTGTCCTCGAGGGCCAGGCAGCCCCGGGTAACCCTGCACCCCTGGGGCGCCAGCATCCCCGCTGGGGCCAGGGTAGCCCGGCTCTCCGCGGACTCCTTGCTGCGGGGGTGGGGAAGAGGCAGCGCCGGGTGAGACGGCGCCAGGCCGGGCGTGTCAGCGGGGAGGGGCGGGGAGGGGCGGGAGGAGGAGGCCCCAGGCCCAGGCCCAGGGACGTGAGGTGACCGCGGGAACGGAGGGTGTGACTCACCTGTCCTTTGGGCCCCGGCTCGCCAGACTCGCCCTGCCGGTACAGGGAGCACGATCACCAAACGGTGGGGACTCCGGGACGCAGCCCTCACTCCCCGCCCGCCCCGCACCACCCACTCACCTTCTCTCCTTTCTCTCCCGGGAGGCCGGCCACCCCCGGGTCGCCCTGCAAAGAGAGAATAAGAGGTGGGGCGGGCCGCCAAGTCTAGGCGTAGACGACCCGACGTTCCAAGCTCTAGACCCCAGGAGGACCTAAAGGGGGCGCTGGGACTCACCACTCCGCCGCGGGGCCCGGCCTTCCCTGCAGAGCCCTGGAGAAAGTGAGAGAGCGGCTTGAGTTTCCCCTCCGGGGAGGGAGGGGCCACAGGGTCCCTCCAGGATCGCCGCACACCCCTCTTTCCAGCTCCACCCCAACCCCAGACCCAAGTCCTGGGGCCCGCTGTTGGAGCGCTCAGGATCTAACTGAGCGCCACCTGCCACCTGCCACCTGCCCCCTCCCCCAGTTTGGGGGCTGCTTTCCCAGGAATTTTCCAGTCCCGTTTGGCGCACCTTATCTCCCTTGATGCCTGGCAAGCCTTGGGGCCCTGGAATTCCGGGGGGTCCCTGCTCCCCCTTGGGACCCTGAGGAGAAAAGAAATGAGAGAAATAAAATGAGGTGCCCACATATGCCCAGGCAACCCCCTTAGTTGGCTGTGCTCACCTGTCGTCCTTGGGGACCTGGCTGACCTACTGGCCCCCTCTCACCCTGGTCACCCTGAAATGGAAAGGAAGGTCATGCCCTGGCTCTCAGTAGGGATAGCCACCCCCTGCCAGGCCCCAGAACTTGGCAGGGTCAGCTGTCCTCCATTCCTGCTGTCACCAGCAAGGGGTCCTTTACTCCATTTCACAGACCAGCAAATTGAGGCGTTGCTAGAGAGAGGACCCAGATCCTGGGTCTACCAGTGCCAGATGCTGCAAGTACTCCAGGGAAGGGACCACTGCATCAGACACGTACCTTCTGTCCCATGATGCCCCGGGGACCAATTTCTCCTCGAGGTCCTGGCTCTCCCTGAAGGAAGGAGAAATTGGGGGTACACAGTAGGCCTAGGAGGACCCTCCCTTCTACACCTGGGTCATCCCTCCCCACTCTCAGGTCTCAGCTAATTGGCTTCAGTTAGGGAAATGGGCCCAGAAAGGAGAATGATGGTCAGTGGGTCAGGGCAGACACCCAACTAACCCAGAGTGCTCCTCAAGTTGGGGCTCCACCCCATGACCTCACCTTGGCCCTACTGAATGCAAAGCCCTCAGACCTGGAAGGGCCAAAGGTCCCTGTGTCAGTGGATAGGGCACTTACCTCCTTCCCAGGGGGACCAGAAAATCCAGGGAGACCCTGCTGGCCAGGCTCACCCTGCAGGAAAACAGTTTTCAGGTTACTTTGGGTGACCCAGTTAGCCCTTGGCCTCAGCCCAGTGAACACTGAATACAGTCTGCAATCAAATGAGTGGGGGAGGGGGAAAAGGTGTTGTTGGTCAAGTCCTCTGTGTTTTTTCTGTTTGTTTCTCCTCTAGATTTAAAGCCATGCCATCCTGTCTCCACTAAGGCAAGGCAAGGACAAGGTAGTAGGGGGTGAGGAAGGGGGCTGATTGGAGAGCCTTAGCTGACCTAGCAGTCCTTAAGCCAAGTCCCATTTCCTGCCCTCCAGCTCCCTTGCTCATATGGAACCAATTCTGCTCCCAGTTGGGGGTCACCTTACCTTGTCTCCAGGACCTCCTTTTGTGCCAGGCTGGCCTGGCACACCCTGCAGAGAGAAATAGACATCGGTTTCTACCCTGGCACAATGGAACCACATGCACCTGTTGTTTTGCTTCCCATCCCCAATCCATTTTTCCTCCATCTTGTGGGAGCTGAACAGAAAACCCAGGCGTGGTGTCAAAAACTTGACTATATTTTCCACCCCTGCCCCAAGGCTTGGTGGGAAATGAGTGGGATACAGAGAATGGATTGCCTACCAGGGCCTGTGTCCACGGGGAAAAGATGAGCACCCTTGTGTGCATCTAGGCCCACAGTGACTGCAGGCAGGCACACAAGCCTGCACATGCCCAGATAAGCAGACTTTGGCCAGTCAGAGCCCTGAGCGGGGAGGCAGGTGGGCTTCCATGGACTGGGCTCCAGAAGAAGATATGCAATGAAGATAGGCCTGAGTGGCGGGAAGGCACGGAGAGAGCAGGGAAGGGCATTCCAAGCAGAAGGACCAGCAAAAGCCTAAACGTGTGGAGATAGAAAAGCCACAGCAGTGTTAAGAAGGACAGATGGGCAGTGGCTGATGAAGTTGGAGGGGTAGGCTGAAGTCAGATTATGGCAGCCATAGAAAAGATAAGCTGCAAAGTCAGGGATTGGCATCTGTCCTACTTATCCTTTCCCTGCCACTTAGTGTGTGTATTTAATAGCTGTTTACTGAATGACTTTCCTAAGATTGGAACAACCAAAAAGAAGGCTGGAGCAATTGTTCAAATATTGGCGTTAAGTGCAGCCAGGAACCACAAGAGGTGGTAATGAGGCAGGAGGGGGGTGAGAGAGCAAGAGACCAGGTGTAGATTTCAATCTCATCAGCCACCCATGCCCTCATGGGAAGGTGGGCAATAGAGTGCTTGGCTTCTCTAAAACTGAGAAGAAGCAACTTGCCCATGAATAGTGTGGCTCCACCTGATTCTTACCGCTGAGCCCTGGTGGCCTGGGCTTCCTGGTCGTCCTGCCTGTCCTACATTACCCTGGAGAGACAAGGAAAGCACAAATTAGAGCGGCAGCTAAGAGTCCTTGGCTTCCACCCAGGTGCAGATAGGGAAACCAGAGGCAAGAAGAGATGTGCCTGAGACACTCCAGAAGATCCCAGCTCCCAGGCTCCCAGGATCATGTGAGAGGACTTGAAACCCAGCAGTCCCCTCTTACCTTCATGCCAGGTGTACCTGGGGTCCCATCCTTGCCATCAATGCCTGGGGGGCCCTACACAGGAGGACAGTTCAAGAGAGACTCACAATGGGAAAATGCCTGGAGTCAGACCACCCACACATGACCCTCTGTGACAGTTGGCAGTGTGCAGGTAGGGAATGGGTCTGCCCATCTCAGGAAACCCTACCAGCCACCTGGGGGAGGGAAACTGAAGTGGGAAACTCTATGGTCCCCCTTCATGGGGATGAGTACCCCACATTGCTATAAGGTTCCCACGATCTCTTCTACAGCGCCACCCCTATTTATAGGTGAAGAAACTAAGGCACAAAAAAAGGAGGTACTTCTCAGGTTACAGAGCCAGTCTGCCTGCAGCAGAGTTCAGTCTAGAATTCAGGCTCTTCCTCTAGGGATTTAGACAAACTGACCCAACCCTGTCCACATGGGCCAGGGACTGGGCTTCTGGCACTTACAGTTGCTCCCTTTGGGCCTGTTATCCCCTGGGGTCCTGGAACACCTTGGCTACCCTGGAAAGTCAATAGAGATCAGGTCACATTCAGGATACTGAGCCCCTGCCTGACTGCAAAGAGAGGGGCACAGCTGAAATCAGTGGCCTCTGGGTCCCAGAGTGCCTGTGGCACAATCATCCTTTGTCCCTCTGAAGGAGAGGAACTTAGAACCAGGAGGAGGGTACAGAGGTCAATGCCAAGCAGTTGAGCTGGACTGGGCTAGGCTGGGTAGGAAAAGGGATTATTAGGTGATATTAAAGAAATAATTGTTTGTCAGGTGCAGTGAGGTATGCCTGTGATCCCAGCAATTCAGGAGGCTGAGACAGGAGGATTGCAAGTTCCAACTTAGGGATGCCCTAGGCAACTTAGCAAGACCCTGTCTCAAAATTTTAAAAAAATTAAAAGGGGCTGGGGGTTTAGCTCAGTGGTTAAGCACCCCTGCATTCAATCCCCAGTATGGTGGTGGGGAGGAAGAATAATTGTTTATTTTGTTAGTTGTGATATGATGTGATTATATGAGAAATTTTTTTTTTTTTTTTTTTTTTGAGAGCTATGTTCTGAAGTGCTTAGGGGCGAAATGACACAATTCTAAGGATTTGTTTGAGAACATCAGAGCAAAGCAATAACAAAAGGAAGGAGGGGAAGGGGGATAGATGAAGTCTGTGGCAAATTGTCAATAACTGGAACCCACGAGACTGCCATATGGGATTCATTATAACATACTCTCTACTTTTATGCATATCTTAAAATTTGCATTAAAAATAATAATGAAATAGTTAACTGTACTTTTGTTCAGTTTTTCTATAAACTTAAAACTGCTCAGGAAAGGTCTATTAATTAAAAAAAAGAAGAGTGAGGAGAACCAGCATCCAAATCTCATTAGCCCCATGGCTGATTTGCTGGAATTTCATTGTCTGGCCCCAGTGACCGTGGAACTGAATCCTATGGCTTCTCCTAAAATCTGAATTTAGGCCAACTGGGCTCTTGGCACAGATTGTCTGAACCTCCCAGCCGTCACCCCCACACACAGACACATGCATACACACATACATACACGCAGTTGTGTGCGTATACACACACCAGCCTTGAGGGGAACAGAGTCCAGCCCAGTACTCCCCAGGGGCACTGACTGGACAAGGGATGCCTGAGAACTCACCACATCACCCTTCTCCCCAGCTCGGCCTGGTGGCCCTCTTGGACCTTCCTCACCCTGGCAAGAAGGAACAACAATCTAGGTCACAAAGGTTCAGGGAGAGCAGCACCCACTCTGTAGCCCTAGGAGTTCCAGCCTGGGTGCAGGGGACAGAAGCAGACTTACCGGTGACCCAGCAGCACCAACGGAACCCACCATGCCTTTATACCCACGAGGACCCTGAGGAGAGAAAAGGGTTGAGATCAGTCCTGGCTGGACCCCTGAGGGCTGGCCACAGCAGCTCTTGCAGAACACACCTAGATTTACTTACCATCTCTCCCTTGGGTCCTGCCATGCCTGGGTAGCCCCTGATGCCCTGAGGACCCTGTCAAGACAGAAAAATGATAAGAAGGCAATTGAAAGGCCCGCTTCACGATGTCCTTTTGGACCTCCCAGCCCTTTTCACAATGCTTCTTTGAAGTAGCAGCATAGTCCCTGTCTTACAGATAGGAAATGGAGGCTCAATGATGGAGAGGGACTCATCATGGCCACTTGAAGGACAGTGGCAGAACCCCGACTTCAACCAGGCCTTCCAGCTGACAGCTTTAGTTCCTGTCCCCTAATTCCTGAAAGCCTCAGTCTCCTTCTTCCCACCCAGAGACACTCCCAGCCAGACACATGTCTCTTATAAACTTGAGGCCTTAAGCAGGAGAATGACTCTATCAAGGGCTCCCAGTAAGAAAGAGGCCACTGGAGAGAGGTATTTTCTTTCTTTATTTTCTTTCTTTTCTTTCTTTCTTTGTGTGTGTGTGTGTGTGTGTATGTGTATGTGTGTGAAGCACTCTACAACTGAGCTATATCCCTAGCCCCAAGAGGTGTTTCTTACCGGTGGTCCAGGGATGCCTTGCTCTCCAGAGGCACCCACATCTCCTTTGGGACCCTAAGAACAGGGATGAGCTATCAGACAGGCGGGCAGGTGAAGAGACAAATATACAAACAAGCAAAGATACCAGTCACCTTCCCCATCATAGGCAGACAGGAAGGGCCTTTAAACCATGCAGTTCCATATACAGATGCGAAACTGAGACCACAAAAGGAGAAGGGACTTGCCCAGAGACATACTGGTCTGGAACATAGGCTTCCTGCCTCCCAGCTCAAGGCTCTGTCCCCTGGACCCACAGCAACAGGCGAAAGGATGAAAAAAGGGGACAGGCCACTGTAGGACTGTCTCCATCTAGCCACCATCTCATGACCCTCAGTCCTCAGACTCACCGGCTTCCCCTGTTGGCCAGGATCACCCAGAATCCCACGTTTGCCAGGATGCCCCTGAAGGAAGGAGTGAACTCAGTGTGAGGTCTCTTCCCAATAGCTTGCTTCACCGTCCCAGAACACAGGCTCTTACCTTTACTCCCTGCAGCCCTGGGGGGCCTTTCACACCCGCTGGACAGTTGGTTGGACACTGGAAAGGAAATCCCACAGGACTCTGAGGTCACTTGCCTGGCTCAGGCCAGCTGAGCAGTGCATCTCCATTTTGCCAACTCCCCAGTCTTCCCAGCTCACCTGGCTAAATCTCTGTATCACTGACGCTCCCCACTACCCACAGACCCTATCTCCACAACACCCCCATCAGCCTTGCCCAGACCCCACTTCTCACCAGGAAATCAGCGCTGCCTTCCAGGCCCTGGATGGTTCCTGGACGCCCCTGAGGGGAGATGTATGAAGATGGAGGCTGAGTTGACCCTTTCCTACCCCAAGCCACTTCCCCAGGGGCATGTGACCATGTGGGGAAAGGGGGTTCTGAGGACACTAACCGGTTTCCCAGGGGGCCCTGGGGGCCCTGATGGTCCCTCTGGTCCTGGATCCCCCTGGAAGTAAAAGAGGCCCAAAATCGTACCACCATTCAGTCTTTCCCAGCCCGTCTTCCAGTTCCTGCCACTGCCCTGTCCACCCTGCCCTCCAGGGCGCCTCCTGAGAGTCACTATGTTGGGGAGATCAAGCACATTATTGGGAGGTGGCACCAGCCCTTAGCCTTCCTGAAAGACCTGCAGGGTGAACTCAGCAGGACAGGTTTCTGCCCCAGACCTGGAGGACACCCCGACTCCTGCCATCGCTGGCCAGAGGCAGGCCCAGAAGTGGACCCTGGAGTCCACCCCAGTTTGCCAGCCTGGAGACAGCGGGCAAGAGGCAGAGTGAGGCTGGGACTCACCTTGGGGCCTGGGATTCCAATCTCACCAGGGAGGCCAACAGGTCCTGGTGGTCCCTAGGGCGCAGAGATATGGATGTCCAGGATGCCTTACAGTGTCAGTCCACCCTGGGCAGGAATGTAGGGACAGGCACCCAAAGCCCCTTCTCCACTTTGACTTTTACCAACACCAGAGAGACTGACAGATGGGGTTTGAAGGACAAAAACTTTCAGAGTCAGTGGATAGGCACAGAGTGGGCTAGAAGCATCTCCAAAGACCACCCATTCTGGACCTATCATAGCCTGCTGGCCCTTCCCCATGAGCACTATTCTGCTGGAAGTCCTACTATTGTCCCCTTCTTCCCTGGGAGTCCTGGGGACCCTGATGCATCTCTGAGGACTTACAGGAGGTCCAGCAAAACCAGGGCCCTGGAACAGAAGAAAGGAAAATTGGGTTCATGGCTACCTCCACAGATCCTCCCTACCCACAGAGGGTCCCTCAGAGCCCTTGCATATTGTACTTACTGGCAGGCCAGGGGGGCCTGGGAGCCCAGGTTGGCCCTGGAAGAACAATGGGAGAGGTTTAGAGACTGGAGTGTCCTGGGTCCCTGCTCCTTTCTACTACAGCCCCTCCCAAACTCCAGCCCTAGATTGCCCACTGAGTCCCCAGCAGGCCACTTACCTTGACTCCAGGAGTCCCCATGGAACCAGGCTCTCCTTTGGCTCCAGTTAAACCCTGGGGAAGAAAGAGAAGGTAGGACTAGGTGGGGGCAACATACTCCCTGACCTGGGGACAGGACGGGTTCAGGGAACTCTCCTGACTAGACCCAGTCTTCCTTTCACCAAATCCCATGAAGGCCTGGGGACCTTAACACCTCCTTTCCCCTTTCCCTGGTTTCCAGAGTAACCCTGGGAGTTATGAGAAGAACAATTATCTTCTTTTGAAAGATGAGAAACTAAGGCCCGAAGACTTGTTGGCCTAGGTTTCATGCCTCCCACTTTAGAAGTCTAGAAGACCTAGCCGTGGGCCTGTGCTGCCCATCTACTTGATGTCTGCCCTGGAGACTTTTCTGATTCCGAGTTTTCTCATCTTCAAACTGAGTTAATCATGCTTCTGCCTCTGGGATGGATGTGAGAACCAATGTGTTGGTAGAGGCGATGTGCTTGGTAATCTTTGTCAGGTGTGGACAAGTTGGGAGGGAGGCCTGGGGATTGGTCCCAGCCTTGGTCACATCTCTGAGCTAGCAGGGCAGAAGCAACTCATGGGTGCTCCTCCTTCCTCCCATGCTGATGACTGATCTAAATGTATCCCCCAGTAGATGACTGTCCTTTCCCCGCTGGGTAGCTGGCTGTGTCTAGTAGCCTATAGCTTTGGGAGCCCCTGGGAGCTCTGTGGTATCAACTAAATGATGTTCCTCTCCTGAGTTGAGTCTGAGGCTCTGGAGGGGATGGGGACAGATAAGGGAGGAAAAGGCAGGGCACAAAAGGTCAGCCCTACCTGGTGTACTCAGACTGATCCCTGGAGGCCAGAAATGTGATACTAAGTCCTGATGCTACAGACAAGCAGGAAAACCCTGAACCTCACAGAAAGCGGAGCCCTTCCAGTTGCTAGTGATTCAGTGGTATGAGGTTCTAGTGAGGTCACAAGTCACATGAAGGTGGAGGGGAGACTCACAGCTGGAGATTCTCAATCCTGATGCCCATCTCTGAACAGAAGATGAATGAAGAAGCCAGAAGTGGACTCTGGAAGTTAACAGGCAGAGCCCTAACCTGCCCTGCCCAGTGTTCAGGTACTCACATCAATCCCAGGCTTCCCATCTGGCCCATCTGGCCCAGGTTTGCCAGGCTCTCCCTTGGATCCCTTGAAAATAGAGATGGAGCAAATATTAGCTAGAGGGAAGCAAGAACTGGAAAAATCAAAAGTCAGAAGTCAAAGGGGGAAAAGCACTCACCGGAGGGCCAGCTTTCCCTGGGGGTCCCTTGTCACCCTGAAAGATTCAAGTTGATGAGACAACACTATAACTCATGCTTCCCCAGTGAGCATCCACAGGCCATTGGCTGGCCAGTCCCAAAGGCTCCTCTCCTCAAGCTCCTTTTTTCTATCCTGGGTTCCCTCAGCCTTGCACTTTTAGGGAATATAGCCCCCTTTTCCACCAACATATTCGTAGGTTCACTGAGACCAACCCCAGGCAGCTGGAGAGGGGGATATCCACATGCAGAGGGGTTTAGACCCGCTGCTATTAAGATGCCAGTTATGAGGCCTGCAACTGAGCTGTGGGCTAGAAGGTAGCTGGGAGAGCTGACCCTCTTGGACTTGGGCAACTGTGGGGAGAAAAGGGGCAGGAGTTTTAGAAGAGAGAGGGAGGAGGGAAGTGGGTAGCTGCTGGACTGAGTGAGTTCTGGACTGAGTTGGATAAGAGGCTGGGGCAGGGGCAAAGACCAAGGGGACTAAGAGGGGGTAGATGTTCCCAAGGAGGGAAGGACCTCTTTTACCAGTGACAAAGGACCTTTGGCGGAGACAGTCAGGGCCGGTGGAGTAAGATTCAGCCCCAGAGAGGCCCCCAGGCATTCCTGAGCCTGCAGTAGCCTGGGCCTGGCTGGGGCCCAGCTCCCTGTGTTTGGGGGCGGGGGCACCACGCTGAATAGAAGTCTGTCCGGACGGTAAACATAGAGCTGACCTCCTGGGGGAGCCTCCGGAATGAGGTTTTTAACCCTCACCATGCTAGGCAGGAGAGGGGAACGAGCCCAGCTGACTCTAAATCGCGAAGAGGAAAGGGAATAAATGGGAGTGTCAAGGCTCCCTAGCTATCCTGAAGAAGCATCTAGGTGTGCCAGGGGCGGTGCGAGAGGTTAAGGCGTCTCCTACCCAAAAATAAGAGGAAAGGAAGGGAGAGGGATAAGGACTCGCTGTGAGCTGTGGTCGTCAGATCGAACAGCGCTCCCTTGTCTGCGAGCGGCTATAACGGGCTCCGCATTTCAGAACTGGGTTGAGGTTTCTGCTGAACAAACGGGCTCCTTGTGGTGCGGGCTGGTGCCGCCTACTGGCGACTGGGGATACTACACCTTCAGACACCCGCTCCCTATCCCCACCCTATTTCCATCGCTCATCAAGTTCTTCTTTGTCCGCCGCCTCCCTTCCCCCTTAGGTCCAGAGTTAGAGACTCACGTCGATGCCATCAGATCCAGGCACTCCTGGCGGCCCTGGAGGGCCTGGGGGCCCGGGCTCTCCTGGCGGTCCTCTCTGAAAACACATGCAGGGGTGCAGCCCTCAGTGCAGGGTGTTGGGGGTTCCAAGGGCTGCAAACGACACTGGAAACGATGTTCCAGTGCCATACCTTTCCCGGAAGAGAGCTTGCTCTTCAGGGAGCCGCGAACTCCTGTTTGTTGAGTGCCTACTGCGCACCAGGTACTGTGTACCATTACGTCCATTATTTTATTAAATGCTCAGAACCCGAATGCTGGGCCGCAATTTGAGAGCGAAGAAACAGGCACAGGAAGATGAAAGGTTTATGAGCGATTCCTTCCCCTGTAACATGTCCTAGCGCTGTCGTAGTGGAGAACAGATGGGGATGCTAACGGCTCAAGTAAATCACAGATGATACACAAAGTAGTGCCTACCGGACTGTGGTCCTCAATGAATGGTAGCTCGTATTGTTCTTTTTGGGCGAGCAACAGGTATAGGAGGTGGGTTGGCACCTCCTTCTCTCCCCCTGGTGCGGGTAAAACCCGATGGGAAAGTGGAGGAGATACAGAGAAAGGAGACTAAAGGGAGGGGAAGGATGTACTCTCTTCCCACTCGGAGCACCCTGCTCTTTCTTCCTGGGATGTTCCTCTTACCCGGCAAGCCCTGATTCAGGCAGGGGTCCCACTCATGCCAGATGCCCATGTCCTCCCCAGGTGGGGAAGTGCCAGGCTGGCGCACCGCTGGAGAGCTGCGACCCGTGCCGGCACCAGACAGGGCGTGGACTCTATCCTACCCGTGCAGGGGTCGCGTGAGGTGCCCGCACACCCTAGCCGACACTAGGAAGCGAAGACCCGCGCTGGCGGGTCTCAGAGGCCTCAGTCCCGCGACAGCGGCGTCTGGCTGGAGCCGGCGCCCCCTGGGAGGCGGCGGGGGTGGAGGCTCTGCAGCCGGGTGAATGGGCAGCATTGTCTTCCCCGCCACCTGGGCTCCCTCCGCTGCCAGGACCGGGCGCCAGTTCCTGCCCTACGCTGCCTGTCCCGGGCAGGGCCGAGCATCTCGGGTCAGGGGCCCTCAGGCTCCCCGGCTCATCACCTCCTTTCGTGGTGCGGCGATGCGGACGGTGTATGCACGCGTAGAGGGCCTGCGCCGCTGTCCCCTCGGGCGGAGCGGCGTCAGTGGAGGGTGGGAGACAGGCAGAGCCCTTCATCAAACTCCCAGATCCTGAACCCTGAACCTCGCACCCGGGACCCTGGCACCGGAGCCACCGCGGGACTTACGATCTGAGCCAGGACGAGCCCGAGCACCTGTAGGAGAATAAGGAGGCCGCGGGGGGCGGCCGCGGCTGCCATGGCGGGCGGCGGGTTCTGGAGGACGGGTACCGTACCGGCTCCACGCACGCACTGGAGGCGAAGGCTGCTCTCCGACCGGCGGGTCCACCTCCTGACAGTGCAGCGAGGCGGGGCGGGGTCTGGCGGGGTCTGTCACCTGAGAACACCAGAGGAGGGAGGCAGGCGCCCTCCGCCCAGCTCCGCCCCGCTCCAGTCAGGTCCCGGGGCCCACCCGCCGTTCTCCTGGCCCCAGCCTGCCAGAACCCCCGGGATGGAGACATGATCCCCTTTCTCTGGGAGGAGGCAGAGAGGGTTGCTGGGAGACCCCTCCAGCCTGGCCTTCTGGGCCCAGCGTTTCCCCCGACCCCCGAACCCGCAGCCCTTCATTTCCTCCACATCCCCAGCTGCCTCTGCTTGTGAGCACCGTCCTGGCCCAGTCCTCTCTCCTCCAGGACCCAGGCTTAGAGGCCTCGGGTTCTGCAGACCTTGCCACAGGGTCTGAGCAGCCTCCACTCATCTTGCTGCTCTACCAGGGGCTCCTTTCCACGGACAATCAAGCCTCTTATTAAAACATACAAAGTCCTTCCCGGATCAGCCATCTGGTGAATTACTCCATATCCCTCTTTCTTCCCCCTTGCTTCACTGCCCACTGTTAAGCGGAGTGGTCTGCATCCACCTCTTAACTTCCTCATCTCCCTGCTTCTGTCCCACCTAGGAGGTCACCAATGAGGTTCAACCCTCTTTAGTTCTCCAGGGAGAAGGCAGTTGGCAATTCAACCTGCTCTTGGCCATTCTGGACTTCAAGTCTTCCCTGCCCAAGCTTCTGTCATCCAGCCTTCCTTCCTTTGCAGCCACATCACTGAAGAATGAGGACATGTGCTAAGAAAAGTGTAGCTAAGATGATTTGGTCGTTGTGCAAACACAGAATGTAGTTACATAAACTAAGACAGTGATGATGTCACTGGGCTATATAATCTTATGACTCTATGAGATCCATGATTGACCAAACCTCTTTATGCCAGGCATGACTATATTGCAGCTCCCTTATGCACTGGTGTCTCCAGGATTGGTCCTTCTCACTCACCTTTGCCAAGTAATCTCTCCCATGTTCATGGAAACAACCATCACTTTATTCAGGGGTGTTTCCAAAGCCTATCTGACTAGTGGCCTCTGCCTTCCCTTCCCTTCCATTAACTTAACACAGGTGAAGTGCTTTGGAATCTGGCTCTGTCACCAATTGTAGGTATGATAATAGGTACCTCAAACTACATATATAAAAGTCTTAGTGTTCTCATCTCTAAAATGGAATAGTAACTCTTAAAAAGTTGTGCAGATTGAATGAGATGATCCATGGAAGTGCTTAACTTAGCACCAGCACACAGTGGGTGCTGGTGCATTTTAGTTGGCATTATGACTTATTGAATTCTTTTTATCAGGCTTGCAATCATTGTGGGAAAACTGACTACAAGCAGATCAACTAAAACAATCAAGGAAAACAGTCTCTGGCAACTCTAAAAGTCCCACTCCAGTGGACAGGTTAGTCAAGGGTCTAGGCTTTGAAAGGTGGTCCCAGAACTGAGTTTTTTGGGAGACACTTTAGAGAACATAACTGTTCTGCCTAACAGAGGGAGGAATAATTTGGAGTTTGTAAGATGATGGGAGGAGGAGGAGGTGAGAGAGGTGAGGGAGGGATGGTGGACATTGCTAGGAGTGAGTGGGTAATATGTGTAAAGAACTTCTAAAAACTTGGATGTCCAAATTCAACTTCAAGATATTGCTTTTTTTTTTTGTCCATCCCTTCTCTTTGTGGGCCAAATGCCCAAAGGCGTCATGTAAGTTCTCTATTTTTGTGTGAAAGTTGTGGAAATGGGTTGGGCTTCATATATGGAGAGCACACTTTGGTGTATTAATTATCTTGCTACATAACCAATCATTCAAAAAATTTAGTAGCTTAAAATGACAATTTCTTGGATGAGGAACTTGGGAGTGGCTCTGTTGGTTGGTTCCAGCTTGGGATTTTTACCATGAGGCCATGAGGTTGTAAGCAGATGGTGGCTGGGGCTGGGTCATCTAGAAGGCATCTTCATTCACTAGACTGGTGTCTTCTGGGGAAGCCTCTAGTAGCTAGGGCTGAAACAGTTGGCGTTTTTTGGATGCTGATCTCCTTTACCCCTCTGCAGTCTTTGCATGAGGTCTGTCTCACATAGTGACTTCAAGGTGGCTGAACTTAACCAAGCAGCTCAGAGACAGAATGAGAGAACCAGATGGAAGAGATTTCCCTCTCCAGTTCTCTTGACCTGTCCTTAAAAGGTTAATGCACTGGGCTGGGACTGGGGCTCAGTGGTGGAGCACTTACCTAGCATATGTGAGGCACTGGGTTTGATCCTCAGTACCACATTAAAAATAAATAAATAAAATAAAGCTATTGTGTCCATCTACAACTAAAAAAATAAATTAAAAAAAAACTAAAAATGTCAATATGCTGACTCATCCTTGGAAGTCATACTTTGTCACCTTCACCATGCTCTTTTGGTTGAGGCAATTAAAATTTCTGTCCAGGTTCCAGGCAAGGGAACAGAGACCTCACCTCTTGGAGGACAAATATCAATGTCACATTTCAAGAAGAGTATAGTATAGGAAATGGGATATATATTGGTGCAGTTTTCTTTGGAAAATACAACCTACCACACTTGGGGCTATAAACTGAACCTGAGCTGATCAAGAGAAATCTTAGGGAAGCTACAGGACATTCACTATAGGTTCCAGTCAATTGCTTATGACTCTGTTTTGCCCCAGGCCTTCATCCTGGGACTGAATTAATCCATCTTTTCTGGTTCTCCAGCTTTCAGACAGCATATCATGGGACTTCTTAGTCTCCATAATCATGTGAGTCAATTTTCATAAGCCCCTCCCCACTCGTGTGTGTGTGTGTGTGTGTGTGTGTGTGTGTGTGTGTGTGTTTTCTAGTGGTTCTGTGTCTCTGGAGAACACTGGCAAATACAACATTAATGCTCATCTTGGCTGGGCATGGTGGTGCATGCCTTTAATCCTAGTGGCTCAGGAGGCTGAGGCAGAAGGATCGTGAATTCAAATCCAGCCTCAGCATTTTAGCGATTCAATGAGACCCTGTCTCTAAATAAAGAACAAAAAATGACTGGGGATGTGACTCAGTGGTAAAACTCCCCTGGGCTCAATTCTTGGTACCAAACAAATAATTAATAAAGCCCATCTTTTCTATATTTATATGATGATTGTGTATTCACAATACTATTTACTGAGCATTTGTTATATAACATTGCTCTGGTATTTTATGTTCATTTTGTTTTCTAAAAATGTAGGTTAATGAAAACATGTTTTTGTTTTTATTTATTGGGGGTGCTACCACTGAGCTATACACCTGGCCCTCGTTTTTTACTTTTTAAAATCTGAAGCTGCTGTGGCAAGGACTTCATGGCTTCCTGCTCCACAGGTTATACCGATCCAGTGCTTTTTGTTTTGTGTATATATATATATATTTTTTTTTGAGCTGGTTATAAAACTCAGGCTCAGGCATACTAAATGCATGCTCTACCATAATGAGCTATATACCCCAGCCCCTCTCCAGTGCTCTTGAGGTATGTGTTGGATGTGTTCTCCTCTGTTGGATGTGTTCTCTCTCTGGTGGCAACTTTAAGGGTTTGATTCTTAGCAAATATTTAACTACTTTAGTTTTGCATTGTGTCTGTGGTACTGGGGATTGCACCCACCACTGAGCTACATCCCCAGCTCTTTTAATTTTGAGACAGAGTCTCGCTAAGTTGTCAAGGTTTGCTGGCCTCAACCTTGTGATCCTCCTGACTCAGCCTCCTGAGATTACACTTGTGTCCCACTGTGTGCAGCCCAATATTTTATTTATCTTTTCCCCAATACAGACATCTCTTTTTGGACTTTTCTTTTAGTTGGAGATAGACACAATACCTTTATTTTATTTATTTTTATGTAATGCTGATGATCAAACTCAGTGCCTTATGTGTGTGAGGCAAGCGTTTTACCATTGAGCCACAACCCAGCCCTTGTACTTTTTATTCTAGTAAAAATATGCAGTTTATTAGAGTGCTGTGTATCCCTACCATGTTTTTTATGATCTACAGGTGAAGGCTGAAACACTTTATCTGGAATTCTTGATCTGGTAAATTTGTGAGGAATCCAATCGGTACCAATGAGACTCCACACCTTTTGTCACAGGGTGTAGGCAGCCTGGGGTTCTGTGAGGAATTGACTGCAAGATCCCCACCATAAGTGCAATGATTGTTCTCTTTAGAGGCAGCACCTGCCAAACATCACACCTAAACTTTGTCCTGTGCATTTGGTTTACACAAGAAGACTGAAGCTTAGAGGAATGAAGTGTTTTCCCAGGTCACATCTGTTTTGCCATTGTTTTTCCCTCAGGAAAAACAGTACTGGGCTTTTCTTCCCTTTTCCACTAAGGCCACAGCATGGGTATTTTGGGCTCTGCACAAAACCAAGGGATAGACTGGAGTAGAGGGTGAGGCTGGCTGGCCACAGCCTTACCTGGACTTTGTTCTGCTATTCTTAGCCATTCTCAGAGAATTCTTAGAATCTTCTGTTTGCCTTGAGGCCTAGACCACTCCTCTTTGCACCCCTCAGACCGCTAATCTCTAACCATCCAATCTCCTGGGCCTTTCTTCCCCACTCTGACAGAAAGGAGGGCTGGGCTTGAAGGGCCACCAAAGAAGGCCAGCTGGCTTCCCCATCCTTTCTCAGGTGCCCAGTTCCAGGGCAGCAGTAAATCAGGCTGACTGGCGCTCTGGCGCCACCTCGTGTTCCTCTTCCTCAGCACAATGTGCTAACAAGTTGAACAGGTGTTGTGATAGAGGAACATTTCTTAGCAAATTGCAGGGAGATGAAATGCAGAAAAAGAGAGATGAAGCCCTGGGAGAACTCCAGGAGTGCGAGACGATGACTTCTGGAGAACCAGAACTTGGAGCTTGGATTCAGCTAGAATGAGGTCCGTTTCTACCACATGCGGATTGTGTGGACCTGGGGAAGTCTCTTCACTTCTTTGAGTCTCAACCCTCATTTGTAAAAATACCAATGCTTCTTGATGTTCATGAAGTGCTTATCACAGTGCCCAGAAAGCTTTGGATAGTTATTTCAGCCAGAAGGAACATTGTAAGCAAAGGCAGGGAGTGGGACCCATGTTCTGAAAACAGGATAGGTGACAGATGATCCCTTTTCCCTCTAGGGAAGAGCAATTGCAGCTGGTCTGGTCCATGGAGCAAGGCGGGACAGGAGATGAGCCAGTTAATTGCAGCAAGTGAGAGGATCTGAAACCCCTTCTGAGAACAGCTGTCCATTCTGGACTGAGTCCAGTCCTAAGCAAGTTCACTCACCTGGACTCTGGCTGTGCTCATAAGTCTGAGCAGGAAATGCTTCCACCTATGTTTCCTTCTCCAGCTAGAGCAGAGCTCCATTAGTCTCCTCTGAACGGCCAGCCCTGCCCCTGGATACATTTCACCTCCCCGGTGTTCCATCTGACACTTCTCTAGTTGGGGCCCCACACTGATAAGCAACAGTGCTGGCATCTGCCAGCTCTTCTCTCTTGTCTTCCTTCTACCTCTCGTCTTAACATTCTATGCTCTTCCTGGGCCACCTTGTCCACCCCCATTGACTTTAACTATCACTCACATGCTTTCCCCAGAGCTTCAGACCTGCTTATTCAACTGCCCCTTGGATGCTCCACAGGGACCACCAACTTGACATGTCCCAGATGAAATTGTCTTCTTGCCCACAAGCCCATCCCTCTTCCTGTGTGGCCTATACAGCCAATGGTCCCACCCTCTGCCCTATTGCTTAGGCCAGATACATGGGTGTTAGCCTTGACTCTTTCCTCTCTCCCCCCAGAAGTATTATCACCACATCCCAGTGACTAGGCCTCATACATGTTTATCCAATCCACCCTCTTCTCACCATCCCCACTGGGACCGCCTCCCTCTCCCAGCAGTGTCTCGGCTTGGATAATACAGCTGCCTCATACTTTGACTTCCTGTTTCTGGTTTTGCCCCCTTGTGTTCCTTTCTCGAGGCTCTAACACTGAGTCCATTTCCCACCTTTTCTACCTTCTAGAAGCTTCCTACATCCTTCAGTCCATGGTTCCCTTCCTCCATCTTCAAAACCAACAAAGTTACATTTCTCTGCCATGGTAAAATCTCCCTCTGCTCCTTTCTTCTGTCTTTCTCTTCTGCCTTTAAGGACACTTGTGATTACATTGGGCCCACCCAGCTAGTTTAGGATAAGCTCCCTGGACCAACTCATGATCCTTAACTTAATCACATCTGCAAAGTTCCTTTTTGCCATGTGACAGATTCACAGGTTCTGGGGATTAAGGACATGCACATGTTTGGAGGGCTATTATGCTGCCTATCACTCTCTGCTCTCTGGCCCCCTAACAGTCATGTCTGCCCCAAACACAAAATACAGTCACCTCATTCCAAGGTCCCTAAAAACATCAACCCATTAAAGGTTCGACTCAAAGTCCAAAGTCCCTTTTAAAGCTCACAGGCACAAGAGTTTCAAACCTTATCACTGAAATGATCTAAATTAGGTGCTGGATGAGACTCCTTGGGTATAATATTCTCTGCGGCAATGTCCCTCTCTATCTGTGTTTCTGTGAAACTAGAAAACAACCTCTCTGCTCCCAAACAATGATGGGTCAGACCCAGGACAGTAATCAGGTACAGACAATCCCACTGGAAAAGAGACAATGAAAGAAATAGGGGAGTCACCAGTCCTGAGCAATTTCAAACTTAAGTCAGACATACTCCATTAGGGTTCAAGACTGGGGACAACCCTCTGTGGTTTGAGGCTTGTTCCTGAGGCATTCTTCCGTCTTCGCAAAAGTTAGCACACATTTGCAGCTGTGTAGTTTTATTGACCACTTCCTGCCTATAGGATTTGGGGGATCCTACAGCTTTCTTTTATTTCATACTCCGTTCTTTTCACTCCAAGCTTCAGTGTGTGTCTGGTATTCAATTCCCAGAAACCTTGTGGCTCTCCCTGGTGAGTCCTGAGGATCCACTCAATTAGATAGGAAGTTTTCTCACAGATCCACCCTGGATAACCCACTTCTATTTTTGGTCTTTCATTGAGGTGGCTGAAGGAACATTGGAGTAACACACTTCATCTCTTCAAAAAGCCTTTTATGTGAGAGAAAGTGCTCACCCTTTGGTCTTTCTGAGGTAGAGCAAAAGGCTGTTCAGTCATCTTCTCAGCTTTTCCTCTCAAGCACACTTTCCTGTCGGTGAATGTAGTCATCCTAACGTCTTTTGCAGTCTGGAGAGGCTGATATTTACGCAAATCGTCCAGTCCTGAAAATAAATGGACTGTTCTTCTGGATGGCACTTCTCTCCATTTAGCTGTGGCCCCTTGCCTGTTCCTGGAAGCCACAAGAAGAAAGCAGGCCCTCTCTTCCCACTTTGGCTCAGGGTCTCCTCAGCTGAACGTTCATCTTCACTGTGAGATCCACTTCCCACACACAATCCTAAGCTTTTTGTCCCCACATAGAGAGGATCCCATTGTTCAAGTTTCCAATAACAAGCTCCCTACTTCCTTCCCAGGTTCATCAGTGGCGCCTCTAACATCCCTACCTACTGAGTCTGTGCCCTGTTCAGGGTTCCCTAGGTCAATTGTTATTCTCCTTGGTGCACTTCACTTCTTTCCCAGTCTTCTCTGGTGGGGTCACAACACCCATATTTCCACTAACAGAGTGTTTGAGGCAGTCAGGCTTTTTAAGATCCTATGCCTCAAAGTTTTCCTTACCTCTTCCCAGTGCTCCATTCCAAAGCCACTTGACATGTTTAGATATTTATTATTGTGGCATCAAAACCTGTGTTCATTTTCGTTGCTCGTATAAGAAATAACCACAAACATAGTGGCTGAAAATAAAACAAATTTGTTATACTTCTGTGGTCAGAAGTCTGGATGATGCTGAGCTAAAATTACTGTGTGAACAGGGCTGTATTCCTTTCTGCAAGCTCTATTTGCTTTCCTTTTTTATCTTCTGGAAATTTCCCACATTTATGGTTAATAAAATTTCTGATTTTTTTTAACAGGTTAAAATTCATGTATACATGACTTTTTCTATGACCATTATGTTTAGGGAACTCTCTGGCGATATCTTCTGGTCATATATATATATTTTTTCACATGTATTTCACGAGTTTTCAATATCTCAGTATTATAAATAATGCTTAAAGAATATCCTTTATTAAACTATAATTATTGCTTTAGGTTAAATTACTTTTTCTTCCACCAGTGCTAGGGGATCAAACCAAGGACCTCTTGCATGCTGGGCAAGTGTTCTATCACTGAGCTAGCTACATTTCCGGTCTGAGTATCATAATTTAAAAATCGTCAATAGCTGAAAATAGTATTTGGTTGTACCACTAATTTGTATCTCTTTGATTTGTAGTGAGAGCAAAAATGTCCATGTTTATTGATCATTTTTATTTTTCTCTAAAGTATCTGCTCATATTATCTTCCCTGTGTTTCCCTTTCCCTTTCTTTAGTTTATTAACTTCTCCCACAATTGCATTTCTGTGGATTTTCATAGATTACTGTTTTTTTTTTTTAATTTTGTTGTTGCCATAGCTGCTGTGTTATTTAATGCATGAAGTTTTGTAGCTTCGCTGATAAAGCTAGGGTCAAAAACAGGCCTGCTGTTCATAGTTAATAATAGCAGATCCATGCCATTGTTAAGCACAACCATATCCCAGACCTCTCTCCTGTGTTAGTCTAATGTTTCTTCATATGTTATGTGTCTAATCTCCACATATCATATGAAGAAATGGACAAGGCACATGTCTTGCCTGAGGTCACACAGCAAGGAAGAGGCAGCAGAGCTTTTTATTCTTTTGAGCCCTCATGACAATTTGTACAATGCTGTTTTCTCTGCAGCTCAAGCACTAGTGTATCATCCGTTCTAAATTAACTTACAGTAGAGCCTTGTCCAATGTCTGCCCACGTTGGCAGTTGGTTGGAAATGTCAGAGGGCTGCTGAGTCAGACAGAGGTAGTGATCATCTCCTACCTTCCCACAGGGCCCAGGCTGGTGGGTGGACAGTACTACCCAACCCTCTTAGACTTGAGGGCTGGATTCCCCACCACTGGGGAGGAGTTGTGTGGCCGTGTGCTCCCAGTCAAGAAGTTGGGCAATGGCCACCCAGCTGGGTGCTCTGAGTTCACTGAATAGGTCACGTGATGAAGCCACCAAATGGACATCATTAGTGTCAAAGGCCAGGCCACGTTAGTCAACAGAGAGGAGATCACTGGTTTCTGAGTTGTGACCTTCAGCAAGGATCAGCAGGGTACTCAAACAGAAGCAGCTATACCTCAGGGTATACCAGCTTAGAAGTCAGGTCAGACCTACTGAACCTTATTGGCGATCAGCAGAGGGCAGTGTGCAAGCCCCGGGTCCACGCCTCTTGACACCATAAGAGCATGACCCGAAAAGATCCAGGTAGTAGTGAGGAGTTGGAGAACAAAAGAAAGTGGGCTGGCACTGATGGGTGACACATCTGTTTCCTGGTAAGAGACAAAACCAAGACTGGGTTATTGGTGTGAAGCTGAATTTGTGTGGCGATTTGCAAATCTGGGCCTCTTCCTGTTCAGGAACGGTTGTGTAATATATTTGGGCAAGTGGGGTCCCAGATAGTGAATCAGGGAAGTCCCTACTTTAATCAACAGACCTGACACAGTTGTTTGCAGTAGATACTAGGTCTACTGGGATGAATATTCAGGTATGTGGAATCTAAAGCCATCTTAAACTCAGGCATTAATGGGAATGAGCCCAAACACCACCACTTAGTGAATGGGTTTAATCATATGAAGAACGTTTCTGTATCTTGTTACTAGAACAAACAATTTTATTCTGCTGTTCCAGGTGATTTTTATGAAGCAGTCTCTCTCAGGATTAAGAAAAAGAAGTGAGGACTGGGGTTGTGGCTCAGTGGGGGAGCTCTTGCCTAGTATATAAGAGACATTAGGTTTAATCCTCAGCATCACATAAAAAAATACATAAAATAAAGTTATTGTGTCCATCTACAGCTAAAAAAATTTTTAATTAAAAAAAAAAGAAAAGAAAGATAAGTGATAATACTCTGTCCCACTCTGCTTACTCATTCATTACAAATATTGGTACTAGCACTCAGAGTCAAAGACTCTCCTGGAGACTCAGAAATGGGAACAGGTTCACATTATCCCACTCTTTACCACTCTTTACCAGGACTCTTTGGGACAAGTCCTAGATAAGAAGTTCCCTGCTCCTGTGCTCCTCCCCCTGGAAAAATCCACCCCTTTTCCGTTTTCTGGTACCTTCCTGGGGGGTACCACTCTGGAGCACCCACAACTTTGATGAGGAGCTGGTGAGTCTCTCTTCCCACCCTGACCTTTCTCATCATTTGGGACTGGGGACAAACAGCAGGAGTGGGAGGCTGTTGGGGAGAGCAGGGATTCTTTGACCTGGTAAGAGACATAACCAAGACTGTGTTGATGGTATGAAGTTCAGTTTATATGGCGATTTGCAAATCTAGGCCACTTCCTGTTCAGTAACAGTTGTGTAATATATTTGGACTCTGTGACCTGGCAGGTGTTTCTCATGCAATGTTGGGGAGCCCTCTGTCCCAGGCACTTGCCAGAGACTGTCCACGGCAGAACCTGCAAAGGAAAGGGCTCTAGCTAGGAAGGTGGAACCCTGGCCCTAGTCAGCTTTGTCTCTTTCTTGTCAACCTGGATCTAGAGTCTAGTGTGAGTCTAAATTTATTTTGGTGATAAATATAAAATGCGATGAGTAGCTCATTGATCCTTAGCAAAGTGATTCTTAGACTTGTTTGGATTATACCCATCTTCGCAAATTTAGGGCCCTCTCCCCAGAAGAGTGCACACACCCCCACACCATGATCTGTCATACAATTTGAAAGGGTTGGCAAGGTACTAGAGCTTATAGACCAGGATAAGTCACCCACTAAGCTTTAATCCACAGTATGGATTTCAACCTCCTCAGCACAGCACATAAGGCCCTCATGATCTGACCTGTTAGTTTCTCCTAATGCATGCCACACACACTTGAACAATTTGCAGTTTTCCTTTCTCACTTCTGCATTTTCACACATACTAATATCTCTTCCTGGAATGTTCTCCTTGATTGCCTGACAATTGACTCAGCTCTATTAAGGTGGAGTTAAGCACTTCTTTTTTCTTTTTCTTTTCCTTTTCTTTTTTTTGTACTGGAGATTAACCCAGGGGTGCTTTACCACTGAACCTTATCCCTAGCCCTTTTTATTTTTTATTTTAAGACAGGGTCTTACTAAGTTGCTGAGGTTGGCCTTGAACTTGCAATTCTCCTGCTTCAGCATCCTGAGTCGCTGGGATTATGTAAAAAGTTTTAAGTCAGTGTAGCAGAACTGGAGTTTTTGTTTTCTTTCCCTCCTTCTTCCCTCCTGCACTCCCCTGCTCTTTCTTTATTTTTTTCTTTATTTTTTTCTTTTTTTCAGCACTGAGGATGGAACCCAGGATCACTCTACCACGGAGCCGGCCCTCTCTGCTTTTTCTTTTTTGAGACTGAGTCTTGCTGAGACTGGCTTAGAACTTGCCATCCTTCCTGCCTCAGTACCACCCTGCCTGATTCACCAGCCCATTTTTGACAGAACAGGATTCTTTTTACGTAATGAATTGTGATCAAGACCACTCCACAAGAGGCCATAAATGAGATTTCAATGTCTTATGAAGTCTCCCATAGAATGTGAACATTCTAAGGCTATTTTTGTGAGGGGCTGAGGTTGTGGCTCAGTGGTAGGGCATATTTGCCTAGCACGTGGGAGGCACTAGGTTTGATTCCCAGCACCACATAAAACTAAATAAACAAAATAAAGGTATTGTGTCCATCTGCAACCAAAAATATTTACAAAAAAAAAAAAATGACCACTTTTGTGGAAGAGTGTTCACATCTTCTACTGCTTTCTCAGGGTAGAGATAGGAAAGATGCTATCTGTGGCCCTGATCACCATGGACTCTGTGGCAGATGTTGTCTATGCTCAATTAAATATCATGTACATGATACTTAAATTAAGCATGCATAAAATTAAAATTTAAAAAATGGATCCAAATACTTTTAATTCATGTGATTTCAAAAGGTTCAATTTAAATTGGGTAAACTAATAAAAGTAAAAAGTCTTTAAAATTAACTCGCAAGTCTCTAGGTGGTCAAATTAATAAAATGTTGATGTTTATAAATGTTTAATATCAATTGTTTCTAGGACTTTTCTTCAACAGGAAAGAGCCAGCAAATACTGTTCAATACTCTTGTCTGATATCTTAGTTTTACAGTAAAATAAATAAATTAGACTTAACATATATAAGATTACTCAAATGTGTTTGTTAGAGACATCTGATTCATTTGCAAAGTTAAAATGCTAATTATTAAATAACATCAAGTGCTCTTAACTCCTTAAATTCCAGGAGGTAACATACTTAAACATTATTGTTGTTTTCATAGATTGGTGAATAAAAAGGGTTTAAAATTGCTTTGTGTTAACACTAAAAACAATGTAACTAAGAGTTAAGTCCTAACAGGTACAATTCTATATACAAAGGGCTCCAAAAGTTTCAACTGTGATTCAATTAGAGTACTATAAATAACAAAGTGTTTTTTCTCTTGTTCAAATGGAGTGATTTAGCTAAATTCAGAAATTTCCTAAGAATTGTTTCAGGATGCGAACAATAGGGGGTCAACAGATAAGAAAGAAAAAATAAAAGGTTCTAAATATGGAAATATATTTAGTGAAAAACGAAATGTTTCGGGGTAAGAAAATGCTTATGTGGTAAATATGAGGATCTAAGTAAGTGACAAGACAGTCTGTGTGTAAGTAAAGGGCAAATTTCAACAAGTTTGTGTCTAAGTTGGTTATATGTACGTGAGACAATCAGTTAAAGCAATTTAAGATTTTTCCTAAGGTCAAATGCTAATGTACTGAAATAAACCAAAGTTTAATCTATATGTTAAAATGACAAGGATTTCTCCCAATAGGCAGACACTGCCTTCTACCTGTCCAGTCATTCCCAGCTACCTCTCTGCTGTCTCCAGCTACAGGTGCCTCCCTAGTGTCCTTTGTAGTTAGGGATTGAGTCATACAACCTGGTTCTGGCCATAGAGTCTTTTTTATTTATTTATTTTTTTTTTACTTTTTTTTTTTATTGTAAACAAATGGCCATAGAGTCTTAAGGGAAAGTCTGTTGAGAGATTCTGAGAAAACTTGCTTTCCTGATTAAAGAAAATGCCAGGATTAGAGACACTTCTTTCCCCACTTCCTTCTCTGAAAGATGATGTGATACTTGGAGCTGTTATGACCATCGAATGACTATGAGGCGACTAGCGTGAACAGTGGTTCTCAAACTTGAATGCATCAGAATCACCCAGATGGCTTCTTCTTTTTTTTTTTTTTTTTTTTTTTTTTGGTGGTGCTGGGAATCGAACCCAGGGCCTCAGTGCTTACAAGGAAAGCACTTTACCAACTGAGCTACATCCTCAGCCCCCAGATGGCTTCTTTTAAAAAAACTTTTTTTTTTTTTTAGTTGCAGATGGACACAAAATCTTTATTTATTTATTTTTATTGGTGCCGAGGCAAGAGCTCTACCACTGAGCTACGGCTCTATCCCCCAGCTGGCTTCATAAAACACAGACTGCTGGCCCCTACCCTCAGAGCTTCTGAGTCGTAGGTTTGGAGTAGGTGTGAGAATTTTGATTTCTAGTGGGTTTCCAGGTGATGCTGATGCTTCTTATCTGGGGCCCATTCCTTGAGAACCACTGAACATGAGGATGAGAATCCAGTGGATGGGGTTGGGACTGCAGCTCATTGATAAAGTGCTTGCCTGGCATGCATAAGGCCCTGGGTTCGATCTCCAGCATCACAAAAAAAAAAAAAAAAAAAAAAAAAAAAAAAAAAAAAAATCCAGCAGATTGAGGATGACAGAGCCCTGTCAGGTGGCTGAATCAATGTAAACAATAGTCCTGCCTCAGGATTTCTTGTTCTGTGTGAAAATAAACCACTATTTGTTTAAGCTGTTGTTTGTTGGGTTTCTTATAACTCCCTCAAAGGAATTCTGAGCCAGGTGCAGTGGTGCATGCCTGTAATCCCAGCAACTTGGGAGGCTGAGGACAGGAAGATTGCAAATTCAGTCAGCCTCAGCAACTTAGAGAGGCTCTAAGCAGCTTAGTGAGACCCTGTCTCAAAAAATAAAAAGGGTTGGAGATATGACTCAGTGGTTAAGCACCCGAGTTCAACTCCCAGCACCAATAAAATAAAATAAATAAATAAATAAATAAAGAATACTGAACTTCCCAAGAGCTGTACTTTATGGGGTGAACAGAAGGAGAGAAAAATACAGAGGGATGTTTATCCAAGGCTGACTTAATCTGAGGAGAAAACTGCCTCAACAGGAAATGTTTTGAATAGTTTCCTAGAGTCCGTAAGTATTACTAATAGTAAGACCTTAGGTTTTTTTTATATTAGGTTAACTGGAAAAAATTAATCAAAGTAAAATATGTAGTTTAAAAGTCAAGTAGTATATTACAATGGAATATACTCAGCCTTAAAGAAGAATGAAATTATGGCATTTGCTGGTAAATGGATGGAGTCAGAGAGTATCTTGCTAAGTGAAATAAGCCAATCCCTCAAAACCAAAAGCTGAATGTTTACTCA
This sequence comes from Sciurus vulgaris, assembly GCF_902686455.1. Classification (NCBI taxonomy): domain Eukaryota; kingdom Metazoa; phylum Chordata; class Mammalia; order Rodentia; family Sciuridae; genus Sciurus; species Sciurus vulgaris. The sequence continues at coordinate 30,125,750 of NC_136461.1, forward strand.
GCCCTTTTTATTTTTTATTTTGAGACAGGGTCTCACTAAGAGAAAATGTTCAGCTTTTGGTTTTTTGGGATTGGCATATTTCACTTAGCGTGACATGTGGATGCTAATTCACAGCGGTGGAGAGGGAGCTAGGGAAGACTAGAGTTACTTTTTTTTTTATTTTTATTTTTCACAGTTCTGGGGATTGAACCCAAGGCCTTGTGCTTATGGGGCCAGCACTCTACCAACTGAGCTATATCCCCAGCCCTAGAGTTACTTTAGATTAGGTAGAGGGGAGGAAAGAAGGGGAGTGGGCAGGGGGGTAGGAAGAATAGTAGAATGAATCAGACATTATCACCCATGTACATTTACAACTATATGACCTGTGGGATTCTACATCATGTATAACCAGAAGAAAGAGAAATTAAACTCCACTATATATGATGTATCAAAGTGCATCCTACTGTCATGTATAACTAATTAAAACAAAAAATTAAAAAAAAATTGAGTAAGGACTGGAGAGATAGCTCAGTTGGTAGAGTGCTTGCCTTGCATGCACAAAGCCCTGGGTTCAATCCCCAGCACTGCACCACCAAAAAAAAAAAAAAAAAAAAAAAAAAAGTCATATATATCAGGGTTATATTGATCAACAGTAATGTCTTGCTCTGCCCCTACCTACTCTGATCCCTGATCCCCACTCCTTTGGGGTAACTATTTTCAACTCTTGTAGTGGTTTATTCTGCAAATTGTGAATTTAGATGAATAATGTGCTTATCCTACTATTATTTACCTCTCCAGCTTTGTTCATTCTCTCCCTGATATGGATGATGAGGATTTAGATTTCTTCATACTCCTCCTCCAGACTTCCTCTCCCACATCTACAGGCTATAGTTAAGTAACAATATTTTGTCAAATTAAAGTTCATAATATTATCACTAGGTATTATTGACCACTGAACCTTGTGTTCATTCCCCCCCCTGGTTAAACCTTCAGCTTTTTCTGGAGCTCATAATTGCTCCATTTGGGGGATTTATTTTTCTATATTTGTTTTTTTCCACTTTTTTTTTCCTTTGCAGTTCTGGGGATCAAACCCAGGGCCTCATGCTTGCAAGGCAAAGGAAGCCTTTACCACTGAGCTACATCCCAGCCTTACTCTGTTGCTTTTGACCAAGTATGCATGGCAGGTGCTTTGGTTAGGTTCCAATAAGAAGCACGGGGTCAGTGAAAAAGAGGCAGTGAGGAGAGTTCAAAGGTTACAGGAAACCAACAAAGGGTGCCATGTGTCTTGAGGCCAGCAATAGCAGGATGCTGTAACCCCCAATGCCTGAGGGCTTGCAGGAGAGGGTGAGGGCTGCAGCTGTAGGAGAGGCCACCCTCACAGGCACTCTGGCTGTCACTGAAGGAGGAAGTGGCTCTGCCAGCAGGGAGAAAGCAGAGAAAATAAATAACCTCTCTGCTTCTGCCTCTGATTTCCTGCCTGTGTCTCCGTTGACTGAATGCAACCAGAAGCCAACGTGCCAGGAGCCAGGCCAGTGCTGTCCATCAAAGTCACCTCTTGGGGCCCGGAGAAGGGTGAAGGGCAGAGAGGGAATGTGGAGGGCAACTGAACAGAAGCCAGAACGTGAGATACAATTTGGAATCAATCATGTCTGAAAGAGCCTTTATTCCACACTGCCTCTAGAATGATCGCTTGGCTGGTATAGAATTCTGGGTTGGCAACTCTTTTTTTCTCAGAATTTTGGAGGCACTGTTCCATGGTCGCCTGGCTTCCAGAGTTGCTGTTGAGAATTCTATGCTATTCTGATTCCAGATCGTTTTTCATGTGGTTTGTTTTTCCTCTCTGGAAACTTCAGATCTTGCCTTTCCCCCCGTGTTCTGCTATTTTGAGATGATATGCTGCAGTGTGGGGTGACTTTTCTGTCATTGGTACAGAGTCCCCGGAGTAGGCCTTGACAAAGTGTATTTGCCCAGTCTGTCCCAGGCCCTGAAAATGCAGGAGCTGCTGATGTAGATGCCCATTCTCCTGTGACATTTAGGGTTGAATACAATCACTCGTGGATGCTGTCATTAGTGCACACCTGTGGACGATACAGTGTGAGCTCCACGGCATGAGTTGAGCCAGGATTCCAAGACAGGCACAGGCAGCCCAGCCTCCTCTCCCAGGTCCTGTATCTGTGCATTGTCATGAAGGGTTTCAGTGGACAATTAGGGGAGAGAAGGGAAGAGGGAGATGTTTGGTAGCGGTAGGAGCTGCAAATCGTCTCAGAAGAAAGGTGGGTTGGTGCAACACGAAGTTGATTCTTGTTAGACTGCCTGGTAGGGGGCCTGAGCCCCTCTAGTTGGTAGAGAGGTTCAAAGGCTTAGGCAGGTATGACTTGGGGCCTAGATGACTATGTGTGACACAGAGCTGGGGAGAGGTCATTCTCTCTTCGTAAGGGAACAGTGACCACTGATCCCCCAGAATCCTGAGGAGTATGGTGTCATATAACAGTGCCATTGAGAAAGACTTTGTCACAGTGGGCACCATCAGTGATGGTGAACGGAGCTACTTCCAAGAGAGTGAGGCTGTGGGATGGATATATAGGAGGCATGGCAGGAGAGGAGATCCTGCAGCGGGAGGCTCACAGAGCTGGCTCACTAGCAGACATGCTTTCAAGGCTGAAGACATAATGAGCTGCAAGGCAGGGGAGGCTTTGAAATAATCACAAGTTCTCCACACTGAAAAAAAGCTTGAGAGTTGTTTGAAGAGAGTTGATTAAATGAACTGCAAGTTCATTTGAGGTTAACTTAATGTGACAAATAACTACAGAGCAATCATCCTGCTTTCCTAATGAAAAAGGCTTTTTAGTATTACCTTAAAGTGGTCAAATGAACCGACCAGTGGATCAGAAGCTGCTTTAGTCCAACATATGACTAGAGAGATTTGATCTCTTAGTTAGAAGATGTGCTAATGAAAATTTCCTATGGCAATAGTCCAAAAATATATTCACCATATATTTTGGGGAGTATTCTTAGTGGTTACTCTAATATAACAGCTTAAAAATTGATTTCCACTTTGTCCTTTTATTTTTGTTAGCTGGGGTGGCAAAATACTCTGATTTAAAGACTGAGAAGAAAAATCAGCTGTGAGTAAAGCATGATATGTGCTGTCAGGACTCTTAATTTCTTCCAATTTCTTTTTTCCTTTATACTGGGAATTGAACGTAGGGGCACTTTACCACTGAGCTACATCCTTGGTCCTGGAAATTGCTGAGGCTGACCTCAAACTTGCAATCCTCCTGCCTCTGCCTCCTGAGCCATGGTATTATAGGTGTGTGCCACTGTCCTTGGCCTCTTCTAATTTTCTCATAACCATAGATAACAATGCAACCAACTGCAAATAGATGCTGAGACAGATAGGAAACTATAACTAATGTGAAGTAGTTTTATGATAAAGTAACACAGTATGTTATGGATTAGGGGAAGTATTTTTGTAAGAATTGTCAAGGGAAAATTCAAGACTTCAAAAACAGTTTTTTTTTTTTTTTGAACTTGGGAAAAGAAGAGGTCCCTTGTCCATGTCCGCAGACCCTTAGGTATACATTCATTTTCTTCTGGCATTATTACTGATAATATGCTTGCTGTACAGTACAGTGGTAGAGTGCTTGCTTAGCATATGTGAGGCCTTGGGTTTGATCCCTAGAACTGTAAAAAAAATAATAAAGCTAATACTTGATGTGTCAGGATAGATTAGGGTATGCCTGATAAATAAAACTCAGTGATAACCTAAAGAAGACTTATTTCTTGCACATGCTGCTTATCCTTTATGGGCTAGCAGAAGACTCTTACTTATCAGTTTATTAGTTAGGAATCCAGTATAAAAAACAACCAACATCTGTAACACCGATGGTTGCCATGTCAGAGGGAAAAGGAATCAGAAGAGTCTCAAAGCAGCAAATAAATGCTTCAGGCACAAAGTCATACATCTTTTCTATTCAAACTGGTCATGGGTAGAACATAAAGGTTTAGACAGAATTAAATTGTTGTGATTCATAAAATAATAGAAAACTTTAGTTTTTCTGTGATGATATGAAAATTTTGAGACTGGTCTTGGGAGAAAATGGAGATGCAGGAGAGGGTTATACTAGAAATAAGATAATTCTAAGTCTTTCATCTTATCAAATTCCCTGATCTAACATTTCCATGGCAGCCCAAATGATTTGTTTTTCAGTGCTGGGCATGGAACCCAGGGTCTCACACATGCTAGGCAAGTGCTCTACCACTGAGCTACACTCCCAGCCTTCAGAATAATCCTTTAAAATCATAATTCAGAACATGCTTTTCCTCTCTCCCTCAGTACAATTTCTGATTCTTAGCCGTTTCTTAGGAACAATTTGCTGGGTGAGTAAATAAATGAATGAAAACAAGAGCAAGATGGCAGGTGTTTTCCTAAAGAAAATGACAGTCACTAATAAATTATCTGCAGCATGGTGGTTTTGTATGATGTTTAGTAATCACTTTTAAATCATTGCCTATTCTGTGCTATGTTGTAATTACCACCCTCCTCCCAAATAAACTTCAGTACAAGTCTGCTACACAAAACTGCATTGTTTTGTGATGATATAATGAATGAAAGAAGACACAAATTGTCTAGGCAGTAGGCAGAACAATGTCCAAAGATGGTGGTAGAAAGCTAGTGACTCTCTGCAATTCCAATGGGGGGCGGAGGGGGGGGGGTCAGAGTCTTCTAAAAACTGGGGAGCGTGTGATGTCTCCTTAACTTGGGCTAGGGACTTGGGCCCTTTTATGTGTCTGCTGAAGGACAGAGTAAGCTGGAGGACTTTGGGGTATCCACAACCCAGAGATTACATAAGGATGACAAAAACTTAACATTTAGTTTTTGTGAGAATTATATTGCGATAATTCATATAACGTGCTTAGTATAGTGCCTGCCACGGTAAGAACTCAGCAAATGTTTGCTTCCTTCATTTTCCTCTATTTCTTCCACTCTGCCTGCCAGGCTCCATTCATTCTTTTCCAAGGACATTCGGGGGGCGTGTCCTCCCTCCCTCCGCCCCCACAGAAGCCCCGCCCCCGCCTCTCCGGGATTGGTTCCTGGGAGGCGGAGTCCAGGGAAGAGCCCAGTGCGGCGCGGTGGGGCGGGGCGCATGCGCGCGCTAGGCTTGGGTGGAGGTGGAGAGGAAGAGCTGCCGGAAGTAGGCGGCGGAGGTGGTGTCCGAGGTGGCGGCAGCTGCCAGGGAAACCGAGGCGCGGGACACACTGCCGGCAGAAAGGCAGGCCGGGGGTCGGCTCTGCGTCCGGCACCGAGGAAGCCGAGAGCTCCCTTTGCCTGGGCTGAAGGTCCCTAGCCCCGCAGCCTCCGCTGGACCTGGCCTTTCCCTGAGCCCGCCAGGGGGCGCCGCGCCGAGGGGCTGAGGAGTTGGGGGCGGACGCCGCTGACCCTAGAGGGTCGCCGGGAGGTGCGTGAGGAGAGCTCTCCCCCGCTCAGGTGGTGCTCCTGGGCGGGGGACCGGGAGTCCTCACCCCCGGACCGAGGCCGGGGCTTCTGGGGGCGAGGAGGGCGCGTCGCCCTCTGCCCCCTTCGGCACCCTGGCCATGACCGGCAAGTCGGTGAAGGACGTGGATCGGTATCAGGCGGTCCTGGCCAACCTGCTGCTGGAGGAAGATAACAAGTTTTGTGCGGACTGCCAGTCTAAAGGTAGCGCATCCCTCTCTGTGGGCGAGGGGTCCAGTTTGCCGGGCCGCGCCATGAGAATGGATGGCCTGCGTGGGGAGGGGACTTGTGGAGTTCAGGGCGCCCAAGTCTTCTTTAAATGGTAACGCGTGCTGGTGAGCATGCAGGGTTTTGGGCGGCTCGGGGTTTGATGTGGGCGAATGATGGTGGGGGTGCGGGGTGAGTGGAATTGGCCTGGTGTGTTCAGGTGAGAATGTCTTTATTTCAGGGATTTGATGACTTCTGGGGGTCTACTGTCAGTCCGGAGCTAACTGCCTTTCACTTGCAAATCTATGGATGAACTGCATTGTGCGTGTGCGTGTGCGTGGTGTGTGTGTGTGTGTGTGTGTGTGTGTGTGAGAGAGAGAGAGAGAGAGAGAGAGAGAGAGAGAGAGAGAGAGAGAGAGAGAGAGAGAGTAAGGAGGGAGGTGTGATGACAAAAAAACTGCTTAAATGATTTTTAAAGGTGGTGATTGTTGCTGCCTGCTATTTGGTTAGCGATTCCTTCTGTCATTTTACAGCCCTGCTGAGATCTGACAGTGTTTCGGTGGCTTTCTTCTTCCAGGATGTGTGCAGCGGGAAGCTGCCTTATGCAGTGACACAGTGCGGATTTCTAGATAGCCTAGCCCTGGTTTGTGGAGCGCGTTGGAGGCCTTATGTGTGTGATGGCAGAAACTAGCAGATTTGGACTGTAGCACAGGATCAGTTTAATCCGTGGAGAAAAGGAAGCAAAGTATGCATCACTGGATTTGTTGCTTCCGTGATTACACTACTAAAGGTGAAATAGCGTAAATTGGCAGAATCGTTTAGTCTTTATTTAATGTGCCCTCTGAGATCCATGATTTAATACAATTAAAAATCAGTATGATAGGAAAGCTTGGTTATTAGTGAGATGTTTACATTAGACATTTATAGATACATACTACTATAATTGGGGGGGCTATTATTCATTTACTTTTGTTGGTAATGCAGAGGATTTTCCAGAATTGTTTGCCATATAGCATATTGGATATACAGTATAAAAAAGTTCAAATGTACAAATATCTATTTTGAAAAAGGAAGTAGATGCATAATCAATGCTTTCACTTGATTACCTTTTTTTTTTTTTTTTTTTTTTAAGAATAGGGTTATGTAAGGAGGACAGAGGAATGAGGCATTGATGTAGTTACCTAGTAGTATATTTTAATGACCTCTACCAGTAGGTAAATGAAATTTGTCATTAGGAAAGCAAATTCCCAGGCTTCTTTTCCTGAAATTTTTACATTAGCCAGAATTTATTTTAAAAAGTATTTTAGAATCAATTTATGTTGGGTAGGTTAATTTCTTATAGGTTGATTCTTGTTAGATCTTTTGGAGGATTCAGTTTAAAATTTAGGAATTTTTTGTCCTTATTCAAATTCCCATGTGTCCTTACTTGACAGATCTTGAGTCAGTGAAGCAACCCACTGGAGTGAGCATTGCTGTATTTGGAGATTCAGATGCCATTTTGATGATTAGTAGTACCCACAACCCTATTTCTCCTATTACTTGTATACTTACTCATGATCCAATGAAATATGGCATGTGGAAAAGAGGTGAATTCACCACTTCTTCCTCCAGATTTTTTCCAAATTTTCCGTTGCTCTTTACTAGTGACCTCATTGGGATCATATAATGAAACATTAGTTAATTCTTAATGAGAACTTGCAACTACTTGCTTGTAAAACTTATTAGCTGCTGTTGATGGTAAACACTTGCATCATAGATTGTTACCTGGTAGTGCTGATTAAAAAATGTTTGGTTGGAGAAGGAACTTAAAAAACTGTTGGCCAAAATGAGAGTTGGGTTTTAGCTTATTTATCCGTATTTCTTAGAAAATTGTCTTTTCTTAGAAAATTGAGTTCTAACTGTACAGGCTCTGGTGAGTGCTCACCAATTCATATTCAATCAGTTGATGCAGCCTGGACTGCCGACCCACAAGCAAATATTTCTGTAATGTTCTGAAATAACTCTTTGGCAATGACTCTTCTTTTTTAGGAATGATATTTCTTTATTAATTGATCCAAAAAATGTGTAATATAAATTTCAGAAGAGAGAACAAGTAGGCGTTCTTTTTACTTAGTAGAAGTTTTGTTGGTCCTGGGGTTTTTGATTTTTTTTAAGCACAAGGCTCCCCAGTGCCTGGGACCTCTAAGGCATTGAAGTGATTTCAGTGTGGGGAAAGAAGATGCTTCTTCTCTTAAAAAAACTCCATTGCTTGTTCTAAGCCCAAGATGTGGTTTTCTCATCACCAAAGACCTCAATATGACCTTTAGAAGCAATATTTAGACTGACTTACGTAGTGATCAACAGAGGACAGAACTACTGAAAATTTCAGATATGTCAATGGTAACTCTGGCTAGTTGAGGCCTGGCTCCATTTTTGAGTAAGATGGAATGTGTCATACTTCGTTCATATTTAGAATCTTACTGATCTAAGGCTTGGTCTTTATCTCTATAGTTCCAGATTTTGTCAGTGTGCCTGGAATAAACTCCCAAGCAACCTCCTCAGAGACTGTGGATTAAACTGGACACTCCTGTTTACCATGAGAGGCTCTGCCTTTCCAATGATTTGAATATTCATGTCCACTATTGGGACACTCCTTTATCAGTCAAGGTTTATGAGAAATTAGGAACTGTTTAATGAGCAGAGAATTTAAATGGAAGAAATTTGATGGTCTTGAGGAATATTTACTTCAGATTGTGAAACATCGCATGGAATTCTGGAATTTGAGAGGAATTTTATAATTTACTTTTTCCATCTCCTGCATCTTATTTCACCTCTAATCACCTAACCACTGCTTCTGTTCCAACTCCCATTTATATTTTTCGATTTAAACTTACTTTTTGAAAGAGGTAGCATTTTTATGTGGTTCAAAATTCAAAAGGTCCAAAAGGCAACATGTATAGTGAAAAATCATTATTCTGTCCCTGATCCCTTAGCCACCTTTTTTCCCTCTTGGCAGGTAACCACTGTTGGCAATTACTTACCTGACTTTTGAGAGACAATATGTGCATGAAAAACAAAGGCATTTGAATACATTACTTTTATGCAAATAGTAGCATATTACCCACATTTCTTAGTACCTTGCGTTTTTCAATTAACAGTACAACAATATAACATGGAAATGATGAATATTCTGTCTTGCATTATTTAGGCCATTGTTTAAGGTGCTATCCTGGATGTCTTGATTAAGTTGAAAGATATTCTTAAGTGATTTGGAGGGCAGCTTCTCTCATTGAAGTTATCTTAAGTGTTCTGGGCCTATCCATAGCATTTATAAGCCCACCTTTGAGGTGGCAAAAAGGCAGGTTAGTGGAAGGGGCAGTAGACTTTAGGATAAAACATGTAGTTAAGTTCCTTTATTCTGCTTACAGTAGCTTCATGACCTTTAGCATGTCACCCAACTTTCTCACCTTCATTTTTTTTTTTTTTTTTTAGTTTGAAAGATGAAAGTGCCTTGTAAACTAAAATATTATTAAAATGTAAGCATCATTTACTTTTACCATTGCTGATCTTATTTTTTTAATTCTGATTTTGTTAGTTTCACTTTTTTACTTTATCGTTTACAATATTCTAGTTACTGGAAACCACAGTTAGAATGACTCACCCAGTAAAACCCTAGTCTTTAAGCCAAAACCATTTCCTATATATGGAGTTCTGGCATTTTTGCAGATGTACTTTATGGTACCCTTGAGGACAGCCTCTGGATATTCCCTGACTTTTTGGACTTGTATAAAAGATTAGACCAGGAAATTTTGTGTGGGAATTTTCTGATACCATTCTAAGCTTTAACTTCTGTAAATTAACTTCAATTTTCTTTTTATTCATTTTCCATTGATAGCTAAATCATTGCTTGTTAAATCATTCCTTAGAACATAATTTTCCTGTCCTTTTTTTTTTTTTTTTTGTATTGGGGATTGAACTCTGGGGTGTTTACCACTGAGCTATATCCCCAGCCCTTTTTATTTTTTATTTTGAGGCAGGGTCTCACTAAGTTGCTTAGGACCTTGTTAATTTGCTGAGGCTGTCCTTGAACTTGTGTTCCTTCTGCCTTAATCTCCTTAGTCCCTGGGATTACAGGCATTCTCCACTGTACCTGGCTTTCCTGTTAATTTTTAATTATTTTTAGTTATATTGGTTGGTGGCACCTTTTGAGAGCTTAAAAAAAATCCACCAGATTTGATAGCAGGAGGAATTCTGCCTCCTTTTCTAGTTGTTAAATACCCTTCTCTAGCTAAGATCAAATAACTTTCTGGGTTTTTACAGCTAATGCACTTTAATACTGACAGTCATGGTTAGATTGACACAGTTTTACTGAAAGTAATTTATCAAAGCCCCCATTAAATTGTCTTTAATGTAAGCATCATTTACTTTTACCATTGCTGATCTTATTTTTTTAATTCTCATTTTGTTAGTTTCACTTTTTTACTTTATTCGTTTACAATACTCTAGTTACTGGAAACCACATGCTAAACCTCCCAGGGAAGATAACTTTCCTATTTGTTTCCCTTGTTCTTAAATATTGTTCTGTGGCTGTGAGAAAAAGAATACAAAATGTCATATCTATTAGGGGGAACTTTTTGAAAGTCTGAGATCCTATACTACATGTATTCATTCAGACAGTAGTTCTTTAAAAAATTTTTTTAGTTGTAGATGGACACAGTACTTTTGTTTATTTTTATGTGGTGCCGGGGATTGAACCCAGTGCCTCTCATGAGCCAGGCAAATGCTCTACCACCGAGCTACAGCCCCAGCCCCCAGAAAATTAAGCATATACTTTATGTCAGATCCTCTGCTAGGACATATGAATTCAAAGATAGGGTCTTGGATCTCAAGGATTTTACTGTCCAATGGGGAAGCAGATGTATAAAACAAAACATGATACAAAGTAGTAATTATCATTGTGGCATATAAGGAGCAATGAGAAGGAAAACTGTCTTCCCCAGGAAGTCATGGCTTCAGAGTCAATTAGGCTGTGTCCTAAAGGATAAACAGAATGTTGCCAGGTGAATTTAGGGGACTTTGCATTCCAGGAAGAGGAAACAGAATGTGCAAAGCCCCCAAGGTGTGCTGTATGGTGTGTGTGTGTATGTGTAGGGGGTGTTTCTTGCCCACACATTGAGGCTTGGCAAGAGATAGAGTTTAGCAACTAGTCAGGGGTCAATAAAGTTAAAAGCCCAGCTCTATGGGCCCTATTTTCCTCTTTAAAAAAATTTTTTTTTAAAAATTTTAGATGATACCTTTATTTTTTAAAATTTACATGGTGTTGAGTATTGAACCCAATGCTCCACACATGCAGGGCAAGCACTCCATCCCTGAACCACAAACCCAGCCCTTTCTTTCCTCTTAACTTGCTTTATGGCCCTGAGATTGTGAATATGCATTATGCTTTAGATTCCCCATTTTGTAAGAAATCCATGTATTGTAGGTCTACTTGCTTCTTAAACGAAATGCTTTCTAATTGCTGAGTAGTTAAGAAAGGTCTGGGCTACAAGATCTCCATGGAAGTGTACCTTCATGGGTACATAAAATTACTTTAGAAAAGTCTAGTGAAATGCCAACAGTATATAGTACGTCATCGCTGGAGCCATTGTTGAGTTTTGAGGCTGAACATGCTTTTATGCTCAAGCAGGTCATATTTTGAGTATTCGATGTGTGCTCTTGGTTGCGTAAGGTAACTGGGATGCACAAACAGGTAGGTGCAGCTTCACCTTTTGCATATACTTTGCAGCAAATTTTTTGTTTCCAGATAAATCATAAACTACTTCTTTCTGCATTTTTCATCTGATGTCATTATGGTATGTAGGTGGCAGCTTTCTTGGGCATAAGTTGTCTGTATAAGCATTCACCACATGAGTCATTGTCTGTTTCTGTTCTTCTGCCTGAAAATTCCATTTTGGAAATAATAATCATGCAATTGGTGACTGTGACACCCGACTCATTATATACATTGCAGTTGACTTTGTATGTAATATTGACATAGTCTACCTGTGTCATGAGAAGGGATAAAGTAACTTACTAAATTGAGTCAGACTCTCTTTATTCGGATATCTCTTGTGAAAAAGATGCCAAGCAAGAATCTGCATAAAATGCACGTTTTACATTCTAAGCACACAGTGCCTAACTTTTGTTATTATGTCTGCTTAAATCCTTATCACAGTTGTACTTCTGTTTGAGCAAGTGGCCAGTTTAAGTAGATATTAACTTTGAAGAAGTTCTGTATTGGCCTCTGGAATGTGACAGTTCAGCATACCACATTGGAAGGTAGGAACCCAGTCTATGTAGAGTAGCACACCTTAATATTACTTCACTTTTACCAAATTCCTCTGTTTTTAAAGCAGTATTCCTGTACTGGTTAATTTCTTTTCTTTCTTTTTCCTTTCTTTTTCTTTTTCTTTTTCTTTTTTTTCTTTTGTAACAGGGATTGACTTTATGGGTGCTTCACCATTGAGCTACATCCCTAGCCCTTTTTCTTTTTTATTTTGAGACAGGCTTGCACATTTGCTTAGGACCTGACTAAGTTGTTAAGGCTGGACTCCAACTTGAGATCCTCCACCTCAGCCTTCCTAGTGGCTGGGTTTACAGGTGTGCTCTACCATGCCTGGCTGAACTGGTTAATTTCTTAGATTGTGATTTACCACACATGACATGTCCACTCTAGTGCAAGCCTTTGAGGGCAGGGGTTTGGTCTTGTTTTGTTCACTGTGGTCTTCCCAGAAGTGAATAGAGGTTGACAAGACCAAGCTCTCAGTAAATTTTTGTTTAAATGAATAAAGGGATCTCATCATCTATAAATCTTTTGTTCCTTAGTAGTAGAAATCTTTTCTAGGTTATTTGAATAATTGTTTTAATTCTTAGAAAAATTAGTTTCTGAAAAATAAGTTTTTAAAAAAGTTTTGAAACCCCTGTTTAATGGATCCCTCAGTCAGGGGCTAGTTAGGGAAACAAACCACTACAGGTCATAAAACCAGAGGGAATTTAATATAGGGAATAGGTTACACAGGTATTATAAGATCCAAGAAGCTAAACAGGGTCTGGTGAGGCACCCCAGGGATTAGTGATCCCTTTGAGCTTTTATACCCCTAAGGAAAATAAAAAGTGTCACCAAGGTCCAGAAGTCCTAGCTCTCTGGTGTGAGCTGGAAGCATGGAAAGAGGAGCTGTCCAGTGGAACCCAGGCCAAGTAAGAGAGAGAAAACTCTGGCTTCTCTTGTCCTCTTGCTTCTTAACCCCACCATACCTCCTGGTGTGGAAACTTATCCAGAAATCAGTTGGCAAGAGCTCCTGGGAGATATAGTGTCCTGTGACAGAGTGGAGCAAGGATATGACCCAAGCACCAGCAGGCAAAGTCAAAGGCACTTGAAACATCTCTGAGATACAAGCTTTTCCTCAGTTGAATTATTACAGACAAGAAGTAGGAAGGGTTTTTAGGCAGGTACAACTTGGTGTGCTTCTAAAGGATCTTTGTTACTGAAACAATAATTAGTCCCAGGAAGTAATTGAACAACTTAGTCATAGCCTGTGTAAGTAGGGTGTGTGACTAGGCAAATTGGCTTCTGTTGAATTTGTATTTGACTGGCCACTGCCAGAAATGATTTATCATTTGTTTACTTAGGAATTTAGGTTCCCACCTTGTCAGTTCTTGGAAGTCTTAGAGTTAAGCATGGGGTATCTACACTGAACTGTCTTAGCTACAACTGGAGACCTGAGTCAGTAATACAGAGGACGCATAGAGCTTTGAGGATGGCAGCCTTAAACCTGGCTTACGCTTTCCTTGATAGTTACGGTAATTGTGGTGGGGCTAAGTTTCCTGGTGCTGCACATGATTTTTACTAGTATTGTTAATTGGTTATTTGGTTCCCCCCACAAGTTCAGCTAGTCAGCACTGGGTGAGGGAGGACAGATCACTGAATCTATTTTCTTCTACATTAAACCTGAAAAGTATTTTGTCATATAAGCAGTGTTGCTGCTGCTCGATTGAAGACAGAGCTTCCCAAGTTGTTGCTACCAGTTTTCTTCTTGATTGTAAAAGTATTTGAATTATAAGTTCAGCACTTTCTAGAAGTGCTTTTTTTTTTTTTTTTTTTTTTTTTTTTTTTTTGTCAATCAGGTCACCTGCATTTGGGCCCTTGCTAGTTAATGGAATTGGTGGAAGTAGGCCAGCAAAGGTCAGTGCAGTGTGAGGGTGTCTGCTTTACTTCCCTTGGAAGCCACAGATAAAGGACCTTCATTGGTTGAGTAAAGTTACCAACAGTAAAAATCATGTAGGTTTCATTGTTTTTTTACTTTTTTTTCCCAAAAAGATAATTTCCTCTTGGCAGAAATTAAAGTAATTTGCAGATGTAATGAAAATGTAATTTGGTATTTTAAAAAGCATTATCCAGCTGCTTCCCAGATTACCAGTTCTTTTCAGCCAGGCCATTTTGGCTTAAAAGGTACACCTTAAAAGGCATATCTATGCATTTTGAAGCCTCTTGTTTAATAATTGTGACATTTTGCAACTGTGTTTGACTCTTCCCTTTCCCAAACTTTCTCCTTCCCTACCCCACTCTTCTGGATCCTGTATTTCCCCACAGGCTTTGTGAATGCTGGTCCATTGATGGCTGAACGGCAGGTACCTCCCCACTGGAAAACCTCAGAGATGAGCCAAATCTACCTTCAGCTGTGGCCATCCAACAGTGTAAGGTGGCCCTGGTTGTTGTCTTCAGTTTGTCTAGCTCTCCTCTTCTCCCCATCCTCCCTCTTGTGCAGCTAAAACTTGCCCTGGGATCCCACCTTTGTAACTTGTCACTGGGTAGTAACAGGATTCTGTTGTTGCTGCTTCTTTTCATTTTCAATTAATGTGAAGTGATTCTCTGACAAATTCTGTTAACCAAAACCTTCTTTCCCATCAAGTTAAGTATTTCTTGTAGACATGCTGGTTTGCTTTTAAATATATATGGAATACTGTTTATCTAAGTACTGAATTTCATAAGGCAACTTGGAGAATACCTTGTTGATCTTTTTTAAATTTCAAGCCAGAGCTCTCAAACAGAAATTTTTTAGTCCCAAAATAATAAGAATTGGATCCTTCAGGCTTCATTTTTTTCTCCTCACCAAGAAACCAAATGTGTAATGCTCCCATTTTATGATGTATTGAGAATAGTAGAGCAAATGGCAGGATGGAGAGAGACCTACTGTCAGCTGTAGTTGATAAACTTGTCCTTTCATAGTGGTTGGAGCAAATAGTGTCTTGTTTTTCTTTTTTCAAAGTCATGCTGTCATTTGCAGCAGTTGGTAGTGAGAATTGACCGTAAAATCCCCAAACCTCTACTGCAGAGCTTACATCTCTAGATGTGGGTTTACGTGTTAATCCTGCAATGTTACTTCATCTCATTTGCCTGAAGTGCACACACAGTAAATTTTGTTATTTGACTTCTTCCTCTTTTCTTGTCTAACTGGAAGTCCCCGAATGTGTGGATTTAGAAATGAGTTATCTAGTGTTTCTAGCTTTGAGTTTAAAAGTTTGTCATGTAGTATTATTTGGATGGTTGTTTTTAATTAAGCCTTTGAAAAATAATTTCTTACAGGATTTTCTGTGTAAACTGATGGCAACTTATTCTACAGTACAAAGCTCCTACTGTAGGGGACATTGGTGTCTTTTTGTTTTTTGTTGATATTTTACCTCATGTGATAATTAACACAAGCCCTCAGAGGAGAAATAGGAAGGAAACTCCCTGTTCTTACCGTGATGCTTTTGTTCAAAATAGCTGTAAATAACAGAGCTAATGGAAACCAATTTGAGTGTGACAACTGATTTGAAAAGCAAAGAATTAAAAGATTCAGTCTCTTCTGCTAAATTGAAAGCTTTTTGTTTTTTTTTTTTCTCCTGAAAGAGTAGCTGTTTGGACTAGGGTTGACATTGTTGCTTTGAAAGTGGGCATGAGGAGTTTGGTTAGAGACACTGTTGCAGACAGAAATTTGAGAAGAAGGTCTTTCCCACAGTGTAACTGTTTTATGAGCATTCCCTGCTTGTATGAGAGAGCAAGCAAGCTTCATTAAATGCAGCATTGGAACCAAAAAGACTCCAGCTTAGCTCCTCTTGAGCATCCTATGTGGTTCTGAAACTTGTCTGTGAACAGGAGCAGTTCACAAGCCTGACACAAGTGACTCAAGAGTCTGTATTATGGCAGATTAAAAATAGATCCCAGTTTCATTAGACTCTAATGCATTTAAAGAAAAAAAAAATTCTTGTCATAAGAACAGACCCACAGACTAGTTTGTTTTTGTCTGCTGGGATCTGAAGAATTGGAGAGGTGGAAGAGTCCTTGTGTTTATTATCTAAACATTAAACACTGTGTCTTTAAGAAGCAAAGATTTCATTTTTTCTGACTATGAAAGTTATCCACATTCATGAAAAAAAAATTATTGGAAAGAATGAAAAAGCAGAATAATACAGAAGATAATTTCCATAATCTTTGTCATACTTTATTTACTTGAGCTTATACCACAATGATGTTATATCATTATAGTTCTGCATAGCATTTATTGTAAGCATTTTCATTTTAATTTCTGTATTACTCTAAGGCCGAAGGGTATTTGTATGTTCAGATTTATCCTAATCGTGGAAACTCTCTAATTTAAAAAAGTTGTAAGACAACTTGCTGTAGGACTCTGATTCTTAAATGCAGTAGAGTAGTTGAGGGAAGGATTGGAGAACCACCCTGGCTTGACCACAGTTTTTTGGACCATATCCCAGCAATATGGGCCAGCATTTCACATGCTGTTTGGTGTGTGGGTATATTGTTGTGCCACTGATTAACCTTTTATGCTGTTCACACACTCTTCATTCACTTGAATTCATCTACTGTAAAGTGGACAGGAGGCCCTATTAGGAGAAAAGGACAATAACTTCTGCTTTTTTTTTTTTTTTTTTTTTTTTTTTTTTAAACAGGGACTTTCTTAGATTGTAAATGAGAACAGGGACTGTCTTCGTGTCTGCCTTTATAACTAATGGACAGTGTCTGGCAGTTTCTGTGTCCTCATTATAAACAATATTAGTCTGTTAATGTGTGTTCATATCATATATATATATATATATATATATATATTTTTTTTTTTTTTTTTTTTTTTTTTTTAAGACAGTCACCTTCATAGTATTAACTCAGATATTTGTAGATCTGTGACATTCCTGGAAGCTGAGCAGGTGAATCTCATGGGTGTTTTGTGTTAATTACTTCTTTGTGCCATTTTGTTTGTGTGCTTCTGGCACCTTGTGCCACATTGAAAGTTGGAGCTAGTCACAGTCCCCTGTCCTCCCAATAGAAGGTTTAGACTTGGGGGAAATGTAGCAAGGTGTATGAAACAGTGGGCTGAAATAGCAGTCCTTTGGCCCTTTGTAGGATGGGAGTAAATATTTAGATACTGTTCTTGGGTGCTGCAGAAATTAATAATAACTTTGCAGCAGTTTTAGAAGCTCTTCTCATATCTATTGGAACAGCTTTGTTTAATTTGAAAAATCTTACTTTGGCTTTTTTGAAACTGTCATTATTTTCCTAGAGACCTGCCCTGGGTTTTTCTGCGTAATGTTCCCTGTCTAGGATCTTTCTATCCATGTGATTGCCATCTTTGTCCTATTCCCTTGTGCCACATCTTTTGACCTGTGTACCTCCTTATACTCAGTTGGGTAACACTTGGGCTTTGAAACGTCACCGTCAATCTTTTCTTTGTGAAAGGGCAAATCTCCACCTTTCGCTGTTCTTCCTTAAGCTCAGATTGTTTTGATGACTAACATGCAGCATGCCAATGGACTAACCATTTGTACTTTGATCCCAGAACTCATTTCTATTCTGCTGTTTGTTTAGAAATGAAAGTTCTCTAGCTTGTTTGGATATGGTTATGATTCATTTAAACTGGCACCAATTTTCTGTGTGTTTGCTATTGGTCGGACCTCCTCTGATGTGTTAGAGAAGCTTCTGCACTCCATTATAGAGAGTTCACATTCCATGTCCTTGCATGGGGTCTCATTTGTCAATTCACCCAGCCTCTACCTGGGTGAAAGGCATGCATTTCCCTAGGAACAACTGGAAAACATTTTCTGCCTGGCCACTTGGGCTTGAGCTTTCTACTATGTTATACTCTTCTTCCCTTCTGGGCTTCTTTTTGAGGAAGGGGCGTGGGAATGGGAAAGGGTGTGAATAAGTCTTCATACACAATCTCAGATGTTGAGTTTATTAGCAGCAGAATGACTCATATATTGTAATAAAAAAGAACCCCTGAAGAGCAAGATACTGATTTAGTGATCATTATTGAGCATCTACTGCGTATAACACATTTGGTGTATGTAAAGATGATTCTAATTCCAATCCAACATTTCTTCTATGAACTTGGGCAAATGACTTGACCTCTCTGGACCTTCAGTTCTCCAATTGTGCTTGGACTAGATCCCTAAGATTCTTTTCAAATTTATAATTCTTTACTATGTTAGTCATCTTTCATATCACTCTAATGGAATACCCAAGGCAGTTAGCATATAAAGAGAAAAGATTTGTTTTGGACTGGAGGCCCCAGTCCAAAATCAGGTGGCCCTGTGGTTTTGGACCCATAGTAAGGGCAGCATATCATGACTGGAGTGCCTGGTGCAACAAAACCACTTCGATCATGAGCCAGGAAGCAGAGAAGAAGAGGAAGAGACTGGGATCCCATGACTCCCAGTGACCTGAGGACCTCCCTTAAGGTCTCACCTCTCAAAGTTCCTGCCACTTCTCAGTAGTGGCACCCTGAGGACCAAAACTTTATTTAACACATGGACCTTCACAGAATATTCATGTAAACCATAGCAATACTCTAAATGTTTATCTGTTTGTAACAGAACAGGAAGAGTTTTCTGCAGAATTTGCATGTTTTCATATCTTGTCTGTTTTGAATTAAATGGCTTAAAAATAGTTCCACTAGAGCAGGATTTCTTGACATCAGCACCATTACTTGTTTTGGCGATGGTCCTGTGCTTTTTAGGATATTTAGCAGCACCCCCTGGCCTCTATGCATCAGACACCTCGCACCCACCACTCTGCCAGCTGTGACAATCAAAAATTGCTCCAGAGATTGACATTGCCCCTAGAGGGGAAATTGTTTTGGCTGGGTATCATTGATCTCAGGAGAGAAGAGTGGACTGTTTGGATGTGGACTGTTTTTACTATTGATTTTCACATTGTTCTTTTGCTGTTTATTAGCTATTTTGTCAGCAAGTGTGTATTCAGTGCTTAATGTTATCAGGTGAATGCCAACACTTGATTATGAGGGAATTTAATGATAGCAATGCCAAGTTTTGAAATACCAGGTCTACCTGGCTGACTCTGAAATGGTTGTGTAGCTGTTAAGCTCAGCAGTCCCTCCTACACATCTGCTTCCCTCAGCCTGCTATTGACCATTGGTGGAGGTGGTGACTGAAGTGTATAAAAGTATTTACTTGCAAAGGCTATTGGGTCAGCAACCTAGGAAGCCTCTTGGATTTTAAGTTGTGGATTAGAACTTGGTCTTATGTATCTGGAATCTAGTATTATGGCAGTTATTCTTTCACCTACCCAGGGGAATAAATTAATCTGTTTTCAGTGGTGGTGTCAGGAATCTATCCCAGGGGTGGAGGATGGAGAGTACCCTTGTGGGCCAGGGGCCATCTTAGCCTTTAGCACATTCTCCTAAAGATACCTGCCCCTCCTACTTCCACAGGCAGACTGACTTTGCATCTTTGGTATTATTGTGAGGATATGAATAGATAGTGGTTGTTGCAAAGAGGAAGTTAAAGCTTTAACCTAAAGTAACCTAAAAAAATATGGGGAACTGAATGTCCTCAGACAGTGAAGACAGTGACTTCTGGCAAACCAAGTTAGTGTCTTACCTGAAGTGAGGTCATGAGTGCTAGGGAATTAATTTAATTATAATGTCAGATTTTGAAATATCAGGTCCACTTGGGTGACTTTGAAATACTTGCCTGTTAGCTCAGCCCTCTCTCTATACCCACCTACTCCCCCCACCTGCTATTAGCTATTGAAGTAGTGATTTGAAATATATTAGATTTCTGAGGAGATTTAACTTTTGTATTTGTTACATTTGCTATAAAATGTCAGTTTAGGTTGAATAACTTTTTGTGTGTGTGGTATTGGGGATTGAACCAAGGGCCTTGCACATGCTCGGCAAGCACTCTATCACTGAGCACCCACTGGCCTTTTCATTTTGTTTTGAGACAGGGTTTTGTTAAGTTTTCCAGGCTGGTCTTGAACTTGTGATCTTACTGTCTCAGCCTCTAGCTGGGATTGCAGGTGTGTACCACCGTGTCCAGCAGTTTGAATAACTTTGAATTTGCTCCCACTGCCCCTAGTTTCCTCATATCTTTAAATTCATATTCTTCACTGAGTCAGGTACAGAATAGTGCTGAGTAGGGTAGGGTATGTTCTGTGGGTGTCCTTGCTGGGATGGACTGGGATCCTAAAGCTGTGATTCTGACATTTAAGAGTGTGTCATTCAGAGCCTGTACTTGGGTCCTAGAAGTCTCTGTGTTTCATTCCAACTGAGGCTTTGCTGAAGTAATTGCACATGGTGCCTTCAAGCCAAGCAATTGTTTGTACTGAGATAATCTCACTGTTTGGCTTCTAATGAAATAACCTTCTTCCTGCCCCAATGAAAGCAGCTATTTTTTGTTTCCTCCCTCCCCTTTGCAGAAAGGCCATGTCTCAGCCACTGTTTTAGCTTTTTCATAAATGCTTAAGCAGGGCCTTTGTGTAGGAGATTGGCTACAGCTGAAATATCATGGATTAACCAGGAGACAAGGAGCATCATGAACATCCTTTTCTCTGATTTTCTATGTGGGTACTATAAAATGTCAGTTTCAGTTGAATAACTTTTTGTTTATGTGGTATTGGGAATTGAACTACCCATGTGCCCTAGCACTGAGCTGCATCCCCTACTGTGACCAAAATACCTGACAAGAACAACTTAGAAGAGAAAAGTTTATTTTGGTTCATGGTTTCAGCATTTCAGTCCATGATGGGCCAACTCCATTGCACTGGGCCCAAGTGAAGCAGAATATCATGGCAGAAGGGCATGGTGGAGGAGCACTGCTCTGTTCATGGCTGCCAGGAAGCAGAGAGAAAGCAAGGGGAGGCAGCCACAGGGAAGATGAACCCTTCCAAGGCACGCCCCCAGTGATCCACCGCCTTCATTTACCCACCTGCCTGCAGTTACTACCCAGTTAGTCCATTCAAACTAAGATGGACTGATTAGCTTTCATAATCATTTCATTTCTGAATATTCCTGCATTAACATAGGAACTTTAGGGGGATACCTCGTATCTAAACCATAATGGATACTTAAGTTACTTTTGTGTAGTTTTTCTATAAGAAGTCATTTAAACTTAATTCACATAAGAAAAATGCTCTTATTAGGTTTTTAAAAATATACTCTATTAGGCAGTTTTGTTAAAGGAGCTGACAAAAATAAAAACCAACAAAAGAACAACCTTAGAAGAGTATGTGCCCCATGAAAGGCCATGAAGTGCTGCTGGAGTTGGAATAGGAAGGAGAAAAGGCTTCACGGGGAAGCAGCTGGAGGAGGATTTTCACAAAAGGCTCTTTTGCTGTTAGAGGTAGCGGCCCCTGTAAGACCTGTGAAGGATCTTAAGTTGATCAGGAAACTGTAAGAATCTCTTCAAACCTTTTAAGGAAACATTTAAGTTAATATCATCAAAGAGCTTCTTTAGATCGACTTCTGGTGATAATCTAGGTGGTTTCATTTTCTGATTCACCCTTTTCCTAGTTACAAATTGCTATCATTCATGTAATCTGCTCTAAAGAAAGCAGGCACATTTATCACCCCCAGCACAGTTTCAGTAGTAGATTTTAAGCTGGCTTTCTCTTTCATTTACAACCCAGTTTACTCATGTGTTTAAGTTTTCTAGCATTTTTACTCAATTCACACTCTGCTTCCATGCTGAGGCTTCCAGACTTTCCTAATGATGAATGTTTTGATTGCACTATCTGTTATTACCCTCAGAAGTTGTTCTTCACTCTTCTGAGGTGCTTCCAGGGTATGCTGGGTGCCAATCACAATGGAATGAAGGACTTTTGATACATCTTCTAGTGACCATGGTTGTCTTTGAAGGGGAGCTACCATTGTTGATTCCATAAAAACCAAAGCTTAGGAAATGGTTCCTAATGGACTTAGCACTCCACTTATCTGTTTTTGTGGGGGTCTTCACTTTTTTCTTTCTTGAGAAAGACTGCTGTGTGCTCAAGGGAAGAGGTGGACCTGTTCAGATTTGTTTTGTTTCACTATACTTAGTGTTTGGAACATCAGAGGACTGGCCTTCATTGGATGCAACATGAGGCCTTCATTGGCTTGAATAATCAGTCTAATCTCACTGACTTCCCAAGAGTCTTCAACCAAAGCAGAAAATCTTTTGGTTAGTTCTTTGCCTGTCTTAACACATACTTTCCATTTACATAAAAACAATCATAGCACATACCAGAATCTCCCAGGGAAATGCCAAAAGACTTGGGCCTGATCTTTAAATTTCAGACAGCATCACCAAGACCCCGACATAGATGCTCCAGGACCAGCTATAAAGACACTGAAAAAGATTTTTAGGGTGGGTACTGGGAATTGAACCCAGGACCTCATGCATAAAAATTAAAGCATAATTAACAAATGGAAACTGTATATATCTATAGTATATAACATGATGTTTTGATATATGCATGCATTGATTTTCGTGGTGGCCAGGAGACTCTCTGGTAGGAATCAGAGACTTACCACACCCAGGCATCCTTCTCTCTGTGTCCTGTCTTCAAATCAGAAAAATGCCTTAGATGTCTATGGATAGGATTCATTCTCAGCTTTCTCTGTGTGGCAGGAACATGACAATTGTCATCTACACACATAATTTTAAAGGGAAGTGATGCTCATTGTTGATGTATAGAAGTGAGAAGAGGAAAGATAACAGTTGATCCTAGAAAGGCCCAGATCTTGCAAGATCTTGCAAGAAATTTACAGTTCATTTGATGGTGGGAGTCCAGTTATATGTTTTGAATGGGGTGATTGCATTATCAGACCATACCTTAGCAACAAGTCCTTTTCAGAACCAACAAAAAAATTTTTAACTAGGACCCTGCCCTTTCCTTCCTGAAGTCTTCAGGGGATTAGAGTTGAGTAGTAGCTGTACAGCTTGGTTGATTTGATTGTTCATTACTACCAGAAGCATCATGTGAGTATACACAAGTTATCATCCATTGCTGGGACAGGAAGAGTCATAACCTATAGTAAAACTTTACTTACTAAAAACAAACTAGGGAAATAAGATTGATGAGGAACTGTATTTATTGAAGGTTAAATAGTTTATTGAATTTTAAAGGTGCAGTTACTGTCTTTCAGAAGAGGTAGCTTTTAGAGGTAATCTAATGGGGGTGGGGCAGTAGACCCTCAGAGAAGTGAATTGCCTAAAGTCACACAGTTAGTGACATAGTTTAGATAATCCAGATCTCTAGCCCTGTAAGCAGGGGCCAGGTAAATAACCTCAGTATATTCAAATATATTATTGGACCAGTTGAGAGCAGGTATTGTTTCCTAGAATTTAAAGGAAATGATTAGCGGAGCTGAGGAAGGCTGCTACACCTGGCTGTAGAGATGTGCTTTATTTTGCCTTCTGTCCCCTTGACTGTTTTATTGCTTTGGGCTTTTATTCCTTTTTGTATTTCTTTTGTCATGGTATTTCATTTTGTGGCCCACCTGTTTCCAGGGCTGAGCAAAGTCATGACAATGCCATTGTCTATAAGTACTGCTGACAACCCAAGAAAGATGAAGAATGTCTCCTTTTACTAGACCTCAGTCTGCCTCCCAGTTGATTTCCTGGATGTCTTTTGAGAAAAGCCACTTTAACTATTTACTTAGGTTTAGATGTAGATCAACTATCACTTCATCAGTGAGTACTCAACAGTGTTCTTTTTCTGGTTACCTGGTAGGAAGGTAAGGTTGCTTTGCTTCATTTCCACTGATGTCATAGCAGTCTAATTGCAACATCTGTTCTTGCATTGATCTTCTGAATTAAGTTGGTTCAGTTGACTTGAATTTTGGTTGAGTATATGAGTAAGTGCTCTCTTTTGCTAGAATCACCAAACCTCCATTTTTATCTTGTGTACTTTGATACTTTATATAAATATGGGAGAAGTGAAAAACAGTGTCAGGAGATAGAAACAACAGGAATTCAGATTAATGGTACTCAGCTAAAGGGATGCCTCTCTACTAATCTTGTCTGTCCAGTGGTAGAACCAACTACCTTTTGAAACGGTTCCTAACTGATCTAGTGCTCCATGAACCTGGTGGTCCCCTGTAGAAGGATTTCCTGCATTCACTGAGAGGTTGGACCTAATGGCTTTTAAGCTTCTTTCTACCTCTGTTTGATTTACTCCTTCCTTGCTTCCTTCCTTCTTTCTTCTCTCTCTTTCTCTCACACAAAAGTTGCAAGTATTCTCCTGCTGAGCTACATTCCTAACCCTCCCACCTCTGATTGTAAATACCTTAGCTTAGTATTATTAACCTTTTTTCTTTAATCAATCTCTGAAATATTTCAGTTTGCTTTGTTTTGAACATTTAGAGAACTTAACTTCTGCTTTTTTCCCCCCCAAATGTGTGAATGTGGATAGTGTTTCTGACAAATAGAAACAACTTTCTTGCAAGGTGGCACAAATGGAAATGACTTCTCTTGCAGAGCATTCTGAGAGCAGAGGTTGATTGAGCAAGCCCTTAGTTTGGTCTCATGGTTCCTTAAAAAGTTTTTACTTACTGTTTATTGTTATTTTGGAATAGGGAACTAGATGAATTCCCTTTTGTACAGATGGAAATAGGCTAGTAAACATACCTCTCAGCAAGCCTAAACTTCTCCAAGATGGTACTGGTGTTTCTGGGTGTTCTTTGCAGTGAGTCAGAGAATGGAGGTGTATAAGGAGTGGAACAGAGGTAACTGGCCTTAGATTCACTCATAAATACTGCTTTTTTTTTTTTTTTTTTTAAACTTTGGCTCCCAAATTTTGTGCAGAGTTAATAAAAGGCTAAGTCAAGGAGAATTCACCTCTATTTTAAAATCAGTTTGATGTAGGTTCTTCCTCATGTACATGTCATATTTAAACCATTTTTCAATGCCAATTCCAGGCTCATAAGCTAAATTGATTAACTGTTTTAGGTTCGTTAGTACCTCAAATCTTCATAAATTGATTATCTCATTTTGCATTTTCAGCGCCATTGAATGTTAATCAGGAAGGGGCCTAAAAATTACCTACAAATCATCAATTAGAACTGTAGTAGTAGAAAGAACCAGAAGACTCATTGCTCCCCAGTTTACTATGTGGAATCATTTTTCTACAGCCCAGAGAGTTGATTACCTAGCCTCTGCCCCTATTCGGATTTTACTGTTTCTGGATATATTGCATTTGTTTTCACACCACCTTAATTGTTAGAAAAATTTCCCCCAGAGTATGCTAAAATCAACTTATACTCGTTGGTGCCAAGTCTGCATTTGAAATTTCACCAAAGTAAACTCATCCCTCTTTGTGAATGCTTAGCCTTTGAGGTGTTTGAAAACTACTTCTTCCTTCATGGTTTTTTTTTTTTTTTTTTTTTTTTTTTTGCTGCTGCTAGGGATGGAAACCAGAGCCTTGCTCATGTTAGGCTAGAGGTCTAGGTTAGAGCTCTAACACTGAACTTCATTCCCAGACTTTTTTTACTTTTTTTTTTTTTTTTTTTTTAGTTGTAGATGGACACAGTACCTTCATTTTATTTATATATATGTATATCTATATGTACATATATATTAAAATATATGTTTTAGTTGTAGGTGAACATAATACCTTTATTTATTTATTTTTATGTGGTGCTGAGAATTGAACCCAGTGCCTCACACATGCTAGGCAAGCACTCTATCCCTGAGCCATACATAACCCCAGCCTCTTGAGACAGTGTTTCACTAAGTTGTCTGGACTAGCCTTGAATTTGTGATACTTCTGCCTCAGCCTTCCAAGTTGCTGAATTGCAGGCATGTGCCAACGTGCCCAGATCTGTCTTCATTTTTCAAAACAGAAAAAAATTATACACTTTGGTGTTGCTCATTGTCAAATTCATTTAACAATTGCTTAGAGTGCCTCATCTGTTTGCCAGCATTGTGCTAGATATTTGGAATAAATGATGAGGAACATGGTTCTTGCCTTTTAGAGCTTAAAGTTTGTCTAGAGCTTAGAGCAAGAGAGACCTATAAATAGCTAACTTTAATAAGATATTACTAGAAGAACAAAGCATACAGATGACTGTTAGCCATAGAGAAGGTCAAGATTTATTCCATGGGAGGGATTCACAGAAGAGGTGACATTGGACTGGGTTTTAAAGTTTCCAAAGTAAGGAATGGAGGAGAAAGCCATTCCTGGTAGGAAGAATGGTATAGGCAAAGAGGTATGAGTGTATGAGCACATTTCAGAATGAAGACTTGCTCAGCATCTGCACATCACAGGCTCTTCATAAGCTTTATGTGTCATGTTCAAGAGTTTCAATCAGTAAGGAGCCATGGAGTATTGTATTGTTTTGTCTTTAAAATTCTGTACCATTATTTCTCATTACAAAGTTAATACAAGCTCAGTGCATACAATTTAGGGCATATATAAACATATAAAATCCCATTTCCCAGAGATAATAGCATTTATTATTTTATATATATTCTTCTAGATATTTTTCCTGTGTATACATATATATTCATATTTTAAAGCAGAAGTAGAATTGTTTCATGTATAAAGTTTTAATACTGAATTAAAAAATTGATCTATCATCGAGATATTTTTATATCAAATAGAGAACTACAGGTTTTTTTTCCCCCTAAGGTATGGTGATATCATAATTCCTTTATGCAATATTGCTGTTTCTGCTTTTTTTTTTTTCTTTTCCTAGTACTTGGACTTGAACCCAGGACCCCACACATGCTAATAAGCAAGCTCTGAATTTTTGTCCAGCCTTCTAAATTTTATTTTGAAGCAGGGTCTCACTAAGTTGCCAGGCTGGCCTTGAGCTTGCCATCTTCCTATGTCAGCCTCCCAAGTAGGTAGGATTATAGATATGTAGCTCCACACCCTACTATTTCTGATTTTTATAGATATAATAATGAACATTTTGACATATTTCTTTATGTACCTGAACTGTTGTTACCTTGATGAATTTTTACAAGTGGTGGGGGTCAAAGAATTTGCTGAGCTCCAGGAATGGCAGTGAATGTCATAGATCTGGTCTCAGCTCTTGTGGTGTTTGTCATTTGGTGGGAAAGAAATGCCAAACAGTTACACAAATAAATATAAATGTGGTACAAGTTGGAAAGAAAAAGTAAAGGACCAATGAAAGTTTATAACTTTTAAAAAGTCCTTATCTTTTAGTGATATAGCCTGAAGGTGGTGGTTAACTCTACTCTGCTCTTATGTTTGAAAATTTCCATAACTAAAATATAAAAAGCAAACAAAAGTATGGAAAAATGATTATAATTTGCAGATGTGAGGCCATGGAAAGGCTCCTTTGAGGAAGAAACATTTCAGCTAAGACCCTTGTGATATATGAAAATACCAGGTTACAAGTAGTGGATGGTGTTAGGGAAAGAGCTTTATAGGGATGGGAGCAGCATGAACAAAGGTCAGAAGCCTAAGAGGCAGCATGCTGGTGCCTAGAGGAAATGAAAGAGGACTGTGTCACGGGAATTGAGAGTCTGGGGCTGTCCTATAGACATGGGCTAGAGATCTCCATGTCTTGGAGATCATGTTAAAGATTTTTTTTTTTTTTCTTTAATCCAACACCAAAAGAAAGAAACCTTCTATAGAAGGGTATTGTTGTTGAGATGGGGTCTTGCTCAGTTGCCCAGGATGGCCTCAAACTTGTGATCGTCCTGACTCCACTCCCAAGTAATATAGAAGGGTTTTAAGCAGCAGAGTGACAAGATGGCTTTAGATTCTTGAAAAACTCAAATTGGTTGTTTGGGTTTCACCGTGGGAGAGAAGAGAAGGCAAAAGTGGAGAGACATTTGATTATTGCACTGGTTCAAAAGAGTTTGGTGATTTTAGATCAGAGAAATAGTGATACAGATGGAGAGAAGACTGGTTTGACAGATGTTTTGGTCTAGGTTATATAGGAGTTGAAGCAGAGAGAGTTCCATATATGATATTTAAATTTATGGGGCTGGGGTTGTGGCTCAGTGGTAGAGTGCTTGTCTAGTATGTGTGAGGCACTAGGTTTGATTCTCAGCACCACATAAAAATGAATAAATAAAATGAAGGTATTGTGTCCATCTACAACTAAAATTTTTTTATAAATAAAAAAATAAATTTATGACTGATGCATTCAATGGGTGGGAGTGTAATTTATGAACATGGAGAAGAATGGAGGAAGAGCAGATTTTTTGGCAAGAGATTGAGAGTTCAGTTTGAAATATGCTATGCAGAAAATTTGCACCGATTTACATTTTTACCTCTGTGTGTGAGACTACACAGAAGACATACGCAGAGGTCTTCCTTTGTACAGATTTGGTTTTGATAGATTATTCTAGTGGGAATCTGGAGACCAATTAGTTGTTAATCTGAAAGCTTTTTTCCCCCCTGAATAAAGAAATCTCATCTTTATTGTCTCTGCCTTTCTAGCCTTAGTATTCAGCTGAGAGGGTACCTGGGACCTAAGAACTCAGTAAGTCACACTTAAGAGAATTAATGCTTATAGGTGAGAGATGGAAATGTCTAGGCAGAAATCAATAGTTTCTGGAAGTTTCCATAATACATTCAGCATCCTGCCTGTTTAAGAACTTTTCCGTGGCTCCATGATGATGCCAAGTCAAAATATATGTAACCAGTCACCGAGCTGGTACTTTCTACAGTTGATTTTTCCCCCCAGTGCTGGGAATTAAACCCAGGGCCTTGAATGTGGAGTATGTTAGGCAAGTTCTTTACCACTGAGCTATCCCTCCAGGCCCAGTTTCTTAACTAATCAATCAAATCCATATACTTTCCTAATTTTCACTGCTTTTTTATTGCAGAGTGGCCACATGTTAATTTTAACATTGCTTAATGCTTCCTGAGCCTGCTTTTAGGGTCCTATTGAATATATTCACTCAGCTGTGACCTTGTTCTAGTGTTGTGTTAATCAGCCACTACTAGTTTATTTCATTTATCTATCCTCTTTGCTTTCAGAATTATTTGGAATATTGCCTCTCAGAATCTCTTTTCATTTTCAATTTCAAAATACCTTCTTTTTTTTCTCTTTGATTATCATAACCAATATGTAGTAAACAATTGATTTATCTCTGCAAGTTCACTAGATGTTAGTAGGCTGACCTAGCAGCAGCAGTGCATATACTGTGGAATCCTAGCACCCTCTACTAAATCTGGCAGCTCTGGGCCTTCTTCCTTTGTGTGCATAGTTGGGGGCATGGGCATAAGGGCAGAGAGGGGGCATGTAGCTGAGAAAGGGAACAGGTAGGGGTTTGGGTAGTGTGTTTGCAGATTATTTTGGAGTAAAAGAGGCTGCTTAGAATTTCATGTTTTCTAGAAAACTGAAAGTATGTCCATTCCATTAAAGTAGCCATTTTAATGGAATATATGCATCTTACCATAATCTATACCATAATCATGGTCTATACCTTCAATATGCACAATAAAATTTGTTTAAAAGTAAAGAAGATATTAGATGCATTAGGTAAATTTCTTCTTTCTGATATATAGTCAGTTTTGGTTTTGACATTCTAGGACCAGAACTCATTCCCATCTGTAGTGTTGCATAGAGTGTTAGGATATATGTATGAATGATTTACTGGACCCATATCAATAAAGTTGAATGGAAAGGGGGTTTTGGAAACCTCATTGTATACTATGTTCTTATATGTAGCTCTCATTCTTTATTGTCCCTCCCAAGTAGCTGGGGCCCAGCTCATATTATACTTTTAATCATATACCACTTCCCCACTTTTTTAGCCATAAAAGTAACTGTCTCCCTCTACCCCTCAGATTAGCAATTAAACCCAACCCATAAATAACTTTTGTCTCGTATTTTTTCTCCTCTTCAATTTTAGAACCTTTTATGGATCATGCAGTTATTGACTAATAAATCTAATGACTCACAACTAGAAAAGACTGGGTATCTGGGATAGAAGTGTCACTGTTTCACTGGGAAAATATTGTAGGAGGGATGTCAGGTGATGGCTCTGTGGCGAGGGTGGGAGAGGTGGACAGGGCACAGTAGGCTCTTATCTGGATTTTCATGAAAGGACTTTTGCTGAGGTATTTCTGTGCTGAGGCCTGGTCAGGGGCTCCAGAGCATCACTTCCTAGTCTCGCATACCTCAGGGGCAAAAAGACTAAATACTCTGGAGGATCTAAAGAAATTCCTCACTGCGACAGTGGCTTAGGTGAGTGGGAATTGCCTTCTCCAGATTTAGGGCCAGGAAGCAAACAGCATAACATTCCATAGCTAACTTCTGTTGGCCTTTTTTTTTAGCTGGTAGTACTGGGGGTTGAACCTAGGGCCTCCCATGTGCCGGGTTAGTGCTTTGCCACTGAGCTACACCCCCAAGTTCTCCACAGCTAACTTTTAATTTTTTATTTGTTCAATTTGGTTATATATGACAGTAGAATGTATTTTGACATATTATACATACATGGAGTATTACTTCCCATTCTTGTACTTGTACATGAAGTGGAGTTTCACTGGAGCATAGGAAAGTTATGTCTACTGTCTTCTACTATCATTCTACTGTCTTTCCTATTCCCACCCCGCCTTCCCTTCATTCTGCTTTGTCTAATCCAGTGAACATCTATTCCGCCACCACTCCAGCCCTTACTGTATGTTAGCATTCACGTATCAGAGAGAACATTCAGCCTTTGGTTTTTTGGGACTGACTTATTTCACTTAGCATGATAGTCTCCAGTTCCATCCATTTGCCAGCAAATGCCATAATTTTATTCTTCTTTATATTTCCACAGCTATCTTTTAATGAGTATTTTTGACTTTTGACTTTGTTAGTGAACAAGTACATTTTAACTATCTTATCATGAGTTCTAGCCTATAGAATCTAGAGCAAAGGAAAAATGTTAAAGAAACATGAAATATTAACTTTTGGTCCCATTTTAAATCTTATATAACTAAGCTCTAATAAGAGTTCTGAAAACTATTACTAAAAATAGATATATAACATCCCAGGAAGCCTCATTAACATTTGCTCAGGTTTTTCATTTTTCATTTTCAAAACGCCCCACCACCTGAAGACAAGTGTGTGATCTTCATTTTTACTAGTTACATGGAAAACTGACTGCAAATCCATTTAGGAATCTGAACAGATTGAAGATCTTTGTAGAAGATAGATCTTAGCCTATTGAGATAATAGCAATGAGGGGCTGGGGCTGTAGCTCAGTGGAAGAGCACTTGCCTAGCATGTGTGAGGCGCTGGGTTTGATCCTTAGCACCACATAAAAATAAACAAATAAAGAAAGGCATTCTGTCCATCTACAATACAAAAATGGAAAACTTAAAAAAAAAAAAAAAGATAGTAATGAGAAGGTATTGGAGGGCTGGGAATATAGCTCAGTTGGTGGAGTGCTTGCTTCACAAGCACAAGGCCCTGGGTTCGATCCCAGCACTGGGGGAAAAAAAAAGAGAAGGTATTAGGTAAAGTTTCAGGCAGAGAACACCACCTGGTGGTGATAAGGAGAATTTGAGCCTTCATATATTTATTTGTACTATTAGTCATAGTAAATGAGTGCTGTTTGTCAAAAAAATTGTATTATTTGTAGTAATCATGGATTCAAATTTATATGAATGGTTTTTGACACAGGAATTTAGCATTCCTTCATTGAAAGTGCTGTCAAATGCCACAGGCTAACCAAATAATTATGTCCTATAGAACTGCAGTCATGTTCCAAACAGGTCCTGTTCATCTGTGAAGAAAATCAATTAGTGTCTTTTCATCTCTTTATTGCAACCTCTGATTTTAACATCATGCATATTTTCTGTGGAAAAATGGAAAAGGAAATATTTCAGATTTTTCAATATGTCTTTGATAGGTGTCATGTAAAAAGTAAGTCACTTTTCCCCCCTGTATAAAAATTATGAAGAGAGGTTTGAGAATTTTCCAGAGTGATTATTAGGGTGAGTGAAGTTGGCAGGGGATGGGAGATTCTGTAAGTTTATTAAAATTTGTTCCTGAGATTTCTCTTTTGTTCTAATAAGCATCTAAATAATTGCATCTAAAAGCATCTAAATATTTGACAGTTTTGAATCTAGATAATTCTGTAGTTGGGTGAAGTGGGGACATCAGCCCAAGAATCTTATTAAGGATCCTGTGAAGTTAATGTGGATGCATATTTTATAGGCCTTCAGGGGATGAGAGGATAAACAGAGTTTTCCATTTCAGGTTGAGCCTTGGGCTGGCATGCCATATCTGTATCTTTTTTCCTAGTTGGAAAACTGATTCCAGGCCCAGCACCTTGCAGAGTCTCTTGGGGGAAGACTGTTCATGTAATGTGCCAGGCTAAATAGAATGTGTCATACTTTGCACTGCTCTCCCAGGATTTTTCTTTATGTAAGTGGTAGCATATTGTAATTTTGCATTTTGACACTTATCAGTGTTGAAAACTGTTCCATGCCTAAATGCCCACATGTCATATAATTTCATTTATATTAAATGTCCAGAATTGGCAAATTCATCAAGACTGAAAGTAGGTCTCTTGGTGCCAGGGACTGGGAAGTAATGGTTGGGAGTAGTGGGAGTGCCTGCTAATGGGTTTGGAATTTTTTTTGGATAATGAAAATATTCTGGAATTAGTATGATCATTATATGACTATATGAACATACTAAAAACTATTGTACTCTACACTTAAAATTTTTACACTAAAAAAAAAAAAAAGCTGATCCATGGAAGAATGAACCAAGTTAACTAGTAGATGATTGTGGCAATATTCTTTCATTTTCATTTTAGCAGAAATTTTGCTTGATAGTCTAACTGTGGCATCTTGGGCCTTGAATGTTGTTGTAATTTGACTTGACTGTCCTGTTCCTGACCTTCACAGGGCCACGATGGGCCTCCTGGAACATTGGCGTGTTTATCTGCATTCGATGTGCTGGAATCCACAGGAATTTGGGGGTGCACATATCCAGGGTAAAATCAGTTAACCTCGACCAGTGGACTCAAGAACAGATTCAGGTACTTACACAATTGAGAGAGTTTGCTGCTCCCATATATCTATGTAAAAGTAGTTCCAGATGAGTGTCAGTCAAACTGGGCACAAAGATGAAGATAAGGGAAATATTAGTTGTTAAACATTTATGTCAAATTTTTGTACCTTAATAGTGGAACTTTTAATATTTCTATTTAAGATGCCAGGTTAAGATGCCTTTATTTTACTTATTTTAAAATATACTCTACAGTCTAGGACCCCATGTGTCCTTGAAGGCATTAAGAAGGATCTTTGGATTATTTTCTAAGACCCTTGGCATTTACATGTCTAACCTTTGTAGTTTTATGTATAGACGTTCACTTAAAAAAAAACCAAAAACCTTCTGGACTGGGAGTGCTTCCCCTGCGTTTAATCCCCAGCACTGCAAAAATAAAACAAAACAACAAAATAAAAACCATCCAAAATCATAGAATTATAGTAATATTTTATTGCTAAAATCTTGCTTACCATTAGCTTGGTGGTCTGGTAGTGACTTGAATTAATGAGTTCAGCTGGCCTAAGATCTGCATTCTTGATGTAACTTCATTATTTTTTGTTCCCTTTTTACATTGAAGTGCTTTAATTAATATAAGTTGTTATTGTTATTCTCTTCTTCTCCTCCTCCTCCTCCTCCTTGCATTTTTAATTATATCTTACTGTATTTTATGAAGGAAATTATGTATCATGGAGGTATCTGTGAATTTGAAGATTTAGAAAACTCTTAGGATTTAGCTTTCATGGCTGTTAAGGGTTCCTTTTAAAAAGCCTAATGGGAGTTGGCCATGGTGACACACACCATGTAATCCCAATAGCTCCAGACTCTGTGGCAGGAGGATCACAAGTTTGAGGCCAGCCTCAGCAAGGTAGAAGGCCCTAAGCAACTTAACAAAATCCTGTCTCACAATAAAAAATAAAAAGTGCTTGGGAAGTGTCTCTGTGGTTAAGTACCTCTGGGTTCAATCCATGGTACCCCCTATCTCCCTCCCCCCAAAAAAACCCAAGCCTAGTAGGAAACACACATTGACTTGTTAATAAAGCTGAATAGGTTAATTAATAGCATAAGCTCAGAATTGTAACACCCATTATTGCCTGCCAAGTAGACATTTTCATTGTTAGCTATGCATCTTGGAATTTCAAATAACATCTTGAATTATTACTGAATTCAATGAATCTTGGCAGACAAGTCTTCCATAATAGGTACCCATGGAGAGGGGAATCTGTGGGGGCAACTGATTGGAATTCCTAGTAGGATAGAAAGAATACTGGATTGGAAACCAGAATACACAGGTTTAAATCTTGGTTCTGTCACCCTTTAGATTGGTTCTTCAACTAAAGTATTGGATGAGAAGTTTTTCTTTCCCAATCTGACACTCCCCATTTCTACATTTTCTTTGATTGCAGTGCATGCAAGAGATGGGCAATGGAAAGGCAAACCGACTTTATGAAGCATACCTTCCTGAGACTTTTCGGCGACCTCAGATAGACCCGTATCTTTTCTGGAGCAATTTAGAAGGCTGGTGATACTTTGATGTTTGGGGAGAGTTAGACAAAACTCAAAGCCTTTGACCTGAGGAGGCCATCTCCATGTGGATTAGTTAAAGGCATGGGTTTTCTTCTCTCCTGCAATCAAGACAGAAAAAGTACATGTCTTCTTGCTGATGTTGGAATTATATGTAGTATCAGATGGGGAAGAATCAGGAATTAAAACTGCCGTGATTTCACCATGAGTTCTTCCATAAAGTGACATCTCTGCTAGTTTTTGGGTTACTGAAACTATTGTTTGATAAGAAGAATAGTTTACTATGCTCTGTTGAACCCTGGCATTCAGCAAAACTGTCATTCATTTTTATCGTGTTCTTCTGTCTTGTGTGAAAGAATTAACCTTTGTTGACCAGCTTATCAATAATGTTCTTTATCCATCTCTTCAACAGGGGACAGCACCTAGATGTAAAACCAAATCTTATGAAGGTGGTGCTTCTCAAAGTGTAGTTTGTAGAACACTTTTAGAGTTTGCTTTTTGGTGATTGTAGCTAGAACCTGTTAAATGTAGATTTGGGACCCTGTAGAAGACCCACTGATCAGGACCTGGCAATGGGGCACAAGTGTTTATATTTTTGAGGAGCACATAGTTGCTTTTGCTTGAAGTCTGTTCATCTAAGGGCTTTAAAAGAGATAATTGATTGTTTCCCCAGTATCCTAGAACAACCACAGGCCCCTCTGATGAAAGTGTGAAGGTTAATTCCACTTGCTGCTGTCATCACTTTAAAGAGAAATCATAGGCAATGATGATTCCCTGCAGTAGCCTGAAGAAGGCATAATATTTCAAGATTTTGGTCAGGGAAACTGTGTATGAGGAGGCAGGAGTTGTAGGGAAATGCAGGAGGGAAAGAGGAGAACAATACTCTGTGGGATACAGATTAACCTTTTATGTTCTTACTCTAGGATGCACTTATTTGATTCATCCTTAATAAGCTTTTTGCAGAGCTGTTGAGGGATTTATTCGAGACAAATATGAGAAGAAGAAATACATGGACCGAAGTCTGGACATCAATGCTTTTAGGGTTGGTTGTAAATCTTTCAGGTTTTATTCATAATGTGTTATTTGCTTACTAATCAGGCCGGGGAAGAATTTGACAAACTGCTGCCAAAATATTCTAAAACCATCACTTAAAAAAAGCAAAAGTAGGGCAGGGGTTTTGGCTCAGTGGTAGAGCACTTGCCTAGCAAGTGTGAGGCACTGGGTTTGATCCTCAGCACCACATTAAAAACATAAATAATATAAAGTTATTATCTTCATCTATAACTAAAAATATTTAAAAATGCAAAAGTAGAAAAAAGCCAGTTTCTGAGTAAAGACCGTTAGATATCATGGAACAAACTTTTGCCTCAGCGATGGTGAGGACAAACCACCAGTGAATTCTCTGCATCATTCTGTATTTAGAAGATATTAGTGATTCTTAGTTCCAAATTATTTCTTGAAGTGGACACCTTGGGCATAGTAGGTTAAGTAGAATAATATGCATGTACAAGTATGTGTGTATATATATCAGTATATATGGACACACATATACTTTTTTCTTCTGTAAGTGAAGTCAACAGAAGCAGGTATAATTAAATCACCAGTTTCTTTCAGTTTGACCAACATATAATTCCCCCATTACCTGCTAATGACCAGTGTGTTGGTGGACTGATGGTGAGTGGAATCTCTTCTTCTTCCCTTTCAGAAGGAGATTGACTACCAGTTGCCAAGTGCACATTCATCCAAGAAATGGTTAGGGCATGAAACAGTGTGTGATAACACATAGAAGCAAATGCAACATGATTTCTGGAAGAAGAAAATATGCCTGAATAATGAAAACTAGGGAGAAGCAATAAATATGACCATTCAGATGTTTAAACAGCCTTGACAAGATTCTATAGTAAATTCTTTTAGGAATAATTAACTGTTTCTCTAACTATAAAAATATAGTCTGAGATTCACCAGTTTTAGCACAGTTCCTATCTATCTTCTAGTTATTTATTTTAGTGGATGATAGAGTAGCTAGTGGAATCACTAAGTTTGCAAGGGGCTCTCAAAGCCCTTCTAGGTAATTAAAACTTAATTTAGTTGGTACCAGCCCCAGATTGATCTTTGGAAGCTGTGTGAAAGGGGTGTTAACTAGTAGGTGAATTTCAACACAGGCTTACTGGTAAGTACAAGGGTGTTACATGTAGTTAGGGAAAAAGTAATTCCTTCCTAACTTAATATGAAGGACTCTTACTTCACAGTCATCCAGAAAAAAGATTTGTCAGTTATCTTAACTGTTTAAGAAGGAATTAACCCAGTGAACAGCTATAGCTCGGATAGCATCATCAAAAAGGGTTTAGAACTAAAGTACACACATTTCCTTTTATTTGTAGAAAACTATGGTCTGTCTGCCAAACTCTTCATTATTCCTGAAATATAAAATCAGATGAGGTGAGAAAAGAGTATCTGAGGTAATTCAGAGGATGGAGGAGGAGGGAAGGCTTGCTGTGTGAAGACAGTCATTCAGTGTTCCTGATTACATTGCTAGCCTACCATACCCATGAAAACAAGCCTTTTTACTTATTGGATGTTTTCTCTTGGAAAGGAAATGCCTCCTGTTTACCAAAAAACTATTTCAGAATTTTTTTATTTGATGTGCTTAATTTTTATGTTCTTATTGAAGATTTTTATGCCAAGAATTTGCTAAGTGAGAACATTTAAGTTCAAGCAAAAAGAGACTGGCTTTTGAAAAGAGAACTCTGTGGTGTTTTGTTTTGTTTGTTTTTGTGGTGCTGGAGATTGAACCTTGTACATGCTTAGGCAAGTGCTCTACCACTGAGTCACGTCCTTAGCCAAGTATCTGTTTTTAATAGATAAAGCATTTTCAACATCAAGAAATATTGTGTATTAAAGTGCCATACTATATATTAAAAAAGGTGTATGTGTCATGATTATCAAATTATTTTTACAGAAAATATGAATATTAAAATGAAAAATTCACACATATTCTATTTTTTTATTTTTTTGAGACCAGAGATTGAACCCAGAGGTGCTTAACCACTGAGCCACATCCCCAGCCTTTTTTTGTATTTTATTTAGAGACAGAGTCTCACTGAGTTGCTTAGGGCCTCACTAAGTTACTGAGGCTGGCTTTGAACTCTTGAACCTCTTGCCTCAACCTCCTAAGCTGCTGGGATTACAGGTGTGTGCAACCATGCCTGGCTTATTCTCATCATCTTTATTAACGATTATCACCTTGGTGTATCTCCTTTTTTTCTGTGTAGGAGACTTAAAATCTAATATGGGAGCTAGGAATGTAGCTCAGTGGTAGAGCACTTGCCAGTATGCTCATGGTGCTGAGTTTGATCTCTAGCACCAAAAGAAAACCCAAAACTCTCCAAAAGCTAGTTATATATAA
This sequence comes from Sciurus vulgaris, assembly GCF_902686455.1. Lineage (NCBI taxonomy): Eukaryota > Metazoa > Chordata > Mammalia > Rodentia > Sciuridae > Sciurus > Sciurus vulgaris. The sequence goes on from NC_136461.1 coordinate 30,163,626, forward strand.
TGTCTCTTATTTTTATTCCACTTGACTTCTGTTATACATAACACAGCATACATTTCTATGTTACTTATTGAATATCTTTTCTTAGTGATTAGGAAAATCAGTTTCTTTTACTATTCCTTTCTGTGATATAAAGATGGCTATTTAAGTTTTTCTTTAGCATAAATAATTCTGGGATGAATATCTTAGTACAAGTAACTTTTTTCATAGTTTTGATTATTTTCTTAAGATCCATCGCAAGATATGGTATTATCTAGGTCAGATGATTTCAATACTTGTCTCTTCATACTTTTACCGATGTACTTCCAAAAGTTGTACCATTTTACACTGTCTTCTCAGCATGGTGTAAGAGTGCTAGTTTCACTTATTTTGCTCAGCACCATGCTTTCAAGTTCCATCAGTTTTCCTGAAGATGACATAATTTCATTCTTCTTTGTGACTGAATTGTATGCTTATACTGTTTTCTTTGCCCATTTATCCACTGGGATAATTCTGTAGTTCACCTATTGTGAATTTTGCTGCTCTAAACATGGGTGTGCATATAGTACTATAGTGTGCTGACTTTTAATTCTTTGGGGCACTTACCAAGGAGAGGTATTGCTGCGTTATATGGTGGTTCCATTCCTAGTCTTTTGAGGAATCTCCATATAGATTTCCATAGTGGTTGTACTAATTTACAATCCCACCAACACTGTATAAGTGTTCCTTTTCCCCCACATCCTCTCCAGCATTTATTATTATTTGTATTCTTTTGCTTTTGGGGATTGAACCCAGGGGTGCTTAACCACCAAGCCACATCCCCAGACCTTTATATATATATATATATATTTTTATATTAAATATATTTATATTAAATATATATATATATATATTTTATTAGAGACAGGGTCTCACTGAGTTGCTCAGGACCTTGCTAAGTTGCTGAGGCTGGGTTTGAACTCGAAATCCTCCTGCCTTAGCCTCCTGAGTTGCTGGGATTATAGGTATATGCCACTGCGCCCAGCTTATTATTTGTATTCTTGACAAACATGCTTGTATTCTTTTTTTTAAATATTTTTTTTAGTTGTAGATGGATGTAATACCTTTATTTTATTTACATTTTTATGTGGTACTGAGTATCAAACCCAGTGCCTCACACATGGTAGGCAAGTCCTCTACCGCTGAGCCACAACCCCAGCCCAACATGCCTGTATTCTTAAGGTTACTTTGTGGTTCTCTTTTCCAGTTAGGTGTTTATTTGATGTTAAAATGTGACCAGTAACTTTATAATTTGTGAAAGTATTATGAAGTTGCCTCTGAAAGTAACAAAAACTGAGAGGCTTCCTAATATTTTATTTTTGACATGCTTTTTGGTTCTATACAGGCAACTCATGCAGGACACCCTAATGAAGATACTATAGTCTTTTTTTTTTTTTTTTTTCTTTTTTCTTTAGAATTCCCTAATTCTTTCATTAGGGACTTTTGGTGTCCTTTGTGAACATTTAGGATTATAGTTTATTGAATCATTAGTCACCATGGGGCTTGTGTTCTTTGTCTTGTCAAATCTTTCTAGAAAGAGAAGGATGACAAGTGGAAAAGAGGAAGTGAACCAGCTCCAGAGAAAAAAATGGAACCTGTTGTTTTTGAGAAAGTGAAAATGGTAAGTGGGAAAGTCTTTGCCCTATGTGAATGGTCAAGTGTGTGTTTATATATGGAGGGAGGGGCCTCATGGCAGGCAGGTGGGTTTGATACCATATTGCACCTTTGTACCTGGAGTAAGGGGCTTCACATTTAGATCAGATCACCTGCTGCCATTTCTGCTTCTTGCCCATTGCCTGTTGTTGCCTGAAGTGTTCTCTTTGAAGCTAGATGGAAGCTTGGAAACTGCATCTGTCTCACCTGAGCACAAGCCATGTTCCATGCTAGAATGACATGGCTGCATGGCAGCTTCTGAGCAGATGCTAACTCCATAGTAGTCCTTGTTAGACCTCATGCGCTTCATTTTCCTTTTGCAGTTAGGAACAGGCCAGAAGTTAGGGTGCACTAATTTCCTTTTCCACATGACTACTGTGGCTCTAGTAGTAGATGCTCTGAATATAAGAGCTTGGAATCTTGGGAGAGAGGACTTTTTACTATTGGGTAAGGAAGACTCCTTTATCACAATTGTGAATCGCACTGTCTGGACAGACAGTCATTAGTGATGATGGCACAGTGAATTAAGTCATCTTTAAACTAATCTCCCTTTAGTGTTAAACAGTTTTTTAACCACTGGAAAATTTGTTGTACAATCAGTAGCTACCTTTATCCTTGATTTTTCCTGGGACCTAAAACTGCTATTTCTGTTAGAACCCTTGGTCAATGGTTGTCTTGGTTTCAGAAGCTAACCAAGCACAGACAATTCTTTATTTTAACTTCAGGTTTGGCTTATGTACTCAAGTTTCCCAGCACTTCTTGAGTTTTGTTTCTTTGAATAATAGCAACTGTACCACAAGAATACCTATGACTTTATAGTGGAGAGAGGAAAAACAGAGTTCAAAAACACCTGCTGATTTCTTTTTATAACATATTTTTACTTTAGCCACAGAAAAAAGAAGATTCACAGCTACCTCGGAAAAGTTCGCCGAAATCCACGGCGCCTGTCATGGATTTGTTGGGCCTTGGTAAGAGTTAGACTTGCCAGCTCCCACATTCTTACATATTTTGATGAATTCTATTACTGACCCTGGGAAGACTGGGACTCTCATTTGTGTCTTCTTCACTAAGATTGTTCTCTCCTCTTTTTCCTGTTATGTTTTATAGTTGAACCATTGCTGTAAGGGTTTAGTAGGACATTTTTCAGAGCAAAAATACAGTGTAGTGGTTAAGAGCATGGTTTTAAAGATAAGTCCCAACTGTGTCACTTGATATATATGTGACCTGGAGTAATTATCTCTGAATATTAGTTTCCTAATCTGGCCCTAAGGATGGTTAAGTTTCTACTTCGAAGGTGTTGTTGGAAGGATTAAGTGGTATAATGCCTCTGAAGCTCTTAGTGCTATTTTGACACATACTAAATGCTATTATGTGTTTGTAGTTCCACCTAACAGCAACTTTGACCTTTTTGCCACCTCCCTGTACTCTACTTCCTGCCTTCACCCGTGGTTTTTCAGGTGCAACCAATTTCTGAGATGGCCTGTTACTCTGTGGTCCTTCTTCCCTCGAAATATTGATTTAGTGATTTTGCCCCTTTCAGAAAGAAAACCTGTTCCCCAACCTCTCACCACATTGATGGTTGTACTTAAACAAAGTCCTCTACTGTTGACTTAGGTTATTGGCTGCTTAGGCTTCTAATTTCTTTACCTTTTATTTTTCTCTGAAAATGAATCCTATATACTGTTTCTTCAAATTGCCAGGATAGAGCCAGCCAGCCCCCCAGTGGTGGTGCTGATAAAGCAATCAGGCCTGAGGTTCTGCTGCCTATGCTTATTAGTCTATCCCAGAGCTTTCTTGGGAATGTGGGGTGAGGCCTCCTCTGAGAAGGCCTATCTAAGTTAACTGAAGACTAGACTTCTAGGTCCATGACAGACCTTATAGGCCTTTTCTTTCTACTTGTTGTCTGGAACAGAAGGAAGGTGTAAGCAGTGTTACATTTTGACTTTGATCTCTGTTTCTAGATGCTCCTGTGGCCTGCTCCATTACAAATAGTAAGACCAGCAATACACTAGAGAAGGATTTAGATCTTTTGGCCTCTGTTCCATCCCCATCTTCGGTTTCCAGAAAGGTGAGTCTTTAGGATTCTCAGGATAAAAGGATATTCCAGAAAGGGTGATAACTAAATCATGGAACCAAGCCATAATTCTTGGTGGAATTTGGTTTTCTTGATTCTTCCCTTGACACTGTATCATCTCTGTCACAGTCTAAGCTCACTGTTTATACTATTTTGTCTTCTACCTCACAAGGGTGGCACTTTGAGTGAACTTCTATCAAAGGTCTGTCAGGTCGTAAAGGCTAATAATTTAAGTCAGCTCTTCAACCGAGTTCCCGCTAGGGTGTTGTGGACATGTTAATGGCTGCCATTTATGGAATGCCTTCTGTGTATGAGGAATAACCAGGAGTTTGATATATCTCATTTTTATATATTCCATTAATAATTTCAATCCTTCACCAGAAGCCCACAAAATGGATAATTTACAGATGAGCAAACATTAGTTCAGGAAAGTTATGTGACCAGTCTTTGGCTGTACAATGAGTGAATGTCTGCATGGCTCTAAACCCAGTTCTCTGTGCTACATCATTTGTGGATTTTTTTCCCCCCTACTAATCATTTGGCTTTTCTGAATAATGCAGAATTAAAACAGAGCTTAGCTATTATGTATATTCACATATTTTTATGGTAAAAATGTCTGATGTGAGCCGTGAATTCTTTTTATTTGCAGTACTGGGGATTGAACCCAGGGCCTCACATACGTTAAGCAAGTGTTCTACCAGTAATCCACACACATTCCCAGCCCTGTTTAAATATTTTTTTTTTTTTGGTAGGGGTGGGCATTAAGGATTGAATCAGAGGTCATTTACCACTGAGCCACATACCCAGTCCTTTGTCATTTTTTTTATTTTGAGACAGGGTCTCACTAAGTTGCTTAGGGACTTGCTAAGTTGCTGTGGCAGGCCTCGAACTTACAATCTTCTTGCCTTAGCCTCCTGGGTTGCTAAGATTACAGGTACGTGCCACTGTGCTGGGTTCCTTTTTAAATTTTATTTTGAGACAGGATCTCAGTATGTTATGCAGGCTGGTCTCAAACTTGTGATCCTCCTGCCTTAGCCCTCCAAGCATCTGGGATTATAGAGGTGCACCACTACACCTAGATAAACCATAAATTTTTTAAAAAAATGTTTTTCTTTCTTCTTGGTTGTAGATGGATACAATACCTTTATTTTATTATTTATTTTTACGTGGTGCTGAGGATCAAGCCTAGTGCCTCACATGTGCTAGGCAAGTGTTCTACCACTGAGCTCCACCCCCAGCCTGAACCATGAATTCTTATTGCAAATGATAGAGGCAGCACAAAGTGAAGAAGGTCCTTAAAGAGACCCCCATGAAGACTATTCCACTTCTCCCCCTACCCTCTGTGCTCTAAGGTTGTAGGTTCCATGCCAACTGCTGGGAGTGCTGGATCGGTTCCTGAAAATCTGAACCTGTTTCCGGAGCCAGGGAGCAAATCAGAAGAAATAGGCAAGAAACAACTCTCTAAGGACTCCATCCTCTCACTGTATGGATCCCAAACGCCTCAAATGCCTGCCCAAGGTAGTGTCCATGGAGTTACAGAGAGACATGGGGTACAAGAGACGGGAGGATATACATGCAGGAGTTTTGTGTTGTGATGGGGGGCATTTGCTTTGGGGACTGGGGCATCATACAGGAAACAAGCCTGAACCTGACATTACTGGTGAAGGCACAGAGTATTAGCAGACATATTAATATAACTCATATTTCTGTGGGGTCTGGTGTCACACCTCTGTGAAGTCTGAATCAAGACCTCTAAAAGAGAAGTGGCCAGGTCAGCGCCCCATTGGTAAACCATAGCAAATCTTGTAGAGAATCTCTCTAACTGCTTTTCTATGTAAAACAGCATTCTGAGTTGAGTAGTAGTTTTTTGAAAATTCTAACTGGAAAAGAGTAGCTAGTGAGAGTTTAGGTTAACTTTGTGTCCTTTCCTCTTTAATAGATGTGTGTTTTCTTGGCAGCAATGTTCATGGCTCCTGCTCAGATGGCATATCCCACAGCCTACCCCAGCTTCCCTGGGGTTACACCTCCTAACAGCATCATGGGGAGCATGATGCCCCCACCAGTAGGCATGGTAGCTCAGCCTGGAGCTTCTGGAATGGTTGCCCCCATGGCCATGCCTGCAGGCTATATGGGTGGCATGCAGGCATCAATGATGGGTGTGCCGAATGGAATGATGACCACCCAGCAGGCTGGCTACATGGCAGGGATGGCAGCTATGCCCCAGACTATGTATGGGGTTCAGCCAGCTCAGCAGCTGCAGTGGAACCTCACTCAGGTGAGCTGCCGCATTTAATCTGATATTAGACTTCTGAGCCTTCCTCAAGCCTATTTTACTTTGCACCTTTCCCTTACCCCTTGAATCCTTTCCATGTAAGTGAGATAATGCCAGAGAGACATTCTTAGATTTGCCTTTTTTTTTCTAGGCCTACCTAGAGTCAGGTTTCCTAAGTTCTTATTTCCTGTAAAATAAGGGTAACTGTCTAAATCTGAGTCTACCCCATCTCAAAAACAAAACCAGAAAGACTTACACAGACAAGACAATACAGAAATAAAAATACCTGTAGCCCATGGCTACCATTATTACAGGCTTCAAATGACATGACATTAGCATAGAACACCCAAATCCAGCAGAGTCGGCATCATAGAGGAGATTGCAGAAAGCGGAGAGGAAGTAGGGGCCTAAAGTGACAGAGGACAGACAAAATCACCCCCCAGAGGAGAAAGACCTACCCTGATGGAGACATACTGAGAACAGTTCTGAGGGAGAATTGAAAATAAGGAATTTGAAATACATAAGATTATAGGTTGCAGCCTTGGAAAAGAATTACATAGCCGGGAGATAGGCATGACTTAGAAGAAGGAGGAACTCTTTGGAGACCTGACAGTGAAAGGAAAGAAACAAATTTGAAGTGAAAAAGATAATTACAAAATCAGAAGATATTATCCTTCTTCCCAAAATGATTATTTCACTAATTAACAGAAGAGGGTGCTCTCGAACTCAGAAACCTAGTAAGCTTTCCTAAATCCTCATACCTGTCTATATTATTGATGATTTGGAAAAATAAAGCACTAAAAAATAAACAGAACATGACAGATGACATTTAGTCAAAACTATTATGAGAAGAAAATAGAAAATGAAACTCAAAACATTTCAGGTAATGAAAATTCTCTCTTAAAAAAGTCATTAAGATAAGCAGAATTAATAGTTAAAATGGCCATGCTACCAGAAGCAATGTACAGATTCATTGCAATCCCTATCAAATTACCAATGACATTCTTCACAGAGCTAGAATAAAACAGCCCTTAAATTCATTTGGAAGATTAAAAGACCTAGGATAACCAAAGCAATTCTATAAACAAAAAAGCAATGCTGGAGGCATCACAATATCTGGCTTCAAATTATGCTACAGAGCAATAGTAACAAAAACTGCATGGTCCTGGCATAAAAACAGACACACAGACCAATGGTACAGAATAGAAGACCCAAAGACAAACCCACAGATCTACAGTCAACTGATTCTTGACAAAGGTGCCAAAAACATACATTGGAGAAAAGACAGTCCTTTTTACAATAGTGCTGGGGAAACTAGTTATCTATATTATAGAAGAATGAAACTAGACCTTCATCTCTCACCCTGCACCAAATCAACTCAAAATGCCTCAAACTTAGGAATTAGATCAGAAGCAACTCGTAGGGGCAAAAAAGAAACATAGAGTTAAATGTAAGTATAGGCAATGACTTTCTCGGTAGGATTCCTAAAACTCAGGAAATAATGCCAAGAGTTAATAAATGAGATAGCATCAAATTAAAAAGCTTCTGCACAGCAAAGGAAACAATTAGGAATATGAAGAGAGAACCTACAGAATGGGAGAAAATTTTTGCTAGCTACTTTTCTGACAGATGATTAATATCTAGAATATATAAAGAACTCAAAAAACTTTACACCAGAAAAATCAAATAAACCCAAATAATAAATGGGCAAATGAATTAAACACACACTTCTCAAAAGAAGAATACAAATGACCAACAAATATATGAAAAAGTGTTCAGCATCTTCTTTAGAAATTAGGGAAATGCAAATCAAAACTACACTGAGATTTCATTTCACACCAGTTAGAATGGCAGTCGTCAAGAATACAAATAATAGGGCTGGGGTTATGAGTTAGTGGTAGAGCACTTTCCTAGCACATGTGAGGCACTGGGTTCAATCCTCAGCACCACATAAAAATAAAACAAAGTTACAAAAAGAAAAAAAGAATACAAATAAATACTGGAGAGGATGTGGAGAAAAAGAAAAACTTTTTTACACTGTTGGTGGAATTATAAATTAGTACAACCACTATGGAAATCAGTATGGAGGTTCCTCAAAAGACTAGGCCTTTTGAGGAACCACCATATGACCCACCACTCCTCAGTATTTATCCTAAAGAATTAAAGTCATCATACTACAGTGATATGTGCATGCTCATGTTTTCAGCAGCACAACTCACAGTAGCCAAGCTATGAAACCAGCCTAGTGTCTATCATTAGCTGAATGAGTAAAGAAAATGTGGTATATATAAACAATTAAATTTTATTCAGCCATAAAGAAAAATGAAATTATGTCTTTTGCAGGAAAAGGGATGGAACTAGAGACCATTACATTAAGCAAAATAAGTCAAACTCAGAAGCTCAAGGGACATATGTTTTCCTCTCATGTGGAAGCTAGAAAGGAAAAAGGAAAAAAAAAAAAAAATGGTAGGGGTAGATCTCGTGAAAATCAAAGGGAAATCAGTAGAGGAAAGGAACCAAGGGGGTGGAAGTCAGGGAGGGAGTGGGGAAGTGCTGGGGAGTGATATTGACCAAATTATATTGTTATATTGTGTGCATGCATAAGTATGTAACAACAAATCTCATTATTATGTACAACTATAATGTACCAATAAAAATGTGGGGGAAAAAATAAATGCAAAAAAAAATCCATAATTTCATTTAAATAAAGTATCAACTCTTTTTAATGCAAAAAAAGTCATTAAGCAGAATAAAACTGTTAAACAGTTCACCAGCCTGAAGAGAATGTCCTTAAACATTTGCAGGTAAGACAAAACAGCTTGAATTGGAAGTTCAAAAACTTAGAACCAAAATAGATAAACAGAAGTTTTGAAATGAAAGTTTACTGAACTCAGGAAAGAAATCAAAGAAAAATATAAAGTTATCTTAGAAATAAAGAAATTGAATAGATTCAGCTGCAAATACATTTGACATTGAAGAAAGATATGAAACAGCTAGGAGAATGAAAACTCATTGTAGGAAGGAGTTTGAAAAGAATCAGAGAAAGTAATACAGAAAGTAAGCCAAGAGAAAGCAGTATGGAGATTCCTTAGAAAACTTGGAATGGACCTACCATTTGACCCAGCTATCCCACTCCTCGGCCTATACCCAAAGGACTTAAAATCAGCATACTACAGAGATACAGCCACATCAATGTTCGTAGCTGCTCAATTCACAATAACCAGACTATGGAACCAACCTAAATGCCCTTCAATTGATGAATGGATAAAGAAACTGTGGTATATATATATATACAATGGAATATTACTCAGCCATAAAGAATAATAAAATTAAGGCATTTGCAGGCAAATGGATGAAATTGGAGAATATCATGCTAAGTGAGATAAGCCAATCTAAAAAATCCAAAAGACGAATGATCTCACTGATAAGTGGATGATGACACGTAATGGAGGGTGGGAGGGGGGCAAGAAGGGAGGAAGGAGGGACTATATAGAGGGAAAAGAGAGGTGGGAGGGGTGGGGGGAAAGGAAAAAAATAACGGAATGAATCAAACATCATTACTCTATGTAAATGTATGAATATGCAAATGGTATGCTGTTACTCCATGTACAAACTGAAACAACATGTATCCCATTTGTTTAAAATAAAAATAAATTAAAAAAAAAAAAAGAAAGTAAGCCAAGAAAGCCTAACATCACAGCCTTTTGCACTAACTGGCTGCATGCCCACAGCCTAGACTGAAAGTCTCCTCTCTCCCTTCCAGATGACCCAGCAGATGGCTGGGATGAACTTCTATGGAGCCAACGGCATGATGAACTATGGACAGTCAATGAGCGGTGGAAATGGACAGGCAGCAAACCAGACTCTGAGTCCTCAGATGTGGAAATAAAAACAAAATACCTGTATGGCTGCCACTTTCCTTAGCCTTTGCTCTCCCCCCTTTCTCTTCTTTCCTCACTTCTCCTCCCCTCCATCCCCTTTTCCTACCTCTATTTGATTTAGAAATTGCTCAATAAGTCATTTGGGGTTTGGCATCCTGCCCAACCCATCCACTTTCCAAACACATAGACCTCTCTGTTGCTTTATGTTGTTCATGTCCCCTAGCCATTCTGACTTCCTCTCCAGCCACAGCCCCTATCTTTCCTGGCACCAGCACCTTAGAAATTGTTGGCAGAAGGCACTTGAACCACAGGGAAAATGTGCACACCTTTCAGTACCTTCCCTCAAGGTTGAACCTCTTTTCAGACCCTTGGAAAGGTCTGTGGCATTGTGCATTAGGCAAAGGGGAGGGTGTAGAGATTCTTCTATATGTGTTAATAAGCTATTTCTAAGTGTTTAAAGTTTTGCTTTAAGAGAGGTATCATGTTCCCACACTTTATGGGAACGAAAAAGTCCTGCAATCAAATTAAAGACTTGTTGGGTCTTGGATCAGGTTGACCCTAGCCCTGGGGTGAGGCAAGCCCCTTCCTGTGTGGATGAGCAAAAATATTACTCCACTTTGCCCTGAGTTGCTTTCTGGATCTGGGGCTTCAGGACTCGCTGCTTCAGTCAGCCTCAATTAGCACCAAAGACTTTATGAAGGTCCCATACGGATGAACATTCCTGCCACCTCCTCCCTGCCATCAGCAAGATCTGTTTCCCTGGCTGGAGGACCAGCCCCACTGTGGGGATGCAGAGCTTTATCCGTGCACTGCTTGTGTGTGTACATGTGGATATCGCCTCCCACCCTCTCCCTATCTGCTCTGGGCATTTTTTGTTTGTTTGTTTTTAGTTTGAGGTGTATAACAGAGAGGAGTTAATTTATCAACAGTCTAAAACTGTTGCCAGTTTTTCTTATATTTTAAAAAAATTGCTATCCCATCAACAGCTCCCTATCTCCTTTCCCTTCTCCAATCCGCCAATCACTTTTTCATGCCCGCGTATCCAGGTGTTTTATTTGCCCACCCATTTCCAGGTGTGTGAGGCAGAGAGCCTGGCCAGCTTTCCTCTCAGCCATTGTTTGCCCCACTTGAAAATTCAAACAAGAAAACTTTGCTTAAAAGATTTCATGTGTGGGAACCACAATGCCTGGTTGCCTTTCTCCTGTGTATGTGTAAATTCCTTAATAAATATTGCAGGGAAGGACTGTTTGCTTGATTGTTACTGTGTGTCACTCTTGGAGGAGGGTGAGGTCCACATAGATTTTCTACTTTCCAGCGGCAGTTCATTCCTTCACTTCTTGTATTTTAAAGAACTCTGTACTTGCCCAGGCTCGAGCAGTCAGAAAGGGGGCCTCTCTCCAGTGGTACAAAAAATTGTGAGCTAAAAGAACAGCTGAGATTGTGAGCTCTGCACCTGATAGGGTCACAGAACATCAGGACTAGGAGCATGTTTCCCCCTACAGATGGAGAAGCTGAGACCCAGAGAGAGGAAGTGGTTGGCCAGGGGTCTGCCAGAAAACCATTGGAGAGCCTGCTAAAAAATTGGGCCTTCCAGACCTTTGTTCTTTCCCTATTCCTGGGTGATTAAATGGCAAGGTGAAATTCCTCCCTGCCAAGGGAGCAGTAGCCTTGCCTGGTAAAGATAATCTAGCCCTCTCTAAACTGTCAGAACAAGGAGGGACTGAACTTCTGAACCAGTGACAGGCTTTAGAGACAAAATACTCACCCTGTGGTTTACAACTGTAATCCCAGCAGCTAGAGAGACTGAGACAGGAGGATTGAGAGTTCAAAGCCAACCTCAGCAATTTATCAGGACTTGAACAACTTAGCAAGACCCTGTCTCAAAATAAAAAATAAAAAGGGCTGGGTATGTGGCTCAGTAGTTAAGCACTCCTGGGTTCAATCCCCAGTACCAAAACAACAGCAACAAAAAGCCACTCATCCTGTGGTGGTATGGAATCAGTAAGCAAATTGTCTGTGATCCATTTCCTCCTCTAATTGACTCCCTTTCTGCTCTCAGCACAATGAGTGAGCTATCCCTTCCTCTCCTCTTGTTTGAGTACACTTTTATTTATTTACTTTTGGTACTGAGGATTGAACCGGGGTGCTTAACCACTGAGGCCACATCCCCAGTCCTGTTTATTTTTTATTTTGAGACAGGGTCTTACTAAGTTGCTTAGGGCCCATTAAGTTGCTGAGGCTGACCTCAAACTTATAATCCTCCTGCCTTATCTTCCAAGTTATAGGGATTGCAGGTGTATGCCACCGTGTCCAGTTTGAGTACACTTTTTGAGTGCTTACAGATATAAGCAGTAGTATAGAGCAGTGGCTAAGAAAGCTCAGAATCAGTCTACCAGCACTTATATCCCTTTCTTTGGGATCCTAGCAAACTATTAAACCTCTGGGTCTCAATGCTAAATGGAACTGATGATAATATTTAAGATAAAAAAGAATTAATCCCTGTGGTGCCTTTAACACATTGCTGGCCCTTAGTAATACTCAGATATTAGCAAGTACTTCGTGCCAGACCTATGTTAGGCATTAATTCATTCAACAAATGATTAGTGCTTACAATATGCAAAACACTGTCCTGGACTCTGGAGATAAAAGCAATAAATAAAAATAACCCAATCGCATGGGCTAGTGTGTTAGGAAAGATGGACAACAAATAAGTAAATCAATTTTATTCAGAGAACGCATGCATGGGGATTATTTGGTTGGAGTAGACAGGAGGAAGTTATATTTGAACTGAGACCTGAATAAGGAGTTAGTGACTGGGAATCTGGGAAAAAGAGCAGGAATAAATGTGAACATGTGTGTCACAAATTGGAGGCATAGGTTGGGAGCCATCAGGGTATGGGATGGTATGTAAAGCCACTAAAGCAGATGCATTTGCCTCTAAAATGGCATGAAGAGAAAAGGACTGAGTCAGAGGCCCACCCATCAACTTTTTCTCTGATATACAGATGCCAATTCAACAGGGGGGGGAAAGAATAGAGGTATTTTGGACTAGACGGAGGGGATCGAGGGGAGGGGAGGGGGGAATAGGAGTAGGAAAGATAGAATGAATCAGACATTATGTACATGCATGATTACATGACCTGTGTAACTCTACATCACGTACAGACGAATGAGAAGTTATACTCCATTTATGTATGTATATGTCAGAATGCATTCTACTGTCATGTATAACTAAAAAAAAGAAAAACAAACTGAATATGGCATAGCCCCTGCTCTTAAGAAGCTCTTGGTCTCATGAAGCCACAAATATATAATTACTTTTATACAGTGGGTTATGGGAGCTAAGGGGGGACAGCAGTTAGGGAAACCTTAAGAACTATGCCACTTGAGCTAAGTGAATGTGTTTTTGTTTTTATTTATTTTATTTATTTGTTTATTATTTATTTTGGTACTGGTAATCAAACCTGGGGCCTCTGAAGTCCTTTTAATTTTATTTTGAGACAGGGTCTTGCTAAATTGCTGAGGCTGCCCTCGAACTTGGCAATCCTCCTGCCTCAACCTCTGGAATAGCTGGGATTATAGGTGTGCACCACCGTGCCCAACTCAACTTGAGTGTTAAAGGGAGAAGGAATGGTTAACCAGTGTGGGTGAGGAGAAGAGTATTCCAGACAGTACCACGTGAACAAAGAAAGAACTCCAAGAACATAGACCATTTGGGGGAGCAAAGCAATTTAGTAATTTCTATGTAAATCTGTGATGTAAGGTAAGACAGGTAGAGTTGGGTCAAATCATGGGGTACTTCCTAGACCCTATGAAGGCATTTAACCTGAGGTATGAACAGTGAGGTGACATGGTCAGATCTGAGTTCTAAATAGCTCACTCTTGCACTCCTGTGAACAATGTATTTGAGAAAAGTAGACCAAAGCTAGGAAACCAGAGATGGTGGTAGCTAAACTAGGGCCATGGTAGTGGGGGTAGGGAAGAATGAAGTGACTTACAGCAGCGACGCCTGACAGATTTGGGGCACATGAGATTCTTCTAGGCATTCCTTAGAAATGCTAAAATAATACTGGTGAGAACACATAATATCACCTCTTGGATCTAGAATATAATATCTACATAAAAAGGGCTCTGGAAAAGTCCTGTGATGAAGACAAAATTTTTTCATGGTTTTCTAGCATTTACCAACATTTATTTTGTCATGGAATCCATTTTTCTGAAATATCTACTAATAGAATACTATTTGAGGAAAGCAACCAGAAAAATACTGTAAGAGGTGAAGTTGGAATGTCTTAGTAAGGGGTGAGATGTAGGATGGGGAAAGAGGAAGAATCAAAGAAACCTGAGTGAAAGAATTTATAGGAGTAGAAAGAGGTTTGGTTTTAGGCATGCTGAATTTGAGTTAAAGAATTGGATTTAGAATCTGAGCTTCATGGAAAGAGGTTTGGCCAGAGGAATTAATTTGGGAGATAACCCCATCGAGGTGGTAACTGATACCATGGGAGTAGATGGGATCAGAGAAAATGAATTTGTAAAATAAAAGCAGAATCTTGGGGATAAGATTTATTTTTAGTAGGAGTTAAGGAGGAACGACTCAAAAAGGAGAGAAGGTAGAGTGGGGATGAATAGGAACAGTCAGTCATGGGAAACAAAACAAACTTCAAGTATAATGTCCAAGAACCCTAGGAACTACAATATCTAAAAGTACTTCTATACTAGAAGGAGATGTGATGTGATAAATGTCAAATCATCAAGGACATTCCATGAGACAGAATTGGTGAAAGAGTGATTGAACTCAGCATCTGGAAACTTCTGCAAAAGTAGTTTAAATGGAGTTGTAGGGCCAGACACCAGTTTATGGTAGGCCAAAGACTGTATTGAAGCAATTGAAAAGGTAGAGGAAAAGGGGTCTATTAAATAAAATGGTAAGATTTTAAGAGTTGCTCATAAGAATAGAAACTGTGTAAATTCCAAACCAATAAAGAGGAAAACATTGGAATAATAAAATTTAAAAAATACTGTCTGCCTTCCCCCAAGACAAAGATGAGGTAAGAACAAATTTTTAAGAAGCTCAGAAAAATGTAGCAATTAAAATTAAAAAGCAAAGTGTTTAAAACAAATTAAATACATAAAAATTTATGGGCTGAAGTTGTAACTCAGTGGTAAAGTGCTTGCCTGGTATGTGTGAGGCCTTGGGTTTGATTTTCAGCACCACATATAAAAATTAAAAATAAAAAGATTCACTGACAACTAAATAAAAACTTTTTAAAAATTAAAAAGTACACAAAAATTTAAAAATATAAATGGAATAAATACAACTAAAATATTGAGATTGTCAGATGGACCTTTAAAATCTACTGCTGCCATCTTAGACCTTCCTTCTAGGATCAGTCCTTCACCTGAAGTTCTATCTGCCTTTTTAAAGTTGCTTTAGTGAAGGTCTCTTTGAGTCTTGCCTGAAACATAAGCACAGGAAAATGTTAAAAGGAATGAGATGAGCAAGATCAGGCAAATACTAATCCAAAGTAAATAGGGATCATTTATATTTAAATCACCATATATATTTGCAAATAAACTTCAAGGCAGAAAGAGTTATTAGAAACAGGATCAATAATTGAAGGAAAATAGAGGAATTCTGAATAAGCATTTTTAAGTCTCAAATAAAACAAAAACTTCTAGAACTTCAGGGAAACATAATGAATGAATACAAAAGTTTCAACAGACTCTTTTGGTGGAAACTGATAAGCTGATTCTAAAATATATATGGGAAATCAAAGAATCTAGAATAGTCATGACAATCTTGGAAAAAGGACAAGCCGGGCATGGTGGCACAGACCTGTAATCCCAGCTACTGGGAGGCTGAGGCAAGAGAATCACAAGTTCAAGGCCAGTCTGGGTCACTTAGTGAGATCCTCTCAAAATAAAGATAAAAACGGCTGGGGATGTGACTCAGTGGTTAAACACTCCTGGGTTCAATCCCTGGTACTAAAAAAAAAAAAAAAAAAAAAAAAAATGGAATTCAGGGGACAGATACCAAATATGTCATCCCTTTTCCCAACTTATTTCTGGAAAGATTCTGAAGACATTCCCTTTACCAAAGTCCTGAGTCATACTTTGTTACAAAAATATTTGACTCATTAAAACATGATTTAGTAAATGGTCTCTGTAGATTAAGAATACTGGGGGCTGGGGTTGTGGCTCAGTGGTAGAACGCTTGCCTAGCATGTGTGAGGCACTGGATTTGAGTCTCAGTACCATATATAAATAAATGAATAAAACAAAGGTCTATCAACATCTGAACAATATTTTAAAAAAAGAATACTGATGTTTATTTCTTATTTTCAGTGGAATTGTGATGTTTCCAATAATAACTTTTAACAATGATCCACCTTCAATTTATGGTATTTGGAATAGATACCAAGATCTTCGGAGGTAGTTAATTGGGGATAGAATCCCAGATAAATGGCACATCACCAAAGACCTACTTCATCTATGTTACAAATTTCTCCAGATTTGGAGAAAGATGTTATCAAGGTAGAAATGCAGCCCTGCATTATAGTGCTACATCTGAGCTAGTTGATGGCTTCAGAGCCTACTGAATAAAGGTACCTGGCCAGGTATCCTGAGGAAGAGTTTATGCCTACTCTTCCCCAGAGGGACTGTTATCATTTTATCTAGGTAACTCTGCAGGGGGAAAACTACACAAACATCTGGGAAGTAAGTTAGCTCTTACCAGTTCCTGGATACCTGTAATGTCATTGTCCATTTGTCTAATGGGACCATATGGGGACCAGGTAATGATGGAGTTTTGACCTAAATCAGCCTCTTTATTGGCTGAGTTGAACTTTTAACCTCTCTGACAGTACTTCCAAACGTACCTGAGGGTCTAGTTAGAAATTATGCCCTTAGTAAGTGACAAAATCCCACACTGGTTTGCTCACCTGTGAAGTAAGGACTGTGAAGAAAGAGAAGCAGAAATTCCTAGAGCTCTTCCTCACCAGAATAACAAATCATGGCAGCACTACTCCTCTGGGAGAGTTGCAGAGGTTGAAAAGACAGATGTGCAGATACAGTAGTGGTGATTGCTATCACATGTCTATTTAATTTGTTGGGCTAGCTGGTGCAGAAGAAGGGAGTGTTTGGAAGAATGATGGTAGATTATTTTAAGTTTTTCTGGTGGGGATACCCATTGCACTTTCTGTTCTAAAAGTAATTTCTTTCTTTTTTTTTTCTTTTTCTTTTTGTGGTGCTGGGGAGTGAACCCAGGGCCTTGTGCATGTGAGGCAAGCACTCCACCAACTGAGATATATCCCCAGCCTGCAGTTTCTGTTCTAAAAGTAATTTCCTATTGAATTAAATCAGGATAGTGGCTGACACCTGATACACAGCTACTAACATAACAGTTTGGGAGGGGAGAAAAAACTATCAGAGGCAGTTATCTTCTACATGGTACAACAGCAGTATGAGTTACTATTCCATCTGGTAAATATGTCACTTCTTAAATCTCTACCATCATTTAGGAGGATTTGACTGTCTTCTTATTCTGAGATATTGCATTTTCCAAAGATGACATCAACATATATCCCATTCCTCACACTTATCTAAGGATGTGACATTGCTAATTTTCCTTTGGAATCTGGGGTCTATTTTCTCTCCTCTTGAACATGAGTGGACTTTTAGCACCATATTGACAGCAGCTATCACACTATATGATCCTGAGAGAAGGTTATAAAAAGGCAACATGGCTTCTTTGGACTTTTCTCTTGGGTCTCTTAAACTTTCAGTCAAGTTACCATATTTTGAGGAAGCCCAGGCCACACAGAGAGGTCATTTTGTGTGTTCTGGTCAACAGACCCAGCAAAGCCCTGTATATGGTAGTGAATAATCCTTCAGATGACTGCAACTCTTTGCCTTCAAGTCTTCCAGGTACGCCCCCCAACATCACGGAGCAAGGACATGTGGTCTGCACTGTGCCCTGTCAAATTCCTGACTCATGGAAACAGAGAGAGAATAAATGATTACTGATGTTTTAATCAAGCAGTAATAGACAACCTATTATGTAATCTCTAAGGACTTGTCATGTCAGTGAATTATTGGAGACATATTGGGATAACATTAAAGCTAGAAACAAATTGCTGAACGTTTTACCCTATTAAAAAAAGAGTACAGTATTTATTCTTGGTGGATTTGTGATGCACATGTGTTGTATTTGGATGTGTTATCTTAACCAATTTTAGGGATAATCTGAAAAACTACCTGCTTTGTGTATAGCCCAGAATGATAGAAGAGTCTTCCTGTTCAGGCAACTCCGCCCTCAACCCTATGATTCAGTAGATCAATAGCAGATTAGACACTGGAGAATCTCAAGATACAAGACAAGAAACACAAGGGAGACAACTGTGATTTTTGAAGTGTTTCCTTTGGCAAGTAACTACTTCCCCACTTGACCCTGGTGGGGATTGAAACCCAGGTCATGAGAACATTGTTGTTCTGGAACCAGAGCTTCCCATAATAAATTGGGTAGTGATGTTCCTGGTTCCTGGTCCCTTGTCCATGTCCTTGATGGGGGGACCCCTAATAAAAGTGCTATAGTTTGGGCCTTAAGTGCCCCCAAAGTCTGTATGTTAAAGGATTGGTCCTCAGAGTGACACTATTGGGGGTGATGCCCTCAAAGTTGATTATGGGACCCAGCCCTTCTTTCCAAATGAGGACTGGACCCTCCAAAATTGTGTGCCAAAATAAACTTCTCTTTATAAGCTGATTGTCTCAAGTATTTGTTATAGTGATGGAAAGCTGACTAACACAGTCTTAGATCTTTTTTCTGAGGCCAACTGGAGTCACTGGAGAAGTGTCTTCAAGTTTATTACCCAGAAAATATAGACTTGGATAGGAGTTTTCTGGGAAGAAAGTTGGGAGACTCAGGTTGAGTGTGTAAATTTTCATTTATCCTCACCCGATATCATCCTCTATATTCAGTTCAGTACCTTGTCCTCAACTGTGCCTGGTGTCCTTAGGTTCCAAGACCTCTTTGAAACTGCTCTTCTAGCCTATTGCAAAGGTTAATGTCACCTGACTGTAGAGTATTATAGAGATGCTGGGAATCTAACTGTTGCTTTAATAAATTCTATTTTTAGCATCACTTTCCCTCCCATTTTCAGTGGTACCCCAGTGGGTTGCCATTCCTACTGTTCCCTTGTGATTCAGTCTTTTCAGGACTCATAAGCCTGTCACCAACTCATTTACCTGTTTTCCAGTTTCTAAAATTTTTGTCACTTTTCTTCTGTTCCATTCAAATCATCCCTGTGGATTTTTGCCTGTGAATAAATACCCTGGACGATTGTTCCAGAGAGATCAGGAGAAGAGAAATGATCTTCTTTTGCAGACCCTCACTTCTTAGGAAGGTTGTTCCCTGGAAAAGAAAGAAATCCAGCAAAATTCTGGATTTTTTAAGTGGGGTGGGAAGATGATCTGTAAGTCGAATGAATTCACTAGAAGCAGAAGCTCAGAACCAGGGGTGAATATGACTCTGAAAGACAGTCTTAGCCATCATGTATGTATCCTTTTGACTATTAATTGAAGTGTATTCTACATATGTGAAAGTACACAAATTGTAAATGTATGGCTTGGTGAATTGTCTATTTACTTATTTTTAATTTATATTAGAAAAAATATAACTGGTACATTAAATATGACATTTGAAGGATATTTTTGCTTGGGATAAGGATGAGTATAGGCCGGTCAGACAAGATAACTTATCCTATAGGGACTACGTGACTTATAGGCTCCTTGTTCATGCATTCAGTGACTGTCTGATTTAGATTATATCAGAAGCAGATCCTGAGACAAGGAATGGAATGCAGATAGTTTATTTGGGAAACACAGGAAATACCAATAAGGATGAGATAGGGAAATAAGAGAATCAGAGAAGGGCATATTAAGTTAGCTAACTTTTGTTTTTGAAAAATAAGTGATATCAAGTCAAATATCCCCCTTTTAAATTGAGAAACAATCTTCTCATTTTTTTCAGATATATACTTTTGTTCATTATTGGATTTATTATTACTTCTCATTGTCTTATTTTGAAGTTGAATTTCTTGGAAGTGATATTTTATTGTTTTTTATGAAATGTAATGCTTTCCTGTTTGTAGTAGACAAATGTCCTCTCTTGAGTACATTTATTAAATGAAAAAAGAAGCTGAGAGCTTCAATCTGATGCAGCCAACATTTGGCGTAAGTCCCCAGATCAAGCTCAGTATTATGAGATATCACTTGCTTTCAAATAATGTTATATTTGTTTTGTTTTAAATTCTATTTATTTATTTATTTTTATTGTAAACAAATGGGATACATGTTGTTTCTGTTTGTACATGGCGTAAAGGCATACCATTTGTGTAATCATAAATTTATGTAGGGTAATGTTGTTTGATTCATTCTGTTGTTTTTTCCCTTCCCCCCACCCCTCCCACCCCTCTTTTCCCTCTATACAGTCCTTCCTTCCTCCATTCTTGCCCCCCTCCCTAACCCTAACTCTAACCCTAACACTAACCCCTCCCTCCCCCCATTATGTATGTGTCATCATCCACTTATTAGTGATATCATTCGTCCTTTGGTTTTTTGGGATTGGCTTATCTCACTTAGCATGATATTCTCCAATTTCATCCATTTGCCTGCAAATGCCATAATTTTATCATTCTTTATGGCTGAGTAATATTCCATTGTATATATATACCACAGTTTCTTTATCCATTCATCAATTGAAGGACATCTAGGTTGGTTCCACAATCTGGCTATTGTGAATTGAGCAGCTATGAACATTGATGTAGCTGTATCTCTATAGTATGCTGATTTTAAGTCCTTTGGGTATAGGCCAAGGAGTGGGATAGCTGGGTCAAATGGTAAGTCCATTCCAAGTTTTCTAAGGAATCTCCACACTGCTTTCCAGAGTGGCTGCACTAATTTGCAGTCCCACCAGCAATGTATGAGTGTACCTTTTTCCCCACATCCTCGCCAACACCTGTTGTTGCTTATATTCTTGATAATCACCATTCTAATTGGGGTGAGATGGAATCCTAGGGTGGTTTTGATTTGCATTTCTCTTATTACTAGAGATGTTGAACATTTTTCCATATGTTTGTTGACTGCTTGTAGATCTTCTTCTGTGAAGTGTCTATTCATTTCCTTAGCCCATTTGTCGATTGGATTATTTGTATTCTTGGTGTAAAGTTTTTTGAATTCTTTATAGATTCTGGAGATTAGTGCTCTATCTGAAGTATGATTGGCAAAGATTTTCTCCCACTCTGTAGGCTCTTTCTTCACATTGCTGATAGTTTCCTTTGCTGAGAGAAAGGTTTTTAGTTTGAATCTATCCCAGTTATTGATTCTTGCTTTTACTTCTTGTGCTATGGGAGTCCTGTTGAGGAAGTCTGGTCCTAAGCTGACATGTTGAAGATCTGGACCTACTTTTTCTTCTATAATCTGCAGGGTCTCTGGTCTGATTCCAAGGTCCTTAATCCATTTTGAGTTTAGTTTCGTGCATGGTGAGAGATAGGGGTTTAGTTTCATTCTGTTGCATATGGTTTTCCAATTCTCCCAGCACCATTTGTTGAAGAGGCTATCTTTTCTCCATTGCATATTTTTGGCCCCTTTGTCTAGTATGAGAAAATTGTATTTATTTGGGTTTGTATCCATGTCCTCTATTCTGTACCATTGATCTACCTGTCTATTTTGGTACCAATACCATGCCGTTTTTGTTACTATTGCTTTGTAGTAGAGTTGAATATCTAGTATGGCGATACCCCGTGTTTCACTCTTCCTGCTAAGGATTGCTTTAGCTATTCTGGGTTTCTTATTCTTCCAGATGAATTTCATAATTGCTTGTTCTATTTCTGTAAGGTATGTCATTGGGATTTTAATTGGAATTGCATTGAATCTGTATAGCACTTTAGGTAGTATGGCCATTTTGACAATATTAATTCTTCCTATACAAGAACATGGGAGATCTTTCCATCTTCTAAGGTTTTGTTTAATTTCTTTCTTTAGTGTTCTGTAGTTCTCATTGTAGAGGTCTTTCACCTCTTTTGTGAGATTGATTCCCAACTATTTTATTTTTTTGAGGTTATTGTGAATGGGGTAGTTTTCCTAATTATTCTTTCCAAAGATTCATCACTTATGTATAAAAATGCACTAGATTTATGTGCATTGATCTTATATCCTGCTCCTTTACTGAATTCACTTATGAGTTCTAACAGTTTTCTGGTGGAATTTCCTGGTTTCTCTAAGTATATAATCATATCATCAGCAAATAGGGATAGTTTGAGTTCTTCTTTTCCTATTCATATCCCTTTAATTTCTTTGGTCTGTCTAATTGCTCTGGCTAGAGTTTCAAGGACGATATTGAATAGAAGTGATGAAAGAGGGCATCCCTGCCTTGTTCCAGTTTTTAGGGGGAATGCTTTCAGTTTTTCACCATTTAGAATGATATTAGCCATGGGCTTAGCATAAATGGCCTTTACAATGTTAAGGAATGTTCCCACTATCCCTATTTTTTCTAGTGTTTTGAGCATGAAGGGGTGCTGTATTTTATCAAATGCTTTTTCTGCATCTATTGAAATAATCATGTGATTCTTGACTTTAAGTCTATTGAGGTGAATTACATTTATTGATTTCCGGATGTTGAACCAACCTTGCATCCCTGGGATGAAACCCACTTGATCATGGTGCACTATCTTTTTAATATGTTTTTGTATGCGATTTGCTAAAATTTTGTTGAGAATTTTTGCGTCGATGTTCATTAAGGATATTGGTCTGAAATTTTCTTTCCTTGATGAGTCTCTGTCTGGTTTAGGTATCAGGATGATATTGGCTTCATAGAATGAGTTTGGGAGGGTTCCCTCCTCTTCTATTTTATGGAATACTTTGAGAAGTATTGGAATGAACTCTTCTTTAAAGGTTTTGTAGAACTCGGCTGAGAACCCATCTGGTCCCGGACTTTTCTCTGTTGGTAGGCTTTTGATGACCTCTTCTATTTCGTTACTTGAAATTGGTCTATTTAAATTGTGTATATCCTCCTCGTTCAGTTTAGGCAATTCATATGTCTCTAGAAACCTGTTGATGTCTTCGAAATTTTCTATTTTGTTGGAGTATAGATTTTCAAAATAGTTTCTAATTATGTTTTGTATTTCAATCGTGTCTGTTGTGATATTTCCTTGTTCATTCAGAATTTTAGTAATTTGAGTTTTCTCCCTCTTTCTCTTTGTTAGTGTGGCTAAAGGTTTATCAATTTTGTTTATTTTTTCAAAGAACCAACTATTTATTTTGTCAATTTTTTGTATTGTTTCTTTTGTTTCAATTTCATTGATTTCAGCTCTGAGTTTAACTATTTCCTGTCTTCTACTACTTTTGGTGCTGGTCTATTCTTCTTTTTCTAGGGCTTTGAGCTGTCGTGTTAGGTCGTTTATTTGTTGAGTTTTACTTTTTTTATTAAATGTGCTCCATGAAATAAATTTTTCTCTAAGTACTGCTTTCATAGTGTCCCAGAGATTTTGATATGATGTTTCTTTGTCCTCATTTACCTCTAAGAATTTTTTAATTTCTTCCTAATATCTTCTGTTATCCATTCATCATATAATAGCATATTGTTTAATCTCCAGGTGTTGGAGTAGTTTCTGGTTTTTACTCTTTCATTTATTTCTAACTTCAATCCATTATGATCTGATAGAATACAAGGTAGTGTCTCTATCTTCTTGTATTTGCTAACATTAGCTTTGTGGCATAATATATGATCTATTTTAGAGAAGGATCCATGTGCTGCTGAGAAGAAAGTGTATTCGCTCTTGGTTGGATGGTATACTCTATAAATGTCCGTTAAGCCTAAATTATTGATTGTGTTATTGAGATCTATGGTTTCTTTGTTCAATTTTTGTCTGGAAGATCTGTCCAGTGGTGAGAGAGGCGTGTTAAAATCACCTAGTATTATTGTGTTATGGTCTATTTGGTTTCTGAAATTGAGAAGGATTTGTTTGACATACATGGATGAGCCACTGTTTGGGGCATAGATGTTTATGATTGTTATATCTTGCTGATTTATGCTTCCCTTAAGCAGTATGAAATGTCCTTCTTTATTCCTTCTGACTAACTTTGGCTTGAAGTCCACATTATTTGAAATAAGGATGGATACTCCAGCTTTTTTGCTGCGTCCATGTGCATGGTATGTTTTTCCCCATCCTTTCACCTTTAGTCTATGGGTATCTTTTTCTATGAGGTGAGTCTCTTGCAGGAACATATTGTTGGATCTTTCTTTTTAATCCATTCTGCCAGTCTATGTCTTTTGATTGATGAATTCAGGCCATTAACATTCAGGGTTATTATTGAGATATGATTTGTATTCCCGGTCATTTGGTTCATTTATTTTATTTATTTTATTTTATTTATTTATTTATTTATTTGACATGACTTGGTTCTTCCTTTATTTGACAATTTCTTTAGGATAATTCCTCCCTTTGCTGATTTGCTTCTCTGTTTTTCATCTCTTCCTCATGGAATATTTTGCTGAGAATGTGCCGGGGACCAGCCCTAGCAGCAGAGTCCAAGGGTCCCTAATGGCCTGAAATGTAAAAGCCCCCAATAGATTAGGCGGCGCAGCGTCGGCGATGGACAGCAAACCACACGGACTCGGGTCAGTGTTGGAATGCTGACAACTTTATTGAACTCCTTTACAGCTTATATACCCTTGCTCCCACTTCTTTAAAAGTTTCAATAGATAACAGAAGTTAGGTTGTAAAATCAGCCAACTGGTGCCACCTGACACTTAACATTTTTCCGTAATGGGCTCTTCTTGACCCGAAACCTACAGAATATGCTGACGCACATTTTTCTTTAAGATTTAACCTTTACCTAAAGCTAACAAAACATGTTGCTTCAGAATGTTCAGCGTTCCCCATAGGAAAATTAGTGTTTAGTGTAATCAATTGAACTTATTTTGTTGGAAATGATTTGAATTGTTTGTGTTCCTACCATCCCTCAACTGAGAAGCTTTATTGAGCATAATCACTCACTGTAGCAAGGTGAGCTTCCATTAGAAAAACAAGAAAGGGAAAAAGTCAATATTTTAAAGAAGGGGCTCCGGCTTTACTCAACTTGCGACGAGTCCTTGCCAGCGTCTTCCAAGGAAGGCCTTAGCAGAGCCCAGCTTACGACGAGTCCTTGCCAACATCTTCCAGAGGAAGTTTCCAACCTCTGGCATGGACTGTTATCCGCTAGGCACATTCCCTTGGCATGAGTTCTATACGCCAGGCGCCCCCGCAGTTCCCCCTTTTTTGTTTTGAAGATCAAAAAGACCTTTTTGAATTTGAAGGCCCTTAATAGCCCTTGTTAAAAGTCGAAGGATGACTGGAAGACAAAGAATCATCATAAAAATGCAAAATCCAATTAGAGCAAATTGTAGAATAGTGTTAAAAAGGGTACTATCAGTAATAGTTTTCTTAATATTAGTAAAAATATCCATGGGAAGGTTGGCATCTGGAGCAACAGCAAGATGTGCTTGACTCAAATCTTTTATTTTTTGTTGCAAATCTAAGATATCCGGAGCTAAATTAGTATTATTCCATATACCTTTAAGATGATTTTTGCCTATGAGTAACAGGCGCCACAAAAGGAGGATAATCCTCATTATGATATCTAAAAGCAGCCTCCTCCAAATCTTCCTGATCTGAGGGTGACAATTGATCGGGATCATTACCTTCCTGAATTTCCTCATCATCAGTCTCATTAGTATCATGATTCTCATCCTGTGCACCTTGATTATTTTCAGCTGAAACTGCTATAACCTGATTATTGGCTGGCTCCTGATCACTAGATGGAGATAACAATAATTTTCGTTCCAATTGCTCTGCAGGTGGTTTTGTATCAAAACAATCTCTAAATAAACCCCATAATGCAAAAGCATCCTTAGGAACTCTCTCATTTCCATATAACTTATAATAACTTTTCATATCACGACCGACCTGTTTCCATATTTTTAAATCAAGAGCGCCTCTGTCTGGAAACCATGGTGAACATTCCTGTATAAACTGAAAAAAGTGACGTAATTGTGCAGAACTTACAGTAACACCTCCTTTCTTCAATAAATGCTTTGCTATATCAAGAAATAAAGTTCTCTCTTTAGATTCTGTATTACCCATCCTTTCCAATCCCTGCCCTTTCTTTCTCAGTCTCTGTTACTGAGGGGACCGCGGCTCCCCGGGCAGTATCCTAGCTGCCAACCGCCTGAAAAGAAAAGAAAAGAACAAAAGAAAAGAGTAAGACACTTACCAATAAGGTCCCTGTTCGGGCGCCAAACTGCCGGGGACCAGCCCTAGCAGCAGAGTCCAAGGGTCCCTAATGGCCTGAAATGTAAAAGCCCCCAATAGATTAGGCGGCGCAGCGTCGGCGATGGACAGCAAACCACACGGACTCGGGTCAGTGTTGGAATGCTGACAACTTTATTGAACTCCTTTACAGCTTATATACCCTTGCTCCCACTTCTTTAAAAGTTTCAATAGATAACAGAAGTTAGGTTGTAAAATCAGCCAACTGGTGCCACCTGACACTTAACATTTTTCCGTAATGGGCTCTTCTTGACCCGAAACCTACAGAATATGCTGACGCACATTTTTCTTTAAGATTTAACCTTTACCTAAAGCTAACAAAACATGTTGCTTCAGAATGTTCAGCGTTCCCCATAGGAAAATTAGTGTTTAGTGTAATCAATTGAACTTATTTTGTTGGAAATGATTTGAATTGTTTGTGTTCCTACCATCCCTCAACTGAGAAGCTTTATTGAGCATAATCACTCACTGTAGCAAGGTGAGCTTCCATTAGAAAAACAAGAAAGGGAAAAAGTCAATATTTTAAAGAAGGGGCTCCGGCTTTACTCAACTTGCGACGAGTCCTTGCCAGCGTCTTCCAAGGAAGGCCTTAGCAGAGCCCAGCTTACGACGAGTCCTTGCCAACATCTTCCAGAGGAAGTTTCCAACCTCTGGCATGGACTGTTATCCGCTAGGCACATTCCCTTGGCATGAGTTCTATACGCCAGGCGCCCCCGCAGTTCCCCCTTTTTTGTTTTGAAGATCAAAAAGACCTTTTTGAATTTGAAGGCCCTTAATAGCCCTTGTTAAAAGTCGAAGGATGACTGGAAGACAAAGAATCATCATAAAAATGCAAAATCCAATTAGAGCAAATTGTAGAATAGTGTTAAAAAGGGTACTATTAGTAATAGTTTTTTTAATATTATTAAAAATATCCATGGGAAGGTTGGCATCTGGAGCAACAGCAAGATGTGCTTGACTCAAATCTTTTATTTTTTGTTGCAAATCTAAGATATCCGGAGCTAAATTAGTATTATTCCATATACCTTTAAGATGATTTTTGCCTATGAGTAACAGGCGCCACAAAAGGAGGATAATCCTCATTATGATATCTAAAAGCAGCCTCCTCCAAATCTTCCTGATCTGAGGGTGACAATTGATCGGGATCATTACCTTCCTGAATTTCCTCATCATCAGTCTCATTAGTATCATGATTCTCATCCTGTGCACCTTGATTATTTTCAGCTGAAACTGCTATAACCTGATTATTGGCTGGCTCCTGATCACTAGATGGAGATAACAATAATTTTCGTTCCAATTGCTCTGCAGGTGGTTTTGTATCAAAACAATCTCTAAATAAACCCCATAATGCAAAAGCATCCTTAGGAACTCTCTCATTTCCATATAACTTATAATAACTTTTCATATCACGACCGACCTGTTTCCATATTTTTAAATCAAGAGCGCCTCTGTCTGGAAACCATGGTGAACATTCCTGTATAAACTGAAAAAAGTGACGTAATTGTGCAGAACTTACAGTAACACCTCCTTTCTTCAATAAATGCTTTGCTATATCAAGAAATAAAGTTCTCTCTTTAGATTCTGTATTACCCATCCTTTCCAATCCCTGCCCTTTCTTTCTCAGTCTCTGTTACTGAGGGGACCGCGGCTCCCCGGGCAGTATCCTAGCTGCCAACCGCCTGAAAAGAAAAGAAAAGAACAAAAGAAAAGAGTAAGACACTTACCAATAAGGTCCCTGTTCGGGCGCCAAACTGCCGGGGACCAGCCCTAGCAGCAGAGTCCAAGGGTCCCTAATGGCCTGAAATGTAAAAGCCCCCAATAGATTAGGCGGCGCAGCGTCGGCGATGGACAGCAAACCACACGGACTCGGGTCAGTGTTGGAATGCTGACAACTTTATTGAACTCCTTTACAGCTTATATACCCTTGCTCCCACTTCTTTAAAAGTTTCAATAGATAACAGAAGTTAGGTTGTAAAATCAGCCAACTGGTGCCACCTGACACTTAACATTTTTCCGTAATGGGCTCTTCTTGACCCGAAACCTACAGAATATGCTGACGCACATTTTTCTTTAAGATTTAACCTTTACCTAAAGCTAACAAAACATGTTGCTTCAGAATGTTCAGCGTTCCCCATAGGAAAATTAGTGTTTAGTGTAATCAATTGAACTTATTTTGTTGGAAATGATTTGAATTGTTTGTGTTCCTACCATCCCTCAACTGAGAAGCTTTATTGAGCATAATCACTCACTGTAGCAAGGTGAGCTTCCATTAGAAAAACAAGAAAGGGAAAAAGTCAATATTTTAAAGAAGGGGCTCCGGCTTTACTCAACTTACGACGAGTCCTTGCCAGCGTCTTCCAAGGAAGGCCTTAGCAGAGCCCAGCTTATGACGAGTCCTTGCCAACATCTTCCAGAGGAAGTTTCCAACCTCTGGCATGGACTGTTATCCGCTAGGCACATTCCCTTGGCATGAGTTCTATACGCCAGGCGCCCCCGCAAGAATGTTCTGTAATGCTGGCTTTCTTTTTGTAAATTCTTTTATCTTTTGTTTATCATGGAAGGATTTTATTTCATCGTCAAATTTGAAGGTAAGTTTTGCTGGGTATAAGATTCTTGGTTCGCATCCATTTTCTTTCAGGGCTTGAAAAATATTGTTCCAGGCCCTTCTAGCTTTTAGGGTCTGGATTGAAAAATCTGCTGATATTTGTAATGGTTTCCCCCTGAATGTAATTTGGTTCTTTTCTCTCACAGCCTTTAAAATTCTGTCTTTATTTTGTATGTTAGGTATTTTCATTATAATGTGCCTTGGTGTGGGTCTGTTGTAATTTTCTGTATTTGGAGTCCTATAAGCCTCTTGAACTTGATTTTCCATTTCATTCTGCAGATTTGGGAAATTTTCTGATATAATTTCATTGAATAGATTGTTCATTCCTTTGGTTTTTATCTCTGTGCCTTCCTCAATCCCAATAATTCTTAAATTTGACCTTTTCATGATATCCCATAGTTCTTGCAGATTCTGTTCATTATTTCTTACCATCTTCTCTGTTTGGTCAACTTTGTTTCAGGGTTAAATATTTTGTCTTCAATGTCTGAGGTTCTGTCTTCCAGGTGTTCTATCCTATTGGATATGCTTTCTATGGAGTTCTTAATTTGGTTTATTGTTTCCTTCATTTCAGGGATTTCTGTTTGTTTTTTTTTTCAATATCTCTAACTCTATTGAAATGATCTTTTGCTTCCTGTATTTGCTCTTTTAACTGTCGATTGGTGCGATCATTCAATGCCTGCATTTGCTCTTTCATCTCATCATTCAATGCCTGCATTTGCTCTTTCATCTCATCGTTTGCTTCCCTGATCATTTTAATTATGTACATTCTGAACTCCTTTTCTGTCATTTCTTCTGCCATGCTGTCATTGGGTTTTATTGATGTAATATCTAGATTTGTTTGGGGCATTTTCTTCCCTTGTTTTCTCATATTGTTCAGGTATCAGTGGACCGCTGAGATATTGCAGATTTCCTCTATTGACTTATAATGTCCCTGAAGATTTCTAGTATATCCCCGCTTAGCCTTCAGTGGGCTGAAGTCTTGGAGGAAGTTGATAGTGTGGTGCTCCACAAGGAAGCTGCCTCTCTAGGGGTGGTGGCCTTCAGGTGGGGTATATTCCCTGCTAGTGGGCAGAGGTGCCTCCACTTGTTGACCAGTGGTCATCCAAAGGGGAACTAGGCTGCAGGCTGAGGCAAGGCCTGTTTGGGCCTGTGTCTCTGGTTTTACCGTCCTTGTGGGAAAACCTTACCCGGCAGGGAAGACTCACCAGGTGGGGAGGTCTCGCTGGTCAGTTCCCCTCCTAGAGGTTCCCCTCAATCTACAACTACCGCCTGGGCTGGGCTGCCTTCCTCTGCAACGTTCCCAGGGGCCCGGACCTACCTCCTGGGCCTGGGAGCCTCACCCTTCACAGACGAGACTCCTTTGGCTGCCTCTCCTCAGAGAATCTGCCCGCAGTCCTGGAAACTTCGCTCCACCCCTGAGCGTGTCTCTGTGCAGCTCTTCCACCAAGAAGCCTCCTAGGTCCTGGGACCCTGCTCTGCACCTAATCACCTGGCTATGCGGCCCCTCCTCTGAGCAGCCACCTGGAGCCTGTACAGTCGCTCTGAGTCCCAGTGACCCACCGCACGCCTTTTCCTCCGGACAGCCGCCCAGTGTTCCGGTGTGGTCACTAGGAGTTCAAGAAACTCACTGCGCGCCTCCTCCTCCCACCAACCTCCCGTAGCCCTGGGCAGTCACTCTGAGTCCAAGTGACCCGCCCCATTCCTCCTCCTCCTCCAGGCAGCCCCCCGGTGTTCAGGAGCAGTCGCTTTGAGTCCAAACAACTCACCACTTGCCTCCTCCTCTGAGCAGCCGCCTGGAGCTCTGATGCAGTCACTGTGAGTCCAAGTGACCCGTTGCGCTTCTCCTCCTCCTCCGGGCAGCCCCCCAGTGTTCAGGAGCGGTAGCTTTGAATCCAAACAGTTCGCCACGCAGCTCCTCCTCTGGCAACTGCCTGTAGCTCTGGTGCAGTCACTCCGAGTCCAAGCGACCCACCGCGCTCCTCCTCCTCCTCTTCAGGGCAGGCCCTGGCGTTCAGGAGTGGTCACTTTGAGTCCAAACAGCTCTCCGCGCAGCTCCTCCTCTGGGCCGCCGCCCAGAGCCCCAGTGGTTGCTCTGAGTCCACGCGCTGTGCTGAGCGGCCTCCTGTACGATGATGCTCCCAGTTGTCCGAGTTCACTGCTCCAGCAGGGGGAGGGGTGTCTCGCTGGGCAGCTCTACTTCACAAAGTTCCCTGCATTCCGGGACTACCGCCCCATCCGGGATGCCTCCCTAACAGGAGAGACCTATTTATTTGTTTAATTTGTTCATGTTAACAACCTAGTATGCATTTTTCTTTTTTGAACTATTCTTAGTTGTTGCTAGATCTTTATTCATTTATTTATATGCAGTACTGATAATTGAACCCAGTGCCTCACACATACTAGGCAAGTGCTCTACCACTGAGCCAGAAGCCCAGCTCCACGAGCCACAACCCCAACCCCCATTTTGTATATTTGTGTGTACATATATGCCTGTATATACTTTATCTAATATGTATGTGTATATGTACATATGTATTCGTGTGTAAGTATATTCCCTAATTGTGTTTATGCACATATGTATATTGCTTTGGAAAGCAATCTGCAACATATCATAAAATAAAATATGTATACATCTTTTGACAAAGCAGTCCCACTCCTAAGAATCTAACCCTTGGAAACAAAAACTCTGTTTCAAAGGACAGTCAGTATGAAGATGGTTTTTATAGAACTGTTTCTCCTAGCAGAAATAAGAAAGTAAATATCCATCAGTAAGCGAATTACAGAATAAAAGATGGTAAAAAGCACACCAAAGACCTAAAAAGAATCAATAAGAGCTACACCATCAGTTGGCAGGATTTCCATAAGACTTTTTTTTAGTTTAAATTTCTGATACATAAAGATTATACATATTGATGGGTTAATGTGACGTTTAGATACCTGTATGTATTATAATGTTTAAATTAATTTCTATGAAATTATTATTTTGGGGGGTACTAGGGATTGAACCCAGGAGTGTTTTACCATGAACGACATCCTCAGCCCTTTTTATTTTTTTATTTTGAGGCAGGGTCTTGCCAAATTGCTGAGGCTGTCCTCAAACTTCTGACCCTCCTACCTCAGTCTCCCAGGTCTCTTGGATTACAGGCATGTGCCATGTTGCCTGTCTCCATGAGATATTTTTAAGTGAGAAAACTGAACTACAGAAAAAATTATGTTAGATTAAATCTTGTGAACATACAGATATTCAATCAATTTTGACACACAAAAACAGCAATTTCATATGATTCACTAAATCTTACCCCAGCGATGTACAGAAATATTCTCTGCACATCCTCACTTGGACACTTAGGATAACTGTCACACTTCTTATTTTTGCCATTTGGGAACAATATGGTATCTTATTATTATTTTTAATTTGTATGTTTGGCTATCTTTTCTTTTGATTGGTGACCATTTATGTTTCTGTTCCATGAATTGTCTAATCATATCCTCTGCCTGTTTTCCTATCAAGTTATTTTTTTCTTCCCTTTTCCCCTCACCCCTTTAATATGGCTGAAGCTGACCTGCAACTAGTAGTCAATGACGATGAGTGCCCCAGCATTATTGGTACTGGATGTGTTCAGTTTAATTACTATTTTATATGTCTTAAAAATTATAGGGTGATTTAGTTTTGCAGTGAAAAGTTATCACGTACATTATAAGTCACAAAGCAATACAGCCTGAGATGTGATAAAAATCTATGCTTTAAAAATATCCACAATAGCTTTTTCATTAAGTATAAAATAAAAATCTAAATTATAAGAAAACATTATATATTAATTTATTTGCAGCAGGTTTCTTTATTAGTGGCAGAGAAAATAATGTGTTATCTCAAAATAAGTGTTGGTTTAGATTCAATCAAATATAGATTTTTGTCATCAGCTTACAATTTTTTTCCAGATGCGTCATCTGTATATTGAATTTATTTTAGGCATCTTTTGCCTACAAAGACTTTACATTTTTTTAACTTTACATTTTTATATCGTGAAATCCAGTGACTAGGTTGCCAGACTTTGTTTTTATATCTAAAAGCATCTCACCCACTGTTAGATTATACATGTTCTCTTTCAGATTTGCAAAAGATTTTTGTTCTATTTTTACACTTGAGGATTTGATCCAACTGGAATTATTTCTGAATATGGTGACTCATTTTTATTTTCTTCCAGATTGAGAAATACTAAAATACTGTGACCTTTACTTATTAGCCAATCCGTTTCTTCCTGAGTTGAGCTACTATCTTTGTCAGTGAATAGATTCTCACATATACTTATGTCTATTTTGGGATTCCTTAGTCTGTTCCATTAGTTTTTTCATTTCCATACCAGCATCGTAATTACATAGGTATAGAGACTTTTTGGTATGTTGTAATATCTGGCAAGGCAAGTCCCACAGCACTAATTTTTCCCTTACTTTTCTTGTCTCTTCTTGGACTCTTTTTCTTTTTCCTCTGTGTGTGTGTGTGTATGTGATGGGATTGGTCTTGAACTCACATGGGCCTCTCAAGAAGCTGGGATTACAGGCCTATGCCACCATGCCTGACTTTATTCTTACTATAAATTTTAAGGTTTTTTAAAACATTCAGTTCCAAAATCAAAATAACACACTGTTGGGATTCCAATAGGAATCTCAATGAACTTTCATTTATCTGACATTATTATAATATCATATCTTCCCCAAGATTGATGTGTCTTTTCATTTATTCAAATCTTTGAGGTTTTTTTTAAGTGAGGAACTACTTCTATTGTAAATATGAAAAAATGTTGTTTCATATTACTTGTTTACTCTCAAAAATTTGATATGCCAAAGAAAGTAAGTACATTAGAAATTTCAATTAGAACTTAATTAAGCAGACTTGTGTCTAAATTTTTAGGGACTAAACATCATAGAGTTAGGAAAACTCATTCATTTCTAAGAACATTTCTAAGAATGTACTGAAACACATCATGATAAGAAAATTTCCATCTGAATTTTATAAAGGAAAAGGACGAGAATTTTAAAGTCCCTATTTGGTATCAAAATATAGATGAAACTGACACCAGAGAGATGACTCATTAAGAAATTACACCAAACACCAAATTAGAAATTTTAATTATAAGCAAATTGCTTAAGAAAGATTTTAAAATATATATTTTAGTTTAACAATATATATAGAAGACTTGGGCCTGAAAGGAGTTCACAAAGACCACTGAATTTCACTGAGGAAAAAAAAAAAAAAAACAAATGGAAGAGACCCTTCTGAGGGAAGAAGCCCAATATTGTTTTTATTTCCTTAATTAAATTTTTTATTTTTACAGACCGCATTTTGGTTCATTGTAAACAAATGGGGTATAACTTTTCATTTCTATGGTTGTGCACTATGTGGATTCACACCATTCGTGTAATCATACACGTACATAGAGTAATGATGTCTCAGTCTACTATCTTTCATCCCCCACCCCCTCCCACCCCATTTCCCTCTACACAATCCAAAGTTCCTCCATTCTTCTCTTACCCTTCCACCCTGCTTCGTTAAGTATCATCATCCACTTATCAGAGAAAACATTTGGTCTTTGGTTTATTTGGGATTGGCTTATTTCACTTAGCATGATATTCTCCAACTCCATTCATTTACCAGCAAATGCCATAATTTTATTCTTCTTTATGACTAAGTAATATTCCATTGTGTATATATCCATTCATCAATTGAAGGGCATCTTGGTTTGTTCCACAATCTAGCTATTGTGAATTGACCAGCTATGAACATTGATCTGGCTGCTTTACTGTAGCATGCTGAAATCTGTGTTTTTAATAATTTTAAAATTAAATTTTACTCATCTATATTTATTAAATTTATTCTAAATATTTTATAGCTTCTCACTGCTACTGAGGATGGAATATATTCAGGATTTTAAAAAAATTATTATTTTATTTATTTTTATATGATGCTAAGGATTGAACCCAGTGCTTCACACATATAGGCAAGTGCTCTGCCACTGAGCTACACCCCCAGCCCCCTAGGTTCTTCCTTCTTTCTTTCTTTCTTTCTTTCTTTCTTTCTTTCTTTCTTTCTTTCTTTCTTTCTTTCTTTCTTTCTCTCTCTCTCTCTCTCTCTCTTTCTTTCTTTCTTTCTTTCTTTCTTTCTTTCTTTCTTTCTCTCTCCCTCTCTCTCTCTCTCTCCCTCCCTCTGTGTGTGTGTGTATACATATATACATACATATATATATATACACATAATTTATTTTGAAGGGTTTTCCTAGATAGTCTATCATGTCGTCAGCAAGACTCTTCCAATATTTGTGCTAACTTCAGTATATATATGGCTTCCATTATATTATATATACATCATATATTAAAGTTATACATATAATTTTTCCTTTTCTTAAAATCGGGCCTTTTTTTTTTTTGCAGTTCCTGGGATTGAACCCAGGGCCTCATACATGACAGGCAAGTGTTCTACCACTAAGCTATCTGCCAAGCTCTTTTAAAATTTTTTTTTATTTTGATAAATGGTTTCTCAACCAAAAAATATTATTTTGAGACAGTATTCCATTAAGTT
This sequence comes from Sciurus vulgaris, assembly GCF_902686455.1. NCBI lineage: Eukaryota > Metazoa > Chordata > Mammalia > Rodentia > Sciuridae > Sciurus > Sciurus vulgaris. The sequence continues at coordinate 30,199,064 of NC_136461.1, forward strand.
GTCCAGACCAAACTGAGTAGCTGGAATTATAAGCATGGGCCACCAGGCTCTGCTAAAACTGTCCACTTTTTTTTTTTTTTTAACAATTTAATAATTCTCTTGATGATTACAGATATACAAGGCTGGTTGGTAGTACTGAGAAACATCACAGTAATGGTAGTTTTCCTGGGTTTGCAATCTTCGATAATTATAAGGAGTTACTTTTAGTCAAACCAGTAAGACTGCATTTATGCATCCATCATTTTTAGGATTATTGGTAAGCACATTATATTTACCCCAAATAACCTTGCCACTTTGTTATATATTATATATCACTATTCTTTCTATTTTAAATCAATAATTTTTATAGTTTTATTTATAAAGTCCTGTATAATCCTTATTGTTTAGTCTTAGTTATGTTTTATTTTTCCAACATTTTATTACAATAATACTAACACATAACAGAAAAATTGAAGGAATTTTACAGTGAACATCCATATACTACTACCTGGATTCTACCACTAACAATTTATGCTGTGTTTTGTTGAGCAGCAGATAGGAACTTAGAATGCCTGGATCCATCATTTCTAAACTGTATGATTTTGGGCAAGTTATTTAATTTCTCCAAACCTCAGTTTTCTTATCTGTAAAGTGGGAATGATAATAGTACTTATGTCAAAGGGTTGTTATGATAGCTAGATCAGCTAGAATATGTAATGCACTTAGAACAAAGCCTCATAATTGTAAACACTTATGCTAGCATATCAGATGGTTTGGACTCCAATAACAAAATGACTACATAGTTTAAACAGTAGAATTTTTTTTTTTTTTTTTTTTTTTTCTCTTTCACAGTTTTGGAGACTAAAAGTCGCAGATCAAGGTTCAGCAGGGTTGATTTTCCAACTAGGATTTGTTCCTGACTTACAGACAGAGACTGCTCCCTAAGTCTTCACATGGCCTTTCCTTCCTAGTGACTGATGAAGAGAGGAGTGAAAGAGAGCCCTCTGGTGTCTCTTTTTATAAGAACAGAAAAGTCATTAGATCAGTGTCCCGCCCTTTAACTTTATTTAATCTTAATTCCTTCCATAAAGGTACTATCTCTAAACACAGTTGCATTGGGGGTAAGGGCTTCACAATAAATTTTGAAGGTACATATTCAATTCATAGCAGCTAGCAAGTCCCACAGTTTAGTCTATTTTCTAAATTGTTATTTTTGGCAGGTATTAACGGAGAGATGTACAGTATTTGGAATGATGTACTATTTGTTGAGGGGAGAAAATCCAGCAATAAAACAGCATTACAGTATAATCACTTCTATGGTAAATATCTTAAAATGCATGAAAAACAAACGGAACGTGTGCGTATAGGGAAGACTGCGGGTCAAATGTTAGCAATGGTTATCTGCTGAGATTACAGGTAATCACTATTCTCCTGTTTTTGTGTATTTTCAGACATTTCAGAAATGTAAGGAAGGCAATTAACGTGAGAACTTTTATTGAATGGTAGAATAGAAAGCTACCTGGTTGTATCCTTTTAATAAAACTGCAACACATTCAATTTTTAGTCTTTTTCCATATACATATTATTCAATGAACGTGGGATTCGTGGGTTTTAAACAAAAAGCGGTTCCCTTTTGTCAAGGGCTCAAATGTCCACATAGACACTTCGATGTGCATCCTCAGCATGGGGCACCCAGCTCCTCTCCCTGAAGTGGGGCTGTCGTGCTGGGTTCGCGTTCTGGGTGACCCAGTCGTGGGGGTCAGGGCGGGGCGAGCGCCCAGGCCGGCTCCTGCGGAGGACGCCGGGAGGGACACGCGGGCCGCCGCGCAGGCGTATTGCGCGGGCAGCCGCGGCGCTCCGCGGGTTAGTGGGCGCCGGGAGCGGAGCCGACTGTCTGCAGCCGCGAAGCGGGTGTGCTGCCCCGCGGGTGAGCCGGGGTGCGGGGACGCTCCAGAGCTTGGGAACGGCAGCGAGCCGTGAAGCCCCAGCACTGCTCGTCGTCAACGTGTAGTGCGCGGATGCCGCGCAGTTGACTCAGACCCAAGCTGCGAAAAGGCCCGAGCGCCACTGCCTTCGAGCGAGGTGTAGCCTGTCGGTTCGAGAGGGGGAACCCGGATAGAGCGGTGACATCATTTGTCTCAGCGCAAGGGAAGGAATTGGGATTCACACCCAGATCCTTTGCGGTTCCAAATCCCGGGCTGTTTTTAAGCATAATAGTGCCTAAAACAAATAATTGGCCTCTTCCTCTCTTTGTGCTTAGTGATACCTGCAGGTGTTTTGGACTATGTTTCTATCCAAAAGTTCCTTCTCTCTTTTCTAAACACTTTACAGTGATTTTGCAAGTTTTAGAATCTGATGGCATAATCGAGGCTTCTGGATACTTTCTTGACCCTAATGTTTTTTGCTCAGCATCTCCAGGAGACTTGAGAGGGTGGGGTGGCTCAGTAAATACCTGGAGCCTCCAGCCGCCTGCTGAGGCATATGAATCCAAGGTGGGGGATGTTCCTCCACTGACAGAAAAAAGACCACACCCCAGATTTTGGTACTGTATCTTCCCCCTGGTTCCTGAGACTGAGGACACAGAGGAGCAGGAGTTGGGTATTAGAGGAGGCCAGTACAGCCGTGGCTCCCTCCTCCTCCCGTCTGGGGTTCCAGCAGTTTCCTCATCAGAAGTGGACAAGTACAGTCAGGACTTTGCCTGGTTGCTGAGGCAGAGTCCCTCGGAAAGGAGTGCAGAAGTCATCATGCCGCAGCAGCTCCTGATTACCCTGCCCACCAAGGCCAGCACCTGGGTAAAGTTGAACCATCGGAGGAAGGCCAAAGAGGGGGCGCCCCTGTGGGAGGATGTGACTAAAATATTCGAAGGAAAAGGTGAGAATAGGCCGATGGGGGTGGGAGGGAAGCATTCTCCTCCAGTGTGGGAAGGAAGGTAGACCCAGAGAGGAGAAGCATCTCTGGGGAGGTAGGGTGAAAGGTCTTTGGAGTTCTTGATTATGGGCGTCGTCTAGAGTTTTCCTAAGTAGTGGAGGTCATTTCAGCCCCAAACCAATATTTCAGTGTCATGGCTGTGTATGTTACCTCTTTTCATCTTCACCACTCACATGAGGAGCAGGATGACTTGCTTGGTTTTCCACATTTTAGCAGTGAGGAAATATGAATTAAACGGGATTCCTGCCCAGAGTCAATCAGTTAGTGGTTAGGTCAGAAGGAGAAAGCAGCAGGGAACATAACAGAAGAGTGTCTTGTGCTAGAAAGCAAGGAGAGCTTAAATACATGTGTCAAAAGGGTGTGGGAACCAGGTTCAAGAGACTCCCCAGGACAAGTTCTGGACCGTTTTAAGTGTCCTGATTGATGCATACCTGTAATCCCAGCAGCCTAGGAGGGTGAGGTAAGAGGATCACAAGTGCAAGGCTAGCCTTGCCAAGTTAGCAAGACTCTGTCTCAAAAGAATTTTAAGAAGAACTGGGGGTGCTGGGATTGTGGCTTAGTGGTAGAACACTTGCCTAGCATGTGTGAGGCACTGGGTTTGATTCTCAGCACCACATATAAATAAATAAAGGCATTGTGTCTATCTATAACTAAAATATATATATTTTTAAAAAAGATCTGGGGATGTAGCTCGGTGGTGGAGTGCTCCAGAGTTTAATTTCCAGTACCACAAAAAAAGAAAGAAAATAAATTATTATGTGATTGAATGATGCATTTACCTTGCCTTTTAGATCTTCAGTTGGTAAGGGGAAGCTCTTTATAAAAAAATTACTGCCAGTAATAACAGAAGAAATGATAGAATATTTTATGGCAAATGAAATAATTGAAAGGTTGGTGGGAAACACATACTTACCTGGTGTCCGAGTATCACACCCCACAGATTACTTGCTAAATGTCAAGGACAGAATGTGGTTTTTCAGATGTTCCAGTAATGGAATAACTTGGCATTTTGTAGTTTCTGGGCAATATTATATACATACATGGTATCCACAGAAATATTTTGCCTGATCCTAAATCAAGCTTACATAGAATGAACTTCTGCTTCACAGAAAATCTAGAGGGAGGAGAAGTGAAATTAAACCATGAGAATGCAGTCAGACTGTTCTGGGCTCTTAAATAAAGTTAATGTCATGAAAATGGGAGTGCTGTCCTAGGGTGAGAGGCTAGAGGTGACTACCACTTTGTGTGAACTGGATTGACTCCTGGTTTGGAAAAAATTCAGAATAAAAGAAAATTTGGGAACAGTTGAGGAAATATGAATATGGAGCAAATATGAATATGGATGATACTATGGAATTGACAGTAATTCTATAACAGTTTTTATTTATGATATGTGATATTGTGTTTATGTAAGAGAATATCTTTATTTGAAATATTTAGAGATGGAAGTATGGTGTCTGCAAATTTGAAATGGTTCAGAAAGATACAAATAGATAAATGGCAAATCTTAACAATTATATGGGTGCCCAATATTCATTATCTAAAGGTGTAATAAAATACAAGACAGTAATTCATGGACCTTCATTTATAGTTTTATTTTTAAAAAAATTTTTTTATTTGTCAGTAGATCTTTTATTGTGTTTACTTATATGTGGTGCTGAGTATCGAACCCAGAGCCTCACACATGCCAGGCAAGCGCTGTATCACTTAGCCACAACTCCAGCCTTAGTTCATATTTTTTTAAAAATATTTTTTTAGTTGTAGATGGACACAATGCCTTTATTTTATTTATTTATTTTTATGTGGTGCTGAGGATCGAACACAGTGCTTTACATGTGCCCGGCAAGCACTCTCTACCATGAGCTATAACCCCAGCCCCTATAGTTCATATTTTTAGTACCTCAGTTTCAGCCATTATTTCTCAAATTCTAGCATCTTGGCATGGTTTATACTTAGCATTTTAACAGATGTAAAAATAAATTAACAAGATCCATTTTCTCCTCTATGCTTATACTTAATCAAGGGAGATAATTATACAAATAAATAGGAAGCAGCCTTGCATAGATACCAATCATGCTTTGGGGGAATGTAGGGGAAAAGAAGCTTTCTTCTCATTAAGGGTGTCTGAGAAAATTTCTGTTGAACTGGGCCTGAAGGATATTCTGTTTTCACTAGGTATAGGATTTGGAGAAAAGTACTGAGCTGGGTCCTATCCAAGGAACGGTGAACAGGATTGTGTGGGCAGGTGCATCCAGTGGCTGAAAGATGGCAATTAGAGGGAGCTAACACTTGGAGAAACAGCTTTGGACTGGTTGTGGGGGGTCTTGAAGTTCATGCTGAAGTGTATGGATTTTTCTTTCTTGTCTATGGGGAACCTTTGAGAATTAAATTTTTTTTTTTTTTTTTTAGTTGTCGATGGATCTTTATTTTTATTTATTTGCGATACTGAGAATTGAACCCAATGCCTCACACAAGTGCTCTACCACTGAGCCACAACCCCAGCCAGCCCCCTTTGAGGATTTTTGAACAAAGGAGTGACCTGATCTATTTTGGGATCAGTACTGACCATTGGGAAATATTAATATCTAAGCAACACACTGCCAGTCATCCTCATTAAGGAAGCTTGGGCTGCTCTTGAATTGCTCTAAATGTCCCTCTTTTGTATGGGTTGGAGTTGTAGCTTTGTGCTAGAGTGCTTGCCTAACATGTGTGAGGCATTGGGTTTCATTACCAGCACCATGTATAAATAAATAAACATATACATACATACATACATAAATAAAGGTCTATCAGCAACTAAAAATTTTTTTTTTTCTTTTTTTATTTTTACAGACTGCATTTTGATTCATTGTACACAAATGGGGTACATCTTTTCATTTCTATGGTTGTGCATTATGTAGACTGATTTGTTAGTATACTGGGGGAGGAGCCCCATTCAATGAATCTGCAAGTAGTTTTTCTATTTGGGAAGATGCAAACTTCATGGTTGTTTTCTTTCCCCAGCTCTGCCACCTCTGCCTGCTGATGAGCTTCAGGGAGAAAGTTTCGAAGATGAAGTGACTCCTGGGCTCCTGACAGCAGGATCCCAGGTGAGCTGGAGATTCCTGTGTTGCTGGGGATGAACCCAGGGCCTCCCACGTGCTAGGCAAGTACTCTACCACTGAGCTGCATCCCCTGCTGATCTCCAAACTTGGATTTTCTTTGACTCCATTTTCTTGAATTGTGTTTTTGTAGCATCTTTTTCCTCAGGAAACTCAGTGACATCAATTGATTTCCTGTCTGGTATAACCCTCCTCATTAAACCTCTTGTTTTAATCAGACCTCTAGTCATTTATCCAACAAATTTAAAAATTGTGTTGGGGTACATATGAAAGAGGAAGTATGTAATGTAGTTCTTATCTTTAAAACTCAGATCTATCTGGGAGAAAGACAAACATTAAATAAATAAAACATTGGATATTTGGAACAATATACTTATTTTTTATGTAGTAGGGATTGAACCCAGGGGTGCTTTACCACTGAGATATATGTCCAGTTCTTTTTATTTATTTTGAGACAGAGTCTATTTAAGTTGTCCAGGCTGACCTCAAAACTTTCAATCTACCCGCCTTAGCCTCCCAAGTGACTAGGATTACAGGCATGCACGACTGTGCTCGGCTTATTTTATTTTACTTTTAAAAGCATTTAATTTTTAAAAATTTATTTTAATTTTATTTTATTTACTTGCAGTGCTGGAATTGAACCTAGGACTTATTAGGAAAACACTCTACAACTGAACTACACCCCAGGTCCATTAAGCAACATTTTAAAATCAACAGAATCAGGTACCAGTATCCTTGGAGGTCACTTCTTTAGTGACCTTTAGGAGAAAATTTTAGTCAAATCCTGGGGCACAAGTACAGAAAGAAAGGAATGAGTAGAGAAGATACTGGAACTTTACAATCCAGAATGTCTGCCTCAATCAAGAGATCTTTCCTTACAAGGCAGATTTCATGTTCCCTCCTAAAATCTGCTGTTTTCTCATACTTTCCTTATTTAACAGAGAAACTTAGCTAAGGACATTTTGCCCATTCTAAAATATTCTCATTTTAATCAGTTCTTTCAGTCCAACAAAGGTCCCCGTGTTATGGCCTTAGCCCTCTTCGAACTTTCCTTTTTCCCAAATCTTCTTGAGGATTTTTGTCCTTAATCTAAATTATTTCATATTTCATGAATGTTTTCCTTTCAACCAAATTGCAGCTTACATGCTTTGTACTTTGATTTACAATCTTTAGCAGAATCAGGAAACAGTTATCAAGAGGGTATCCAGAAAAACTTGACTAGAATCTTTTTGCATCTAGACAAGGTCTGAACAACTTCCTGAACTCTGACTTGAAAGGAATTTATTTGATGTTCTAGGAACTGTTAACCTTCAAAGATGTATCTGTGGACTTCACTCAGGAGGAGTGGGGACAACTGGCTCCTGCTCACCGGAATCTGTACCGGGAGGTGATGCTGGAGAACTATGGGAACCTGGTCTCAGTGGGTAAGGATTAGGTGCCCTCATAAAATTGGTTCCCCAATTGGAAGAAAATCCTTATTTCTAAATTAAGGCCTTTGCTTGGGCTTTGGGTTCTATACTAGAGATTTCTCGTACCTTCTGAACACAATGTCAGAATTGCTGTGGTATTTTGCCCTGGTGTTTCTACTCCATCCATCATAAGACTGAATACCAGAGGGCTATTTTTAAATTCTTGGGATGGCTCTTTGACCACAGCATGTACAGTGTCTTCTTTCCCTTTAGCAGGATATCAGCTTTGCAAACCTGGTGTGATTTCCCAGTTGGAGAAAGGAGACGAACCATGGCTGATGGAGGGAAAGGTTTTAGGAGGTTCTCGTTCAGGTAAGAGTGAGGCAGGTAGAGTTTTGTGATGTTGGCCAGAAAATTCCCCTAGGCTGTGGGGAGATGGTGCATACAAGAAAGCTGAGTCTGCCCTTTTAACCCCCTTTTTACATCTTTTCATTAGCCTCTATGGAGTCAGAGAAAGAGAGATGCCTTCTTGATTTCTCTTGACCTGATTTTGTGCTCTTCCCTTTGTCCAGTATTCCAAACTTTGCTTTGATCACAGTTTCTTTTCTTTGTGCATCTGAGGTATACATGTCTCTTCTCATTAAACACAACTCACTTTACTCAGTTCTCTGTCATTTTATCATTGGTTTCACTCTCTCCATGATTTTATTTTATATTTTTTCCTAATTCTTATTCTCTTATCACAGCTTCTATTCTGATTCTCTTTTTAATTTGTGCAATTCAGTTTTTCATGCCAGATAACTTATGACTCTTTGAGAAATCACCAGAGAATCCCTTCTTACCAATTCTGACAGCTTTTAATAGTCTTCTTCAACATCTAAGAAAAGTAATAATGACAGGTTTTTACCACACTGGCCTCTGTGAGTCCCATACTAGCTCCATCATTCAAATGAGGAAAAGAAGGCTGGTTAAGAAATTTGTACATCCAGGAGCAGTGGTGCATGCCTGTAATCCCAGCTTGGGAGACTGAGGCAAGAGGACTGTGCATTTGAAGCCATTTTGCAGTTTATTGAGATCCTGTCTCAAAATAGAAAATAAAAAGGGCTGGGTATATAACTCAGTGGTAAGAGCACCCCAGAATTTAATCCCTAGTACCTGGAGGAAAAAAAGAGAAATTCCTGTAGGACGTTTGGTTAGTATTTGGAGGAGTCCATATATATAGGTGTGTGGGAGGGCAATACTGGGGATTGATCTCAGGGTCTCCCACATTCTAGGCAGGTGCTCCACTACCGAATTACAGCCCCCAGCCTCTTTTTTTTTTTTTTTTTTTTTTTTTTAAGAGACAGAGTCTCACTCTGTTGCCCGGCAGTTTATGTTCTTATACAATTCTAGATAGCAGCATTAGATTATATAGATTTCAACACCTTGGTATGCTTTTCTTCACCAGGTAGATTAATAATTTTTTTCTACTCTCCTGTTGTGAGTGCTTCTCATCAGTATATTTTGAAATGCAGATGTATAATTTCTTGCTTTGTTAAGAGAGGCTAACATACTATAACAAATAGACTTTAAAATTCCACAACACATTTTGAGCCTTGAATTACCTCACACAGGATATTTTTTAGGTCATAAACTGGTCTGCAGGAATTGTTTAGGTCGGTTGACAGTTCTGCCTAGCAATTCAGAGACCAAGGCTGCTTCCATTCTGTGACTTCACCATCCCTGGGGTTTCCTCATTATCTGCATGTAGCCAGCATAGAATAGGAGCACAGAGGAGCTCATTTAGGAAGTTTTTATGCGCCAGCTTAGAGTGGTTCACGTCATTTTCCTCTCATTCACTTGGCAGGGGAGACCTTTGTTACCTCACTCAATCTAACTCTAGGGAGATTGAGAGATATAGTTTAGTTGTATGTCCAGAAATGGGGAGAACAGCTTTCAATGACCATCCATAGTCTGTGCCACAATCCCTCGGGAGCCTCTTGTCTTTTACACTACTGTGATGTTACTTTGGAAACTCCCACAAATACATTGTGATAGTTTCAGCTCTCCCTTCCGTACCTATATTCTCTGTATTCTCATCACTGCTTTGTACATCCATATGAATTCCATTCCCACACAGCCCTGACATTTACAGCATCTCTATACAAAAGCACTGTTACCACTGCAAATCCAGAAATTCAAAAATAGAAATCATCTCTCTCCTAAACAGATTTCTCATGCTGACTTCCCCTGATTTTTCAGTCTCTGGAAATCATGGTTTTAGCAAGAATGTATTGGTCTGGGGTTGTAGCTCAGGGGTAGAGCTCTTGCCTAGCGCATGTGAGGCACTGGGTTTAATTCTCAACACCATATAAAAATAAATAAATAAAATAAAGGCATGCTGTCCATCTACAAGTACAAAAATTTTTTTTTAAAAATGTACAAAAATATATGCATAGTAATATAGATTGTGGTATGATTTGTAACAGTGAAAAGTTGGAAACAACCTAAATATTTTTTAGTAGGGAAATGTCGAATTATCATATGTCCATACTATAGAAGGCAGTGCAATTATTAGAACGAGGGAAGTCTAAACATGAAGACATAAAGGGAGGCTCATAGATATAGTTGAATTAATAAAGCAAATCAAGGAATAGGAGTTTAGCTCAGTGATAGAGCACTTGGCTAGCATATGTGAGGCTCCGTGTTCAATCTCCAGTACCACAACAAAACTAAATATAGAACTATATATATACCAAGATCCCTTTTCTGTACAAATATGAATGTAAAACCATGTATGCACAAAGGTATACATTCACATAGACATAGTTGGGAAATGCCCAAATCCTCAGAGACAGGGGGAGTTTCATTTCAGATAGGAGGAGGTCACCCATTTTTAATCAATACATTAAATAAGAAGTCATTATGTTACTAATATAATATTTTATATAATTAATATTACATAATAATACATATAATAACAAATTATCTGAAACAATATATTTAACATTTTATGTAAATGTTTAAAAAGTGTTTGCGAGAGAGACTTGTCTTGTTTTTGTGGTTGTGGGGATTGAACCCATGGTCTTGTACACGCGAGGCAAGTGCTCCACCACTTAACTATATCTCCAACTAAGACATTTTTTAAAGTTCTTTTCTCTTAAAGAATTTTTTTCTTAGAAATATGATGTTAGAATCCTGTTTATCTTTATATATGTGTATATATATGTATGTGTGTGACACAACACTTTTATTTATTTATATGCTGAGGATCGAACCCAGTGCCTCACACATGATAGGCAAGCGCTCTACCACTGAACTACAACCCCAGCCCTAGAATCCTGTTTTTCTTAATCATATATTTAAATATTTGCCCTTATTTTCTTGGTTTGTTCCTTTTTGCAGTTCACATGGATGAACTCCTCACTGGTTTTCAAAGCTACTTTCCTCTTACAATTTCTTCACTTGCTTTCATATCAGCTGTTTAGTGGCAGGAACACTTGGAAGATAGTCCAAGCCTCCTGTAGCTACTATTATATATATTTTCCCATCTGTTCTCATTGTGGCAATTTAAATTTTGACATGCGGTGAATATGGGTCATTTTTATATTTGGATTTCTTTCAGACTTGGAGAGTAAAACAGAAACCAAAGAATCAACCTTAAAGAATGACATTTCATGGGAAGAATTACATCCTGGGCTGATAATGGAAAGGTCCACAAGGAGAAATACCTTGTATTCTACATTGGAAAGAGTTTCAAAATGTGATAAATTAGAAAGTTACCTGGAAAACCAAGGAATGGGTGAAGGGCAAATCCCCTTAATCCATAAGAAAATGCTCATTCAGGAGAGAAGCCAAGAATCTAAGAGATTTGACAAAAAAATTCATGTGAGTTCAAAAGTTATCCCAGGACTAGCAGGTTCTTCAAGAAAAAGAGACCATAAAAATGACACATCTGGAAAGAGAAGCAGATGCAGTTTAGATTTAATTAATCATTCAAGGAGTTATACAAAAATGAAAACCTTTGAATGTAACATTTGTGAAAAAATTTTCAAACAACTCATTCATCTTACTGAACATATGAGAATTCATACTGGAGAGAAACCTTTCAGGTGTAAGGAATGTGGAAAAGCCTTTAGCCAAAGTTCATCCCTTATTCCACATCAGAGAATCCACACTGGTGAGAAACCCTATGAATGTAAGGAATGTGGGAAAACCTTCAGACATCCTTCATCCCTTACTCAACATGTTAGAATTCATACTGGAGAGAAACCCTATGAATGCGGGGTGTGTGAGAAAGCCTTCAGCCAGAGCATTGGACTGATCCAGCATCTGAGAACTCATGTTAGAGAGAAGCCTTTTACATGCAAAGACTGTGGAAAAGCATTTTTCCAGATTAGACACCTGAGGCAACATGAGATTATTCATACTGGTGTGAAACCCTATATTTGTAACATATGCAATAAAACCTTTAGCCACAGCACCTACCTCACTCAGCACCAGAGAACTCATACTGGAGAAAGACCATATAAGTGTAAGGAATGTGGGAAAGCCTTTAGTCAGAGAATACATCTTTCCATTCATCAGAGAGTTCATACTGGAGTGAAGCCCTATGAGTGTAGTCACTGTGGGAAAGCCTTTAGGCATGATTCATCCTTTGCTAAACATCAGAGAATTCATACTGGAGAAAAACCTTATGATTGTAATGAGTGTGGCAAAGCCTTCAGCTGTAGTTCATCACTTATTAGACACTGCAAAACACATTTAAGAAATACCTTCAGCAATGATACATGAAATATATTCAACATCGAAGAAACTATTGGAGCAAAAGCCTCTAAATCAATGGTTCCCTAACCTTTAGATTTTAAGAACCACTATGTTTTGAATGATTGGATAGATGTTACCAACTACTAATTTTGCCATCTTAAAATTAACCATCTATTTATCAGCATTGTTTCATAAAAGAGCATTTTAATATTTAAAAATGTAGAAAAGATGTAATTAAGATGAATAGCTCATTATACTGACTTAACTATGAAAGTCTCCCAAACATGTCTTTACTTTTCACATTTCACTATGGACCAATGCAAATTTCGTGGCAGGTCAGAGATCCGGGGATTGACCATTGAGAATCACTGTTTTAAATATCCTTGTAATGAATCAGAATAGAATATAGTACAACCTTATCCTATCCTTTCATATAGTTTGAAGGTGTATTCTGAAATTGTTGGTTATAGAAATAAAGGGAGTTTTCTAGAATTGATGTATAGCCACTATACAATATATGTGTAAGTATGCTTATGCATATTGTGTAGTTTCCTGTAGATCAAGAATTGGCAAACTTTTTTTTTTTTCAGTAAAGGTCACATGGTAGATACGTTATGTGTGATTATATGGCTTCTGAAACAACTACTTAGCTTTGCCATTTTGCACAAAAGCGGCCTGAGAGTATATAAACTAGAGCATCTGAACCTGTGTATTTCTGTTAAGTATATACCTAGGGGAGAGATTGCTAAGTCAAAATTTAACTTTGGTATATAGAGCCAAATGCATTTCCAAAATAGGTGTACCCAGCAGTGTCTGAAAGGTTCTTAATTTTAATCTGAGTTAATTTATCAATTTTCCCCATGTAGTAAATCTATGCCTACTTCAAGGTCATAAAAACATTCTCCTCTTTTCTTCTAAAAAGTTTTGTTGTTTTGCCCATTCTTCTGGCTTAGATGAGATGTCCCTCCAAAACTTATTTGTTAGATAATGTAAGAAAGTTTAAAGGGGAAGTGATTGGGTTATGAAAGTGTTAAACTTTCAGTGAATTAATCCACTGATAGGGATTAACTGGGTGGTAATTGTAGGTGGGTTGGATGTGATTGGAGGAGGAGGGTCACTAGGGGTGTGACTGGAGAACCGAGCTCGTTCTCTCTGGTTCCTAGTACCATGTCCTGAGCTGCTTTTCTCCACCACATTCTTCCACCATGGTGCTCTGCTCAGCTCCAATCCAAAACAATGGAGTTGACCATCTGTGGACTGAGACATCTGAAACCATGAACACCAAATAAACTTTTCCTTCTCTAAAATTGTTCTGGTCTGGTCTTTTGGTCACAGCAGTGAAACAGCTGACTAAAATTCCTATCATTTAAATCTTCAGTCCATCTGGACTGTGTCAACATGTGTATGAGTCAACATGAATATCCAATTGCCCCAGACTCACTTTCTAAAAAAGACACTCTTTCCCCCAATCTTGACATAAATAAGGTGATGATCTATGTGTGTGTCCACTTCTGAACTCATTTCCTTCCCTGCCTCATTTTCTTACTCTAACCTTTTTAATAAGTCTTCATATTCAGTAATGTGTCTTCCAGCAAAACATACTTTTTTTAACCAAAATTTAATTTTATTGGACAGGGGTGAAACTCAGTAACAGAATACATGCCTAATTTGGGGAAGGGCTTGAGTTTGGTCTCCAGTACCAAAGAAAGAGAGAAAAAAGAAAAATTAACAATATCTCTACCCTATTTTATGTAGTCACATGTAGTCATGCAATATGTAGAATGCTTTAACACCATTTACCCCTTTCCTGATCTATATGCTATTGTTCTTAGATATATATTTTTTTATATTGGATATTGAACCCAGGGGTGCTTTATATCCTCAGCCCTTTTTATTTTTCTGTTTTGAGACAGTATCTTGCTAAGTTGCTGAGGTTGGCTTTGAATTTGCAGTCCCTCAGCCTCCCGTGTTGCTGGGATTACAGGTGTGTGCCACTGTGCTTGGCTTGAATTCTGTTTTGTAAAATCACAAATTAGATTTTTATTCTATGTCATTAGTGCTGACTTAAGATTTAGTCATATGTTCTGCTTTCTTTGTTCTTTTTCCATCTTTGTCCTCTTGTCTGGAATCATTTCTTTCTGCCTGAAAATTTCTTTTCTTTTCTGAGAATTTCTTCTAATGTAGTCTGCCGGGGACAAACTCTCGGTTTTTGTTTGCCTGAAAATGTCTTCATTTTGCCTGTGTGTTTGTTTGTTTGTTTAGGCTGGGGCCATACTGTGCCCAGGCTGTCCTTGAACTCATGCTCCTCTTGCCTCAGTTTCTTGAGTATCTGGGGTTATGGGCACAAAACCATAACTGTGGCAGGCTTGCCTACTCTTGAATATCTTGAAAAAAAAAATATATATATAAACCTTTTAACCTGTATTGAATTCTGGGTTGTCAATTATTTCCTCACAACACTTGGAAGATTTTGTTCCACTATCTTCTGGCTTCCATTACTGCTTATGCTGTTGACTGTCACAGTGTCTCCTATGTTATCAGTTGCTTTGCCATTATGTTAATTATTGATTGCTGCACAACAAATAACTTCAACACTTAATGATTTAAAAAATAAACTTTGGAGAATTCATGGGTGAAACATGAAAGAAGCTCCTTATATGGGAACTACTGACTCAGAATGTAGTCAAGATGTCAGCTGAAGTTGAAGTCATCTGAAAGCTTGACTGGGGACAGAGGCAACGGAATGGGGAACTATCCTGTTTGCACTGTCTCCTGGCTAGGACTGGCTCACTTGCATGATGGAGAAGGTGATTCTGGCAACTCAGTTGGGTTTCAAGTAATCTGTGTTAGCTTTTCATTGCTGTAACCAAGATACCAGACATGGACAACTCAAAGGAGGAAAGATTTGTTTTGACTCATGATTTCAGAGGATTCAGTCCATGGTTGACTGGCTTGAACATCATGGTGGAAGTGTGGGGCAGAGAAAACTTGCTCAGCTCATGGCATCCAGGAAGGAGAGGAGGAGGAGACAGATAAAAGTGGGGAGGAAAGGGGAAAGAAGGGGCCAGGGAGAAGATAAACCCTTCTAGGGCATGCCCCTGTGGTGCTGTTTTTCAGCTAGTTCCCGCCCCCCAGTGTCCATTGTGCCATCAAAGGATTAATCCACTGATGATATGAGAGTCCTCATGAAATCACTTTCAAAAGCTCCTCCTCTGAACCTTGCTGAATTCAGGATCATGCGCTCAACATGAGATTATTGGGGACATTACAGATCCAAATCAACATAAAGAGTGTGCATAGCAGAAATGGCAATGTCTCTCATGACTTAACTTTGGACACTATATGTATTACATTCTTTTCTTTAGAAGCAAGTCTTCCTCACATTCAAGGGGAATCTCTACCCATTGGAGGGAGGAGTATGCATTTTATAAAATAACCACAGAAGTTTTTAAAGATTTTTCTCTGATCATTAATATTTTTCAGTTTTACTGTGATGTGTCTAAGTGTGGATTTCTATTTATTTTCCTACTAGAAATTTTGTTGTCTTACATTTGTGATCTGGTTGCCTTTATAAGTAGTGAAAAATATTCATTCTCTATATCTTTAAATACAGTCTCCTAGCTTCTTTTGAACTTACGTTAGAGCTGCTCACCGAGTCCTCCATATCTATCCTCTCTTCTCTATTTTTTTGTACTGGAGATTGAACCCAGGGCCTCATGCATGCTATGTAAGTGCTCTTCATTGAGTTTCATCCAAAGTCCTTTTTTTTGTTTGTTTCTTAATGTTAGTTTCTAGATAATCTCTTCTGACCTAACTTTTCATTTAATCTATTTAGCTATGTCTCATCTATTATCCTTATCCATCAAATTCTTAATTTTGTTACTGTATTTACCTATCATAATATTTATATTTCCTTTTTGCATCTGCTGTATCAAATTTTAGACCTTATAGGTACCTGCCAAAATTGTCAGTTGTGTTTTATTTAAGAAAAAACAAATTATTTTATAGTTTGCCTCTGATAATTCTGAAAAAAGTTTCTTTGCAGGACTATTTCTGGTGGTTGTGTTTCTGCTGGCTCTCATTAAAAGTCTAGTTTGTGTGTGTGTGTGTGTGTGAGTGTGTGTGAGGGGTTTTTTGTGTGTGTGCTAGGGATCAAACCCAGAGGCAAGTGTGCTACCTCAGAGCTGTGGTTATCTTTAAGTCTGTATTTGGCATTGCCTCTATGTAGGAAAAGTTGGGAGCCTACAATTGTCAGAGGAAGGTGGGGAGCTGAAACTCCAAACCTTGGTTCTTATGATCTTCTTTTAAATATATATGTGTGTGGGGGGGTACACACACACACACACACAACCCCAGCCCTGATTCTTATGTTCTGATGAAGGGAAATTTAAAGTCATACACAAAAAGCCATGCAAGTGGACTGGGGTTGTGGCTCAGTAGTAGAGCACTTCTAGCATGTATGAGGCACTGGGTTTGATTCTCAGCACCACATATAAATAAATAAGTAAATAAATAAATAAAGGTTAAAATGTTTTAAAAAGGCATGCAAGAGAATTTTATTATAAGTGAAAGTAAAGTAAAAGCAAAGCAAGGCTTAAACAAAGAGCCCTCTCAAGAGAGAGAGTGGGTCATCTCCAAACAAAGAACAACAAAGATAACAACACTAAATCCAAATTTATTACTGTTTGATGTTTATCAGACTGGGGACCATCTTCTTTGCCAATCAGGTATTCAACTCCTCCTTCATGCAGGAGATGGAGTTTTTTAACTTAGTTGGTCTCTCTGGAACTGTCATGGTGTCCATCCAATTTAGGGGGAC
This sequence comes from Sciurus vulgaris, assembly GCF_902686455.1. NCBI lineage: Eukaryota > Metazoa > Chordata > Mammalia > Rodentia > Sciuridae > Sciurus > Sciurus vulgaris. Next base: position 30,216,046 of record NC_136461.1, read on the forward strand.
TATATCTAAAGTCAATCCCACATTAATGTGGGCACTGGGTCAGTAGCTGGTCAGAAGTTATCTTGGCGTACCTGCACTTCCTAGACAAATGGAGACACCTATAGCTGTAATTCCTAGCTTCACATCAACATCAATGAACCCTGTCAAGAGTTATTCCTGGGGCGGGGGAGATAGCTCAGTCAGTAGAGTGCTTGCCTTGCAAGCACGAGGTCCTGAGTTCGATCCCCAGACACTTGTCCCCATTTATTTACAATGAATCAAAATAAATAAATTATTAAAAAAAGAACACTTGCGAATTTTTACTTTTTTTTTTTTTTTTTTTTGGCAGTGCTGGGGATTGAACCCCAGGCCTTGTGCTTATGAGGTAAGCACATTACCAACTGAGCTATTTCTCCAGTCCAACACTTGTCAACTTGCCATGCATTTCACTGCTTATTGCTAGTTACTACCTAACCCAATTATAATGCTTTCCTCTAAAGAGGATTTGTATTTCTTTTATCAGTCACCTGGTAAAATCACAATCAGAGATGAAATTAAAAATATTGGTTTTTTCTTTTTTTTTTTTGCAATACTGGGGATCAAACTCAGGGCCTTGTGCTTGGTGAGGCAAGCACTCTACCAGCTGAGCTATCTCCCCAGCCCTGAAAATATTGTTTTAGTCAGCTTTTTCACTACTGTGACTAAAAGACCTGACAAGAACAATTTTGAAGGAGGAAAAGGTTATCTGGGGGCTCACAATTTCAGAGGTCTCAATCCCTAGACAGCAGGCTCCATTCCTCAGGATACATGGTGAGGCCGAACATCTTAGAGGAAGTGTGTGGTGGAGGGAAGCAGCTCACATGATGATCAGAAAGGAGAGAGAGAGAGAGAAAGAGAGAGAGAGAGAGAGAGAGAGAGAGAGAGAGAGAGAGAGAGAGAGAGAGAGAAAGAGAGAGAGAGAGAGAAAGAGAGAGAGAGAGAGAGAGAGAGAGAGAGAGAGAGAGAGAGAGAGAGAGAGAGAGAGAGACCACTTGCCAGACACAAAATGTATACTGCAAAGGCACATCACCAATGACCCACCTCCTCCAGCCACACCCTACCCACCTTCAGTTACCACTCATTTAATCCCCTCAGTGAATTAATTCATTGATTAGGTTAGGGCTTTCATAACCCAATCATTTCCTCCTCCAAACCCTTTTGCATTGTCTCACACATGAGGTTTGGGGGGATACCTCACATTCAAATCATAACATTCTGCCCCTTGCTCCCCAAAGCACACAACTATGTCAGTGCAAAATACATTTAGTTAATTTCCAAGAGTCCCCAGTGTCTCAACAATTCCAGGATTGCCCAAAAGTTCAAGTCCAAAGTCTCTGAGACTCAGGGAAAACTTGCATCCCAAGCTCCTGTAAAAATCAAAAGTGATATACAAGTATCCAATATATAAAGGTACAGAGTAAACATTGCCATTCAGAAAAATAGGGGCAGAAGAAATAAGGGATAGGACCAAAGCAAGACTGAATTTCAGCTGGGCAAAAAAGTCCTATAGCTCCATATCTGGCATCTGGGGCACATAGCATGGTGATGTTCTGCCCAAAAAGCTTGTGTAGCTCCACCCCTTAGCCTTGTTGGTTGCAGCCCAAGTGGCCTTTCTGTTGGCTTGTCTCTGCTTGATTCCTATAGCTTTCCTAGGACAATGTTCCACATTACTGGCATTTCTTAATCTTGGGGTTCTCCACTGTAAGCTTCTGCTTCCTCCTCAAATCTCCATGCTTTGCCCTCTCAGGGGCTGCCTGAATGAACTCCCACCCTGCTGCACTTTGCCTGGCTTTCCAAGCCTTCCTTTGAAATCTTGGTGGAAGCTTCCATGATCCACTAACATGATCCTGCATTTCTGTAGAACCAGCACCACGTGGTTGACTCCAAGATCTGCTGCCATCTTGAGCAGCAGCCAAGCCTCCAGGGACCCTGGCTGTAGCAGTCTCTGAGCGCGTGGGTGGCTGAGCATGTTTAAAAAACTTTCTAGGCCCCTTTGTGCAAGAAGGGTGCCACACTAGTCTCTTCTCAAGAGAATTTTTACTTTTACTCCTTGAGTCTGAGATGGATATGATCTTGCCAATTCTTGAGATGTCCTCAAGCCACATTTCTTATCATTTCTGGGCAAAGTCTTTAGCATTTCTTTAGTGACAGTAATGTCTTTAACAACTGTAACTTCCTTAGCTCCATTTTTACTCCTGCCTTTGAAGTTCACGTTTTTTAAATCTTTCTGCTCTGCTTTCTGTTACTGAATATCTAAATAAACTTGGCTAAAAGCTGCCAGCAATATCCATGCCACTGCCTACATGCTATGCTGCCTAGAAATTTCTTCCACCATATTTAGAAATTCATTGCTTTTTAAAATCAGCTTCACAGAAAGTCTCAGGACATGGGCAAAATGCAGACAACTTCTCAGCCTGAACAAAACACAAACGGCCTCTACTCCAAATTCCAATAGAGTCCTCCTTCTTTGAACCCACTTGAGCCCTGCCTTCACTGTCCATGGTCCTATTAGCATTCTGGTTATGGTTTGGTGAGGTATCCCCTCAAAGTTCATGTGTGAGATAATGCAAAAGGGTTTAGAGGAGGAAATGATTGGGTTATGAGAGCCCTAACCTAATCAGTGAATTAATTCACTGATGGAGATTAAATGAGTGGTAACTGAAGGTGGGTAGGGTGTGACTGGAGGAGGAACATTGGGGATGTGCCTTTGGGGTATATATTTCGTATCTGGCAAGTGGAGTCTCTCTGCTTTCTCATCATCATGTGAACTGCTTCCCTCCACCACACTCTTCCAACATGATGTTCAGCCTCACCATGAGCCCTGAGGAATGGAACCTGCTGTCTATGAACTGAGACCTGCAACTGTGAGGCCCTAAATAAACCTTTCCCCCTCCAAAATTGTTATCAGGTCTTTTAGTCACAAGAGCAAAAAAGCTGACTAAAATAAAGATCATGACTTAAGACAGGAAACTTGATTCCAGCCGGCAAATACCTCTGAAGCTGTTTCACTTCCTATTTATCCTCATTCTAAGGATATAACTCTTTGTGTTCTCAGTTTTTAGAAGGGCCTCCTATTTCACTCCCCATTTGTTGTGGGTTTTTTTTTTTTTTTTTTTCCTTTGAAGTGCACAAGGAAGGTCCAAACAGCTGCCTTTGATTACCTTCCTGGATGCTAGCTTTCCAGGTTTTGGTCTGATAATTCCCTTCTATCTTGCCATCTCTTAAATCCCTTGTTATGGCTCAATTTTGTCCTCCCCTGCCAAATCTATATGTTGAAACTCTGATCCCCATTACCTCATAATCCATCTGTATTCAGAGACTGGGCCTTTAAAGAGGCAATTAAGTTAAAATGAAGCTTTAGATATGCTCTAATCCAATCTGAATGGTGACTTTATAAGTAGAGGAAATTTAGAAACTATCACATCCATGATCCAGTTGTGCCAGCACAGTGGGATAGGCTGCCAAGAGACCAAAGAAAATACCTGGAAATGCTGTATAAGGCATTAGGCTTTATGAAGAAATGCTTACAGGGAAGTTCCAGTAGCCATCTGCTGAACAGATAGCACCCCCAATCCTCACTGTGCTTTTGCCAAACAGTGCTTCCTCTTCCTCATGGTTTTATCCAATGGTGGCCAGCTGCAGGAGTGACAGGTATCCATCCCCACAATGCCTTCAGTTCCTTCCCAGTTACCACTGAAAGAGGGGTATTATGTGTTAAGCTGCAGAAGCAATGACATTATCAGCATTATTTTGCTTAGTTTGCTTGTATGGCCAGCTCCCAAGGAGCAACTGTCCTGATGTACATGCAAGAAAAGTAGCTCTCTACAGATAACACTAATTTGCCCTAGTTCCCAGTGTGCATCAGCGTCCTTAGGGTAATATGTATCTGGCCCAGGCTTGCTCTCATTGTTCTCTAACTTACTACGTTTTGGGGAACATGAAGAGGGCATTCTGGAACAAAATGTTTTACTGTTCACCTTTTCTCTAAGATGATATGTATACATAAACACCAAGGAAACATGCACGCGCGCGCAGTGCACAGTACACGTATACACTTGTATGCACGCGCCATACACACGCGCGCACACACAGACCTTGTGAGGACATAGAAAGAAGGCAGCCATTTGCAACCCAAAGGAGTTAGTCCGTCGGAGAAATCAAACTAGCTCCCAGAAGTGTGAGAAAATATATTTCTGTGGCTTAAGCCATCTGAGCTGTGGTATTTTTTATGGCAGCCTTAGCAAACTAATACATGACTCTTTAATACTTAAAACATGTATTCCAGAGTTTTGTTTTTAATGTAATTTTTCTGGGACTCCTGCTATTACCTGAGGGCATCATCGATTTATTTTCCTATTTATTACTAATTTCACCAGAAAGAAGTCTCAAGAGAGCAGGAAAGCGAGCATTCACTACCGCATCCTTGCATCCCACAGGACCGCGTGGCGGGTCACAAGCACCGGGAAGACAGGCTGTGCGAGGGAAGAACGCCGGACTCAAGCTTTCCGACCAGCGGGCGGGCCGCGGGGCCCGGGCTGGGTCAGTAAGGGGGCGGCCTGGCCGGGCGCCGCCTCCGGGGTCTGGGCCGCGGGCGCGAGCCCGGGCGCTCGGCGGCTTCCGGCTTCCGGCTTCTCGGGCGCGCGCTCCGGGGAGGGCGGGCCGCGGGTTGCGGGGCTGCGGGAGACGCTCCCGCGCAGGACCGGCTCTGCGTGGGCCGCGTGGGTTGGGCGGGCAGGCTGGGGCAGGCTGGGGCAAGCTGGGGCAGGACTGCGGGCTGCGCAGACGACCTGGAGGGCGCGCCTGGGGGCGCAGGCGCTGCGAGACGCCCGGCTCGGCCTCGGAGGCCGGTGCGCTTGGCCCCTGCCGCTGGCGCGGGCATTAAGCAACAGCCAGCGTGGTGCCCTGCGAGGAGCCCTGCGAGGAGCCCTGCGAGGAGCAGGTTCAGCGCGCCCTCCCATTCCGGCCTCTAAGCTCCGCTCTGGGGGCGCGGCTGGCAAAGCCACCGTCCTAGCGGGCCCTGGATGGGAATTTGGAAGAGACCCTGGTCCAGTTCGGAGGGCCCTCCGGGCTTCGGAAGGAAGTCCAGGCGAACGCTGGACGTTGCGGACTGTCCATAAAAGGCTGGGAAAGTACAGTCTGTACCACCCAGTCCTCTAAAGAGACCTCGCTGCAGCAGAAAGGCTCGGGGGCGAGCTCCCACGCCCAGCTCTGGCCCTCCCCGGGTCCGAGGCCCACCCGGTGAGTACTCCTGCCTGGTCTGCCTCTCTGTTCGAGGCGGGCTTGCCTGGGAGCGCTGTGAGGATGCGGCGACTTCATAGTGAAGCTCCGCCGTCATTAACTGCTGCTTACCGAAGAGTCGAAAGTTTCCGTATGACGGTAACGAGATCTTTTCAATATTCAGGGATAGGCTATTTCCTTGAAGCTCCAGTCCCCAAGGCGCACGCACGCAGTCACATAACCCTCATCTCCACAAACTTCATAAAGTCGGGCCACCCCCTTTTCCACCGAGCTGTTTTGAGGACGCCAAATACACAGGACCTGGTCAAGGTGGAGGTACCTGCCTAGATGCCAGTGGTTGGATGAGATGATGGATTTGGATTGTTTCCAAATCTGCCTGCTACAAACAATTCTGCAGGAGTTCTCTCTTAAACTTGATGTACTGTATTTCTTCCATTTAAGCACTAACCCCTCCCAGTTTTAACATTTCTGAATCCAGGATACATTTTACCAGTTGCTAGGCTTCACGGGTGTTGATTGTCGCTGTTTGCCCAGGCCAAAACACAGCTATGTGATTATTCCATCAGTCAAGATACTAAAAATGAACTTTAAATGCAGATTTCAAAAAAATTTTTAAATAACTTTAAAAGATAATGTTATGACACAGCATAAAATTAAAAGTTTATATAATAATGTTAACCAAGGGTTTGCTGTATGCCTAGTGTTGTTCCAATTAGCATTGCAACCCTAGAAATGCAGTTACTATCCCCTTTTTAGAGGTGGGGAATCTGAAGCTCAGGGAGTTGAAGTGCCTCAGAGCTTTTATTTGCTATTTTCTGGGTTCTAGCCAGGATGTCCGGTTTTAAACCTGTGTTAACTCCCACATCTGGAACCAGGCAGAAGGTGCATGTAGCTTACAAGGTGGGAAATCAGACAGATGTTTCTACATCTTTGATGTTTGCATATCTTTGTGTTTGAATAAATCTGGTTATACTTACTCTTGCATTGATGCCATATCTTTGTTTTAGATCTTTTACATTTTTAAATATATTTCTACAGGTTCTGGAGTTCTGGCCATATGACAAGTGCTTCTGGATCCCTTCTTTCTTGCCTGTTCCTCTAGAATGAGTACAAAGGCATGTATTCAAACCAACTCACCAGACTGCCTCCCAAAAAATGGTGTCCAGTTTTCAGAGTTGTTAAAGTCACACTGACCTCTAGGATCCTCCAGGTCCTAGTGCTACAGGGACATGCCAAAGCTCCAAGGGCAGAAGATTGCAGTCTGAGAAGGACCACACAATTGCCAAACCTCTCATAGGAGGTTTTGGCAATTTCCTCACCAGAAGTGGACAAGGCCAATCAGTTGTGTATCATCATGCCACAGCAGCTCCTGATCACCCTGCCCAAGACAAGCTCGTGGGTGAAGTTAAACCATCCAAGGAAGTCAAAGGGGGAGGTGCCCCTATGGGAGGATGTGACTAAAATGTTTGAAGAGGAAGGTGAGAATAGACTGAAGGAGGGGGAAGAAGGAAGCCTCATTTATGTGAACAGGCATACTTCATTGAGGTTACCTGTCGGGGAAAATTGGAGGAAAGAAGGTCTTTGAGAGGGTTCACTCATGCTGAGCTTGTGGCTTTTGGGAGTGGTCTAGGTGGGAGAGAAAATATTGGGCTCCCATCTCGGGCTCTTTTCAACACATGCTCTATACTGCTCCCATCTCCTGGCATCAGATAAAATACAGGACACAGGAGGCTAGAATATTGTTCCCCACCTGTGGCTCTTGAGTGTGGGAATGTGGTTCACAGGCAAAGGGATTAAAGGTTTCTGACTCCTTAAGTCATCCCAGGGTTTTCCTGCTAAGGTTCCAGTCATTTTAGCCTTAAACCAATATTTTTTCACAAGCATCAGTTTTTATTTTTATTTTTTCCCATCTTCCTGTGAGAGGCAGGAATGACACTCCTGATTCCTCTCATACTACCTTGAACTATGTGGATTCTGCAGGAGACATGCCCAAGACATGTCCACCTTATTTAGTGATCTGGTCAGGAGAAGATAGATGGAGAGAGGAAATTCATGTCTCATGTGATATCTTTATTCATACCTTTAATACTTCATATCCAGCCAGTATTTTTTATTATAGTCTAGTTATGTCAGGCAGGGACTCTGGCTAAGCATCTTGACAGATGGGGGGAAAAAAAAGGAATAATTATCTCTAAAGTGATTATTAGTTGAAAGAGATAGACATACAACTCTGTCAAAATAATAGAAGGTAGCCTAAGAAAAGCTCTTTCAGAATTCAAGGGATAGGAAATTTTCTTCTCATTACATCTACCTGAGGAAATATAAATCAGATGATTGAATTGGGTCTGGAAGAGTATTTTAGGCTTTTTTTTTTTTTTTTTTTTGTATTTTAGGCTTTTTCATAGAAGACTTGGAGGAAGTATAGAAAAGTGGGTACCTTGAGAGGTTCAGAGAAGGGGAAATATTTAGTCTAAATGAGGGTTAAGAATGTGAACTGGGTGTCCCACGTATAGATTGATAGTTTGGAGGTAACCATTACTGAGAAAATCTGCTTTGGGCAGATCATAGAATGCCTTGAAGTCCATGGTGAAATGTTTAACTTTTTTCCTTGTCTGGGGGAACCCTTTGAGGATTTTTGAACAAAGTGGCCTGATAGATCTGTGCTTTTGACCCTTGGGAAATATTGATACCCAAAGCAACATGCTGCAGGTCCTCCTCATTAAGGAGGCTTGGGCTCTTTTGAGTCACTCTAAATTTCCCTTTTTTGAATGTTTTGGGGGAGGAGTCAGTGGTTCTGCAGGCAGTACTCGTGTTTGGGAGATTTGAGGATATGCAAAATTCATAGTTCTTTTCCTTCCCTAGCTCTGCTGCCTCTGGATGCTGCTGAGACCCAGGAAGAAAGTTTAGAGGATGAATTGATGCCTGGCCTCGTGATAGCAGAACCCCAGGTGGGTTGAAGCATCTCCATTTTCTTAACATTACTTCTTGTTTTTAACCTGTCTGTTTTGGGAGAAGTGAGTGGGTTGAGACTAACAAATTCAACGTAAGGGTCTCAGTGTGAGTTGCTTTCATTCAGAAACTTAAGCACCCATGGTGGCGATTTCTCTGCTCATAGGGGCCTTCCTATAACTTTGTTTCTCACTAGCATCTTGATCTAATATTGTGCTATTTTTTGTAGAGAAAGCATAGTGAGTGATACCCTTCCAGCTCTTAAAAATCAATGGATATCATTTGGGATCTAAGATAAATGTCAGTACAATACTCAATATCCATAAATGAGATGAAATTCTGACCTTCTTTGTGATGTATCCACATCACTGTGAACTCTACCAGGTGACCCTTGGCACAGTATTGAGAAGAAGCCAAGTGAGAAGTGAGTAGAGAAGAAATGGCCACCTACACTTTTGAGGTAGGGCAGAGAGCAGGAGCAGCTTTGTTTTTTGTTTTTGTTTTTTTAATATATTTTTTAGTAGTTGATGGACCTTTATTTTATTATTTACATGTGGTGCTGAGAATTGAACCCAGTGCCTCACACATGCTAGGCAAGCGCTCTGCCACTGAACCACAACCCCAGCCTGAGGGGCAGCTTTAAGAGCAGTTAGGGCAGCATGTCAGAAATGGGTTGGGTCTTCACTGTCTGATGGAAACATGGGTGAAACAGAAGGAAATTGAAAGAAAGACTTTTATAGAGATACTATTGGAGATAGAAGAGTTTAAGTGAAAAGAACTTTAAATCTGAAATTAGATGGTATTGGATTAGATTTTATCTGAAATTTAGATGGTGCACAGTTTGATTTTATCTCATCTTACTTGCTCAGTGGTCTAGGGCAATTTTTTTTTTTTTTTCTTTTAGCTCTTTACAGTGTTTCTTTAGCTAAGAAATTTAGATGCTAATGTCTGCCTTCTAGGATTAAAATGCATTCTAGTTATTTATGGTAATATGGAAGAAGTCATAGTTAAATAATAGTCTAATTATTTAAAGAATTATCTCTACATTCCACTTATCTGGAATCCCTCATTTCCTAACATTTATCAAAAAGTAGATTCCTTTTCAATGGTTCGGAAGGGATTACATTTAAAAAAAAATAGTTTTAGTTATAGATGGACACAGTACCTTTATTTTATTTATTTATTTTTTATGTGGTGCTGAGAATTGAACCCAGTGCTTCACACATGCTAGGCAAGTGCTCTACCACTGAGCCACAACCCCAGCCCCATACATTTTTTTTTTTAATATTATGTAAGGTTTTCTTAAAAATATGGAATGCTTCACAAATTTGTGTGTCAGGATTACATTTTTTAAAAATATTGTTTTGGTTGTTAATGGACCTTTATTTATATTTGGTGCTGAGAATCAAACCCAGTGCCTCACACATGCTAGGCAAGTGCTCTACCACTGAGCTACTACCCCAGCCTCAAGGATTATTACACTTTTTAAAAATTGAAGTGTAAGTGATATACAGAAAAATACACTTAGGAAATGTATTCTGTTTTGACATATGAATGTACCCATGTAATCAAATTAATAAAGAGAACATTGCCTCCATCTTAGAAAGTTCCTTCTTGCCCTTTCCAATTGGTACTCTGCTCCAACCTTCATAAGGAATACATGAAATTTGTGTTACTTATTATAACTGCCTGTAAAGCCACAAATATCTTTTAAAAGTTTCATTTTAAAAAAGAATGTATATTCTGTAGTTGTTTGTGGTCTTTGATAAATGTCAGGTTAAACTATTTGATTGTAATGTTCCAATCTTTTATATCCTTGATGAATTTTTGTCTACTAGTTTTATCAATTACTGAGAGGATAAAATCTGTAATCATGATTTTGTCTTTATCTTTTTAGTTTGGTCAACTTTTAGTTAGTTTTAAGTTTCTCATCAAATGCATAAACATGATTGTTAGCTTCTTGAATTGACCCTCTTATCTTTATGAAATGTTCCTCTGAATTGACTCTATCATTATGAAATGACCCTCTGATTTATGGCCATACCACCCTGAACACACCTGATCTTGTTTAAAATAATCCTCTTTTTAAACCTATTGGTGTGTTTATAGTTAAAGTGTGACCTTTTTAAATATGGGTGGGTCTTGCTAGTTGAAGTCCATTTACAGTTAATCACGGATATGAATGGGTGTGAGTGTAGGTTGTTGTTTGCTATTTGTCCTTTCTGTTCTTTGTTTCTTTGTATCTTCTCTCCTGCCTTCTTTTGGATTAAATCCTTTCTGAGTATTATCCCATTTTATGTCTTTCAGTGACTTTTTTTTTTGGTACCCGAAATTGAACCCAGGGTCACCTAACCACTGAGCACATGTCCAGCCCTTTTTATTTTATTTTTTAATTTTAAGACATGGTCTTGCTAAGTTGCTTAGGACTTCGCTAAATTACTGAGTCTGGCTTTGAACTTGTGATCCTCCTGCCTCAGCCTCCCAAGCCATGTACCACCACACCTGGCTACTTCAGTGACTATTTTTTTATAATTTTTTGGTGGGGATTGAACTCAGGGGTACTCAACCACTGAGCCACATCTCTAGCCCTATTTTGTATTTTATTTAGAGATAGGGTCTCACTGAGTTGCTTAGTGCCCCACTGTTTCTGGGACTGGCTTTGAACTTGCTATCTCCTGCCTCAGCCTCCTGAGCCACTGGAATTAAGACATGCACCACTGTGCCCAGCTCACTCCAGTGACTTTTTTTTTTTTAGTTTTTTGTTGTTGTTGTTGATGGACCTTTATTTTAATCATTTATTTATATGTGGTGTTGAGAATCATGTGTGAGGCAAGTGCTCTACCACTGAACCTCAGCCCCAGCCCTCCAGTGACTTTAAAAAAAAATTTTTTTTTTTTTGTAGTTGTAGATGGACAGCATGCCTTTATTTTATTTGTTTATTTTTATGTAGTGCTGAGAATTGAACACAGTGCCTCACACATGGGAGGCAAACACTCTGGCACTGAGCTACAGCTACAGCCCATTACACATTGATTTCATTTGGGAACAGGAAAAATGTGAACATTTTAGAGTCTTAGTAAAGTAATATGTGGTATTGAAATTTTTTTCATTTTTTTTTTTGACAGTGATAGTAATAAATATTAAAAAAATATTTTTCATACATGTATATAGGGTAATAATGTCTGTCTCATTTTACTGTCCTTCCCATCCCCACCGCCTTACCCTTCCTCTTCCCCTCTTCATAATCCAAAGTTCCTCATTCTTCCCTACCCACCCTCCACTATGGATCAGCATTCGCATATCAGAGAAAACATTCTGTGTTTGGGTTTTTGGGATTGACTTGTTTCACTTAGCATGATTTTCTCCAACTCCATCCATTTACCTGCAAATGCCATAATTTCATTCTTCTTTAAGGCTGAGTAATATTCCATTGTGTATATATACCACATTTTCTTTATTCATTCATCTGTTGAAGGGCATTTAGGTTGGTTCCATAGTTTAGCTATTGTGAATTGAGCTGCTGTAAACATTGATGTGGATGTGTCATCCCTCCAGTGACTTTTAAGTTACACTTTTTTGACTTGTTTTAGTGGTCATTCTATCATGGTGTGCATTTTTAAATTTATTTCCATTGCTTTGAATTAACATACTGCTTCAGGTATACTATGAAAACATATATCCATTTACTGCTTCTTTGTACTCTCATCATCATATATTTTACTTTATGTGTTATAAACCCCACAATACATTGTTTGCATTTTTGCTTTTAATGGTAAATTGTCTTATTAAAAAAATTAAGCAATCAGGGGCTGAGGTTGTGGCTCATGGTAGATCGCTCGTCTAGCATGTGTAAGGCCCTGGGTTCAATCCTCAGCACCACGTAAAAGTAAAGGTATCGCGTCCATCTACTACTAAAAAATATATATTTAAAAACATTAAGAAACCAGTTGTGGTGGCACACACCTATAATCCCACCAACTCAGGAGGCTGAGGCAGGAGAATTACAAGTTTTAGACCAGCCTCAGCAATTTAGAAAGACCCTGTCTCAAAATAAAAATAAAAAAGAACTGGGTGCATGCCTATTATTCCAGTGACTTGGGAGGCTAAGGTAGGAGGATCACTTCAAGGCTAGCCTGAGCAATTTAGTGAGACCCTCTCTCAAAAAATAAAAAGAATTGGGAATGTAACTAAGTGAAGAGCACTTCTGGAATCCTCAGTACCACAAAAACAAATGACAACCTGACTCTTTTGTATTTACCCACTATTTATCAATTCAAGTACTCTTCAATTTTTAAAACTTTTGTTTCAAATTTCTGATATTTATTTCCCTTCAGTCTAAAAAACTTTTTTTCATTTCTTGTAGTATAAATATTCTGATGACAAATTTGCAGTTTTGGTTGTTCTAAACATACCTTAATATTTCCTCCTATTTGAGGATCTTCTACTGGATTTAGAATCTAAGTTTCTTATTTTTTCTTTAAGTACTTTAAAAAGGTTCCTTTTTTGGGGGGGGGGGTGCGTGCTGGGGATTGAACTTGGGGCACTCAACCACTGACCCACATCCTCAGCCCTATTTTATATTTTATTTAGAGACAGGGTCTCTCTGAGTTGCTTAGCTGCTCGCTTTTGCTGAGGCTGGCTTTGAACTCCCAGTCTTCCTGCCTTAGCCTCCCAAGCTGCTGGGATTACAGGTGTGCACCACTGCACCTGGCTTCCATTATCTTTTAACTTGTATTATTTCTGATGAGAAGTTGCCTGTTATTCTTATCATTTGTGATATGTCTTTGTTTCATATCAACTTTTCATTGTTTTTTGTTTCCCTTTTCTTACCATCTTTTGCTCCAGACAGTTGTTCATCTTGGACTAAACTCCAGCTGTACTCCAGAGTCTTTTGCCTACTTTTATGATCTTTCCCTTTATTTTTGTTATTCAACAGTTTTGCTGTGGTGTGCATAGGTGTGGGGTGTTTTGGGGGATGGGTGGGTGTTTAGTTTATCCCTTTTGGGGCTTGCTGAGCTTGAATTTGTAAGTTCTATCAGTTTGGAAGTTTTTCAGCTACTTCTTTAAATATTTCTTCTTTTGAGGTTTTAATTATATCACTTGATACTAACCCTCAGGTTTCTTTTTTTTCTCTTGCTGCTCTATTTTGAATAATGTCTATTGACCCATATTTAAGTTTCACTGAGCTTGTCTTCATCTACCTTGTCTACTTTAAGGCCATTCAATTAATTTTTAATACATTTTATTTTTCATTTATAGAATTTTTCTCTTCTTGCATTTCTGTGTCTCTCTAAAGTTATCCCCATCTCTTTATCCATTCTATCCTTAAATTCTTTAACATACATTTAAATAATTGCTTTGATGTTCTTATCTGCTTATTTCAGGGACTTGATCATCTATGTGTCTGCTGTGTTGATTTTTTATTTGCTTGATTATAGGTCATATTTCCCCTTGTTTACATGTTTGTTTTATTTTTTGGTACTGGGAATTGAACCCAGGGGCACTTAACCACTGAGCTACATCTCTAACCCTTTTTGAGACAGTCTCACTAAGTTACTTAGGGCCTTGCTCAGTTGCTGAGGCTATCCTTGAATTTGGGATCCTCTTGCCTCAGCTTCCCAAGTTGCTGGGATTATAGACATGTGTCACTGCATCCAGCATCTAATAATTAAAAACAAACAAACAGTGGAATATGAGGGAGGGGTGTGTGTGTATAGGTAGATAGTTTTGTTTTGTTTCTAAGATACTCTAAGGCCTTTCCTCTGTCTGTTGGCTAAGATGAGGGACTGATTATTCTTATTCCTCCTGGAGCTGTGATGCATCTTGAATTTGATTCAGTTTAGCTTCACGCCAGGGCCTCCCACCACCACTAAGGGGGTGCTCTTCTTTATCTTTTGGTATTTAGGCTAGGAAGCAGGTAGACTACAGTTCTAGACAGTTGTTCATCTTAGACTAAGTCTAGCTGGGCCCCAGAATTCAAGCTCAGCAAGAATCCATAGGTGTTTGATGAAAATTTTGGGAGCAGAAGTGCCTTTTTCCTGTCTGAACCCCCATTTCCCACCCCTTCTGATCTCATCTCCTGCTCTCCCCTTCCTTAACCTACCTCCATCCATGCTCTTCACCTCCTGTTCCTCAAATAAGCTAAGAATGTTCTCACCTGAGGTCCTTAACACCTCCCTGGAATGCTCTCCCCACAGATTTCCACATAGCTCTTCCTCACTGAATTCATATCTCTGGCCAAATATCACCCTTTCAGAGCAACTTTAAATACCTTACAAAAAGATCATTCTTACACTCACTTTGATTCTCCCTATTCCCTTTGACCTGCTTAATTTTTTTTCTAAGGCATGTGCGATCATATGTCCTACATATTTAATTATTTGTAGTAATTTCAAAACAGATCCAGGGAGGCCCCTCCCAAAACTTAGAAAATGTCAGTACTCCTTGGATTTTGAAAGTGGTGGCCTCTAACTGAAAAGGAATGTTTGATGTTCTAGGAACTGTTGACCTTTAAGGACATATTTGTGGACTTTACCCAGGAAGAGTGGGGGCAGTTGGCCCCTACTCACCGGAATTTGTACCGTGATGTGATGCTGGAGAACTACAGGAACCTGGTATCAGTGGGTAAGGATGGGTCATCCATATATCCAGAAACCTGCTCATTATAGGAGAGTCATTGTTTCTAAATTATCACTACTGTAGATTCTTTGAGGCTTGGCCTTGGGTTCTATATTAGATATATATTATACTTTTGAAAACCAAGCCAGGGCAGATCTGATTCCTTGGGAATCAGCTTTACTTCATAGACCTAGAATAGAAAGATATGCCCCTTTTCCCTCTCAAACTCCTGAATACCAGAACACTAGAACTAAATTCTTTGGATGGTACTTAGACATCAACATAAACATTCATTCTTTCTCTTTTTCTTTTACTTCATAAGCAGGATATCAGTTTTCTAAGCCTAGTGTGATTTCCCAGTTGGAGAAAGGAGAAGAGCCATGGATGATACAGAAAGGAGACCCAGGAAATAACATTTCAGGTGAGACCAAGGAAGATGGTAGCTTTTAATATGTAGGCTGAAAGGGTCCTCCCAGCCTGCCAGGAAGGCTCAGACCACTGGACAAAACCTGCATTAAAACTAATTTTACCCACTCTGTCTTCACTGAACTCTTGCAAAAGTCTTTCTTGAATTGTCCTCATTAAGGTTTAAGTTGATTTTCCTTCTTCAGTATCCTAAATCCTGCCCACCTAAAGCTCCTTCTTCTAAACAGTGAGATGTATGTGGTCTCTCCACAGAAAACAGATCTCTTTTCAGGGCTGTACAGATCTTTAATTTTCTCTCTTCTACTCTATTTCCACTTTTCCCCATCTTTTATTTTACAATTCCAGTTTTCATCTCTTTTTAACTCACATATCTTAATTTTTGGTAGCAGCTGCTTCATGAAAAGTCCTGCAAGAGAAAATAGCACAGGATTCCTTCTCACCCAGTCCAGTAGCAATTTTTCTGAACTTTGCTTTTATTATGGAAAATTTTACACATTTTGAAAGGCATAGAGAACATTGTAACACACTGCTGTGTAGCTTCCACCTAGATTAAGAAAGAAAAGTTGAAGTCCTGCTGCTCCCCTCCTACCTTTCAAAATAACCACTCTTCTGTTTAAATATTACCATTGCCACTGTCTTCTTATTTTCATTACATACATATATCTCTAAACAACTGCATTGTTTTGTACATTCATATTCTTCAAATAAATGATATATGTACTTTCTTTTCTTGTTCAACACTGTTGATATTTCTCCATCACTGTTGATGTTTCTAGTTTATTCATTTCCATTGAATTAATAAACCACAATTTAGTTACGAATTTTTCTGTTGGTAGACTATATTATTTCCAAATTTGGAGGTTACAGAGATGCTGCAGTAATCCTTCATGCACATATCTGCTCATATACATCCAAATATTTCTTCAAGGTAGTTGGTAGAACAAAACTGTTGGATGGGATACATATGCCTTCATTTTACGAGTTATTACCAAGTTCCTCTTCAAAGCATTGTCACCAATTTTTGTTCCCTTCAGCAGGTTTTGAGAGTTCCCAGAACTTAGGATTTTGTCAATATTCAGCATTGTCAAACTTTAAAATCTTTGTAAATTCAGTGGGTGAATATGATATTATTTCTTTAATTTTCCTGATTACTCATGTAAGGAAGCATATTCTCATGTTTGTTGACCATCCATCCAGAATTCCTTCTGTGTAAATTACTTGTTATATCCTTTGTCAATTTTTCTATTATCTTTGTTAAAATTAATTTCTAGAAAAAAATATGTGTGTGTGTGTGTTCTGGATACTAATCCTTGATAATTTTCTTTTATAAATGTTTTCTCTCAGCCAGTGACCCATCTTTCATTTTTTAAAAATAATGTCTTTAGCCAAGTGCAGTGGCGCATACCCATAGTCCCAGTGTTTTGGGAGATTGAGGCAAGAGGATCACAAGTTCAAAGCCAGCCTTAGCAACTTAGACCCTGCCTCAAAATAAAAAAAAATAAATAAAAAAGGGTTAGGGATGTGGCTCAGTGGTTAAGAGCCTCTGGTTCAATCCCTATAAATAAATAAGTAAATAAATAAGTAAAGTCTTTTAAAGGATATGTATTATTAAATTTAATTTTACTTAATTTATCAGTTTCTGTGCTTTTTATTATGTAAGATATCCATTTCTGCTGTTATCCTCCATTTTACTATATGCAGATGATATATATATATATTCCTTTATACTCCTGTATTTTTAAAAAAAATTTTAGTTGTAGATGGACACAATGCCTTTTATGTGGTATTATTTATTACGTTTATGTGGTGCTGAGGACCAAACCCTGTGCCTCACATGTGCTAGGCAAGTGTTCTACCACTGAGCCACAACTGCAGCACCTATATACCTGTATTTTTAGAGTTTTGCTTTTCATATTTGTTTGGTTCATCTGGAATTCATTTTATATAGTATGAGATTTAAAAAAAAAAAATCTAGTTTAACTTTTTCCACATGGACATTCAGTCCAGGAACCATTTGTTGGATAACTGATGCAGCTCTGTCACCTGTTAAGTTTCTTTTTATGCTTAGGTCTATTTCTGGGTTCTTTCTATTCCATTTCATTAAAAAAAATTTCCTGTCCCTACTCTAATTCCAGGCTGTCTTCCATTACTATGTTTCATAATGAGACCTATTATCTAGTAGAAGTAGTTTACCCACTTTGTTTCTTAAAATTGCCCCCTTGCTTTTCCATATGAATTATATAGTCAGTGCATCAAGTGACACAGACAAATGCTGTTGCCATTTTTATTGAAATAGAATCAAATATATAGATCAATTTGAGAAGACTAACGTTGTGATATTGGGTCCTACTATCCAGGAACATGATGTATTTTTTCATCTGGTATTTACTATCAATTTTTGTTCATTTAAAGTTTCAGAATTTTCTCCATGAAGGTCTTGTACATGTTGCAAATCTTGTTAAAATTCATTCTGAAAATTGTGTATTTTATTGCCATTATAGATGGTATATTTTTAAAAATTGTTTTCTGCTTGTTGCTTGTATGTAATAACAATTTATTTTGAATATTGATATTATATAGGCAGCCCACCTTGTTTCACTCTATTATGAATTCTAATAATTGTTTGTATATTGTCCTGAGTTTTCTCTTCTGCAACTTATAATTATTATTTTTTCGTACCAGGGATTGAACTCAGGGGCACTTGACTACTGAGCCACACCCCCAGCCCTATTTTGTACTTTATTTAGAGACAGGTTCTCACTGAGTTGCTTAGTGCCTCACTGTTGCTGAGGCTGGGTTTGAACTCAAGATCCTCCTACCTCAGCCTCCTGAGCTGCTAGGATTACAGGCATGCACCACCACGCTCAGCCTCTTCTGCAACTTATAATAATGAAAATAATATGGGCTAAGGGTATAGCTTAGTGGTATAATACTTCCTTAACATAGGCAAGGCCCTGGGGTCTGTCCCCACCATCACAAAACAAAACAAAATACCAAAAGAAAATAATAATAAAAGATACCCTGAATGTTCTTGCCCTACTTCTGGACAAAATCTTAAAGAGGTCTTACACATGGTCTAGTCTTTAAATAACAAAATAATCTTGATTTTTAGTAAAATATTTATTGAATTCAGTGAAATAGTCAAAACTCCCAGTATCATTCAGAGTTAAATTTTGTTTTCTCCTCTTCCCCTAGAGTGGGTCTGCTTCAGGCCTAAATACTGAATTGGGGAGGGGTACAGAGATGACTTCTTTTCCCTTTCCCTGTTGTCTTCTCTTCTTCCTCCCCTATTCCCAACCAGAATCAGGGACCAGAAAAGTACAGCCTTTGTTATGCCTCTATTCATTTATAATTTGGAATGTGAAAGAAAGTGCTAATGATTATTTTGTGTTGACCAGGCTGAAGGATATTTTCCTGGAACCTAACAGCAGTAGCAATGCAACAGTCTGGGTTTCTTACATAAATAACATTTTCCTCTGCAAAAATAACATTTTAGGAATATATTAATAACTATAGGAAGCAGAACTAAATACAAACACAAATTTTAATAAAGGCCAACATAATGTTTTTGTGCATATTCTTAGTTCAAACCCTAGTCTTTGAACCAGTGTCTCTCCTGATTCTGCTGAAATGGGGAGAGGAACATTTTATCTTTAAGATTGTTTTCGAAAAAGTGTCAAAAAAAAATTCATAAAGACAGCTCTGAAAGTTCATTACTTATTATTAATGGAATTAGTATTTGTTGGTACCACATAGTACTAATAATTCATTAGAATTACCAGAAAGAACAGTACTAAAAACCTCAAATTTTACTACATATGAAAAAAATGATGCATTTAACCTATTCACTGTTTCTTAAATTTTATTTCCCATTACTGGTCTAGGCTGCATAACCATATTTAAATATAATCAAAATCTCATGTAATTTATGTATTGTTGCCTAAATCTCCATCTTATATCCACTACAGTAATTGATTTTTTTCAAAACACAATGAAGATGAGTTATTTGCATTTTTTCATTTCTTTCAGACTTGAAGAGTAAAACAGAAACCAGTGAGTCAACTGCAAACAATGACATTTCCCAGGAACGTTTATATCATGACATTATGATGGAAAGGTTCATAAGGGAGGATATCATTTATTCCACATTGAGAAAAGTTTCCAGATATGATGATGTGTTAGAAAGGCACCAGGAAACCTGTGGAAGAAATGTGAGACAAGCCATTTTGACCCACAAGAAGAGAGTCCAAGATGTTAACAAACATGGGGGAACTGTTGTGAGTTCAAATGTTTTAGAACAGAAGCATCATAAGTGTGACGCACCTAGAAAGAGGAACAAATACAAATTAGATTTGATTAATCATCCAATAAGTTGCATAAGAGCAAAAATCTATGAATGTAATATATGTGAAAAAATGTTCAAACAACCCAATCACCTTACTGAACACATGAGAATTCATACTGGTGAGAAGCCTTTCAGATGTAAGGAGTGTGGAAGGGCCTTTAGTCAAAGCGCATCTCTTAATACACACCAGAGGATCCATACTGGTGAGAAACCCTTTGAATGTGAGGAGTGTGGCAAAGCCTTCAGACATCGCTCATCGCTTAATCAGCATCATAGAACTCACACTGGAGAGAAGCCTTATGTATGTGACAAATGTCAGAAAGCTTTTAGCCAGAACATTAGCTTGACCCAACATCTGAAGACTCATTCTGGAGAGAAACCTTTTACTTGCAATGAATGTGGGAAAACCTTTAGACAGATCAGACACCTTAGTGAACATGTAAGAATTCATACTGGGGAGAAGCCCTATGCATGTACTGCATGTTGTAAAACCTTTAGTCACCGAGCGTATCTAACACATCACCAGAGGATCCATACTGGTGAGAGACCCTACAAATGTAAGGAATGTGGAAAAGCGTTTAGACAGAGGATACACCTTAACAACCATAAGACTGTCCATACAGGAGTGAAAGCATATGAATGCAACCGTTGTGGGAAAGCCTACAGGCATGATTCATCCTTTAAGAAACATCAGAGGCATCATACTGGAGAAAAACCTTATGAATGTAATGAATGTGGAAAATCCTTCAGCTATAATTCATCACTTAGTCGACACCATGAAATACACAAGCGGAATGCCTTCCGAAATAATGTGTAAAAAAATATTTATTTGGTGAGAACAGAAGCCACATCTGAATCAGTGATTCTAAGCTTTAAAATTTCAGGACTCAAATAAATTTGAGAAATTGATTTAATGATGGCAACATTAAATTTTACCTGTTGTGTAATAACATTAATAAGTACTGACACTTCTATACAAAACACTTAAAATCTGGTCCTTCTAATTAAATAAATTCAGCATCATGAAATATAACAATTTTTCCTGATTTCATGGTGGATTAATAAGTTATTTCCTTATGGGAATTCACTGATTTGTAGACCAGCATTTGGGAAATACTGTGTGAAATACAAAACTCCCTTATTTTTAAATTAAAAAAGAATTCCTCATGGGGAAAGTTTTCACATGGTATGACGTTCACAAAGTACAGTTATATACAATGAAAAGCCTCCTTCACCCATTTCCCACCACAAAATTCTCTTACCTAGAGGCAACCATTTTTTATAACTTTTTTGTGCATCCTTGCAGATTTTTGTCTGCAATAATGCAATTTTTTTTTCTTTTTAAACAAATAGCAACCTCCTGTACAAAAATATTTTTATTACTTAGTATATCATGGGGGTCACTCCACAATATAAAGCACTGACTTACTCTTTTTATAGCTGCATCGTGTTTCATGGTATGAATATACTTTAGCCAGTTCGCTATGGATGGACTTGGGTTATTTCCAATTGTTTATACAATTGCAATGAATAGCCCTACACATTTTCATTACACATGTAAGTATATAGGTAGGGTAAATTCCTAGAACTGGAATTTCTGCACTGGGGGTATATGTTAGCAAATAGGCCTTTACAGAGCTTGGACCAGTTTATTTGCCTTCCAGCAAAATGTGAAACTAAAAGAGCCTTATTTGAGGCTGAAGCATCTCCTGGATCAATTGCTCTGTCAGCCATCAAAGAAGCATCATCTTTGGACGACATGGCCTAGAATTACTAGCTGAGCTGCATCTCAGAAACAGCAGCACCTGCCATATCCGGCACCAGTAAGGAAAACTTATCTTCATTTCAGCTGAAGGGGCAGGCATCTTTCCAATTGTTTCACTCCTTGACTTCTGAGCCTTTCTGAGATGGTAGTCCATTTAAAGAGACTGGACCACTTACCTTGATGAATATAATCTTGGCTGCAACCCCTCCACCTGGAATGGGGGAAGAACTGATAGTCAAGGAAGGGCAATTAGTGGCAGGGTCTACCATGGATAACTGACTGTACATTGTGTAGCATTTTACAGCATGATTCTGTTAGCAGATTTTAACACATGGAGAGAGACAGGAGGGACATGACTTTCTAGTTAATAAGCATTTATAAATGAGAATTATTTCACATTGCTTTTTAGGCTATGAAAGATGAACACCAAGGCCAAACCTGTGATTCTGTGTTTAGTTTTCAATCTTAGTGTTTTGAAGTTTTAGTGGTTCTGTCAATGAATTTTCTTTTAGCTCTCACAACACAACCACTACTCTAGTTATAATCCAGAGTCTGACAGGATCCTCCATTATATATAGTCCTACCTTCCAGGTAGTGCTGTTTTTATATATCTATCTATCTATCTATCTATCTATCTATCTATCTATCTATCTATCTATATATCTATATATAGATAGATAGATAGATAGATAGATAGATAGATATAGATATATATATATAGATATATATATAGATATTCCCACCTTTCCCGTTTACTTTTCTGCTTCCCATATGGGCTCTATTATCAGTATATTAGGATTCCATTGAGTTGCAAATAAATCAGGTGGGGCTAGTATAATTCTCAAAGGAGGATATTAGATCTTAATGTACCATGAAATTCAGGAGCTGTAATACATGGTAACAGTGGACTGGGACCAGGAGCACTTTGGAAAACCTGGGTCATTTTCTCTCTTCATCTCTCGTCTCTGCTTCTGTACCTTCATTCTGCACTGCTGCGCGCCACCTTTAACAGCTGATTATAAATCAGTTATCAGCTCCATGTTTTATATATATAAAGAAAAGCTGTCTTTTTTCTCCCTTCCAGTCTCAAGTTCCTGGGGAATGATTCTTACTTGCCTAGGTAGGTCAGGTGCTCACCTCTAAACTAACAGTTGGCAGAGATCTCAGCTACCTTGGGAAATGTGGATGGAGTAGTGGCTGGAAAGGAAAGAAATTTCTAGAAGAGGTTAATGTTCTTAGAGTTCCAAATCCTACCCATTCTTCAGTGCCAGCCTAGAGGACCAGGATTTTAGAACTGGAAATAGTCTGGCAGCTCACCTAATCTAAAACTCTGACTTTATAGATGAAGAGATGGAAATCCTCTTTAAATTACCCATGTCCTTCTACCTGTTACATTTAAAATATATATTTTTAGTTGTGCAAGGACACAATACCTTTGTTTTATTTATTTGTATGTGGTGCTGAGAACTGAACCCAGGCAAGCACTCTACCACTGAGCTACAACCCCAGCCCCTCAGTTACATTTCTGACCATCCATTCTCCAAGTTTGTTACCCTAGCTTTCCAAACACCTGCCTTTAGTTGGCTGAACATAGCCACTGTTGGCTGATGTAAGAGGTTTACTTCTTACATCTATGACTGCCCCAGGAGGTCATATGTTATGCTTCAGAACTTGCCCACTGGCTTAGCCTACTGTGCCTGTTCATTCTCTTTATTTCACAGGCACTTTTCCCTCT
Source organism: Sciurus vulgaris (assembly GCF_902686455.1). NCBI lineage: Eukaryota > Metazoa > Chordata > Mammalia > Rodentia > Sciuridae > Sciurus > Sciurus vulgaris. The sequence goes on from NC_136461.1 coordinate 30,239,140, forward strand.
GCTGATCACCCAGTATGTTTTTCTACAGGGCCATCTTATTAAGCATCTTCTCTAGCTACACATTTTTTCTAGTTGATCTCATTGATATTCTAAGGCTTCTAACATCTATATCTTAAAATCTCTCCTGAGTTCCAGAACATTATCACCAGTGCCCCACTGGATATTGTCTCTTAGATATTCCATAGTCGACATGCTGAAAACTGAAGTCATAATCTTGTCAATAAAATCTGTATTCCTTAAACCAGAAAGAGGTACTGCCATCAATCCACTTCTCAAATAGCTGAAACTTTTTCCTGTCATCCACTACCTCCCCCAACCAGTCACCAAGTACTGTATATTCTACCTGGAGTCTCCTCAGTCTATCTCCTCTCCATTTCCATAGCCAGAGTTAATCATGTTCTTAGCATCTCCTAATGGCTTAAGTAGATTACCAACTAATTTTTCTATAGCCAATCTGTACTCATCTCTCTCTCCTCTGTACTGTTAGCATGATCGTTCTAGAACACATATCAGACCACTTTATTGCTTAAAATCCCTCAATGGTTTGTCATCACTTGAAAATAAAGGTCAAATTTTAAACTACAGAACACTTGCTATACAGCCCTGCCTATTTTTCTGGGAGAAGCTTCCAAATTTCCACCCAACCAAACTTTGCTTCGGCCATAAAGATCTTGTGGTCCTCCAAATATTCTGCATTATTTCACGGGCTTTGGTCTTCAACTGTGTAAGTTCCTCTTCCTTCTGCCTAGCTTCTTTGTTTAGTTTGCTTCTGTTCATCCTCCCGTGTATCACCAGGGAATGGTATGTGATACACTTCAGAAAATTTGTGCCTTCCTCAAGGAATTCTTGAATTTATAAAATAAACCAAAAAGACAGACTTTATCCTACAGGATTTTAGATCAGAAAGTGACAACATAAGATAAAAATTTTATAAAATTACAGCTCAACATGAAGTAATGGCAGGTGCAGTAACATACCACTTCAATTTATTTCACGCTGTTGCTTTCTTCACCTTCCTCTTTCCTACAATCAGTTTGCACCTTCTAAGTTAAGAAGAAGAAAAAACAGTATTTCTGGCCTCAGGCTCTATTTTCTAGCAAACTTTGGCTCAAGTAGGCAGGTAACCCCCAGTTCAACTAAGGGCCTATTTTCTGGACTTCTGTTTGAGTAATAGGGAAATGAATTCGTCCACACACACCACATCCCCGGCACTGGACACAAATCTGAAAGGCTGTAGCCCTTAAAACTACTGATAGTGAAAGAGGAAAATGAATGATATGGGGTAATCAATCACAAGAGAAATAGACCCAAGAGATGGAAAAAGGAAGCTCAATCCTGGACATACTGTTTGGCCCCTAGATCAAGCCTCACCTGATGTTAGTTTTCTGCCTCCTCCCCAGTATAATCTTCCCCAATCTTTTCACACATGAACCACCCTTTTCCCCAAATATTTCATGATTGTTTTTCATCCTCTTCTGCTTCATTCCACCAGTCCAATTGCCCCCACTCCCCTCATCATTTGAAAAATGGTCCTTCTGTGAAGGGGTTCAGTGGGGTTTTCCTGGCATTCAAAGTTACATCCTGGCTAAAGATGGTTATGCTGGGGAGGAGGTCGAAATCTCCAACCTCATATCAGCAATGCCTTCTCATATCTCACTTAAAATGCTTTTGTTTAACTTCCAGGTTTCTAAGAAAAATGACGTTTCCCTACATAACCACATCATTACTACACTCAGGATATGTACAATTGGTTGATAATGTCTGACACAAACCACTTTAAACTTTTCCCAACTGACACAACGTGCTTTGTAGTTTTTAGCACCTATATTAGACTAAAAGTCTTACTGTTGAGCATTTCACATTTAATCTTTAATTCACCTGAAATCGACCTTTGTGATGAAGTGTGAGGTTCCCATTTTACATTGTTTCCCATAAGTACTATATTGTCACAGAACCTTCATTAAAAAGACCATCTTTTTTCCATTGCTGTGCGATCCCATCTTTGTCATCAACCAAGTCTGCTGTAAAGCAAGTAAGCAGTCACAAAAGTCAGGGTAGTGGATGCCTCAGAGTGTATCTGGGGAGAGCCTGGTTGTTCTATTTTCGTACTAATGGTGACAAGTGTTATAAAATTATTGTCTTTAATATTTCAGAATATAATTGTTATGTTTCCCAATAAAAAGGGTTAGTTCCAAGTAAGTAAACAACAAAGAAAAGAAAGAAAAAGAGGGAAAAAAAGGGGGGTGGAGCGGGGGAGACAAGGGGAGCGCCAGAATCCGAAAAGCGAGTTACAGGCCCACCTTCGGCTGGGAAAGCCGGTGTGCGGTTCTAAGATGCGGACGCAGCGCCCAAGGTGTCAAGGAGGAGACGCGGCGCTCACAGTCAGGGGAGAGTTCGGTCTAGAATTAGACGGCCAGCACACACGGAGCCACACGCTTCCGCGAGCTCCCTGGCGCCCGCCCTCGGTTGGCAGCCGCCTCCGGCGGCAGTGAGCGGGACTCGCGTCCGCGCTTCTCCTCGCGAAGGCGGGGCGGCGCCGCGGAGGACTCTGGGAAGGGGCGGTGCTCGGACGGCCGCAGGCATTCTGGGACTGGGCTCCCGGCGCGCCGTTCTCCGCCTCAGCCCTCGCCGTGCAGCTTGCTTACGCTCTTAGGGGAGAGTCCTGAAGCAGTTCGAGGAGACGTTGAAGCCAGGTGGAGTCCGGCGGGCGAACGAGTTGGGGGACTGAACAGACCGCTTTTCGGAGTCCAAGGGTTTGTGCTCCCGGATCGCCGCGTCCTCCTCCCTCCTTCCCCAACTCTGAGTGAAAACCGCCCGCGGCCACCATCTCCACTCCTCTTCCGTCGCAGGCCAGGTTCTCCTGAGTTCTGAACCTTCTCCCTGCGAAGACTATGCGATTGGCTAAGAGAGTTCCTCAAGGCCGGCGGCCGCTTACTCTCATTGCCGGCTGCTCCAGGACGTTGTAGGACGTTTTAGAATACTTTACAGCATGTGTGGCACTCCCGGAGAGACAGTGGTTTGGGATCGGAGGAAAGCGAAAGCCTAGTGGCATTTCCGCAGGCTGCAGGAACCTATCAGAGAGGCAGAACCTCTGACACGAAGTCTCCTACCGAAGCTCCTGGGCTAAGATTGGAGCTGGAAGAGAAACCGACCTCAGAGCGCCTGGGGGACCTTGGTTCTTTTTTAACCCTTTTACTGTCTGAAGCGGAGACGTGGGCAAATGACTGCATCCAGGGCATGGGGAAAATGAAGGAGTCAGCCCCAATAGAGACGCAAGGTTCTGGGGTGGTGGGCAACAGCCCATGCAGTGTGGATTGGAAAGGAGGAAACAGCATAATGTGAGGTAGTGGTCTGGCAACAAAGACCAGAAGACCCGGTTTACCATAGCCAAGTCCCAAGAGGCTAATCTGGTTCTTTGGCGCACCTGTGGTCTTCACAGCTTTTCTCCTCCCCTTTTCTCTGTAGTATTCTGCCCTGTGAGGAGGAAGATCAACTTGAGTCTCAGGTGAGTTGGCTGGCGTTTCTGCTTTCCTAAAGTTTAGTCTCACTTGTCAGAAGAAATAGATACACACTCTCATCCCTTCCTTGATAAGGAAAAGGAGAGCCATATTTTTTGAGTACTAATATGGGTACTGTGTGTTTTATCACTCAGAGTTTGAGTAGCTGAGTATAGTTAGGAGTGCCCTACTTTCACCGGGACATTTTAAAGATGTGTCAGCTAAAAACTTGTCCAAGATTACTCAGAAAGTAAGTAGCATACGACTAAATTCTGCTGAACTACTCAAGATCAGGTTCAGAATCCAGGTCTGTAGGACCCTAGACCCATGACATTGTGCTGGTGTTTCCAAACATCTGCCACCTAAGTAGTACTATCTATATTATTCATCTCATGTGTCAGTGGTGTATTGCTCTTGTTTGTGTGTTTGGGGTGTGGTCGTGGGTGTGTGTTAAGCATAGCAAAGTTCAGGCCACACATCTGAGTCCAAATGGTCCATCTGTACTGTATTGTTTTCTTCTTTTACATGAATAATGCCACAGAGGATGCTCCTGTTCTTTGTTTTCACCATAAGACATTAATTCATATTAAGTCCTGTTAAGGACTATCCTGTACTCAATGTTTTATGTAAAACAAGTGGGGAGTCTGTATCTTTCAGGAGCTTACTCTCTTTGGGAAGTTAATGCAAGTCAGTGTTGTCCAATTAGATTTTCTGTGATCAGAGAAATGTGCAATATTTGTGGCTTTTAAAGTATCCACTAGCAACATGTAGTTCCTGAACACTGAAATGTTGCTAGTGCAACTGAGAAAATGAATTTTAAATTTTATTTCATTTTAATTATGTAGCCACTTAGGTCTGGTGTCTACCATATTGGGCAGCCAGGTTTAGATATTTGAAACAATATTTTCAAGATTAATTGATTTGGACTTAGTGCTCCCCACCCTCCTCAAAAACAATGCAAAACCGAGAGCATACATTTGATTTTAGTTTGTTGGACTGTAAAAACCATTGCCAACATTCAGGAACTTCATAGTCCACTAAAGTTACTCGTTTTGAAATTATCATCATTTAAAATACATTTAGAGTTTTAATATATTTATACAAATGTGTTTCAGTATTTTATTACTATTGAAGTATCCTGTAAAGCAACAACTTTACAGAGTGTAAGCAAATGTCTTAGCATTGCATTACTTTTGCTCATTGCAAATAACCTTTCTTCTGGCTATATATGTTTTCTTTGACTAGTGACATGTAGGCTATTTAAAAATTAGTGAAGAACAGCCATATTAAATAATAATGACACTCTCAGGGTGTTAGATCTTAAGCTTTGACATGGGAGTTGGTACATTCACCATGTTCATTAGAGTAGCAAAATGGAGACATTTGTTTCATAGTTACCCTATCAGCTTACATTTTTTGTCTGACACTAGTGTACTGGTCATGCCTTGTTTTTTGTTTTTGTTTTTCTTCTCCCTGTGCAAAGTTAGATATATGAGGTTAGGAGTAAGGGTTAAAAATATCTTCACAAAATAATTTGCCTAGTTTCTTAAAAATACTTCAGAGACAAAACAATCAAACATAATGTGTGGTTGTTGTTTCCTGATATAAAGAAAAACTATCCAGGTCATTTTTAAGATAGTTGGGGAAATTTGAACCTGCACTGAAATGTTAGGGAATTATTAATTTTGTTGGACGTGGTAACAATATTGTAGGAGAATGCCATTTGGAAATGTATGCTAAAGAATTTACATCTGAGCTGGGTGGTGGTGTGGTGGTACATCCCTGTAATCCTAGTGACTTGGGGGAGGGTAAGGCAGGAAGATTGCAAGTTTGAGGCCAGCCTGGGAAACAGTGAGACCCTATCTCAAAATAGAAACTATAAATGGCTGCAGGTGTAGCTCAATAGTGAAACATCCCTGGGCTCAATACCCAGAACTGCAAAATAAATAAATAAATAAATAAAAGTTTTTAAGAGTTTCAAGTCAATAGAAATTTGAAGCAAAAAAGGCAAACCTTAAATCTCCTTTTAAATCTGAAGAAACTGAAAAGTGATTTTGCTTAAAGTCATACATAGTATTTTAGTGGCAGATCCAAAAATAAAACTATTTTCCCACTTAAACTTTTCTACCAGACTGGTGATGTAACTTAGTGGTAGGTTGCTTACCTATCATGAATGAGGCCCTGGGTTCAATTCCTAGCAACTCAAAAAAAAAAAAAAAAAAAAAAAAGTCTACCAAAGAGATGTAGATAAATGATACAAGGGATAATTTTTTAAAGCATACCTGTATATAACTGTTTGATGTCACTGCTTGGTTATTAAGAAATTTTTCTTTAATGTAAATAAATAATTCATTATGAGTCTTTTTTAATCTCAAAGGATTTTGAAAGTGATTTTGAGAAGCAATTTTGGATAATGCATGTCTTTAACATGTTTTGCAGGGACCTCTTTGCCTAGTCAGAGCTGTACCATGGCAGAGACTGGGAAAGAGGAGACAGTATCCCCAGAAGCCTCAGGGTTCTCAGACTTGAGTGACTCAGAGTTCCTAGAGTTTCTGGATTTGGATGATGACTCAAATGCTTCAGTTAGCAAGGCTGACCCTTCTGAACGCCCTGGTAAAGATGGCAAGTCTGTGAGCTTACAAAACTGGAAAAGAAGATTGGATGTCTCTTCACCTATGGAAAGATTCCACCTAAAATATCTATATGTCACGGACCTGTCTACTCAGAACTGGTGTGAACTGCAAATGGCATATGAGAAGGAACTTCCTGGTTTTTCGACACCTGAGAAGGCAGCTGTTTTGGACACTGGTGCCAGCATCCATCTAGCTAGAGAACTAGAACTTCATGATCTTGTGACTGTCCCCATCACCACTAAAGAAGACAGTTGGGCAGTTAAGTTTCTGAATATACTATCAATGATTCCTACCCTGCAATCCGAAGGACGCATCAGAGAATTTCCAGTGTTTGGGGAAGTGGAGGGTGTGTTTCTTGTCGGAGTGATTGATGAGTTACACTATACAGCTAAAGGGGAACTGGAACTGACTGAACTCAAGACACGCAGGCGCCCTATGCTCCCTCTGGAAGCTCAGAAAAAGAAAGACTGTTTTCAAGTCAGGCTATACAAATATATCTTTGATGCCATGGTGCAAGGGAAAGTGACCCCTGAGAGCCTAATCCACCACACAAAATTATGCCCAGACAAGCCACTGGGGCCTTCAGTGCTGAGGCATGCCCAGCAGGGAGGCTTTTCTGTGAAGACTTTGGGTGACCTCATGGAACTGGTCTTCTTGTCTCTCACACTATCTGACCTCCCAGTTATTGATGTTCTAAAGATTGAGTATATTCATCAAGAGACTGCCACTGTATTAGGTACAGAGATTGTAGCCTTTGAAGAGAAAGAGATGAGAGACAAGGTGCAGCATTATGTGGCTTACTGGATGGGCTACCGAGAGCCTCAAGGGGTTGATGTGGAAGAGGCTTGGAAGTGTCGGACATGCAACTATGCAGACATCTGTGAGTGGAGGAAGGGCAGTGGAGTGCTCAGCTCCACCCTGGAGCCCCAAACCAAAAAAACCAAATGAATAGAAGGAATGTTGATCCTTCCTGCTCCTAATGTACCTGAGGAAAAGAGGACTGACCTCTGAGCATGGCTTTCATGGATATTGTTCTTATTTTTTAATATTTCTACAACCTCTAATCACATTCAGTCCAGGACCAAGGTTCACAGATGAGTAGGAGAGATCTGGGGTTATACTGTCCCTGGAGCTTTGACATGGATTGCCAAGAATAAAGATGCTCATCGTAATGGGAGCAAAGGTAATGCCTTCAGCAAGCATTATTTTCCTAAGAAAATTCTTCAGATTCTAATCTTATTTTTCTCTCAATCAGAATTTCTACATTTTACATAATAAAATAAAATGAAATGCTGTCCAATTGAACTGGGGTTCTTTTTTGGGGGGTAGATCATAATCCTGTTTCTTCAGATGACCAATATACATAGTTGTGTATATGTTATAAGCCTTTATATTTATATATAAATATTTTGGAAGCAGAATTAGGAGGTACATATCAAGAATTAAAACAAGTATAATAGATATTCTCAGAGATAAGGGAATTTGAAAAAGTGGAAATACTAGATATGAGAAATATATGAGAAGTATGTGTAACATTCACACACTGTACAATCCACATCTGGGTATATGCTACAATTTTATAGGTGAACAACAGTAAGTATGAGAGGGCTGAGAATGTGGCTCAGTGGTAGAGCACTTGCCTAGCAAGGCCCAGGATTTGATCCCAGCACCACAAAACAAACAAACCAATCCAATAAATATGAACAAGAATATATTTTGTAGTACTGCCACAATAACAAGCCTAGAATCTACCTAGATGCCAGACGTCAGAGGAGTGGATGATATCTTATAGCAACCAAAACAAAAACTGCAATGACATGTAACAGTACATACAAATCTTAGCAACCCTTAAGTTAAAAAAGTAGGTCCCAGAAGATTACATATAGCATACCCTTTTTATAAAGTGAAAAATAATAACACAAATGAAAATGTAGGTAGTGGAGCCCTAGCTACAAACATCACCAAAGAGACCAGATACAGATATCTGAAGCATAAGAACTTGTTTATGAAGGTACTACTGACGAATTTGTAGAAATAGTTGGATGGGGGGAGGACAGTTGGCATGGGTGGAGTTTCTGTATTAATGGATGGTGAAGAGTCAGCAGAACATGGTGAATATTGTTATTGTGACCTGTTACACATGAGCTGTTAACATTGGGCATCTATAGGAGGTACAGTGGGTAACCTCTGGAGGCCTTTTATGAGCTACATGTACTATTATGATATTCCTTTCATTTACTGAGTGGCAAGTTACATGCCAGACATTGTGCTAAGTATTTTGTATGGTGAATCTGTGTATCAATTGTTATCCCCAATGAGGGGACTGAGGCTTAAAATGTTAAAAATTACCTACAGTCCCATTGTTTGAAAGTGGTAAATTCCAATGAGATAGGTCTGACTGCAGTGCTTATGCTCTTACTCATTAATCTATAAAGTTTTTCTTGCTGTTATTAAGTCTCCTGAACTGTAAGCATCTCTTTTCTGAAATGCTGAGACCAAAGGGTTTCAGATTTCTGATCCTCCCCACCCCAGGTTTTGGAATATTTGTACATATATTTGTCCCAATGAGGTTCTTTGGGAGTGGGGTCAGCTTCTAAGCGGACTTCTTTTATGTTTCATATATAGACTGAAGGTAACTTTATACAAAGTTGTTTATGTACCTGCATTTTTACTGTAACCCATCATTTGAGGTTGGGGTGTAATTTTCCACTTGTGTCATGTTGGCATTCAGAGTCTCAGATTTTGGAGTATTTCAAGATTTGGGTTAGAAATGTTCAACTTTTATTATAGGACTTATTAAATTTGGAATTAAGCCAGGGATGTAGTAAATTGGAGTTTCTAGGGTAAACAGTATTAAGCTAATTGTCTCCAAGAATTTTTTTTTTTTTTTTTTTTTTTGCTCAGGGTTCTATAGCATCATCTTAAATTATATAAAGAAGTTTCAAAAAAAGAAAGAAAAAAAAAGTTGGTTTCAGAGAGTGACACTTAGAATCCAGTAATTTTCTGAGATCCCTAATCTTTATTTTAGATTAACATTCTAGTTACCTCTTTGGGGTTTCTCACAAGGATAAGTTGAGGCATCTGTAGTTGGGATTATCCCAAGATCAGGATTACGGTGTGCATGTTTGTGGTCATTAGGCAATGGAGAAGAGCCCTTGTAAATGGGATTGGTGCTCTCATAAAAGGACCAAGGGAGCATGTTTGTCTTTAATACTTTGTGAGGACATAGTAAGAGTTACCACCTGTGAAAGAGAAAACAGGCTGTCATAAGACCATGAATCTTCTGGAAACTTGATTTTGGACTTCTCAGCCTCCAGAACTGTGAGAAAAATTTTTGTTGTTTATAAGTCCCCACCCCAATCTTGTGATATTTTGTTACGGTAGCCTGGATAGGTTAGATTATCACTGATGCTGTTCTCTACTACAAATATTTCACTGGTTTGTAGTCTTTATATATCTAATAATGTTATCTCTTTCTGGTGAATTCTGCTTAAGGTGTCTGAACTCCAAATTGTGTCCCTCTTGGATGTTTGTTCAGTAAGTGGATAAATGAAAAAAAGACATTGCAACAAAGTTATTTCTTAATGTTTTTAAAAAATGTGCTTCCTGGTCTAGGAAGTTAGTTAAGCACCTTAATCTGGGTTAGGTACAACTGTTAATAATATAATAGAAATCAACAGAACAGTAGTGGCAAAACAAAATAAAAATTTATTGCTCATTCAAAAAAATCCTAAATATAGTTATTTCATGCCTGGTGTGGCACCCATGGTATCAGGAACCCAGGTTTTTTCTCTTGTTTCTCTGGTATCAACATGTGTCTTCTTCATAGTCTAAAATGACTGCTCAAATTCCATATACTCATTACACATTCAGCATAAAGCTGGAATAGGAGAAGGACATCCCTATAAAAACACTAAATTTGTACCCCCTTTTTAAATTTTTTAAAAAGTTTTTTGATGGACCTTTTTATTTTTAATTTTTTTCATTTGTGGTGCCAAAGATCAAACCCAGTGCCTTGCACATGCTAGGCAAATGCTCTACCACTGAGCTGCAGTCCCAGTCCCTGTACCCCTTCTTATACTTATATCCTACTGGCCAAAATTTGGTCACATGGTCATATTTGCAAAGTACATAGTATCGATTTTAGGTAAGCATATACCCAGCCAAAACCTAGGGGTTTTATGACTACAAAAAATAGAACAGAGAGAGGATTCCAGGAAGATGGTGGAGGCAAAAGCACAAGAAGGAAATCTGTCTCTTCGCCTAGAAAGCAGTTGCATTGGCAAAATATGTGTGATGCAACTACTTTGGAACTCGGGGCTATTGAAGCTTGCAAGCTTCCAGGGGAAGACTTAGATGCTAAATCGTGGTTAAATTTGGTCAATTTCAACTTTTAGTTTAGTAGTGGCTAACATGCTCCACCCCTCACTACTGTGGCAGGCAGCTGCGTGTATACACAGGGCAGTTTGCACACAACTCATGGAGGCCAGAGTGGGGAAAAAACCTGTCCTTCCAGTCCAAGAATCTATTCTCTGATTGCTGCTTCTAACACAGCAGCGCAGAGAAAGAGGCAGTGGCCACAGTTGCTGCCCCTCCCTTTGTTGCAGCTTCTCCCCCTCTGGTTGAAGTAACTTCAGGGAATTTAAAGAGCTGGCTTTCTTTTCCCTCTTTTGGAAGTCAGACATTGAAGACTGGACATTCAAGAGTAACTGAATGTTAGCGAAACTAGAAATCCACTGTGGGTACTGAAGGTAAGATGCAGGCTCACAAAAGGCCTCAAAAGACTGTTTCAACATAGATTGACTGTTGGCACAGACGTAACCTAAAACAATCTAAGCACAAAAACAACAACAAACCCTGGGAAATTGGGAGAGTCTAATTTGCAGACTTAATATATGGTTAGATTCAAATATCCAGTTTTCAGTAAAAATCACAGGCAGGGGCCAGGATTGTGGCTCAGTGGTAGTGTTTGCCTAGTATGCATGAAGCCCTGGTTCCATCCTCAGCACCATATAAAAAGTAAAGGTCTTGTGTCCACCTACATCTAAAAAATATATTTTAAAAAATCATAGGCATTCAAAGAGACAAAAGTTTTGCCCATTCAAATAGGAAAAATAATCCAACAGAAACTGTAAAAGGCTTGATAGCACTATTAGACAAAAACTTTAAAACAACTCTTAAAAATGCTCAAAGAACTAAAGGGAAAAATTAAGAAAATGACTGTCCAGATAAAGGTCATTATATACAAAGGATCCTCAATAAGATTATTGGCAGATTAGAGACCAGAAAGAAGTGGGCCAATATTCACGGTGCTAAAAGAAGAAAAACACCTGTCAATGAATGATTTTATTAATCCTATATTCATTAATACTTCAAAACTAAGGGAGAATTTAAGACATTCTTAGAATTAAAAAAAAAAAAAGCTGATGGAACTTGTTACTGCTATACCTGCCCATTAAGCAAGGTAATGCTTAAGGAAGTCCTACAGGTGAAAAGGAAAGTACACAAAGCCATATGAAAAAGTAAACGTCCCCAAAATGCTAACACACAAGCAATCACAAAAGCTAGTACTGTTATAACAATGGTTTTAACTACACTTTTTATTTGCTATGAGATTTAAGAGATTAATATTTTAAAAAACAGTCTAAGAATCTAAAAGCTAGTTTTGTAATTTTGATTTATAAATTCATATTTTGATTTCTACATAATTTAGGAGACTTGCACTTAAGAAAATTGTTTCTAGATACCATGTAGAAAGAAATAATTTTTTGATAAGAACTGCAAGTGATGGGGACAAAGCTGTAAAAGAGTAGTTTTTGTATATTATTAGGTTAAAATGATATAAATTCAAATTATAGTGTAACAACAATAGAATATTAAATGTAACTTTTTTTTTTTTTGATTCTTCAGCTAAAACAGCAGAAGGGATGATTTATTGTACACAGGTTACACTGACCACAATTGAAAGAAATGAGTAAGTCCAGAATGCCAAAGGTCCCAGGTAAAGGACCAACAGGGGCTGTTATGATCAAGGTGGGTCTTCTCTCAGTGGTGGTCTTGGCGAAGGGATGGGTGATGTAAGTTCTAAATCCACTGAGACAAAATCTGAACAGTAGCAGGCAGTCTAACGTACCAACGTCCATGGTCTCTGGCATTTCTTATTTCTACTCCTTTGACCTCCACAGTGTACAAGCTAGTTTACTTGGACTTCTGCTTCATCTTTCTTCTTTTGTACTTCAGCCTGCACATTTTTTTCTTCCTCCACTTGGCTCTCATGGCTCAGAGGTTTCCAAGAAGATGGTGCTAAGGTCAAGAGAGTAAACGTAATTTTTATAGTAACCAGAAAGAGATAATTAGAGAACAAAAGGAAATGAGAAAAAATTGCAGGAAACGAACTAAACACAAGATGAAATTAAGGACAAAAACCTATAAGGCATATAGAAAACAAATAGCAAATTAACAGAACTAAGTCTATCCTTGTCACTAATTACTTTAAATGCAAATTAATTCAACTATCCAATCAGATTGATAGAAAGTATAAAAACACATGATCCAAATATATGTTGTTTACAATGGACTCACTTGAGATCCAAAGAAACAAATAGACTAAAAGAATAGAAAAGTTAAAATGAAAAGGGCATTTCATGGAAATGATAACCAAAATATAGTAAGAGAAGCAAACAGACAAACTTTTAAGTCCAAAGAGTTTATAAGAAATAGAGGGCATTATATATTTAAAATGGTCCAATATAGTAAGAAAATATAAATATTTACCCAATCACACACCATCAAATATGTGAAGCAAAAATTGACAGGATTGAATGGAGAAAGAGACAGTTATGCAATTAAAACTGCAGATGTAGTATCCCATTCTCAATAATGGATAAAATCATCATAGGGAAGATTACTAAAGAAATAGGGGGAGTGGAGCACCGGCTGCCTGCTGCTGCCTGGACGTTCACTGTTACAGTACCTGCAGGTTTGATTACACGTGGCTGCCGCCATTTTGAGACAACAGCCAGGCCCCTTAGGACCCCTGGCCAGACTGACTAAACCCCTTCTCCAGGATACCTCAGACCAATCGATCACTCCCTGCCTCTGGGGCCCTCACATCAACTGACTGCTCCCTGCCGACAGGACCCCAAGACCAACTGACTGCGCCCTATCACCGGGACCCCAATCGACTGATTGCACCCGGCCTCCAGGATCCCACAACCACACCAAACACACCGGACCTCCAGGACCCCTGCCGGACCAACTGCATCCCGTCTCCAGGACCTCCAGCTGACCACGTCCACCCCTGAACTGCAGCTCCCCATTTGCCAACACATTTCGAAGCCAGAGCAGCCATCTTGGATAAGCCTGGAAGCCATAGCTCTGATCTTTAGGTGGGGCAAATTCCATCCTGAGATGCCTGCTGGAGGCTTGAAGCTCATTGTCAGGTACCTCTCATGCATCAGGCTACTGAACACTGGGAGGTTTCATTACTATATGACTGTTATACAGTAGATTTTCTTTTTTCTCCTTTTTTAAAAAAAATTAAGTTTTTATTTCTTTACTTTCTTGCTTTCTTTTCCTTTTGTTTACCTGTTCCCTCAGAGTCTCTTTCTCCCTTTTGTTGCATGCTAACATCTGATTTCTTTTGATTACACTCTCACCCTTTCTATTTTCTAGAACTTCTGTATATTCTTTTCTTATCCCATTAACAGCCATATTCTACATCCCTCTGTATCCTCTTTGTCCTCCATTAGAAACTGTAGACCTTAATGCAAATCTATTTGTTATACTGAAGATAATAATTGAACTCATTCTGTATATTATGACAATATTGTTAACATCCTCATAGGGATTATTTGGTTTCGGGTTGCATACTGCCTGAACTCGACATTGCTGATAGTGATCTCCCCCTTAAAGAAAAGGTTTTGGAAACCTATAGGGCCACTATAAGCCTATAGGGGGAAATCTGCAATACCCCAGATCTGCACTGCTAGAGGGGAAGATACATGAACAACATGAAAAAACAAGGCAAGAAAATATCCAAACAAATCTAGATTCTATATTAATAGAATCCAATGACAGTATGTTAGAAGAAATGTCAGAAAAGGACTTCAGATTATACATGATTAAGATGATTCATGAAGCAAAGGATGAGATAAGAGAGCAAATGCAGGCAATGAATGATCATACCAATAAGCAGTTGAAAGAGCACCTGCAGGAAGCAAAAGATCATTTCAACAAAGAGATAGAGATTCTCAAAAAACAAAACAAACAAACAAACAAACAAACAAACAAACCAGAAATCCTTGAAATGAAGGAGACAATAAACCAAATAAAAAACTCAATGGAAAGCATCACCAACAGACTAGACCACTTGGAAGACAGAACTTCAGACAATGAAGACAAAATATTTAATCTTGAAAATAAAGTTGCCCAAACAGAGAAGATGGTAAGAAATCATGAACAGAATCTTCAAGAACTATGGGACATCATGAAAAGACCAAATTTAAGAATTATTGGGATTGAGGAAGGCACAGAGATACAAACCAAAGGAATGAACAACCTATTCAATGAAATAATATCAGAAAGTTTCCCAAACCTGAAGAATGAAATGGAAAATCAAATATAAGAGGCTTACAGAACACCAAATGCAAGAATTGCAACAGATCCACACCAAGGCACATTATAATGAAAATGCCTAACATTCAAAATAAAGATAGGATTTTGAAGACCGCGAGAGAAAAGCATCAGATTACATATAGGGGGAGACCAATACGGATAGCAGCCGACTTCTCAACCCAGACTCTAAAAGCTAGAAGGGCCTGGACCAACATATTTCAAGCTCTGAAAGAACATGGTTGCCAACCAAGAATCCTATACCCAGCAAAACTAACCTTCAGATTTGAAGATGAAATAAAATCCTTCCATGATAAACAAAAGCTAAAAGAATTTACAAATAGAAAGCCTGCACTACAGAATGTTCTCAACAAAATATTCCATGAGGAGGAAATGAAAAACAACAATGGAGGTCAGCAAAGGGAGGAACTACCTTAGAGAAAAACCACTCAAAGGAGAAACCAAGCCAACTTAAAAACCAAAAATAAGCCAAATGACTGGGAATACAAATCATATCTCAATAATAACTCTGAATGTTAATGGCCTAAACTCCTCAATCAAAAGACATAGACTGGCAGAATGGATTAAAAAGAAAGACCCAACAATATGCTGCCTGCAAGAGACTCATCTCATAGAAAAAGACATCCACAGACTAAAGGTAAAAGGATGGGAAAAAACCTACCATGCACATGGACTCAGTAAAACAGTGGGGGTTTCCATCCTTATATCAGATAAAGTGGACTTCAAGCCAAAGTTAGTCAGAAGGGATAAAGAAGGACATTTCATACTGCTTAAGGGAACCATAAATCAGGAAGACATAATGATAGTAAATATTTATGCCCCAAACAATGGTGCATCCCTGTACATCAAACAAATCCTTCTCCATTTCAGGAATCACATAGACCACAACACAATAATTCTGGGCGACTTTAATGCACCACTGTCACCACTAGATAGATCTTCCAAATAAAATCCAACCAAAGAAACCATAGAACTCAATAACACAATCAATAACCTAGACTTAATAGACATATATAGAATATTCCATCCATCAATGAACGGATACACTTTCTTCTCAGCAGCACATGGAACCTTCTCAAAAATAGACCATGTGTTATGCCACAAAGCAGCCCTTAGGAAATGCAAAAAAATAGAGATACTGCCTTGTGTTCTATAAGATCATAATGGACTGAGAGTAGAAATCAATGACAAAATAAAAAAGGGAAATTACTCCAACACTTGGAGACTAAATAATATGCTATTGAATGAAACATGGATAACAAAAAACATCAGGGAGGAGATTAAAAAATTCTTAGAAGTCAATGAGAACGATGATACAGCATATCAAAATCTCTGGGACACTATGAAAGCAGTACTAAGAGGAAAATTCATTGCATGGTGCGCATTCCAGAGAAGAATGAAAAGTCAACAACTAAATGACCTAACATTACAGCTCAAAGCCCTACAAAAAGAAGAACAGAATAACAGCAAAAGTAGTAGAAGACAGGAAAGCATTAAAATCAGAGCTGAAATCAATGAAATTGAAACAAAAGAAACTATTCAAAAAATTGACAAAACAAAAAGTTGGTTCTTTGAAAAAGTAAACAAAATAGACAAACCCTTAGCCACACTAACAAAGAGAAGGAGAGAAAACTCAAATAACTAAACTTCGTGATGATAAAGGAAATATCAGGACAGACACCATTGAGATACAGAACATAATGAGAAGCTACTTTGAAAATCTGTATTCCAACAAAATAGAAACTACTGAAGACATCGACAAATTTCTAGAGACATATGCTCCTCTCAAACTGAACCAGGGGGACATGTACAATTTAAACAGGTCAATATCAAGGAATGAAATAGAAGAAGCCATTAAAAATCTACCATCCAAGAAAAGCCCAGGACCAGATGGATTCTCAGCTGACTTCTACAAGACCTTCAAAGAAGAACTCATTCCAATACTTCTCAAAGTATTCCAGGAAATAGAAAAGGAGGGTACCCTACCAAATTCATTCTATGAAGCTAATATCACCCTCATACCCAAACCAGGAAAAGACACATCAAGGAAAGAAAATTTTAGACCAGTATCCTTGATGAATATAGATGCAAAGATCCTTAACAAAATATTGGCAAACTGTATCCAAAAACATATTAAGAAAATTGTGCACCATGATCACGTGGGGTTCATCCCTGGAATGCAAGGATGGTTTAACACCCATAAATCAATAAACATAATCCATCATGTCAATACTTAAGGATAAGAATCATATGGTTATATCAATTGACGCAGAAAAAGCGTTCGACAAAATACAACACCCCTTCATGCTCAAAACACTAGAAAAAATAGGGATAGTAGGAACATACCTGTACATTGTAAAGGCTATTTATGCTAAGCCCATGGCCAACATCATTCTTAATGGAGAAAAGCTGAAACCATTCCCTTTAAAAATGGGAACAAGACAGGGATGTCCTCTTTCATCACTTCTATTCAGCATTGTCCTCGAAACTCTAGCCAGAGCAATTAGACAGACTAGAGAAATTAAAGGGATACGAATAGGAATAGAGGAACTTAAGCTGTCACTATTTGCGGATGACATGATTCTATATTTAGAGGATCCAAAAACCTCCTCCAGAAAACTTCTAGACCTCATCATTGAATTCAGCAAAATAGCAGGCTATAAAATCAACACGCATAAATTGAAAGCATTATTACACACAAGCGATGAAACATCTGAAAGGGAAATGAGGAAAACAACTCCATTTGCAATAGCCTCAAAAAAAATAAAATACTTGGGAATCAATCTAATCAAAGAGGTAAAAGATCTCTACAATGAAAACTACAAAACATTGAAGAAAGAAATTGAGGAAGACCTTAGAAGATGGAAAGATCTCCCATGTTCTTGGATAGGCAGAATTAATATTGTCAAAATGGCCATACTACCAAAAGTGCTATACAGATTCAATGCAATTCCAATTAAAATCCCAATGATGTACCTTACAGAAATAGAAGAAGCAATCATGAAATTCATCTGGAAGAATAAGAAACCCAGAATAGCTAAAGCAATCCTTAGCAGGAAGAATGAAACAGGGGGTATTGCAATACCAGAACTTCAACTCTACTACAAAGCAATAGTAACAAAAACAGCATGGTATTGGCACCAAAATAGACAGGTAGATCAATGGTACAGAATAGAGGACACGGACACAAACCCAAATAAATACAATTTTCTCATACTAGACAAAGGTGCCAAAAATATGCAATGGAGAAAAGATGGCCTCTTCAACAAATGGTGCTGGGAAAACTGGAAATCCATATGCAACAGAATGAAACTAAACCCCTATCTCTCACCCTGCACAAAAATCAACTCACAATGGATCAAGGACCTTGAAATCAGACCAGAGACCCTGCATCTTATAGAAGAAAAAGTAGGTCCAAATCTTCAACATGTTGGCTTAGGATCAAACTTCCTTAACAGGACTCCCATAGCACAAGAAATACAAGCAAGAATCAATAACTGGGATAGAATCAAACTAAATAGCTTTCTCTCAGCAAAGGAAACTATCAGCAATGGGAAGAGAGAGCCTACAGAGTGGGAGAAAATCTTTGCCACTCATACTGCAGATAGAGCACTAATTTCCAGAATACATAAAGAACTCAAAAAACTCTAAACCAAGAATACAAATAACCTAATCAACAAATGGGCTAAGGATATGAACAGACACGTCACAGAAGAAGATCTACAAGCAATCAACAAACATATGAAAAAATGTTCACCATCTTTAGTAATAAGAGAAATGCAAATCAAAAGTACACTAAGATTCCATCTCACCCCAATTAGAATGGCGATTATCAAGAATACAAGCAACAATAGGTGTCGGAGAGGATGTGGGGAAAAAGGTACACTCATACATTGCTGGTGGGGTTGCAAATTAGTGAAGCCACTCTGGAAAGCAGTGTGAAGATTCCTTAGAAAACTTGGAATGGAACCACCATTTGACCCAGCTATTCCACTCCTCGGCCTATACCCAAAGGACTTAAAATCAGCATACTACAGAGATACATCAATGTTCATAGCTGCTCAATTCACAATAGCCAGATTGTGGAACCAACCTAGATGTCCTTCAATTGATGAATGGATAAAGAAACTGTGGTATATATATACAATGGAATATTACTCAGCCATAAAGAATGATAAAATTATGGCATTTGCAGGCAAATGGATGAAATTGGAGAATATTATGCTAAGTGAGTTAAGACAATCTCAAAAAACCAAAGGATGAATGATCTTGCTGATCAGCAGATGATGACACATAATGGGGGTTGGGAGCAGGGCAAGAATGGAGGAAGGAGGGACTGTATAGAGGGAAAAGAGGGGTAGGAGGTGTGGGGGCGGGGAAGGAAAAAATAACAGAATGAATCAAACATCATTACCCTATGTGAATGTATGATTACTCAAATGGTATGCTGTTACTCCACGTACAAACAGAAACAAGTTGTATCCCATTTGTTCACAATAAAAATAAATTTAAAAAAAGAGAAATTAAAAAGCTTAAGTAAATAGAAAGACATACATGCTCTGGATTGGAAGATTAAATATTATTAAAATGTGAGTTCTCCTCAAATTGATGTACACATTCAGATCTTGCACATAGAAAGGTCCATGATATATTTATGGAGATGAGAGCATATGGACACCTTTTTGAGTGCAGACTGCTCACTGTCTGGCGCCTACCATCTGCCATTTGCCTGCCGTTTGCCTGTCCATCACCTGCCTTTCACCTACCCATCACCCACTGCCTGAGATTCACCTCCTGATTGTTCGACAGCAGTCAGCAGACTGACCACAGACCGCCAGTGGAGTGCCAGCTGCCTGCTGTTGCCTGGAAGTTCACTGTCACAGTTCCTGCAGGTTTGGTTACACGTGGCTGCCACCATCTTGAGACAACAGCCAGGACTTGTAGGACCCCGGACTAACTGAGCCCCGTCTCAAGGATCCTTCAGTCCTACCGATCACTCCCTGCCTCTGAGGCCCTCACACCGACTGACTGCTCCCTGCCACCAGGACCCCCAGACCTACTGACTGCACCCTACCACAAGGACCCCCAGACTGACTGATTGCACCCCACCTCCAGGATCCCACAACCAGATGGACAACACCCCACCTCCAGGATCCCTGCCTGACCAACCGCACCGTGTCTCCAGGACCTGTGGAGTGTCATCTTGGATAATCCTGGAAGCTGTATCTTCCCATCTTTAGGTGGAGCAAATCCCATCCTGAGACACCTTTTGGAGACTGGAAGCTCATTGTCAGGTACCTCTCATGCATCAGGCTACTGAACACTGGGAGGTTTCATTACTATATGACTATTATACTGTAGATTTTCTTTTTTCTCCTTATTGAAAGATTTTAAGTTTTTATTTCTTTACTTGTCTCACTCTCTTCCTTGTTTACCTGTTCCCTCAGAGTCTCTTTCTCCCTTTTTCCATGCTAACAACTGACTTCTTTTGATTATACTTGCACTCTTTCTATGATCTAGAACTTCTCTATATTCTTTTCTTATTCCATTAACAGCTACATCCTACACCCCTCCACATCCTCTTTGTCCTCCATTAGAAACTGTAGACCTTAATGCAAATCTATTTGTTATACTGAAGATAATAATTGAACTCATTCTGTATATTATGACAATATTGTTAACATCCTCATAGGGATTATTTGGTTTTGGGTTGCATACTGCCTGAACTCGACACTGCTGATAGTGATCTCCCCCTTAAAGAAAAGGTTTTGGAAACCTATAGGGCCACTCTAAGCCTATAGGGGGGAAACTGCAATCCCCCAGATCTGCACTGCTAGAGGGGAAGATACATGAACAACATGAAAAAACAAGGCAAGAAAATGGTCCAAACAAATCTAGATTCTATATTAATAGAATCCAATGACAGTATGATGGAAGAAATGTCAGAAAAGGACTTCAGATTATACATGATTAAGATGATTTGTGAAGCAAAGGATGAGATAAGAGAGCAAATGCAGGCAATGAATGATCATACCAATAAGCAGTTGAAAGAGCAACTGCAGGAAGCAAAAGATCATTTCAAGAAAGAGAGATGCTCAAAAATATTTATGGAGATGAAACTATAGACACATTCACCTTTATTCAGTATTCACAAATATTTACTGAGTACTTATGTGGCAGGCTGTCAAAATATAGTTATGAGCAAAAGAAACAAAAATGTTTGCTCTCATGAAACACATGTCACATGTACTATGAGTTTCCTTTCTGGGAAAATAAGAGAAATCAAGAATGGTTCCTAAGTTTCTGCTTGTGTAACAAGGTGTATGATGGACAGTGATTAAACTAGGAGAAGTGCTAGGTTGGGGGAAAGGAATTATGAGTTTGTTTTGGACATATGAAGTTGGAGGTGGATTTTAGATATACAAGAAGAGATTTCAGGTCAAGTATGAGGGAGTAGTGTCTGATTTGAGAGGAGGGATAAAGGATATTTTGTCAGTCATTATCCTATAATTGGTATTTAAAGCCATGTGGCCTAATGAAATCATTTAGAGAGAAAGAGAACAACTTCAAAAAGAAAAGGCTCAAGGCCAAACCCTTGAGCGTTCCAACACTTGCAGTTGGGATAGGCAGAGTATTCAATAAAGGAATACCCGCACGCGCTGAGTGGGGCGGGAGCCGGGTTGCCTCTCAGACCTGGGCTGCACCCAGTGCAGCGCGCAGCGCGGATTTTCCCCCCTCGCCTCTTCCGTAGGATGCTATAGCAGGATCCCGGTGGTAGCGACGGAAATGGGAACCAGGAGGTGAAAAGGTGGCGGGTACGGCTTTGCCCTACTCCTGGGGACGCACGCAGAAAATGGCGAGGGCCAGCTGGTGGGTTTACCTACCAGAGATGCTGACAAACCCCAAGTGCGTTGACTCCATGTTTGGGGCATGCGTGCATCCTGTCCAAGTCGGGTGGTTCAGAGAAAGCAGCAGCAGGGGTCCGACTGGCACTGGGTAGGGCTTAGAACCTGGGTGGGGCCGGACTAGCTGTATTTGCATTCCTGCCCTCGTTGATAAAGGAGGCTGTGCATCTCAGCGCACCCAAGCTGGCCATAGGAAATTTTAAGCCACTTAAAGAGATTCAGAAAGAAAGCATTTCTAGAGAAACTGCTGTGCATTCTTAGGATATTCTCACTGCAATCATCTGGATGCATATGAAGTAACCGAAGTTGAAAGAGGTGAAATTCCTTGCCTTTCTTAACACGGCTTAGTAAGTAGAAGAGCCAGATTCAAACCCAGATTATTTTTCTCCAGATTTCATTATTTTTAAGCAATATAGCTGTCCTGCATAACACAAAAAGTTGAGTGCATTTTACTTTTGAAATACTTGAGTAATGAATATTGACTAAATTTCACTTTATGGTCAACTTTTTGGGTCCTTTGTATTTGCAGATCTTCCCATGAAAACAGTGTAAATGAAGCTGAGTCCCCCTTGCCCATAGATATGCACACACACAGGGGAACAGCTTTGGATAGCTAAACTGAAGCCTCCAGCTTTAAAATAGATAAGGAGGCAAATAGAAAACCTTCTCAAGAAAACTCAACCTTTCCAGACCTAGTGGTTCTAGCTACTTGAGAGGATTACTTGAGCCCAGGAATTTGAGACTAACCTGGGCAACATAGACCCCCAATTTCTTGATAGATAGATAGATAGATAGATAGATAGATAAAAAGAAAACCTAATTTGAGATTTTTTTTTTTTTTTTTTTTTTTTACCCCAGCTTTAAAGCAGAGACCAGAAAATCACCAGACGGGATCATTTCTAGACTTCTTGAGCTTCAGAAACCAAGCCTTTGGTTGGTCTTTTAACTTATTATTTCCTTGGGAAAGATTTCTGGGAGAAAAAAAAAAAAAAAAAGATACTGATTCAAAGGTTTACAACTTGGTGCTAGACCAGCAGGATAAAGATGTACAACATCCTTATCTAAGCTGCCTATATTTATAATAGAATTTCACACTTATGAAACATTGATTTGACAGAAATGTCATTTTCTCACTAGGTGACATTTTCTGAGGCTGCAATGTAGGTACTTGTCATCTGGTAGAAGAAGATTTCACATCACAGTCTTTGTGTCTAATGTCTTTCTATTCTCATTTCCCCTTCACAGGTCTCCTCTAAGAGCTACAGAAAATGGTCAACTTCCAGGTAAGCCATTGTATATTCCTTGAGTCATTCAAGTTCAAAATCGAGATGATAAAAAAGAAATATTGGTCAAGGAAAATGTAGATTGGATAGAAGATCAGGTCCAAATGGAAATTTAGAAAATTAGTAATTTGATATCCATGCCATTGGTCTGCATATAGTTGGAATAATTTGAGCTGCAAAATATATACTCAGTATTCCTAGAAATCATATTAAATGAATTACCAACTAGTTAAGGTGTGAGCATTGTATTTGAGGATAAAACAAAATAATTCCCTAGATAAGATTTTTTTCCTTGGGCTAGATCTTTTTTCATTGTAAATTGGCAATTCTGGTATATAGAAAAGTATGGGTCACACATTATTTTGGCTTTATAATAAGAGGCTATATTATATCATTTAAAAAATTCTTATGTTTTTATGTGAACTAGCATGTAAACGTCATCACTTCAGTAACATTGCATTTGTTTACTTTGAAGAATCTAATACATTGTAAGGTCCCTGAGGGGAGCAATCATTCTTTTCCTTTTGAAATCATTAGTATGGGGTCTGTAGGTCCACATAAAATATTTTATGAGTGAATGACTAAAGAATATATAAGTGATATTTTAAAATAGTTTTATTGAAATGCAATTCACATATCACAACAGTTACTCAATTCAGGTGTGCATAGTTGAGTGGCTTTTAGTATATTCACAGTATTGTATGGCCATCACCACTGTGTAATTTCAGAACATTTCATCATTGCACAAAGGAACTCTAGGTACCCATTAGCAATCACTCCTTATTCCTCCCTCTCCCCAGCCCTAATCTATTTTCTGTTTCTATGGCTTTTCTATTTTGAACATTTCATATAAATGAAATCATACAATATGTGATCTTTTGCAACTGACTTCTTTCACCCAGTACAATATTTTCAAGGTTCATCCCTGTTGTGGATATATCAGTACCTCATTCCTTTTTATTGCTGAGTATTCTTCCATCCTATGAATATATCACATTTTGTTTATTAATTTGTCAGTTCATAGACATCAGGGTCTTTCCACATTTTGGCTACTGTGAATAATTCTGCTACAGACATTTGTGTACAGGTTTTTACATATACCTTGATTCTATTGGGTATATACTTATGAATTGCTGGTCATATGTTTAAAACTTTGGGAAACTGCCAAGCTGTTTTCCATAGTTGCTGTACTATTTCGCAATCCCACCCAAAATGTATAAGATTCCTGTTTCTCAGTGTGCTTGCTAACACTTGCAACTGTCTGCCTTTTATTTGAGCTATCCTCCTGGGTGTGCAGTGGTATCTTATTATGGTTTTGATTTGCATTGCACTAATGACTAATGATATTTATCATTATTTCATGTGCTTATTGATCTTTCTCATATATATGACAATCTGGTGTCCATGAACTGACAGAGGATAAACAAAATGTGATATAGTCACAGGATGGAATATTATTCAATAATAAAAAAGGAATGAAATACTGATATATCTACACAGTAATGAGCCTTGAAAATATTGTACTGTAATATACAAGATCTAAGACCCACAACCACACACATATCATTTCAGTAACTTTACAGTTGTTTACTTTGTAGAATCTAATAGGTTGTCCCTGAATGGAGCAGTCATTCTTCAGATACATATATCTGAAGAAATGTCTGTTCAGATCCTTTGCCTGTTTTTAAATTAAGTTGTCTTTTGTTGAATTTTAAGAATACTTTATTCTGATACAGGTCTCTTGTCAGATACATGATCTGCAAACATTTTCTCCCAGTCTGTGAGTTTTTCTTTTCTTTTCTTTTTTAGTACTGGGGATTGAACCAAGGGGTGATTCACCAGTGAGTTACATTCCATGCCTTTTTATTTTTCATTCTGAGATGGGTCTCACTAAGTTGCTTAGCTACTGAGGCTAGCCTTGAACTTGTGATCCTTCTGTCTTCTGCCTCAGCCTCCTGAGTAGCTGGGATTTCAGGCATGCACCACCATGCCCAGCTTTATTTATTTCATTGTGTCCTATGAAGCACAAAGTTTTTTAGTTTTGATAAATTCAAATTGATTTTATCTTTTGTCCCTTATACTTTTCTGTCATATTTAAGAAGCCACTGCCTGGGGCTGGGGTTGTAACACAGTGTAGCACTTGCCTAGCATGTGTGAGGCACTGAGTTTGATCCTCAGTGTCACATAAAAATAAATAAAATAAAGGTACTGTGTCCATCTACAACTAGAAGAAGAAGAAGAAGAAGAGGAGGAGGGGGAGAGGAAGGGGGAGGAGGAAGGGGGAGGAGGTGGTGGTGGAGTCACTGCCTAATTTAAGATTGCAAAGACTTTCTCTGTCCATTTTAGTTCATATATTGTTTCTTTTATGAGGTGGGTGGGGAGATCAACTTTATTCTTCTGTTTGTGGAAATCTAGATGCCTCAGTACCATTTTCTCTCCCTGTTGAATTTTTCTGGTACTAGCTGGACTTTTTTTTTTTTTTTTTAAAGTTGTAGTGGCCAGGGGCTGGGGATATAGCTCAGTTGGTAGAGTGCTTGTCTTGCAAGCAGGTTCAATCCCCAGCACTGCAAAAAAAAAAAAAAAAAAAAAAAAAAAAAAAAAAAAAAAAAGTTGTAGTGGCCACAATACCTTTACTTTATTTTTATGTGGTGCTGAGGATTGAACTCAGGACTACACATGTGCTAGGCAAACACTCTACAACTGAGCCACAACCCCAGCCCTGGACTTTTTAATATGACTCTTATTGCTATTTATTTCTGAATCAAGTGTATAGTAGTTACCGTACAAAACTTTCTACAAATTCAACAGTGAGCATGATATTAAGAGACTGTCATGATTCTCTGACACACACTAATTTGAAGAAGAATGTGCTATTACAGGAATCAGTGACATTCCAGGATGTGGTTGTGGACTTCACTTCAGAGGAGTGGCAGCTGCTCGATAGTAACCAGAGATCCCCATATTGGGATGTGATTGATGTTGGAGAACTATAGAACCCTCATCTCAGTGGTAAGGACAGAGGGTGGCAGCAATGTAACTTGGAATGTAACCAATGTACTGCACTCCCTTTAAGACATGTGAGAGAACATTCTGAAGCATTAATACATTTGTTCCTGAACTTCAATGATCAAAGATTCTTTACTTCTGGGATCACAGAGTCTTTTTATGTTTCTGCCTCCCCATTGGAGAAGGTCTGTTCTGTTCTAAAACCTACTTGTCGTCCTTTAAAGTCCTGAGAGTCCAGGCAGACCTGAGTTATGAGGGAGCTGTTTGTCCCCAGCACTTTGTCCCCTCTTCTGTGTTGTTTTCCCATGAACAGGGTGTCCAGTTACCAAAACTAAAGTGATCCTCAAGGTGGAGCGAGGACAAGAGCCATGGTTGATGGCAGGAGAGAATCTACATTGGAGCTGTCCAGGTGAGTGAGAGAAAATCAGATGGGAGTCTTTGGAACTGAGATCCCATTTGGTCAGTGAAGGAGGGGCACCTTCAAATTGTTGGAAGCACCTCTTAAAAGCCACACACCTCTGGAAGTGAGGGAGTACTCCTGACATCATCAGCTTTCCAAAGGATGCCTTTGCTTCCCTCTGCCTACATCTCTCTGCTCTTGCTCAGCTGCCATGTGGAGGGTGCTCTCTCCTTCCTGTGGCTCCTCACACTGCCTGTTCATGCAGGTCCTTGCTTTGTTTCTGTTCTATTAATTCCTGAAACCCTCATTTTCCTTCCCTTCTCAATATTATTGCTGATCTTTTTCTGTGCAGTTGGTTCTTATAATGTTGTCAGAGTGTATGGATTTGAAGCCTTACTCTACCAAACATTTTATAACCTTGGTAAAATTACTTTGTAGCATAATTTTTCAACTTATAAAATAATGATATTAACTCTTACCTCAGATACCTGTAAAGATTATATGAACTAATACATGCAAAACACTTCAAATTGTTGACTGGCAGATAGTAAGTGTTCAGTACATGTTAGTTTAAAAAAAACTTTGAGTAACATAATGCTCTTAATTATTATTATTATTTTTTAAATTTCTTTTCTTGCATCATATACCCCACTGTTTTAATTTAGGGTCCCTGAGATGGAGAGCACCCCTTCAATAATTATGTCAGATAAGATGTCAGTCTTTTATTACTTATAGGCCTTGGTGTGTGTGGGGGGCTAGTGCTCAGCTTGACCAGAGGCCACACACATATTGCTCAGGCATGAAGGCAGGAAGAGAGACAGGGACCTGTGGGCCAGTGCTTTCATTGGTGGACAGGAGAGGGTGTTATCCAAACAGGTTTCCCAGGAGAAGTTTTAGTTGGTAGGTTTAAAGCAAGTAGACACAAGTTCAAAGAGACCACATTGTTGCTGAGAGGTGGTTACTATGACATAGCTGCACAGTCCACATAGGGTGTGAAGGTCAGCATGGCCAGTCAGGTAGGCTATATCTATCTGTCCTCCAGAGAAGTGGTCACCAGGAAACAGTTGTGTAAGGTGGAAATCCAGTTGACCACACTGTTTCTGGTATGAGAAAGTTAAACTTTATGCAAAATGGAAGCTGAGTCAACATAAAATTATAAGAATTTATTTTACTCACCCGTCTTTAGGCTCACTGATGATGTGGGGTATGTATTTTCTAGTGCAT
The DNA here is from genome assembly GCF_902686455.1 of Sciurus vulgaris. Taxonomy (NCBI): domain Eukaryota; kingdom Metazoa; phylum Chordata; class Mammalia; order Rodentia; family Sciuridae; genus Sciurus; species Sciurus vulgaris. Next base: position 30,266,722 of record NC_136461.1, read on the forward strand.
GTTTTTGCTTCACTTGGCAATACTGATATCTTTTTGAAATTCACTTCCCACTCAAGTTTGTTTCCTAGTTGACCTGCCTCGCCCTTTTTACTGCTTATTCATCTCTTGCTTCTTACCCTTCTACCTTCTACTCAACTTCTCTCCACAGTAACTCCCTCAGAATCCTTATCACTGAAGACTAAAGTTATTTGTATATGCCTCCTCCAGCATCTTTGCCTCAGCAACTCTCCATTCCTGTAATTGTACCTCACCTGCCTTTATTATCTTTTTATAGTAACTAATTTTTAAAATTCTTCAGCGTTTACCTTTATATTGCAATAAAGAATCATGACTGGCCCACTTGATTTGCAGTCTTGAAATTATGTGGCAAGAGATTGGCTCCTTTCTATCAATAGTTTAACCTTGAAGATGATACAAATTTACGGCTTATGTTTCAGTTATTTGTTTATCAAAGATTGATTAAAAATAAAATTTCCCCTTTCCACAGAAAGCATTAGATAAGTGTTTCAAATGATTAGGACACCAATTAATTGTATTTTAAATTCCCTGGGATCTCAACTTCTACTGACATAAACTAAGTGAATTTTAATTACTGATATTGTGTTTGGACTGTTTATGTTCCTGTTTTGTCAATTCCATTCTCTTTGCTGGTTTATCTTAGTTGTTCTTTAACAGTTTATTCAAATTATTTGACTTTTCTTTTTCTTTTTCTTTTTTTGATACCAGGGATTGAACTCAGGAGCACTTGACCACTGAGCCATATCCCCAGCCCTATTTTGTATTTTATTTAGAGACAGTGTCTTACCGAGTTGCTTAGTACCTTGATTTGGTTGAGGCTGGTTTTGAACTTGGGATCCTCCTGCCTCAGCCTCCTGAGCCCCTGGGATTACAGGCATGCACCATCGTGCCTGGCTCCATTTTTCTTATCACTGTCCTGACAATAAAATTTAGCCTTTTATAACCTGAATTGTGATATTTAAATGGCTTGTAGTGCCCTCCGTAGTGTGGCCCCATTTTGTTTATCCAGAAGTATCCATTTTCTTTCCTATTTTATGAGAATTAGGCTCTTAAAATCTTTTTTTTTAACTTTTTTTTTTTTTTAGTTGTAGATAGACACCATTTTATTTTTATTTATTTATTTCTATGTGGTTCTGAGAATTGAACCTCACATGTGCTGGGCGAGCACTCTACCGCTGAACCACAAACCCAGTCCCTCTTTTATGTCTTCTGTACAAAATTTTCTTTCTGCATCAGTCCTTTTGATTCTGGTTTGCGTCACATAACTAAAACCAGCATGGTATAAAGTTTGAGGTCAGTTTTCTCCCCTTTAATAACTCAAGCCTAGATCCATTTCTGCCTTTTTGAACTCTCAGTCCAGCTCTGTCATGAGTCTATCATGAAACCTTGATATTGAACTTTTTAAAAACCCTTGTGCGGCTGGGGAGGTAGCTCAGTTGGTAGAGTGCTTGCTTTGCAAGCACAAGACCCTGGGTCTAATCCCCAACACCATTAAAAAAAAAAAAAAAAAAAAAAAAAAAAACCCTTGTGGCTTTTTTTTTTTTTTTAGAATCAGGGATTGAACCCAGGAACCCAGGGATGCTTACCCACTGAGCCACATCCCCAGCCCTTTTTTATATTTTATTTAGAGACAGGGTCTCCCTGAGTTGTGAGGGCCTCACTAAGTTGCTCTGGCTGGCTTTGAACTCATGATCTTCTACCTCGGCTTCCCAAGCTATTGGGATTATAGGTGTATTCCACCCCTGGTGGCTTTTAAGACACAATTTTTCATGATAATGCTATGAAGAGAAAGAGCTGATTATATTCCTTTTTCCCCATAATGAACATTTCATTAATTCATGTTGTAGAGCCAGGCATTGTGAGGCATGTTTCTTCTTAGTGTTCCATTCAACAAGCATTTTTAAATGTTTCTTGAGAAGGACTCAAAGAAAGCAAAGAACCCATTATCATTTTCTAAGTATATAAATGATAATTGGAACAGTGAAACATAGTCATATTAAGAAATTTTAAAATCTGACAAGTGAGAGTGAAACATTTATTGAGTACACATTAACACTGCAGTTTTATTCTAGGTAATTGTTAAGCAGTGACTCTCTTAGATAGCCAAAGAAAATAGAGCTTAAAGTATAAAGTATGCAAAGACTGGAGAAGTCTCCTTTTATGATCATGGAACAGTAGCTCCTCCCCAAAGAATATCTAAGTATTAGACAGAATGAGAGGAGAGGAGAGAGTGCAAGTAGGTGAGGAAGGAACATGAGCAAAAGATCCTAGTCACAGTCTCCAGCTTTCTTTTTTTTTGTCTCCAAATTTCACTGGTTCAACCTAATGAATTTTGAATTTACAGTGGTGCAAAAGTAATACACATTTAGTAGAAACTGTACTTAAAATTTTATCTTTTCCTGAACTAGCTATGTGTGGTACTCTGTCAAGATGCTGGATGGCAGTAATGGGCCGCAGTTCTACATGATCTACCTGATCACGAGGGTAAGTGACCAGTACTCTACACTTGCTAAGTTAGGATGTTTGGTAGGTGTATTGAATGCATTTTCACCTTAATAATTTTTTCAGTTTACTATGGGTTTATTAGGATATAGCCCCTGCCCCTCATTGTAAGTTGAAGAGTATCTGTGTGTAGGAGTCCAGACTCCGTGAAATAGAAGAGCCTTAAGGACTAGTAAAACGCATGTTTAGATCCCACCGGTGAATTCTTATCTTGCATACTTTTGTTTACTAAACTGATTACACTGAATTTTTTAGTTGTTTATTTTTTGTAGAAGTAACCCAGGATGCTGTTTTCCATTAGTTTAAGTAGAAATGAAAGAAAAGGAACCAAATCCCCATTACTCCACAGTGAAATGTGTCGCAACCAGTGAGAGCAAATTTTCTGGTCCGGCGAGGGGCGAAGGGGGATTGGAAAATAAAGATTCACAGACACACACTTTGAAGATTAAGCTGGGATCAGGTGGAGCTCTGCTGTCTGATGGAGATGAAGATCTAAAAAGTTACCCCAGCAATCTTTATTTATATCTGTCTCATTATCAGGTTAAAGACTATGCAACCATTATTCTTTGTATTCAGGAAAGTTACAGAAACTAGGACATCCTATGTAGCTTTTCCACAGTTGCAAAGTGCAATGTTAGGAGCTTTGCTTAGCTCTTAAGAAAGACCATTGTTAAAAGTTACTATAAGGCAGGCAGGAACTGGAGAAGTAGAACTGGTGAAACATTGTGGTTGTCTAGCATAAGAATTCCTTCCTTTCCAGGAGCTGTGTGCCTGAGATCAAGGTCAGAGCTGACAGTATTCTTGCATAGAGCCTACTCATGCAGGGCACTGCCACAGCAGCTAAGCATCCTGTGCCCTTGCACAGAAACATTCCCAGGTACTGGGCATGCCACAGCCATGACGTCATCAGAATCTCCCAATCTCAGTCAATGCTCTCCCATCCTCTGTCACCATCCTCCACAGAAATGTGTACCAGTGGCTATTGCCCATCACCCAGTCCAGCTCCACAGTCATCTCCCCATTCTGTGTCCAAGGCACAGAGTAAGAAGTTAGAGGTGTTAGACTGCACTATCAGTTCACTGAAAAGAAGCTCCAGAGTGAGGAATTAGTTCACCCTTTCCTGTTTTTTTAAAATGAAACATCAGATTTGGGATTATTAGGGTTTCAATGGTAGGAATGAGAAAATGTGATTCATGAAAGCAAAGTGCTTTCAGAAGACTAGTTGGTTAGGCACATTGAAAGAGAATTGAAAACAGTCCTTGTCTAGTACAGAAGTGACAGATACTTGTCATATACAGAAATCCAGCTAGAATAAAAATGACAGAAAGTAGAATCTATGCCTGGGCTAAAGATGACTTGCCTGTGGATGGCCTGCTGGACGTTTGTGCTCCTAGGCTTACTGGTACATGTCAGATGGGTCCCAGCAGTCAGAAGACTTGAAACCCTGTCTGTGGGAGTGCTTCAGCTATGGCTTGAATGGAGCTAGAGGCCTAAAATAGAAGAATATCCCTCAAGGAAATTGACCTTGTGCTGGATGATTAAGAGGAAAAAGAGATGTAATTAAGAAACAGGGAACTATCCTATCACGGCAATTGAAGAATTAGGTAGAGAGGACTCTGTTGTGTCTTATCTGCCTCCTCCAAACCTAGTCTATTCTCTGATATTTTCCCTTAACACTCTATGTGCTAGTGGCCTTGTGACCCTGTCCATTAATCAGAGCTCCACAGTGGAGTCTCCCCATTCTGTGACCTAACCCTGAACCCTTATCCAACAGTCTTTTGACTTCCTTTGTATCCTGCTTGTACCTTGAGCCTATTTTACTGTCTTTTCACAGGTCACAAGGTAAGTCATCTGTTCCCATTTCCTTTTTATCAGTTTTATTCTTAAAACTCAGGAACAGCAAGTCAGAATGAGAGACTAGATTTGAAACCATAGATCCTTCTTTCTATAACATGTTGGTGGGAAAAATAAGTAGGAATGTTTTACTCTGTTCCTCTTTAGGAGCTGACTATCCACTTGATGAACCACAGAAGTATCAGAACAGCAAGAACAATTTTTTGAAGTCAGTTTTGTTCACGTTCAGTAAAATTCTGATTATGGAGAGACTCCATCATTATGATATGAACACAAATCTTAATCTTACCAGAAGAAAATCATATAAATGTAAATTGTATGAGAAGAGTTTGCAACCGGCTTTAGACTTACTTAATTAAAATAGAAGGTATACTGGAGAAAACTTGTGAATTCAGTGAATGTAGAAAAATCTTCAAAAAGAAGTTTCATTTCATTAAGACATGAAAAAAAATCCTATAAGAAAAAACCCTTTGAGTGCAACCACTTGGAGAAACCTATAGCAGGAAGGCACACTTGGCAGTGCTTCAGGAAATTCATAATGGAGAGAGACCCATTGTGTGCAGGGCCCGTGGGGACGCTTTTGTATGTAAGGCCCAACTTGTGGTCCACTGGAGACTTCACACTGGAGAGAAATATTACAAGTGCAGTCAGTGCAGGAAGACGTTCATGTGGAACTCCTCCTTCAAGCAACACGTGAAATCGCATATAGTCAAGAACTCTTCTGAATGCAAGGAATGTGAGAAAACCTTCAGGTATAGCTCATCCCTTCATAAACACTTTAGATTTCATACAGGAGAGAAACCTTACTGATGTATTGTGTGTGGTAAAGCCTTTGGCAACACATCTGTGCTGGTTACACATCGAATAATTCATACTGGAGAGAAACTTTATGGATGTGTTGAATGTGGCAAAGCCTTCATCAAGAAGACTCATCTCCTTAGACACCAGATAACTCACATGGGAGAGAAGCCCTATGAATGTAACAGATGTGGGAAAGCATTTTCCCAGAAGTCAAATCTTGTTGTACATCAGAAAATCCACATTTAACATTCACTTTATAAATATGAGGAGTAGGTTGGGGTTGTAGCTCAGTGGTAGAATGCTTGCCTAGCATGTGTGAGATACTAGGTTTGATCCTCAGCACCACTAAAAACAAATAAAATAAAGGCATTGTGTCCATCTACAACAAAAAATTAAAAAAAATTAAAAAATGAGTATTTAAATATTAGATAAATCTTAGTAAACAGTTGAGAATTCATGGTGAGAAGTTCACAATTTGAATGAATGCTGAAGAGTAAGTTCCCACAGAAAATGACCAGTGCCAGGCGTGCTCTGGCAATGATAATACATTTTTTTCAGAGAAAAAAAAATCACAAAAAAGGATTGAATTGCACACAATAGAGCACAGAGCTTGAAAAGTAAAAAGAATCAAGGAATCAATGAAAATTGCACTTACCATTTCTGATTTTTAATTTTTATAACAAATAATACAATTTTGCAAGTGTGAGTTTAAAATATATACTTACATATTCATTTATTTCCATTACAAATTTTTCTATAACACTGGCACTGTGGCACCTGTAATTTCAGCACTCGGGAGGCTGAGGTGGGAGGACTAGAAAAGACAACACAGTGAGATCCCATGTGCAAAAAAATTTTTAAGCCAGGTGTGGTGGCATATGCCTGTAATCCCAGTGACTCAGGAGGCTGAGGCAGGAGGATCTTGAGTTCAAACTCAGCCTCAGGAATGGTGAGGTGCTAAGCAACCCAGTGAGACCCTGTCTCTAAACAAAATACAAAATAGGGCTGGGGATGTGGCTCTGTGGTCGAGTGCCCCTGAGTCTAATCCCCAGTACAAAAAAAAAAAAAAAAAAATTAAATCATGATTTTTTTCTTCCAATGCTAATGACACATGCATAATCAACTGAGAAAAATTATTATAATATGTAGTATTAATTTCAGTAATATTTCTGTCCATTTACTGACACTTTTTTTTCCCATTACTGCAGATTAAACCGAGGGCCTTGCAAACACTAGGCAACACTCTACCACTGAGCTAAATCCTGAGTCCTTTTTTTTTTTTTAATATTTTTTAGTTGTCAATGGACCTTTATTTTACTTATTTATATGTGGTGCTGAGAATCGAACCCAGTGTATCACACATGCCAGGCAAGTGCTCTCCCAGCCCCTGAGTTCTTTTTAAAAATTTTTATTTTGAAGCAAGGTCTTGCTCAGTTGCCCAGGCTGGTTTTGAACTTTCAATCCTCCTGCCTTACCTTCCAGGAGTAGCTGGGATCACAGGATTGTGCCACCACAACTGGTATTTGCTGGCACTTTTTTAAAAAATATTTTTTTAGTTGTATATGGACACAATGCCTATATTTATTTTTATGTGGTGCTGAGAATCAAACCCTGTGCCTCACACATGCTAGGCAAGCACTCTGCCACTGAGCCACAACCCCAGCTGGCACTTTTAATGGGCATGGCAGTGTTACTGAATTTGCCTCTTATTAATTATAGAAGTGAAGACTTTTTTTTTTTTTTTTTTTTTTTTTTTTTTTTTTTGCGGTGCTGGGGATTGAACCCAGGGCCTTGTGCTTGCGAGGCAGGCACTCTACCAACTGAGCTATATCCCCAGCCCTGAAGACTTCTTATAAAGATGTTTTAATATTTATGTGAACACCAAAACAAAAAATGATATTTAACATGATACTAATTGAGGAGAAAAAGAGTAGTTGTGGTCCGTATTACAGTTAAGTTTTCAGTTCAGAAAAAGAAGTATTTATGTAAATATTTGTACTTCAAATTTTTCTCTTCTTTCATTGGTGTATCTTCATAAACTCAAAGAGTATTTAACTTAGAATATCATTTTTATTTAATTATTTTTAAATTTTTTAGTTGTAGATGGACATAATACCTTTATTTTATTTATTTGTTTTTATGTGGTGCTGAGGCTCAAACCCAGTGCCTCACATGTGCTAGGCACGAGCTGTACCTACTCTGAGCTACAGAGTTACAACCCCAGTCCCTCATCTGTTTTTAATTTTAATAAATTAGGGTGTTATGGTACTTTGCAATTTGTGGGGAGAGAGTTTTGGGGGTTTTGTTTTCTTAAGAAAGGTATAGCTCCTAGGGATGCCAGGAGCTTTCCATATGGCATCGTTAATCAAATTGTTTGCAAAAGTACATTTTTTGGGTTCTTTTTTGTTGTTGTTGTTTTGTTTTGTTTAGTGTTTTGTTTGTTTTAGTTTTAGATGGTCACAGTACCTTTGTTTTATTTATTTATTTTTATGTGGTGCTGAGGATCAAATCCAGTGCCTCACACGTGGCTGGGGAAGCACTCTATCACTCAGCCAAAATCCCAGCCCCTAGAATACATTTTTCTGCTTCAATTTCATATTGGCATATGACATTTTTAGGTTCTACATATTCCCTTCAAAGGATTAAATAACCATTATTTAAACTGAAGTTCTGCCAGGCTCAGTGGCGCACACCTGTGATCCCAGTGACTCAGGAGGCTGAGGCAGGAGGATTGCAAGTTCAAAGCCAGCCTCAGCAAAAGCAAGGTACTAAGCAACTCAGTGAGACTCTGTCCCTAAATAAAATGCAAAATAGGACTGGAGATGTGACTCAGTGGTTGAGTGTCCCTGAGTTAAATCCCTGGTACCCTCCCCACAGGAAAACAACAACAACAACAACCCTGAAGCTCTCCCTCTGTTCTCCATAATATTCCCTGAAAATGTCAAGAAAACTTTGATGCCTTTTTTGAATGATGAACTCAACTTCGACCTAAATTCAGAAATCAGGCCTTTGCCTTTTAAACTGAAGCTCAGTTACAACTCAACTGCATTGGTTTTCTTTCATTAACCATTTTTAAAGGTAATGTAATGACTATAAATGAATTTAGTGATTTTTTGATCAAGCACACTACAAGGTCTAAATTAAATTTTGTCTTTCCAAGTTATTTTAGAAATCTACATGCTAATTTCACTTAGGAAATAATTCTAAGTTTCTGGAACCTTTTTTTTTTTTTAAATTGTCTTCAGAATTAATTTATCAACCCCACAGGGCAATCAAGGTATTTATAGTTACGGGACTTGCTTCTTCTCAACTCAACAGTTTTGCCTCATGTCCTACCTGGTAAACCCTCATTTCGTGCTACCTAGTGCTTACCATTCCCATCCTCTCCATCCTTCCTCATCCGAGTCCCTCATCTGAGAAACTCCATAAACAACAGGAGGAGGGGTAGGGAATCCATGTTGCCAGTCTAGTGTGAGATGCCCTTGAAAGGGCAGCTGTGTAGGTCAAGGTGGCAAGGAGTGTGCAGTGGTCTGTTTCTTCACTGCGAATCAGTCATGAAATTTGTAATGTAACAGGATGCATGTAATCTGGGTTTCATAAATTTGTCCCTTTTCTCAGATGGAAAAAGAAATACAGTAGAATAAATTAAAATGTATTTGCAGCTCTGGACAAATATGAACTGCCATTTAAAGAGTTTCTGTCACCGATCTCATTCTCTTTTTTTTTTTAATGCTTTTTTAGATGTTGATAGACCTTTATTTTATTCATTTATTTATATGTGGTGCTGAGAATCGAACCTAGTGCCTCACATGTGCTAGGCTCTACCACTGAGCCACAACCCCGGCACCTCATTCTCTTCTTAATCGATAAAAGATTTTGTCAAGAAAAAAAAAGAACTCATTAAGGCATAAATTTAAAGCATAGAAAAAATAAAACTCTGTGCTCAACTCCATCCAAACATCTTGAATTTCTAGAACTTCCTAGTCTACTTGCCTGTATGGCTAAAACAGCCGTATATAATCAAGCTCTTGACTTTTCCCACCTCTAAGAAAATGTTATACCTTAAGATTTACTTTTAGCCTATAAAAAGATCACCAAAAATGTTCTTCTTTTATTTATACATAGATGCTAGATTGTCAGTTTTCCAATAAATTAATTTTTCTGATTATATCATATGCTAATTTTTAAGAATCAAATACAAAAACTATAATAAAAAAGTGGAAAGCAGTTATCTGAGTTTATGAGTCCTAATGTTTTGGAATAAGATTGAGATAAAGTTTAGGCTTTATAAATAAAAATGTAAAAAAAATTACATAAAAATAAAATGTACAAATGCAAGTTTTGAAAGAAAGTAGGAAATCTGGCAGTAGGAAAGGTGAAAGTTGCATTTTAAAAGGGAAGGTAAATAGTAAAAATACAGGCAAAAGAAATAAAAGTATGCCAATAATAATGATATTAACTGCAAGTGACTTAAACTGTGATGACTTTTTTTCTAAGGTACTTAAATCTTTTTATAATTTCCCATGCAGACTAAAAGCATCTTGTTTCCAGTGGGCTAGAGCAGACCATCAGACCCATCGCCACCCTGTGCTACACAACCACTCCCAAACCTAGCCGACGCCGCCCAGGCAGAAATGGAGCCCGTCAGCTTCTGAAGGGTGCCCTCTCCCTCTTTTCTGAAGTATGATATGGAGTTTCTCAGATGATGGAACAGTGAGGAGAGAAACTACAGTGCCAAAATTGTATTTCTTGTACTATAATTTCCTTCTTCGCACATTTGTTATTGATTTAATATGCAGTGAAGATAGTTTTAAGGGTTTGGTTTTCTCTTTTGCGTAAGACAATAGGAAATTTCAAACATACAAAAAGGTAAAAAGAAAAATACAATGAATTCCCATCTATGCCCTTAAAACATACTTAATAACAATTCGAAACCAGTCATTTCTTCTTTTTTCTTTTATTTCAATCTTCTTTCTTCTTTCTTTCTTTTTAGATATACATGACAGCAGAATCCATTTTGATACAATTATACAAGCATGGAATGTATCTTATTTTAGTTAAGATCCCATTCTTCCAGATGTACATGATGGTGGAATTCACTGTGTTGTTTTCATATATGTACATGGGAAAATTATGTCAGTTTCATTCCACCATCTTTTCTTTTCCTGTCCCCCTCCCTTCCTTCTTTTATCTCTATTCCCCTTTGTCTAATCTACTGAACTTCTACTCTTCCCCTCACCACCACCCGCCCCTTATTGTGGATTAGCTTCCACATATCAGAGAAAATATTCAACCTTTGGTTTTTGGAACTGGTTTATTTCACTTAGCACGATAGTCTCCAGGCCTATCCATTTGCTGGCAAATATCATAAAGTCATTCTTTATGGCTGAGTAATATTCCATTGTATATATGTACTACATTTTCTTTATTCATTCATCTGTTGAAGGGCCCCTAGGCTGGTTGCATAGTTTGCCTATTGTGCTATAAACATTGATGTGGCCCATCACCAAAGTAACTGATTTTAGTACTTTGGGTATATACCAGGGAATGGAATAACTGGGTTAAATGGTGGTTCCATTCCAAGTTTGTTGAAGAATCTCCATACTGCTTTCCAGAGTGGTTGCACCAATTTGCAGTCCCACCAGCAATGTATGAGTTTATCTTTTTCCCTACATCCTCACCAGCATTTATTCTTATTTGTATTCATATATATATATATATATAACTTGTACTCATATATATACTTATATTCATATATATAGCATTTATTATACTTGTATTCATATATGTATACATTCATGTATATATATATATAAATACACACACATATATATGTATATATTAGTTGTAGGTGGACACAGTACCTTTATTTTATTTATTTATTTTTTACATGCTGTAGAGGATTGAACCCAGGACCTCACGTGTGCTAGGCGAGCATGCTACCACTGAGCCACAACCCCAGCCCATACTCGTATTCTTGATAATTGCCATTCTGACTGATGGGAGATGGAATCTCAGTGTAGTTTTTTTTATTGTAAACAAATGGGGTACAACTTGTTTCTCTGTTTGTACATGAAGCAGAGGCATACCCTTTGTGTAATTATACATTTACATAGGGTAATGGTGTTTGATTCATTCTGTTATTTTTTTTCTTCCCCCCCACCCCTCCCACCACTTTTCCTTCTATACGGTCCCTCCTTCCTCCATTCTTGCCTCCCTCCCACCCCACATTATGTGTCATCATTTGCTTATCAGTGAGATCATTCATCCTTTGGTTTTTTGATATTGGCATATCTCACTTAGCATGATGTTCTCCAATTTCATCCATTTGCCTGCAAATGCCATAATTTTATTATTCTTTATGGCTGAGTAATATTCCATTGTATATATATACCACAGTTTCTTTATCCATTCATCAATTGAAGGACATCTAGGTTGGTTCCACAATCTGGCTATTGTGAATTGAGCAGCTATGAACATTGATGTGGCTGCATCACTGTAGTATGCTGATTTTAAGTCCTCTTGGTATAGGCCAAGGAGTGGGATAGCTGGGTCAAATGGTGGTTCCATTCCAAGTTTTCTAAGGAATTTCCACACTGCTTTCCAGAGTGGATTCACTAATTTGCAACCCCACCAGCAATGTATGAGTGTGCCTTTTTCCCTACATCCTCTCCAACACCTATTGTCGCTTGTATTCTTTTTTTTAAATTGTAAACAAATGGCATACATGTTGTTTCTCTGTTTGTACATGGAGTCAAGGCATACCATTTGTGTAATCATAAATTTACATAGGGTAATGTTGTTTGATTCATTCTGTTATTTTTTCCTTCACCCCACCCCTCCCACCCCTCTTTTCCCTCTATACAGTCCTTCCTTCCTCCATTCTTGCCACCCTCCTTAACCCTAACCCTAAACCTAACCCTAACCCTAATGCTAACCCCTCCCACCCCCCATTATATGTCCTCATCCGCTTATCAGTGAGATCATTCGTCCTTTAGTTTTTTGAGATTGGCTTATCTCACTTAGCATGATATTCTCCAATCTCATCCATTTGCCTGCAAATGCCATAATTTTATTATTCTTTATGGCTGAGTAATATTCCATTGTATACATATGCCACAGTTTCTTTATCCATTCATCAATTGAAGGACATCTAGGTTGGTTCCACAATCTGGGTATGGTGAATTGAGCAGCTATGAACATTGATGTGGCTGTATCTCTGTAGTATGCTGATTTTAAGTCCTTTGGGTATAGGCCAAGAAGTGAGATAGCTGGGTCAAATGGTGGTTCCATTCCAAGCTTTCTGAGGAATCTCCACACTGCTTTCCAGAGTGGCTTCACTAATTTGCAACCCCACCAGCAATGTATGAGTGTACCTTTTTCCCCACATCCTCTCCAACACCTATTGTTGCTTGTATTCTTGATAATCGCCATTCTAATTGGGGTGAGATGGAATCTTAGGGTGGTTTTGATTTGCATTTCTCTTTTTACTAGAGATGTTGAACCTTTTTTCATATGTTTGTTGATTGCTTGTAGATCTTCTTCTGTGAAGTGTCTGTTCATATCCTTAGCCCATTTGTTGATTGGGTTATTTGTATTCTTGGTTTAGAGTTTTTTGAGTTCTTTATGTATTCTGGAAATTAGTGCTCTATCTGCAGTATGAGTGGCAAAGATTTTCTCCCACTCTGTAGGCTCTCTCTTCACATTGCTGATAGTTTCCTTTGCTGAAAGGAAGCTTTTTAGTTTGAATCTATCCCATTTATTGATTCTTGCTTTTCTTTCTTGTGCTATGGGAGTCCTGTTAAGGAAGTCTGAACCTAAGCCAACAAGGTGAAGATTTGGACCTACTTTTTCTTTTATAAGATGCAGGGTCTCTGGTCTGATTTCAAGGTCCTTGATCCATTTTGAGTTGATTTTTGTGCAGGGTGAGAGATAGGGGTTTAGTTTCATTCTGTTGCATATGGATTTCCAGTTTCCCAGCACCATTTGTTGAAGAGGCTATCTTTTCTCCATTGCATATTTTTGGCACCTTTGTCTAGTATAAGAAAATTGTATTTATTTGGGTTTGTGTCCGTGTCCTCTATTCTGTACCATTGATCTGCCTGTCAATTTTGGTGCCAATACCATGCCATTTTTGTTACTGTTGCTTTGTAGTATAGTTGAAGTTCTGGTATTGCAATACCCACTGCTTCACTCTTCCTGCTAAGGATTGCTTTAGCTATTCTGGGTTTCTTATTCTTCCAGATGACTTTCATGATTTTTGCTCTACTACTTTGAGGTACGTCATTGGGATTTGGAATTGCATTGAATCTGTATAGCACTTTTGGTAGTATGGCTATTTTGACAATATTAATTCTGCCTACCCAAGAACATGGGAGATCTTTCCATCTTCTAAGACTTTCTTTAATTTCTTTCTTTAGTGTTCTGTAGTTCTCATTGTAGAGGTCTTTCACCTCTTTTGTTAGATGGATTCCCAAGTATTTTATTTTTTTGAGGCTATTGTGAATGGGGTAGTTTCCCTAACTTCTTTTTCTGAGGATTCATCACTTATATATAAAAATGCATTAGATTTATGAGCATTGATCTTATATTCCGCTACTTTACTGAATTCACCTATGAGTTCTAAAAGTTTTCTAGTGTAATTTCCCAGTTCCTCTAAATATATAATCATGTCATCAGCAAATAGGGATAGTTTGAGTTCTTCTTTTCCTAGTCGTATCCCTTTAATTTCTTTGGTCTGTCTAATTGCTCTGGCTAGAGTTTCAAGGACAATGTTGAGTAGAAGTGGTGAAAGAGGGCATCCCTGCCTTGTTCCAGTTTTTAAGTGGAATACTTTCAGTTTTTCACCATTTAGAATGATATTGGCCATGGGCTTAGCGTAGATGGCCTTTACAATGTTAAGGAATGTTCCCACTATCCCTATTTTTTCTAGTGTTTTGAACATGTAGGGGTGCTGTATTTTTTCAAATGCTTTTTCTGCATCTGTTGAAATAATCATGTTATTTTTTACTTTAAGTCCGTTGATATGGTGAATTACATTTATTGATTTCCGGATGTTGAACCAATCTTGCATCCCTGGGATAAAACCTACTTGATCATGGTGCACTATCTTTTTAATATATTTTTGTATGCAATTTGCTAAAATTTTGTTGAGAATTTTTGCATCAATGTTCACTAAGTATATTGGTCCGAAATTTTCTTTCCTTGATGTGTCTCTGTCTGGTTTAGGTATCAGGGTGATATTGGCTTCATAGAATGAGTTTGGAAGGGTTCCCTCCTCTTCTATTTCATGGAATACTTTGAGGAGTATTGGAATGAGCTCTTCTTTAAAGGTTTTGTAGAACTTGGCTGAGAACCCATATGGTCCCAGACTTTTCTTTGTTGGTAGACTTTTGATGACTTCTTCTATTTCATTACTTGAAATTGATCTATTTAAATTGTGTATGTCCTCTTGGTTCAGTTTAGGTAATTCATATGTCTCTAGAAACCTGTTGATGTCTTCGAGATTTTCTATTTGTTGGAGTATAGATTTTCAAAATAGCTTCTGATTATGTTTTGTATTTCAATCATGTCTGTTGTGATATTTCCTTGTTCATTCCGAATTTTAGTAATTTGAGTTTTCTCTCTTCTCTTTGTTAGCATGACTAAGGGTTTATCAATTTTGTTTATTTTTTCAAAGAACATACTGTCAATTTTTTTTATTGTTTCTATTGTTTCAATTTCGTTGATTTTAGCTCTGATTTTCACTATTTCCTGTCTTCTACTACTTTTGGTGTTGCTCTGTTCTTTTCCTAAGGCTTTGAGTTGTAGTGTTAAGTCGTTTATTTGTTGATTCTTTCTTCTTTTATTGAATGTGCACCATGAAATAAATTTTCATCTAAGTACTGCTTTCATAGTTTCCCAGAGATTTTGATATGATGTATCTTTGTTCTTGTGTACCTCTAAGAATTTTTTTTATTTCCCCCCTGATGTCTTCTGTTATCCATTCATCATTCAGTAGCATATTATTTAACCTCCAGGTGTTGGTGTAGTTTCTGTTTTTTATTCTGTCATTTATTTCTAATTTCAATCCATTATGATCTGATAGAAAATAAGGTAGTATCTCTATCTTCTTGTATTTGCTAACAGTAGCTTTGTGGCATAATATATGGTCTATTTTAGAGAAGGATCCATGTGCTGCTGAGAAGAAGGTGTATTCACTCTTTGTTGGATGGTATATTCTATATATGTCCATTAAGTCTAAATTATTGATTGTGTTATTGAGATCTATGGTTTCTTTGTTCAATTTTTGTTTGGAAGATCTGTGCAGTGGTGAGAGAGGTGTGTTAAAATCACCTAGTATTATTGTGTTGTGGTCTATTTGATTCCTGGAATTGAGAAGGATTTGTTTGACGTACATGGATGAGCCAATGTTTGAGGCACAGATATTTATAATTGTTATGTCTTGCTGATTTATGCTTCCCTTAAGCAGTATGTAATGTCCTTCTTTATTCCTTCTGACTAACTTTGACTTGAAGTCCACATTATCTGATATGAAGATGGATACTCCAGCTTTTTGCTGAGTCCATGTACATGGTATGTTTTTTCCCATCCTTTCACCTTTAGTCTGTGGGTATCTCTTTCTATGAGATGAGTCTCTTACAGGCAGCATATTGTTGGATCTTTCTTTTTAATCCAATCTGCCAGTCTATGTGTTTCGATTGATGAGTTCAGGCCATTAACATTCAGGGTTATTATTGAGATATGATTTGTATTCCTGGTCATTTGGCTCATTTTTGTTTTTTGACATGACTTGGCTTCTCCTTTATTTGGCTATTCTTTTAGGGTAGTTCCTCCCTTTGCTGATTTACATCGTTGGTTTTCATCTCTTCCTCATGGAATATTTTGCTGAGAATGTTCTGTAGTGCCGGTTTTGTTTTTGTGAATTCTTTTAGCTTTTGTTTATCATGGAAGGATTTTATTTTGTCATCAAATCTGAAGGTAAGTTTTGCTGGGTATGATTCTTGGTTGTCATCTGTTTTCTTTCAGAGCTTGAAAAATGTTGTTCCAGGCCCTTCTAGCCTTTAGGGTCTGGGTTGAAAAATCTGCTGATATCCATATTGTGTTCCCCCTGAATGTAATTTGATTCTTTTCTCTCACAGCCTTTAAAATTCTGTCTTTATTTTGTATGTTAGGTATTTTCATTATAATGTGCCTTGGTGTGGGTCTGTTGTAATTTTGTATATTTGGAGTCCTATAATCCTCTTGCACTTGATTTTCCATTTCATTCTTCAGATTTGGGAAATTTCCTGATATTATTTCATTGAATAGATTGTTCATTCCTTTGGTTTTTATCTCTGTGCCTTCCTCAATCCCAATAATTCTTAAATTTGGCCTTTTCATGATATCCCATAATTCTTGTAGATTCTGTTTATGATTTCTTACCATCTTCTCTGTTTGGTCAACTTTGTTTCCAAGATTAAATATTTTGTCTTCATTGTCTGAGGTTCTGTCTTCCAGGTGATCTATCCTATTGGTTATGCTTTCTATGGAGTTTTTAATTTTGTTTATTGTTTCCTTCATTTCAAGGTTTTCTGTTTGTTTGTTTTTTTTTCAGTATCTCTGACTCTTTATTGAAATGATCTTTTGCTTCCTGCATATGCTCTTTTAACTGTTGATTGGTGTGATCATTCAAAGCCTGCATTTACTCTTTCATCTCATCATTTGCTTCTCTGATCATTTTAATTATGTACATTCTGAACTCCCTTTCTGACATTTCTTATACCATGCTGTCATTGGATTTTATTGATGTAGCATCTAGGTTTGTTTGGGACATTTTCTTCCCTTGTTTTCTCATATTGCTCAGGTATCTACCCCTCTAGTAGTGAAACCCTGAGATATTGCACATTTCCTCTATTGACTTACAGTGTCCCTGTACATTTCCAATAACTCACCACCTAGCCTTCAGTAGACTGAAGTCTTGGAGGAACTTGATAATGCAGTGCTCCACAAGGAAGCTGCCCCTCTAGGGTGGTGGCCTTCAGGTGGGGTATATTCCCTGCTAGTGGGCAGAGGCGCCTCCACTTGTTGACTGATGGTCAAAGGGGGACTAGACTGCAGGCTGGGGCATGGCTGGTCTGGGCCTGTGTCTCTGGTATTACTGCCCTAGTGGGAAAGCATTGCCTGGCAGGGAAGACTCACCCGGTGGGGAAGTCTGCTGGGCAGCTCTCCTCCAAGAAGTTCCCTTCAGTCCAGAACTACCTACTGGGCTGGGGAGCCCTCCTCTGTGACATTCCCTGGCGTCCGGACCCACCGCCTGGGCTGGGGAGCCTTGCCCTGTGTAGAGCCTCTTTCTGTATGACCCTCCTCCGAGAAGCTGCCTGTGGTCCAGTCCTGCCATCCGGGCCTGGGACCCTCGCTCTGCACCAAAGTCTCTTGCTGGGCAGCCCTCCTCTGCAATGCTCCCGGTTGTCTGGGTTCATAGCTCCAGTGGGGGAGTCTCACTGGGCAACTCTACTCCATGAAGTTCCCTGCATTTTGGGACTTCTGACCCATCCAGGGAACCTTGCCCAGTGGGAGAGACTCACCGGGCAGCTCTGAGTTGGTCCCGAGTCTCTCAATACCTCCTCTTCTTGAATCCTGAGTCCTGTCAAAGGGCCTCCTATCTCCTGTAGGTGTCTCAGGAAGGGAGCTGCCCTTCCGATGCTGATGGCCACGCCCTCAGGAATAATTCGAAATGCCTGCACCAGCCTCCAAAGATCTGGGGAGGCCCAGCGAGGGTGTGCTGAGTCAGCACAGAGGCAAGTGCAGTGTTCCTCAGCAGTAGGGGGGGAGGCGGCAGGCTCAGCGATAGTGTCTGACCTTGGTGTGGGGGTCGAGCAGGCTCCCTCTGTGTATTTTTAATTTGCATTTCTCTAATTGCTAGAGATGTTGAACATTTTTTCATATTTATTGACCATTACTATTTCTTTTTCTGTGAAGTGTCTGTTCCTTTGCCCATTTATTTGATTGGGTTTTTTTTTTTTTTTTTTTTTTTTTGGTGTTTTTTTTTTAGTTCTTTATATATTCTGGAAATTAATGCTCTATGTGAGGTGCATGTGGTAAAGATTTCTCCCATTCTGTAGACTCTCTCTTCACATTCTTGATTGTTTCCTTTACAGTGAAGAAGTTTTTTAGTTTGATGCCATCCCATTTATTGATTATGGGTTATTGATTTTACTTCTTGTGCTTTAGGAGTCTTGTTAAGGAAGTCAGTTCCTGAGCTGATATGTTGGAGTGTTGGGCCTACATTTTCTTTTAGTATGTGCAGGGTTTCTGATCTAATAGCTAGGTCCTCGATCCAACTTGAGTTGAGTTTTGTGCAGGGTGAGAAATAGGGGTTAGATTTCATTCTACTCTATATGAATTTCTTGTTCCCAGCACCATTTGTTGAAGAGGCTATCTTTTCTCCAATGTATGTTTTTGGTACCTTTGTCTAATATGAGGTAATTGTTTTTCTGTGGGTTCGTTTCTGTGTCTCCTAGTCTGTTCCATTGGTTTTCCTGCCTATTTTGGTCCCAGTGCCATGCTGGTTTTTTTTTTTTTTTAATAGCTCTATAGTAGAATTTTAGGTTTGATTTTATGAAGCCTCCTGCTTTACTTTTCTCACTAAGGATTGCTTTGTCTATGCTGGACCTTTTATTTTTCCAAATGAATTCATAACTGTTTTTTCTATTTCCATGAAGAGCATCATTGGAATTTTGGTGTGCATCACATTGAATCTGTGTAGCGTTTTTGGTAGTATGGCCATGTTGACAATATTAATTTTTGCCTATCCAAGAACATGAGAGGTCTTTCCATTTTCTAAGGTCTTCTTCAATTTCTTTCTTTAGTGTTCTATAGTTTTCATTGTAGAAGTCTTTCACCTCTTTTGTTAGATTGATTCCCAAGGTTCCCCCACCCCCTGAGGTTAATGTGAATGGAATGGTTTTCCACATTTCTCTTTCAGCTGATTCATTATTGGCGTATAGGAATGCAATTGATTTATGAGTGTTATTTATGAGATGGATGCTTAGCGAGTTTTGCCAGACCTTTAAATAACTAACACCAATCCTCCTCAAATTATTCCACAAATTAGAAGAGGAGGGAACTCTTCCAAAGTCATTCTATGAAGCCAATATCACCCTGATTCCAAAATCAGACAAAGACACATCAAAGAAAGAAAACTTCAGACCAATATCCATGATGAACATAGATGAAAAAATTCTCAATAAAATACTTGCAAATTGCATATAAAAACACATTTGAAAGATAATGCACCATGGTCAAGTGGTTGCAGCCCAGGGATGCAAGTTTGGTTCAACATGTGGAGATCAATAAATGAAATACATCACTTAAATAGACTTAAAGACAATAATCACATAATTTTCTCAATAGATGCAGAAAAAATATTTGACAAAATACAACATCCATTCATGATTAAAACACTAGAAAAAGCAGGGATAAAAGGATCATATCTCAACATTGTAAAAACTATATATGAAAAACCCAAGGCCAACATCATTCTAAAAGGAAAAAAAACTGAAAATATTCCCTCTAGAAACAGGAAAAAGACAGTGATGCACACTTTCACCACTTCTATTCAACATAATCCTCAAACCTCTAGCCAGAGCAATTAGGCAAAAGAAAGAAATTAAAGGGATACAAATAGGAAAAGAGGAGTTAAAAACCATCTGTCCACAACGTGATTCTATATTTAGAAGACTCAAAACAACTCTGCTAGAAAACTTCTAGAACTCATAAAAAAAGTAGCAGGATACAAAATGAACACTCCAAAAATGAATATTTTTGATATTGTGATAACTTACACTTTAATAAAATTCAGATGTCTCCAAAAACGTAATCTAAAAGATGTGATGTGCTACAATTCTTTTAATTCACCACAATACTATTAGTAATGTACTAGAGAAGGTATCACATGCAGAGCTCATATATAAACCAAGCCCAAATAAAAACCTTTCTTTTTCTTTTTTTGGCAGCACTGAGGATTGAACACAGGGCCTCACATACGCTAGGCAAGCAGCCTGTCACCAAGGTATAGCCCCACTCCCGCTGGTATTTTGTTATGGCAGCTCTCACAAACTGATGGGTTCTTTCTAGTCAAGATTCACGTTGCTGGGAGTGTGATTGGCCTTAATTGGCTATTTTTCATCCTTTGAAAGAAAAGCAGGATACCTTGATTTATATTGCCACAAATGTCCCATCTAACAGGGACAGTTCCCTAAAAGAAAAATGGGATCAGTTGACAAAAGAAGGAAGATGGAGATGAGCAGGGAAGAATGGTGGATATCTGCTAAAATTTCAAACATAGAATTCTGTTACATAACCACAGTTTAATTATCAAAAATTTAAAAATCACCTGATATAACACTAGTATCTGTCATTAATAAAATTCCCCAATTGTCCCACTAGGGTTCTTTTAAGAATGAATTCTTAATTTGGGAGTAATTTTAGATTTACAGAAGTTTCAAAGGTAGTACAGATTTTCCACATGTCCTCCCCCATTTCCCATCATGTTCACATCTTACATTACCAGGGATCAGAGAAGAATTCCCTTAGAGGCTAGAGGATGGGAGGAGGTAAAAGATAAAGAGTTCATTTTAACTGACAGCTTCAAACTAAACCAACAAAGAAAAAGAAAAACTGCTTTACATTCCTTCCCGTTGTGTTGAAGATGAACCAGTAAGGCAACAGTGCATTTTCCTTTTAGAACTGACCAAATAAGAAGCAGCAAAAACTTCTCTGTGGGGCTAGGGTTGTGGCTCAGTGGTAGAGGGCTTGTCTAGCATATGCAAGGCACTGGGTTCAATTCTGAGCACCGCATATAAATAAATAAAAAATAAAGGTCCATCAACAACTCAAAAAAAAAAATTTAAAAACCTTTAAAAACCTACAACTTCTCTGTAGGGACTGTATCTTATCTATAGACAATGTAGGTTCAGTGTAAATAAACAATTTGTCTTTTCTTCTACCCAGATGTTCATTACAAAGCAACCTGGCTCCTTAGTCTGGTGGATAATTTCAACTGCTATCTGGCCGTGTCACTTAGGGAATTTGTCCCAGGGCTGGTTCTTTTATTTTTGGCTAGCATCTGTAACAGCTGAATAAATTCTTTACTTCAGAGATGTCTTGGTCTCAAAACACCAGAGTACAACTCAGAACCAATTCTGGTGCATCACTATTAACTAACTTCCAGACATTATTCATAGTTCACTAATTTTTTTCAAAAATGTTGCTGGGATTCAATACAAGAACCAAAAATGTTCTTTTAAAAACATTTTGTACAGTCCGGTATTTAAACCAGTACTTCCCACTGCATTTGGGTGTCATATTTGCTTAGATTACTTTACTATGAAACCATTCCTCAGCCTTTCTACACCTTTCATGGCATCAGTAGTTTTGAAGACTCTAGATCAGTTATTTTATAGGGTAGAGGTCTCAATTTGGTTTGGTCAGATATTTCTTCATGACTAGATTTAAGTTATAAATTTTTGACAAGTACATCACATAACTGATACTCTTCTCAGTCTTTCCTATCTAAAGGCACATGTGTTGGGCAGATTTTTTGTCACTGTGACAAAATACTGAGAAAAACAACTTCAAGAAGAAAGGTTTATTTTGACTCACAGTTTCAGAGTTTCAGTTCCCTGGGGTTGATATGCTTCATTGTTTTGGGCTTGAGATAAGGCAGAAAGGCAGAACATCATAACAGAAGCATGTGACAGAGCAGAGTTTCCCACCTCATGGTATCCAGAAAGCAGAGAGAGAGAGAGAGAGAGAGAGAGAAAGAGAGAAAGAGAGAGAGAGAGGTTGGGTGGGGGCGGAAACAAGATACAGTACCCAAGAGAATGTCCCCAACTCCCTTCAACTAGGTCCTATCTCCTACGGTTTCTGTCACCTCCCAATAGTCCATTCAAATTATGAATCTCTCAAGGGATTAATCCATTGATGAGATCAGAGCCCTCATAATCCAGTCGCTTCTCCAAATCCCCACCTCTGAACAGTGCTGCTTTGGGGTCCAAACCTTCAACACGTGAGCCTTTGGGGAGCATTCCATGTCTAAACAACAATAGGGTCCAATTTCATTCTTTTTCCTTTGGAAAGTTTTCCCATTTCTGTTTATTGAAAAGACCATCCTTTTGTCATTGAGTGACTGTAACACCCTTACCAAAAATCATTTGACCATTTGTGAGGGGCTGTTACTGAGCCATCTTGTTCTATCCCATTGATCTATGTGTCTGTCTTTATGCTCGAATCACAGATTTAATTACTGTAGCTTTGTTATAAGTTTTGAAATCAGGAAGTAAGAGTGGGTCATGGAATGTTAAGTCCATTCCAAATAAGCTTTCCCCACACCACTCCATTGCAAGTGTGGTTGTCAAGGTCACCAGGGAAATTCTAATTGCTAGATCCAATGATCAGTTGTCAGTCTTCAATATCAACAGTTTTGGATACAGTGTATCATCCTTTTACCTTTGAAACACCTTTTATCCACTTGGCTTATAGGATACTACCCTTTTCTGGTTCTTCCCACTTCACTGATTTTTTTTTCCTTCCCACTTTCTCACTCACTTCTCATCTCAGCCTTTCAAGTTGTGAGTAAACCAGGCATCAACCCTTGGATCTCTTCTCTCCTCTTGCTGTACTCCCTTCACTGTCTCATGGTTTTAAATTCTACCTATATAATAACTCCCAGGATTATTTCCTGTGGCCTTCTCCCCTGAACTTGAGTGGTACCTCTCCAACTTCATCACCTGGATATCTCTCACAGAGATTTTTTTGTGTGTGTGTGATGCTGGGGATCGAACCCAGGGCCTTGCACTTGCAAGGCAAGCACTCTACCGACTGAGCTATCTCCCCAGCCCTTTTTTTTTTTCTTTTTAATATTCTGTTTTAGTTGTAGGTGGACAAAATACCTTTATTTTATTTTTATGTAGTGCTGAGGCTTGAACCCAGGGCCTCATGATAATGAAGACTGACAACCGATCGTTGGATCTAGGTGAGCTCTCTACCACTGAGCCACAACCCCAGCCCTTCACAGACATCTTGAACACGTCTAAAACAGCTTGTGGTTTCCATCCCTAGATGAGTTCCTTCTGCAGTTTTCTCCATCTCAGTTGATGGTGATGTCGTCTTTGACTTGCACAGACCCAAAACTGGAGAACCACCTGAGTCCTCTCTCTCTCACACCTTACATAAAACACAGTGAGTTCCGTTGACTCTATCTCGAATTAGCCTTCAAATCTAATTACTTGTCCTGTTACTACTGGCCCAGGCCTTCATCCTCTCGCTCCTTGAATATTGTGATCACCTCCTCATTGGTCCTGCCTTTGCTCCCCTGCAGTGTGCTCTCCACACAGGAGCCACAGCGGTCTTATTAAAACCTGAGTCGGCTCAGGCCACTCCTCTTCTCAAAATTCTCCAGTGACTTTTGTTTTCACTCAAAGCAAAAACCAAAGTCCTTTCGTGAATGACAAGGCCCTCCGTAGCGTGGGCCTCGCCCCTCCTTACCTCAGTCACTCCCTCATCGCCAGGTTCGAGCCCACCTCGCTGTTAGGGAAACAGGGCTGGCCCCTTTGCCTCAGTGCTTTGCTCTCCCTGCTTCCTCCGCCTGAAACGCTTTTCATCCCACTCCATCTTGCAACTTCGTTTCCCTTTTTACTTCTCAGTTGTCTCCTGAGCGGGGCCTTTCTGGACTACCTTTGAAGAATGTCAGCCCTCCTCTACTTTCCATCCCCCTTCACTCTGCTATTTTTCTCCATGGCATTTATCTAATAAATGCAGAATCTAATAAAACGAAACTTTAGTTCCAGAGGGGCACTTTTTTTTTTCTGCTTTGCTCACAACTGCACATCAAAAACAGTGTCTGGTACACAACAGGAGCTCATCCTCATGTTTTAGTTGAACCCATGTTAGGAATGTGCCTAGAACAGGCCTGAAAGGGTTCACTAACAGGGAAGGGGAATCGAAACAAATAAAAAGACAATCGTAAAAAAGGTGGGGGGAGGGAAGGAAAGGGTCTGAAGAAACCTACAAAAGAAAAACTGGGTACCAAACCTGATCTGGTGAAATATTGTTATATACTAAAACTCATGCCTTCCTTTTGGGAAAAATAGTACTCCCAAAAGACAGTTTTATTACATTGAGATTAAGGTTTGTTCTAGAAGTTCATCTCCCACCCACCCTGAGGCCTGTCCTTTTTGTAGTTAGCCAACAATGACTGTCTGGCCCTTCTTTTCTACAATAAAGTCCCTTCCTTGACTGAAATCTGAAATCGGTGGCTTGCTATTCCCTTCCAGTGGTCTTATCTGCTTCAAATCACACAGCTAGTTAAGTGAAGGAGATGGACTTGTAACTCTCAATTTTACATTCTATTCGCATCATAGCACTCACCTAAAATAAAGAATTTTTGTCGTTCTAAGGAGTGAATGTTAAGTGAACTTGATTTTGAGATTATTGTTTTTGAGAGAACTCTTGGTTTCTCTGCAGGAAGACCGTGTGATTGAACCTGTGAGTCCCTTTCTGTATTTTAGCCTCATTTCAGTTTCCAGTATCTCTGGTTAAAATCTACAGTAGGCCAACCACGGGTCCCAGGTGATGGTAAGTGCACACAGTTGGGGCCCAATGTGAAAGTTCCACGTGAAGAAGTGAGGCCTCTTTGTCCTCCAATTCATCATTCCTAGGAAAGAGATTAACCATGGGAGGAAGCTCTTCAGATCTGGTCTTTTTATCCTGTTTGGGACAGAGCCATCAATCGACTATTGTCTCTCCTGTCTAAAGAGAATAGGACTTGACGCGACATTACAACCAGGGGCCACCAAGGACTGTGTTCAAGTAGGTGTTTTCTCAAGTGTTTCAAGAGGTCAGAACTATAGCAGAATAGAGGTGTGGAATAGTGTGGTCAGTCTCCACCAGAAAAGGAAACTCAGTGGGACATAAGAGTGGGATCAAGGTAATAAGAATCAGGATCCATAACAGAAGAAATTCTTTCCTAAGCTCTCCTGCCCTCCCGCAGGGTCTCACAAACCCTCAGTTTAACACCAGTGCATTTCCATCATTCCCCTTTGGTTCTTCTTCTTTTTTTTTTTTTTTTAAACAGGAAAATAGTCGTGTTTTATTTTATCATTTAAAAGCACACATATATATTACCTTTAAAATGTACAGGAGGTTTCAAGATGGTGGCCTAGAGGAGGTTTCAAGATGGCGGCCTAGAGGGTGGCTGCATTTCATGTTGCTCCAGGACTCAGGATTCAAAAGAGGAGATATTGAGACACTTGGGACCAACTCAAAGCAGCCAGGTGACTCTCACCCGTTGGGAAGGTGTCCCGGATGGGACAGTGGTCCCGGAACGCAGGAAACTTTGTGAAGTAGAGCTGCCGGCGAGACGCCCCTCCCCCCGCTAGAGTAGTGAACTCGGACAACTGGGAGCGCCGAAAAGGAGGCCGCTCGGCACAGCGCTGGGACTCGGAGCAACCACTGGGGCTCCGGCGGCTGCCCAGGGGAGGAGTGGCGAGGAGAGCTGTGTGGACTCAGGACACCGGGGCCTGCCCTGAGGAGGAGGAGGAGGAACGTGGCCACTTGGATTTGGAGTGACTGCACCAGAGCTACAGGCGGTTGCCAGAGGAGAAGCTGTGTGGTGAGCTGTTTGGACTCAGAACGACTGCTTCTGAACACCGGGGACGGCCCTGAGGACGAGGAGGAGGATGAGGAGCACGGCCGCTTGGATTCAGAGTGACTACACCAGAGCTACAGGCGGTTGCCAGAGGAGGGGCTGCGTGGCGAGCTGTTTGGACTCAGACCACTTCTGAACCCCCGGGGCCTGCCCGGAGGAGTAGGAGGAGGAGGAGGAGGAGCGCGGCAGGTCGTTTGGACTCGCAGTGACTGCATTAGCGCTCCAGGCGGCTGCTCAGAGGAGAAGGCGAGTGGTGAGTTGTTTGGACTTAAAGTGACAGCGCCTGAACACAGGGCGGCTGCCTGGAGGAGAAGCGTGGTGGGTCGCTTGGTCTTGAGTGGCCGCACCAGAGCTCCGGGCGGTTGCCCAGAGGACCCGTGCAGCGGGTCACGTGGATTCAGAGCCACTCAGAGCGACCGCTCCTGAACACTCGGGGGGTTATCTAGAGAAGGAGGAGGAACGGGGAGGGTCACTTCGACTTGGAGGGATTGATTGCCCAGGGCTACGGGTGGTTGGTGGGAGGTGGAGGCACGCAGTGAGTTTCTTGGACTTCTAGTGACCGCACCGGAATACTGGGCGGCTGTCCGGAGGAAGAGGCGTGTGGTGGGTCTCTGGGTCTCAGAGCGATTGTACGGGGCCCCAGGTGGCTGCTCAGAGGAGGGGCCGCATAGCCAGGTGATTAGGTGCAGAGCAGGGTCCCAGGATCTAGGAGGCTTTTGGGTGGAAGAGCCGCAGAGACAGGCTTAGGGCGGAGCGAAGGTTCCAGGCCTGCGGGCAGATTCTCTGAGGAGGGGCAGCCTAAGGAGATTCATCTGCGAAGGATGAGTCTCCCAGGCCCAGGAGGTAGGGCCGGGCCCCTGGGAACTTTGCAGAGGAAGGCAGCCCAGCCCAGGAGGTAGCTGTAAATTGAGGGGAACCTCTAGGAGGGTACTGACCAGCGAGACCTCCCCACCGGGTGAGTCTTCCCTGCCGGGTGAGGTTTCCCCACAAGGACGGTAAAACTAGAGACTCAGGCCCAAACAGGCCTTGCCTCAGCCCACAGCCTAGGTCCCCTTTGGATGACCATTGGTCAACAAGTGGAGGCACCTCTGCTCACTAGCAGGGATTATACCCCACCTGAAGGCCACCACTCCTAGAGAGGCAGCTTCCTTGTGGAGCACCGCATTATCAACTTCCTCCAAGACTTCAGGCTACTGAAGGCTAAGGGGGGATTATATAGAAATCTTCAGGGACATTGTAAGTCAATAGAGGAAATCTGCAATATCTCAGCGGTCCACTGATACCTGAACAATATGAGAAAACAAGGAAAGAAAATGCTGCAAACAAATCTAGATGTTACATCAATAAAACCCAATGACAGCATGGCAGAAGAAATGACAGAAAAGGAGTTCAGAATGTACATACTTAAAATGATCAGAGAAGCAAACGATGAGATGAAAGAGCAAATGCAAGCATTGAATGATCGCACCAATCGACAGTTAAAAGAGCAAATACAGGAAGCAAAAGATCATTTCAATAAAGAGTTAGAGATATTGAAAAAAAACCAAACAGAAATCCTTGACATGAAGGAAACAATAAACCAAATTAAGAACTCCATAGAAAGCATATCCAATAGGATAGAACACCTGGAAGACAGAACCTCAGACATTGAAGACAAATATTTAACCTTGAAAACAAAGTTGAACAAACAGAGAAGATGGTAAAAAATCATGAACAGAATCTACAAGAACTATGGGATATCATGAAAAGGCCAAATTTAAGAATTATTGGGATTGAGGAAGGCCTAGAGAAACAAGACAAAGGAATGAACAATTTATTCAATGAAATAATATCAGAAAATTTCCCAAATCTGAAGAATGAAATGGAAAATCAAGTTCAAGAGGCTTATAGGACTCCAAATACACAAAATTACAACAGACTCACACCAAGGCACATTATAATGAAAATACCTAACATACAAAATAAAGACAGAATTTTAAAGGCTGTGAGAGAAAAGAACCAAATTACATTCAGGGGGAAACCAATACGCATATCAGCAGACTTTTCAATCCAGACCCTAAAAGCTAGAAGGGCCTGGAACAACATTTTTCAAACCCTGAAAGAAAATGGATGCCAACCAAGAATCTTATACCCAGCAAAACTTACCTTCAAATTTGACGATGAAATAAAATCCTTCCATGATAAACAAAAGCTAAAAGAATTTACAAAAAGAAAGCCAGCATTACAGAACATTCTCAGCAAAATATTCCATGAGGAAGAGATGAAAAACAAAGAAGCAAATCAGCAAAGGGAGGAATTATCCTAAAGGAATTGTCAAATAAAGGAGGAAACAAGTTGTGTCAAACAAATAAATAAATAAAATTTAAAAAATGAACCAAATGACCGGGAAACCAAATCATATCTCTATAATAACCCTGAATGTTAATGGCCTGAATTCATCAATCAAAAGACATAGACTGGCAGAATGGATTAAAAAGAAAGATCCAACAATATGTTGCCTGCAAGAGACTCACCTCATAGAAAAAGATACCCATACACTAAAGGTGAAAGGATGGGGAAAAACATACCATGCGCATGGACTCAGCAAAAAAGCTGGAGTATCCATCCTTATTTCAGATAATGTGGACTTCAAGCCAAAGTTAGTCAGAAGGGATAAAGAAGGTCATTTCATACTGCTTAAGGGAAGCATAAATCAGCAAGATATAACAATCATAAACATCTATGCCCCAAACAGTGGCTCATCCATGTATGTCAAACAAATCCTTCTCAATTTCAGAAACCAAATAGACCATAACACAATAATACTAGGTGATTTTAACACGCCTCTCTCACCACTGGACAGATCTTCCAGACAAAAATTGAACAAAGAAACCATAGATCTCAATAACACAATCAATAATTTAGACTTAACGGACATTTATAGAATATACCATCCAACCAAGAGCGAATAGACTTTCTTCTCAGCAGCACATGGATCCTTCTCTAAAATAGACCATATATTATGCCACAAAGCTAATGTTAGCAAATACAAGAAGATAGAGACACTACCATGTATTCTAACAGATCATAATGGATTGAAGTTAGAAATAAATGAAAGAGTAAAACACAGAAACTATTCCAACATCTGGAGATTAAACAATATGCTATTATATGATGAATGGATAACAGAAGTTATTAGGAAGGAAATTAAAAAATTCTTAGAGGTAAATGAGAACAAAGAAACATCATATCAAAATCTCTGAGACACTATGAAAGCAGTACTTAGAGGGAAATTTATTTCATGGAGCGCATTTAATAAAAGAAGTAAAACTCAACAAATAAATGACCTAACACTACAGCTCAAAGCCCTAGAAAAAGAAGAACAGAACAGCACCAAAAGTAGTAGAAGACAGGAAATAGTTAAACTCAGAGCTGAAATCAATGAAATTGAAACAAAAGAAACAATACAAAAAATTGACAAAATAAATAGTTGGTTCTTCGAAAAAATAAACAAAATTGATAAACCTTTAGCCACACTAACAAAGAGAAGATGAGAGAAAACCCAAATCACTAAAATTCGGAATGAACAAGGAAATATCACAACAGACAGGATTGAAATACAAAACATAATTAGAAGCTATTTTGAAAATCTATACTCCAACAAAATAGAAAATTTCGAAGACATCAACAGGTTTCTAGAGACATATGAATTGCCTAAACTGAACGAGGAGGACATAAACAATTTAAATAGACCAATTTCAAGTACTGAAATAGACGAAGTCATCAAAAGCCTACCAACAAAGAAAAGTCCGGGACCAAATGGGTTCTCAGCCGAGTTCTACAAAACCTTTAAAGAAGAGCTCATTCCAATACTTCTCAAAGTATTCCATAAAATAGAAGAGGAGGGAACCCTCCCAAACTCATTCTATGAAGCCAATATCACACTGGTACCTAAACCAGACAGAGACTCATCAAGAAAAGAAAATTTCAGACCAATATCCTTAATGAACATCGATGCAAAAATTCTCAACAAAATTTTAGCAAATCGCATACAAAAACATATTAAAAAGATAGTGCACCATGATCAAGTGGGCTTCATCCCAGGTATGCAAGGTTGGTTCAACATCAGGAAATCAATAAACGTAATTCACTATATTAATAGACTTAAAGTCAAGAATCACATGATTATTTCAATAGATGCAGAAAAAGCATTTGATAAAATACAGCACCCCTTCATGCTCAAAACACTAGAAAAAATAGGGATAGTGGGAACATTCCTTAACATTGTGAAGGCCATTTATGCTAAGCCCATGGCTAATATCATTCTAAATGGTGAAAAACTGAAAGCATTCCACCTAAAAACTGGAACAAGGCAGGGATGCCCTCTTTCACCACTTCTATTCAACATCGTTCTTGAGACTCTGGCCAGAGCAATTAGACAAACCAAAGAAATTAAAGGGATACGAATTGGAAAAGAAGAACTCAAACTATCCCTGTTCGCTGATGACATGATTACATATTTAGAGGAACCTGGAAATTCCACCAGAAAACTCTTAGAACTCATAAGTGAATTCAGTACAGTAGCAGGTTACAAGATCAATGCCCATAAATCCAACGCATTTTTATACATAAGTGATGAATCTTCAGAAAGAGAAATTAGGAAAACTACCCCATTCACAATAGCCTCAAAAAAAAAATAAAATACTTGGGAATCAATCTCACAAAAGAGGTGAAAGACCTCTACAATGAGAACTATACAACACTAAAGAAAGAAATTAAAGAACACTAGAAAAAATAGGGATAGTAGGAACATACCTGTACATTGTAAAGGCTATTTATGCTAAGCCCATGGCCAACATCATTCTTAATGGAGAAAAACTGAAACCATTCCCTTTAAAAACGGGAACAAGACAGGGATGTCCTCTTTCACCACTTCTATTCAACATTGTCCTTGAAATTCTAGCCACAGCAATTAGGCAGACTAAAGAAATTAAAGGGATACGAATAGGAAAAGAGAAACTTAAGCTGTCACTATTTGCGGATGACATGATTCTATATTTAGAGGATCCAAAAACCTCCTCCAGAAAACTTCTAGACCTCATCATTGAATTCAGCAAAATAGCAGGCTATAAAATCAACACACATAAATCTAAAGCATTTTTATACACAAGCGATGAAACAGCTGAAAGGGAAATGAGGAAAACAACTCCATTTGCAATAGCCTCAAAAAAAAAAAAAAAAATACTTGGGCATCAATCTAACCAAAGAGGTAAAAGATCTCTACAACGAAAACTACACAACATTGAAGAAAGAAATTGAGGAAGACCTTAGAAGATGGAAAGATCTCCCATGTTCTTGGATAGGCAGAATTAATATTGTCAAAATGGCCATACTACCAAAAGTGCTATACAGATTCAATGCAATTCCAATTAAAATCCCAATGATGTACCTTACAGAAATCGAGCAAGCAATCATGAAATTCATCTGGAAGAATGAGAAACCCAGAATAGCTAAAGCAATCCTCAGCAGGAAGAATGAAACAGGGGGTATTGCAATACCAGATCTTCAACTCTGCTACAAAGCAATAGTAACAAAAACAGCATGGTATTGGTACCAAAATAGAAAGGTAGATCAATGGTACAGAACAGAGGACACGGACACAAACCCAAATAAATACAATTTTCTCATACTAGACAAAGGTGCCAAAAATATGCAATGGAGAAAAGATAGCCTCTTCAACAAATGGTGCTGGGAGAATTGGAAATCCATATGCAACAGAATGAAACTAAACGTATATCTCTCACCATGCACGAAACTAAACTCAAAATGGATTAAGGACCTCGGAATCAGACCAGAGACCCTGCAGATTATAGAAGAAAAAGTAGGTCCAAATCTTCACCTTGTTGGTCTAGGATCAGACTTCCTTAACAGGACTCCCATAGCACAAGAAATAAAAGCTAGAATCAACCACTGGGATAGATTCAAACTAAAAAGCTTTCTCTCAGCAAAGGAAACTATCAGCAATGTGAAGAAAGAGCCTACAGAGTGGGAGAATATCTTTGCCAATCATACTTCAGATAGAGCACTAATCTCCAGAATCTATAAAAAACTCAAAAAACTCTACTCCAAGAATTCAAATAATCCAGTAGACAAATGGGCTAAGGAAATGAATAGACACTTCACAGAAGAAGATCTACAAGCAATCAACAAACATATGGAAAAATGTTCAACATCTCTAGTAATAAGAGAAATGCAAATCAAAACCACCCTAAGATTCCATCTCACCCCAATTAGAATGGTGATTATCAAGAATACGAGCAACAACAGGTGTTGGCGAGGATGTGGGGAGAAAGGTACACTCATACATTGCTGGTGGGGCTGCAAATTAGTGCAGCCACTCCGGAAAGCAGTGTGGAGATTCCTTAGAAAACTCGGAATGGACCCTCCATTTGACCCAGTTATCCCACTCCTTGGCCTATACCCAAAGGACTTAAAATCAGCATACTACAGAGATACAGCCACATCAATGTTCATAGCTGCTCAATTCACAATAGCCAGACTGTGGAACCAACCTAGATGCCCTTCAATTGATGAGTGGATAAAGAAACTGTGGTATATATATACAATGGAATATTACTCAGCCATAAAGAATGATAAAATTATGGCATTTGCAGGCAAATGGATGAAATTGGAGAATATCATACTAAGTGAGATAAGCCAATCTCAAAAAGCCAAAGGACAAATGATATCGCTAATAAGTGGAGGATGACACATAATGGGGGGGAGGGAAGGGTTAGTGTTAGGGTTAGAGTTAGGGTTAGGGAGGGGGGCAAGTATGGAGGAAGGAAGGACTGTATAGAGGCATACCATTTGTGTAATCATAAATTTACATAGAGTAATGTTGTTTGATTCATTGTTATTTTTTCCCTTCCCCCCACCCCTCCCACCCCTCTTTTCACTCTATACAGTCCCTCCTTCCTCCATTCTTGCCCCCCTCACCCCCCATTATGTGTCATCATCGCTATTCAGTGAGATCATTCTTCTCTTGGATTTTTGAGATAGGCTTACCTCACTTAACATGATATTCTCCAATTTCATCCATTTGCCTGCAAATGCCATAATTTTATTATTCTTTATAGCTGAGTAATATTCCATTGTATATATATACCACAGTTTCTTTATTCATTTATCAATTGAAGGACATCTAGGTTGGTTCCATAGTCTGGCTACTGTGAATTGAGCAGCTATGAACATTGATGTGGCTGTATCTCTGTAGTATGCTGATTTTAAGTCCTTTGGGTATAGGCTGAGGAGTGGGATAGCTGGGTCAAATGGTAGGTCCATTCCAAGTTTTCTAAGGAATCTCCACACTGCTTTCCAGAGTGGCTGCACTAATTTGCACCAGCACTGTATAAGTGTACCTTTTTCCCCACATCCTCTCCAACACCTATTGTTGCTTGTATTCTTGATAATCGCCATTCTAATTGGTGTGAGATGGAATCTTAGGGTAGCTTTGATTTGCATTTCTCTTTTTACTAGAGATATTGAACATTTTCTCATATATCTGTTGATTGCCTGTAGATCTTCTTCTGTGAAGTGTCTGTTCATATCCTTAGCCCATTTGTTGATTGGGTTATTTGTATTCTTGGTGTAGAGTTTTTTGAGTTCCTTATGTATTCTGGAAATTAGTGCTTTATCTGAAGTATGAGTGGCAAAGATTTTCTCCCACTCTGTAGGCTCTCTCTTCACATTGCTGATAATTTCCTTTGCTGAGAGAAAGCTTTTTAGTTTGAATCTATACCAGTTATTGATTCTTGCTTTTATTTCTTATGCTATGGGAGTCCTGTTAAGGAAGTCTGATCCTAAGCCAACATGTTGAAGATTTGGACCTACTTTTTCTTTTATAAGATACAGCGTCTCTGGTCTGATTTCAAGGTCCTTGATCCATTGTGAGTTGAGTTTTGTGCAGGGTGAGAGATAGGGGTTTAGTTTCATTCTGTTGCATATGGATTTCCAGTTTTCCCAGCACCATTTGTTGAAGAGGCTATCTTTTCTCCATTGCATATTTTTGGCACCTTTGTCTAGTATGAGAAAATTGTATTTATTTGGGTTTATGTCCGTGTCCTCTGTTCTGTACCATTGATCTACCTGTCTATTTTGGTGCCAATACCATGCTGTTTTTGTTACTATTGCTTTGTAGCAGAGTTGAAGATCTGGTATTGCAATACCCCCTGTTTCATTCTTCCTGCTGAGGATTGCTTTAGCTATTCTGGGTTTCTCATTCTTCCAGATGAATTTCATGATTGCTTGCTCGATTTCTGTAAGGTACATCATTGGGATTTTAATTGGAATTGCATTGAATCTGTATAGCACTTTTGGTAGTATGGCCATTTTGACAATATTAATTCTGCCTATCCAAGAACATGGGAGATCTTTCCATCTTCTAAGGTCTTCCTCAATTTCTTTCTTCAATGTTGTGTAGTTTTCGTTGTAGAGATCTTTTACCTCTTTGGTTAGATTGATGCCCAAGTATTTTTTTTTTTTTTTTGAGGCTATTGCAAATGGAGTTGTTTTCCTCATTTCCCTTTCAGCTGTTTCATCGCTTGTGTATAAAAATGCTTTAGATTTATGTGTGTTGATTTTATAGCCTGCTATTTTGCTGAATTCAATGATGAGGTCTAGAAGTTTTCTGGAGGAGGTTTTTGGATCCTCTAAATATAGAATCATGTCATCCGCAAATAGTGACAGCTTAAGTTTCTCTTTTCCTATTCGTATCCCTTTAATTTCTTTAGTCTGCCTAATTGCTGTGGCTAGAATTTCAAGGACAATGTTGAATAGAAGTGGTGAAAGAGGACATCCCTGTCTTGTTCCCGTTTTTAAAGGGAATGGTTTCAGTTTTTCTCCATTAAGAATGATGTTGGCCATGGGCTTAGCATAAATAGCCTTTACAATGTTCAGGTATGTTCCTACTATCCCTATTATTTCTAGTGTTTTGAGCATGAAGGGGTGTTGTATTTCGTGGAATGCGTCTTCTGGGTCAATTGAAATAACCATATGATTCTTATCCTTAAGTCTATTGACATGATGGATTACGTTTATTGATTTACAAATGTTGAACCATCCTTGCAATACAGGGATGAACCCCACTTGATCGTGGTGCACAATTTTCTTAATATGTTTTTGGATACGGTTTGCCAATATTTTGTTAAGGATCTTTGCATCTATATTCATCAAGGATACTGGTCTAAAATTTTCTTTCCTTGATGTGTCTTTTCCGGTTTGGGTATGAGGGTGATATTAGCTTCATAGAATGAGTTCGGTAGTGTACCCTCCTTTTCTATTTCCTGGAATACTTTGAGAAGTATTGGAATGAGTTCTTCTTTGAAGGTCTTGTAGAACTCGGCTGAGAATCCGTCTGGTCCTGGGCTTTTCTTGGATGGTAGATTTTTAATGGCTTCTTCTATTTCATTGCTTGATATTGATCTCTTTAAATCGTGTATGTCCTCCTGGTTCAGTGTGGGAGGAGCATATGTCTCTAGAAATTTGTCAATGTCTTCAGTAGTTTCTATTTTGTTGGAATACAGATTTTCAAAGTAGCTTCTCATTATGTTCTGTATCTCAGTGGTGTCTGTCATGATATTTCCTTTTGCATTATGTATTTTAGTAATTTGAGTCTTCTCTCTCCTCTTTGCTAGTGTGGCTAAGGGTTTGTCTATTTTGTTACTTTCTCAAAGAACCAACTTTTTGTTTTGTCAATTTTTTGAATAGTTTCTTTTGTTTCAATTTCATTGATTTCAGCTCTGATTTTAATTCTTTCCTATCTTCTACTACTTTTGCTGTTATTCTGTTCTTCTTTTTCTAGGGCTTTCAGCTGTAATGTTAGGTCATTTACTTTTTGACTTTTCATTCTTTTCTGGAATGCACTCCATGCAATGAATTTTCGTCTTAGGACTGCTTTCATAGTGTCCCAGATATTTTGATATGTTGTATCATCGTTCTCATTGACCTCTAAGAATTTTTTTTATCTCCTCCCTGATGTTTTTTATTATCCATGTTTCATTCAATAGCATATTATTTAGTCTCCATGTGTTGGAGTAATTTCTGTTTTTTTATTTTCTCATTGATTTCTACTCTCATTCATTATGATCTGATAGAACACAAGGCAGTATCTCTATTTTTTTTTTGCATTTCCTAAGGGCTGCTTTGTGGCATAACACATGGTCTATTTTCGAGAAGGTTCCATGTGCTGCTGAGAAGAATGTGAATCTGCTCATTGATGGATGGAATATTCTATATATGTCTATTAAGTCTAGGTTATTGATTGTGCTATTGAGTTCTATGGTTTCTTTGGTTGGTTTTTTTTTTTTTGAAGATCTATCTAGTGGTGACAGCAGTGCATTAAAGTCACCCAGAATTATTGTGTTGTGGTCTATGTGATTCTTGAAATTGAGAAGGATTTGTTTGATGTACAGGGATGCACCATTGTTTGGGGCATAAATATTTACTATCGTTATGTCTTCCTGATTTATGGGCCCCTTAAGCAGTATGAAATGTCCTTCTTCATCCCTTCTGACTACCTTTGGCTTGAAGTCCACTTTATCTGATATAAGGATGGAAACCCCTGCTGTTTTACTGAGTCCATGTGTGTGGTAGGTTTTTTCCCCATCCTTTCACCTTTAGTCTGTGGGTGTCTTTTTCTATGAGGTGAGTCTCTTGCAGGCAGCATATTGTTGGGTCTTTCTTTTTAATTCTGCCAGTCTATGTCTTTTGATTGATGAGTTTAGGCCATTAACGTTCAGGGTTATTATTGAGATATGATTTGTATTCCCAGTCATTTGGGCTTATTTTTGGTTTTTAATTTGGCTTGGTTTCTCCTTTGAGTGGTTTTTCTCTAAGGTAGTTCCTCCCTTTGCTGACCTCCATTGTTGTTTTTCATTTCCTCCTCATGGATATTTTGTTGAGAACATTCTGTAGTGCAGGCTTTCTATTTGTAGATTCTTTTAACTTTCGTTTATCATAGAAGGATTTTATTTCATCTTCAAATCTGAAGGTTAGTTTTGCTGGTATAGGATTCTTGGTTGGCAACCATGTTCTTTCAGAGCTTGAAATATGTTGGTCCAGGCCCTTCTAGCTTTTAGAGTCTGGGTTGAGAAGTCAGCTCCTATCCGTATTGGTCTCCTCCTATATGTAATCTGATGCTTTTCTCTCGCGGCCTTCAAAATCCTATCTTTATTTTGAATGTTAGGCATTTTCATTATAATGTGCCTTGGTGTGGATCTGTTGTGATTCTGTGCATTTGATGTTCTGTAAGCCTCTTATATTTGATTTTCCATTTCATTCTTCAGGTTTGCGAAATTTTCTGATATTATTTTATTGAATAGGTTGTTCATTCCTTTGGTTTGTAACTCTGTGCCTTCCTCAATCCCAATAATTCTTAAATTTGGTCTTTTCATGATGTCCCATAGTTCTTGAAGATTCTGTTCATGATTTCTTACCATCTTCTCTGTTTGGGCAACTTTATTTTCAAGATTAAATATTTTGTCTTTATTGTGTGAGGTTCTGTCTTCCAAGTGGTCTAGTCTGTTGGTGATGCTTTCCATTGAGTTTTTAAATTTGGTTTATTGTCTCCTTCATTTCAAGAATTTCCTTTTTTTTTTTTTTTTTTTTTTTTTTTTTTTTTGAGAATCTCTATCTCTTTGTTGAAATGATCTTTTGCTTCCTGCAGGTGCTCTTTCAGCTCATTGGTATGATCATTCATTTCCTGCATTTGCTCTCTTATGTCATTCTTTGCCTCGCAAATCATCTTAATCATGTATAATCTGAAGTCCTTTTCTGACATTTCTTCTAACATACTGTCATTGGATTCTATTACTATAGAATCTAGATTTGTTTGGATCATTTTCTTCCCTTATTTTTTCATGTTGTTCATGTATCTTCCCCTCTAGCAGTGCAGATCTGGGGTACTGCAGATTTCCCCCATAGGCTTATAGGTTCCAAAACCTTTTCTTTAATGGAGATCAATATTAGCAGTGCCCAATTCAGACACTATGCAATCCTAGACCAAATAGCCCCTATGAGGACAATAACAATATTGTCATAATAAACAGAATGAGTTAAAATATTATTTTCAGTAAAACAAACAGATTTGCAATAAGGTCTGCAGTTTCTAATGGAGGACAAAGAGGATGCAGAGGGATGTAGAATGTGGCTGGTAATGGGATACGAAAGAATATACAGAAGTTCTAGATAATAGAAAGGGTGAGAGTGTAATCAAAAGAAATTGGATGTTAGCATGCAAATAAGGGAAAAAGAGACTCTGAGGGAACAGGTAAACAAAGGAAAAGAGAGCAAGAAAAGTAAAGAGATAAAAACTTAAAATTTTTCAATAAGGAGAAAAAAGAAAATCTACAGTACAACAGTCATATAGTAATGAAACCTCCCAGTGTTCAGTAGCCTGATGCATGAGAGGTACCTGACAATGAGCTTCAAGCCTCCAGCAGGCATCTCAGGATAGGATTTGTCCCACCTAAAGATCAGAGCTATGGCTTCCGGGCTTATCCAAGATGGCCACTCTGGCTTCCAAATATGTTGGCAAATGGGGAGCTGCAGCTCAGGGTGTGGACGTCATCAGCTGGAGGTCCTGGAGGCGGGGTGCAGTTGGTCAGGCAGGGGTCCTGGAGGTTGGGTGTGTTTGGTGTGGTTTGGGATCCTGGAGGCCGGGTGCAATCAGTGGATTGGGGTCCTGGTGACAGGGCACAGTCAGTTGGCCTGGGGATCCTGGCAGCAGGGTGCAGTCAGTCGATGTGAGGTTCCCCAGAGGCAGGGAGTGATTGATTGGGCTGAGGGATTCTGGAGACGGGGCTCAGTCAGTCCAGCCAGGGGTCCTATGGGGCCTGGCTGTTATCTCAAAATGGCAGCAGCCACGTGTAATCAAACCTGCAGTAGTGTGAGAGTGAACTTCCAGGCAACAGCAGGTAGCTGGTGCTCCACTGGAGGTCGGTGATCAGTTTGCTGACTGTTATCGGTGTATCTGGTGGTGAAGCTTTGCCTTGTGTGATGGATAGGTGTAAGGCAGGCGATTACCAGGGGAGAGGCAGGCAAATGGCGGGTGATAGGCGCCTGACAGTGAGCATTCTGCACTCAAAAAAGTCATCGATATGCTGGCAGACTGGAGGTGATCACAGCAGACAAATGGGGTAAACAGCAGGGGATCGATAAGCAACAAGAACAGCCTCACCAAGAAACAGATATCCTCTACTTGAAACCGGAGTTATGGAGCAACAAGGAACACAGCCTCACTCTAGTCCGCCATCTTGGATTTAATATTGACATTTAAAAAAAATATTTTTTAGATATTGATAGACCTTTATTTTATTCATTTATTTATATGTGGTGCTGAGAATTGAACTCAGTGTCTCACACATGCTAGGCAAGCACTCTACCACTAAGACACAATCCCAGGTCACAATATTGACATTTTAATAATATTAAGTTCCAATACATAGACATGGGATATCTTTCCATTTATTGGTGTCATTGTTTTAAAGTTGTTTTTCTGAATATTTTTTTTCTTTTCTTTTTTCATTTTTGATATACATGACAGTAGAATGTATTTTGACATATTGTACATACATGGAGTATAACTTATTCTAATTAAGATCCCTTTTTTTGGGGGGGGGCTACTGGTGATTGAACTCAGGGGCACTCGACTGCTGAGCCACATCTCCAGCCCTATTTTGTATTTATTTAGAGACAGGGTCTCACTGAGTTGCTTAGCACCTTGCTTTTGCTCAGGCTGGCTTTGAACTCGCAATACTCCTGCCTCAGCCTCCCAAGCCACTGGGATTAGAGGTGTGTGCCACCGCACCTAGCTAGGATCCCATTCTTATGGTCGTACATAATTTGGAGATTCACTGTGGTGTATTTATATGAACATAGCAAAGTTATGTCAGATTAATTACACTGCCTTTCCTATTCCTGTCTCCCACCCTTCCCTTTATTCCCCTTTCTTCTATCCAATGAACTTCTACTCTTCCCCTCCCCTCCTTGTTGTGGGTTAGCTTCCACATATCAAAGAGAACATTTGACCTTTGGTTTTGGGGTTTAGCTTCACTTAGCATGATAGTCTCCAGTTCCATTCATTTACCAGCAAAAGTCATAAAGTCATTATTTTTATGACTGAGTAATATTCCGTTGTGTACATATAGCACATTTTCTTTATCCATTTATCTGTTGAAGGGTACCTAGGTTGGTTCCATAGCTTAACTATTGTGAATTGAGCTACTGTAAATATTGATGTGACTGTGTCACTGTAGTATGCTGATTTTAAGTCCTTTGGGTATATACCCAGGAGTGGGATAACTGTGTCAAATGGTGGTTCCATTCCAAGTTTTCTGAGCAATCTCCATACCACTTTCCATAATAGTTGCACCAATTTGCATTCCCACCAGCAATGTATGAGTGTACCGTTTTCCCTACATCCTCTCCAACATTTATTGTTACTTGTATTCTTGATAATTACCATTTGACTGGAGCGATAAGGAATCTCATTGTAGTTTTAATTTGCATTTCTCTAATTGCTAGAGATTGAACATTTATTTTTCATATTGGGGTCATCCTTAATTTCTTTCAGCAATATTTTGTCATTTTTGTTGTATAAGTCTTTCAATTCCTTGGTTGAGTCCTATGTATCTCATTCTTTTTGATGCTGTTTTATTTTTTAATTTTTTAAAATATTCTTTTAGATGTTGATAGACCTTTATTTTTATTCTTTTATTTATATGTGGTGCTGAGAATCGAACCCAGTGCTTCACACATGCTAGGCAAGTGCTCTACCACTGAGCCACAACCCAAGTCCCAATGCTATTTTAAATGAATTTTTAAAAGTTTCCTTTTTGGATTATTTGTTGTTAGTGCCTAGAAACACTTTGTTTTCATATGGTGATTTTGAATCCTGCAACTTGGTTGAATTTGTTTATAGTTCTAATAGTTTTTAATGCAATCTTCAGGGTTTCTACATAAAGGTTATGTCATCTGTGAATAGAAATACTTTTTCTTTATCCTTTCCAAATCGGATGCTTCTTTTTCTTGTCTAATTGCTGTAACTAGAATTTCTAGTACTATGTTGACTAGAAGTAGCAAGAATGGGTATTCTTGCCTAAAACCTGAGATTTTTTGATATTTCTTTCTATAACATATTAGACAGAGTACCTAGGAATGTTTTATTTTACTCCTTTGCAGAAGTTGTCCACCTACTTGTTGAGCTAGAGAGGCAGGAAGGAAGCAAAGTCAACCTTTTGAACCAAGATAAAAAACCTTTCTAAAAACACTAAGGAGGGTCTAAAATAGTAATTGGAACATGAATGTTATTTCTTCAAGACAAAAACAGTATAAAGGTGAATCAAACAGAAGGAGTTTGCCACCTAATTTATGCTTACCTCTGTATAATAAAAGGTATTCTGGAGAAAATATCATGAATACAAGGAATATAGAAATGCTTTCAAAATGTTTCATTTCCTTAAATCTGGAAAAAAAAATCATACATGGGGAAAAAACCTGAATGCCATGATGTGGGTGGGAAAGGGTTCCAAAAGACGTCTTGTCTCATTAGACATGAAAACTGTATACGATGGCAGGGCGGCCTTTGACTGCAATAACAGTCACAGACAGTAAGGGACACCTTGCAGCTCATCAAAAAAGTCATAGTGGAGAGAGACCCTTTGTGTGTAGAGATTATGGAAAAGCTTTTAGGGGTAAACCACAATTGAGGGTCCACCAGGGACTTCACACTGGAGGGAAACCTGATGAGTGCAGGTAGTGTGGGAAAACGTTCATGTGGAAATCCTCCTTCCATCAGCACGTGAAACCTCATATACTTGACAGTTCATTTAAACATAGTCATGTGGGAAAACCTTCAGGTATCACTCTTCTCTTTATAAACATAATAAAAATTCATACAGGACAGAAAACCTACAGCTGCCGAGAAAGTGGTATGCATAAAAGATTTCATACAGGTGAGAAACCCCCCGGGGTGTAATGAATGTGGAAAAGCCTTCATCAAGAAGCCGTGTCCAGCGGGCGAATAGCTCACCCTGTAGAGCGCTTGCCAAGCATGTGGACGGCCCCGGGTTCGAATCCCCAGCACCTCGGAAGAAAGCAAAAAGTGAAGAAGCCATGTCTGCTAGGCATGGTGGTGCCTGTAATCCCAATGGTTTGGGAGGCTGAGGCAGAAGGATCTCGAGTTCAGACCCTAAGCAACTCAGTGAGACCCTGTCTCTAAATAAAATACAAAAAAAGGGCTGGGGATGTGGCTCAGTGGTTGAGTGCCCCTGAATTCAATCCCCAGTACCGGGGTCGGGAGGAAGAGGCCACATCTCCTTTAACTACTTAACTCACACAGCAGAGCATCAGAAGACTGCAGAACATGGGGGACTCTTATATATACAAGTGACACATCTCGTTCTACATCAAAGAAGTTGTAATACAAAAATGGAGTATAGGAAAACTTAAAACTTCTTATCTTGCAGGAAAGAATTCATCATGAGAAAAATATCCTATCAATTAAATAGATGCGAAAAAGCATGTTCTGTTATGCATATTCTGTAAGTGATAGTACAGATTTTATTGAAAAGATTACAGAAAAAAATGAGTTAAAAATAGATAATTTTACTATAGAGTATAAAGGTTAGAAAGTGGTGAAAATTGACAGTAATTAAACTGTCAGTAATTACTGCTACTGATTTATAATTTTTATAAAAATCATACAAAATGTCCACATTGCTTAATAAATTTTAAAAAACCATGGGTTTGAAATATGTGCTATGCATATTACATAAAATACCTGTTATAATGATAGTTTCACGACGTTGTGAATATACTTAGTGAGGATGAATTGTATCCTTTAGAATGGTTAACATAGTAAATCTTATACTTTACCATGATAAAAAAAAAAAATCCCATCCCCAAATTTTATCTATTTAAAAAGCCTCTGGTAAACACCT
Source organism: Sciurus vulgaris (assembly GCF_902686455.1). Lineage (NCBI taxonomy): Eukaryota > Metazoa > Chordata > Mammalia > Rodentia > Sciuridae > Sciurus > Sciurus vulgaris. The sequence goes on from NC_136461.1 coordinate 30,309,565, forward strand.
TCATTGTCTCATGAAATCTTAAAATTCACAATTTGCATAATTTCCAACTGAAGTGAAAGCATGTGGTTTATGTAGTATGAAATTCAGTGCTGTGAATTTCATCTCTGACCATTTTTGTGGCACCTGTCAAGAGGTATGGCAGTTGTTACTGAGCCTTCTTGAGAGCCTTTTAGTTTTATTTATTTATATTTTTTTGATCAGTCGGTTTTTAAAAATTATGTATTTATTTTTTACAGACTTCATTTTGATTCATTGTATACAAATGGGGTACATCATTTCGTTTCTATGATTGTACACTTGAGCACCTTTTAAATGAAAGTCAGAGACAGTTATATAATCCTCCACTGCCTCTGCTCTGCTGAGGGTATTGTAATGCTGTCTCTGCAAAGCACCACGTGTGGATTTGTTTGTTTATGTATGTGTACGTACATTGATTCCTCATTAACCAGACACTAAAGAAAGAAAACTGCTGTGTTCTTTCTGTATTACTCTAAGCACTTAATACAGGAAAAGAGGCATTTCTCCAGGAAAATAATTCCATAAACACAACCTGTCCTCTTTCAGCTATGTATATAGCAATAAGTCTAGGTCGAGTAGTATGTAACTGGCCATGACTATGTTTAGAAATGTCATCATGCTTTGCAGAGACCTCTGAAAGAGAATCAGTTATTGCTCGTTGGTATTAGAAGTAATTCAAAGATATATCAAACTTGGCTGTAAATTTCCTTGTGACTAGGATTAGGTATATCAAATTATTTGAAAAAGTCAGTTTCTCTGTTTTCTTGAGCTCCTTAAATTTTTATAATTTGACATAGTTCGAGTTCTTTGTGCTCACTATAAAAACACATGAATGAATAATGATCTAAGTGAAAATTTTGTATTTCACTTCAAAAACTACTTGATAACGTTAAGAAGTCTTTAAGCTCTTCAGTGACTGTGGAGCTTGGATACAGCATTGAACTTGAACCTGAATTCACAAAACCAATTTTTTTTCTTTCAAGCATACATTTTTTTATTAAATGTATAAAACACAATTGCAATAGTCTTCACTCAGTTATTTTTGCAGGGTGGTGGTGAGTGAAGACTTAAGAGTAGGACTTATTTTTAAATTTACCATCTTTGCTCTCATTTCCTTCTTGAAACTGTTATTTTGCATTATCTGACATGTACCCTTCCCATCCTAGCTTTTTCTCAGCTCCTGTCACTAATAGTAATAGCATCTTATAAAACCAAACTTTAGGACAGCAAGAAGATGCCTTGGCATGGGGGGTTGGATCTTGTTGCTGCTAGGGTGATATGAGACCCTCAGAAAGAGAGGCCTTGTGTGTTAAGGTAGCAGACTGAGACAAGAAGGAGCCTGGGAGTTTTATTTGGACTTACTAATCTGAGCGTTTTTTAATTAAACTGCCTGATCCCTTTCTCTTTTTTTAATTTTAATTTTTTTTAGTTATAGACAGACACGATATCTTTATTTTTTATTTATTTTACTTTTATTCGGTGCTGAGGATCGAACCCAGTACCTCACACGTGTAAGCACTCTACCACGGAGCCACAACCCCAGCCCTACCTGATCCCTTTCTTAAATGCCAAAATTTAAGATTAAAAGGATTAGCTGTGAACCATATTATGAACCATTATGAATCAAAATCACATAGATTTTTGAAAAGCTGAAACAAAGACATTTATACTTAATTTTTTGTTGTTGTTGTTGCAGATGGACACAATACCTTTATTTTATTTATTTCCTTATGTGGTGCTGAGAATGGAGCCCACTGCCTCCCATGTGCTAGGTGGGTGCTCTACCACTGAGCCACAACCCGGGCCCTACATTTCTATTTCTAAACTGTAATTAGGTATGTTTTCCAATACTATGTTTAGTATGTTTTATTTCCACTTCAGACACATTTGTAGGCAAAGTATTTCTATATTTAAAGCTATAGATATGATCACTCATCTGAGACAAGAACAATAAAAGTATTTTCCCACATTTCCAGATGTCTCGGACATTAAGTATTCTAGTTCCAGAAATACATGTATATTGTTCTGCAGAGAGCCTTCTACTATTGATTTCATTGTTTCTTTGCATAGCCTCAAACCTACAACATGATTTTGGTAAGAAGAAAACCAAAATGTTATCTACCCTCAGTTCAAACATGTTCTTAGATCCTCAGACGCTTATTTTTGTCTAGTGCCTTTGTCTAGTTGTCAAAAATGTCTGAAATGCCGGGCACAGTGGTGCATGCCTATAATTCCAGCAGCTTGGGACACTGAGGCAAGAGGATTGAGAGTTCAAAGCCAGCCTCAGCAAAAGCAAGGCACTAAGCAACTCAGTGAGACCTTGTCTCTAAAGAATATACAAAATAGGGCTGGGGATGTGACTCAGTGGTCGAGTGGCCCTGAATTCAATCCCCAGTACCTGTCCCCAAAACAAAACAAAAAAAACGGCTTATTTAAAAATATGAACATGGGACTGGAGTTGTAGCTCAGTGGTAAAGCGCTTGCCTAGCACTCATGAGGCAGTGGGTTCAATCCTCAGCACCATGGAAAAATAAATAGATAAAATAAAAGTACTGTGTCCCCCAGAACTAAAAAAATTTTTAAAAATATGTACAGTTGAATCTCCATATGGGTGGGTTCCACATCCATGTATTCAATCAGAAACAGTCAAGGAAATGGGTTGTGTTTATACTGAATATGTACAGATTTTTTTCTCATTATTCCCTAATTAAAACAATACAATAACTATTTCCAAAGCATTTATATTGTCTTAGGTATTATAAATAACCTAGAAATGATTCAAAGTATACTGCAGGATGTGAAAATGAACTTGATCATTGCTAATTTTGGTATCTCCAGGGGGCCCTGGGACCAATCCCCCATGGATACCAAGGGACAACTGTATATTAAAAAAAAAAAAATTATGAAGAAAGTATCACCTGAAATCTTATTTTTCTGAGAAAACCATTTTTAATACTTTAGTGACCCTAAAGTATCTCTTTATGCCCCTGTATAAAATAAGGTTTTACATAAGCAGGACCATATAATGCAAGTTATATTTATCAGATACACACTAAAATACAATCTCTTTACTTTGCTTTACTCACCTTTTCCTTCCCCCTCTATTATTGCCCCCCACACAGCCACTTTGTACTGCTTCATAAGTAGGGAGGGTCTGGGGTGAATTTTATTGTGTATACTTCTCCACTATAAGCCCGGCTTTCTTCCAGAGTGAACAAACCTTTGAGTTTGATGGCGCCCAAACTTGGGGGCCAGGATGCCCGGCAGGTCCTTGCAACACATTTCCTCAGGGGCCAAATGTTGCCTGGGCTCTCTGCTGCTGTCTGCCTCACTCTCCTACTCATGGGGCAGCTGCTGTGCTTGAGATCTTCTTCTGGACTTGGGGCTAGGTTTCTTTTCTTCTTCTTTTTAAAATACCTTTATTTTATTTATTTTTTCTGTGGTCCTTAGGATTGGACCCAGTGCCTCACACGTGCCAGGGAAACACTGTACCACTGAGCTGCATCCCCAGCCCCCAGGGCTGGGTTTCTTAAGCTTTATGTGTGGTCCTTAGGCAGCTGGTGAGTCCCTTCAATTTACCCTTCCCAGATTTTTATTGGAAGATTTTGTTCAGGAAAAAGAAAAGGGCAGTCAGGCAAAGTGGTGTATGCCTGTAATCCCAGTGACTTGGGAGGCTGAGGCACGAAGATTGCAAGTTCAAAGCCAGCCTCAGCAACTTAGTGAGGCAAGTGACTTAGTGAGACCGTGTCTCAAAATAAAATATAAATATAAGGGATGGGGATGTGAACTCAATGGTCTAGTGTCCCTGGGTTCAATCCCTGGTACAAATAAAAGGATGAGAAGGAGAAGGAGAGGGAGGAGGAGAAGAAGAAGAAGAGCAGAATGCAAGGAGCATTATGTAGGAATTGTAAACATGCACTGAGTGCCAGTAATTTAAATAATAAATTAATTTGGAAGAAGGTTGGAAATAGCATGAATATGCTAGATAGTGACCTTGAAAAGATGGGATAAATCAGTAACATTGAAAGGGTGGGATTAATCCTGAGAAAGGATGGAGACATTAATTTATACCTTGTTGAGAATGAGTGTTAAAAGTTGATGGCTAATCACTGAAAGAAATAGATCATCACAAATCACTAGAGAGAAAGAAAGGGAATGAAAAGAATATAAATACAATAGAAAACAGAAAAGGAAAACAATGCAACAAAGAAAAGCCATGATAAATAGAAAGCAAATAAAATGGCAGGATCATGCCAATGTGCACATCGCTAGCTACAGTAAATGTAAGATAATAATAATGTTCCTTATTTGATCTTGTGTTTTTTTAAAAAAATAAATCTGCCAGGAGCATTTTCAAACTTTCATTGCAAAAGGTAGATAATAGGTGCTCTACCTAAATCAAAAGATTTTCTGGTGATGCCCCTCCTCAACCCCCTCCCACCCAGTTTTCTACTTCCATGAGAAAATTCATTGGCAGAGCAGGTCTGGGATGATGGCCGAGGATAGGGAGTTTCAGATTAATAAATCCTGGAAATGGAGGGGTCATCTGGCCCCAGGTTATCTTTGGCTCTTTTTAATAATGCAGGCACTTGAGAAACTCAGCTATCTATTCTAGTTTCCAACCTGTGCTGAAGGACGAGTCCTGTTAAATGGCTACATCATATCCTGCACGCAGATGTATCAAAAATTTTAAACTAGCCTCCCATTCTATTCAAAAATTTGTTCTTTCCAGGTATACATGACAGTGGAATATAATTTGGCATATTATATATACATGCAATATAACTTCCCATTCTTGTGGTAGTGTATTCCTGTATGAACACAGGAAAGTTATGTCCATTCATTCCACTGTGTTTCCTACTCCCGCCCCTTCTCCCTTCCCTTCATTCCCCTTTGTCCAATCCAATGAACTTCTATTCTCCACCCCCCTTATTACGTGTTAGCATCTGCCTATCAGAGAGAACATTCGACCTTTAAAAAAAAAAAAAAAAAAAATATATATATATATATATATATATATTTAGTTGTAGACGGACACAATACTTTTATTTTGTTTATTTTTATGTGGTCCTGGGGATCAAACCTAGTGCCTCACAGAGTCAGTCAAGTGTACTACCACTGAGCCACAACCCCAACCCCTCTGCCTTTTTTTTGGAGGGGGAAATGAATTATTTCACTTAGCATGATAGTTTCCAGTTCCATCCATTTACTGGCAAATAACAATTTTATTCTTCTTTATAGCTGAGTAATATTCCATTGTGAATCTATATCACATTTTCTTTATCCACTCATCTGTTGAAGGCGCCTAGGTTGGTTCCATCACTTAGCTGTTGTGAATTGAACTGCTATAAAAATCGATGTGGCTGTGTTAAGTTCTTTGGGTATTTACTGGAAATGGGATAACTGGGTCAAATGGTGGTTCCATTCCGAGTTTTCTGAGGAATCTTCATACTGCTTTCCATAGTGGTTGCACCAATCTGCAGTCCCACCAGCAATGTGAGTGCATTTTTCCCCACATCCTTGCCAACATTTATTGTTAATTGTATTCTTGATAATTGTCATTCTGACTAGTCTGCCATTCTTGACCCTGTAGTTGTAGTAGTCATTAACCATGACAGAATCATGAATCATCCTTGGAGGAGAATTCCATATTTCTCTCCAAAAATCAAATGAGAATACCAAGAACTCTCCCATGAAGACTGGGGCTGCTGTCAAGAAGGGGATTGGAAGCCTAACATAGTGTAAGAGAGAGGGGGGGGGGGGCAGACAAGTGGATACCACATCGAGTGGACCAGCTGGGAGTGAGGAACATATCCAGATGGCCCCACTGCGGTGGGACGCCCCTGAGACCACCATGCAGGAGGGTGGTTCCCTGATGGCCCTGCTTTGAACGCCTGCCCCACAGGCGCCAATGCAGGTCAGTGTGTGTCAGAGCCGGGACGTTCCAGAAAGGACTACCTGGCAAATCAGCGACCCTTCCTTCTTGGCCATTGGTGCCCAAGCTTTCAAGAGCTAAACTCAGCGCGACGGGCGGCGGTGACCAGGCGCGGGTTCAGCCCTGGGGGAGGCTCGAGGCTGGAGGATGCGGGCGAGTTCTGTAGGGCGAAGAGGAGGCCTCGGGCTCCCCCTGGAGGAGTCTAGACACTCAAATTGAAAAGAGATTTTTCTACCCCACGTCAAACCTAAATGAGAGGCATGTCCGCAGGCGGGGGTTGCGGGGCGGCCCTGTCCCACCCTAGGCCAGTGAGTATGCGTGGCCCTTCGCGCCGCAGGACTGGGGTTCCCGGGCACCTGGCATCTGAGCAAAGATGATTAGGTGGCATCGAGGAACTTGAAATCCCAACTCTGGGACCCCACGAGATGGTCTCCAAAAGAGAGTGGAGCCCACGATTTGGCGGTGGAGGATTGGATCCTTACTGTTTTCTAAAGCAGTCCGTTCGCCTGGTTCTGCTAGCCGCAGACAGGTCCCCGGGAGCCCTCCCTAAGTCCTTCCATTCCAGCCGTGGCTCAGCAACCCTGTGCTGCTCCAGGCTGTGAGCGCCCCCAGTTAAGGCCACCATCCCGGACCAAGAGCGGTGCGGGTCAGCCGCTCGACTCCCTCTCTTCACAGCGCCCTGTGCACGCAGGGCTTCCACCCTTTGGTGTCTCAGGTTTCTCCCCCAAGGGCTGGTGTCCTGCTTTGTAGACCCTGTGACAAGAGGTCCCTAGGGTGAGTTCCTCCCTGGGAGGAGTTTAGTATAACCTTGAGCCCCTCTGCCTTCACCTGTGGGACTCCTGCAGCGAGGACTGAGATTTGGGGCCCCGGGAAAAGGTGTCACGCTGTGGCCTTGGAATGACGGCTATTTTCCTGCAGGAGGCTGGAGACCATCTTCAGAGAACACACGTGTGCCCTGAGGCCTCCTGGCACAGCTACTAAGCCGAAGTTGGAGTATGAGGAGGAAGGGGTTCTGGAGCTGCTGGGGCCACAGAGGTTACTTAGCAAGGGTTGGCTAAAGTGACCCCTTTAAGAGAACAGGGAAAGACTGGGAGGATTGTTATGTCTTTGTGGAAAATTGAACTTTTTATCCCTATATAGTGACTTTTTATATTACTTTTTGTCTGAAAATCTATTTTGCCTGATAATAACATAGTTACTCCAGCTTTCTTTCAACAATTATTTGCCTGGTTTATTTTTTCCATACTTTTGTTTTCAAGCTGAGCCAGGCCTGTGACTTAGGTGTATCTCTTGTTAACATAGCTGAATCTTCCCTAACTCTGTATCTGATAATCTCTGCCTTTTTAATTGGCAAGTTCAATTCATTTGCATTTAATGCAGTTATTGGCATATTTGGTGTATATCTACAGTCATAGTCTTGTTTGTCTGGATTTTTCTCCCTGCATTTCCCACCTCCTTATCTTTTTCTGTTTTTTTTTTTTTTCTTTTTCTTTTTCTTCTTAAGTAATAAGGATCTTTTTTCTCTCTACTTGTTTGAAATTTATAACCTATATCTGTTCTTTTGATGGTTGTTTTTAAAATTTTACCATGCATATTGGACTACAAAGTCTTAAGTTTAAACTTCTAACCTCTTTCACAGCAATAAACTAATTGCTTTACTACTGATAACATTCCCTTGTGACTTATAAGCTATTGTTTTCTGGTATTTTAATTATGTCTTTTTTACTTAGCAAATTAGATATTAGTATTAGAATTATTATTTTATACCAACATTGTTTGAGTAGATTGACACAGTGTTTACCTCTGATTTGCTTGCCATTCTAGTTTGTTTCTCAGACCTTCTTTCTGGGATCAATTTTCTTCTTCCTGAAGTATATTCTTTAGAAGTTCCTTTAGTGTGATTTTTGAAGTTCCATGTTATTTTTTCAAAATTGCATGCTATTTCCAGATAATTTATTTCTTGGTGATCTTATAATTGTGTTTTAAAAATGTAATGTTTTCCCCAAATAATTCATATATTACTGGTCTGGTTCTGTGGCTGATCATTTAAATACCTGAAATTGTTGGTTGGTATTCTGATTTTCTGCTGATTTGCATCTTTGGTGACTTTGTGAGCTCACTGATTGATCTTACTGGTTATTTATGTTGTATAGGACAACTTCCAATTCCATAACAGGTTACTTCCAACAATATACGAGGGTGTCTGTTTCCTTATGCACTCATGGATAATGGGTAGTATAAGTCTCAATTCTTGCCTAATGGTTAGAAGAAATTAATGTCTCTTTATCGTCTGCATTCTTTGGCAGTTTATGAAGTAGCATATCTTTTCATGTGTTTGCTAATCATTTGTTTGGGGGGGTACTGGGGATTGAACCCAGGGACACTTTACCACTGAGCCCAGTTCCTATCCCCAATTCTTTTTATTTTTCATTTTGAGACAGGATCTCACTAAGTTGCAGAGGTTGAGCTTGAATTTCCAATCCTCCTGCCTCAACCTCCTGAGTTGTTGGGATTACAGGCCTGGGCCAGTGCACCCAGCTGACCATTTATTTTTTCTTTTAGAAATTACTCATTCAGGTCATTTTTCATTTGTCCATTTTCAAGTGGAGTATTTTATCTTTTTCTTACTGATTTTTAAGAACTCTTCAGATTATTAGTTGAATCAAAGACTGTAATGTAAGACCTGAAACTTTGAAACTACTAGAAGAAAAGATAGGAGAAATGCTTCAAGATATTGGCACAGGCAAGAATTTCCTGAATAGTACTGCAGTAGTTCAGAAACAAAAGCAAGAATTGACAAGTGAGATTTCATCAAGCTAAAAAGCTTCTGCACAGCAAAGGAAACAATCAGTAGTGAAGAGACAACCTGTAGAATGGGAGAAAATCTTTGCTAGCTCTTCATCTGACAGAGGATTAATACCCAGAATAAAAAAAGAACTCCAAAAACTTACCAACAAAAGAACAAGCCATCCAATCAAAAATTGGCAAATGATCTGATTAGATACTTCTCAAAAGAAGTACAAATAGCCAATAAATATATGAAAAATGTTCATCATCTTTAGCCATCTGAGAAATGCAAACCAGAACTACATTGAGATTCTATTTCTCCCCAGTCAGAATGTCTATTATCTGAAAACCAAAAAATAGCAAATGCTGGCAAGAATGGGGAGAAAAAGGAAACCTATACACTGTTGGTGGGAATGGAAAACATTATGGAGGCTTTCAACAAACTAAAAATAGAACTTCCAGCTACCTCACTCTAGGATATATACCTGAAGGAAATAAAATCAGCATACAAAAGGAAGGGGTTGTGGGGCTGGGGTCGTGGCTCAGTGGTAGAGCACTTGCCTAGCATGTGTGAGGCACTGGGTTCAATTCTCAGCGCCATATGGAAATAAATGAATAAAATCAAGCTGTATCAACATCTACAAAAATATTTTTAAAACCCCAAAAACAAAAGCAAGAACTTAATACCTATGTTTATTGAAACCTATTCACAGTGGCCAAGATATGAAATAGACCTAAGTGTCCATCAACGAATGAATGGATAAAGAAAATATGGTATATATACACAGTAAAGAATTACTCAACCACAAAGAAGAATGAAGTCATGTCATTTTCAGGAAATGGATGGAACTGGAGGACATCATGTTAAGCAAAATAAGCCAGACACAGTGTTTTCTCTCCTATGTGGAAACTTAAAAAAAAATGGAAGTAAAATAAAAAGCTAATCTGAAAGTAGAAGAGAGATTATTAGGGAAGGGGAAGGTAACAAGGAAGCAGGGAAAGCAGGAAAGGTCAGAAAGGCTGGTAGGGAGAGTGGGTGTGATCAAAGCATGATGTATGCATGTATTAAAATGTCACAATGAAACCCATTAATTTGTACCATTAATTTATGTTAATAATTTTAATTTTAAAATGCTTTTACTTAGTTGCAATGCATACACACACTCTCTTCTCTGCCTTTGTTAAGTTGAAATTGTTAATAATTGTTACTATGTTTTTTCACTGTACTTTTGTTTTCTGAGAGATCAGATTAGGCTTAATTTTTTATCTGAGCTCATGTTGTACGTAATTTCTTATATCTGACTTCTGCCTTTTGTTTGGATTCATTTTTCACTGGCTAATAAATTCTGAGTCATTGCATGTTTGAAAAGGTCTTTCTGTTCACCCCATCCTTGAATGCTAGTTTGAGTAGAGAACTTGACTCAAAACCATTTTCTGGGCTGGAGTTGTGGCTCAGTGGCAGAGCACTTGTCTGGCATGTGTGAGGCACTGGGTTCGATCCTCAGCACCACATAAAAATAAAAATAAGTAAACAAAATACAGGTATCATATTCATCTACAACTAAACAATTTTTTTTACATTTTCCCTGAGAATGTTCTAGCCATTGCATCTTTGTTTTAAAGTTTCTGATATTATGGAGTCCAACCTGGTTCATTCATTTATTATCTTTGTTATTATTTTTTTATTTTGTTTTACCTATTTTTCTTTTCTCTCCTTTCTGGAAACATTTAAAAAATTTTTTTTCTTTTATATTCAAAGTCTTGACATTTTCCAGGATGTGGCTACGTGTATTTTTTTTCCTTTGGTTGTGCTTACCAGTCATTGAAACTGTTTATCTCTAAATTCTTCGACTAAGGAAGTGTTCCCTTGACAGTTCATGAGATTTTGCTGGGGGTAAGAAGGAAATGCTTGGATATGGAGGCTCAGCTCAGTGGTAGAGTATGTGCTTACCGGGTACAAGACCCTGGGTTCCAACCCCAGCACAAAAAAAAAAAAAAAAAAAAAAAAAAAGTCTATTTACTGATTACGTTATTCATTATTCATTTCTACTTCTTATTTTCCATGTATTCACTTTTTATGAGTTTATATTTTTGACATTTTGGGTTTGGCTGAAATATTTATTTGCTTTTTTTTTTTTTTAATCTGATTGCCTTTGGAGGGAAATCATCAGTTTAAGTATAAGAGGCACAGCTACCAGCGAAGCAGAGTGATGCCAGCCAGCACGCTATGCCTGCGCTCCTGCCCCGGAGGGCAGCACAGTGAGACCAGGGCAAGTCACCTTGCCTTCCCACTGACTACCCACAAGAAGCAAACAGCAGATATTTTCCCATTAAACTGAGCCCGAAGACTCGAGGACAAAATAGAATGGGGGAATGAGGTTCCGTACTGGCCTAACTTAGAGTACAGTATGTGCCAAAGATATGAATATGAACAATGATACCCCTGTCCTCAAGGTTCTCCCTGGCTGAGGAGATGCAAGGCGACTGTTGACACCTGATGCGATGCACCTGTCAGACAGGAAGCTGTGGAGCACTAGTGGAGAGAGCACGTGAACTGCTGGGTCCGCCTGGGCCACAGACATCAGGAGAGCACCCTCCTGTGCAGGCCATGGTGTTCCACGTTCAGTGGGGCCAGCGCAACTCCTCATCTGATGACCCCTCCACTTCAGTGTGCCACGGTTGTTCGACTTTTGCTTAAAAATCCCTGCTTCCATAATGCACCCTCAAGGTGGAGCATTATCAGGTGGACGTAGAAGAGTCTGCTTGAGAAGCTGGAAAACCCAGCAGATCTCCAGCACCTCGGTGTGGGAAGCCATCCTTATTTAGCAGAGTCAGACTAGGTTGAGCCATGGGACACAGAGGCCTGGCTTCTAGGAACTGCCAGGAAGCATGTGGCGCTGCCTGGGAGTGATTCCATGTCTCCTTCTGGAATTTTCCCCTAAGAAGATGGCTCCCCTAACTCCACCCTATCCTGTCTATCACAGAAGGAGCTCCTCCCAGCCCTTGCCCCCTTTACCTGTATATTATCAATAAAGGAGAGTTGGGTGATTTGTCATTGTAAGAGGCCAGAGCTGATAAGGCCAGACCCATCATGCCCCCTCTCATAAAAAGAGTATTGGCTGTTGTGTGTTCATTGAGTAGATAAGTTTTTTGTGTAATAGATAGAAAAAGTGCCAATATCCTCCTCTGGCAGTTCACCCTTTTCTCCTCCATGTGGGACGTAGCAGAGAGGACCCCCACACCTCAGTGCACTCAATCTGGGCTAAGAGCAGGCATCAGGACACATGGAAGGCTACATGTAGGTTCAAATCCCATCCCCCCAAAGGTGGCAGGCAGGGGTTCTTCTCAGGCCACAGACCTTACACACACCTGCCTGTCTTCAGACTGAGGTGTGAAGTGGCCTTGTGATCTGGGCAGGTTCCTTTACCTCCTCATCTGTACAATGGGAATAATCACATCCTTAGGGTGTTGCAAGGACGACATGAGGTAACATCTGGAAAGACTCTAACAGAGGCCTCAGCACCCATGAGCTGCCATAATTGTATTTTCTTAGGGTTTCTAAAATTAACAATAAAAGGAAAATAAGAACCAAGCCCTGCCTCCCAAAAAAAGATGCTTAACTCAGTCTTTCTTTGGGACTCTGGAGATGGTGTAGCATTGTTGTCTCTCCTTTGACATGGTAGAGAAGTCATTCCACTCTTGCTCTCTTTTCCAGAAAGTAACCTATTTTTTAAATGTTTTGTACATTTGTAAGATGCTTTCTTGATCCTTGAAATTAAGAACTTCATCCAGATACATGGAGATGTTAGTTCATCTTCTAATTTTCATTGTGCATCCATGATGCTGGGCTAATACTTTAAATCTAAAGAATCAAATTCTCTTTCAGATTAAGTACATTTTCATGATTTCTTCTTTGCTAGTTCTGTTCTTTGGTATCCTTCATAAGTTCTTCTGGATTTGTTCTTCATGATTTAATGTTTTTTCTCATAATTTCACTTTTCAAATCCCTTTCCTCAGAGTCCTGGGGGGCTTCTTCAGGTTGCCCCTTTAGTGACTGACCTGATTTTCCGTGTTCTCCAGTCTAACATGCTATTGCTGCAGCCTCCGTGGAGACTTTTTTTTTTTTTTTTTAAAGAGTTACAATAAAAATCTTTATTTAGGTTTGGTCAGTACAGGTAAGATATACTGGAGTCACAGAGCAATATGCATTAACAGGATACAACAGTTCATAAAAATTTTTTTTTTTTTTATTTCTGAAAACAAGTTTTATTTAAATAAGGGTTTAAATACATTACATAACATTAAAACTGGAAGGGAAAAAGAAAACCAAAAACCAGTTTATTACTTCACATGGCACTGGGCAGCTGTTGCTAGTGAGTTGCAAGCTCTATAGCTAGCTACAGGACTGATAACATCAGTTTGGTATTTGTTCCCTTGTCAAAAGTTTAACTGATATTAAGCTGGCCTCACATTCTGTTGTTCTGGACATCCCTTAGCTAGAATATGTCTAGTCAAAAAGACCTTGGTGGCAAGCCAGATGTCATTATCACCTCACTGGAAGGAAGGTGGCCTTTGAGTTCTGCCCACCTGGTCAGGTTAGACACCAGGGGCTCTTTTTTCTTTTTCTTAAAAAACAAAACAAAACAAAACAAAAACCCACCAAAGGCCCCCTTCTAGTGGTACAGCTGCCTTACCCCATCCTCCTGCTCAGGTCATCACACTCTTAGGATAGGGGCCTCTGCTGAGGGAGAATTGAGAAGCTTCTGGTCAGACACAGCCATCTGATCTTGGGCCTCTGGGCTTTGCTGAAACATCACGTTATTGCTTTGTTTCAGAGTGGACACTGCCAGGCACCTACTGCTTGACCTCTGTTTAAATGAGGGACTTCAAGACTAGACAGCATGGCTCTTTTCAGTTTATTGCATGAAGGAGTTACACTAGTCCAAGTTAAAAGCGGACCCCAAATGGTTACATTATACAAGCTGTGAGGTTTTTAAACTTGTGACAAGGGACAGAAGGGAAATTCTACTCATTGCAAGGAAATCCTCACTTAAGCTTCAGTGAGCCACAAGCACTTAAAACCCATGAACCTTCAGCTGATCGTCCTTAGCCAGTCCAGTCTCTACCAGGAACTGGCATATGTTCTTGCGCTGGTCACCCTGTAGCTGAATTACTTCTCCATATTCTGGATGCTCAATTACAGTACCATTGCAGGCAAATTTCTTCTTAAACGCCTTCACTAGTTTCTTTTTATCGTAATCATCAGCGATCCCTTGGACAGTGGTAAGGGTCTTCCTGCCGTTTCTCTGTTGAATTCTTATATGGATATAATCCTCAGTGCCAGCAGGAAGCAGGTCATCACCCTTACTTGCATCAGCAAAGGGGTCGAAAGAGTGGAGGTTCTGGATAGCGGACATACGATACGATTCCTTTTCCTCGGTGGAAACGGCCTGCGGAAGGCGGCTGCGGGAGAAGGCGGGCGGGGGGGACGGAGCGTCGGGAAGCGAGGGGGCTCGAGGGGGAGGCTGCTGAGTCCTCGGCGGCGGCTCAGTGACTGGGCAGTTCATAAAAATTGAGTTAACTATGCACACAAATATCTTAAACATTCAGTCACCTAAAGAGAAAATGCACAGATGTATGGTGGAAAAAACTGTATGTAACACTGAAACTACTATAGGATTCCATCAACAAGTTCAACTTTTAGTGATAAAATCTACGGTACTGGGCAAACTTGGCAGTCATAAACCCACATCTACTCTAACAAGTCTGAATGGTGCGGAAGTATATAACAGCATGAGGAAGAATGCCCTTACACAGCACGGGTTCTAGAGACACAGATTTATACAGACATCATTGTGTTATACTTTAAGATTTCCATTTACAACTTCACATTAACTCATATAAAAATAACTTGACCCTACACAAAATGTCCTTTTAGCAACATTCAAAGTAATTAACTGTTACAATTTCCAAAGTGGCAGAGGTATTGAAGCAAGAAAAAAAAGGGGGGGGGGATCAAACAAAACAAAAACACACCCATAAAAAGGCAAGTTGTGACAAAGTATGCATCAATTTTCTGGACAGTATCCTCTCCCAAATTAAATGACACTGTATAAAAATTTGCTGGAAAAATATTACAAAACTGAACCCTGCACATTTACACTTGAGTCCAAGCCATTCTGGACGTGGCGGGAACCCACAGTTCGGTTACCTTTCCCACTCACTGCTTTCTCTTCTTGAGGGTCATGATTGGAGTCTGTGTCATTTGAATGGTGTGTGAGAGAATTTTCACTGCCCGTGGGAGAGTCTACACTTTCATACCCCGCACTGAGTTGGTTTACGTAACTACTACCTCCTCTGCCAGTTCTCTCCTCTGAGTTGTTGGAGGCCTTATTACCGTTCCCTGGAGAAGAAGGAAAGTCATCCTCTGTTGTGTTCCCCTGCCTGTGAAATCCAGACCCAGACGTCCTCTGACGGGAGAAGCTGCCATTGCTTGGTCCGTTTGCCAGACGACTGCAGTCTTTACTTGTGGCCTCTGCCTGTTCTACAGGTTCAGAAGATGTAGTCCTGCTGGTACTTGGGGCTGAGGTTTGAGACTGCTGCTGCTGGTACTGGGCCAACTGCTGGCGTGTCTCCTTCAGTTGCTGCTGAAGAACTAGAATGGTACTCTGCATACCTTCTACTTCTTTGTCAAGTTGAATGATGAAGTCATTCAGTTCATCCTGACTGCTTTTAAGTTCCTCACTATATTTCTTCTGTAAAGCCAACTCTGCTTCAAGCTGTGCAATACGACCCTGGGACAGTTGCCTTCCAAGCTCTTGGTTTTCCTGGATAAGCATTCGACACTTCGCCATTAACTTTTTGCCTGTTTGGAATTGATTTGAATGATTAAGAGAGAACTTAAGTCAACCTTGTTAAAACTGCACTTAAACGTTGGGACAAGCTGGAACATTTATCTTCCACTCATCTCAGACTCCATTATCACCAAGCGAAAATTCAAATTGGTGACTTACACAATGTTCTGACGAAAAAAATTCACCTCCAGGATTGGATGGAAGCATGAAGAAAATAATGCCTCATTTATCTAAATGATCAAATGAATTTGCTAGAAATGGTCACTATACCTTTTTTCAATTCACAAAATGTCTCAGTTAGGCCAGCCCATAGTTCCAACACATTATGTCCCCAATCTTCTGGCAGACACCCTGTGAGATTGTCCCACATTAATTTCTACTACAATATCCTGGGACAAAGTGTCAAAAAGCAACAAGTATCAAGTCTCCTTGTCTTTTATGATACCAGATGGAATAAAGTAGTTCTTTTA
Organism: Sciurus vulgaris; assembly: GCF_902686455.1. Lineage (NCBI taxonomy): Eukaryota > Metazoa > Chordata > Mammalia > Rodentia > Sciuridae > Sciurus > Sciurus vulgaris. Next base: position 30,325,629 of record NC_136461.1, read on the forward strand.
AAAATGAGATATACTTTTCCTTCACTTTGAAGAGCATAGCAATAATTTTCCAAAATGAATCTGCTCTCCACAGCCCCCCAAAATTAAAATGTTAAGAATACAACAAAATCATAGTATTCCTTGAACTTAAAAAAACAAAACCCAAAAACAAAAAAAACAAAAAACAAACAAACAAACAAAAAAAAAAACAACTATTCCAAGGCACATTTAATTTAATATCAAGAGTGTAATACAAAAGGCCCAAATACAATGAAGGAACACATCCCCCATTAACACCAACAACAATGCTCTTTTGACATGTGCCTGTTGAATGGGATGGGGTTTCATAAAGTTCACTACTGGAAAAAAATAATGCAGTGAGTCTCATCACAGCCAATATCCTTATACAATCTAGTTGTGAAATGAATGTTTATAATGCTTCAAACAGTTTAAACCTGAAGTTGGATACCACACCTTCATGTTTGTACAGTCCTCAGTTAAGATTGTCTAGTTTTTGCAACCAAAGAACAAACCATTGATGAAAACCGCATTGATTTAAGGCTCCGTCATGTGATATAGAGCCCTAAGCTAAATGGTTAGATATATGCACTACTTGTACGGACATCTGTTATTTGATTTTCTTGTGACTATTAAAGTTGGTTCTCAGCAAAAAACCCTTTAAAGGCAAAATCACCTCATTTGAGTTTTGACCCAGAAGTTCAACAACAATCACGAAGTCCACAGTCTTATTGGCAAAACTGATACACAGTGTCTCTAAGTCATTATGCTAAAGGTTAAGAGCAATGCATATTCCGTTTTTACATTTTACTGGAATTTTACATGTTCAATTCATGATTTTAAATCTCTAGGTTTTCAATCCTCCAAACTGTCTGAAGACACAGTGTGCCACAGACTTAAGACTTCTGTTTCTCCCTCTATTTTCTTCAAACAGAAACATTTCTCAAGTGTCTACATGTTCTAGAAGGGGAATTTTTCGGAGATGGCCTCTTCTTCGGAATAGTCCGACGACATCAGGCCTCAGAAGCAAGGGGAAGGGGAAGAGAAAAAAGCTGAAACACAAGGTTCATCGGGTAAGTTTTACATTAACCATTACAAGCTGCACGGTATAAGAATGTGGTTTTTTTTTTTTTTTTTTTTTTTTTTTTTTTTTTTGCTCAAAAAGTCTGAGTCTTGGTGTGGAAACGAGTACTTGGCTGTCCCACCACAGCTGTCTTGTAGTGGGACTGTCAGGAAAGTCTTGACGGGGGAGTATGATTTGTTTACCTATCAGGCGTAAACTTCCAGGCACTCAGTTCATTTTGGGCTTGTTCCAGTTTGTCTTTAGTCTGTTCCAGTTCGCCTTTCATTTTTAGGAAAAACAAGTTGATCGCTGGGTCTACCATTGTTGATCTCAGTTGGGCGACACTCGGCTGCTGGACTTGCTTGAGGTACTGAATTTGAGTAGTACACTCTTGCATCTCTTGTTCCTTGGTCGCTAGTCGCATTACAAGGATGTTTTCCCTGCGTGCAGACTCCTGCTGCTGTTGCTTTAGTTTTTCTTCAGACTCCCTTAAGCCTGTTACATCATTTGCTTAGAATTAACTCATCTCGTGCCATAACTTTAAAGTCTGTTTCACTGAGTCGAACCTTTTTTGGAAGAGGTTCTTCGTTGGTCATCTTGAATCCGAGGAGTCGCCTCCCGGCCGCGGCCGCAGCCGCCCGCCCGCCCGCGGCGGGGCCCCGCCGGGGCAGGAAAGGCGAGGGGAGGTCGGCCGTCCGCCCGGCCCGAGCGGGGCCTCCAGCCGTAATGGAGCAGCTGCACCCCGGCGCCACGCCCGGCCCTTCCCGGAGTCCGGCGCGCGCCCCCCTCCGTGGAGACTTTTAACTTGACAGTTGTTTTTCTCACTTGGGTCATCACTTTCTCATGCTCAAAGTCACCCCTCTCCAGGACTGTGCTGAGGGTGGCAAGGGTTTCTGCCCGAGCACAGTTCTCTGCTGTCCTTGGTGAGTCCATGCTGGAGAGGAGGTGTACAGTGTGCTAGGTGTGTCAGGGCTTCTGTCGCAACACAGATCTCCGTGTGCAGCCGAGAGCCCCCACGAGGGGGGCTGTCTGAAGTGGAACTCCTGAAATGCAAACCTCAGGCTCATCAGAAAGAAGCCACTGGTTGGAGGAGAGTGGCAAGGACTTCCAGCAGAGCTCTGACCTTCACACTCGCAGGGGGAGAGGCTGAAGAGGACCTGCGATGTGACAGTGTGGAAAGGCTTCCGGCCAGATCTCTGAGTTTATCAAAGACTTCACACAAGAAAAAAACTCACATGCCCTGCTTGAAGTGAAGGCTTCAGTTACCACAAGAATCTTCTTGCCCGTGAGAGTCCAGACATGTGGAAAGACTGAGAAGTGAGTTCAAGTCTTCAACGATCCACTTCCACACAGAAGGAAATCCCCCCAGTTTGGAGACTGTGGTAAGAACATGGAGCACATAGTATCCCCTCTACCAAAGTGTCTGTCTCCCACAAACCTGTGCGTTCCACAAGAATGGTGCTATGTGCACTTCTCTCACCCGTGTCCCCAGCTCCTAGCAGTGACTGGCACAGAGTAGCCATTTGGTAAATGTTTGCTGAATGAGAACCCATGTGTGAGAGAACCCCTCTTCATGTGCTATGCATGGCAAGGGCTTCAGCGTCCATGCTAAAATCTTCTTAAAACATCTGTCGTAAGGATTTCCATCCAATCACGGGTTTCACCCGTTCCCTGCAGAACGGAAGTCCTGTTAACCTGATGAATTGAGCAATGGCCTGAATCCGAGCTACTTGTTCAAATTATTGATCAGTGTTGTAACTTTAAAATACCTTGTCTTCAATACAACGTAATCCACAACCCCCAAACTGTGTAAATTATAAAAAAAATGGTAGTCAAAACTCCTAAGTTAAAAAGCATATCTAATTGCCATACCAAAATAAAAAAAATGCTGTGAATACCATAAGTGAAATTATGTGTCTGTCCAGACGGACCACCTTGACGTAAATTCAAGTCAACAGTAGAGGCTATTTTGTTTTACATTGCATCTTAAAAGACATGTCAGACTCAACAAACAGGTCACCCCGATCAATGACTAACAAAAGGGGCCTAGCAAAGGGGCCCTTTCAGGCTAACAGTCTCCTGACCCTAATCTGGTGTCTTCCTGTTCATCATGTCACCAGGCATCTTTATGCTTCTCCCCATCCAGTGCAGAAATCACCAGATGAGGCATCTTTAGGATAAATGTCTATGAAAGAGGGAGTTAGAGAAAGAGGCTAGGGTAGAGTGTAGGGAAGGAGATTAGAGGAGAGGAAAACAAATCTAAAGGGAAGGGAAAGGGAGAAGGAAGAGCCTCTGGGAGATGAGTGTCAGGGCAGGAAGAAGAAAAGCTCAGAGGCTTCTCCAGATGGATGGACCCCAGCACACCAAGAAGGTTTAGAGGAGAAAAGGTTAGGTTACAAGAGCCTTAGTCCAGTCAGTGGACTAATCACCTGATGGGATTGAATAGTAATGGAAGGCAGGTGGGTGTGGCTGGAGGAGGTGGGGCTTGGGGGCGTGGCTCTGGGTATATATTTGTATCTGGTGGGGTCGCTCTCTGCCTTCTCATAATTGTGAGCCGCTTCTCTCTGCCACACTCTTCCTCCATGATGTTCTGCCTCGCCTGGATTCCCAAGGAATGGAACTGACTGTCTATGGACTGAGACCTCTGAAACTGTGAGCCCTCAAATAAACTTTTCCTCCTCTTCAATTGCTGGTCAGGTCTTTTAGTCAGAGCAGCAAAAGAGCTGATGAAAACAGATGAGTAGAGAAGGACCCCACTGACATCAGGACCAGGAGGCACCAGCAGTAGAGGAGTCGTGTGAGGGCCTGGGAAGGCAGCTCATGCTCCAGTGTTTCCCAAGTGGCCCTAATCAGGGGGGACCGGTGTCCCTCAGTGGAAGGATCATTTATAAAGACAATAATATGATTGACCCTCCCCTTCAAGTGGCATAAATTAATCAGGGATCAGAGCCTGGGGACCTGAAGAGGAAAAACCCCAGGCAATGGAGATTAAGAAGGAATCAGTGATGGAGTCTCATCACTAAGTCTGTGAAGAGAGAAAGCGTCAACGTTTCCACCACATCCTTCGCCTAAGAGCAGGCCTCCCCTCCAAGCTGGCATCTTTGGAGAAAGGACGCCCATGATTAGAGAGACAGTGGGCTCTCTAGGAGGACTGTGCCAGTTGAGCTGTCCCGGGACTTTTGCCCCAAGTTGGGGAAGGGGGTTGATGTCTGCCGGGCACATGGGGGACGCTGTGGAACGGGCTTCAGCAAAGTTCTCCCAACTCTGAGGGCTTCCGCCCTCCTCTCTCCATCTCTTCCTTTGTCTTGGATTCTGTTTTTAGATTTCAAAAAATTTTTAAATATTTTCATAGCATAAAACATTTTAGACGCACGGAAAAACTCAGAAAATACAACAGACAACTCTTTCCTCACTATTGAGGTTAAGTAGATGTTAAAAATTTTCCCATATGAGCTTCAGATCTTTGTTGTTGTCAAGGAATAAAACAGCAGATGCAGCTAAAGCCTCGGGGCCTGTCTCTCCCAGCCTGAGTTCCTGGGTATTGTTCCTGTAGGTTTTGTGCTTTAATTACCTGGATGTTCACAGTGTTTAAATTTTTTACATCAATCATATTGCATTATGATTACCTTTTGGCCTTTTCCTTTTTTCACTGAACACCACATTATTAGATTTTTAGTGCTGATGCTCTAGAATTAGTTCATTGATTTTAACTTCTATTAAGAAACTTTTAGTTCATGAGAACTTTAGCAGATTCTTATAACTTTGTGATAATGACACACTTTTGAGTATTCCAGCTTTTTAAAAAATGGTTTTCGCTACTTAAAGCCCTTTATTCTTTCAGACAAACTGCAGGCTTAACTTGTCAAGTTCCTTGAACAAGATCTGTTGGATTTAGCGGAGGTTTCCCTTTCTCTCCTTTCTTTTCTTCGGTTGGATTGTGTTTTATTATTCATTTCCTCTACAGAGTTAGTAGTCAATTTTCTCTTTTTGATTTGTTAGCATACATAATTTAACGAAGACTATAATTGTGCCCCTCCTTAACATTGGAGGGTAGAACACTGACTCTAGTTTTCCTTCTCCCATGTTCCATGTTATGGGTTTCATTTTGTCATGTTTTTAATGTGGCCCCAAATTTGTCATTATTATTAATGTTGTAAATACACAATGCAAGTTTGGATTAACCTGCGCATTTGACAGTTTCCTTCTACTCGTTCTTATATTTCCCTTTTCCTTCTGAGTTTAATGTCTTTGGCCTCCCGGAGCAGAGGCAGCTTACGTAGTGGTGAAAGCACCAACTCTGCAGCCAGACCGTCCGCCTGGGCGTGATATCCAGCTCTGTTGCCCTCTGTGCGTGACCTTGAGCAAACTAATTCATTTTCTTTGTGCCTCGGTGCCTCCATTTGTGAAAGAAGGATGTTAATAACATTTACTTCATCGGTTATTTTAAGGATCAAATAATTACTATATATAGAATAGAACCTGGCACACAGTAAGCCTTATAAAAGTATTTTGTGTATAAATAAAATAAATGATCCCTCAGTAGTTTTTCAACAAGTCTGTGTAGTAAATTCTTTTTTTTTTTTTTTTTTTTTTTCTGTATTTCCCCTTTACTCTTGTATTTTAACTGGGTATAAAATTCTAAATTCACATTTATTTTTCCTCAGTGATTCCTTAGCCTCTAAAATGCTATTTTTGAAAAGGCTTGGGGTGTAGTTTAATGGCAAAGAGCATGCTTAGCATATGAGAGGACTGGGTTTAATTTACAGCACCAAAAAAATGAAAGGAAAAAGGGTCTGTTATTAGCCCAATTAATAGTCTCTCTTTTCTGTATGACTGCTTTCAAGATTATCCTTCACAAAAACAAAACAAAGAAAGATTATTCTCTTATCTTTATTTTGTAAAATTCTCAAAAGCAGAGAAGAGTCCTGCCATGTATCTGTATCATGTATCATGGGTTTGTTTATATTATTCCTAATTGGGACACATTGTGCTTTTTTCTAGATGTTATTTGTGTTTGTCATACTTTCCTGTCTTCTTGAGTATTATGTTTAGAGCTTATTTATTTTAGTCTCTCTTGTTTTCTTATAAATGTGTTTCAGTGAATTACATTTCTCCTGAGTACTTTGCCAACATCCTTTCCAAAATGCAGCTTGGAAAAAGTATCAAAGCCTTTAAAATATTTATGCCATTCGACTCAGAAATTTCTTAGCTAAGAATCTCTGTTAAGCAATAATCAGATGTAATGTAAAAAAGGTATACATTAACATGTTACAGGTACTATTATTTGTGGTGCTGGAGATTGAATCCAGAGGTGCTCTGTTGCTCAGCTGTATCCTCAGCCATTTTTAATTTTTTATTTTGAGTCAGGATTTTGCTAAGTTGCCAAGTCTAGCCTCGGATATGTAATCTTTCTGCCTCAGCCTCCTGAGCAATTGGGACTATAGGTCTGCTCCATGGCATCTGGCTTTATTTTCCATTTTTTGATGGTAATCATCCTGATGAGAGTGAGTTACTTTCTCACTGTCGTTTTTATTTGCACATCCCTAATGATGAGTGATGTTGAGCACATTTTTATCTGCTTATTTTTCACTTATATAACTTCTTTGGAGAAGCTCCTATTTAAATATTTTGACCATTTTTAAATTAGATTTTTGTTATTGTTGTGGGGTTTTAGGAGTTCTCTATATACTATGGATATCAATCCTTATCAGATATATGACTTGCAAATATTTTCTCCCATTCCATGGGTTGCCTTTTTTATCAATAGTACCTTCTGATGCACAAACATTTTTACATGAGGTCCAATTTGTCTTTTTAAAAATTTTTTTGTGGTGCTGGATCTCAAACACATGCTAATCAAGTACTCTATCACTGAGCTACACCCCTATTCTTCAATATGTCTATTTTTTTTCTTTTTTGTCTATGCCTTTAGCGTCACATCCAACAAATCATTGCCAAATTCAATGTCATGAAATTTTTGTCCTATTCTTTCTTCTAAGTGTTTTATAGTTTTAGTTCTTACATTTAGGTCTTTGATCCATTTTAATTAATTTTTGTGTATGACATGTATTAATCAGCTTTTCATCACTACAACAAAATCCCTGAATAATGAATTTATTAAGACAAAAAGTTTATTTTAGCTTGTAGTTTTGGAGGTTCTGGTTTGTGATCAAGTGCCTTATTGTTTGGGCCTATGACAAGGCAGTACACCATAGCGGGAATGTGTAGCAGAACAAAACCATTCACCTCATAGCTAGGAAGCAAAAAAGAGGAATAGGGGTCTGGGTTCCATGATTTCCTTCAAGGGCACAGTCTCAGTGACCTAAGATCTCCCAGTAGGCCCCAGCTCTAAAAGACTCCACCACCTCCCAACATTGCCACCCCAGGGATCAAGTCTTTAATATAAGGACCTTTGGGGGTATATTGAAGATCCAAACTCTAGCAAGATGTTAGGTAAGCATCCAATTTCATTCTTTTGCATGTGGACATTCAGTTTTCCAACATAATTTGTTTAAAAGATGGTCCTTTTTCCATTGAATATTTTAGCATCCTTATCAACAATGATTCAACCATATCTGGGAGGGTTTGTTTCTGTTTTGTTTTATTGTTTTTATTTGCTGGACGTCAACCTCAGGGCCTTGTGAATACTAAGCACATGTTCTACCACTCAGCCACACCCCAGCCCCTATTATCCTTTACCTTAAAACACTCTCTTCCCTTGGGTCCTATTTCTAGCCTCCTTTGTGGACTTCTTTCAACCTGTCTTGTACCATAACTACCGATCCTTGTTCTTCAATACTGTCTCTCTTTTCATACTTTTTGAAGATCGCATTTCTCAGATGCCTCTCAAATTGACATCCCTTGTTCACATCTCTCCCCTGAGTTTCTGACCAACTCTCCCTCTGAGTTTCAACGGATGCCCCACAATGTACTCCATTCTTAATAGGTCAAAACTAGAAACTACCACCTTCTTATTCCATGCCCCCTCAAACAAACCTGCTCTTCCAGTGTCCCCTGCTCCACCCTGTTCCCTAAGTCAGAAATGACTTCTGCCTTTAGATCACAACCACATTCTACCTATTTCTTCTCGAATTTTCCCCTCTATCCCCATGCTGTGTCCAAGTCAACCTTGCAACTTTTCTTTCCTTATTTTGTGCAGCTTAACTAAACTTCCTGTGTCCTCCTTCAACATTTCTACACACTGGAATCAGAGTGATTGTTTCCAAGACATGTTTTTAATGATGTCTTTCTTAAAAGCTTTCATAAAATAAAATCCGTGCTCCTTAAGGTGGCCCTTCCAGAAAAGACCACTGCTCAGATCTCTAGCTGTATGTCTTGCAGATACTCCCTAAAACCCCACTCATAAGAATTTGTAAATTCAATTAAGCCTCCATTGCTCTCACTTGCTGCTGGGTCTTCTTCAGTGTTATTTCTTTTCCCTGGATGCTGCTGCCGTAACAACCCCATCTCTTTAGCTCAGCTAATTCCCATTCTTATGGAAGTCCTCCGAGAAGTCTTTCTCTTTCCTGAACTACCAAGACTGGCATGGGCACCCTCCCTCGTGTTTCCATGGCACCCTGGGCTTCCCCTATCAGCACTGAGCTCCCTACAATGGAGGTAACATCTCTGCTCTGTGAGCTTTTAATGAGAAAATGATGAGAACCGTGTGGGAGCCTAACACATGGAACAGAGGGAGACCCTAAGCTCTCCTTGACCCCTTCTGGTCCAAAACCTTCCCTAGGTGTCTGTACTAGTATTTTCCTTCCTTCTTTCCTTCCTTCCTTCCTTCTTTCCTTCCTTCCTTCCTTCCTTCCTTCCTTCCTTCCTTCCTTCCTTCCTTCCTTCCTTCTTTCCTTCTTTCCTTCCTTTTTTCTGTTTTTAATTGGCACATGTTAATTGTGTTCATGGGGTATAATGTGAAAATTTGATACATATTTATAATGTATACTGATCAAGTCAGGGTATTGAACACTTCCATCTCCCTAAACACTGATTGCTTCTTTATGTTGGGAAACTTCAAACTCCAGGCCTGTAGTTCTTTTTAGAATATGCTAAATTATTGTATACTATAGTCACCCTACTGTGCTGGAAAACGCTAGAACTCATTCCTCCTATCTGTGTTTTGGTAACCATTATCCAACCTCCCTCTTTTGCCTTCTCCCCTCTTTCCTAACCTCTAGTGACTATTATTCTACTCTATACTTCTATGACATCACCTTTTAGGGTGTTCTTCATGTTCAGTCTTTTCCCTAGGAATTTCTCACAGTGGGGAAACAAGGGGCTCCTTGCAGGTTGTGGCAGTGACTTAACAGGAATGTAAGGTGCCTTCAGGATTCCTTAAAGGATGTAAGGAGAATAACCTCCTCCACTCTGTCTAGAGTGGGTCCTGTTGGTGAGAGGGTTCCCCTCCGCCCCCTGGAGAGCTCTGCACCTTTGACCCACTGCCTGGTCAGCCTGGGATTCTTTTTATGTACTCTGGATTGGGTTCTGTTCAAACTGCACCTCTAACAAACTGTTGGGTGACTTTGGACATCTCACTGGGCTTTAAATTCATCATTTATAAGATGAAGAAAGCTGTATTTGTGGTTGTAAAAGGTCTCTTCCTACAAAAAGTGCCCTAGAATCTTGGACTCTCTTTTAACAGAATCTGAGTCATCAGGAATCAAGCAAAGAAAGAATGCAGAGCACCGAACCCAGAACCCAGCGTGTGGACTGTCATTTCTCAACTGAAAGTCATGCAGAAGAAGATGCCCCGCCTCATTCGCGCTCAGCCTCCTCTTCATCCCACCTCCACCCCTGCACTGGCTGGGCCCCCTTCCTCCTCATCCTCCTCTTCCTCCTCCCTTCCTCCTGTCCTGCCTCTTGTCCCTCTGCCTTCTCTGTCTCATCACCCTGTGCCTTCCTCAGTCACCAGTCACTTACACCAAATTAGTTCTCTCCCCATCTCCTTCCCAGACTGTCTCCCTCCTCTTACCAGTCTCTCCTCATCCCATCTCCCTGCATGGGTCACCTCCACCCTGGCCTGTCCTCCTCCTCCTGCCACCTACCTTCCACCTCTCCCTCTCTCTTCTATTCACCGCCCCTTCCGACTCGCTCCCCTCTTCTCCCACACCCCTCCCTTTATCCCTGCCCCTCACCCTCACCCTACTTCCTCCCCTAGATGCTTGGGCCTGGGGTCCAGATAGACACACCCTGCCTCTGCTGGAACACCTGCCCCAACCCGCCCTCATCAGGCCTTATGGTACCCATATTCCATGTGGGGGTCCCAGGTCCCTACCAATGACGGACCTGGCTTTTCCCAGGGCTTCTGAGAGTGGTGGTATCCAGCATCCTAGTGACCTGGTGGACATGGGGGACACCGAAGGATGACCAGCAGTAATACAACCTGGAGGAACACCTCCATCAGGTAAGGACCTCTTTCCCAAGATGGGGTTCTCAGCAGCCACTACCTACATGTTAATTCTCCTGCTGCCTGAGTTCAGTGCATACCTCCCTGCCCATCCTTACTTCAAATGTGAATGGGAACTTTATTATTTTTACATAAGAGACTCCATAGAGAGGAAAGCTTAGGGAAAATTCCAAGTGGATTCTGAATTCTAATTATCCCTAATAATCACAATGCCTAAGTACAGATGTTCTGTCAGACACAACAGGACATGTTGTGTGTGCATACAGGTTACTATCACCCTGCAGAAGGATTGGCATTGAAGAACTAGGCAGCTTTAGCCTGATGGTGTGAGTTCAGGGCTCCTAAGATGTTTTATTTTCCCTTCCTTTTGATGTAATACCAACAACTTAATTTGGATCTCTCAATTTACTTCTACATCATATTTATCAGTTGAAGCCCATTTGGTGGTAGCATACCCTTAATCTTGGAATGAGGAAGGTTTGTTTAATCTCAGGAACAAAGGACCAAATTCCTTTGTTCTTAGTTCATACCCTGCGTTTATCATCGACCTGTGCAGGGTCTCACTCTTGTTTTATTTATTTATTCACTTTTTAAAAAATATTTTTTAGTTGTCAGAGGACCTTTATTTGTATGCAGTGCTGAGAATTGAAACCAGCACATGCTAGGCAAGCGCTCTACCACTAAGCCACAACCCTAGCTCTACGTATTCACTTTTAGCTCATTTCCCACTTGTGCTTACCTCATTAAAGAAAAACCTCTGAAGAGGCAGGAGGATCGCAAGTTCAAGGCCATACTCAGCAACTTAGCAAGGCACTAAGTAACTTAGTGAGGCCATGTCTCAAAATGAAAAAATAACAGAAAGGACTGAGGGTCTGGTAAAGCACCCCTGGGTTCAATCCCCATTACCATAAAAAAAAGACCTCTGAAAACATTTGATATGTGCATGTAGATAGATATTCTTGTAAAACGTGTGACTTTATTTTGTGGGTTATATTTTTAAATTTTGTACACAACATGCTCTAGACTTCATTCAGCCTTTTCCCCTAGCACTCTATTTTTATAAAGATCCATCTCTGCATGTGCATGTCATCTGTGCTTCTAATTTCCGCACTTCTAACTTCTGCACTGTATATACTCTTCTCTGTTACATGCATCCATTTCCCCAGGGACAGATGGGCACCTAGACTGCCTATAACTCTCCACCTCCATGCCCTGTTCTGAAAGGTCTTTCATATGTCCCCTTTTAATACCATGTGAGAGTTCTCTCAAACTGGTACCCAGTACCAGGAGCATCAGGCTAAATAGGCTGCTCCAATCTAAACTTCCACACTCACAGACATGTGTCCTCCCTGGGATGGAAATCAGCCATCATAAGGTCAGTTCAGTAAGATCCCTCTGGGCCATGGACATGCCTGAGACTGAGTATGGGAAGTGATTTTATCAAACCCACAAGAGAAATTTTGGTTCTGTTGAGGCAAATTTTTTTAAACCAGTTTATATTTTGCAGATTCTCCTGATTTTAGTGGTAGTCTTTTATCAATCTATGGAGTTTTGAGGTGCACACACAAATTGAGATTGTAGACTCCCCATTTTAGCACTGGCACAGCAAGCATTAGCTAAGGGGCCAGTGTCATTGAGGGTTATTTTACAGGAGCTGCTTGCTAGGCTTCTTCTGCAACTTCTTCACAACTTGTGAAGTAGTAATTACTACTACAGGTGTTGCTATTGTACATCAATCCACGGCACCTCCTACTTTCAGAAACTGGTGGAATGTTCAGCAAATTTCTTTTCCTTAGGCAGGTTGCTCCCCACCATCCCCTTATCATCCGTGCTATTGCGTATTATCAGTAGTGCTAAGTAGTATCCCATAAACTTATATGGCACCGACTGTCTTCCATCACCCATAGCTAGATGTGACAATTATCCATGTTACCTCTTAACTCCCAACCTGGTCCTTTTAAGCCATCCTCCTTTAAGTGAGAACAGTGTTGAACTTTGTCAGTAATGCTGTCAGAGGGACAGTGCAGGTGGAAGGAGCTCCTCATCCTGGTTCCAGTGTGCTCGTTTTACCTCCTCCTACTGCCAGATGCATGTGTATGAAACATCCATCAGCATTCTGCCCAGCTGTGTCCTGACCACATCCACCCCTGTGAGTGCACAGCCCTAGCCCAGTTCCTACCAAGGTAGGGCCTTCCCAGTGAGGGCTCTGCACACCTCAGGTCTTGCACTGCCCTGCAGGTGAATAAGCCTCAACACTCTGACTGTCTCTCTGTGCCACTCCATTCACCAGCGCCTGCCCCACCACCACCAGGGTGGATCCTCCAGACATGGACACCATGCCTCCTGGGGCTTATACCTCTCCACCTGCAAGCTGGTTCCTGACTCTCTGACTCTTCCCTGCTAGCCTCTGCCTGCCCGTACTTGGGAGGTCTGCATATAACTGGACCAGAGTGGTCCAAAATGGCTGCCCCAAGCTACATTCTCAACAGCACCTCTGAGGTTTCTGTATCCTCATGACCCCATCATCATTTGACATTATCCAACTTTCTCATTTTTTTTTTGCCAGCCTATTATAAGTACAAAGAGAGGTCCCATAATTGCTCCAATTCGCACATTAACTAAAAGTTCTTCCTTGTCCTAAGTCACAAAAATATTTTTCTTCCATTTTCTTTTATCAGCTTTATACTTTACCTTCCAATTGTTAGTCTACTAAACCAGGTAGTGCTTATCTTTGTATATCTCAGTTTAGGCAGGGATACTTTCTTTTTTATCCTGATAGTGAACCGGTTTTCTTAATATGCATTTTAAATAATCTCTCATTAAGATGCTCCTTTGTTGTCTAGTATTTTCTCAGATATGCATGTGTCAATATTTGGGCAATCACTTAAACAGAAGTTGATCAAACCATTTAGGAATTTGTATTACTTCTTGTAAGTTGTAGAGTAAGTTTAATTCTTAAAATGTCAACTGAAATTTTTATTAAATTACATTGAATTTGTAGATTTTGGGAAAATTAATCTCTATTGAACCATCTCATTCAAGAATAGGAATGTCACTCCATTTATTCAGATTAGCAGTTTTATTAGCATTTCAAAGTTTTCTCCAAAAGATCTTATATACTCTCAAATAATCCCTAGAAACTTAAGGATTTGGGGGAGGTGAGCGCTGGAGATTGAACCCAGGACCCTTTACCACTAAGCGGCATCCCCAGTCCTTTTTATTTTGAGGGGCTCTCACTAAGTTGCTGAGTCTGGCCTGGAATTTGGGATCCTTCTGCCTCAGCCTCCCAAGTTGCTGGGATTACAGGTACATACCACAATACCCAGCAATACTTAATGAGTTTTACTGCTATTGTGAATAATATTGTTATTATTGATTTTAGCCGCTTTAGAAAAAGGTTGATCTTAATATCTAGCAACCTTGCTGAATGTTCTTATTAGTGCTAATAATTGATGCTTTAAAAAAATAGGTGATCAAATGGTCTACGAATGAATTTTATCTCTTCTTTCAGTCCTTATGCCTCTTTTTTCTTCTTAATGGCATCATAAAGATTTCAAAAACTATATGAAATGGCAGCAGTGGTAGTGAGCACTCAGGTATTGATCTTAGAATGTGTTTTCCCACAATATTTGCTGTAGGTTTTTTAGAATATAACTTTTATCAAATTAAGTTACCTTTTGTTCACTAAGATTTTTTTATTATGAAAATAATTAAACCTTATAAAATCTTTTCTGCATTAGGATAAACAAAATTTCTCCCTCAGTCTATTAATGTGGTGAATTATAGTGATGAACTCATCTATAATGAACCATTCTTACATTACTGAGATAAACAATACTTAATTATGAGGTATTATTTTTAATACACTGTTGGAATTCATAGTTTGTATTTAGAATTTTTACATCTACTAGACTCTATTTTCTTAGTTTAGAGATTTTTAAATGGATACTTGATTGAGGTTATTCAGTATCTTCACCCTCCTCAAGAACATTCCAAGGATCAATTCATGTGTTGTTATATTTAATTTTACACATTAAACATTATAGTTTTATAATCTATGTTAATGCCTACTAATGTTTTTAATCTATTTCTTTGCTCACTTCCTTCTTGCCTCTTAGTCTTTCCATCCATGGCCATCTTCCTTAATGCTAGTTAACCTATGATATTTACCATGTTCCATGTGTTCTGTGAACATAGAACAGTGAGTTAAACATGGTGCCTTACCTTAATCCCCCAATAACCCTGCGGCATGCACTATGTTCCTTCTGTCTGAAGAATGCCCTTCAGAATTTCATTCTCTGGATCTCAGTTTTCATTGTCTGCCCTTTTGTCCTTTTGAGAGGTAAGAAGTAAAAACCAGAATCCTGGAGATTGCCAGAGTTCATATATTGGTCTCCTGAGCTGTCCCTCAAGAGATGATACCCATGGACACTGCAAGGCCAAGGGCCTGAGACACCACAGTTGAGGTCACCCTGGAGGGCTCCGGGGATGCAGGATGTCAGCCTTTCCCCTGGCCAGCACATGCTATGAAGATGCTATACTTCCTTCATCCTTCTGTGCTCGCCAGTCCCACCCAAGAGGACAATTCTAGAAGTGACCAAATGTTAACATACCTTTCTGCCCCTCTGAAAGGAAGGCAAGGGGTGCTCCAAGGGTCAGTTATAGTTGTAGTTCACAGTACTAGAGGTCAACTGCTTATGTTAGGTGTGGCTGAAGTTAGCAAGACTGACCCAGCCATATGCCTGAGCAGATCTTTTGCCCCTTAACTTTCCCCTCGATTTGGACATCCCTTGTGGAGTGTGTGGAACAGAAAGCTTTGAAGGCCAGTAAGCAGGAGCGCTAGAAGACAGCTGGGAAGCTGCCTGACCAGTCTAACTCCATAGCCCAAAACACAGCTGTGGCAATGGAGACCTGCCAGCCAGGGGTCAGAGGCCCAGGTCATACCTTCCATGCTTTTTTCTGAGATGTGCTGCTCTCCTGCCTCAAGCAATGTCTTGTCCCTCTTCCCTTTTCAGTCGCCTGGAATCCTGTTTTCTTTCTCCTAGAATTAAGAACTGCCTCCACAAATGCAACACAAGGTCAATTTCAAATGGACTTTAATAATTTTTGCTGCCCAAATACTGTACATGCAGAAGCCATGTGAAGAATTTTTTTCCTCGAGAGAACTGGCAAGGACATCGTACAAAACAGCCAGCAGTCCCTCCCAGCTGTCCACCTGCCACCCAGGAACCACACATTTGGAAAGATGCTGCACATAGAAAATGTATAGAGCACGGATATAAAAGGCAAATTGCTTCTTATCTAAACAGTGTGCTTGTCAGTCCCTAACACCTCTCTCTCTTTGCAGGGTGCATTTAGAAATTCTAAAAAAAGGGGTTCCTGCCTTCTGTGAGTTTTAATGCTAAAGGGGTTGACAGAACTCTTGGCCCCTTCCCTAGGGAAGCAGCCACTCTGCCTTCTGAGATGATGCCTGTAAAAGACATTTTGGAGGGAGGAATGGTTTTAAAAAGCAAAATACTCTGAAGGGAAATAAGTTCCCTCTTTCTTCCCATCCAAGAGCATTTCCTTTAAAACTCTCAGGACTTCAGCTCTCCCCACTGATATCTAGAAGCAGAAGTGAGGGTGACCCAGCCTCATCTGCTCATGGGGACACTGACCTACTCAGGATGCAACTAAAGAGGTGACATCACACCAGCCCCTTGAAAACTGTCTGTTGTAGACAACCCTTAAATATTTTTCATCATGACACAAGAGTAAAGGAGGAAGTGCAAACCATGGAAGGGTGAAAGCAGAGCATGTTAGGGTTCCCAGAGTTCTTGTCAGAAGCAGCATCTAGGTGCGGACAGGATCAGGACTGTGCCAGCTTGGGCACCAGGGGCTAGATGAAACCAGGTGCACCACGCTTGCAACCCTCCACAGCTAGCTCCAACTAGCTGAGGCTCTGATTTTGCAGATGAGGAAGCCAAGGTCTAGAAAAGTGAGGAGTCTCTCGCAAGGTCACCGCTTCTGGCAAAATGGTATAGAGCAACTGTCCCCGTCCAGGTCATTGGCTAATGGAGCAGAAGCTCAGTTGCCGCTGAAGTTCTAAGGCCCCATTTCTGTTAGCCAAGTGGTCTGGAACCCAGTCTCAGGGACCCTTCCTGGATGATACAACTCCTTGGGGGGCCCAAGGCCCTGTCCTTGCTGGCCAAATTTCCAGCCAGAGCCCTGGAAGGTTTCTCCATAGCAGTAACATTCATGCTTTTCAACAAGCACCTGCCCCAGGCCAGTTCAGGACCCTGGAAAATGCAAGTTCCTCTCACAGATGTGGCTTTCTGCACCAGCACAGCCATGCTGGGCCTGCAGAAGCCCAAGCTCGGGGTTGGGGGGAGGGGGAGTTGCTTTGCTACATGGAAAGATTAAGCCCTTTGTCAGAGAACAAGGTCCCACGCCTGGGCACGCCAACATCTGAGTTGCATTTGTGCAGCTCCCCCAGCAGAGCTGGTGCCCAAGGGGGCCAAGTTGCTCTCTTTGGCATCACTGACATTGCTCTGAGATGCTCAGGCACTCTTTCAAAATAAACCTTTCCAAGCCATACCAGGCCAATCCAGCCACCATCAGGACACACCTGACTGGTGGACTCCCCTGCTCTTCCAGCATGATGATTTTGTTTTGTCGTGGTCTCTTCTGAGCTGGGTGAGAAGCAGACTGGAGGGAGAAAGCAGGGGATGAGTCTACATTTCCATCTCCTCCCTGATCATCCCATGAAAGACAGTCCAGTAGAGGAAGCAACATTTTAAAGCATCTCTCTACCTGTCAGGACACTGGAGAAGTCACCTCTGAGGAGAGGAAGAAAAAGGAGGCAGGGAAGCAGGCCTCTTTTCTATCTCCCTGCAGCCACTGCAGAGATACTGCCCAACGACCTTCTGCCCTGAAAAAAAGGGCCACCTCTTGCCACCTTGGTGGGAAGCAGCTCATCCACATCAGACAAAGGCAGCAATTTCTTGCAGAGTTTGCACAGTGCTGGAAGCAATCAGGGAAACAGAAGAGCAGCCTTATCAAAGCCCTGCTGCTTTCTGGGCCAAGGGCAGAGGGGAACGTGAGGTATCAGGAGCCCTGGGACCCCAGGGGAGGAGGAGCAGCTTGGCATCTCCTGGGCAGCAGGGCCTGGAGTACAGCCCCAAGATGCATGTCAGGGCCCCTGGTATTGAAGTCCAGGATTGTGCTACATTTCATTTCCAAAGAAGTGCCCTTGGTGGGCTCTATTGTCTTTAAAAGTGGAGGCTTCTGCTCTCCTCAATGCTGGCAGTAAGAGCGAGCTCAGGCATGCTTCCCTGGTGGGAGTCAGGGCCCTGGGAGAGCTGGCTTGACCTCAGTCTCCAACCAGCAGTGATTCCATAAGTGAGGAGTGATTCAGGTGCCCTCCTTGCAGCTCTCCTAGGTTCTGCCTCAGCCGCACAGAATGCTGGCACTGAATGGGAACTGCAATCCCAAGACCTAAGTGCTCCTTTCCTAGCAGAACTGGGTGGAAGAAGAGACCGGATGGGGAGTACTTCTGGAGATGGTCTTCCCTGAAAGATCAAATCCTCCTTGTCGAACCAGGACTTGGCCCACTTACTGGAGCCTGCTTCATATCAAGGGCCCACTGCAGACTTCCCAAAGGGAAGGAGTCCATGAAGAAAGTAGGACACCGAGCAGAGCAGAAATATGAAGACAGATGCTATGAGTCATCCATCACCGTCCCGGACCACAGCCCAGCACCATGCAGGGCCACTCCTGTCTCTGCCACATCCTCAATGAACCCTACCCGACCAGGGGAGATGGAATGATACCCTCTCCTGGAGCCACTGTCGGGTTTCACTGGGGGTGAGGGAGCAGCCGAGTTGGCTCCACGGTAGGGAGGCCTCAGAAGGATCATGTTCCTTCCTTCCCTGCCGTCTCCTCCTCAGAGGGCAGGTCTCTTCCAGCCCAGGGCAGGCCAGGAGTCACACTTGTGCACTCTCCTCTTCTGGGACAGGCTAGCTCCAGAGTGGTTTCCCAGACAAGCCGAGCATCCAGAACTCCGAGGGACAGACCCTTAATGCAGCCACTCTCCATCCTGCATACCTGTCAGCCTCATGCACCCTCACCCTTGTGGGGGGTGGGAATCCAGGTGGAGGCTAGTAACTTATTTGTACAGTGTTAAAAAGAATTCCCCAAGGTCGTTTGCAGGGAATTGCCTCCCATAGAGAGATGGAATAGCAGAGCGGCCCAACTCCTGGGCAGTTTTGCAGTCAGGGATTGTAGATGGTCAACCCAAGTTACCAGCACATCAGGCCCCTCGCCCGATGCTGACCCTCCCAGAGGCAAGGGGAACCAAGACCTAGAGCTACAAGGGGCAGCCTCTCTGCTGGCAGCACTCTCATTCTCCCAGCGCCACCCGGGATGCCCAGAGTCATGAGGATATTGACAGATCCCATCAGCAAATGTCTGTGCTATCCGTGGGTCACTCATACTTCCCCCACTCCAAAGGTATATTTTCACACTATCCAGAGTGCGACTGTTCTAGAGGTGAATACACCCCAAAAAGGAGGCAAAATATCCTTTAGCAAGTGTTTCCTCCCTTCCCTGCCCCCACTGGGGTCAAAGAGTACAGAGCCCTTTGTCCCACTTTTAGGAACATGGGAAATGCATGTATTTCCAGGCCAAGCAGGACTGGGGAGAATCTTCTGCCTGAAGAGGAAACAGTCCAGTCACCTCTCATCCTCTGTGCACACAAGGATCTCTTCTCTGGACATGCAAGGATAGAGGCTCAGCAGGAGACAGAAGTCAGTTTTGTTCCTTTCCCTCCTGCCCTTACCCACTTACTTTCTGTCTGTGGCAGGACCCTTGGGATCCTGGCTTCCCTTCATTTTCTTGGGAGGGAGGTTACAGGACTCTGGCTTCAGCTCAGTAAAGATCCTTGCAGACAAGGAGGCCCTCTGGACTGAGATGGTCCCTGCCCCCTCCAGCTTTGGTATGAATGTAGTCAGCCCCAAGACCTCAGCCCTGCCACCCCAGGCAGTTCTCCTTGCCCCAGGCACTTGGGCTAGATGTTAGCACTTGAGGATGAGAGCTGGGGAAGAGGCAGCCAGCCAGCCTTTCCCTTACACTGATCCCTCCTGCCACCTCTTCCCTCCCTCCCAGACATGAACCCAGGGCTGCTTTGTCCCTCTCCAGGGCAGCCTCACACCCTTCACCCTAGACTGAGGAGGGAGAGGGACGCATGTGACATTCCCAAGTCCCATTCCCACTTCAGGATTCCCAGCAGACATCTCCCCCCACGATAGGTTCCAGCAGTCAAATAAGGGTCTAAGTGCTGGGAGAAGCCCCAACTCGACAAAGGTGAGAAATAAAGCGGAGGCATTTGGGGTGCCCAGAGCAGGCCGCTTCCTGGAGGGCAGCAGGATCGTGCGAGAAGGCAGGGAGGCCAAGAGGGGTTAAGTATTGCTTGTACAGAGCTGGTGACTGTGCAGATTAGAGTCCAGAGCCAGGCCACTCATGGAGCCAGGAGGCTGGAGCCCAAGTGTGTGTGACAGGGACTCTCATCTGGAAATAAGCAAGGACTAGAGCCTTCATGTAGCTCTTCCCCAAAGGTCGGACGGTATTCCCAACAGCAGCTCAGAGCAAGTCAGCCTCAGCCTCATTCCAGCAAACAGCCTTGCCCTCAGCGCCTCTTAGCAAGCCAGGCCCCACTAGGGACAAGCCCAGAGTGGGACAGGACCAACCTCTGGGCATGGGGGAGGAGGAGACTGTCTGCTTTGACAGATGACATCCCCACTGAGGCCAACCTCCTGGCTCCCCAGAGAGCTCCTTTGGCATGGTGGAGGAGGGGTGGATGGGAGGAGAGAAGGCCTTGAACAGTGCTGAGGGAGGCACCTGGCTCTGCCCTCTAGGGTACCTGGCCAGCACCCTGGGGGCTAAGACCTCTTTGCTTGATGGCAGGAAGCAGGTGATTCTAGCCTGGGGGAAAGCAACTCAAAGCCCTCTACTCCCAGGACACTTTCTGCCTCCCGGGGGCCCTGGCCAGGGTGCTGAGTGAGCATGCTACGTGCTGCAGGATGCAGTCGGTGGGGAGAGCTGCCGGAGCGGCTCGGGTTGGGGGGGTCCCCAGAGGAGCCCAGTGTGGCCCGCTGCAGTGGATGCTACATTCCTCAAAAAAGAGCAGCAATGCTGGGAGAGGCAAAGGGTGGAACAAAAGACAAGACAGAACCAAGCAGAGACCACCAAGAGGAGGCACGGGGGACACACAGGCTCTGCCCCGGGGGAGTAGGTGAAGCAGGACAGGCCAGTGGCCTCATCCCCCACTTCCACCTCAGAGATTCCTTGGGGCAAGTCATGTCCACACAATACTCCTTTGGGTTTCTTTTCAACAAGATACAAAGAGACATGGATTCCAGCCCATGTGGTCACCAGGACTGACTGTACCCAGACAAACAAATAGATAAAACACAAGACACACACACACACACACACACACACACACACACACACACACACACACACAGAGGCGCACACACACACATCTCCACTGCCAGCTGGGACAAGCCCAGTAGCCAACAGGCATGCAGCAGGACAAGGGGTCCAGAAAGACACAGAGACTATGTACAGCGGGGGAGATGGAGGCCAGTAGGCCTCCTCTCACACCACCACCCGGCCTCTGGTCCTGAACAAGGTCCTTAGGAGCAGGAAGGGCTGGTGGCACTCTCCAAGGAGGACTGGGACAGGCGCCTGGTGAGGGATCCAAGCGTGGAGTCTGCCACGGAGGAGGTGGGGAAGAGTTTGTACCAGCCGGTGACCGCAGAACTCAGATCCAGTTCGTCCAGCATGATCTGGGCCATGCCCATGAAGCACTTGTGGTCCATGCGGCCATAGTCTCCCCAGACGATCACCTGCCACAGGGGAGGAAGAGTCAGGAGCTGAGCCACTCTTCTCCAGCTCCAGGACTGGGCAGTGGGCCTAGGAAACTGTAAGTTTTGCCAGGGCACAGATGAGACAGAGAGAGCCAGAATCCAGACTGATTTTGGGCAACAACTTTCTGAGCACTTAAGATGTGCCAGACTCGATCCTATGGACTTTACATGTGTTATTTCAAAGATACAGTCATCTATAGCAGACCTGGGATTAGATTCTGGGTGTGTCCGACTCCAGGGCCTCCCAGCATCCTAATTGACGATTTCCCCACTCTCAGCTGACTGAGTCCAGGGCCCCCCACCATGGCTCCATTTTTACTGCGGATTCCCTGTGTGCCTTGCATCTGTCCCCGGCCCTCACACACCTCAGTGTTTCCATTCATAACTCTGGGGGTGGGGAACAGGTTAACTCAGTGATATTCAAATTTGTATTTTTAAACAGACACATGATATTGTGCCCTCTACCCCAGAACCCTAGGGTTCTGTGGTTTTTCAGTTTGGCAACTCAAGGGCCCTGGTCACAGAAACACCCCAGCCCAGAAGAGCCCTCTGGTTTGGATAACAACGTCCCCAAAGGCACAGGTGTTAAAGTCTTAGCCCTTAGCTTGGCGCTAGCGGGAGCTGGTGAAAACCTTTCAGAGGTAGGACCTGGTAAGAGGTTTCAGATTACTGGGGGTGTGTCCTGGAAGGGGATAGTGGGGTTCAGCTCTCTTCCTCTTTCTTGTCACTTCCCAGCTGCCAGGAGGAAAGCAGTTTTTTTCACTGCTCACTCCTTTCATCACACACTGCCTCGTGACAGGCCCAGAAGCAGTGGGGCAGACTGAAATATCAAAAACTGAGCCAAAATAAAACTTCCTCTTTCTGATTTGAGTATCTCAGGTATTTTGCTACAAACAGAAAGCTAACAGAAGACACATGGCCCAAGCAGGCCTGACTCTAGCCTCTTCTCTGTCACTTCTATGCTCAGCCAAAGCCAACTGCCACCACCACCATTATAACTTGGTGAGTGGCTGTCTGTATGCCAGGTGCGATGTTAGGCTCTGTACGTGCCATCTTTCAGCCTCCGTGATATACCATCTATAGCTAGTGAGTGTCTGCTGGAATTCGGACCCAGAATCAAGCTCGGAGATAGACCCACCACTGTGCTAAATGCCCACCTGAGCTCAGAGCCTTTGTCTATGGAGGAGGCCTGGTGAGTCCTCCCTTACAGTACTGCCATGAAGGCCAAGGACACACAGAGCATGAAAGGGCTTTGTCACCCTCAAGGGGTTGAGATGGGAGCCACCCAGACTTGGTCTTAACTCAGTTCTGCTAGTCGCTCACTAAAACCTCAATCAAATCACTTCATCTTCCCAAGACCCTGTTTTCTCATTTGTAAAATGGGGGGAATGACATCTGCTTTACAGCATAGTCTCAAGGACGACATGAGATCATATCTGGAAAGCACCTAATGCAAAGCTCCGCCCCCAGCTGATGCACAGTGAACATTAGCACCAGGTAGCAGGAGGAGGCAGGACAGAAATGAACCCTGCTTCTCCCTGCCAGCTGTGCAAGCTGGGGAGCATCTCAGCTACCCAAAGCCTTGATTTCCTTATCAATCAACTGGGGACAAGGACACCTCACTGGGGCTGTGAAAATAAATGGACAATGTAAATAATTTACCTGGTACACTGTTTGACATTGGGTGAATCATCACTGAAAAACTTTGTTATGATTTCTGGTTCTTGAGAGTCTGCCCTGGCCCACTGGCCCTGTAACACTCACCTGCAGTACCTTGCCCTGGGGCCCCTCATCAAAAAGCAGAGCCTGCTGGTACAGGGGATCACAGGTCTTCTTAGCCACCTTTGTCTTCTTCTTGGCCAAACAGGCCCCATTCTCAAGCAGGTAAGCCTTGATATAGGTAGCTGAGGGATGAGGGAAAGAATGGTATAGTCCCAGATAGATAGCTATGGCCTGCCCTATTCCCAACCTCCAGGGGACCCTGGAGGTGAGCAGGGTGAGTAGGATGTACACAGCAGGAGGAAGAGGCTGACCCCTCCATCCTCCCCTGCCCCCACCTTGCTCTTTGGCCTTCTAGGGAAGGAGTACTCCACTGTCAAGAACACTGATTTAGGCCAATGGGAGCTGAGGACTTACTACACACAGCTCAGCTACATACCCCTCCCTTCCAGGACCTCCATTTCCCAAGTCCCTCTCGTAGCTGCTCAGCCTCACCTGGGAGGGATTTGGAGCCTGGTTTGGGGGTTAGGCCCCGAGCTTCAATCACTTCCACCTCCAGCTGGCCACCCCGGTCCATGATAGCAATGTGCACATCTCCTGCAAGGGAAAAGAGGGACAATCCAGGCAGAGTCAGTCAGACAGGGCGGTGGGGGGTGGGGGGTGGGGGCAGTCAGTTTCTGGTGAGCATGTCAGTCTGCAGGGGACACTGCAGCATCACCAGAAAGGGAGCATGATGGGGCAAGCTGCAAGTGTCAAACTGTTCTCAGAGACCACTTCATATTTTTAAATTTTATTTTATTTTTGGTACTGGGAATTGAACCCAGGGGCACTATACCTCTGAGCTATATCCCAGTTCTTTTTTGTTTTTTATATTGAGACAGGGTCTCACTAAGTTGCCAAGGTTGGCCTTGAACTTGCAATCCTCCTGCCTCAGACTCCGAAGTCACTGGGATTACAGGCATGCAGCACTTGGCTCTTAGAGATCACTTTAAAATGCTGGGTGAGGTGGTACATGCCTATAATTCCAGTGACTCAGGAAAATGAGGCAGGACGATTGAAAGTTCAGTCTCAGCAACTTAGTGAGTCCCTGTCTCAAAATAAAAGGGACTGGAGTTGTAGTTTAGTGGTGAAGTATCCCGAGTTCAATCCCCAGTACCAAAAATTAAAATTAAAGAGACCACTTCAAAGTGACTGAGAAACACTTTGATAGATCCTGTGGCTTGGGATGGGGGCATGACCCTCAAGGGGCATGCTTGGGTCACAACAAATGGCTGCCAGACTCCCATCATCTGGCTGACTAGGAGGCTTCTGTTTCCCTAAACAGAATAGGCAAGTGTGGGGACAGAGAGCGTCCTGCGTCAGGAAGGTTGTGTGCTCTCTCTTCTTCATCTTCCCTGCAGCAGCCTTCAGCCACTCCCATTAATGTATCAAACAAATACTGAACGAGTGTCAGTGGGAAGTGACACCAAGCCAAGTTGGCCTAGGACACAAGGCACTACCTGGGAATGGGGCCACTCAATCCCTTGCCAGAGGAGCACAGAGAGCTGAGCACTCACAAGGTCAGATCCTGTGTCCAGCAAGGTCAGATCCCATGTGTGGAATCATAGCATTACGTGATTTCTAGGAACTCTTAGCTTTGTTCATCATGGATTTAGAATTATGCAGTAGACACGTGGAACAGCCTTCAAAGCAATAGATAATCATAAGCCTGATCCAGAAAAATTAAATGGGCCAGACTTCTGGTTCAGCCACCCATTTCAGATTCTCTGAGCCATTATGCAATTGCTCACATTTGCATATGAAAGAAGACAGGGATTTACTGCTTTCAGGAGGCATCCTAAAATTCATCTTCCTGCAGTGATTCCTGACCTCTTCAGGGGGGAAAAGGAGGGTCTTGGGAATTAATCTCCTCCATGTCTGGCTATATCTCACTCCCAAACCAAGGAGAGGAAATGCAAACCTGCTTTCCCAGTTTTGGACACAAGGGGGAACCACGCACAAAAGTTCTAGGCTGTGATGGCACATTAGCCTTGTGGATGTGGCTCTGCTTCTCAATTCATGGTCTAGAGGAGAGGGAAAGCAGGTTCCCCAGGCCCTTAAGAGGCTGCCAGAAAAGGGTGGGAATTAGGCAAATCCAGCCCAGAGCCAGATGAGAGCTGCACTGCCTCTCTGAGGATCCCCGTGGACCCCTCTTCCAGAAGAGGGCCCTGTGTGGGCCCTTTCAAGGAAGATGGGGAATGCTATGGAAAGAGTCCTGGCCCTGGACCAGACCCACTGTGCACCTTGCCTTCCTCTTTTGCTGGGAGGGTCAAAGATCGAGCAGTCTGGATAGGGGCCGACTGTGGGCATCTGGGTCAGATAATGCTCAGGCCAGACTGATGGGGAAGGGAGAGGAGGCAGGAAGCACCTCTGGTGAAGCCAGTCTGGAGAGGAGCTGCTTAAAGCAACACAGCCTGAGGGAGGGAGGAGTAGTCTGAGAGTGCATGAAATGAGCCAGACTGAGCTAAGAGGACCAAGGCTTTAGAATGTCCTTCCTAGCTGCAAGGAAGAGGAATGAGAACATTACTAGATGGCTTCTAGGTGCCAGGCACTGTTAGAAGTAACAGGTCAAATCAGCTCAGTTTCTACAGAGCACGTTAAAAGACCTCATGCAAAGCAACTTAATAGAAAGGAGCTCAATCAGCTGGTGCGAGATTGCAGAACTCAAGAGGGTATTATTATCCCCATTTTACAAATGAGGAAACTGAGGCTCAAAGAAGGGAAGTGACTTGTCCAAGTTTCCACAGAGAATTGGTGAATAAACTTCAGGACAGCCAATGCTACATACAGGTGATGGTTGAGTGAGGTGAGGGAGGGGACATGCTCTAAAAGTGCTGCGGGACAGCAGGCAGAGAAAGGCAGCCCTTCCTCCCCTCTTTGATGAGGGAGGGATTGATGAACACTCCACCAACTCCTCATTGGCACAAAAGCCTGAGGGCGGGCTCCTTTCTGCTGCCTGTGCCTTGTCATGAACCCCAGCAGCAGCACCAACACCACCAGCTCACCCTCCCTGCCTTGGCTGCCATCACCCCACTCCCCACGCGCTGCCCTCAGGAAGACTCACCCATGGGGGGTGTTGCCAGCGTTTGTCGCCCCACAATTTGGGCTGGTCCCAGCCCATCCAGGAAGTCACTGAACTGGCTTTCAGCTCCCAGCCGGGTGGTGGGAAAGATGAACCTGCAGGAGGCGGCAGAGGGGCCTGTAAGAGCCTCTGGCAGCACTGGGTGGACAGGATCTGCCCTGGGCATGGGGCTCCTCCTCTCCTCTACACAGTATGAGTGCACTAATTTGACTGGACAAACAACTGTTCGTATCTGCATATTGAAGAAAAATTATTTGATGTCACTGAAGAGACAAAATTTAAAATCTCATAATGATGGTTTTCAATCTTTAAGTTCCAGGGATTTCTGAGGTGACCCTCAAAATGCAGGACCTGCTGGACATCTGTGTTTCTCACCAGAGGATGTCGATGCCAAGAACCAGAGAGGCCAGAAATCTCAATGCCTGGAGCAAATTCTAAGAACTGAGGTTTGATTTGACCATAAATTTAAAATCCTAGTCAAAAACTACAAGGTGGTGCCCTGAACAGCAACTGAGACCAAAATAACACAATTATAGGGTTGAGATGAATGGCAAGAGATGGTGGGTGGTCCAGGGCAATGGGGGTCCTGGAAATAGTAACAAGAAAAACTGCTGGTGATTGAAAGCTGGCCAGGTGCCAACAGGGCACTAAATGTTTCACGTGTACTGTGTCTTTTTTTTTTTTTTTTGGTATCAGGGATTGAACCCAGGGACACTTAACCACTGAGCCACATCCTTAGCCCTTTTTATTTTTTACTTGAGATGGCATCTCACTAATTGATTAGGTACTAATTGCTTAGGGTATCATTAAGTGGCTGAGGCTGGCTGTGAGTTTTCCATCCTCCTGCCTCAGTCTCCCAAACTGCTGGGATTACAGGTGTGTGCCACCACACCCAGCACACTGTGTCACTTAAACATTACAAACATTCTGTGTGGTAGGAACTACTATCCAATTTTGCAGATGAGAAAACAGAGGCTTCAAGAGGTGAAAGACTTGCCTTGCCTACAAAACAGAGATGATGCCCAACTCACAGACTGTGGTGCAGGCTAGGGCAGATGGTACAGGAAAAGTTCTGGACAAACAGGAAACAACAAATGGTGGTTAGTGTCGCTGCTGCTACTGTTGTCATCAAGAGAAAAGTGCTGTTTTTTCATGTCCTCAAACCTAGACATCTGGGTGTGGCCAGCAGACAAAGGCCAAATGAGTAAGGGTTGGCCTAGGCCTGCTCAGGGGCTATGGTGGACCAAAGTACTAAGATCTGGCTAGACAGATTAAAGGCTGTGCAGGAAAGAATCCCTGTTGGACAGGTTGGCCTGGAGTCCCGAATGGTCAATGACAGGCAGGGAGGGGTATGCTCATTAGAGAGGCTATGTCTCCCCCACTACACTGAGTCTCCTCCACTCCCCAGGAAGGCTTCACGACACCCACTTTTTATTGACCATGATCAGCAATCATCCAGTATCACCTTCTTATACTTCTTATAACAATAGGATCTGAGAGCTTAAAGAAATGTAGACTCTCAAGGTCACAGACTTCTAGGAGCTTAGTGTAGAGTGGGTGGAGCTTTGACTAAAGGTTATAGAGTCAAATGGCCTTCATGTAAATACTGACTCCACCCACTTAACAGCCGTGACATTGAGCAAGGTTCTTCCCCTTCTCCTTGCCTCAGTTTCCTCACGGACAGACATAATGGTAGTTCCCATGTTCCCTGGGATGGTTACAAGTGTTAAATGATCACCTTTCCTGGGCTGATTACAGTAGGTATATTCCAGGGCAGGAATCACTGATCTGAGGTACTCAAAGGTGCTCTGTGCATGACAAGTCAAGTTAAATGTAGCAGGTATTCTCATTCATGGAAGTAGGTATGATAGGTCCTCTGTATCCATGGGTTCCACATCCATAGACTCAACCAACCACAGATTGAAAATATTAAAGAAAAAATGGTGCCTTTATTGAACAAGTGCAGGCTTTTTTCCTTGTCATTATTTTCTAAACAATATAGCCTAACAACTATTTCCATTGCATGTACATTTTAATACATGGGTCTTAAAAGTAATCTAGAGGTTACTTTAAGTAATGGGATGATGTATGCAGGTTATATACAATACTACACCATTTTATGTAAGGGACTTGCACATCCTTGGATTTTTTTGTCTGTGAGGGTCCTGGGACCAATCCCTCAGAAATACTGACTATATAGCAAAGAAACATGATCACTGAATATTAATAATGGAGGACAGAATCCTGAGACTGGAAATCACAGGGCCTTGATAAAGCAGAAGCAGAAAGTGTTAGTCATCAACCATTGTTTCAGATTCAGAAGAGAAGAGATCTAAAGGAATATCTAACCCAGCAACTTTCAAACGTTTTATTGCAACCTGAATGTAAGAAAAGGATCTAACATCATGACCTACTACAGACCAAAGTATATCTATATGTGTAAAACTGAAACAAAAGGACACAAGGTAATTCATCCTCACTATGAGCCACAACCCCAGCCCCATAGGACATACTTGAGTTCTCTATTTCTTTTCCTAATGCTGGTTTTGACCCATTATGGTGATTTTATGTCTTGCTGATGAGTCATTGCTGACAATTTTAAAAACACGGATCTAGTCCAATCTCCTTTCCTAAGCTCCAAGAAAGCCTACTTGTGAGAACTCCACTCATCCAAGCCATAACAATGGTTTCAGAGTTAAAGGTAATTTAGGATTATTTTCCTTCCCAACCCTCTCCTTCTGAGCAGGGTGGCATGAAAGTGGTAGGAGGCAGGAGGTATGGGTCCCTTTCTGAAACACACAAAAGGAATTCACTGCTCCTGGGCTCTAGAGCATTCCAATGGAGCAATAGGAAGACCTGGGGGACAGGCATGGCATGTCCAGGGAAAGAGACAAGGGAGGCAGAGGCATAGGGGAATCCAGACATTTTGACTGGAAACCACACAGGAAGATCTTCCTGCCCTGCCTGCTGGTTGTGTGACCCAAGTCGAGGGGGAGGAGACAGAATGGGCTCAGCAGGGGCGCACATACGTGCCGTCGGAGCTGTTGCTGTTCGTGCTCCCATCGGTGGACTCCCGGCTGCCCTGGCGAGTGACGCGACTCCGCATCTCCACAGCAATGCCAGTCTCTGTGCTCCGCCGGATGTTGCTGCGCAGCTTCTTGGTGGCCCCTTCTGAGAACCCCACCCCAAGGAAGGGGGAGGAAATCAGTTCAAAACACACTGAGGCCTCTTGGACAGTGCAGAGGCGGGTGTGGCTGAGCCACCTCCAGAGCTGGTCTATAGCCTGACAACTGACCCTGCCAGAAGCAGTGACACAAAGCGGACTAGAAAGATGGCTAGAGCGTCAGGATGGTGGAGTTGGAGAGAGGCATGAGGCAAAGCTGCACTGAGTGGCCTCTACCCTCCTCCTGATGCCACCTGCCCGCTCTACTTCAGCCCTTGCCCCCAAACTTGTGTTCCTTCCCTCTCTCCCTCTCCCCTACTCTTCTGGAAAATATGCTTATAAGATTTACTTTCCTTCTTCCAGGTCCCCTCAGGGACCCCATCACACCCAGACCCCACAATGTATTTCTCTGATACTTTCATAGGACCTATTAAAACAAACAAACAAACAAACAAACAAACAAAACCAGGGGAGCCTGATCACTCAAACAAACTTGCCGTCTGAAGGTAGGTCTAGAGGGGCACGTGTGTGGCAAGCTGGTAAGGCCCTCAGGGAAGCAAGACTGTGAGCGGGACTGTTAATCAGACCTGAATTCACTCTGGCTTTGAGAAAGGTCTGCAGAAGAGCCCACGAGATTGTGAAGGGCAAGCCTGCCCTGTGCCTCTGTATCCTATACAAGGCATGCCCTGCCCGGCCCCCATTCCCAGCCTGACAGGGGACACGGGGCACTCTCCTTCTCCTAGCAGCGTACCATCCTACCTGGGTTTCCATAGCAACCTCCTTAGCTTTCAGTGTAGTCCCTTCAGATTTACTCTCCTTTTGGGAGGTGGGGTGGGGACAGACTGAGGGTTTGCGGGATTTCCCTGCAGAAGCCTGCTGACCAGAGGAGTTTCAATATGGAGGTGGGGCTTGGATGGAAACTGTATCAAAGGAGATCCTGCTGTCATTGGTTAGATGTCCCAGCAAATTAAGGGTGGGGTTCTTTACAGAGATGGGGGAGGCCTGAGGGAAGGGTGGGAGGCACAGCCCCTGAAAGTAGTGGGGCTAGGGGAACTGATTACCCTAGCAGTCTGCTCCCATTCAGCAGTGGGTTGGGGAAGAGATGTTCAAGACCCCAGCCTCGGATAAGGAGGACTTTACCCTACATTTCTTTCAAGAAGTCTCCACCTGGGGAGGAAGCCAGAGAGGGTTAGTGTCACCAGTGGATGGGGTGGCAGTGGATGGAAGGTGATGGGAACAGAGTTGGGAAGTAAAAGGAATGACTTCTGTAAAATCAGCCTAGCGCCTGGGATACTGGAATACCTAGCATATCCAGGATCAGTGAGATCACTGATACGTGTCTGTCTCACACACACACACTCACCTCAGCTCATACGTATTTCTTTCACATAGAGGATTATAAGCAGATATACACAAATGCTGACGATCACATATATAAATACAATAATCTCACATAGGAGGTCATGTGTATGTTTGTACAAATTCACAGTCATGAATGGTCCCACCAGGTCTTAGTCATATATATGTACATGACATACTCTGTCAAATGCAGTCAGCTTACACATATATGACGTTTTGGTGTGTAAAATACCTGGAGTTGAACCAATTCACTCGATCACACACAACAGTGCCCACCCACACATGGTGTGTGACCCACCACATACAGAGGGCTGGGTAAATATGGGGAGTGTAAGAGGACTCTCCCTGTCCTTGGCTCCTAACTGCCATGTCCCCTCTAACCCAGTTAGAAGACAGATGGGCTCTGAGGGCTGCAAGTTACCCTTCCTCCCCCTTAACATCCTCACCCCCTCAGCACACACTCTTTTAGAGTTTGGGAAAGCTCTGACCCGTTTGAAGTGAATCTAACTTCTAAGACTTGCCCAATCCAATGTGAATCCTTGAATGGGGGAGTCAGAGGACCCTGAAGTGGTAAGAGATACTTTGCTAGCTCACTATACCATTTCTCAAATAGGAATCCTGAGGTCCAGGTGCCAAAAGAACAGGGACTAAATTCCAGGCCCTTAGACTCCCAGTCAGCTGGCATGCTATTTCTCTGCCCTTCCAACACCCCATCTATTTGTGACATGACTCATTAGAGAGAAATTTCCATGTCTTTGGGGGAGGATAAAGGTCTTGCAGTCATAGGGGAAAAGTCCTTCATCCCTGTGCAATTTCAACCCCCTATCTGTCCAGGGAATAACTTTATGTAGTTTCTCTCTAGAGCACCAGGCCAACTTGCTTACAATAATTCTATATCCCTGGAGACTGAAAAACTTCAGGAACCATCCCAAATGGGATGGTTCCCTCCCTGTCCATACAAGGGAGGGGCAGTAGCAGCTTGCAGCAATATACCAGAAGGGACAACTTCTGAAATGATCCTGAGACCTCTGACCCAGAGCCTAGAGAGAGCCCAGGAGAGAAAAGCCACTGTCCTTGGTACTGAAAAGAGAAGCTCTATTTGGACAGGGGCTGAAGCAGTCGTGCATGACCCTGTGTGGAGCTGGCCTAATTCCAGACCAGATTTCACCTGTGTCCTGGGACCCAAAAGCCATGACTTCACCCTTCTCATTGCTCCCACAACTTAGAGAATTATAGATCTAGAAGGAAGCTGGGAGGGAGCATTTTTAGTTCCATTTCACAGAAGAAACACTGAAACCCAGTGGGAAAGTGACTTTCCAAAGGTCCCACAGGGAGCTACAGACCCAGGACTAGTCCTCTAAAGCACCAGGATGAGTTTTTTGAAAGTTCACTCTAGGGCAATATGATGAATAAACTGGTAGCGGGTGGCAGGGGAACCGGAAGGAGGTTGGTACAGCACTCGGGCTAGATATTATGAGGCCTGAACTAGGGCACAGGCTTTGAAACAAAGAGGGGTGGGCAGGGCTCTAGCTGAAGCAGGGTACAGATAAACTAGATGAAGGGGGCAACTGAGAAGGGCAGACCCAGAGCCCAGAAGGTTGGGTCCAGGAGAGGAATTCCTACCAACTTCACACAGCCCAGCCCTGCAGGGAACTGAGCCATCCCATCTGGGGGCAGTGGCAGGCGGCAGGGGGCACCCTTCTGGGAAGTTTCCCCAGAACAACAGTTCCAGGGCCAATGCCCATGGTGAGTTGGCTCCATTCATCCCTCTCATGCCAGACTTTTCCACTCAGGAGGAGGCCCCATGCTGGGACACTGGCATCCTCGAGGCTTGGATAAAAAATTTTTAAAAAATTAACTGAGAAAAGGAATAAAGATGGGAGAGGTGTGGAGGCCAGAGAGGTCTTACTTCTATTTCAACTCTACTGTGCCCATGGATAACAATAATGGCACCAACACACTTCACTGAGTGTCTCCCATGTGGCAGGAATGAGGTTGGCCACCTTCCCATTCATTATCTCATTTAACCCCTGGACAACAATGCAAGGCATGTATTACTGTCCTTATTCTACAAATAAGAAGCAGGCTGAGAGATGGAGTAACATGCTAGAATGGATCACCTAGAAAATGACAGGGTGTGGCTTCAGAGGCCACCTGGGGTCATTCATTCTCCAGGAAAATGCTTTCTCCCCAGGCTTTGAATGCTTGTCATAAATGAGTACAGTGAACTAGATGACCGCGAGGAGCCCTTCCTGCTCTGACATTCAGCAATTAGATGACTCATAGGGACCTTCAGTTAGAAGGGCATCTGGGCAATTCTGGTCCCAGCCCCAGGCCTTCAGCAGTGCCCTTACATACCATGGAGACAGGGATCCAGAAGTCCCATGGCTATTCATCTCCTCCCAAGGCAAAAGGTCTTCCTGGCATCTGCCCCAACCTTGTTTGCTGTCTGTGAAGTCTATGCAGATCATTGCAATGGCTCCCAGGGACTCAGGCCCCTGACTTGGCCTTGGGAGACTGTACCACCCAATCACTCTGGACAAGAGAAACTTTTGGACCTGAGACTGGATTCTTGGGCTTGGTCTCCCAAAGCCAGACCCCTGGGGTCTAACACCTCTGTGACTTCCTAATTGTAATACCCTGGCCCTAATCCCACCCGTTGGTCCTACCCTTGTCCTTGTCCTAGCCCAAGTTCTGAATTGCCAAATCCCCACCTCCCTCACTCCTGAGTCCCAGGCCTGCACTGCCCACCCTAAGGCACTAATAACCTCAAGCCCCTTCTTTATCCAGCCTCTCCCTGAGCCAGAAACCACATCACAGCTTGATTGCTGGAAAAGACCATCCCATGTGCTCCTGTTAAGGGTTTTTGTAAAAATCTATTTTAAGGCCTGGAAAAGTCCCCCACCCCCAGCCCCAACTGGGGAGTCTTGATGAGCATTCTCCCTGGATCCTCCGGCAACCCTGCCCCCCACCACCCCCATCCAGCTGCCTATTTGAAGGTTTCTCGGGGAAGTTGTTACTCTGAGCAAAATAAGCAGGAAGAGATTTTAAAACAAAACCAGCTGGTGTCTGAGCTGATACCACAAAGTGAGGGGGTCTTGGTGGGGAGGGCTGGCGCCTCTGTGATGTGGGCTCCATGTGTGGCTGTGTGTGATAAGGTGGGTCTCCTACCAGTCTGAGTACATCTGGGGTTGTGTAAGTGGATACCAAGAATGTGTACGTTTTCATGAGGATGTAGCTGTTAAGGTGTGTGAATGTGGCTGTGTGAGGCATGTGCATACCCAAGTATGACATGCTTCTGTGATCTGAGTGTGTATTTGTACTCAGAGGACTGTGGTTCTGGTTGGTTTTGTCTGTTGCCATGTATAGTCTGAATGAGAATGATCACTGCATGCTTTCCTGGTCATATATATGAGTGGCTTACTTGAACACCTGGGCACTCTACTTATGTGACTGTACAAACCGTGAATCTCTGTGTTTCTCTAGTTTCTTTTTGAAACATCCATGTGTAACTATGTAACTGTATTTATGTGGCTGTTTCTGCTCAGTGGACTTGGAGATGATAGATGAGACTGAATCTTATACATGCGTGTCTGTAAAATAGTGGTGTCACTGACCATGGTTGCAGGAACAAAGGGGTTTCTCATAAACAACTGCTGATTAATGCGTAAGTATAAAAGTTCAGGGCCTTAAGTAGGAGCCAACTAATCAGGTTTTAACCCAGGCTCCACCATTCCCCAGCTACGTAATCTGGGACATGTGCCTAGCTTTTTCTGTGCTTCTGTGCACGCCTGGAGGGGCTGAGGATAACAGGAATCAGCATACCTACTGGGCACACAACAGCACCGAGTATGTGGGAAGTACCATATAATTGTGCGGGGTGTGGGAAAGCAGCACATCCACCAATTCAGTACCTGAGTACTCACAGCACAGTGACCCACTCCCACCCCTCCATGCCCTGTGCCCTTTACCTGGCTGGGGGAGCTGAAGTGTGCTCTTGCTCCACTGGGTCAGGCCCACGATGGCCACCATCTTGGCGCCCAGGCTGCTCCGCCGCTTCTTGGCAGTGGTGGTCCCAGTCCCGCCCCCAGGTTGCTGGGATCCACAGATTTCGCCACTGATACTGGAGCTCCGCACAACATTCCTGGAAGATCCAGCTGAGGCTGGACCTGGCTCCCCGTTAAACATGATCCCAGGGACAGCAGAGCCTCAGGCAACTCTGCAGTGTGATGGGAGACAAAGAGATTTCACATGAGACTCCAATAAATCTACAGCAGTTCCACTACTTCATAGCTGTGCAACCCTGGGCAAGTCATCAGCCTCTCTGAGGCTATAAGTATCAAATCAACAAATTAATATCAAGGGCATGCACAGGGTCTGGCTCAATAAACAAGACTATTCGTTTTAGTGCGTGGCTACCTGGTTTGGTAATGAAGACCAAGGCTGTGGAATTAGATGGCCTTGGCTTGAATTCCAAAGGTCTCCAGGCACTAGCTGTGTGAACCTGTGACCAAACATCTTGGGATCTCAGGAGACACTTCAGCAAAATGAGGAATAAAAGCCCTTACCTTATAGGACTACTGTAAGAATGAAATGAGATAGCACAGGTGAAGTGCCAGGAACAGAATCACAGCAGAAAGAACACTCAGCCAGTTTAGGGTTGATTATTTCCATAGCAAATAATAAGAACAGGGAGAACACACCAGGCTCTACCTGTGCAGCTGGAGGAAGGGGTCCTCCTGGGTGAAGGGGATGGTTCAGAGAAGCATGAAGCAGCAGGCCCAAATCACCCTTCCCTGCTCTGCTGAGAGGCAGCCACCACGAGTGTTTTAACCCAGTTCCTTCCAGTCTCCTTACCAAAATAATTGGACTCATACTGTAAATACAATTTTATATCCTGGTATTTTTCATCTAACATTATATCCTAAGTATTTCCCAATGTCATTAACACTTTGTAAAAAGGTTTTAATGCCATCATAATAGTTTGTTGTAAATAGGTAGCATACTTGACTTAAATATTTCAATACAGCTACCTCTTGAATCAGGTCCAAGTTTCTCTTGCCTCATTTAAATAATCACTGAAATAAACATCTTTCTGCACTGGTTTAGTCTGCTGATGTCCTGGGGATTGACTCCTAGAAATGGACTGGGGGGTGGGAGGGTGTGGGGATGGCTGATAGCTTTCCCAATGTGCTGTCCCACTTCCTACATCCTGGTAGAGTAGTGGTTTTGTCCAGGTCCTACCCTGTCCTTGTTTTAGAGGCAGATCCTGATTAGTTTTGGACAATTGGTGAATGGCATTCCCCATGGTGACTCTCACTTGTCCAAGGGTGGGCATATGACTAAGTTGGCCCAATTCTACCTAAAGGGAGACTTGGATTCTATGCTTACAAGAGAGGTGGGGGTCTTAGTGTGTCTGTCTGTCTGTCCCCACCCCACAGCAGGCCCACTCAGAGTCTGAAACTAGTGCTGTGGAGGGTAACACAGCACACAGACCCCAAAGTCACCAGGCCACACCTGGAGTCTGCCTTTCTCTGGTCTTCCAGTTCTAAGAGATAATACATTTTCCATTGCTAAGCCAGTTTGAATTAGAGCTCTCTGCTACATCCAAAAGCATCCTGCCTGATACTGAGGGCATAAATGGTTTTTGGATTCTTAGACTATATTGCCAAATTCCTTTCCAGAGTACAGAAATTTACTCTTCTCATTAGCTGCATTCAACAAATATTTAATTTCCTAAAATTTCAAGGCCAATGCTGAGTGCCAAGGGTACAGCAGTGAGCCAAGCCAACTTGGTCCTGCCCTCCCAAGGCCTCTAGTCCAGAAGGGGAAATAGATAGTAAGTAACTAATTATGCAATTAAATATTTAATGGTGGTTACAATAAGTGCTGGAAGAGGAGGACAGAAGACTCTGAGAGCCACTCTGAGGGAGGGGGCATCACGGGTTGGCAGCCCTATTTCATACAGAGCAGGGGGTCTCCAGCTGTCAGCCTCTGTGACTCGGCTGCAAAGCCCAGTGCTGCAGTCAGCTCCTCTGCTCAAGCAGAGTACAGGAAAGCCATGCTCTGCACCCAGCACCTTCCTGGCTCTGTCTCAGCCCACGGTTCTCTTCCTGGGCGGATGCACATCCCAGGGTTCAGGGCATTCTGTTTGACCCTTTGCCCTCAGGCCTGTTACCCTGAGAAAATTTGACTTTCCAAAAGGACACAGAAAGGGGAGGAAAATGGGGGTGGAAGAGGAAAGACACCACTCTGGCTGATGAGAAAGACAGTCCCCAGGCAGGGGAGAGCGGTCACCTGGACTCCCGGTCAGCATGGCTCCTGCCAGCCTGGTGAATTAGGGCTGACAGAGGGGATGAGTCAAAGCCTTGTTTTGCCTTCTTTGTGTCTGGACTGCTCTCACTCACCCAGTGATGTGTGCAAAAACCCGGATTGTATTACTCCATCCCCCATCAGCTTTGCAGCTATCGGAAAGTCCCCCTGGACTCTGGCCTGTGATGATCTCTTTAGTTTCCAGCTCCAGTGCCAGTTTGTATGGTTTTCTGGATATCTGCATGGTCTTTTGGTGGAAGGTGGGACAGGGCTTATCTGATACGGGAATCTGCCAGGGCACAAGTCTAATTTAGTCTAACATTTCTGCAAGGTGCATAGTTATCTCTACACGGCACATGAAAAATCAGTCTCAGAGAAGTAAGGGAGTTGTCCGTCCCACTCAGATAGGAAGTGGCAAGGCTTGGGCTCAAATGCAGGTTTCCTGTTTCTACAAACAGACAGATGTGCTCAGCAGCCTTTGTCCCTTCAACTGACAGCTCATCCAAAGATGTGTGGCCATTCCTCAATCTCTGGTTCTGCCCTGGGTCTCTAAGGTCTTTGAGAAAACTGCAAGGCCAGTGCCTATGATAAGAAAACCCCCTGTCTCTGTCCCAGACTCTCCCAGCTGGCATAAGCATCTAAGGGACATCCCCACCCCCAGACCATACCTGGAGAAGCAAATACTTCCCTGGTGCGTACCACCCCAGGGTGAGAAAAGAAGAGGTAAGGGACAGAAATTCTGACCCTGCCAACTTTGGGAGCTCAAGTTTCCTTATGAATAATGAATTAAACCTACAAACAGATGGCTTGACATCCAGGACGCTGCACCATACAGAGCCATTTCCTCATCTTTAACTGCCGGGGAGAACTGGAGAACTGATGAATGTCTGGGGAAGCCCAGCCTGCAAGCCACTCCCCAAGGTGGGCAGAGGAGCCAGATCCAAACACTTGACCCACAGTCCTAGGTCCTGACCCTCTGTCCAGGAACCCTAGTGGGGCAGCCTGGAAGGGTTAGAAATCATGATGTGGATTAGAACGTGAACAGATTCCTTGTGCGTACTTCTTTGTGCCTTGGCTTCCTCGTCTGTGTATTAAATAAAGGGGTCAGAAGAGGTGGTCCAGAAAAGTCCTTTTGACTAGGAGAACTGAATCTATAAATGCATGCTACAGTGGAGGGCTCAGGACTGGAGTTCTAGCTTCTCTGGCAGTCACTCTAGTTCAGGAAGGGTAAATCAGAGAAAGACAGAGATGGACACCTGGTCCCTATAAAGAGGGAAATCCACTCTGTAGCAACCCCAGAGCCTTCAGACCACAGGGATGGAAACGGGGAGAAGGCAGAGATGGGGGCAGGGTGATGAGGGGCCAGCAGGACACAATACAGCATGTCACACAGAGGTGGTTCTCAATTGCTAAATGAACTAAATCCTTTACACAAAAGTCACTTGAACAATTCCTCTGCTTCTGAGCAGGCCTGCCTCTTCCCCAGCCTAGTTCATGACACCTCAAGTAAGGGACCCTTCCCATGATCTCACTGAACTACAACACCTCCCTCTGAAGTTCTCCCTGGTCACTGCCATCTACTCCTGCAGCCGCCAAGGAACTCATTTCTGATTTGTCCTCCAGGGGTGAGGAACTACTGCCCTTCCCCTAAAATTTCAAGAGACTTCACACAAGCTGCCCAGGAATAAGCCATGTTTTCTTCCAGCTCTCGACATCAGGCCTCTGCCTGGGGTCTCCCTACACTACGGACTCTCCAAATCTTCCCTTAATCCTGACAACAGCAAGTCTCAGGGCCCTGCCAGCATCCCCACCCAACCCTGAGGCCACTTGGTTCCCTTTAATCATGTATCTAACCAGCTAATGAGACTTCTCCAACATTCAGTGAGGTACCTAAGTCTAAGATGAACCTAGCTACCTATGCTTTCAACGGGAAAGGCAAAGGAATCCATTACAGGAACTGGACTATTAGGCTGGGAAGGGCTGACCTGAGGCTCCTATCACCCTTCCCTATCCCCTTCCACAGCAGCCATTACTAAGCCATCTCTTTCCCATGGAGGTCAGACTGAACCTCAAAATCCCACTCAACACACAGCTCTAACGCCAGCTGATGGGAACTAGCTCATGAGCTAAACTGACTTGCCATCTCTCATTCCAGCCTGAGCCTTTCATTTTGCAGAGCTGGAAATCAAGGCCCAGAATGGGCAAGAGACACATCACACCATGGCCATACAGTAAGCTGGTGGCAAAACCAGAGTTCCAATCCAAGTCCCCTGACTTCTAGGTCCCATGTCACCTGGCAGATACTCCCTCCCAAACCCCTCACCTGGAAGAAAACCCAAACTCACCCAACTGATGAAACTGAGCATGGAGTTCTGCATCACAGGGGGCCGTGCCCCTCCCAGCAGCACACCCCTAGGGCATTGCACAAAGCTCCACTTAACTTCTGCTGAGACACCAATTTTCAGGAAAGGAGATGAAGGCAATCAGGGCAGCTCCAGGAGGAGGTGATGTTATAAAAGGGTCTGGAAGGGAAGAGTCGAGCTCAGAGGAAGGGCTAGTGAAGACATCTGTCCTCAAGGGTTCCCAGAAAATAGCTTGTGGTATAAAAAAAAGATAGATTTTGGAGATAGCTGTGGGATCTAGGGCAAAACATTTCAACTTTCTGATTCTTGGCTTCCTCTTTTGTAAAACTGTTTGAACTCCTGCATTCCCTAATCCACCTTGAGCACTTTATTGTCAAACAACTGAGGTCCTGCAACTTTAAGATTTTTAGGACTGGGTCTGTGGTAGAACACTTGCCTAGCATGCACAAGGCCCTGGGTTCCATCTCTAGCACCACAAAACAAAACTAAAACACAAGAACTTTAACACAAGAGGGACTCATCAAGGACCAATTGCTAAGGAGTTCTAGAGATACTCTTTCTTCCTCTACCTTCTCTCTGATGGCATCTGTGTCCCTCCCTAGATTCTTTGTGGCATGCCCAAGTCAGGATAAGGAGGCACTCCTACCTCTACCCCCAGCCAAGTGACCCTAGCACGTCACTCAACCTCTCTGATCCTCCATTTCATTTTCTGAGTCTGATGACCACCTGAACCCCACCCAATCCTTCCAACTAGACTAAGGATCAAATGAACCAA
Organism: Sciurus vulgaris; assembly: GCF_902686455.1. Classification (NCBI taxonomy): domain Eukaryota; kingdom Metazoa; phylum Chordata; class Mammalia; order Rodentia; family Sciuridae; genus Sciurus; species Sciurus vulgaris. The sequence goes on from NC_136461.1 coordinate 30,365,820, forward strand.
TGAGGAGAAGAGCAGAATGATAAAAACACAGTGCTCTGGAGGCAGACAGAGTTGGACATAAAACCTGATCTGCCATTTACAAGCCAGTGGTGGAGGGTTTCTCTATCAAGCCCAAGCCCACTCCCATGGATCACTAAAGTAGGGATGACAATGTGTCAAGGAGTATTAGATATTACAAAACAAGGACTGGTACATGCTCAATGCTCAGGAGAGCAATTATCTGGTTATTACTAATAAGGTGCCTTATAAATAAATGATTGTCCAGGTATTAGTTCTAATTCACCAAGTACAACCACTCCAGGGGAAGGCTCAGAGATTAACAGGATCACCACGTCTTGCAGCCCTGGGGACACAGGGATAAGTGTGGATGCTGGGTCCTGGCACCTCTCAGTTGAAGTGGGAGATGGTCCATGAAGCAACGCCAATCTCAGCTCTTGAGCCCTTGCTGGATGCTGGGTCTGGCATTTGAGATCCCTGCCCTGACCCTGATCCAGCACAGGGACTGCCTACCAGACCAGCCATGCCAGTCCAGACGCATGTCAGAGGCCAGTGATGGTGTGCACAAAAAAGGGATCTTGGCTCTAGCCTTTCCCTTTCCCGCTAAGAGAAGGGTGAGTGGATGACAGGGGTTGGTATGTGGTGGGGAAGGCAGCTGAGCCAAGGAAGCACACTCTGCCAGAGTGGGGAGCACGCTGTGCCAACTCCTCTCCTGGCTGTGCCGAACTCCGTTTCCCCAGATCAGCTTGAACACACACACACAAACGCGTGCGCGCACACACACACACGTCACTGAATTTCAAATGGGTGACCACACACAATACAAACCCACACAGAGGATACACACATAAAGACGCAATCATGTGTGTTCACAGATATTCACACACCTCATTGAGATGCTCACCCAAAGGCACAGAGAAGCAGCCACCACGACAGTCTCAGACTCGTGTGTGTACGCACCTGCACACACGCTCAGGCATAACACACACAAACACACACATCCTTCCCCTGGTCCCTACCCAGCCAGAGGGGTGAGAAGAGCTCCATCACTTCAAGATTCCTGAAGGCAAGTGAATCTCCCACCTCCGACCAGTGGCAGGGAAACAGGAGGTGTCTTACCCCAAGCTGTGGGCTCTCTGGGCCGAGGCACACACACTGGCTCTAAGCAGATGCTTATGTGAGCTTGAACATAAACACACTCATACATACTCCAGCCCCCAAGCCCATCCTCCTGGCCCCCATCCCTGCCAGACCGGACAAAGGAGCTCATCGGTGAGGTTTGCGGTGAAGAGATGAGAAGCCTGGCAGGGAGCAGCTGCTGTCACCATGGCTACAAGCTGACCCACTTCTCCTCCACCCAGGCTGGCCCACCCAGCCCAGGCAAGGCAGGGATGGCAGCTTTGGGCATGATGGGCCCTCTCCCATCACACACAGGAAAGGGATGGCCCTCTGCAGGTATGGCAAGGGATGGGTTGAGCACCAGGTAGGCTCTAGGCATCCCTGGAGGGAAGGAGGGTGCTGCAGACACCGCCTCTGCAAGAACCTGGCTTCTCCCGGCATTCAGGCCTCTGACTTCAGGAAGCCACATGGGCCCTGGATACGTTCTCAGTCACAGCCCTCCCACAATGCGTGGGGTGGAGTGATCCGGTCTCACCCTATGTCCCCAGACTCAGAGGACTCAGCAAACCCATGGGCAAGGCTGAGAGCCCTGTCTCTTGTTCAGAGCAAGGTTTCTGAAGGCAAGTGAATCTCCCACCCACTGACCAGGGGCTGCTGGGGGAAAGCCGTGTCTCCATCTCTGGACAGAGCTGTCATATGCCTTCATAGCCAGAAGGCTCCTAAGGACATGGCTATATGTCCTCCTTCAGAACTAGGGACTTAAGACAGGCTTCTGAGCACTCAGGTTCGGGAGGAGGCAGCCTACAAAGCAGGATGAATCACTTGTGTCTGACAGTTTGCCATAGCTCCTCGTTTCCTTCAGGATAAAGAAGGCAGCCCTTATCAAGGCCCACTGTGACCCTGACCCTGATTTCCTCTCCCAGGTCTCACCTCCTCTGGGCCTCTGACCCCTGTCCCATATTCAAGCCACACTTGCTCCTTTTCATTCCTCAAAAGTGCCCCTTTGTCTCCTTTCTGCCTGGAATGCTCTTCCCAGCAGGGTCCCTGTGCTTGGAGGACCCCATACTGGTCTTTCCCTCTTCCCCTGCCAGCTTAAACCCTGTTCTTCACTTGGTCCCAGTTGAAGGTCATTTCCTAGGACAGTTTTCCCAGGCAAGATCAGTCATTCTCCAGAAATCTGTGTTGTCCTTGCATGTTATGGGTTGAATTGTGTCTCTAACCCCAACAAAATGTTGAGGTCCCGGTACTCAGAATGTGTCCTTGTTTAAAAATAGGGTCATTGCAGATGTGATTAACTGAGGTCATTTAGAGTAGGATTCATCCCTAATCCAACTAGTGTCCTTACAGGAAGCAGTGCCATGAGACAGGGACACAGGAGAAGCCATGTGACCACAGAGGCAGAGATTAGAGTGAGGCGTCAACAAGCCAAGGAATGCCAAGGATTACCAGCTGTCACCAGAAGTAATGGGAGAAGCCTGGAACAGATTCTCCCTCACAGCCCTCAAAAAGAAACAAACCTGCTGATGCCTTGATTTCAGTCTTCCAGCCTCCAGAACTGTGAGAGAATAAATTTCTGTTGTTTTAAGCCACCCAGCTTGTGGTGCTTTGTTACAGCAGCCCGAGAAATGAAGATGCTGCTGTTTCTAACTTGCTCAGTGCCTGTCTCCCACACCCCACTCCCTGGCTGTGAGCCGCTTAAAAATAGGAACCATCCTGTCTTCCTCACCCCAAATCCCTGGTACGCGACAGAGGTCTGAAGCATAGCAGGACTGTAAATATTGTTAAGTGAACCAATGAAAATCATAAACATTAAATTAATAGTATTTATGGTTGGGTAGTAGAATTGTGAGTCATTTTTACTTTCTTCATGTGACATTTTTTTTTTAAGTTACTACTTTAGAAACTATTAATGCTGTAATAAAGAAAAAACAACAAATATTTTTCTTTTCAAAACATGCACTAAAATAACAGACAATTCTAGCAATGCATGTTTTCTGAACAGAGAAAAGTTCTGTTATATGCTTAATAACTGCTTTTTATTGATTAATTGATTCTTCTTCATGTTGCAAGAGTGCTTTCTGGAGTCAGTTTTATGAGCTTAAGCTCTGGGGTCGTTCAGGCTATAGATCCCATGTGGGAAGGGTCCTGGCAGAGTACACATCCTTCTCAGCCATCTCTACCACTTACCCCCTTCCACAGCTTTTGGGATCTGGCCAGACATGGCACCTGTCACCTGATGAGCTGCTAAACTTGGCACCTGAGAAGACCACGCACCGTGGCCAAAAGCCATGCCCAAATAGAAAGGAAATCCTGTCTCAAGGAACACTGGTCAGTGCTTCCCAAACTGAAATGTACACATGAATCACCCAGGGATGTTGCTGAAACATGGAATCTGACTAGGGGTCACAGGTAGAGCCTAACAGCCTACATTTCTCACAAGTTCCCAGGTGATGGCCAGGCTGCTGGACCACCCAAGGCATTGAGGGGTAAAGATAAAATATTCTGATTATCCTGCAGGAGGAAACTCTTCAGAGAAGGAGTGGCAGGGAAGACATCATTAAGATGTGAGCTGTGGAGCACCTCAAAAGACAGGTGAGATTTGGCAAGGCAGAGGGGACTATAAGGAAAGCAGTGGCAACTACTAGGACGATCCCAAGAACAAACAGTATGCTCAGAGGCTGGTGAGTGGAGCTGTGCAGTTAGAGCAGAAGGTAACTACAACTGTGGAAGAGGGGGCTGGAAAAGGAGGCTGGGAGCAGCCAATGAAGGGCCCTGAATGTACAAGGAAAGTGGCTTAATCCTGTAGGAGTGAAATATGACAAAATTTAAATGTAATGTTTTAGGAGATCAATCTGACACTGAGGTGCAGAATCAGAAGCAGCTGACAGCAGGGAGGGTTGCTACACCCAGGCAAGCAGGAAGGGCTGCGCTGCTTCTGATTCGCATGTGTGAGCAAGGCCAGGGGTTATGGGTGGGGTGAGGGGACTGCCTGCAGTTGGAGAGAGGCAGCAAATGCGATCCCAGGTGATTTATAGGAAGAATGGGGCTTGAGGTGCCAGTGGCAGAGCCTGTGAACCCCTAGGACAAACCTGGCTTAAGGGGAAGATAAATCTTCATTTTAGTCTGAGATAATACTGCAGCTTCTCCATTAAGGTGTTAGGCAGGTAAGCAAATCCACTGAGCTCAGGAGAGCTACGTGAGTGGGCAGGAGTCAGGTGTGTTCCCAGAGGGAAAAGTAGGGTATGCAAAAGAAGGGAATGCCCAGAAGAGAGTACAGGTGAAGAAGGGGTGAGAGATGATACCCACAGTCAGACAGAACAATGAAAGGAGGGAGAATCAATGGTTCTAAGTAGGAGAACTCAGAGGAGGTGCCAGGAGTATATAGATGGCCAATCTGGTACCCTACAAAACCATGATGCTGAGACCAAAGAAAGGCCTGCCCTGGATCCAGAAGAGGTGGAGTGCATCCTGATGCCCGTTCTAAGGGGTAGGGGAAGCCCAGACCTGAGAAGAAGCACAGTTTAAATAGAAAGTAAGACTGGTAGAGAAGGGGGCTGGATTCCTAAGAGAGGGTCTGGGCTGCAGCAGGATCCCAAGGGCCTCAGGGCTCTCTAGCACTTATCCCAGCTCAGCCCTAGCACTGAGAAAGGCAACCCCCCCAACATACAAGTGCATGCAAATTGTGTGATTAGGCTCCTGGCTACAGAACATCCAAGGTCAAGCAGAGACCTCAGGGAACAGGTCTGTGGATCAAAGCCTTATTGCTGGTGAGCACATAATTTATCATCCAACTGAGACCAAGTGAGCCGGGACACTACTAACAATCACATCAGGACCACAGGCAAATGTGTACATTAGGAATGCCCCAGGCAAACCAGTTATATGATCACCCTAGCCCTGAGGGATATTGGAACCAAATAAGATGCCCATTTGGTTCCTCTGCTCCCCTTCTTAGATGGAATGAGAGAACTGACTGACAACCGTGGGGACAGACAGTTCATCCTGAGAGTGGGAGCCTTCCATTGAGAGTGCTGGTGGGTGGGGCAATGTCTCCCTCATCCCGGTGGGTCCTCCTGTGAACACTGACGCCCCCAACAGGGGCAGACGCGGCAGCACCAAGGACAGCGGCCGGTGCTCACTCCGGGCTGCCCCTCCCCTGGCCAGGCTGCCCAAGAGCGGATCAATATTTCATGGGGGGAAGGGGCTCCTGTTACCAGGTCTGCGCCAAGCCGGAAGGCGCCGCTGCGCCCGCTGCCCACCCTGGGGACCCTCCTCTGGAACCCAGCACAGACACAGCCCTGGCTGGGCCAACACTGCCCCCTCCCAGCCAGCACCGCCCCCCCGCCCCTTCCAGGCATGCCACATATCTTTACTTGGCCACTCAGACACATAGCTGTACAAAGACAACAACATACTCAAAACAACAAGTACACACCACACCTAGCATTCGAGCCACACATGCATCAAAGACACGAGTTACATGGAGATGAAGTGACCACGGACCCACACACACATCACACACAGACACTTGAGATCCCTGACACGCACTCACAAATTCACATGCTGCACGAAAACTCCCTCACAAAGAACCTCAGATACATCACGTGAGGATCCACTCACCACAGACACACGCACAATGTGCCTTCACTAAGACCCTCATTCACCATCAAGGCAAAAGCACCCCCCCACACGCTGCCCAGGCCCACCACCCCCATGGTGCCCAGGCCACACTCCCAGTGAACATGGGAAAGGACAGGGAGTAGACAGGACTCCCTACCTTCTAGCTGCCCTCTCTGCTCTGACCCTGATCTTGGGCCCTGTGGAGAAATCCACTGTGTTCTCTGAGGCCTCCTGGGATCTGCTGCTTAGTCCCCAGGGACAGGCAGTCAGCAGCACAAAGAGGTGGGTAAAACAAAGGATCCAGGGACCTTCGAGAGTCCCAAAGCCTCTTGGATATGCTACCCTTCAGCCCTAAACTCTGGGGCATGAAGCTCCAGGGACTGCCTCACCTTCACCTGAGGCCCCCAGAGCCTCCCTGCTCCCTGAGACTCCAGGTCTCTAGGAAGCTCAGAGGCCGGCGTTGTGTACCTGGACCAGAACTGTGGGTCTGCAGCTCTTGCTTGCCACAAGATGTCTCAAGTTATGGCCTCAGAGATGAGGGGGCATCTGACTCCATCCAGACACCCCAACTCCAAGAGCCCCCCTCTCAAGCAGGTTGTAGGGATGGCACAAATTCCTGTATGCAGGATGATCACTGCAGGATTGTGCAAAAGAAACACAAGCCAGGGCACAAAGTGAACAGAGGGGAGCAGGCCAGCATAGCAAGGAGAGACCCTCAAATATATCAGGTAGGTAGAGGGGAAATTTTCAAGGATAGGCCAGTGGTCCACATCTTACAATTCCATGTCACTTCCCAATTTTACATTATCCATGTAACACTGTGTACCAACCACCTCAACAGTTTCTGACAGACCCATATACTACTGTAATGCACATTATTTATTTTTTAATCGACACTTTTAACTTAAATGCATCAATTTTAAATACAAACTTGGTGTTACTACTATAAGCAGAAAGCCAATGTCACTTTTAATAAATATACAATGACAGCAAAACGAATGCAGTAAAAAACAAAGTTATATTTACAAATTTTAGCTACATGGAGTTGCCAACCATATTCTGAGATTTCTCTGTTCAAAAGGAAAGCTAGTAAGTGTTGGGAAGTTGCAAAAGATACACAAGCAATGACATGACACTTTCTTCCTGGGACAAGCTCAGATTTGCTAGAGTTGAACTTGTCCACAGTTACCAGTCACACTGACAAACAGGGCAGAGTCACAAGAAGATTTGCCTCCCACCCTGAGCCTTTTCAACTTTACTTGCATCCACCTGTCCTATGGTCAGGAGCCTTTGCTCTGGGCTGGTCCTATGGTGGGCAGTAGGGAAAGAGGGAGGATGGTAACCTGGTATCTTTAAGGCCCCCACAATCCCAAAAGGGTAAACAAACAAGTGAATAAGTAGCTGGGTTTAAGAGTTTTTACTCTGGAGTCACACTGCTGTGTACCCTAGTCCATAAATTCTACCTGTCAGAACCTTAGTTTCTTTGTCTATAAAATGGGGACAGTAATAGTACCCATTTCAAAGGAAGTGAGGATCAGATGAATAATGCATGTGCATAGTGTCTGGCACAAAGTAAGTACTCAAAAAATGGTTGTTACTAGGAAAGTACAAAGAACAGAATCAAGATAGGCAAAGAATGACTGGGGGAGAGGGATGGGCTTAGTATAATTCTTCTTTGAGGAAAGGAAATGAGTTAAGTCTTAGAGGATGATAAGGTTTTGGTAGGGAAATGGCTCTGACTGCTCTCACCAGCCCCTTCCCTCTCTCCCTACTCCAAAGAGAAGCGAGGATATTTAGGGTCTCATCTCCCTTTCTCTCTGCTCAGGCCTCTGAAATACATGTCACAGGTTCTTCAGAGCCTAGCCACTGATCCCAGGAAAAAAAGCCCCCTTTAAGTCATAATTCCAGGTTCCTTTTCTCCAAATGCCGCCCACAAGGAAGCCTGGGGCTCAGGCTGGACTGCCTGAACGCCCTGGCATGCTAAGGGTTCCAGCAGATGTCTTTTAAAGTACTCATCCAGCTAAGAACACACTTTCTCTGAAGTGGACATCAAGAGTCATGTTCACATGTCTGACTTTATGATCCTTTCCAGCAGGCTGCAATTGATTCGCCCAGGGTAGGTACATGACCCTTCAAAGTCAATCAGATCCTCCCCTAGGATTGGATCTCCCAAGCCCTGGGTTCTGTCTCTGAATATGGCTGGAACTGAGTGACACTATACAGGAACTATGGGTGGCTTAGTGCTTGGAAAAGCAGAGAAGTCTGGTCTGTGGGGAGAAAGGCAAAGACAGTCATTTCTTACAGTGAAGAAAACAATTGATTCACATTCTCCTGGCCTTCCAGATTCCACTTTCCCAAGTCTAACACTTTTCCTTCCCCTCAATTTCCAGAAATTCCATGTGTCCTCATAAAAAGCCCTTCCTTCTTACTGAAGTTGGCTCATGTGGATTTCTGTACATAACTGGAGACCTAATTAAGACAGGAGTTATGTATGACACATGCAATTCCATGTAATTCTAGCTACTTGGGAGAGTGAGGCAGGAGGATCACAAGTCTGGGGCAAGTATGAGCAACTTAGCAAGACCCTGCCTCAAGAACAAGAATATACTTCAGTGAGTTAGAGCACCCATGGGTTCAATCCCCAGAAACACTTAAAATAAAAAAAAGGACAGGAGATAAGCAGGGAGCTAGATAGATGAAAAGACGAATAATAATAATAAGGAAAAAAACCCAGTAACTGCCTGCAGTGAAGGAATCCAGTTTAGTGGGGAGAGTGAGTAAAAGGTTTAGGTTCTGCACAGATGTGGCAGAGGGAGGGTGGACTAACTGTTCAGGAGGGGTAAAGTGTTCCACACAGAGTGAAGGACATTCTCCATGGAGATAAAGTAGGGGTGGGGAGGCACTATGAGCACAGGGAACAGCAAGTGCAGGTGCACGGAGGCACACAACAGCCTGGCATGCTGCAGAAATGGCCAGGTGTTCAAAGCGTGCTACAGGAGCATGGGAGATGCGGCTGGACAGGGAGTCAGGCACAGATCATAAAGAGCTTTGAATATCATGATAAGAAGCTGAGGCCTTTTCCTGTCAGCAATGGGGAGCTATTGAAGTATTTTAAGTAGCAGGGGGTGACAGGGTCAGTTCTGTGTTTTGGGAAGATGACTCTGGGCTGTATGGAGAAAGAAGTAGAAAAGGCAGGCCTAAGAGCAGAAAGGCCACTTAGGAATGCTCATTTGCTCTTTCATTCACCAACCAACTCATTGTGTACCTACTACACATTGGGTCACATAACATGGGATTTCTGACCCATAGAATATACAGGCTAGCAAGACAGAGGGATGATGAAAGAGAAATTCGAGTGTGCTGAGTGTCACGAAGAAGTCCAAGATTCTGTGGAGGTGGGTAGAGTTTAGTTCCTGGTTTTTAGGCTTTGCTGAAAAAAATGCCACTAGAGCTAGTGTCCCTGTGAAGGATAAGTGGGAGTCAGAATGGCCCCAGGAGTGGGCCTACATTCCAGGATCGGGGACAACATGTGGGCAACTCAAGCAGTTGAGGGAGAGGGAGAATGGTAGAAGATGTTACAAAAAGGCAGACAAGGGCCAGATCACACAGGGCTGTGGAAACTGCGTCACTGAGTCTGGATTTTATTCTAAGTCCTAGAAGTCTTAAGCAGGGAAATGACACAATCAAACATTTATCTTTAGAAGATCGCTCTGGCTACAGAGTGAAAAATAAAATTAAGTGGGGCAGGAACAGAAAGGTAAGGAGTCCAAATATGAGGCTGTTGCCAACGTCCAGATGAAAGACAATGGTGGTCTGGAGGGGGCCATGGGCAGGAAGAGGGTCCACAGATCAGACAGGTATGCAGGCAAACTAACAGGACTTGCTGAGGCTTGGCTATAGGGTGTGGGGGCGAAGAAAGGGAGGCGTCCAGGAGAATTTCTAGCTTCCAGCTTGAGCAAGTGGGTGGATGATGGTGCCAGATATGAGATGGGGACCCTGGAAGCAAAGCAGGTGCAAATGGTGGAGCTGGGGACATGAGGCCCTACTGTCTGTGCCCAGGAAGCAGTTAGACCTGCAGGTCCTGAATTCAGAAGATATCATTACAGTCAGATGATTGGCGGGGGTGGGGATGGGGGGTAGCAAAGAAAGGGGCAATGTGGTTAAAAGGGGTCGGCAGCTCTGAAGAGCCATAGTAGCAGCAGGACCTGGGGCTCTGAGCTTGGAAAATCATAACTATGAAATCCAAAGGTTACTTATCTCAACCCCTGGTGTCCTGGCTTTAGCTCCTATTCTTGGCCAAGCAGTACCACCACCCCCATCCCTGCACAGATATTCTCACCTGAGAACACCCTCATCTCCTCTGCACCTTCTTCCCCCTGAGCAAAGCCAAGTTCTTGTTTAGACCCTACTCTGCAGTTCCTTCTCTGAGGTGAAAACTTCCCTGGTCCAGGCATGATCTCAGCAGCTGAGTCACTTGACAACTGTGTGGCAGATTTCAGTCAAATAACTTCAGTTTCCTCATCTGTACCATGGAAATGATAATCATACCCTCCTCACAGGAGGGCTGCTTGAAAATGAGCATGCAAAGTGCTAGCAGAGCACCAGCACACAGTAAGCACTAAATAAATGTTACTATGATTAACATCCCACCCACCTTCAGGCAGTTAGTCATGCCCTCCACCTTTCCTGTCCTCCACTTGGGAACTATTTCTAGGTCTGTGTCTCTCTGTCTCTTCCTATCCTTCCTCAACTTGTGGACTATATAATATACAGGGTCCAGTGCTAAATCAAAGTGCAAGACCCTTGTTCAAAATTATAAAGTTCAAGATGGTGACAGCAGAAAATTAAATCAAGTGTGGGGGTACTTCAGAGACCAGTGTGACCATAGAGTCTTTTTTAAAATTTTTTGTTGTTGTTGTTTAGTTTGTTGTAGATGAACAGAATGCCTTTATTTTATTTATTTTTATATGATGCTAAAGATCAAACCCAGTGCTTCACACGTTAGGCAAGCACTCTGCCACTGAGTTGCAGTCCCAGATCCTTTAAATGTTTTTATTAGTGCATTATAGTTACACATAATAGTGGGGTTCGTTTTGACATATTCATACATGCATGAAACCTATTTTGCTGCACTACAATCCCCAGTCCTTCCACTTTCCCTTTCTCCTCCTTCTGACTGTCCCTTCCTCTACCCTACTGGTCTTCCTTCTACTTATTTATTGATGCTTTGATGGGTAGTTTACAAATACACAAAAAGGTGGAATTCACTGTGGTATATTCATCTGAGTACATAACCTAATCTGGTCAGTTTCATCCAAAGTTCTCACTTTTCCCCTTTCTTCTTTCTCCCCCTCAATCCCCTTCCTCTACTCCAAAAATCTCCCTTCTGTTTTCAGACTCTGGACTCTTGAAATCCAACCTGCCTGCAACCCCCAGCCAGCTCTGGGCATGGTCCAGAGTAGGTGCCAGCCCCCGTGCAATAGAGTAAAAATGCCAGCAGACACTGAGATAGGGCTTTATGATTTCCATCTAGAATTTCACCTTATCCTTCCCACAGAGAGATTCATATCAACTCCATCTTACAGTTGAGAACATTGATGTTCAGAGACAGGGTGTGCCTTGCTCATGGACTGCTGAGCTGGGATGTGAACACAGGCCAGTCTGGTGCCAAAGCCCTGTCTCTTGCCCTTCTGGTTCCCCCTGGAGGTTGGGAAAACCTGGCCCCAAGGACTGAAACTTTGTCAACAAGGCTGAGATGCTGCTCAGCCCAGAGAGAGGGAGCTTGAGGGACTAGGACTGGCCTCCTCCCTCCTGAGGCAACCACATAAACAACCACTCCCTAGGTGCCAAGGCTGCTGCTGCACAAGGAAGAAACAGAAGGGGAACAGTCTCTTATGAGAGGCTCCGCCTGTGGGCCACACATCCAGCCCACACTCTGACCCCGCCCACTCTGCTTAAAACCCTTTAAGGCCTGCCACTGGCCTCAGGGCAAATCCCCAAGTCTCTAGTATCCTCCTAGACCATGGAGGTCTGGCCTGGCTATCCCCAGGCCTGCCTACACCCTCCCTCGCCCCTCACCCCAGGCCTGCTGACACCTTTACCAGGTCCCCAGACATACTGTTCCCTCCCTTCTCCTTGCTTCTTTACCTCTTCAATTCCTTGGCATCTTTCATGCCTCAACTAAGCTGTAACCCTCTCCAGGAGCCCTTCCCAGGCCCCAGAAAAGAAGAGAACCTGTCACCTCCAGTAATAGGTTCCGGAGCCTCCCTGAGTCCCTGTTTCAACACTTGTCACATGTGTGTAATTACCTGCTGGGGGTCATGACCCTACTAGAATGTTGGCTCCAGGAGGGCAGGGGCCACTGGGCTCACAGAGCTTGGTATATCCTCAGCACACAGTGAACTGAATACATCTTCCTGCAATGGAGGCAGGTGGGCCTTGCACTCTCCATGACCCTCCTTTCCTTGTCTGGGTATCTTGGGCTCAATGTGTAAAGAGCCCAAACTTGCAAAGGAAAAAGAACCACCATTATAGAGTAGGTGCCTTCCACTGCCAGGCCTGGGTTGGGTCCTGCACAACCAGTTACTCATCGAATCCTCTCAACACTTTCCAGGTGGGGTGAGCCAGTATGGGTACAAATTATTCCTACTTTCTGGAGATGGAGACTCAAGAGTTGAGGCCACTGTGTGAATTGGTAACAGGTTGCAAATGGAGGACAGAGGACTTGAACCCTGCTCTGTCTGATGCTCAAGTACCTTGTCTCTTCTCTGCCCCAGACTACACACCCCTCTGTGACTCACCACTGCCAGCCAGCTCACCCCCACCCAGAGAGCAATTTCTAACCCACACCCTCAGTCCGCAAACCCCAGCCCACGAAGTTCCTCTGTCAGGACAGCAGTCTACCAGTGTGGGAGACAGTCCCTCTACCCGCAAGGGGCCAGTGCTGAAGTCGCCCCTCCTGAGCATCAATAAAATGCCAGTGTGGGAAGAACACCCCTAGGTCAGCCAAATACTAATGGGGAGGTACCCACCCCACTGTCAGCAAAATGCCAGTATGGAAGATGCACCCTGTACCCCAAGTCAGCAGAATGCAAGCAGGGAAGACTGCTAGTCAGCAAAAGACCAGTGCAAGAGAGGCTTCCCTACACCCCCTCTGCCAGGGCCCATGACTTGAGTGGGTGTGCACAGAGTCTCTAAGGTGGGGCTTCATGGGGTGGGGCAGACCCTGGGGCCACTGTTGCCTGGGGGAGAACGCTGTGGCTGGGGAGTGGGGCAGACTCAGGTGAGAGTTCTCACATGGCACTAATGAAATCAACCACCAGCCTGCCCCTCCTTCCCCAGGGACCCTCCAGGCTCCAGCTGATGCAATGCCCAGACCGGATAATTGTTTTCTTGCTTCCTTAAAGGGCCAGCTGCTATTACTGCTGCAGACATCACCCAGAACTGTGAGAGACCCCACAGAGCCCAGCACCTGGGCAAGGAGAGGAGGAGCCCAGAGAGTAGCAGCCTCAGGCCTGGGCTCTGCAGAGTAAATTCAATTAACGTATGTCCAGAGACCAGAAGCGTTGGTGAGCAAGGAGGGACTGAAAACAGTTAAGACAGTGACACAAACCACATGTCCTCAGGGAAGGGAGCATGGCCCCTGCTGAGTCGTCAGCACCTGGCTCTTGAACACCTGCCCCAGCAAGTGCTTGGCAAAGGGCTTGCTCGTGAGTTCAGCAATTATCTACTGAGCTGTCCTACAGGCCAGACACTGGGCTAAGACTTAAATCCACCATTTCATTTACTCTTCTGAGTAGGTGGGTCTGTTGTATTGAAAGAGGCTCAGAGAGGGGAAGTGATTTCTTTAATATCACACAGTTAGAAAGTGCAGAGCCTCTGTTGAAGCCAAGTTTAACTAACTCTGGGCTTCAATACTCTGCAAAGGGTCAGGTAAGTGTAGAACCCCAGGAAAGTCCCTTAAGCCAGGCAGTTGTGTACTGAGGGCAAGGAATGGGTGTGTGGGCCCTAAGCAAACTCCAAAAGACTTGGTGCTTGGTTTAAACCCAGGTTATATGGGTTCCCTTCCCAGCAGGCCCCTGCCCAACCAGAAAATGCCCACTAGGCAGCCCACTTGCCCCTAGGGATATTGGCAGCTGTGTGATTGTAGACTAATTGGTGGCTGGCAGCAACTATGGGAATGGCTTGTTAACCCCTTGGTGACCAACCCCAACCCAGAAAGATCCTCCCTCCCCCCATTCAGAACCCAAACCCAAGAACCTCAGACCTGAGAAGTCATCTTGGGTAGGATGAGGCCAAAGGGGTAGCAGCCTTCTCCACACCCAGAGAATGTGTCTGGGGCTAAGGATGGGCACTGATATTCACCCAGGTTCCCAAACCCTGAAGAGCCACATTCAAACAGCCCTCAGGTAGCAGTGCCAGCCAGTGTCCCTTGTTCTCTGCCCTTAGGTATGGCATTGCCCACCTCAGGCCAGGATCACAAGAGTTATAAGTCCTTCCTGAGTTTCCAGGCCTAGAACCCTGGGAAGAAACTCACTCCTCAGGACTCAGTTGTCTAGAGAAGGTGATGGGGGCATGGGGTCCAGGCAGCCAGGAGGCCAACCAAAGAGATATCCTTCCTGAAACTAAAAGGAGATCCAAGTTGCCCACCAAGGGTCTTGTCAAGCCTCCCTGAGCCCTGGCTCCCCACCAGGCTACTGGCCAACTGTCTTTCCCAGCTTCCCAGATGCCCCTCTTCCCACCTGAGACTGGAGTGAGCACCACCCCTTCTTTCATGGGATGGCAGGAGCGGGGTCCTATGGGCACCACAATGGTGTCACGTTTGGAAGAAAAAAGTGGCCGCTTATCCCACCAGGGCACAGGCAGGAGGGAGAAAGGCAGGCTGCCTTCCAGTTCCCTTTCCAAGAGGGATTTTAAGCACTTTCCAAAAATGCCAAGCGAGGCAATGCTGTTGAACACCAAGGGCCCCAGGTACTCTGAGCTTCAGCAAAGAACTCAAGACTCTGGAGCCCCCTACCCCATTTTCCAGGCTTCCTCAATCACCCCACGTCCCCTTCTCAGACCTCAGCCCCCGCCCCAGAGCCATCACACTCGCTCTGCTCATCCCTGGGCCCCCCCCCCCAAACCCGGCACACTCACAAGCCTACGTTGCGCTTCACCGCCAGAACCCCCACCCTCGTGGTCTCCCAGATCGCAGCCCCCTCCTCACGTCCACTCCCAGGCGAGTAGGGCCTACTGACTTACCCCGAGGTGGGGCCGGAGTCCAGACAGGGAGGGGGCTCCGCAGGCCGAGGTAGCTCCGCAAGGCGGGGCAGGTGTTCCCCCGGACCCCGCCCCGCGGACCCGGCGGTAGGCGCGGCCCGGCCCCAGGCGGGCGCGGACTTTGAGAGGGTAGGGACGCGGGGCGGGGAGGGGAGACGAGAGAGGCTCACGGGGGCATCGCCCGCCGCCGAGCCAGGCAGCTCCGCTCCGCCCGCCTGCGCTGCCGGCTCAGCACCCGCCACCGTTCTCAGACGCCGCCGGGTGCAAAGCCAGAGCCCCGGCTGGCGGGAGGCGAAGAGGGAGGCGGGGCCTGCTGAGGGCGGAGCCTATGGCGGGTGGGAGGGGCCACGGCGACGGGGCGGGGCCAGTGCGCTGGGGTCGGTGGGGGGCGGGGCCTGGGGAACAGGGAGGGTGTTTGGGGGTCACTAGGTTTGATGAGGCCTTGAAGGAGTGTGCCTGGAAGCGGAGGGTCTGGGAATGCCTCGAGCTTCTCCCTGTCGCTATGACGCTCCTGCCTTCTGCCCGCCATCCCTGCCATCTGTTTTTTCCCACCCTTCCTGCTCTCTGGCAACTCCCAGGACTTCAGTGGCACCGCGGTGCTCCCTGCTGTACCCAGGACAGGATCCAGGAACGTCAGATGGTGAGAGAAGGGGAAAGAACTTACAAACATCAAGTCCATTTTACAGATGAAAAAACTGAAACTCAGAGAAGAAAGACTTGCCCAAGTGCCTGTGAAGAATAAAATGTCCCTTTCTGATAGAGGAAGGTAAGGGAGGAGAGACTGTCCATCCTGTGACCTAAGTTAACCTCCTTCACCTGCCCTCTCTACTCCTCCTAGGGCAATAATTTTCAACTTTTGACATTGTCTGGAGACATTTTTGGTTTTCACAATCTAGGGGGTCTCTCAGAAGAGACTCTGGATACTGCCAAACATCCTGCACAGGCCAGCCACCAAACAAAGAATTATCAGGTACATAATGTCAGTAGTACCAGGGTTGAGAAACCCTGTTCTAGGGCCTGGAAACTGCCTAAATGAACTTCAGAGTGGACACCCTGAGTCTCTATTCCCCAGCAGCTTGGGACTTGAGGAGCATGCTTTCGTGCTTACTTAAAATCGATCTGTTCCACTCTTGGGGTTTGGGTTTTTTAATTTCACTCATTCTAAGAAGGACAGTAGTATTATTATTATTGGTCCTGGGGATTGAACCCAGAGGCACTTAACCACAAAGCCACATCCCCAGCCCTTTTTATTTTTTATTTTGAGACAGGGCCTTGCTAAGTTGCTGAGGCTAGCTTTGAACTTGTGATCCTTCTGCCTCAGCCTCCCAAGCCTCTAGCCTTACAGTTTTGTGCCAATGTGCCTGTCTAGAAGGACAGTATATTTTAAAACTTTTTATTGATGCATGATAATTATGCACACTGGATCCATTGTGACATGTTCATACATGCACACAACAAAATTTGGTCAATCTCTTCCCTAGGATCTTCCCTCTCTCTTCCCTCCTCTCTCCCCCATCCCCTTCCTTTCCTCTATTACTCTCTCCCTTCTATTTTCATGAGATTCCACCACCTTTTTTTTCCCCAGAAGGACGATATTATTAATATTTGTTGGAGACAGGTAAAGCAAGTATTCATCCTGCTGAGGATATGAATTAAATGTGAATGGGGAGTGGGAGGTGGAATGAACAAGGAAAATTATTGAAGTTAAAGAACCTCATAGGGGCTGGCAATGTAGCTCAGTGGTAGAGACTTGCCTAGTATATGCAAGGACCCGGTTTTGATCCCCAGTATCACAGGAAAGAAAGAAAGAAAATGAAAAAAAAAAGTGTAAAAAATAAAAATAAAAAGGACCTCATGGGGATAGTTAGCTGTTTCTTCCATACACCTCCCCAATCATATCTCATTCCTTCTTATCTGATTTGTGAGAAAGGTAAACTAAGGCCCAGTAAAGCGGCCTTTAGGAGAGCCTAAAGTTGGGTCCCAAGCTGGTCAGAGGTGAAGCTGAGACTCATGATTTTATTTAGTTATTAATTAAAATGTTATCATCTAATCCACATCAGGACTCGCCTAGAACTAAGGCCTGTGTGGCAGAATGGTTGCCCTGGCGGGAGGGGGCTTAGATTAGGGGAGGCAAGATGAGAGGCAGGGAAGTATTGGGAACAATAGTGTAGGTGAAAGATGGGGAGAGCAGAGCCTGTGAGGACTGGGAGAAGAGAAGAATCAGCCTTCCTCTGTACTTTTCCCTCACCCCTGGCAAAGAGACAATGCCAACCAAGTGCTCCCTACAGAATCATCCTTCACACAGCTGATGAAAATTTTGGACTTTCTCTCCAAAAGAGAGAGTGAAAATGCACATTTTTCATATAATTTCAGAGACTCCAATGTTCACATGGGTTTTCAGAAGGATTAGATGGAGATGGGGTTGATTCTTAAATGTACATACAAAAATTAATATGCAGGAATAAAAAAATCTTAACTGGGCGTGATGGCACATACCTGTAACCCTAGCTACTTGGGAAGTGTGACAGGAAGATCATAAGTTAGAGGTCAGCCTGGGCAATTTAGCAAAGCATGGTCTCAAAATAAAATTTTAAAAGGGCTGGGTTTATAGCTCAGTGGTAGAACCACTTGCCTACCATGTGCAAGACCCTGGATTCAATCTCCAGTACCAAAACAACAACAACAAAAACCTATAAAAAAGTAATGAAAAAGGTTTTGCATTACCTGATATTAAAACATATTACAAAGTCAAAGTAGTTAAAACAGTATGGTTGGCCAGGCACGATGGCGCACACCTGTAATCCCAGTGGCTCAGGAGGCTGAGGCAGGAGGATGGTGAGTTTAAAACCAGCCTCAGCAACAGTGAGGTGCTAAGCAGCTAAGTAACTCAAGTGAGATCCTGTCTCTAAATAAAATACAAAATAGGGCTGGGGATGTGTCTCAGTGGTCAAGTACCCCTGAGTTCAATCCCAGTACCCCAAAACAAACAACAACAACAAAAAAGTACAGTATGGTATTGAAGCAGGACTAAGCAGAGCAGTAGAACAAAAGAAGTACAGAAATGAACCAGCAATGACTGTAGTTCACAATAACCTATTACAACAATTACTACTACTACTACTACTACTACTGCTGCTGCTACTATAACACACACACACACACACACACACACACACACACACACACAATTTTTCCGTGCTTGGGCTCAAACCTAGGTTTCATGTTCGCTGCTAAGCAAGTGTTCTACCACAGAGCTACACCTCTAACTCAATTATATATTTTATGGATTACTAGAAGAGAGGAATTTGAAGGTTCCAAACACAAAATAATAACATTATGGAGATGGAAACAATTACTCAGCTTTGGTCAGTACCTGTTGTTTCCATGTACTGAAATGTCACACTGTGACTGGATAAGTAAGTACCATTATTAGGTGTTAATAAAAATTTTTTAAGAAAATGTTTAAGGTGAGGGGAAATGATAACTATTCTGATTTGATCATTACGCTGTATACATGTACCAAAGATGACACAGTACCCATAAGTTTGTACAATAAATAAATAAAAGAGACCCACCCACCCATGGGAATATGGTGTATGATGAATTTGGGAATTTCTGACACAGGGGGAAAGAGAGGCCTTTCAATGATGGGTGGTACATCTACCAAGCCATTTGAGGAAACACAAAAAAGTTGTTGTCCCTACATACAACTAAATAAATTCCAGGTAGAGCACATAATTAAATAATAACACCATAATGGACCAGAATAAAACATTGGTAAATATTTTGATCATCCTGAAGATGGAAAAGATTTTCTAAGTATGATGAAACCTAGAAACCATAGAGAGGCGATAAGTTTGACTATAAAAACTTTCGTACACAGGAAATAACCATAAACAATTTGAAAGACAAATCACAGACTGGAGGGCATAAATCCCAGTTGCCCACCACTCTGTCGGCTGTGTCCCGCTAGCCTTTCCCGCCAGCCTCCAAGGGACTACACGGACTGTGAGAGTCTAGACCAAGCCTATCGCAGAGGCTCCCCCAGGGCGCCCGGACCAGCATCCACCTGTTCAAGGACTGGGAAGTCCCGGAAACCCCAGCCCTGCCATCTGGGTCCTCAGCAGGTGCTTTAGCACAGCGGAGTTCGTCGTCCAGGAGGCTGCTCACCACTTCCCTCGCGTGCTCATCCTAGGAACTGCAAGCATCGGTTCCAGTTGATGCCCCAACCTGACCTTAAGAGATTTTTTTCCCCTTCAGATAAATATCTATGTTTTGTTATTGCTTTTGTTTTTTGAGGTAGCTAACCGTATTCCAGGCATTGTGCTAAAATCTTGACATAGAGTATTTCATTTGACTTCAAAACTTTATCTCTTCAAGGTAGGTCTACTACCTTATCATTTCCATTTTGGGGAAAGTGATGCTTGAGACAGGGGTCTTGTACACCTCTAAGGGGTGGCACCAGAATTTAATGTCCCATTTCCAGACATAAGTTTTAATATGATAAACCCAAGTCCCTGGGAAAATTAAACAAAACAAGCTTTTTTGAGATTTACCTTGCTCTGAGCCTTGTACTGGGTGCTGGGAATTAAGAATCAAGGATGAAGGGAAGTAGGCAGAGAAATATACTTCAAGCAGTGAATCTTTGAGACTCCCGGAAGGGGTGGGAGGGCAGGGAGGAATCCTAGGGGAGACTTGTGGAATTTGAGAGTGGGGAGGCAGAGTGGAACTTGGGGAAGAGCAGTAGTCTCCGAGCTCTGAGCTTAGGTGTACATTGGAGACTAGCCTGGATAAAATACCCCAGGACAAAGCAAAGGAGTTTTGGTACAAAAGATTTTTGAGAACATTTCCATGTTTTTGTTGACTTGGCCTAGGAGTGCCTGCTCTGCCAACCTAGGCTGCCTCTCCTTCAGACACCCTTCACCCTGGTCACTGTAGTTTGAATCTCAAGTGTCCCATAAAGGTCCATGTGGTAAAATTTTGGTCCCCAGTGTGACACTATTGAAAACTGGTGGAAACCTGAAGAGGTGGAGCCTGGTGGGAGGTCATCAGATCACGTGGGGAGAGGGGAAGTGCCGTAAAGGGGATTGTGGGGCCCCACTAGGAATTCCACAGTCTTATTTCCTCTTACTTCCTTTTCTCTTACTTCCCAGTCACTCCGTTATCTGCTCCAGCCATCATGTGCCACTGTTATGGTTTAGATGTGGTATCTCCCAAAATCTCAGGTTTGGAGGAGAAATGATTGGGTTATAGCCTTAACCTAATCAGTGAGTTAATTCCTGATGGGATTAACTGAGTGGTAACTCAGGACCAGTGGGGTGTGGCTGGAGGAAGTGGTTAATTGGGGGTGTGGCTATGGGGTATATATTTTGTATCTGGAGAATGCAGGATCTCCATCTGCTTTCTGATCATCATATGAGCTGCTTCCCTCTGCCACACTCTTCCTCCATGATGTTCTGCCATATCTCAAGCCCCAAGGAATGGAGCCTGCTGACTGTGGACTGAGACCTCTGAATCGTTTCCTCCTCTGGTCAGGTCCTTTTAGTCACAGCAGCAAAAAAGTTGACTAAAACATCCACCTAGGCCCAAAGAACAGAGCCAACCGATCAACCTAGAGTTTAGGGCAGGAACCTCTAAAACTGCAAGCCAAAATAAGCCTTTCTCTTTATAAACTGATTAACCCAGGTATTCCTACAGAGACTAAAAGTTGACTGACATACTGGTTCAAGGTACCAACTGCCCAAGCCGGAAACCTGGGAATCACTCCACTCTGCCCTCCTTCTTACCTCTATCTACTTAGTTTTCAGGGCCAGCCCCAGTCAGCCTCCTAGAGACCACCATGGTTCACCAACCCCCCTAGTGCAGCCTGCCTTCCTTTCACTCCCAAGTTCAGCTGCTGTCTGAATGGCAGTCAAGGATGGGGTAAGAACTTATACAAAGGCCCTGAAGTTGCTTCTCCTGAGTCTCAAGTTCCTCATACATATAATGGAGATATTTAGGGTTGTGATATAATGAGATAATGTGTGCAAAATCCTTAGAATGGGTTCTAGGACATAGCAAGTTCTCCATAAAGGTTAGCTATAATAATTATCAATTTTTTTAAAAAGTAGAAAGCCATTGGAAGCAAAGGAGTTAAGTAAGCATTTTTTAAATGTCACTTCAGGGCCTGGGGTTGTGGCTCCGTGGTAAAGTGCTTGCCTCACATGTGTGAGGTACTGGGTTCAATTCTCAGCACCACATATAAACAAGTGAATAAAATACAGGTCTGTCAACGACTAAAAAAAGGTTTTTTAAAAAAGTCACTCCAGCTGCAGTGAGGGGCATGGATTGGCGCAAGGAAAGAGCAGATTCAGAGAAAATAGTGAAATTTTTGCAGGGTCCATTGAGAGCTGTGGGTTTTTGTTGTTGCTGTTGTTCATTGTTGTTTTTGTGGTATTGGGGATTGAACCCAAGTGTACCTTACTACTGAGCTATATCCCCAGTCCTTTTTTGTGTGTGTACTGGGGGAGTAGCTCACTAAATTGCGCAGGCTGGCAACTTGCAATCCTCTGCCTCAGCCTCCCAGGTCCCTGGAATTATAAGTGTGCACTACCACAACGGGCTAATTGTGGGGTTTGGGGACTGGGGTGGGACTATGGTTTGGATCTAGAATGTCCCCCCAAAGCTCATGTGTTGAGGACATGGTCCCCAGTGCAGCAAGGTTCAGAGGTGAGGCTTTGGAGCAATGATTGGATCATTAGGGCTCTGACTTCATCAGTGTGTCGATCTATTTGATGGATTAATTCAGTGCTATCTAAATGGAATACTGAGAGGTAGGATCCAGTTGGAGGAGGTAGGTCATCAGTGTGCCCTAGAAGGGTTTATCTTCTCCCCCACCTACCTCTCCCCCTCTCTCTCTGCTCACTACCATGAGCTCAGCGGCTTTCCTCTACCACCCTCCTCCACCATGATATTCTGCCTCACCTCATGCCCAAAGCAATGGAGCCAGGTGACCATGGACTCAAATTTCTGAAACTGGGGGCCGAAGTATATCTTTTCCTCCTCTAAGTTATTCTTGTCGGTATTTTAGTTACAGCAACACAAAGCTGATTAGTACAGGTGGCAAAGAGGAATTGGAGCGATTTTGTGGGTTAGATGGTAGACACCACTAGCCCTGATATTTTACTGGTACTAGGAAACGGTTGATAAGGAGGACTCCTAACTTTTGGGTCAACAGCAGGGTGGGTGGTGATGTTCTTCACCAAGACAGGGAAACCTGGAAGAGGATCAGGCCTTGGGGAGATGCTAGTCCAGTTCTGGATGTGTTTAGGTGCAGGGATTGCGGGACATCCCACATGAAAGGCTGGATAGGCAGCTGATGGGCTGTGGAGTTCAGAGGAAAAAACGGCTAGAAACATAAAACTAGGATTGTTGGCAATTTCAACAGCTTTGGTCCAGTGACAGCTGAACCTGTCACCCTCTGTGTGTAGTGGTAGGAGAGGACAGAATAGTTGGATGATTTTTTTAAGTTCCCCCTGGCTCAAACATGTATAGGGTCCCAAGTGTTGAAGTCAGTAGGATTCCAGAGATGGAAAAAGTCACATGGCCTGAAAGATTTTCCAACAGCCCCTTGGAGGCTACTTTGCTATTCTTTCTTCTCTCTCTTACTGAGCAGCTACTAAGAGTCACATGCTATTCTAGGGATGGAAGGATGAACAAGATGTAGCCTCTGCCCTCCAGGAATTCACAGCCTGGTGGGGCAGAGAGAGAAGGCAAAGGGCAATTACAAACCATTACCACAGGTATCCTAAGATAGGTTTGGGAGACCAAGTAATGCTTCCTGGGGGAAGTGGCACCCAAGATGAGACCTGAAAGGCAGAAGAAAACTGTGAGGGAACTGCAGCAGGGAGTGTTGTTTCAAACGTTGGTGTTTAAAGCGCCTCTTTTCCCTTGAATGTTTCACTTAGGACTCTGTCGTGTGCTCTGAGAGCCTACTCCAGGATCAAAGACCAGGCATAGCAGTTGATTCCTTAGGTTCTGTTGAATATGCCTTCTCCTCCTGCCAGAGCTGGAAATAGGGTGAGGCGTGTGAGACAGATGTCTCCGGTGGTGCAGTGTGCTCCTGATCACATCCCCGATTCAGCCTTCCCAGTCTTTCTAGATGCTCTGCTTGGGTCTTGCTGTTCTCATGTATGGTTCTCTGTGATTATAATCGCTCCCCACTTGGCCTAACGAAAGCTTGCTCGGGCTCAGCTCAGATGTCACCTCCTCCTGGAAGTCCACTGCTCTTCACATTCCTGCCCTCCTCCCTAGGCCAAGATGGTCCTCTGTATTGTAACAGCAGGGTACAGACCACACTGTGCAGTGTGAACAGAGCAGGTTGTTGGCATCAGAGCCCTGCTGTAATGACTATTTTCTGGAAACTACTCTCTGAGCCCGTTTCTTTCCACATGTGTGAAATGGGGTGCTGACTTCATAAGGGAGTGATAAAGATGAAACAAGAAAATGTGTGTCATCAGCCATGATTGGTACATGGTACTCAGTAGATGGTACCTGGTACTCAGTAGGCGGTATCTACTGTTACTACCTTGTTCATACTTATTCTAAAGCACTCATATACCCAAATTATCATCCTGCCTTTATCTTCTCTATATCATAAGCTCCTTGGGGCAGAGAGGAAGGGGAAAAGAAAGAGGAGAAGGAAGATATTCATGATGACATTTAGCAGGCATTAAGATATGTCTGCTGCATAAATAAGGAAAAGAAATTATAATTCCATGGCAGTTCCAGGTAGGAAATCTGAAGCCTTGAGCTCCAATCACAGTTTTAGTGATGGTAGTTTTTTTCCAGTTTACAGCCATATTGAAGACAAAGCCACCTTGAGGACAACACTGCTGGCTCTCCAACCTCTAGATCTGAGTATATGGTACCAATATCTGAGACAAGGGGCACTATTTCATGTGTGAACTGGTGACCTCTGACCAAAGACCTTGCACAAAAATCTGGGATGGGCCAATTAAAGCCTCCCTAGAGTGAAGGAACAGAAGGAAATTGCCAGATGGCAGAGGGAGTTGAAGTAGAGGGGTCAGAAACAAGTGGGCTCTGGCCAGGAAAGGCATGTGAAAAGTGGCATAAGAGGGAGCAGAAGCCTGGGTGCAGTAGAGAAAGGAGCAATTCTGTCCAGAGATAGGACGGGGCAAGGAGAGAGAATGAACAGAACCATGACACTTAGACCTGCCTCCTTCTCACTGGCCTCTCAGTTCCAGTCCTTCCTTATCAGACTCTCCTCCACATCTGAGTTACACTGAGTAAGTTCTGTTCCTTGCGGCCCAATGAACCTGACTCTACTGTGTTATCTTGGCCAGTTCCTTCCCCTCTCTGGGCCTTACCTTGATTAGACTATCTCTAAGATTCTCTCTAAATTAATGTTAATTATGAAGATTGTGTAGAGGATTGGTTTTTAGGTTTTGGCAACTGAGTTCAGTACTTATTGGTGTGCCCCCGACATCATGGCTTGTTGGCTGGTTGAAGAGCCTGTTAGAGGATGCAACACACACCTGGCTTTGAAACTGAACCCTTGATGTGATCTGCCTTCCCTTTCGATTACATTTTTTGTTGTATCACAAAGGAACTGAGGAACAGGGCTGGTGTTTCTCCAGTGTCTCCTGGCTGCTGAATGTCCTACCTGTCCCCTCAACACCTTCTGGACCCACTTCAGCATCTCAGAGGATTTTAGTGCCAGATCTTCTCCAAAAAAAGTGCCACTCCAGGAAGAATTTGAAGAAACGAAGTTTTTCAGATCTTCTGGCTTCTAACTGTTTGGCTCTTGGTCTGTGCCCTGCCTTCATCCTCCTAAGCTAACAGTTATGTTGATAATAATACCTTCGTGCTTTTGAATGGTGCTTGTGCTTCTCAAAGCATTTTTATACTTATCATATTATTTGATACTTGCTGAAACCCAGGGAGGATGGGCAAGAAGGAGACATAGAGGATAATATCTATGGTTTCTCCCATCCCATTTACCCCCTTAAATCAACTTATTTAAAATAGTTTGAAAAAAATTATATGCTGTTTTTAAAATAGGTGGAAATATTGAGATCGAGCTTAAGTGACTTGCCTAAGATCACAGAACAAGTTAATGGCTGAGTAAGATCTAAGTTTCCAATCACGAATCCTATTTTAAATTTACAGTTCTCTTTCAGGACTTGCCTAACTCTGCCTTGCAAAATGCCTTTGGACCATGGTAAGGACTGCTGAGAGAAGTAGTGTTTCTTGCCACTGATGTCCCTGTGGAGCCTTTGGGTCATGCACAATCCTTCCTTGGGCAAGAATAGCTCAGTGGTAGAGTGCTCACCTAGCACACAGAAAAGCCCTAGGTTTGATCCCTTCTGCTGGCATCAAACAACATGAAAAAAAATTACTCCTTGCAGAGACTTTGTTGCCCTGTGTTGGCTTGGGTAGCACCAGAAGACCACAGATCTAAGCTAGGTTGATGTAAGGATTTTGTAATGATTCCTCAGACATTGGCAAGGATAAATGCTGTTGGAAGTTTCCATTTTCCTTGTTTTGATCCCAGAGAACTTGGGTGGAAAACAGACAGAGAATGTTGAGAACCATCAGTCTAGTTCCTCCATCAGAACTAGCTAAAAAAAATATGAGCAGGAGTCACGATCTCTTCCCTTCCTCCTCTATAACTCTACTCTAGCCAGGATGCCCTTTCCTGACTCCTCTGTTTTGGATCCACTTGCCACTGTGCTCATGGCTGGGCTCCCATCTGGTCATTCTGGAGCCTATCCATCCTGGCGACAGCATAGAATTAAGTTCTCTTTGGAGGCAAGTAGTGCCTCCATAAGGCAATTATGGGGGTAGGTGGAAGCAAAAGGGAATAGGCAACTTCACCTGCACTGCTGTGGTCTGCCCTGGGTCCTTCCCCAGTGCCCTGGCTGAGAGCTCAGTGTGCCCCTCTTATAGCATCACCCAGCTCAACAATGCAAACCCACAACTGGGAAGTTAGTAATTGCAGTTAGCCTGTCCAGAGGCCAGGGTATGCTGTGTCATTTGGGGTGAAGATAACAAAATAGAAGATGTGCTTGGAATTTCAAAAGAGGGAATTTATTTCAGAGAATGTGGTTAGGAAAATGTTAGTAGGGCCTGAAGGAGCAAGAGTAAAAGTTGGGAAGACTGGATATTAGTAGCTGCAGGAAGCTTCTACTACCCCACAATGTGAAGAACAAATGGGGCGGGTATTATTAGACAGAAGAGCACTTACTGTGGACAACTACTAGATCACTGTTTTTCAGTATGACAGTGGACCACTACCAGCATGGCCAGAAATGCTGAAGGTCTCCTTACTACTGTGTGCTGTCAGTCTCCAGCAGACACAGAGAGAACAGTGCTTTACCTCTCCTACCACCATCTCTTCTTCAAGCACATTTCCCACCTGAAGTTCCCATTGGCCTAATCTGACAGGAGCCAACTAGCAAAAGGAGTCTGGGAAATGTAGTTTATTGGGTCCAGCACCCAAAACAGAACATGGGAAGGCGGAACTGCAGCTTACAGCAACAAGCAATGACTACTAACACAGATATTGTTGAACTGCCAACTAATTTGGAAACCATTAATTACAGGTTGATTTCTATTGGTCTTAATTGATTATTTCTTTAACCTGCCTTTCTCCTTTTCTAATAGTCTTGGTTTCCCTTCCAGGGTCTGTGTTTTCTAATTCCACCAGGTATAGCAGCACTGAACCAAACAGGGCATTCATTCTCACTGGCTGGGATGATATGAACTCAGCCAGTCCAATCAGAACGAAGTTCAGGATTTTGCCAGAAACCTAGCATGCAGATTCTCTTCCTTGCTTATTATAAATAGGAAACATGCAGGCCCTGGGGGCTATTGGCAATCATCCTGGGTCAATAAGGGGAGTGGAAAACCAAGAGGAAGAGTAGCTCTGAAGATCAGGATTAATTTTTTGATAATATTATGAACCCCACATGCTTAGACCACAGCTTGGGAGTTCTGGCATAGTTAAACAGGATCAGCCTTAGGGTGTTCATTTTCTTTCACAAATAAAGACCAATTTACAAAGCTTGTGAAAATCTACTGGAAGAGAACGAAGTTCTAGGAAATCAGATACTTTTCCATGGTCACATGCTAGATGGCAAATATTCTTTATCCTCAATAAAAAAAATCAATTTTATACCATGACCAGTACACATGTTGCTGTGTGTATGACAAGCACAGTTTCATAATAGTTTTCATAGTATTTAACTTTGTTCCATTAATCCAAAATTTAATTCTATTCTATTCCATTATAAAAACAAAGTTGGTCACAAACTTCTAAATGATTCTGTGATCTGTTAATGAATTATGACCTGAAATTTGAAAAACATCATCCTATACTATGGTCATCATTAATTGCTACAAAATTTAACTCTTGATTTTAAGCATCCTAACCTTTACTAGCTTTCCTGTTCCTTTACTCACATTTTTTTGTCTTCCTCTACTCTAATACCCCAGCTCCTATCAAGGTGAACCTCTCCCTTGACTTGTGCTCAGGACCTCAAGAACTTACCTCTGCAGATATTCTGTCTTGTTTGCATTGTCAATTCCCTCTTCTCTGTTGGAAATATTTAGTTTTACTTGCTTGCTCTAGAGTTTGGTCTTCTTAAAACCAAACCAACAAAAAGGCCTCCTTTGACCCCATTTTAACTTCTGCTTCCTTGGGTGTCAAAGGAGAGCAGATATGGTTGCCATGTGCAGGAAGCAGAAGGGGGGCGCCTTAGAGGTGAATTCAGCAGAAGGAATATGGAGTGTGGCAACTCCATATTTAAGTCAGGGGCACAGAAGGGAGAAGTTTTGAGATTTGTGGGAGCGTGTAGAAGGGCAGAAGTGAATATTTGATCCCGAACTGCGTTTTGTTTTTGTTTTTATTTTGCGGTGCTGGGGATTGAAACCCAGGGCCTGTGCTACCAACTGAGCTATAGCCCCAGTTCCCAGAACTGCTTTTTTAAGTTTCCTTTTTGAGACTCCTTTGCTCCCTGGTTCCCAAACCTTAGTTGGTGGAGGCTGAATTCTGGAGTTGGGGTAAGCTTAGTTTTGACACCAGTCCTGCCATTCTGAGCTGAGTGGGCTGGATAAAGGACATCTTTTCTTCAAGTTTTCTCATTTGTAAAATTAACCTAATAAATCCATCTCATTTAGTTGGTTTAAAGGATTAAATGAGATCAACATATATTAGTTCTCATTATTGTGTAAGGGTCTTACCCAACCCTTAATCCAAAATCTTACTCCTGGACTAATTTTAACTACATAGTGATCACCTGTTGATCAATTTCTCTGTGCCAGGCAATAATGCCAAGGACCTTAAAAACAGGGTTTCCAAGCCAAGAACTCCTTGGCACCTTCTAGTTCCTCCTCGCCCTGATAACTCAATGAACAGACATTTATCAGAATATTTATCATGCATCAAGAATAGACTGATTTTACCTATATTCACTCATTCAACTAGATCTGATCTACTAGGGTGCCAGGTACTTACTAAGTGCTCATAGATGCACTGTGGCTCTAACCCTTAAAGGACTCACAATCTGTTCACAGAGTAAGTGCTATATAATGAGGTGTATGCGGTGAGGTGTTCTTTCCTTGTGGCTTCCTTGGTCTAAGCAACTCCAGTTTGTGGCTCCAGGCTCCACAACGACAGTGTTTCCCATTGTGTTTTTCTGGCTTGACTTTGGAGCTCTATGTTTACTACATGCCTTTGAATTCTCAGCTCCCCTTGTGACAACTGGAATTAAGAGGAGAGAGAATTTTTGCATTTCCAGTCTCTCTGCCTGGGAGTTCCTTCTGGAGGAAAGGAACTTAGCTGGCATCCAAAAGGTAGGTGGATAACTGGTCTCAATTTTACCCCATCACATTTTAAACCCTTATTATCTTCATTCCTTCAGAGTCCTCCAAAATGCCAAATCTGACACTCTTTGACCCTTTGTAGATCTTTTGTCATTTCTCTTTGTGGAATCACATACCATTGAACTGTTCTTTGCATCTTTATTTTCTAGCTCAAAGAAGTTAAGTAAATGGAGCTGGGACTCAAACCTAGATCAGATTCCAAAGCACATGCTAGAGCAACTATAGAGCAACTACACCAAGCGACCAATTGTTTAGAACTGTGCTGCCTAATATGTAGTCGTTAACTACATGTAGCTTTTTAAACGTAAATTATAAATTAAAAAATTCTGTTTCTCATTCTAACCATCTTTCAAGTACTCAGTAACCACATATAACTAATGGGTATTATGTTGAACAGTATAAGGGTGAAAGCACTTCTATCATCTCAGAAAGCTCTACTGGATAGCATTAGAAAAAGTTTCTGCCTCTAACCTCACCTTTCCTCTTTTCCTTTATTTATTCTCTGGGAGTAGACAATCACCATTTGGTATACCCAACCCTCTATTCCCACTTTTCTGGGAAGCGTTACTCTTATCACCTGCCTTCCCACATACATCTATTCATGTAATGGTGCCTACCCCTCCACAACAATGTTGGGTTAGTTCAGGGGTGAACCCTTGGCTAAAGCTAGCCCAGCAGGAGTCTCTTCCTCTCAGGAATTTTAATTGGACCTACGATTGAGTCACCTGGATGATCTTTTGAATAGAGGTGACCTGGGATCCCTGGGTGACCATGTTTTGAAAACTGGTCTAGGAGAGAGAAAGAAATGATAGAAGAGCTAAACATAGTGGGGAAAGTTGGACTCTAGCTCCAATCGATGTCAGGGCTCAGAGAGGCATATACCTCTTTGTCTGAGTTCTATTTCCTCTCTGATGCCTTCGTGCTCAAGTAGGCAACTGTGTCATGAAGCAGGAAAAAAATGGTCACTACCTAAGATAATTGTGGGTCCAACAACCTCCAGAAGAAACCTCCTGTCTCTCCTCTGTCCATTTTTCAAATTGTATAAAGACTGTTTTCAGTTGGTTTGGGTCAAGTGCCTATGTTAGCAAATTTCCGTACAAACAATGTCTGAATAATGAATTAAGTGCTAAAGCTTCATGTGGAGACATAATCCAGGGCAGTGAATGAGGGGACAAGGGAAGAGCAGAAGATGGGAAGGAAACGCAAGGAAATGTTTGCTGGATACTTCTTAGTCAGCTGTGAAGAGCCACAGCTAAATCTTCTGGCAGGTGTACGCACTTGGACATGCAGTTCTAGGTGAGGTCATAAGGAGAAATTATGCCTTCAAACAGTTCATCAGAGGAGGGAGGGGGAGAGTAGATGATTCTATCCTGCTCCTTCCTGTCTCCTTGTCTCCCACCAGTCAATTCACCCCATGGTAGCTAAATCCCCTGTACTAGATTGCTTCATTGGCCCCTTTAGCAGCTACCCAGGAAGCCAGATTCCATGTACTGTGAGGTGGTCTGGAAGTTGTAGAAGACATAGAATCCATGTTTGCAATGAGGTTGACATCAGGCAGCAGAATTATAAAGCCTTGCTCAGATCTTGTCAGTCATGGCTGTCATTGAGGTGGATCAAGTGGTCTGGGAGCCAAATGATGCTAAAACTCTGAGGAGGTACTGGACCGGGATGTGGAGATTGATCATTATGATTGGCAAGACTAGTAGCCTCTGGCTAATGGGGCATAGGGAGTGAGTGTACCATGGTAGAAGCATATCCCGTCCTCCCTCCATTATTCTGTTCATCATCCTCAGAAATCAGACACCAAGACAGGGATACAAGAAAACAAATTTAGTATATAAAAAAAAAAACCTGAGAGATCATCGGAATAGAAGCATCTTAGACTATTGTGAAGTTCTGAGGAAAGTTGGCAAGGGCTGTTGAGTCCTTGAGTCAAAGTTGTCTATCAGAAGAGTACTGCTCAGGGCTGGGGCATACTCAGTGGTAAAGTGCTTGCCTATCACGTGTGGAAGCACTGGGTTTGATCCTCACCACAACATAAAAATAAGTAAAGGAAAAGTAGTGTGTCCATCTACAACTAAAACAAATATTTAAGAAAAAGAGGAAGAAGAAAAAGCTGTTTATCTCAGGAACAGGCCTGTCCAAAAATCCCTGTTGTGCTGTCATTGGCTCAGAGCAGCCTATGGGATTAGGCCTCAGAGTGGAAAGGACAACAGACTTCAAAGCTTGACGAGGGGTTTTCAGGGCCAAGCAGTTCGGACGATGAGAGAATATAAACAATTCCCCCACCAGTCAAGTAGATGCTGAAAATTACATTCTCAGGGCCACACACCCTCTTCAGCCCTGTGTATAATAGAGATGAAAGTCAACGATTCTACAACCTAAAGAGAGAAAAGCAGTGTGTCCATTACCACTCTAAGGGCAAGGGATATTGAGCAGACCAGACAACAAATATCCACTCCATGGCCTACAATGTCCCACTTGTGAGTCACAACTCTGTATGTCCAAACTGAACTGTGGATTTCTCCACACTTGGACTCTTCCTCTGGGACTATCATCCTCCCAGCAGTGAACTTGGGGGTGGTGTTAAACACCCTTATTTTCCCTTGTTCCCCACCTGCCTCAATAGTCATCAATGATCAAGTCCTTTCAATCTTAGCTTGGCCATATTCCTTATGCATTTGTTTCTTCTTCCCTCAATTCTCATGGCTGCTGATGAGTTCAGGTTCTCATGACATGTTCCTTCAATGATTGTGGAAGTCTCCACCTGATCATTCTGCAACTCTATCCCATTCTACTCTCTTCCAGATTGCTTTAAACATAGTTTTGACCAGGTCACTCCATTCTGGAAAACTGATACCTGTGGGAATGCCACTGTGGAAAACAATATGATGGACCCTTAAAAAACATTAAGCATAGAATCAACATGTGATCTAGTAAGTTCACTAGTACATACCCAGGAGAGTTGAAAGCAGGGACTCCAACAGAGATTTGCACTCCAATGTTCACAGCAGCATTTATTCACAGTATCCAAAAAGTGGAAATAAATGTCCATCAATGGATGAATGGCTAAACAAAATATACTATGTACACACAATAAAAAGAAATTTTGGTATATGCTAACAACATGGATGAACCTTGAGGACATTATGCTAAGTGAAATAAGCCAGATAAAAAAAGGACACACGTTTTATGAGTTCTCTTAGTGAGTTACTTAGACTCAAATTATTAATACAGAAGTGGGGGTAGTGGGAGATGAGGGGTTAATGTTTAAGGTAATAAAAAGTTTTTAGCTGGACATGGTGGCACATTCCTACAATCCAACACTTGGGAGGTTGAGGCAAGATGATTCCAAATTTGAGGCCAGACTCAGCAAATTAGTGAGGCCCTGTTTCAAAATAACAAAACAAAACAAAACAAAAAAGGACTGGGGATGTAGCTCAGTGGTAAAGTTCCTCTGGATTCACTCCTCAGTAGAAAAAAAAAAAAAAAAAAAAAAAAAAAAAAGGATGATGAAAAATTCTGGTGATGAATAGTGATTTGAATGTATTTAATGTCACCACATAGGACACATTCAAATTGGTTAAAATTGCTTAAAAACAAACTTCTACCACTAACTTTCCTTAGCAAAAAATAAGAGTCTTGATTCTCTTTTCCTCTGAGATACTTAACTATTGAGCTACATCCCCAGCCCATTTTATTTTTTATTTTGAGACAGGGTTCTGGCTAAATTAACTGGGCTGGCCTTGAACTTGCGATCCTCCTGCCTCAGCCTAGGTGTGTGCCACCATTCCCAGCTCAAGAATCTTAATCTGACTGTAATGTCTTCCTATATGATTTTTTTTTCTTCATTTCCCTCTTACTCTATTTCCTCAACTGATCCCTTACTTTCTCTATTTGCTTACTACTGCTTACACATGTCATACTCTTCATCTATTTACTTTTCAAGACCCAGTTCAATGTCACATCCTTGCAAATCTTTCCTGAATTCTACCCATTATTTCATACTAAGTAGCAGTAATCTCTTTTTTGAACTACAACAGTACATGACCTGTATCTCTTTGGCACTACCTGCTTTTCTTTTAGATCACAACCAGTAATGAGGTAGAAGGGTGGTTCTTAAGGAAGTTCAGCTGATTGTTGAGGCAGGTCCCTCGACAGTGCTATAACTTTAGGGAGTTTACCATCAACCCAGAACTGATCTTTTTTTTTTTTTTTTTGCTGTTTCTTTATTTTACTTATTTATTTATATGCAGTGCTGAGAAACGAACCCAGTGTCTTATACATGCTAGGCAAGCGCTCTACCACTAAACTACAGCGCCAGCCCCCAGAACTGATCTTTAACCTTGTAAACTCAGAAGCCTGATTTTAATAATAAGCAGAGAATGGAACAATCTGAGAGCCTTTGTATTAGCCTCACAGAAACTGATATTTATATAAAATAGAAATAGAATGTGCTTAAATTATAAAGAAAAATACAATCATTTTATAAACTAGCCAGGTGTGATGGCACATGCTTATAATCCCAGCTACTCAAAATACTCAGGATGTTGAGATTGGAGGATCCTTTAAGCCCAGGAGTTCAAGACCAGTCTGGGAACACAGTGAGATCCTGTCTAAAACAAATAAAAGAACTAGACTCCTCTAGGTAGCAGATGACTGAATTCTGACCCATTTGCTGGGTAACTAACTACTGACTCATATCCAGAAAGCACATTGATCTTAAGAAGCATTTCTTAGAGAGGCAGCCTGAGATATTATCTATCACTTAGATGACAGAAACATGGAAATCCTAATGCTCAGGTTGTCTTTGTTGAGACAGGGCCTAGAGAGGTAGTGTTAGTGCTAGCCCTGTGACTGCCTTGTTTTGGGTTGCCATTGCTAAATGAGCCTTTTCATGCAAAGAATCATTGTATATTCTATTTGGAGAGAGATCTAAACAGCATATACAATGAGGGATTGATAAGGTTTGTTTATTAAATTACAATCACATTTGTCTTCTTGAGATTCCCCCCATGTGATGCAGACCAAAGTTCAGTTTATTTTTTTCATTATGTTTGTAGATAAACTCTTGGCTCACCACTGGGATAGCTATTTTGGCGGCTGTAGCTTGCTAGGTTATGCTGCAGTTAAACATTACAACAGTTTATTTCATGTAATGTCATGTGCATTAGCTGTGACTGTCCACATCTTCATTCTGAGACCAAAGCTGGAGAAGCTTTACTGGGGACATGTTGCTTTCATGGCAGAGGAAAAATGATATGCCTGGATCATGGGATGGCTCATATATTCCTGCTCACAAGTGGCTCATGCCATTTCTACTTATTTCCTTGATCAAACAGGACCAAACTTAGCTGGATAATCCCAGTGGCTTGGGAGGTTGAGGCAGGAGGATGGCAAATTCAAAGCCAGCCTCAGCAACTTAGTGAGATCGTTTCTAAATAAACTATTAAAAAGGTCTGGGGATGTGCATCAGTGGTTAAATGCCCTTGGATTCAATCCCCAGTAACAAAGAGGACTAAACTTAATGAGATTAGAGCGAGATATTAATTCTTAGAGATAGGAGAGATAGGAAGGATATTGATAATACAGCTGGGGCCAAAGATACTGATGAAAACAGCTGAGGCCAGAGATACAGCTCAGGAGTAGAGCACTTGCCTAGCATGCTCCAGGCCAAGTTTGATCCTCAGAATCCTAAAGGAAACAAACAAACAAACAAACAAAAAACTATAGCAATGACTAATACTCAGCTTATACGTATCAGTATAAATGTTATCAGTTATAGTACTGACCACTAAAATATTGAAATACTTTAGTATTTAGTAAAAATCTTCTGTCCCAGCCTCCTGATAACTTCCCTCTTCTGGGATTCCTGGGGATGCACTATTCACAAATCAGCAACGACAGGGTTAATACCTGATATAGATGGAGACCACTAGGACCTTAAATGGTTTCTTTTTTGATCCCCAGGGCCTAGTGCGTACTAGATGTTGCTCTATCACTAAGCCACTCACACAGAACATTAAATTGACTTTTAATCTGATTGATTAATGCTAGAGCACTACTTGTTAAATATATTACCCTTGGCTAATTTCCTATACTACATAGACTTGTATTTAAGGGTAACCTAATTTCCAGGAGGGAAATTGACTATAGAACCCATGTGTTGTTGATATTTTATTACAGTATAACAATAATCATTAATAACACCAACTTGTGCTACCTCCAACACATTTTACATCTTTTGCAAACATATTATAGGCAATAATTGCTCAATAAATATATGTATGTATTTTTATATTAGCTAAGTTTATTTCTCTACAATCTCAACACACATTTCTTATTTTGGGTCTCCACTGTAAATTTTTTATGTCTGAAAACATCACCGTTATCACTAA
Source organism: Sciurus vulgaris (assembly GCF_902686455.1). Taxonomy (NCBI): domain Eukaryota; kingdom Metazoa; phylum Chordata; class Mammalia; order Rodentia; family Sciuridae; genus Sciurus; species Sciurus vulgaris. Next base: position 30,401,102 of record NC_136461.1, read on the forward strand.
TTTCTAACACTTTTGTAATACACAGTCTCACATTCTTTTATTCAATCTCCCCAACATTCCCAGGTGATAGAAAGTATATCATTTTACATATAAAGGAATTGAGATGCATTATACTTAGTTAGGTTTTGTTTATTCATTCATCAAATACTTGAGTGCCTAAAGTGAGATTTATTGAAATTGGACATGAGAACAACCTTTCTGAATTTTAGTCAAGGATTATTTCAATATTCTCAATTACTTTATCACCAGAGTTATGAACCCAAAGGAAATACTATTGCTATGTTGATTTATTACTATATTATTATTATTTGACCCAAGCTGCCCTCAAACTCCTGGACTCAAGCAACAACCTCCTCCTCCCCTGAGCCTCCAGATTAGATGATTACAGAGGCTTCTGTATTGATTTTATTGTTGAGAACTTATGCAACACAAGTCCCAAAAAAGTTCTAAAGTCAGTAAACTCAAGGTTACTATCAGTAGAGGCAGTCCCATTCCTTTCTGTGCTTGTTACCTAATACTAGATAATTCCATTCAATACTTACATTAGGTGAATATATTTACAGGTTTTGAAACTATCTGAATTGTTTGACACTTGCTGTGGGGAGTTGATCAAATTATTTAACCATTTTGAGCTAGTTTTCTATCTGTAAAATGGAAATACTAATGCCTTTAAAATAAGTGGTCGCGGAGATGAAAGTACGAAAAAGAAGTGGATGCTTAGTGCATCCGTGGTTCCCAATTGTCTTCGATTTTTTCTTACTATGCATTCAAATGAAAACAGCAAGGTCTTTGTCGACGAAAAAGGTTACAAGCTAACCATTCATGTTTTTTTATTCTGGAGTACACGATTTTACAGTTTGGGGCAGCTAAAAGTCCTCTTATATGAATTTATAGTGTTGGTAACTTAACTTTAACAGCGAGTTAAAATTGCCATTCCCCATGCCGTACTCCGTCCCATCTTTCTCTCCAAATCAAAAACACCACAAAGCTACCATTCCCTAGGACTCATAAGCGTGCGCAGCCCAACAAGGACCACCCTTCGCCTCTGGATCCCTTGAAGGGGTGGGATTAGAAAAACTCTCAACTCTCCTTCCGCTTCATCCGGCCGTCGCTGCTCCCCAATTCTCGCGAGACTTCAAGTGACTCGGCTTCTGCGCACTACACCACACAAGGAGTCGAGGCGCCAAGGGAGGGGGAGGGGAAAAGGGGAGACGGTGCAAACGGCGTGGCCGCCATCTTGTTTGTGCCCCCGCTCCGCGCGCGCTCCGTTCTCCGTGACGCACGCTTCCCCCTCCCCTCCGCCGTGCCCCGGCCCCTGCACTGCCCGACGCCGCAGGAGCGCGGGGGCGGCTCCTGCTCTTCCCAGGACAACGAGGCAGAGACTTGTGAGTGTGCGGGAGTTTCAATGGGAAGAGGGTTAGAGGGGGCGGCGGCGGGGGGAGGGGCAGCGCTTCCCGCCTTCGGCGGAGACCTCACTTCCCTCGTGCGGCCGCTGGTGCAGTTCGGTCCGGCCTGCCGCCGCCATGTTGTATCCTCGCCGGGCCCGCAGCTGTCGCCGCTGCCGCCGCACTCGCGGGGTCCGTGCGCCGCCTCGGCCGGGCCCGCGGGCTTTCTCCCATTGGCGGAAGGCGACGGCGGGGGGGCTCGCTCGTGATTGGTTGGTGGCGGGGAGGCCGCGGACCTGGCACCTTATTGGTCGCGCCGGCTCCGGCCTTTGGGGGTGTTGAAGGAATGGGAGGCTGAGGGGATGTGCACGTCCTGGGCTCAGGTAGCGGGGGCAATGACCCCTTACGGCGCAGGCGTGGGGATGGAGCTGGGGGAGCCTAGAGGCTTTTAGGCGGAAAATAGGGTGGTGACCTGGCAGGCACTTGGTGGGTAGTGTGGGGCACGACCCGGGATGGGGGACACTCTTCATTCCGGAGGCGCTCGCGGTGCTACTTGCTTTTGCCTTAGAATGGGGGCGTACAAGTTCCTGGAGTCCTAGGCATGAAAACACCGAAACTCGAGTTACCGGCCAAGAGGGGTGACTTGCAGTGTGACCCAATTTAGGGGTGACCCTGAAGCCCACCAGTTGAGTGCATGGTATGGAAAGGGAGCGCATTGGGGCTGGAACTCAGATCAGGAATTTTGCTGGAATATGTGAGCTTCGAAACACAAGTTTTTGAGGAGCCCTGGAATCCAGTTACTGGGCCTGGGATGTGGTGGAGGAGCGGATTACCTAAAAGGGATCCTATTGGATAAGTTGGCCGAGTCTTAGTAACTGTCAAGTCTTGGAGGCACAGTGTTAAGTACCAGATCTATATCTAAGAAAGTCGACTATAGAAAGCATTTTGGGGAACATTTTCAGACTTGGGAAGTATATTAAGAGACTAATGATAGACTATTAGGTCTCAGAATTATGCCGCTAGTTTTGAGTGAAATTTTACTGCTTTAGGAAGGATACAGGTCAGGGCCTACGTTTCCAGTAAGATTTCTAGTAAATGTTAGGTACAAGAGGAAGAGATCTAACCAGATACTCTGGATTTTGGCTCATTTCTTTTTATACGTGCCTAAAAAATAACATCCATCCCCATATGCACTTTTAATTTTTATTTTAAATGAGCAACTCCAAATGCATATCCTTGCCGCTCACTTTAAGTAACAGGATTTACCAACACTTTCTTATTCATGTTTCTGATGGCTTTTGTTCTAATCCACAGTTAAGAATTGTTGGAAAGTACATTTTACTCCCACTGAATTGTAGTGACTTAGATCGTTTTACACTCTCTCCTCCTAAGGTGTGGGGGACCACTGAAAATTTTATGTTAAACCTCTGTGGGTTTTTTTTTTTTAACATTGTAACTTTATTTAATTAATTAATTATTTTCATGTGGCGCTGAGGATTAAACACAGTGCCTCGCCTGTGCTACACAAGTGCTCTACCAACAAGCCTCAATCCCAGCCCAAGCCTATTTTCCTAATTGGTTTTTCTTTAAGTGATCCCTTTTAACTTTAGATAGATGTTACTCTTGGTTCTCATAGCAGTTTCAAGAAATTCTAATGTTTTTCACTTTTGGTCAGTTTTGTGTGACCATGACTAAATTTTTGAGAGGTGGGGAAAGTAGTAGAGAATGTGAATTGATGTTTTTGGGTACATTTAATATCACACTCCTTTTAAGTTGTCATTGTTGTCCCCATGTTGCGGATGAGGACATTGAGGATGGAAGAGGTTAAGGAGCTTGTCCATTGTTGCTAAGTAAGGGCTTAAGCTGGAATTCGGCTTGATGGCAGACCCTATAGTTTTTATCTGCTATATCGTACTCAACATAAACCTGACTAGTTAAATTCCCCGATGGTTTTATATTTCCAAGTGTTTCATCTTACTTTTGATTTCTCAATGTTGAACGTTAAATGTGAGAATATAATCAAAAAGTTGTACTGTTTCAAAGATTCAGACCACAGAATTATAGGCATATAGAATATAGATTCACCCACTGAGTATTTAAATCATATCCCTTGGTTTCTGTTGTGAAAAGGAATGTTTGCAAAAGAAATTGCTAGATTTTTTTTTCTGAACCCAGGAAGTTAATGGGGAAAATATATGTACAGATACTTTAGGAATCTGCATTCTTTCAAATCAGATTTCAGAATATTATTGATATAGTCTTTTTGTATATGGAAGAAATTTATGCCAGACAGTGAGGAACCACCAAGTGCATAGTATAAAGAACTCACTAATGAGATTTTTCACAAAAATCTGTCATAAGATCTAGTGCCTTCTTCATACTGGGATACTGACTCTGGAATATGCTTATTCTGAATAGTGTGCAAAATTAAAACTGGACATGACAAGATATTTGCAGTTCCAATTTTGCTAGGAAACCTTTTAAGTCGAATTTTGAGGGGCAAATAATGAATTGAAAGTCTTAATTGCTTTACATCTTATTGTGATTAGATGAAGCATCCCCTGACCCCAGCCTTTTATTTGCAATTATATTGCAGTGTGGAAGTTAACAGGCAAAGCTATAGGGGGAAATAGGGCTTGCTGTACATTTTGTACATTGTTGATAAAAGCCTCATTTGATTCACAACACTCTTGTACTCCCCCTACTCCAGTACTGGAGATTGAACCCAGGACCTTGTGTATTCTGGCCAAGCACTAAGCTAAGTCCCCATCCTCATTTGGTTCATTTATTAAGTTAAGCAAATATGAAAAATGTTATGGCATCTATAACTTAGTTTCATTTTTACTAAGTATAGATAAAGCTATAAAAACAAACATTTTATATATATATGTGTGTGATATAAATTTTTTTTTCAGGAAGCGTTTCTTTCCTGTTTTTTTTTTTTTTTTTTTTTTTGAGGGGGGGGCAGTGTACTGGGGATTGAACTCAGGAGCACTCAACTACTGAGCCACATCCCCAGCCCTATTTTGTATTTTAGAGACAGGATCTGAGTTTCTTAGTGTCTCTCTGTTAGTGAGGTTGACTTTGAACTTGTGGTCCTCTTGCCTCAGTCTTCAGAGCTGCTGGGGATTACAGGCTTGCCACTGAGCTTGGCAGGAAGCATTTTTTAAGCTGCCTGCTCTTTGATATCACAAACCACTTTTGTCCCATATTAGCCCCTTACACTGCTTACTGGGTCTTGTTACCATCTGGAATTGATCACCCTAGAAATCTTGAACTCCCAAGAGGTCTGAGCTTAAATCATGGGAACCTTAGCTTTGTCTTCTGAACAGAAATCATACATTGCTTTATACTTTATAGAGTGTGTCCATGTCATTTAGTTCTTTTATCATATAGTTCTCATTTATGTTTACATATTTTTCATTCAGTCAAAACTAATTCATTATTCTAGAGATACAAGGTGTTTTTCTCCTTTTATTTACAGAGGCATGGAGGTAAAGGGCAGTGAAGGCCCATGCTAGATGTCTTTTTTGAGGCAACTTTGAAATTGACATCTCTTATCTTTTAGTTCAGAAATAGTGAGCCATTAGGGTTCCATGAATCAAACTCAGTAATAATATAGCTACTACCTTTTATTGAGTACTAACATTGTACCAACTGGAGTACAAATGAATCATATGTACTATGCCACACAGTGTGAGATAGATATTATTACCATCCTCATTTTATGTGTGAGGAAACTGCTTTGAGTAAATTACAGTGTGCCTGTAGTCCAAACTACTGGGGAAATTGAGGCCAGAGTATCTCTTGAGCCCAGGAGTTCAAGGCCAGTCTGGGCAGTGTAGTGAAAACCCATCTCCAAAAAAAAAAAAAAAAAAAAAAAGAAAGAAAGAAAGAAAAGAAAAACAAACCAAAATCCAAAAGAAGAAAAGCCATCAGTCTTGTGCTTAAAGTCTCAAGCCAGTAAGTAGCAGAGCCCAGAGTCAGACAAGTATCTGTGACTCTTAATTCCTATACAGTTTATGGAGCCCTTTTTCTTCTCTCTCTGTCTCTCCCTCTCTTTTGGTAGTATGGTAGTATTACACATTAAACTCTACCACTGAGCAACATTCCCAGACCTTTTTTTATTCTTTTGAAACAGAGTCTTGCTAAATTGCCAGGCTGGCCTCAAACCTATGATCCTCCTGCCTCAGCCTCCCAAGTAGTTGGGATTACAGGTGGGTATCCTTGTGTAGTCTGGAGCCCTTCAACAGTCTTAACACCACAGCACATTATGGGAAAAGAAAAAATCTTTGCGTCTTAGCTCAAGAAGTTATCTCAATTCTTTCAGGACCCTCCTTTGTACTGAGACCCTGAAGAGTAAGATTACCTTGACAAGGTCACTTAGTTTTGCTAGGACAAAGAAGTTTGTAACCCAGTTGACTGGATTTCCAGACAGGTGCTCATTCCTCTGGACAGCATTGCTTCCCTGTGGAAGCACTGACTTGATGGCAGAGATGATTTTTAAGTGACAAGTTTACCTTATTCACAGGAGGGGAAATGACAGAGGACGTTATTAAGGTCACAAACAACTACTTTGGGGTTTATTCCAGCCTCAGGCATACAACCTAGAAAGAACATTCCTTAGCCAGCAAGTTGTTCTTTTCCATTCTATTTCTTGTTCTCAGATGAAACTGGTTGTGAGTTATCTGATGTCTTATAGTCTCTCTTTTCATTTTGTTTATTCAGTTTTTCATGCATGCACTGTAACAAGTTAGGAAGGTTATAGTAAGTAATTTTATTTATTTTTCTGCGGAGACTCAAAATACCCAGCATAATTTAAATAGATTAATTGCAGGAGGAAAGAGACTTCAAAAACATTAACCAAAGACTGCCTTTGTGAATGGGGCATTGTAGTTGCTGATTTTGGAGTCAGTCAAAGGAAAGAATTCAGTTTCTGCAATGCATTTACCCCCTGTGTTTGCTGGGGCAGGTTCTTAACCTGGGTCCCAGTTCCTTCCTCTGCAAAGTGATGGTAATAATAACACCTTACAAGGTTATTATGAGAAATTAATATAATAGCAAATGATAGGTACCTGTCACAAAGTGTACCTTAATGAGAAACACTTCATTTTCTTTTTGGAACCACATAAAATCTACCCCAACATTTAGTTAGCACTTACCTGATGAGGAGGCCTTTTGTAATTATCTGCTCTATTATATACAGTAAGATTTCCATATTGGGGACAGCCACTTGATATAAGAGAAAAAACCTGATATAGTTGTACTGTTGTAGCTTTGGAGCTGTGGGCCAGTGTGAGGTTAGTCTTAAACTTTGCACGAGAGATCATTTGTTTTGGTGAAAAGTTGTTTCATGATTGCTTCTGTTAATCCCTGGGTTCTGGTAATGATTCTGATGAAATGAAGACTTTTTCGTGTTTAACAAAAGCAATGATTATTAAAATCTCAACAACTAGTGTTATCTTTCTGTCTGGGAGAGATTCGCCTTAATAGTAATTTTTAGTTTTTTTAATTGTAGAAATTGTCAGTTGGAGTAGGGCCGTGGGTTTGACTTGTGTGATTTATAGCCACCTGGGTAGTTTTCTTTTATGTAAGCTGAAAACATCGTGGAATGGTTTTGAAAAAACGTCTCTACCTGCAGAAATTTTTGCCAGGTTGCAAGATTTGTTGCACCCTTCCCACACTTAATGTTTTAGCAGTGATGTACCTGATAGCAATGAGACAACACCTGAACTTACAGTATGGGAGTTGTGTTTTCCATTTTGGTATTTCCCAGTCTATAGACAGGTAACTTATGAATTCAGTGCACTTTTATACAGTGAAAACTTTCTAATGGACTTCAGGTGCAATTAAGAGAGATGAATTAGAGTCTAACCTTTGCATTTGAATATTTCCAGAATAGATTTAAATTAAAGGTTTAGATCTTCATGTCTAAGGTAAATAAGGTGTCCTATTTAAATGAGTACTCTCCATTTAAAGCTGACAGTATATTTTTATACCTCTGATTCAAGGATTGCTCTGTTTTTAAATACATCTATGCATATGAACGATAAGTAGTGATCTTAAGTGGTGCTTCAGTAAGAGGAGAAATGAGATGACTCATAGAAAATATTAGAATTAGAATATTTTGTATCATGTCACTGATCTAAATCTATGAATTACTGAAGGTTTTCATAGTACCTAATGCCTATTATTCCTATGCTCAAAAACTGCAAATTGTGATCTATATGAATTGAGATTCTTTGCCCAGAGTTAAGAAAATGTATTCTCCCAATGCTGGCATGATCTGTCCATTTTAAAAGAAAGAAAGCGCTAGGGAGGCTGAGGAAGGAGGATCTCGAGCTCAAAGCCAGCCTCAGCCAAAGCAAGGCACTTAGCAATTCAGTGAGACCCTGTCTCTAAATAAAAAACAAAATGGGGCTGGGGATGTGGCTCGGTGGTCAAGTGCCCCTGAGTTCAATCCCTGGTACCCCACCAAAAAAAAAATTAAAGAACAGACTAAAAGTATATGCCATCGGCACAGTTGAACATCTTTGCATCTTTAATTGTCCTAAAATTTTTTTACCGTACCTTGAAAATAAGTAGCATAGAATTTGCTTATTAACAAATGTCAAAGTTTAGGAAGAGCGCATGTTTGGTTGGCACTAATTTGAGAGGCAGAGGATTACTATTTATGGTGGTATTTAATGTGATTTTCAGTAGTACTGAATTAAAAGGGAAAACTCCATTGTGTAAAACTCTAGCCACTTTGGAAGGTTGTCAGAATAGAATTGCCTGTCATCTTTTCATTCCACTAAATTTTACCAGAATAATGGCCAAAGTGAAACACATTTCTTTATTATCCCCAGCCGTTTTATTTTATTTTGAGTCTGGGTCTCACTAAGTTGTTGAGATAGGCCTCAAACTGCCTCCCAAGTCACTGGGATTACAGGCGTACCTGGCAATTTCAGAATTATTTTTCAGAGCCTTTGTGCTCATGCCTTATGACTCTCCAAGAAGGTGAATACATTATTCATTGTCACTCAAACAATCTTGGCCATGGAACCCTGTTTGTGAGAATACCTAATAAACATTACATCTTATGACTGGTGTGTAGTGGGGCCCTATTGAGCAGTTCTGTTGTAGTCGGTAAATCATTTTGTATAGGATAGCTTGGCCAATAGTCATAAAGACCTTTTCTGGAAACAAGTCTCAAAACTGACATAGACTGTAAGGGATGAATGTGATTTCAAAGGTCATCTTATCCAGTTAACAATAAAAATAGCAACTCCCATTTTTTGAACACTTATTTTTTTTTTAATCAGGCACAATGTTGTTGTTCTGCATAGGTTATTAAGTAACACAGTCTTCTTAATGTTTTCCAGTCTACTTTTCAACATCTCCACTACTGTTTTTCAGTAACTTGATTATTGCAATGTCCTGTTTTCCCTGTTATTGATCTAGAGTGCTGTCATTCTCCCCTCCTGCCCCCTTCTCCAGCTTATTCTCCCCCTACTCCCCAAATTATATTGTTATCTCTTCTAATAAGGTAATTCTAATTGTACCAGTTCCATGCTTAAAACTTCCCAGTGCCTACTGAACTAGTGGCACACTTCTGTAATACCAGCAATTCAGGAAGTTTGAGGTTAGCCTGGGCAACCTAGCCAGACCCTGCCTCAAAATTTAAAAAAATAGAAAGACTGCGGGATGTAGCTCAGTTGGTAGAGCACCCCCTTGGTTCAGTCCACAGGACCACAAAGCAAGCAAGCAGCCAAACTCATCAGTGCCTTACCATTGTCCTCATAATAAAGGTTTAATACCTTAGCCTTGTCCAACCCTGTTTACCTAACTTTATTCCTCACCTCTTGCCTTTGGGCTGCTGCCACAACAAACTATATCCCGTCCAGCTTTCAGCTGCTTTCAGTCAGTTCCAGGCCTTTGCATGTGCAGTTTACTTTGTTTTAGTAGGCAACTAAATCTCCCAAGACGCTTCCCCTGACCAGCTTGAAATTTAGACAAGTCTTCTATGTTCTCCCGTAGGATTGTATGTTTGTCCATGCAGCACTATGATTGCCTGTTTTAACTTTCTTATAATAGACTTTAATATCCTTAAGAACAGGGACCATGTCTTTAGAATCCAGAGCTTAGGTAGCAGAGTGCCTGTATTATTTATTGAGTGATTGCAATAGAGTTTCAGTAACTAGCATATTACTTAGCTGAAAGCGGGGAGGAGAGATTAGATTCTAAATCTGTCTAGCTTCAGAGACTGGGCTTTCTTTCTAGTTACTCCTCAGAGGTACGCTTTCTCTTCTTGCTTTACATGTCTATCAAGTGTTGACACAGCTTGTGCCTAACGACCCAATTTGTATCTTTTGAGGCAGTATGTGCCATCTTTGGACAGTTCTAAGAGCTGAAGTACTTTCTCCTAGAATAATTGTCCATCCATTTTCCTTAGTTTATGCTTCAGAGATTATAATTTATTTATTTTTAAAAATATCTTTAGTTGTCCATAGATTATTATTTATTTATTTATTTATATGTGGTGCTGAGGCTCATTGAACCCAGGGCCTCACATATGCCAGGCAGGTGCTCTACCACTGAACCACAACTCTAGCCCAGAGATTATAATTTATTTTTAAAAACAATGTTGATTTTATAATCTACCGAAGGCCCCACTTACTCATTTATTTCATTTATTCATTAAGTAATTTACTGAGCACTAGTGCTATATTCCGGTATTCTAATGATGTTCATTGCTTAAAATGTTTCTGGGCCTTCTTTGGGGATTGTCTTCAGAATTTCTCCTAGATTCTTTTGAAAATATGTTGACACTTTTTTTTTTCTTTTAACTTTGAGGTAGATATGATTTGGGAAATAACTAATAGGTGTTCAGGATCACGTCAGGTGAAAAATGTGTCAGAAATTGCAATGTGGCAATCCTTGGTTTTCTTTGATTATGAACTTTAAAAAAATTGATCAAAATTTAAAATTGAAAGATATGGCATTAAAACAAAAAAATCTGAAGCAACAGTCTAGTGTTCCTACATTCTTTTTTGTTGAAACTGATAGCGGTTGCCCCTTTAGATAGGACATTCACTCAACAATTTTACTTGATCCTACTACTGTTTCATTGACCCTGGCTGAGGCTGGGTTTAGTTTATATATTTATGCTGAACACTGGCAATATATGTGGTAGATACAGTTGCTTACTTCAAGAAACCTTCTCTGGCCATGGAAGCATGTTACAAAGTAATTACAATATGTGTAAGCACTATAGTAAAGTCTATATTATAAACAGTAATTGAGTACCTACCACATTCCACATAATATACTGAGTGCTTTCACTTTTCTCAGCACTCCTTTGGATTGATTTTTTTTTTTTTTCCCATTTTACTCATGAAGAAATAAGCTCGAGTGGTTAAGTAACTTAGCCAAGATCATACAACTAGTAAGTAGGTAACTATGATTTCAGAAATCTGTCTTCTGACCATGAGCATCAGTTCTCACTTTGCCTTCTTTAAGGGCATTTATGCTTGAATATTATAACTAGTCACTGGTTTTGTTTTATAGTGATTGAGTGTTTTTTAGAGTGAGAAGATAGAATTGATGTAGAAGGCTGCTGATATCCAGGGCCAGGGAAAAATGGAAGTTAGAGTCCCAGAGATCCCACAAGGCTTTTGGTCCACAGTAATGGTAGGCTAGAGAAGAAAGAGCTGTAGTGAGTGAATGGATCAGGCTGCCAAATGGAAATTCAGGGTAATTTGAGTTCTCTTCCCACAGTGACTTGAATTCTACTAAGGTAACTGTTGAGAAATGGAAGTTGAAGTGTTTTTCTTGCAAACTGCCAAGAACTAATAAAAACTATGCCAAAGACCTTCACAGAGTGTCAAGGGACATGATTGGTTTAATCTGGTACATCAGAAACAGAGTTGAAGGGCAGATTTGTGGAACAATAACCAGACCTCAGCTGGGATTGGTGGTGAAAGGTATGGATTTCCTGCATAAAAACTGGAAAAGATTTTAGTAGCTTCTGGGAGTCCTCCCACACTGCCCTTTATAGCTAAGAAATTGCTTACTGCGGGGTGTGCTGGGGATAGAAGAGACATTCCCTCAAGGTAGCTTTAGGCTGTATGTAGGTCTTGTTCTTCTTTGCTTCTTAGTCTCTCCCTCTGTAAAACAAGGAAGCAGGATTGTATGACATTTAGCACTTCATATTTTTTCAGTGCTTATTCAAGCACATGCAATCTACTTTACATATGTTACCTCATTTAATTCTTACAGTGGCTCTGTAATGTACATGGTGATATCTGTATGTTATAGATGAGCAAACCAAGGCTCAGGCTTAGTTCAGTGTTATGGAGTTGAGAGGAGTATTCAGAATTTGAAACTAGCTTTGCCTGACTCCCAAGTGCTTATTTGTTTTGCCATACTGACAGTAACTAATATGAAGTTGTAAACATGTTCTCCCTATTTTTCTGACCACCCTTCCAAGATAACAAGTGAGCTTCTTTGCTTCTTCGAAGCGACTTAGGCCCTCAGTGTTGTGGGATTAAAAGAAGCTCTAATGTGCATTCTCTCCACAGACTGAGGTGTTCAAAAGCTGCAGTCTAAGCTTTTGAGAAAACAATTAAACCTGTGACTCTATGTAGCTTCAGACACTTCCCCATAACGCATTCTGTTAGCATAAACTAAATTCTTCTTTACGTGCCATAGTGAAATTGCTTCATAATCAATATTTTTATGTATGCTGTTGTTAAGGATTTAGTTGTTTCAAGTCCTTACACAGTTTAAGTGTGCTTTGCTACAGGTTAAATGTTCCTAATAATTTATTAAGAAATTTCTATTAATTGTTAGAATGTAGTTTTGTCTATACTTAATTAGGTCTCTGATAGGCAGATAAAACTTAACATTGGACCGATTTTGTTTTTAAATTAGTGAAGTTAGGTAATGGTTTATGCCATCTGTGCACGTGTGGCACCTAAAAATGACCTTCGATGTGTCCTGAGGTGTTCCATGTCGTGGTAAGCAATGTAGTGCAATGGAAAGAGTACCACTCCAAGTGGGATCTGAGTTTGCATCTAAATGCATGGGCCAGTTACTTAACTTCTCTGAACCTCAGTCTTTCTCACACGTAGAAGAAAATTGTGGTGAGAATTAGAGGGGTGAAGTTGTAATATACCTAGCACAGAACTTTATGCTAGTTGGTATTCAGAAATTGCCTCATTTCATCTTGGGAAATGAGTGGAATGTGTGTACAGAAGTTAATATAACTTATATGTCAAAGTAATAGGACAGACCATCTCACTTCTCTTTCAAGTCCCTGATGAATTTCTGCATATGCCAAAGACAAGTTCTCATGTAAAGTCAAGCAAGAAATTTCTAGCAAAGATCTGATTTGTCTGACCAAACAGCTGCCTAGTTTAATAGTCCTGGGATATTTAGCTTTGATAGGAGGAAGCAGATCTAAGATTATTAAATGCTTCAGATGATGATATGTTTCTATTTGAATATTTTGTAATAAAGAAAAGAAAGCAAGACATATTAATTGATTTTCACCATGTTGAGAGCCTCCTCTTAAAATGTAAGCAGTAGGGCCCAAAATCTTTAAGCAAATCTTTGACCACCACTGATGAATTCAGCACCCCAGGTTGTTTCAGAAACTACCAGTCAAATAAAAATACTCCTAATTTCCTGAGATCAGCCCTGATGCTTATTCTTGAATATGTGGTAGAAAAATGTATCCTTTGTGATGTCAGAACCCTGTAACAGTAAAACTAGTCAACAGCATTTGATTTTATGATTGCCCCATTGTAAATTAGTTTAATAGGGTATTTTCTGATGTTTTATCTTCTGTGCAACTCCCGCCCCCCCCCCCCCTTCCCCATTATTAGATTTCCTTCTTGGCTTTCTGTAGACATTTTTGAAATACCACTGCCCAGGCCACCAGCTTCATATGTTACTCCCCCAGTTTTTCTGTTTTTATTACTTTAAGATAAAGTGCTTTGTCCTGATGTAATCTGTGCTTTTAAAATTATCATGAACATAATGACGTGCCACTTAGAAATCCTGCAAACTGTTGTTATGAGGATTGATATCTCTCTTGGTATTATTAAAGAAGCTGTGGTTTTTTTTGGATTAACTCTACTTAGTTTTCTTTTTCTTTTTTTAATTCTCAACAGAAAACTGAAGATAGTTAGTCACAACTTTCCAGCCTGCACACATTCCTGCTTTGGTTTACTGCCACAGGATAATATGGCAGTGTCTTACAGACATCATTGATGGCCAATCAGAAGCAGTTAAATTACCTTAAATTTTTTTAAAAATGGAACTCTGACAACCAATAAGAAATCCTTTGGGTGGGAACTGTTAACAACCCTTTCCTTTGATTTTAAGGACAATTCTAAATTTGCAGTATCCAGTTTTGCAAGCACCTGAGGCCCTAGTATATCTACCATATGTATTTGCAGGCCATTTCCAATCCTTAAGTTCCTGGTAGTTTGAAGTCTGAATCTGACCCCTGTTCTGCTTCTCAAGGTAACTTTAAAACAGGAAGTGTACAAAGGAGGTAACTGATGACGTGAACAGCCAATCATGGCTTTGTGTTCTTAGCTGATAAAGCAGCTCAGCCAATGGCACAGCTCTGGAGGCAAGGTTTGGTGTCAAATAGCAGGCTAGATTGAATGCCTTTGACTGTTAAAGTGGAAGGAGGCTGCAGGGCTTCATTGGAGCCTCGGAGTTTTTCACTGAGGCAGGGGTCAGCTGAAAGACAAAGAAAAATGGCGAATAGTTTGTTGGGGGGTGGGAAGACAGCTGTTCGGGTTTTCACTGGAGTGGACATTCCAGACTCAGGTTTCTGCATCTCCTGCTGCTTTTGTTTCCTCCGTCCTTTTGGGGGGGAGGGATAGGAGTGACTTAAATTCTCCCTGTCCGAGGAGATATAAATAACTACATGTAAAATTAATGCAGTTCCCGGTAAGTTTAATTCTTTGTTTTGTGTTGAAATGATAGAAACTGTTTAGCTTCAGAGAGTGTAGACAAGTTGCACTGTTTCAGAAAATGGCCACTTTACATTCCAGGCATACCTTTTAGTGCACCTAGAATACCTTGCTTGGTTTAGATTTTGCATGTCCTTCAGCTAGGATTTCTTTTCCTAGTTGAGTATTGACAAGATCAGGTACAAGAAGAACTAATCATTTTTCAGGGACACACAGAAGCAAAGCACTTTTCTTTTTTTGCATTGGGTAAACTTAACTGTTTTCCAAATAATTTTCCTTTGTTCAAGTGCACTGAAGCTTTCCTACAGAATAAGCTGATTCTTTGTAAGAGTTTTTCTATTTCTGTGCACTTTATTGACATGTGTGTTTTCAGAGATAGAAGCCACACTATGGCTATTCGAAATTTGTGTGAAAATAGAATTTGCACTGATACAGGTTCTTATGGTGAAGGCCCACATGCCAACATGAAATTCTCCCATAACTTTCTTGATCTACCTGTCTGCCTCTAGATTCTATTAAGTTTTTATTAATATAGTAATAATAGTTGTTTTAAAAATGCACATTTTAGCTTAGAATGCTGGTTAAAAACAGACTTCTCTAGTTACATTGGCAGTGACAAAAGCAAATTGTTTTCCACTAATTTCAAATATTTTGTCATGTTGGCTCGGCTCTTAAAATGATATTAGAAAAATGTTTTTCATTTTCAGCATGAAATATTTAAGATCCTAATTTATCTGCAGTTTGTAAATAGCAAAGTTAACACACTCTTATCTTTTGCCCTTGATATTTTTCCCCTATTAGGGATATGAAGCTAATGTAGGTTGCTAATTAGCAACCACTCAATTCTTGTGAATAGTGAAATAGTCAGTCCCATGTACTAAGATTTGTAATACATATGATTTAAAGTCCAATTCTTATTTTCTTTTTATTTGCAAACATGGAATGAAGGTCATTGGAACATTTCTGCAGCAGTCTCAGTGTGAAGCAGTGAGCCAGCAGCACTTTCTGGATAGGGAAAAGAAGCAGGCCCAATTAGAGAAGTTTGGAGGGTTGTTGATCTGCCTTGCCTTTCCTTTAAAGGATTTACCTGAGAGAATCCTTAGGGTTTTGGGTTTTGTGCTTTTTGAGTTGGAGCACTGTAACACCAAAGTTCCAGGATGCAGGCCTCTGTCGTTGCTTAGAAAAGTGACCTTGAAAAACTGCCGAGGAGTTGAAAGATTGAAGGACAAAGTTTGTTTATACAGATTTGGACTGAAAAGCTCTATTTAAGATGAAAAGGGGCTGTACTTTTGATGTTCAAGTCCAGTGGTTAGGAATCTGTATAGATTCAAATTATGAGTTTTTAAGCAATAAGACAATGGGGCTGCATTCATTCTCTCTCCCACTCTTCTTTCTTCCCTTCCCCCAGCAAAAAATTCTAAATCCTTCTGGTATGATAGTTGAGTGAACTGTCTAGCAGATTCAGAATTCCTTGCACACCACCTTGTCTTTGAAATCTAGAGGGTTCTTAGTGAAGAATGGTATTTCAGGAGTTGAAAGTAGCTATTTGTGAAACTCTTTTTGGAAGATTGGAATCCTATGGTAAGAAAATGTTCATTCTGAGAATTTAAGTCCTAAGAGAAAGAAATGTTAAGCGTTACATTTTAAAGTGTAATTACTTTAATTTAAATATATGTTTTACACTGATTTACATTTCATATTTTATACATGATTTAAAAACAGTTGTAATACTGAGTGACCCTGTTTGCTCTGGGACAAGACCTGGAAAGGGAGGTAAAAGTGAAGGTGGGGTACAGTATGAAGCCAAAATAAAAACTCTTTATAAACTTGATGACTTTGCAGATTTAACTGCTTAGAAAAGCATCTAGCCTAGGTTCTTCACCCTTTTAGAGTAAAGGACTCTTGGAGAAACTGATCCACTATCTGTAGAAGTTCACATAGGCAAATCTGTGCAAAACCTCTGGTGACTTAGGATATTTTCTGTTGTTTCCTATGTTGAATGCTGTTTACATGATCCTCTCATATAACATTTTAGACAGGTAAATGTTTTCCAGAGAAATGAAGAAAACTATTTCTAGAAAGAGCAAAGACTTTCTAGATCTGATTATAATTTTGAGTGGGGTTGTATGGGGGAGGCTTAGATGGAGTCTGAGATTTGAATCGGTGTTTACTCTGGTAACAATATTTTGAGGCAGCACAGTGCAAGCCATTGAAGTCAAGAGACCTGTGTTCAAGTTCCACTCAGTTCTATTGCCAGCTTTGTGAGCTAGGGCAAGTCAGCCATTTAGTGTCAGCTTCCTCATGTGTAAAAAATGAACCTAAAAATAGCACCTTCTTATTTAGTGAGTCTTGAATGAGATCATGTATGTCAAGGGCTTTGAAAATTATGAATTGCTGCATAAATATTATTTGTATTAATCTAGACTAATTGGAGACAAGTATGGCATCAAAGGAAACAATGCCAATATTTTAATAAGTTTACAAAGAGGTTTGTTTAAACCCCATACACCTGCCTTCTCTGCATGTTCCCGTTTGTACTAACAGGACCCCCTCTATTCAGTGCCTACATTGAGGTCACCAAACCTTCATTAAGGGTTCTATGAAAGAATTTAAAACCCTTTGTCAAAAATTTAAGGACCTCAGAATAAGATGAATTGGGAATTTTTTTTAACAGCCTTAGATTTAAGAACCTGTCAGAATAAAAGCTGAAAGCCTATTCTGATTGGATACTGTGATTTGCATTACAATACAGGTAAGTTGTAATGGTTGCTGGTGTTTACCAAGCAGAGGTTACATTTTTAGTTTGTGCACCAAATATTTATAAAGTAAACCGAAGGCATTTTTGTTTGCTTTGTAGTCATATGATCTTTATGTGTTCAGGTCTGGGAGGTAGTTACAGCTTACAGAGTAGTAGCAAGCAAGTCAGTGTTGGGATGAAGACTTAAAAATATTGGTCCCATTAAAATCTAAGCACTGTCATAGATTTCACGCTGTGATACTGTGAGATACCTAACAAATGGTGGAAACCCATGTGGGTTTCTTTCATATCCATTTTATATGCCTAATGTTATCTATTTTAGGACTTTCTCCCACCGCCCACCTTTTCCTCTGGTGTGGGGCTGATATTTTGTGATCTATTTGATTTCCTATCCTATAAGTCGTTTCCATCAGGCATGGTCAGTCAGCATTGATATCTTCCTCCTTTCTTTGTATTGAAAGAATCATATCTAGAATGAGATTTGGCAAAACTAGTATTGCCTTCTCCAAATGAAATTCTAATTCCAGGGATGTGTGTGTTAGTAATTATGATCACTGTGGGTTTTTGTTCCTAAAACAAGATGAGGTCTCCATTTAAAGAAGCTGTATACTTTTGTGGGGACTTCAGTAACCCGGAATCATTCTTGAAGCTCATCATAGTTATCTTCATGAATCACATTTATTTTTGCCCATTTCTTTCTCTAATAATACAGAGTTTTGAATAAGTCCTAAATTATGCTAGTGGCAGTCATTTAGGGATCTAGTCTAGTTCCTTTCTTTTTCTCTTTTGGTACTGGGGATTGAACCCAGATGTACTTTACCACTGAGCTACATCTTTAGTCCTTTTCATTTTTATTTTGAGACAGGGTCTCACTAAGTGTCTAAGGCTGATCTCTAACTTACAGTCAGTTTTCTTACCTCAGCCTCCCAAGTCCCAGGATTACAGTTGTGTGGCACTGCACTCCAGTTGGTTCTTTTCTTGTAAAGGGGAAACTGAGGCCCAGAGAGATTAGGTGCCCTTATTAAGTAAGGTCTTTCAGCTTTTATATGGTGGCTGGCCTGTGCAATCAGAGATTCAACTCCCACTCAATTCATTACATGTTCATTTTATTCCTCTAGGTTTTTACTTCTGATCTTCCATGTTTTATTTTCTTTTGGTATATCCATACAGGCTTACTCTTTGGACACAGAAGGAACAGAGAGAAAAATAGGCCATGGAGGAGGTTCAGAAGTTTCCATAAGGAATCTGTTAGATAGAAAGTCTGCTGTGGCAGCAGACTTAGCATTCCTTTTGGGATCTGAAGATCTCTTGCCTCAGCCAGTTCTTATTCAGAAAAGTGAAAATCAGCTAGGAGACTAATGGTGCCCACCTGGCTTAGGTATTCCAGAAAGCTAGGTTACTTTTATGCTGTACAAGGAAGTGAACAAAGTTACAAACAACACCTGCATGCCAATTAGTGTTACTTATTTATTTTATTAATATATGTCAAGAACAAGTTAATTCTAAAATAAGTTTGGGTCAAGTTTTTCAAGTAAATTCTTAAGCTAACCTGTATTTAATAAAACAAGATTCCAGGGTCATTTTAAGCTTTTGATAAGACTAAAATAGAAATCACTGTTTATGTATTCCCAAAATTACATTTCAAATGATGCTACTTTTTCCCACTAGCAGAGGTTGTATTTTGTTCGCATATGTGTTCATGTGTATTGGGGTAGTTGCAAATTTTGCTTTTCTTTTGTATATTATTGATAGACCATGATATTGAAAAAAATTTAAAATTTTCCTGCCCCCTTCAAGCATTTGAACAAAAGTTAGTTTATTGAGAGAATGAGGAATCAAACAATGTAATTTACGTAATATATTTTAAGTCCCGAAGTATACTGCCATTGAAAATTGTAGTAGACATGACTGGGTAACATGTAACTCATGTCTGCGTTACATAAAGGTTTCAGTTTTCTGCTCTTTTTGTTGCATCAATATTGGGCCCAGATCACTGGAACTTTGGTTCAGATTCTATTTGTAGAATAAAATCTTATCTCCCTGTCTCTTCCCATGGCATCCCCAAATCAGACCCTGCTGTTCAATAGCTTTTCAAAAGTTTTTTTCAGTTTTATAAATTGTTACAGTTCAACACCCTTCAGTGAAAAAGGGCTACTGAAGGGGAAAAAAATGAAGATACATTCTAGTATAAAGAAAGAACTAAAGAGAAAAACACCTTGTAAATGTTTAAAGTGGCATAGCATAGTTTGTGACCTTGTTACTTTGTTCAAAGAAAGGAGACCGAAATAAAATAACCACAGCAAACTGTAGTGCTGATTCATGTAGTTATTCTTTATTCTTGGAAGTACTATCATTTTGTTCCATCTCCATGGTTTCAATTACTTAGAAAACTAAAGGGAATACCTGCTTGACTAGAAATATCCAGATAAAATTAATTTTTCCTTTATCTACCTAAGCTGTATAATTCCTACCTTTGAGGAAATCCTAAAGTTGAATCCTTTATACTTTCTTTCATCAGTTCAGTATACTTTTTTTTTTAATGTGGAGATTTTTTTTTTTTTTTTTTTTTTTTTTTTTTTTATCCAAGTGGACTGGGAATGTGGCTCAGTGGTAGACTGTTTGCCTGGCATGCATGAGGCCCTGGGTTTGATCCTCAGCGCATGTGCGTGTGTATGTATATGTATATGGATGGATGGATTATATATGTACACACATACACACATGCTTAAAACACGCAAAATTTTACTCAGGATCTAACAATCGGTAGGGAAGACTGATGATATATATCAAGTGTTAGAAGCTGATTTGAAAGGTGCAGGTAAAGCACACACAGTTCCAGAGAAGGGGAGACCTTGCTTTAGAAATAAGGAAGGCAGTTTAACTGCGTATTGGTCTTAGGGAGGTAGGAACTAGGACATTCTGGGCATGGGGAATAGCAGGAGCAAGGTCATGATTCACAAAGTGCAACTTGGGCTGAAGAGAGCAATAAATGGGCCACTCTGCTTAGAACATAAGGAGATGAGTTAAGGAAAGGAATGGGTAGTAAGAGAAAGAAGTCTGGAGAAGGTGGGAGGTCTTGACTTTCACATGAACAGTCTGACTTTGGGAACCATTGAATATTTAGTACAGCAGATTAATATGACCTTATCAGAGCTGTGCTGTTATAATATTTATTACATATCCTTATGTAAAATGAATTTGAATAGATGCTAGAAACTGAACAGTGCAGGTTATATACTTAGGTTCACACCCTTTTAGGATTGTGAGGAGGGTTAAAATAGGTGGTAATGTAAAAGGCTTAGGGCTGTCCCAATACACGGTAAGCTCTAAATGGGTGTAAGCAATCATCGTATAGTTTTTATTATTACATGGAGGTGATGAGGGCCTGGACAGAGATTGTGGCAATATGAGGAAAGGTCAGGAGATGGTCACTGTTGCACACTGTTACTACACTGTTACACACTGTTGCACACTGTTACAGAATTTAGCAGTTTACTAGAATTAAGAAACAGGAGAAAGGATTCCAGGAGATTTCAAGCCTGAGTGACTGACAAAAAAGTTAGGAGGAGCAGGTTTGGGGAAGGAAGACAGAT
Organism: Sciurus vulgaris; assembly: GCF_902686455.1. Lineage (NCBI taxonomy): Eukaryota > Metazoa > Chordata > Mammalia > Rodentia > Sciuridae > Sciurus > Sciurus vulgaris. Next base: position 30,421,812 of record NC_136461.1, read on the forward strand.
TTGAGTTTGGGCATGGGGCATTTCAGTTCTGGGTAACTTTGTGGTTGGAAATGTCAGCAGTGTGTACATTCAGGATTGGAACTTTGGAGTAATACCAAAATTAGTAATGTATATTTGGAATTTGAACTCACAGAAAATGTAGCTGAACGTGGGGGATAGGTAGGAGAGAATCAAGGGAGAGAATGTACAGAAGAAAAAAGTTTCATGGCAAAGATGGAAACAAAAAAGGTTAGACTCTAAAGTTGAGAAATGCAGAAGAAAGCACATTGAAATCTTCTGGGTCAGTGTTGTGTAATTTTTTTTGATTGTTTTCAAGTGAGCAGTATTCTTACTCTCAAAAGTTACTTTTGTTCATTTTTGAATGTTCAAAACTAGAGAAGATAATTCTCTTTATGCACTTAGCAAGGTAAACGTGTTATTATTAGCCCACGTCTTCCTCAGAATAATTTGAGCACCATGTGTACATGATACATGATGTTAAGTGAGGACATTAGTATAAGCTCATAGGCTAATGTATACAGAAGCTGAAACTAATGTTTTCTGTCTGTGCCTTGGCAAGTGAAAGATTGGAGAAATGCAGCCCTAGAATCCGGTGGCCTTCACGTGTTCTGAAGATAAAGATATTTCCTTGAGATCTTATTCAGTAGTTCCTTAAGATTAGTTTGTGTGTGTGCGCATATCTCCATCTAATGCAATGATTAGATTTCTGAAATGCATTGCATTTAATCTTACTGATTATTATGATCCATATATTAGGTGTTCCCCCAAAAGCTTGTGTGTGAGTCAATGCAAGAGAGTTTAGAGGTGATTTGATTGGGTTACGAGTGTCTTAACCTAATCAGTGAATTAATAGCCTGATAGGGATTAACTGGGTAGCTGAAGGAGGTGAATCATTAGGGCCATGATTTTGGGGTATACATTTTGTCCATGGTGAGGAAAGTCTTTCTGCTTCCTGGTGTGATGTCCTGAACTGCTTTCCTTGGTCACACCCTTCTGCTATGATATTCTGCTTTACCTCAAGCCCTGAGGATTGAAGCCAACTGTTTTACAGACTGAGACCTCTGAAACTGCGAGCCCCCAAATCTTTTTTTCCTCTAAATTGTTCTTGTTGGGTCTTTTAGTCACAGCAGTGAAGAAGCTGACTAAAACACTGATGTTTAGCTTTGTACCTCAAATGGCAGCATCCTGCCTAAAGCCAATCAAAAATAAACATGTAGTCTGGGCATGGTGGCACATGCCTATAATCCCAGCAACTTGGGAAGCTGAGGCAGAAGGATTGCTGGTTCAAAGCCAGCCTCAGCAATTTAGTGAGGCCCTAAGCAACTTAGCAAAGACCCTGTTTGAAAGTAAAATATAAAAGAGGGACTGGGGATATGGCACCTCTAGCAATCCCTGGCACCAAAAAATAATAAAATAAGTTTGTAGGAATTTGACAGTCTTAGCAAATAATTTTTAGCCACATGACCATGATAACACCATTGAGTAGCACATACAGTTTATTTCCAGAAATGGGACCAACCTCATATAGAATTTAGCAGTATTTTTTAGTATAAGGCACCTATATTTGGTTTCTAGGCTAAGTATGTTGTAATTATCTTCAATCTAAAGTAAAGGTATAAGGCACCTGTATTTGGTTTCTAGGCTAATATGTTGTAATTATCTTCAATCTGAAGTAAAAGTAATAAGAAACTTTTCACTAGAAAAATAGTGGTAAATTTCCAGTCACCCTGCTTTGATTATTTATATCTTGAACTCCATGATTATTTTCTCCAGGTAATTAACTGGTAAATGCCAATACAACTACCCTTGAAGGTAGGTAAGCTGTATAATAGTTTGCAGTATTTATGTTAAGCATAGTAGTTTGTAGTTTATAGTTAATGTGATTTAGTACTTATTCTCTTATTTGGTATTTACCTAATATAAGTAATAAATATTATCGTCCCCATTTTGAGGGTGAGGAAACAGGAGGGAGAGCATGATGACTCTGCACTGTACCTTGTTCTGTATGTTGATGAACAATTTATAACTGTCCATTTTATGGGACTAATTCCTCCTCCCACCTTCCCTTTTTCTGTGCATATTTCTCCCCCAAGATGTACACATTAAAAAAAAAAAAAAAAGTAATTCCTCAAGTGTTCTCAGTCTTTATACATTATATGACTACCTAACATATTGTTTATAATAGAAGCAAATATGTAGTCAAATTCATTTACTTTTAAAACTTTTGTCAAGAAGAATGACCACAGCCACTTCTCAGAACAAACCATTGTACAAGTGGATAGATGCTATTGAGTATTACCAGTGTTTTGGAAATTGCCTTTCATGATTCTAAAGTACTACTTTTTTCAAAATAAATACATGACTAGAGTTGTGTTAGGAGTTCTGTGGTGGCCCTCAGCTATGCATATGCACTTTTTTTTTGGTGTGTATTGGACAGCTCCCAAATTTTGTATTGTTGACTTGAATCACCAAGAATAGTATTTTTAGGTGAGTCATGTTGCTTTTAAATAATCAGTTGCTTTAGGTTTTCTAGATGTAATTTATAAACTTTGCTTTACCTTCTAGTAAGATAGAACAAAGGAATTCTGATTTCTTAGAGTCATGGCTGCATAACAAAAACAACATTGTCAGCCCTGTTCACGATGTAGCAATATTTATAACTTAGAAAACTGAACAGGGTTTTAACTGAGTGATTCCTATTATAAATGTGCTATTTTGGAAATACCTCCAATAAGGGAATTGAGCTAAGGCTGTTCTGAGCTATAGTCAAAGTTCACTAGGCCCCCAAAAGTGAACTGTGTTTACAAGGCCTTGCTAGCTTCACTATTGGCTGGTAAGCAGGTGGTCTAGTTCCACTCCTTGAATAAAACTATAGTTTAACAAGGTTGGAAAACTTAAGCTTTCTGGTTTTAAATTTTCTGCCTTAAAATGTGTAGGAATCTTGGATTTGGGCATTTTAGAGTCCCTTTTTCAGGATTTTCTCTTTTTACCCCCCCCCCCCTTTCTCCTCCTCCATCATCTCCCCCTAACCCTAAGCAGAGGGCAGAATTCTCTGTGTTTGTGAGTCAGCAGAATCCATACAGCTGAATCAATATAACCAGGCTCATATTGACATTCCTATAACACCCTCCAGGTTTTTAATTGAGAATTTTCTGCCTCCCCACAGTTTTTAGACTGATTAACTCACTGGTATAATTCTCTATTTTCCAGTGCAGCCTCAGATTAGATAATAATCTATATTTGTGCTACATTTTCTAAAGTAGAACACATTTTTTTATCCATCCCCACTCACTTAGTCTTCCACTGGATTACTATACAGAGATTGCTGTACAACTGAACACAAATATTTATGAATGTCCCTGAGGTCATTAGTTTAACAGAGAGGTAAGCCATGCAATGGGAGGAAGAGGAGGAATCAATAGAGGAAATATTAATTAAATGGTCTGTAAACTATTTCCTGTAAATAAGATTATCAAACCTATTTTAGTGTAATGATTGTCAAGTTGAAAAACATTCTCATATTTAAATTGGTATGCTCATCAACACTCTTTATTAATAAAGTGTATTTCAATATGAAAAAAAAAAAGATGTTCCTGTTTGCAAATTTCAAAGAAGAGAACCCTGAGTGAGGTCAAGAATACTTGAGGCCTTAAAATAGTTCTCAAGGAGCTTATGTCTGGTCATTTGATAGATGTACATTGAATCCCCACTATGTGCAGAGCATGTTTGCATTGAGGATGTGCCAGAAACAGATAGTTATGTAAGAACTGGGGAGAAAATATAAGTATGGAAATTTCAGGCTTAAAAAATGTCAAAATCATAATATTATACAAGTCTGAAAATGCTACATATAGAAAGAAATAAATTTTTTTATTTGTATTTTGGTGCCGGGGTAGAAATAGATTATATTCCAGGAGTGGTTTCTTGGGGAGAAAAAAATGAGCTGTCACTAGTAAACGTGTATATTTAATTTTCTTACAGTTGTACTGAAAGGCGCAAGCCTCTTTTCAATGCTGTTCCCCCCAACACCTGAAATTTTGGTTATAATCCAGAATTTTTGGTCTCAAAATTGCTGTTTTCCAGGACATGTTTTCCTTACTCAGAATCTTGGAGAAATGAAATCAACAGAGAGCTCTTGTCGGAGCTCAAAACAGAGTCTTTTGTTTGGGTGGTGGGGCCAGGTAGGTAGGGGAGCTACTCTGACCTCTGCTTTTTCCATATCTTCTACAAGATAAAACATCCATTTATTTCTAGTTTCTAAAAGTTTGAGATGTCAAAAAAATGGCCTAAGAATTTAAATGTTTTTGGATTAGTATGGAGGGAAAACCTCTGTAGCTACTGATCACTGATGTTCCCAGGGATTTAAATTTGAAGCATTCCCACTCATATTCAGCTTTAGTTCTTTGCTTATGTGGAACTTGAACATTCACTCTAAGTTTAGTAGTTTAAGGGACTTTTTAAAAATTATTTCATATTTGTTAAAAAGATGGAAGAAGATCTTTCTTCACTTTAATAGTATTTCCATGTATCTAAAATGGTTTGTAAAGGAAATATATTAAAAACAAAGCAAGTAATCTCAGTGAGAGAGATAAAGAAGGTAATTGGGTCACTTGCTACAGTACACAAAAGAGGTTGTCCTTAGGCTTGATACTGTACCTGGGACCTTTCAGGCTGAGACTTAGGTGTCTCATCCACCAATTCTGACCAGTAACGATGATATGCCATCTGGCATTTCTGTGAAGCTCAGTGTTTTTTGAGACCTTCTAACATGTAGTGCCCCATTTGTACATTGTGACTGATGAATAGTGGCCCTGAAACGTTAGGTGATTTGTTCAAGATCATAAACATCCAGTTGGCCGGAGAGTAAGAACCCCCATCTGATAGTGTCTTTAATCTTGAACTTTACTGCCCCCCAGTGTTTGGAGTATTCATATGTACTGCTGATCCAGCTAAAAACATGCAAAGGAAAAGGAGAAAAGAGTGGCAGAGTGTGGAAAGGGAGACAAAAAGAAATAGGAGAAGGATGTTTATATGATGGGGTGTAGTGTAATTAGCACTTCTCTTCTGTGATTGCCACAGGGATGTTTAGAGCAAGTGGATAAAAATGATCTTTGGGGTTAAGGATTTAAGTCAGTATCCAAGCTGAAATTGTTCTTCTCTCTGAACAGTTTGAATACACATTACCTTAAAACAGTGCAAAAAGTGAGAGCAAGCAAACTAATAAAGAACAGAATTTTAGAGCCTTTGCATTACTTTCTCCACTATTTACTGTATTGTGACCTTAAGGAAGTAGTAATTTAAGGCACCCAATTCTTAGCCTTATGTGTAAAATTAGAATGATTTTGATAAATTTATGACTGAGCTAAGTGAAGACCAATTGAGGGTAATTTATGTGGCAAGTAGTTTGTAAATTCTAAACTTCTCAAGTTGGCATCTTTGAAACATTCTCACTTCTCCTGGACACCCAAACACAGAATACTGCCAGAAACTGAGCAGGAGATTATTTGTAAATTTCAGAAGGAACCGAGGAAGCAAAATGGCTCTTTATTCTAGGATACAAGTTAACTTAGGCTACAGGCCCTATTTCTATCTCTAACCCATGTTAGAATTTCCTTTCAGTCTCAGGACCTGAAAAACCAGTTACTCTCCATTCTTCCTGCAAGAATTTATTTACTCTCATTAGACTGGAGGGGCAAAGAGATTCAGATTTATTTCTGTGGGGCAGGAGGTGCTGGGGGGATGTTTAGAGCAAGTGGATAAAAATGATCTTTGGGACTAAGGATTTAAGTCAGTATCCAAGCTGAAATTGCTCCTCTCTCTGAACAGTTTGAATACACATTACCTTAAAACATTACACATTACAGGGGAACCATGTAACAATTGTGTGATCAAGGCACACGTTTCAACCTCCAGTACTCAGTTTCCCCACTAGTAAATATGAGATAAAACACTTAACAGGGTTCTAAATATTATATGATCCTTTTTCTTTAAGGGACCAGATGATATTTTAGGCTTTGCAGGTTGTAGAGTTTCTGTTGTAACTCACATCTAATGAATGTTGCTGTGGGCCACATATGTCTTGTGGGCTGTAGTTTTTTTAATCATGCTTTAGAATGCTTCATTAAACATTTGGTCCTTGTGTACCACCCTGCAAAACAATGATAAACATGTTTTATTGCTGTCATATATGCAGGAATGGTTTAAATTTGAGTATTCATGAGGTCATGAGGAAGAAAGTGTATGAAGTAAGATGCATGCGTACTTTTTTGTGTTCCACAGAAACAAGTTTTAAATGTTGTGTTTGTGCTTTTATCACTTGTGTTGCATATACCGGTTACTATGCCTTTATTTCCTCCTCATATACTACACCTGTGCTATATGGCCCCTGTTTCAGAGACTGGTTTGTAGTAGATATCAAACAGAAACATGTTTTTGAAGGAAAAGTGACCCCATTTCCAGTTTTAAAATGTCCTCGTGATCACATCTTGAAGAACAACAATGTCAGCCAGTTCCAATCCTTAGTCTTTAAAGAAGCATCAGTATCCAATAGGTGCAGTTGAAAAGCAGCTTCATTCTTGCCTCAAACACTGAACTGGGTATTAATCAGAGTAGGGGAAAGTAAGACATTATTCATTTTGGGGGTAAGGACTATATAATAGCCTGCCAGTATGACTAGCTAGTGCCCAGCTAGAAAGGGTTTAGAATGTAAGTAATAAAGGTTTCTGGCACTGGGCTTGGTGCTTTCTTGCTTAAGTAGAAACTAAATGAGCTTTAAGTAAAAAGACTATTGCACCTTCTTTTCTTGCCAGTCACCTAGCTTTCCCTTGTATACATTCATGTGTTGCATCTTCAGGTAGTAAGTGTGTAGAACTTTCCTACCAGAGCATTAGATGTATGTGTTCAGTTTACACGATTCTAGAAGTAGCTTAGAGGAGTGACTGGCCCAAGACCACTGACTAGTTGGTATCAGGGCAGTGTACAAACATAGGTCTTTTAATTTCCAGAGCAGTGTTATTTTTTTCCTTCTGTCAGCTTGAGGTTAACTTAACTTATTGAGACTTGAAATATTGTCTAGCCAGTATGATTGATAATGGTATATGTCCTAAGTTCTATCTGTATAAACACCAAATTGTTGGTGGAATTGTTTGTTTTGAATGCCTCAGTCCTCACATTTATTTTTCACTTTTTTTTTTTTTGTAATTTGGAAGAATATCTAAAGTAACAAGTACAAATAAGATTAAATTCTATCCACTTTCTTCCTTTTCTTTCTGTTTATTCATATTAATGTCCTTTTCTCTTTATTTCTCACTCACTTTTTTAAAGCTAACATCCCAGCAGTTTTCGCTAACTCAAATGAAGAGAACTGGAGCTAATAACATCAATGGATACCTGAATAGTATTGGAATATAAGATGCTTATGACAGTGACAGAGGAAGACTGTTCAAAATTCAACTCAGAAAAAGGGAATGAAGAAGATATGTGCTTCTGAACATAAGGAGATACTTGTTGATACAGGAATGATTGGTGACACTGATAGCCTAAAGGCTTATAGCTTTATACATTGAATAGGGAAATACTAAGAGGACATGATGGTACCAGCACTTAGGATTGCTTCTCAGTCAGTCCTGGGCTAAGATTTATTTGTTTGCATTTAACAGCGAGAATATTATTTTTAGGTAAAACTTGATGCTCAGGATGGGTGCTTTAATAAGAAGCAGCATTGGTCAAGAATTGGACTTTATTTTATAGGAACTTCCTGTGGTCTTTTTTTCCTTGAACAGTTATTGTGATGCCACCAACATCTATTTGGTTTTAATTACTTCAAAGAGCTGTGTTGTAGATTTAGGCATATTACAAAGGACTTTGCTGTAGACAATGAGGTATATGCCAAGGAATAGAGAGCTGTAGCCTAAAGGTACAGAGTTTTGGAAATCAGGTTAAATTTTGCAGTAAAACCTAAATTTCTTTGTATTTTATAAGCTTGGTAATTTTGATATATCCTATTCTGTGCCCAGACATCACTAAGGGAAGATTTGATGAACATGGTACCTGTTAAGAACAAAAACCTGAAAGATTCCAAAGAATCTTAAAAGAGAAGAACTCTGCTTTTGGGATGTTATAAAAACTGCTTATGTCTCTTTTTTATTTCTTCAAGAATGATGAAGAGTGATATTAGAGTGTTAAAAACTAGATTACCCACTTTAAGTGGTCTGTTTGAATCATCTTACTTCTTCCTTCATGATTTTTCTTAATTTTGCTAATCGATGACCAGACAGAGGTAATTAGTATTTAATCTTCTACTATTTAACCTGTTGTCATTAATTTTTCTAACTTTGCTTATCTATCCAGGGTACCTTTTTGAAGAGCTTCTGGCTTTCAAAAGACTTACGTTTGGGATTGGCATACACCCCATTTCCAGCCTTTTAGTCTGCCTTGCAACTTCTAGGACCTTCTTGCATGTGTGTATATTTGTGTGTGTGTGTGTGTATGTGTTTCTTTCTGTCATCCCTTTTATCTTAAATCCACTTTAGTAAGTCAACTGCAAGCAGCTTTTCGATTAGAGTCCTTTTTGCTTTAAAGATTCAAAGAGCGCCTCATTTATTCTGAGCTTCCTATACAGCTTATAACCACTTCCTTTGGTTGTTCAGGCAATCCCAGTGAGTCTCTCTTGGGATTAGACTCTCTAAGCTGCCCTTTTTTCAGAGTGACTCCCTTGCTCTTCACTCAGTAGTTATCAGTCTGTGCTAAATGATATGAGGGATCCAGAGATGAATCATACTCAGATCCTGTCCTATGGTTTGTTCATCAGAGCCAGGCATGGTGGCAAACTCCTGTAATCCCCGTGACTCAGGCAGAAGGATTCAGTTGGAGGCCAACCTCAATAAAGACTAGAGGTATAACTCAGTGGTAGAGCAACCCTGGGTTCAGTCCTTGGTACCAAAAAGAGAAAAAGGAGCATGTATACCAGGAGGGGACATAGACATAAACATAAATAATGATCATACCAGGGTTTTGTATGAGGGTAGAAAGAGAGCAGCAGATCAATGATTTTAAAGGTTCATAGAAGGAGGGACCACTTCCAGACGAGGATATTTAAAGAAGACTTTGTAGAGAAATGGTAGTTGAGCTGAGCATTGAAGAAACAACCTTTTCATTATGGACTTTGATTCTTCCTTTTCTAGTTGTGGAAAGCAAGCTTTTTAAAACAGATAAATTAAGAGGTACTAGGATCTGAGAGTACTTCTAGCAACAACCATTCACTACTTCAATTTGGCCTTACCTCATTATTAAACAGTTAAACAGTCTTATTCAAGGATTTATAAAGTAATTAATGAACATGAATAATAAATTGAATATTAATAATGAATTAAAGCTGGGAAATTCTATATCGCATTTTTCATAAGAGTGATCTAAGATAATTGTGACCCACGTGGTGTTTTACCCAGTGGTAGAGATAGTGACTTTACATGGAATGAAAATAATCCTGGAATAAATCTCTTGTAACTTTTAAATGCATGCTTTCTTTTATCACCCAGATGAACCCAACACATTTTCCATGGGCCACTGATGTTATAAATGGGCTACTTCTGTAGTAAAATAAATACATTGCTTGGCTCGCTTATTTATTTATTTAGGTACCAGGGATGGAACTCAGGGAGGTTTAACCACTGAGCCACATTCCCAGCCCTTTTGTATTTTACTTAGAGATAAGGTCTCACTGAGTTGCTCAGGGCCTTGCTAAATTGGTGAGGCTGGCTTTGAACTCGAGATCCTCCTGCCTCAGCCTCCTGAGCTGCTGGAATCACAGGTGTGTGCCACCTCACCAGGCTTGCTTGCTTATTTATTTATTTATTTATTTATTTATTTATTTATTGACAGGGGGTCTCACTGTATTGCTCAGGCTGGTCTCAAACTTCTGGGCTCCAGGGACCCTCCAGCCTCAGCCTTCCTATTAGCTGGGTCTACAGGCACATGCCATTACACCTGACTTGGTCTAATGTTTTAAAACTCAGTGCGGTGAGTGGATCTGCTTTAGGAAGAGCCTTTTGAATAAAAGTACTCACCTTTTCCAGGAATATACTATTAACTATGTGCTTAATCATCTCTGCAAAGATGCTAGAAAATGTGCTTCAAATCTTTTACCTTTCCTTTTTTCCTCAAGAGAATCTGGTGTCCTAAATAGAGTACTTTTGTCTTTTGAGCTTAGGAATTTATTAAAAAAAAAAAACAAAAAACTAAAAAAACCAAAAAAAAAAAAGACAAGAGGTTGCTGGATGGAAAAATTATAAAGACTATAATTAAATCTGAAGCTCAGCTGGAACTTACCTTATAAATTAAACTTAATGTAAAGAAGAACATTCAGACCTGTCCAAAGATGGAAAAGAATGCCTTACCAGTAAGCCAGTTTTCTGAACTGGAGAGGCAGGCACTCACATTTAAGTGGGATGACCACTTAAGGTAGAGAGTTGTGGGGTTGGAGCAGAGATTAAAAAGGAGTTGTGAGCACCATTTAGAGGAGTGGACCCACTTGTCTCCTGGTGTCTTTTCAGTCCTAAACTCTGATGTGATAAAATATATGGGGCATTAGCATTGACTTGTATTTTTTACTGTTATCTTCCCAAGTTAAAACTTAACATTTAATATGTTTTTTAGTTACAGAACTATTTGATAACTTCTGTTTTGGTCACAACTCCCTCTGCAACAGTGTTGTGGCTCTGAGCCAGCCATAGATTCATTTGTTTATTTACTGCACAGATGTTTAGGGACTGATCTTGCCAGCATATCCAGAGTTGGAGCAGTTCAAAGTTTAAATTTGAACCAAACAGTTATTGTAAAAGTGCTTCTTGAATTGTGTACCATTGTGATGTATTTGGGAAGGTCAGAGGACAGCTAAAACTTACTACCAGACTTGTAAATCTTAGAGACCTTTGTACTCCTTTTAAACCTACCTGTCATTAACAAATGCATGAAGATGTCATGGCAACAATGCATCTTCCTCCTTTGGCTCTGTAGTAGTTTGTGTGGAAGATTGTGCTAAGATCATACCTGTCCATGGACGTATGTAGTGAAAGATTAGGTTATTTTTTGAGCTTTTTCTTAATTTTCATTTCCAGAAAAAAAAATGTTATTTGCCCATTTAAAGAAGTTTAGATTGTGTCACTCTCTTCATTATCATGAATGCCTTGTAGGAAACTATTAACAAAAATAAATTAATATTCTCTAGATTACCTTGAATTCTTTGTTGTAAATGCATTTAAAGTTGTATATAGACTATTGTATGTGTTGATAAGAGGAAGTGTCATAAGAGCTGAATTGAGGGAATCTCACTGGGTTATTTACGATTCAAGATTTTATCTAGTCGTTTCCAACTGTGATTCAACACTTCCCTTTAACTCCTTCCAGAAACTCCAAGAACATATTGCTTCCCAGATACATAAGAGTCCTTGTTGATGTATAGAGCTGTTTATAGGCCTCCAGCATCAAAAATTGGCTCCAAACCTTTTCCCATTACATCATCCCTCACTAATGTCATTACACCAGAGTGAAATCTGCTTTGAAGATTATACTCCTGTTTTCCTTCCATTTCTTTCCTCTCTCATTTTCTTTGGAAGGAAAAGGGGAGGGGAGTGAGAGACCTCTGGGACAATCCCAGACAAACATTTAAGATTGAATTGAACATCCTTTTAGGCTAAACCTAGATTTGTACCTAGATTTGTCAGACTTTCTTTTCATTCTGCTGGTAGAGAGTGATCTACCCAGCATGCATCCACATGGAGTCTTGAAAGTGACACATTTGATCATGTGATACCTGGCTTTGGTGCCTTTTCTTTTAACCCCTCAGAATTAGTTCTAAACAACTTACATAGCTGTCTGCCAGCATCCTGTTACTGGCATGTTAAGCCTTTTCAAATAATTCCCTGGTATAGAAATTCTTAGGAGATCACCAAGTTTCTCATTCTTTGTGCCTAATTACACTGTTGCTTGCATTTAACTATTTGCCAGATAAGCATTTAAGCCATCTGGAAGTTGTTTTTTTGTTTTTGTTTTTTTTTCCTTCCTTTTCCTCCATAAATTTTTAAAGACATTACAATATTATCTACAGTTATAACTGATGTGGGGATCCATGTTTATCACAAAACACTTGACCAAGTGTAGGTTTTGTCTCTCTTTGTGCTAATTTTAATTCACCATTGTTTCAACTGTCTTTAAAGCTACTGTTTGCTAGTGTATTGTGTTTGGCTTTGTGCCAAAGCAAGATTCACATCAGGAAAGAATTGGGAAGTAGGTAGTTTCAGTTCAGACTTCATGTCACCCACTGAGTAATTGACATGGTCTTTTATACTTTTGTCTTTGACACAGATTTGCCTTAGATTAGAAGTAATAATAATCATTAATAACTCCAGAGAAATGGGACTATAGTGTCCGAAACAAAAGAATAAATTTGGTTTTTTTTTTTTTTTTTTTTTTTTTTTTTTTTTTTTTTTTGGTGCTGCTCGGGATTGAACCCAGGGCCTTGTGCATGCTAGGCAAGCACTCTACCAACTGAGCTATATCCCCAGCCCCCTGGTTCTTATCTTTTAAGTTGGGGGATGACATTTTTGTTTTGTATGAATTACTGGGAACCCTTACCATATCTGCTACAGGCCATGGCTTGGGAAGTCATGGAGAACTTGGAAAAAACTTTGAAAGTATGGACTAGACTAGGGCAACAAAGTCCTTTCCCTACTCCCACAAGAAGTTAAAGGTCTTGATTTATATTTTGATATTCTAATTGGAGCTCATTGATTGTCTCTGTGGTATAATCAAGACTGAAGGGAAGGTGAGGGGAAGGAAAAAACAACAGAATGAATCAAACACCATTACTCTATGTATGATTACACAAATGGTATTCCTCTACTTCATGTACAAACAGAGAAACAAGATGTACCCCATTTGTTTACAATAAAAAAAAAAAAAAAAGACTGAAGGGAAAACTTTCTTCCAAATGTTTTCTGCTAAGATTTGAATCTGCCAGAAATCTCTAGTAAAAGTATGTATACCTTATCAGATTGAAAAATTAGTGAAAACTCCATAATGGAAGATAAATTACTCCATAATGAAAGAAAAACTCCATAATGAAAGACAAAAAGTCTGACTTCATTAATTTCTAATGTGTCTCATGTCTGTGTGTTTTCAGTTATCGAAATGTCCACAGAAGGTGGGTTTGGCGGTACTAGTAGCAGTGATGCTCAACAAAGCCTCCAGTCCTTCTGGCCTCGTGTTATGGAAGAAATCCGGAATTTAACAGTGGTAAGGAAAAATGAGAAACTTCTGAAGATGATTTTAAAAAACTTAAGACTAAAACATTTTCATTTCAAGCATATTTACAAAGGCATAGTGCAGTCCTGACCATAGTACATTCCTATAGGAGAAAATCTTACCTTAGGTAAGATAGCTACAAGGGTGTCCTGTATCATCTTCGTGGTGTTCTTTAGGTGTGTAGGTGTATAGTGGATACTTTGACTTGGATGTTGTCTGATGTGAGGTATATCTTTTACAAGAAGGGCAGTGATTTCACCTTATTGAAGTTGATGTAGTTCTTTTTTTTTTTTTTTTTTTTTTTTTTTTTTTTCCTAAGTGTTTATTTTTCTCTCTATCCATCGCACTGTGCTGGGGATTCAAACCCCGGTCCTTCTGCATTTTAGGCAACCACCCTACGGGTTGGACTATATTGTCAGCATGATGTAGTTCATTTCTTATTGCCTAATTTAGTAACCCTACCAAATTTCTAGAACTTGGGGGAAATAATTGGCAATTTATTTATGAAATCAGTTGTGAGCCAGACACTCTTTTGATGTGCTAAAAGATACAAAATCAGGGTTTCTTATCAGCTGCATTATTGACATTTTTGGCCAGATAATTCTTGTTGTGAGGGGCTATCTTGTGTATTAGAGAATGTTTAGCAGCATCTCTGGCCTGTACTCACTAGATGCCAGAGGCACCTTCCCCAAGTTGTGATCACCAAAAATGTTCCAGACATTGGCAGATGTCCCTCTGGGATAAGATCAACTCCTATTGAGACCAATGACTTAGAAGGATCAAATATAATCCTGACCCAAGCTTGTAATTACAACCAGACTCGTTTACTCCATAAGTATTTATTAAATACTCACTGACTTGCTTAGTGATGACTCCTGAAGCAGTAAAAGGAAATGTGCTGTGGGAGCGCAGAGGACACACTGCTTTCTTCTTGCTGATTGAGTTAGGGGAGGCATCAAGTAAAGCCAACGTATTTGTTGCATCTTAAAATATCAGTAAGCATTCATCAGATTGAAAGGATGGCAGAATAGCTCTTGGGCAGTGAGAAGGGATCTATAAAGGCGTTGAGGCTCAGAGCAGAAAGCTTTCTGTTTAGAGGAGCAGCAAGAAGATCAGAGTACTGGAGGTTCTTACATGAGTAGTGGAGGTTGCGGGTAGGAGGACAGGGTATGAGAGTGGTAGTAGAAGGTGAAGCAAGTTAGAATTGGAGAATTTTCAGAGTACAGCATCATGTCCTTAATGAAGAATGTTCCATTTGGTATTATTTTAGCAAATACTGAAGGAACTCCCTACATTGAATATGTCATTCCTACCCTAGAGGTATTAGCATAATGGTAGAGACGATACTGAATTCCTTCCTGAAGTGAAGCTAATACTGCAATTCCTTAGGTTTAGTGGCCTTTAGTCTCTGATAAAACAAATTTGCTCAACAAATATTTTTCACTTACCATAGCTATGCTAAATTCTTTGGATCCAGTATTATGCCAGTCACACAAGATCATTGCACTCATGGAACATGAGTTCTGTTGAGACAGACTGAAAACAAATAGAAGAAATAAATGGGCTGGGATTGTGGCCCAGTGGTAGAGCTCTTTCCTAGCACATGTGGGGCACTGGGTTTGATCCTCAGCACCACATACAAATAAATTAATTAAATAAAAAGAACAAGCTAGCTTCTCACTGTGATAAATACCCACTAACTTCAGAGGTAAAAAAAACTTATTTCATATTTTGGATATACCTGTGGGTGGTGTTTATTTACATAAGGGGTTTTCAGCAGGGGAACTCGGCTGGGTCTTTTCACAGTGGCTTGTTTTCAGAGTGGATTTCCAGTGAAAAGTCATTGTTTCTCTTTAACAGTCTCAAGGTGGTAGTTATATGAACTGTCTCAAAAGAGAATGGAGAGAACAGTGGCATTATAAAGTTAAGAGTGGGGTGTTTTCTTCAAAAATTGGGAAGATAATCTAATGGTTAAGCTTCCTGGGTTTTGGTGCGAGAGTCAGCCTGATATAAAACTGACAGTATGGCAGAACTGGCCAGTGTAGAAGTCTATGCACTAGCGTGGGCTCAGGAACCTAAATCCAGGATCAGGGCAGGTGGCTAGAGAGGTTTAAGCTCAACACTTTTAACTTTTTTGTAATCCGTTGAGCTTTGGTTGATTGGTTAGTTAATAGTTATGATTAAAAACAAAACAAAATTTTACTACCTTAACTATTTTTAAATGTTTGGTTTAGTAGTGTTAAGTATATTCACATTTTTGTGAAACACATCTCCAGAACCTTTTCATTTTGCAAAACTGAAACTCTCTACCAATTAAACAACTCCCCCATCCCTTAGCCCCTGCTAACCACTGTTGTTCTTTCTTTTCTATGAATTGACTGTTTTAAATGCTCATGTAAATGAAGTCAAACAGTATTTGTCCTTTTGTGATTGGCTTATTTTACTTAGCATAATGTCCTCAAGGTTCATCCATGTTGTGCATGTAACAAGATTTCCTTCCTTTAAGACTGAATAATATCCCATCATATGTGTATGCCACATTTGTTTATCCATTCATTTGTCCATAGACAGTTGAGTTACTGCTACCTCTTGGCTATTGTGAATAGTGCTACTACAATTATGGCTGTGCAGTTACCTTTTTAAGACCCTGGGCTTTGATTTGTTTTTTTTTTTTTTTGGTGCTGGGGTTCGAACCCAGGGCCTTGTGCTTACAAGGCAAGCACTCTACCAACTGAGCTATCTCCCCAGTCCCTGGGCTTTGATTTTTAACCTACTGGTTTCCTTTGAAGTTTTCAATAATGCAGATTGTTTTATTAACCAATTTTAGCACCTATACATTTAGTCTATCAGAGGTTTAAAGAGGAGTGATTACTTTGAGGCATTCAGTTTTGTTTAGGTTTGGGATGGGGGAAAAGAGTAAAATGGGAGTTGTTCTTAATCTTTCTTCCATTGATTACTAGACCTCTATTGTGCTATGGCATCATCTGTTTAGAACACTCTCTGGCATATTGTAGCTGTACAATAGTATTTGAGTGAACCAGACTCTTCCATTTCAGATTTAGTACAAAGCAACATCAGTTACAAGTTTTAGTGAAATGTGATCCAGTAAAGTCAGGATGATTTTTCCCTTAGAAAGCCTTTCTTTTTCCTCTGTGCTCAGGACTCTGTAATTTCAACACATGGAGACATCTACTTCTTTGACTGTACCTCTCTGCCTATGCAACATGACTATACATTTTGACATTTCATCTGTGCCCTTCCAGAACTCAACAGTACTTAAAATCAGACTTCTTCAAATATGTCATAATCTCTTAGATTAGCACCTTGATATGTTTAACAGATTTAAAAAAAAAATCCATTATGTTTAAACTATCCAAACATAAGTTTAACTTAAAAGAATATTCATAAGGTGTTGTTGTCTAAGACTGGGAAACATATTATTCCGAAAACAAGTAATTGTAATTTGCTAGATGATGTATTTCAAAAGCAACAAGAAAGGGTCATGGCTAAAGAGATCATATCATTTTTCCCTAGTAGAAATGTGAAATGAGGCAGAAATTTACAAAATGGTCAGTTCCTTCACCTTACTGATACCACTCTGGCCCCAGTAATTTTTGTCTCAGTCCTACAAAAGCAATTTATCTTTCATCTCAGCTTGACCATTGTGTTCCCTCATTCTTAAAAGCTCTCTAGTTGTCCATAAATCCAGATGTTCCTCTGGAACTGAAGTTGGCTAAAAGCCATCCCTAAATGATAGCATACCAGAACAAATGTATATAATACTGTATATTCCTGCTCATGCAGAACTCTAGGAACAAAAAGGAATAGACTTCTTGAAGTTAAGTTTTACCCCTCTGGATTTCTTTGGAAGTGGGGAAAGCAAAACCAACTTTTGTCTTTTGGGAAGTTGAGTGGGGATGGTGATGATGCTGAATCTTGATAAGTCTAATCTTCCCCTCACTTATTCCCTGCATTCTATTCAACCTTTAGTCAGCTGTAAGTTCATACCTAAGTTACTTTCATTTATTGACAGTGGCATCTTTTCTTTACTCAGTGCCTCCAGATTGGACAGTGACATTTTTAACACTACCATCAAACCAGTAGTTATTTAAATGGGAACTTGGTGGAGACATCTGGTGGGCTATTATAAAATGAGCTCTGTATTGTGGTTCTTAACCCTCACTGGACTTTGGTCATTAGGGGAGTTCTCAAAAATGATGCCAGGACTCCACTCCCCAGGGTTCCTGATTCCTTTGGTCTTGGGGAGAATCCAGGCGTTTCAAAAGCGTCCCATGTGATTCCAACCTTTAGTTAAAGTTGAGAATCACTGTTTTCAAGAGGATTAGAATCTTGACTCTCTGGAGTGCCTGGGCTGACTGGGTAGACCTAGAAGAAATTTCTCATTGTTACATGAAACTGGATTCTTTAGTACAGCCCTAGAACCATTGACTTTTTTTTTTTTTTTTTTTTTTTTTTTTGGCTCCTACTGCTCATTGAGTGAATTCAAGCCTCTTGAAACTTGTTAGTTTCAAATGGCAGCATATTTAATATAGTTCTTTGTGGTCAGGAGCATAGAATGTTCTGAGAGAGAATCTGTTCCTTTGCCTTACTGATATCACTCCTAAAAGTAGGGGAGAAAAAGTCAGTGCATGTCAGTTGTTCTTCCACTTGGATCAGCATCAAGAGTAGGAGTTAAGTGGTACTCACATTAATTGTACGACTCACATGAGTTGCCAGTGACATGGGCAGCATTGAATTGAAGCCAGTTTAGTGGGCCTGTCTTCCAGTACTGGAGGGGCTCCCCTCATCAGAAGCTTACTGTGAACTCTTGTTACATGTAACTGGAAAGTTGGGATAGAATAATAGAAAACTGATCTCTGCCAGCAGTGGTGATTCCACTCCCACCCCCCAACATATCTCAAGATCCACTTTTGTCACACCAGCCCTTGAGATCTCAGGGTTTGGGGATCATGAAAAAGTTTTTAAACTGGACACAGGGTGCATGCCTTTAATCTTGGTGACTCAGGAGGCTGAGGCAGGACGATCAAAAGTTGCCCTTCAATTGATGAATGGATAAAGAAACTGGTGTATATATATATATATTTATATATATATATATACATACATACATACATACAATGGAATATTACTCCCCCATAAAGAATGATAAAATTATGGCATTTGCAGGCAAGTGGATGAAATTGGAGAATATCATGCTAAGTGAGATAAGCCAATCTCAAAAAACCAAAGGAAGAATGATCTCGCTGATAAGCGGATGATGACACATAATGGGGGGTGGGAGGGATTAGTGTTAGTGTTAGGGTTAGGGTTAGGTGTAGGGTTAGGGTTAGGGAGGGTGGCAAGAATGGAGGAAGGAAGGACTGTATAGAGGGAAAAGAGGGGTGGGGGGGAGGGAAAAGAGGGGTGGGGGGGAGGGAAAAAATAACAGAATGAATCAAACAACATTACCCTATGTAAATTTATGATTACACAAATGGTATGCCTTTACTCTATGTACAAGCAGAGAAACAACATGTATCCCATTTGTTTACAGTTAACCTCAGCAACTTAGTGAGGCCCTAAGCAACTTAGCAAGATCTGTCTCATAATTTAAAAATGAAAAGGACTGAGAATGTAGCTCAGTGGTAAGTGCCACTGGGTTCAATCCCTGGTACCAAAATAATCATAATCATGTCGTTGTCGTCGTCGTCGTCGTCGTCGTCGTCGTCATCATCATCATCATCATTATCATCATTATCCCTGGTACCAAAATAATAACAATAAGAAGAAGAAGAATTAATTGCTCACAAATAAAAGGTTCAGGGTTGGAGGCTTAAAGCAGAACGTTTTGTAAATTTCCACCTCATTTTACATGTCTATTAGGTGGAAATGACACGATCTCTTTATCTGTGATCTTTCTTATTCCTTTTGATTGAACAATAGAAATGATCATCCTTCACCTTCTCTCTGGCATTTCAGGGTAGCATCATTATCTTGCATGATGTGCCACACAAGAACAGGGATTGATTTCTATGATAAAATGTTTTTTAAAAACCCCTTCAGAGTCTGACTCCAGTCCAGTTTTCTCTTTCCTACTGCTCCCCTCTGCATTCATTTAGGTCATAAGTCCAAAATTTCAGTAGTACATGTTTTTTGAGTCTCTTTACTCCTGTGCTTGTTATTCTGTCTGAATAACATTCTCAACATCCTGCAAACACAGTTCCCATATTATCCCTCCTATGAAACATTGTCCGGCATTCTCCCTTCCTCCAGATGGTTTTACATTGTTGCTGGTTATTTCCTTCTTGGTACTCCTGTGGGATTTACACCCTCTCCACTAATAGTGGATGGGGATTGTAATGTTTTTGTGACTGTCTCTGATAAACTGCAAACTTTTCCAAGGTAGCAGTTGGTTTGCATTTTTCTCATAGTAGTAGATATAATACATTCACTATTAGTTGGGTTACATGAATGAGTAAATGAAAGAGGAGAAGAAAAAATAAGAATATAAAGAATATGTCCTGCTGTCTCACTTTTTGACGAAATTTTAATAAATTGGACCTCTAAGCTTTTCTCGCTCTAGGATTAGTTTTAGTAGAGATTTCATGGAAAATGTTCATACCTAATTTGGAAAAGAAAAAGATGAAAAATTAGTATTTGACAGAGCTGAGTGATAGCCAGGCAGCTTGTTGGGTTTGCATAGAGAAATTATGCAATGTAATTAGATATCTTGGTGTACGTTTTATCCTAATAGTTGTTCTTCCTTCTGTAATCATAAAATGGATTCTGAGAAGCCTGGTGATGTTTTTCCAAAATGCCTTCATTTCACATACATTTGAGATTTTCTGTTGGTCTTAGAAAAAAGTTTATTTGTACTTAATAATTTCATCACATCTCAAAAGAATAGCTTCTCTTTCCATAATGTGATGATGCAGATTCTCAGGTGATCATGTTGGGTTTGATGAGTCACATTTTGAACCACTTATAGAATCAATCATTTGACACCTAGTTCCAGCAGAGATTTTGCTGATCTTATTCTGTGCCTTTGGACCTTTCTCTTCAATACAGCTCTGAAACTCAAAATTGATTTTTATTTCTAGAATTGCATCCATCATTGGACATATGTTTAAACACTAGTAGTTTTAAAATAAAACAACAATAAAAAGGACTTTAATTGCACATAATTGAGAAGTGCCGGTCAAAAAGCCCTTTCTTAAATCTTGACAGTGAAATTGTGTGTTCCCCCTACGCGCAAGGGCTGTTTGTTAAGAAAAAGGCAGGGCTGTTGCTAAAAGGCAGGTGGTAAATTCACCCTAACACTTTTTCCATAACCTTCCTCCCACACCCTGAAATAAATTTTGGAGATAGGGAGACCTTTGCTGCTATGATGAGAAAGGATCCTGACCCTGATTCTGCTAATGCAGAGGTCAGAAAGGGCCAGTGTTGCACTAGCTGAAAAGGTCTGTGGATCACTGTGGTCAGGTGCTTCTGACCTTGGCCCTTGCTCTTATAGTCCCTGAACAGAACGAAAAATTGACAATTTAGAGGAATGCTCCCTGAGGCAGAAATCTGTTTTAACCCATGTATTGCAGACTGGTAAACTTTCTTGGAAAAAGAGAGAAGGCTTTTATAATCCACCTCTATATTGCACTGAGGCGTAGAACCTGATATTGGTTGGGGCTGCCTTTTATGTGGGCACCGTTAGAGGCCAGTATAAGTTTTCTCTCCAACCTTATAATTGTTCGAAGCTCTGTATGGGTTAAATAAAGAATTTTTTCCAAATAACAGAATGAATCAAACACCATTATCCTATGTAAATGTATGATTATGCAAATGGTATGCCTCTACTTCATGTACAAACAGAAACAACATGTATCCCATTTGTTTACAATAAAAATAAATTAAAAAAAAAAAAAAAAAAGAATTTTCCCCCCCTGGAATTTATATTTTTTTCATTTCATCTGTCCTTCCTCTCCTGCCCTATTTCCTGAAAGAAGAGTCTAAAATAGTCAGTATTTGCTACTTCCTGTGATGCTCTGCCACCTTGTTGATTGTCCCCACCACTTATGTACCTCTTGTTGCTCATTTCAGAAAGATTTCCGAGTACAGGAACTCCCACTGGCTCGTATTAAGAAGATTATGAAACTGGATGAAGATGTGAAGGTGAATTCACATTTATTTTTATGATTCATATTGAAGCCAAAGTGATGGATAGGGTATTACTCATTTCTCTAGAGCTCAGAGTTTAATTAAACAAGGAAAATATTGTTGTTGTCTGTTGCTTTTTTAGTTTCATTTGATTTCTCTCTAAAACTAAGTGAACTGAAATTGAACTGTTTTAATTATTATATGAAGCTGCTCTGAAATTTAGGGATCTCCTGTTTTTTATAGATAGTAAGAAGATACTGGGTGTTTGGTTTTGATATCAGGTGGCATTACCAGTTATTACTGTGCAGTGTAAATGACTTGTACCATGACCATGCAGGGTGGCACATACTTGTAATCTCAGCTGCTTGGGAGACCAGTGCAGGAGGATCTCAAATTTGAAGGCATCCTCAACAACTTAGATCCTGTTTCAAAATAAAAATAAAAAGGGCTAGAGATATAGATCAGTGGTACAGCACCCCTGGGTTCAGTCCCCAGCACAGCAAAAACAAAACAAAGAAAAGCATGTATTGTCATATCAACAGGATAGTACCATCATCTTATCATCTTTTGTTGTTTTTGTTGTACTGGGGATTGAACTCAGGGGTGCTTTACCGCTGAGCTACATCCTCAGCCCTTTTTATTTATTTTAAAACAGGGTCTTGCTAAGTTGCTGAGGCTGACCTCAAACTTTTGATCCTTCTGCCTCAGCCTCCTGAGTCACTAAGATTACAAGTGTGCATCACCTTGCCTGCTCATTTTAGCATTTTATTGCAATCTCTGGCTAGTTAATCTGAGCTCTTAACAAATTTCTGATGATGACATTGCACCTGTTTGACCTTTTAACCTGTGAGTTTGTTTTATATGAGTGAATATTTGTGAGAAGGTTTCCTTAGGATTGGCCATTTCTATATTCCTAGGAGGCCACCTCCCATTACAACTCTTAGGAAAAGAATAGCTCTGTCTCTACCTCATTACCTCTCAGAATTAACGGTCTCTTGCATTTAAACAGAAAGCTAACAGTCCATAGCAATTTCCCCTTTTATTAGCGTCCTTCTTCCTCACAGCAACCCTGTGAGATTTGACAGGAAAAGAATTCTTCATTCCATTTTACAGATATGAAAGTTGACACAAAGGTGAAGTATTTTGCCCAGCATGATAGCACCAAGATTCAGTTCTCATCTCCTGCTTCTTTAACTCTGGAGCTCTTTTTGTGATTCTTCCCTGCACACAACACTTCACCAGGAGTTTAGAGACTTGTTTAACTTAAACTTGAACTTGGAAGACAGACACATTGATATAACTTCATTGCTTGAGCTCTTACTACATACCAAGCCCTGTGCTAGGTACATATGTCATCTCATTTGATTTCCATAATAACACCGGAAGGTTATGCTCTTTTTCATTGTGAGAAAGAAAAAGCCCAGAAAAATGAGAAGTCTTGAGATTTTACCTATGTCCATTGGCTCTTGAGCTCATTATCTTTCCCCATATTGTCTCTCCTTGGATTAGAACCTAAACCCTACCACTTACTGACTCTGTGACTATGGTCAAGTCTCTTCCCATTCCCCAACCCCTTGTTTCTTTGAAGAGCTATTAAGAAGGTAAGAAAGCACCTTGCATAGGGCCTGTAAGTATTCTTTGTCCCTTTTCCCTTCTCCCTTTTCCCTGCTTTGTTCCTATTCATGGATTTATTTTACCTTGAAATTTCCTGAGGCTATCACATTCTTATTTTTTAACTTTTGCCTCATGGCTTCCATGAGGCAAGAGAATGGTTTGAATGATTTGCTGGTGATTGACAGGGAGGGCCTACGTCTGTTGCAGATGATCAGTGCAGAAGCCCCTGTGCTCTTTGCCAAGGCAGCCCAGATTTTTATCACAGAGCTGACTCTTCGAGCCTGGATCCACACAGAGGATAACAAGCGCCGCACCCTTCAGGTAATATTGCAGGCTTACATTGGGAAAAAGCAGCTGCCTTTGCCTGCTTCTCTTGCATGGCTTTGGACCAAAGATTGTTCTTCCTTTGGCCTCTGTCAGGCATCTTCCTCTGCACTGGGACCCAGGCATACCTTACAGCCATGGTGATACTGTTTCCTTACCAAGATTCTTAGTTTCCAAATCTTGCATGATTTTCACAGCTGGTGACTGAACTCTTCACTTGGTGAGCCCTCATCTAAACAGAGTCTCAAGTTATAGGATATTTATCTGTTTCTAGATGTAAAGAACTTTTGGTTGAGAGACTCCCGGAAGGGACAATCCCAGGAAGAATTTGTAGTCTCACTGACTTCATTAGCTTTTTTTGTTCCTTGTCTGTCTTCCTGGAAATCCTTTTGTTTTCATTTTCTTTTTCTTTTAATCCAGCAGTCAGCATTCGTATGGTATGTAGAACCCTTGGTGATTGGCTCTGCAAACCATCTCTCATAAGCCAGGTCCCAATTCTGGGAGAAAAGATTTCCCAGATACAAGAGGAGGGATTTGACAGTTACAAAACTGACAGTACTTTAATAATAATGCCAAGAAAGTAAATTGTTTTCTCCTCATTTCCCTTTACCTACCAAATTGAAAATACTTGTTTTTGTTTATTTAGTCTACGGATATTTACTGAACACCTGCACTGTGCTAGGCTATGGGGAATAACAGTACATAAAATAGATAAAAATTCCTACCCTGTGAAGCCTGCATTCTAGTGCAGTAACACATTGTGGCATAGAGTTAAGGTTTGTCTACTTTATGAAATTTTAAAGCAAAAGAAAAAATAGGGAAAATATATTGAACTCTAATGTATGTGAAAATTACAAAACAACAACCACAAAAATATTGCCCTGAAAAATGTCTGGATCTAGAGAGATCCTGTAAAAGTGATATAATCACTTGGAAAAACTATTTGGCACTTTCCAACAAAATCTATTCTACTCTGACTGCCATTCTACTCTGAGATGTGCATATTAAAAAAACGTGGACATTCCTGTGTAGAAATGTTCATAGCAGTCATTTTATACTAGCCAAAAACTGGAAGCAACTCAAGTATCTATCAGTTTCTGTATTATTAACAAATTCTGATATATTCATGAAAGGAATTACTTCTCATCAATAAAAAGAAACAAAACATTGTTCCATATAGCCTGGATGAATCTCAAAAATAGGCTAAGCAAAAGAAATCAGAGGAATAATTTATACTTGTAGAAATCAGAGTTGTGGTTGTCTCAGGTTTAGGGGCTACAGGGAAGAGGTGATTTGCTGAAAAGAGTTAAACGGGAACTTTCTTTGTTTTTATCTGTATTATCTACCTGGGTTTAGATTTTTGTGTTTTACTGAAGATGAGTAGTACTGAATGTTAATATTAAAAATGCAAAATGTGGGAAGCTGGGCGTAATGACACATGCATCCTAGCAATTTGGGAGGCTAAGACAGGAGGATTACAAGTTCTAGGCCGGCCTCTACACTGAGGCCCTCAGCAACTTAGTGAGACCCTGTCTCAAAATGAAAAGGTCTGAGAATACAGCTCAGTGGTAGGGCTTCTCTGGGTTCAATTCCCAGTTACCCTACCCTGCCCAAAAAAAAAGGGCAAAATATAAATTAAAATATAAATATTAATATATCTATATTTTCAGAATACTCGAGTCCATTTTAGTGTATGTTTGAGGTGATTATCATCTCTTTTACTCCCTTCATTGCATCCATTTAGATAGTTTGAGTAGGTGACATCATCAAGAATGTAACACTGTATTGTACTTATCTTAAATGAGTCCTGGCAGTCTTTAAGATATGCCCTGCTTCATTTGGGAGGGTTTATTATCAAGCTGGTTGTTGGCAAGGAGGGCACACTAGAGTTTTGCATTTCAGTGGCTTGGGGCCATCATAGATACCAGAGAAGGAAAAACCAGAAAATTTCCATTCCCT
The DNA here is from genome assembly GCF_902686455.1 of Sciurus vulgaris. Classification (NCBI taxonomy): domain Eukaryota; kingdom Metazoa; phylum Chordata; class Mammalia; order Rodentia; family Sciuridae; genus Sciurus; species Sciurus vulgaris. Next base: position 30,447,156 of record NC_136461.1, read on the forward strand.
ATTTGTCTGATGAGTCACCTTACTTAAGGTGTGGTATATAAGAAGTTGCTACAGATTTGTTAGTGTGTTGATATTTTTCTGTGAAAAATTTCAAACATAAGCAAAGTTTACAGTGAACATCTGTTTCTTTACCACCTAGATTCTACTGTTAATATTTTACTCTACTGGTTTTATCCCCATATCTATAACTATCCATCCATTGAGTCATATATTTTTAGGAAAACTTCTGTTTACTTTCCTAAATACTTCAGTTTCATTAGAGTTCAGTGTTTTTTCTCATTGCTTTTCTTTTGCTTTAAATGTTTCAGTAAAGTACACAAATCTTAAGTACATACAATGTGTTGGGTTTCAATGAATATTTTCCAATTTTATTATTTAAAGGAAGGGAGTGTCACACTTGGAAAGAAAACCTTATCAGGACAAACCTTGGTTTTGGTATTACTTAATCCCGTAACTCCTGTGTTCTCTTCCTGTATTGCTATTGTCGTAGTGATTTCAGCCTTCAACATTCATGTTGCATTAAACCAGATTTAAACCATGAATTTATCACTGCAGTTTTGAATTCCAAAATAAAAATCATAGTTTTACAGGGGCTAGCATATATAGATCTAGTGATAAGATTGGAACTACTTGTGAACCAAAGACAAAATATTACTTAGGGCCTAAGAGTGATTGAATGGATAGGCTGACCTTGACAACCGTAGAATAACCAAAGACCTCCTGGTTAAGATTGTGAATTTGGCTTCATTTAGTTGGAGGAAGGTATTTTGACAGATCCATGGAGGACCTTAGTACCAGATCAAGCAGGAAGACCAGTGAGTGGTTGGAGGCAGAGATATCCATTTTAGAGCATGAGCTACATGTATCTCTCCTTTGATTTCTGTCTAACAAGTTTGATGATTTGAAGTTCTTGAGTTTGTGCTAATTTCAGTTATAGATATGACCAGAGGTATTTAGTTTGACTTAGAAGTCATCTATATTAATTGGAGGTTAGCATAAATTCAGATGAACTAGTTCACCCCATGGCCAAGTTTTCACTCTGCTTTTCTTTATTACAGAGGAATGATATCGCCATGGCAATTACAAAATTTGATCAGTTTGACTTTCTCATCGATATTGTTCCAAGAGATGAACTGAAACCTCCAAAGCGTCAGGTGAGCTGGGGAAGGTGTAGCTGTGCCACTGACTATACAACCTTGGCGTACTGCCGTAATACCTGCCCCTTCTCCTCTTTGCACAAGGCATTTGCTCTTCCTTTTGCTCCTCATCTTTAGTCCAGATCCATCCTTAATATCTTCTGCTACTCATTTATGGATACTTTTAACTCAGTGCCTCTGCAGTAGTGTTTCAGTGAAAATAGGTGAAATTAAATTCAAAGACATTAGTTACAAACAGTATAGTGAAGTGCTTTTCAGGGTATTGTTAGGAAGTCTTATCAAGAGTTCTTAATCCGGGATGGGAGAATATTCCCAGTCAGTTATGGAGATTTCAGATTTTTAGAAACTGCTTTTATGTGTATCTAGTGGTATTTGGGATGAGTGGGTTTCTTATTTTCTCTTACTCTGTATTTTGGCTGTTCATAGTGTCCTGACTGCACATAAGAACACATTTTGGGGTTTAAGAAATACCATTGCCCAAGCTTTACCCCTGTCATCTGAATTAGGATCTGTGATGCTGGCACCCAGGCATAGTACCTTTTAAAGCTCCCCAGGTGATTTTAATGTGCATCCAGATTTGAGCACCACCACTGTAACTGTTTTCTTGACAATCACAAGAAAGAATGTGTCTGCCCTGCCCCTCTCCAAAGGTCACACCAGTTGTTGTTTTTTTTTTTTCCCCTGCACTTGGGTGCATATAGCTCTTAATGGCAATTGTAATAGACCCCCAGTTGTGTGAAACCCATTGTTTTAGGCACTCAGTTTGCATGACTCATTAGGTATAGTAGAAATGTTTGGGAAATAGTGGTCGAGTCATGCAGGAACAAAGCTGTACCTTGTTCAGCTGCCTTTGTTTTGTTAATAAAATTTTCAAAGTTTTTAATGAGTTATTGCATAGTATATTATCCTTAGAAACAGTTGTTTGGTGACAGCTATTCTCCCGTGTTGGCCTGTGGGCTTTCAAAGTGTAGAACAAGTGGGCATCCTAGCCGGCCTTAATTCTGACCTTGCACAGGAACTTTTGGGTTAGCAAGCCCTATGTTGCCTCCTTACTGGAGCAGGGTGTGCTTCACTGCAACTGTTTTTTCTGGGCAGTCTTTGCTACTGTAAACATCCTTGACTGGAAGCTGTAAGTTGTTCAGAGGAGCTTTCAGTCGGATGTTTACAGCGGCAGGCTGCCACGGTCGTCTCCAGCTGCGCATCCGGAGACATTGCAGGTTTGTGCCCCCAGACTTGATTCCTCCTCTTGGGGTGCTTCCCTACTCTGAGAAGTCACAACAAGGACTCAGATCACTTCTCTTCCTTTAGAGCAAACAGTACATACCACACTCCTGCTTTCCTTGTCAGAATTTTTTCTTCTGTGTCCATCCTAAGCCCCCTTTAAAAACAAGGTGGCAGGCTTGCTGATGAAATTAGACTTTGCTCACTTTCATTGTGCTAACTCCTTGTTCTCTGTGGGCTGCTTGCTGAATGAACCGGCTGGATAAAGGGGTCTTGTCCTATCCCTTCCTCCAAAGTACTTCTGGTTCTCTCAGGGTGTCAGGCTCAGAATGCTCTGATCTTCTCCTTTTAAAAGTGTGTCTAGCTGAAACAGCTCCTTGCTCCCTAGATTTAGTTCTTTGTAGGTGTTTGAGCTATTGATTGGCATCCTATTTGGGACAGCTGCTGCCTGGTCTTTGAAAGGTTGAGATTGCTGAAAGCTGGCCTGAAATTCTAAGATAGCATTTTTAATCCTCTGTAGACATGAAGTTTTCCCAAGCTCCAAATTAGTTGGCACCTCCTGAAGTCCTTTAAAAGCGCCTACTCTCCAAAACTCACCCTTTCTGAAGGAGGCAGCAGTTCACTCTTGCTACTAAAGCAAATGTACTTTTTTCCCAGTCTGGGGCTGGCTGCACAACACTGTAGTAATGGCCTTAAGCTGTGATGCTGCACATTCTCTGGCATTTTTGTCAGTTTCAGCTTCTGAATAGATTCCAAGAACAACCCCTCTACTTAAAAGAGCCACTGCCAAAGTTGAGCAAATTCCCCATTCTGGATCAATCCAGTCATTTAGGGATTGTATTAGCACTTGGGGTATTATCCCACCCCTGGGAAAAGGAACTAGCCAGAATACTGAATTGTGGGTGTAGGGCCTGTGTCTTCTCACAGATGCTTGGGTATCTCACTTTTTCTTTAGAGAAGCAAATAAAGACTGAAAATAGAAAGTAATTTAGGCCTGACTTCTGCCCCACTAAACTATGGGTTGAAAGTTCGTCCCTTTTGAAATGTCATTATCTTTTCACCCATTTCTTTAAAGCAAGCGCAGTCATTCTCTTGCTAGCTTATCTCCATTGGCAGAATAATGAGTCTTCATAATACAAAAGAACCTTATGTATACCTCCTTTCATCCCAGTTGTTTGAGAACAATCATGCCTTGTCCTGACAACACAAACCTAGGTTCCTCTGCTTGATACTCATTGGATGTCCTAGGCACTGCTTAGTTCATTAACCATCCAAGAGGATGCCGTAGGAATCGTAGGAGAGATTCTTTTCCTGTTCACATAGCTTTTCACAAGAAGTATTTTGGTATCTGGGAGGGATACTTAAAGGGCTTGCTTTTTGTTTGGGAAAAAGACCAGATTTTGTGTAATATCATCTGTAATCAGGATGGCAGCTAAAGGCAATCATAGGTCAGGGCTAGGAAGTGCCAGTGTCTCTTTGTTGCATGATTTCCTACAAGCTAGTTCCGGGGCTCTTAGTCCTCTATACCTTCCCATCACCCAAGAGCTTTTCCAAGTTAGGTCTAGACTTCAGTGATTTGTATTTTTTATAAAATAGGAAGGGTGACCTCTTTAGAAAATAAATACATTAAAACCTATTTCAGCAGCTTTGAAAAGAGCAGTTGGCCTCAGTTTCATGGCTTAAACAGGTATCAATATTTTATCTCTGCCACAGCCAACCTAGTTGCAGGCTAAACTTTGTTTATAATGGTGAGAAGTTAGAGTTGGAATGGACCTGGTATCATCACTTAAGTTTTTCTGGAAATTGAGACCTAGATGAAAATAAAAGGGGATCACCTTCGTTTTCTGCCTCAGTGTGATTATGTGAGGGTTAAAACTGTGTGGGTCTGAAACAGAAAATATTAACCTAGAAGGTCAGTTTATGTTAAAGGACTTGCTTAGGCACTCATAATGTTACAGGTATCTCCCTAGCCTGGGTGGATGACCCATCAGGGAACTTCTTTATGCAGAGCCCCAAGTTTCTTAAAGGCTAGATACCAGCAGTCCTGTTCCAGTATTTGAGTCCCCAGTCATCAGGAAAGCAAAACAATATCCATTTCTATAATACAGGGGATGCCAACTTTCTCCACACACTCGGGCCACAGAATCCAAAGGTAGCAAAAGAAAGCTTACAGACTTTTATGTTGGTAACAGCTGTTGGGTTCAATAAAATTTGTCATATGACCAACTTGAAAAAGTACTTTCCTGCCTCTGTTTGCCTGTCTGTGTAAATCTACTCATTATTCAGTCAGGACTTATTGAGCACCTACTTGGGAATGGTAGAGACAGTGGGGAGCAAGAGAGGGAGAGAGTGGGAAGCAAGTGTTTTCCCTTTTAGGACTTAGATTCTAGCCGAAAAGGCAGTTACATGCAGATACAAAAATGTGTAATGTAGATAGTACTGTGGAAACACAGTTTGGGGTACCTAAATTACTGAGGGGATGGGGTCAATACTAATTGTAAATGTCACATTGGGGAGCTTTGAGGCATCCACAGGGTCTCTGTACCTTGAAGAAGTGTTTTTTTTTTTTTTTTTCTTTCTTCTGAAAACCTAGCAAACTTAGCTCAGACTAAGGAAATGAGTCAATTTAGCTAATATTTTTACTCAACCAGCCCACGTGGTTGTATGTTTTTGTTGTTTTTGTTGTCCCAGGCAGGGATACTGTGTGTCACAGGTCACTCCGGATCAGACGCCGATCTCTGTGTGGTCAGGGGCTGACCAACCCCAGATCATCTGGGCTATAACCATGTCGTAGTGTGTGTAAACATCCTACACTCTCAGCTGTGAGCTCAAGTTGGCTGGGAGAGGGTTGTTTACTCCTTCTGCCATGGAAAACGTCAGCTGAAGAAGGAACAGTGTCTTCACTCGGCAAATCGAACAGGATGCGACCTCCTTAGTCAGCCAAGGCAGCACCCCAGCGGAGAGCTGTCCATCAGGCCCCCTGGGTTGCGCTTCTATGGCTAAGTACAACCAGAACCAGATATGACACTGGATAGACATGTCCTCAGTAACCACAGAACTTTCAATGTGCTGTGAAAACCTGGGCACTTGCCTACCAGTATGCTTGAACCTGACATTTGATTCTGAAATTCTAGTCCAGGAAAAGCCCTGTTTTCCTTTACTGTGCTGAATCCCTCCTGAGTGGGTGGGAGCAATGTAAAATGAGTGCTGCCTATTTGGGAGATTGAGGACCAGCCTAAGCAGCATGATGTTTAGGTAGTGTCTTCCCTAGCACTGGCAATTCGCACTGTTCTCAGATCACAGACCTTGCCAGAATTACTGACAAGCACTGCTGGGGTGTGATTTTTAGTTATAGTAATTATTTGCCCGTTTGCAACTCATTGCACATTGGGTGATTACTCAGTACCTCAGAAAATTGGCTGTATGTTTTGTGAAGCCTATAGAATCTGTTATTTTTAGTTTGATTTAGCACAACTGATCTCTTCGAATTCCACTTTCCTTTGGCTTCAAATGTGGAGAGCTCAGCATTCAGCAGGCAACTGCACATAACCTCTTCGGGGAAGAATGGAAATTCACTGTGGCGGTTGCTGAGTCGGTTCTTTTCCTCTTACCTGTCTCTCCTTCCACCCCACAGGAGGAGGTGCGCCAGTCCGTGACTCCTGCCGAGCCTGTCCAGTACTACTTCACGCTGGCTCAGCAGCCCACTGCCGTCCAGGTCCAGGGGCAACAGCAAGGCCAGCAGACCACCAGCTCCACAACCACCATCCAGCCTGGGCAAATCATCATCGCACAGCCTCAGCAGGGCCAGGTCTGTGAACTGCTGAGGGCATTCACTCAGCAAGATGGTGCCTCATAGATGTAGATGGGGAAAGCTCAACAAGGGCAGAGAGGCAACCAAATCATTTACAAAACTGGATTTGCAATCTGAAAACCTGAGCATTGCCCCAGATTCAGTGATGGAAGCAACATGTTTTCCTAATCTCTCTTGACCCTGTTTTCCTCTACATCAGATAGAGAAAATACAATGTATTCTCCAGGATTCCTATGAACCCAGAAATTTTAGAAGGAAAAAAATTCTAACTTGCCCATAAAGAGCAGTTGGATCTTTGTAAAAGGGCTTTTCAGTAGACTGTGTACCTGCCATCTGTATGTCCTCTCCTCCCTGGCATTTCTCTGTCCCACTATATTTGTGTCAGGTAACCTCTTTTTACAGTAGTAATCAGAAGAGTCTTTGTCTTCCCCAGAGTATGTGGATAGCGGTATAATCCGTTGGGAGTCTTGAGAGACTATAGAGGAAGGACCCAGTACTGTTAGCTCTGCATTCAAATTCTGTCAGTCATTATTTATTCATCAAGCAGGGAGCATCCTCTGAGAGCAAAGTCCTATGCTAGATAATAGGAATGCAATCATGAATAAAATAGTCCTGATTTTCCAGAAATTTAAAATCTAGTTGGGGATACAAATATTAAAAGGTTATACCACTATGAAATGTAAGCTATTTCTTAGAATTATGTACAGAGTGTTATGGGAGCACATCAAAAGGAACACTTATCAAAGATGTGAGGAGGTGGTTAGAGAAGCTCATGGCTGTTGTGCCCTGACAACAGGGCATACCATACGTGATTTGGCAGCTGCCATGCTAACACAAACCCTCAATTTCCTGAAATGATTTAGAAATACCTTGGAAATCCTCTTGGGCAAATTAAGGTTCCTAACAGGAATGATGTGAATCTTAGAGCGAACACTAGAAGTTAAACAAGCAGGAAAGGATGATATGGTTAGTAAAGGGCAAAGTACAGGCAAAGGCTTAGAGGCAAGAAACAGTACAAAGAATGGTGAGAAAGTGCCATCAGCATTGGGAACCTTTGAGGCAAGTCCAGGGAACACACCCTGGATAGTCTTGTGTATTCTAGTAAGGAGCTGGGTTTGCCTAGAAGAAAAAAGTTGGGATGGAGATGGATTTAAATATGAATTATGACTTTAAGATTAATTCCTGGCTCATTTATCAGTAGAACAAAAATTTATTGAGTGCTTATTCTTCTTTAGACACTATGCTAGGCGCCAGGAGCTCAAAGATGATCTCAGTCCAATCCCTGCCTCAAGGCATTCAGTGCACCATGATGCCTAAGGGACCTTCTTTGGCTCATGCTCATGCCTCTGCAATGGGAAGAGCTTTACTGCCAAAGGCTTTATCCCTTTATAGAGTGAACTTCAAGGGAATGTGCCAGAGTCTGGCCCACATTGGCTGATCATCCTGGGAAGCTCATGGCTGTTGTATCCTGACAGCAGGGCATACCATACGTGATTTGGCAGCTGCCATGCTAACACAAACCCTCATTTTCCTGAAACGATTTAGAAATACCTTGGAAATCCTCTTGGGCAAATTAAGTTGATACAGTATAGTGATGAGTTGGCAGCATGCTTTTTTTTTTTTTTTTTTTTTTTAAAGTCAGAATTTCATTTGTCATTTTCTCTGCCAATCCATACCTGCTTACCCTAGAACTGATAAGGCTTGTGAGAGTGATGAAGTTGTTCCAGCTGTTATTTTGGTGTCCTGCCGCTTCAGGGTAGTCTCATATGGGTCTTACTCCCTTGATCTATAGTGATGTCTCTTTCAAGTTGGGTGCAGATATCTGTTGCAAGACAAAATGTTAGAGCAAAGTTAGGAGAAATATGTTTTTGTGAAGCGAATTCTCTATTTTTTGTTACAAATTGGGAATTTGTGGAGGTTAGGGGATAGATGAGTTGAACTTTCTGTTGTCCTATTAACGCATCACAGGTTTTACTGAGAACTTCCCTACCCTCCTCCAGTTTATAATAATTTCTTCTTACCAAGTAATACTTGAATCTCAACTGTAATTCACAGAAAATATCCCCTTTCCTTGCAACTTTAAATGATAGTTATAATCTCCTGTAAGCCTATGCAGTCAGAATTAAGAACATCAAAATAGCAGTTGAAGTCCATGATTCATTGAGATCTCCAGAGTTGTCTTATTGATATGATTTTTAGTTCAGAGCAGGGAGAGACCATGTCCAAAACAGGATGGAGTTGGGGGGTTTAGGAGTGGGAGTCCAGTTGTAGTTTAAAGAACTCCACTCACCTCTCACCAGATGAGCCAGATATGGTTGGCTCTTATCTCTGTGGGTAATCTGTGAAAGTCATATCAGGGGCTAAGTTTTGAGATTTGAAAGAATGATTGACCATTTCAACAGTTCAAATCTTTACCTCTCACAAGAGTACATAAGACTACAAGCCACTAACTGTGAGAGACACAGTATCTGCCTAGTAATATATATTAGACAGAAATGTCTTAAATCTGAGATTGCCAATTCTAGAAAATTAGTAGAAGTTATTGCTTTACTGAATTCTAGTAATAAGGGTAGGTTCAGTTAAGAGTCAGGTCTTGACAGTGCCTAATATTCTACCAGTATCCTACCAGTGGTCACCTTTCCCATGGGAAGCCATGGTGGTCAAGAGCAGTCATCTGGCTAGTGTAAGCAGGAATTGATGTGCTTCTTAAATGAGGGAGAGAGCCATTCTGCACTAGGCCCAGCCTCAGAGATGAGCCCAAGTGCTTTATTTTCCTATCGTCATTGTTTTGCATGCCTAAGAAGGAACCTGGAACCCTAAAACTTAGTAAAAATTTATATGGACCCCACTTTCTATTTCATTTTGCCCTCCAAATTCATCTGCTGTGGGCTTGACTTTGGCCAATTCTCAGGTGAACTATCATGATTTCTTTTGATTTTTTTTCTGTGCCTTATGTGCCTTAACATTGTTGAAGAGACTGTGAAAAGTGGTAGCATTGGAAGCAGAGAGATTTGTTTGAGGTCCAAGCAAATATTCTGTACTGTTAACCTAAAAGTCAGTTGGCTTTCTCAGCTTTTATTTCAGACAGTAACTTTTTTAGCAGTGCTCCAAGACCCAGTGGACTCTGTAGGTTGAGTGCTATTATTGGTGTTAAGGTGAGTTTAGTTACCAATGGAGAGGTTTTGCTCCTGGTTAACTGCTTGTTTTTTTAGCCCCATGTAATTCTAAACTTTGTTTTGACTTCCTTTTAGACCACACCAGTGACAATGCAGGTTGGAGAAGGTCAACAGGTGCAGATTGTCCAGGCCCAACCTCAGGGTCAAGCCCAGCAGGCCCAGAGTGGCACTGGACAGACCATGCAAGTGATGCAGCAGATCATCACTAACACAGGAGAGATCCAGCAGATTCCGGTAAGCCTGCTCCCAGACTTGCATGGCTCTGTTTTCAGCTTATGACACAAGAAATACCTTAAGATTTCATATATCATATACTTGAAATTTTGCATGTGTGGTTTTGTTGTTGTTGTTGTTTTTATACTGAGGACTTAACCCAGTGTTGCTTTATCACTGAGCTATATCTCCAGCCCTTTTAATTTTTTGAGACAGGGTCTTACTAAGTTGCTGAGGATCTTGCTGAATTGGTAAGTGTGGCTTCAAATCTGTGATCCTCCTGCCTTAGCCTCCCAAGTTGCTGGTATTATAGGTGTAAGCCACAGCACCTAGCAGTGCTTTGTTTTTAACTTGTTTCCCTTACACCCTGTGCCCCACGCCAACATGCTTCACTGTGTTTACTCTTCATTTTGCATTAATTCGGGTTCATGGAGTGGCCCCTCTCAATTTCTACTCACTCCACTTACACACAGAAATCATTATAGCCGCTACCATAAGCTAAGGCCCTAAAACCTTGTGAGACCATCCTAACTTTTGATTAACAGAGAGTAACAGGGAGGTTTATAAAGAAGGCCATAAATAACACTTGTTGCATATTCATGAGTCAGTTCCCAGTGGAGCCTGCAGCAAAATATATTTTTGGCTTTCATTTAACTTACCCATTCCTTTTCTGTAGGCTGCAGCTTCCTGTGTGCCTTAAGGGATTTCATTTCTAAGATTTGTTGCTTTTGTACTTATATTTGTTAAAAAAAAAAATGTGTGTGTGTGTGCCTTTTTTATATATATATATATATATATATTTCCTTAACACTTGCAAACTATGCATTGGTCAGTTTGCCACCAAAAACTAGAAAGTGAGTGGCATACGGCAGTGCTTTTTTCCTTTTATTTTAATAATTAATTTTGTAATACTGTGGCTTGAACCCAGGGGTACTCTACCTCAGAGCTACATCTCTAGCCCCCTTTTTATTTTGAGACAGGGCCTCACCATGTGACCAAGACTGTGAACTTGGGATCCACCTCCCTTAGCCTCTGAAGTAGCTGGGAATACAGGCATGTGCCACTGTGTCTGGCTTTGGAGTAGGCATTTATGAAATGTAGGCTGATAGAAGCTTACTTGGCTTAGTTGACCACCTCCTCTTTGAAAAAAACTCAAAAAGTATCCTGAGCTTAGTTTTAGGAACTAAATACGTTACAGGGTAATAAGCCAAGAGAATCCTTTGGAAAGTGGTGTATGTGTGTCTGTCTCTCTCAGTCACATAGACACACACACCATTAATTCCAGGTGAGTGGGCTCTGCCTTTCCTCAACCAACTCAAGACCTCTGTATTCAGTAATTTTCATTTTTTTATGTGAAGGCACCAGAATAAGGTCATTTAAGCAAAAGAAAAAATCCCACCTTGCTGTAATTTTAACCCTCTGCAGCACAAAGTTTTAGCCCAGATTTGTTGTAAAATCCACAACCTCATCTCCACTGGTCTAAGACATCTTGTCAGAAATATGCATTTCCAGACTTTTCAGGCCATTCAGCAGAATTCTTGTAATTGAAGTCATGACTTTGTGATGGAAACTTTACTTCTCTCCTTTTTGGGGGGTGAGGGGAGATACTGGGGATTGTACTCAGGGGCACTCAACCACTGAGCCACATGCCCAACCCTATTTTGTATTTTAGAGACAGGGTCTCACTGAGTTGCTTAATGCCTCATTTTGGCTAAGGCTGGGTTTGAAGTTGATCTTCCTGCCTCAGCCTCCGAGCTGCTGGGATTACAGGCATGGGCCACCACACCAGCTTTTCTTTCTTTTGAAAGCCTAAGGTTTAGGCTTAATTGCCCTGCAATTAAGTTAAAAAAAAATTGTGAGGAGCATCTGATCCACCCTATCTCAGAGGACTAAGAGGGTCTTAAGTCTAAGAAGAAAACCTCCTCACTGTCTTCGAACTGCTTGGCACCTTTTGGCTCACAGCTTTTCAATCACATTGGAATTTCTGCAAAGCCTCTTCCCAACTAGAAAATTTTAAATCCCTATGGCTGTCAGGACACCTGCCTCCACAGGATAAGGCTTTAGCTTTCAACAGGATTGAGTGTGAAGCTAGGCCTGGCACCAGTTTCCCAGCAGCTCCTCTTGACATGGTATCAGGAAATAAATGATTGTGGATCACAGTATTCTTGCCCTATTTTCCTTTGAAATAGTTTCTTCATGGGTACCTCAGGCAGTTCTGGAATGGTCTACCAAGAACTACAACTCCTGAGTTTTTCTGGGTGGTTTGAAGCTTTTGAGGCTGGAAGTTTCAGAGAAGCATTCGATTTAACACTGCATGCAACAGTGCTGCTCCATCCCATCAGCATTTTCCTCAGGGGAAGTAAGGTTCTGCAGTAAGGTTAGCTCCTAGAGGCCAGAAGGAAGTGTGCTCCAGGGCAAAGAGGCCTGAAGTGTCCATCAGCCTGAAAAAGCTCCTTCCAGAAGCAGAGGTAGGCTAGGCAGCTAGGAAGGTGGTTTTGGGCCCATGGATAGAGATAGAACAAATTTGCTTGTGCTTCCAGAAACATTTCAGCTCTGAGCCATGGGTTGTGAACATCTGCTGTCCTCTGCTGAGCCTTGGTCTTCCCTTCATCCCCAGCTCTAAGCGCTAATACTTTCATGGCACACTGGAGCGTTAAGAGCCTGAGTTAAGGCTTTTAGCACACAATTAAATGCAGCCTGTGGTATTATTGTATTATCTGAGATTTAATTGTAAGCATGAGAGACTCTTAAGGGTACTTTTGTAGCTTTGTTTTCCCATGATGGGGTTTTCTGTGAGAGGTTTATTGATTTTGCTTCCCCTTGGGAGGTGTTTGGCCAGAAGCTAGTGCTGAACACCCAGGAACCTCAGAATCCCACAGACCCCCATTGATCATGGCTTTTGGGGACAGAGATAATAAAGCAGAACATTTTCCTCCCAAGATATATAGCATGGAGTTGGGCAGTACTAGGCTGTAACGCAGAATGACAGCTGTATCTTTGGGTTCCTGGCAGACAATGGAACTCTTCACAGTATTAGGTGTGGAGATGTAGGGGAAACAGATCAACACTTACTGCAGGCATTCTGATAATGTCAGACAGGCTTTAAGATTGATTCCTTAGATAAGTTTTGATCCTACAGCCAAGAGACAGCAGTTCTCTTGCAACCATGCCGTTTTCACATACATGACAGGATCTTCTGGGAAGTCTATTTAGAAAACATACCCTCTTTTGTACTGTGTTACTTGTGGGGTTGGGATGTTATCATTTTACTTACTTCTTTTGATCTGTTTAAAGGGATTTTTTTTTTTTTTTTTCAGGGCAGCCTTCTTTGGAGGAGTAGGGAGCCATCCCCATCTCTGATCATGGGAAGTTTGCCTATAGATGTTGCACTCATACAAATTGTGGTCTGTTTGTCTCTGCCCCTGACCTAGGTGCAGCTGAATGCTGGCCAACTGCAGTATATCCGCTTAGCCCAGCCTGTATCAGGCACCCAAGTTGTGCAGGGACAGATCCAGACACTTGCCACCAATGCCCAACAGGTATGTACCCCAGAGATGCAGGGCTTGAGTTGGAGACTAACAGTAACTCTCTGGCTTCTAGCTAGAAAGGAGCCCTTAGCATACAACTCTCACTACCTTTAGCAAGAGGGTCCCCCTCCCCCAGCAAATCTGTTCTGCTGCCCAAGAGATAGATGAAGGTAATTGGAAGATTGGATTCAAAGGGTGTCACTTACATCTTGTTCTTGAGGAGTAAAGGAGTACAGGGAAGATCAAGTCCAGAGGATGAAAGAAGCTTAGTAAGTGCATGCACAGGTCAAGCTGGAGGAAGCCTGATCACCAGTCTGTTTCCTTCTTTAAATCTGAATGGCTGTTGTGTTGTGGCACATCCTCTACCCTCTGGAAAGCTTACTTAGAGTTTACCCCACCTCTGCATGTATCCCCAGCCAGAAGACTTACCCTTCATCTCCTCCCCTGCCCTGTAATACCAAAGGCTGTGAGTCACAGAGCCAAGAGGGCCCCCCCTGGCCTTGAGGGGTTGAGGGACATGGGCGTCATTTGCAGAGAATGGGGGACGCTGTTCAAGGGGAGGCATTGTTAATGGATTCTTTTGCCTCAGACCCAAAAAAAGCAGCAATCGTTTAAGAGCTGGACCTGTCTGGCCCAGTTGCATTTTTGGTGATGCATCTATTGACAGTGGTGACAGAGCTGAGTTTGTAGAGCAGGTCTCCAAAGATCTCATTTGGGAGGCTGTGAGGAATGAGCCAAAGCAAGGCTTCTCAGTTCTATATAGTCTCTGGGATCATAAAAAGACCTTTTCCTCATCTACTCCCTGCACACCCATGGACCATGGACTTTTCCATGATATTCTTGGAACTCATATTGGTATCTCAAGACTGGTCACACCTTTGGAATCCTCTTCCTTCTTACATTTTTTAAAAATCTTAGGAAATGAGAAGGGTTATTGGTAACTCAGAGGTCAGTTTGGGAAACAGAACTACAGCCAAAAAGTGGGAAGAGTTGACCAAACAAGGGAGGATGCATGAAGAAGGATACCTGAGGGCAGTTAAAAATCTCCATAACAATAAGTAATTGTGACAACCTGACACTAAGTAGTTGCTCAATAAATGTTTGTTGCATGAATACCAAATAAATAATATGTATATTTGATTTAAAGGTAAATAAAATTTCCTTCCCAGCTGCTGTACATGTACTGGCCATAGGTCAGTGAACCGTTTTTTTTTTTTTTTTTTTTTTTTTTTTTTTTTTAATTTTTCTTCTTTCTTTCTTTCTTTGTTTTTTTTTTTTTTTTTTTTTTTCTTTTCTGTATGGAAGATTGAACTCAGGGGCATTCAACCATTGAGCCACTTGAGCCACGTCCCCAGCCCTGTTTTGTATTTTATTTAGAGACAGGATCTCAATGAGTTGCTTAACACTTTGCTTTTGCTGAGGCTGGCTTTGAACTTGTGATCCTCCTGCCTCAGCCTCCTGAGCCACTGGAATTACAGGCATGTGCTACCGTGCCTGACCAGTTAACCTTTTTATCTGTGAGGAGTTGTATCCATTTGTTTCAGACTCAATTATTTATTCTGCAGAAATTTCTTGAATTTTTACACTGGAGGAGTAAAGACAAAACAGCTCCTGCCCTCCAGTAGCTTAGAGATCTGTGGGAGGAGAAGGAACAATAGTAAGAAATTTTTATGAGGCCCTTTATCACCTGTCCCCTTTCTTGTTCTTCATAGCCTCCTGTGTAGACTTACAGAGGTTACTTTTGTCTGTTGGGAGGACATTCAAGAGGACCAGCCTTACCTTCTTGTTTGACTGCGATGATTCCGGGAGATGGTACACAGAGGCCATTGCTCGCCCCGTGTTCCATAGACATACTCTCATGCACAGGCTCTGGTTTTCTTTTTAGTTTACCAAGCTGTTCCCAGCAGTTGTCAGTATGTGATAAATGTTTTTCTTGTTGCACCCCTTGTTTCTCCACCCCCAACCCTTCTTTCCCTTGACCCAGAGGGCTGAACATTGCCTCGCTCAGAAAAAGTACTTTCCATGATGATCACCAGGGCCAGGGCCACTGCTTATCAAGGTGTTTTGTATTCCATTCAGATAATCTGGGTCGTAAGGGTTGGTTTGGAGCCCATCTTCCAAGGATGAAAGGGACCACTCACGACTCTGCCTAGCATTTTGCAATCTGCCCTTCACTGGCTGAAACATGTACTCTACCCCAAACTGTAAATGTTATTCCTTCTCATGATAAAACTACAGAGTTAGGTGTACTCCTTGAGCCTCGGATTTTGAGGTGAGGGGATAGTTGCAAGATGTGGATATTAAGAGATAGGATCCTGATAGTTGTGTTTTACATGCTCCATTGTTCTTCATGTACCTGTGTGGTGCCAGCTCTGGGTAGCTAGGTGATTGGGAGAGACTCTTGCTTTCCAAGTCCTCATCAAGCACCTGTTTTGTGCCAGGCCTTGTTCTGGGCACACTTTGTAGACGTTGTTCTGATCTTCATGGTGGTGGGCTGGCGTGCAGCTTATGTGCCTACTCTACCATCTTGCTTCCCACAGATCACACAGACAGAGGTCCAGCAAGGACAGCAGCAATTCAGCCAGTTCACAGATGGACAGGTAGGGTACCCAACCTGGGCAAGGAGTTGGGGGGCCAGAGTTGTGGGTGGTATGTGGGTTTGGATGGTTAGGGCAACTGGGGTTTGGATGGTTAGGGCAACTGTCCTATCTGCTAACAATGAGGGGACAGAAATTGTTAAAACAAGGGTAATCTTTAAATCAGGGCACATATCCTTCATATTTGTAGGCATGTGGGAGCTAAAAATAATCTTAGACACTATATAGTCCAAATTGCCATTTTACAGAGGAGTAAACTGAGCCCTAGGGATGGGAAGCCGTGTCCATGCTCACTCAAGTGTTGATTGTAGAATAGAATGCAATCTCCTGTTTCCTACTCTTGGACTGTTTTTGTCCTAAGTCTTGATTCTTTTTAATGGCACATATTGGTTGAAGTGCAGAAAACATGTGACCTCTTGAGCTCTTTTGATGCCAGAATTCAGTAACAACTGTAAACATATACAAGGAAAGAACTTTTCCTTTTCCCCGTTTCTCTCACCAAATGCTCCCAGACATCACTGAGTATATGATAGAATGACATGTCCAAAGTTGTACTGTTCATTGGCCAAGAGAAAGAAGAGCTGGCATTAAGACTCATCTCTGACTTCTGCCAGTATCAGATGCTTGACTCTGAGGCCAGGGTTCCTGTGGGTATGGGTCTTAGTTTTGGGTTTCTTTCAGGGCCCTGAGAAACCATAAGACCGATAGGTCCTAACCTTACTAAGTGACTGCATGAGCATCTTTTCCACCCCTCGTGGGGCTTGGCGGTAGGAGGTGTCAAATTGCAGGCCACCTCCTTTGCAGGACCCATGTAGGAAATGCAGGTTCAATATAGCTTCAGCCTGAGCCAGGTATTCTGAGGAAAGGAGAAGCAGGGGTATCCTGCTGCCCCTGCCAGTGAGGATTGCCAAGGGGGAAATGCTTACTTCCAAGCTGCTGGTACAGTGGTCGATTGCTTGTGTTTGTCACAGAGGAACAGCGTGCAGCAAGCTCAAGGCTCTGAGCTAACGGGAGAGGCAGAGCCCAGAGAAGTGAAAGCCACAGGAAATGCAACTCCCTGCACCTCCCTGCCCACCACACACACCCCCTCCCACCAGGCTGATGCCTCCTGTGTCTGCTGCTCCCTGCCCCAGCAGAGCGCCACACCTGCTTCTCCCTCTGACGCCTTGCAGTGGGTGGTGGTTGAGGTTTCTGGGGCCCCCAACCAGCTCGAGGCCCATAGGGAGCTGCATGCCCCTCTCCCAGGGGTGACCTCACTCTCTCCTCTCCACCCCTCGCAGCAGCTCTACCAGATCCAGCAAGTCACCATGCCTGCGGGCCAGGACCTCGCCCAGCCCATGTTCATCCAGTCAGCCAACCAGCCCTCCGACGGGCAGGCCCCCCAGGTGACCGGCGACTGAGGGCCTAAGCTGGCAAGGCCAAGGATACCCAACACACTTTTTGCCATACAGCCCCAGGCGATGGGCGCTGCCTCCCTCCCCAGAGGACCCTGCCGACCTCAGCGCCTCCTGCAGGCTAGGACACTGGTGCACTACACCCCACGCCTGGGGCCGAGATTCTCCAACAAAAAGATGCAATATTTTTTATTTCCTTTTTTCCACTTTTTTCTCCAAGAAATCAATATTTCAATATGTCAAGCTGTGTGTCCAATTCTATGAAATGAGAATATTAAATGACATATTTATGGCATTTTCTTGAAGTGTGTGGTTGAAGAAATATTTCTCCTTTGGTTTTTCTTGTTCTTGTTCTCACCGCCATTTGTTTTAGGAGATCTTCCTAGGGATGCACAGGATATCCTGATTCTTGGAACAACTGCTGCCCCAAGATTTGCCACCTTGTTCTGCACTCAGAACAGAGTAAGGTGGATGTGTGCAGCTTTTTTTCCCTAGTGTTCTTCTCCCCATCCTTATTCTCACCCAGAGCCCTGTGTTTGCATCCAGAGGCCACAAGAAACATTCCTTGCATTTAGGAGATGAACTCAGTCCCCATGGAGAGCAATGGTTTCATTCCTACACCCTCTCTCCTGGGAACCCAAGGAGACTAGAATTGTGTGTATGTGCTGCCCTCCTCCCTTTATTTTATTTTTTAAAATGCATTAAAAAATTGTGCTAGTCTCCTTTGCTGCATGGACGTCCAACTGCATGAAATGCAATAAATCTCATTTTAGATACTTTAGAGTCAGTTTCTGTGTCTGGGGACATTCATGGGGCCACTTTGGGAAAGACTGGGGAAGGTTTGTTTGCCCTTGAGTTGGGTATCTGGAAAGAAGGGGCAATCTGATCAAACTGAGTTCCTCAGTCAGTTTTACAAGTGAGTTTCATCAAAATATATTTGCTGCTCAGAAGTGCCTGCCCAGCTGACCTAACTGGACTGTCACACAGAGAACTGTGGCCTACTTGGTTGAGGGCTGATGGGGGCATCTCTCCCAGAGAATGCTGGCTGTATCCTGCAAGCAAGGAAAAAGGACCTAGGCCCTTTGTCAGCCAGCAGCTCATAGGGCTTTTACAGCCAGATCCTGGGTCTTGTCCATTGAAGCAAAGAGAATAGAAAGCTCCGGTGATGAGCCTCTTTCTGATCCCCACCATACCATCTTTACAGTCAGAGTGGGTCCAGTGATGGGAAGAGCAGGTTTTTGTCATGCTACTATGAGCAGCTCCCTTGGTTTTGGAACTGTCTCGGGGCAAAGTGGAAATGGGAAGAGGCTTATATTTAAAGATCAAGTCTGACAATTGGAATTCCTTTAACAAATATTTCCATGCATAAAGCCATGGCATCATGACATGAATTGGTATTGACAGAATAGGAAAGGTTTCAGGTAACACTTTCTGCCCCCTGTTCATTCTTCCTCCTGAGAGATCCCCAGACCTTTCAGACCTATTTAAATTTCTTGCTTAGATTTGGGTCTGACCAACTTTGCCCTTTACTCTCCAGGTATGGAAACTGTTGACTGTATCTCCTTGTCTATGTCATGTGGCACCCTGTGTCATATACTTTTAAAGTGTATCTTACCTCATTCCACAAAAAAAATTGAGATGACTGCAATAAAAACATAGCACAATGAAATAATAAAATAGGGCAAACTAGAATTAGGGAAAAAAAGCCAATTGAGTAGGAAATCAGGGTCATAAAAAACAAGAACACAAGTATGATGGTCACCAAGACCTACATCATTAGAATGACTTGATGCTGAGCCTCCCATCACTAAAGCAAAAAGAGGGAACCAAGGAAGGGATTCATTCACATAAGAAAGGAAGAAAAACAACATTTTTTCAGAAGCAAAGATTTTTCTAGTTTTAAGGTTATGGATACATTGTACCCTCCCAGTGTCATCAGGGAAGGTAAGTAGGTGACACTATCACCATGAGAAATCAGTACCTGCCCCTTAACAGTTCAGGCAGCCCCTGCATGTTTCTGGCTCCCAAGTTAGTACCCTCCTTCTGTTTCCAGTTATACTACCTCTGGACTTGTCTCTGAAGGGGTCTTCTGGCCTTTCCATTTGTCCTGCACCCAAATACATCTTAGTGAGACAGTCAGCAAGTTTTCACTAATGGCTGCATGCCCAACTTGGTGAAAAGAAAGCAAGAGAAAGAGGAAGCAGGCAGAGGGGGCCCTGGTCTTCAGACAGAAAAGGTAGAACCTCTGTTATTTCATTTTCTGGGGCCCTGTGTCCCACTTTGCTGCTCTTCCACACATTGCTGAAAATTCTACCACAATTGGAATTTCAGGACCATCCATGGGTCCCTGTTTTCCCATAGACTTCTCTGTTCATTTTGGAGATACTGCGATCAATTGTGATTGGCAAACAGCTTCTGCGCCGGAGCACTTTGCCTTTAAATTGCCCTGCCAGCAGGGCCCTTCCCGGTGTAAACAAACCCTTTGGTTTGGCCCAAGAGAGTCCCTATCTAATACCCAGCATGATCCCCTTACATCCGGAGTACTCTTTAAACATTTTTTCTAGCATTTGCAGCATCCGTCCTCCTGATGATCTTCACAGTGACCCTGCAGGAGAGACAGGAAGATGGATCATGATCCCTGTGTTATAGAGGGAGTCATGAGAGGCCTGTTGAAATGCAGTGACTTGTCCAAGGTCACTCCATGAATTGGGGGTGAAGTTGACACCAAAACACTGACCTGATCCTCTGCATACACAACTGTTTTCTTGCCAAAGGTGGGATATGTATGTATAAGAAAGAACAAAATATTGACAAGTGTTGACTGTCTCCTTTTACTGAGCTTCCCCAAACTCACTGGCCCAGTCCTGAGTATATGTGGAACAAATAACGTGATTGGGTCTGGTCTGGGGACAGCTGGTAATTGGGAACTTTCCAGGAGGCTGATATTGGAAGTTGGAGACCCCCTGGGTATGAACAGAGGACTTGGCTGGCTCCCTTGCTGCTCAGGTCTGCCAGGGCCACGAGGGGGCAGCAGGCAGCTCTTACCTAAGTCTTGGGAGGTGCCTAGTCCCACCCTCATCCCACCTTATGACAATTCTAGGAACCAGTGGGGGTGTGACTGTCCCTTTTTCAGTAGGTAGGAGATCTTTGGTTCCCTTCCACGTAACACCCTTACCCTTTGAGGGGAGGAGTTTCTGTGGGATTACAGTGAGGGCTGGAAACTACCCTTTCCAGAGTATTGCATCAAGGTTAGACTTTAATGAGGGCTTCCTGACAGCCAAGTTCATTCAGAGCCCTTCTAGCCCCCCAGCTTTCTTCCCACCCTTTGCACTCCTGTCACACCCCCGTTACTCACTGGTTCTTGAGCTTACCTCCATGCTTTCAGACTCTGCTCATCCCAATGCCTGGAATGCCCTTTTGTTCCCCTTTTCACTTATTGATCTCCTATACATCCATCAAGACACAAATTCAAATGGCCCTCACTGAAAAACTTCTAATTCTTGGGGCAGATCAGTGAGGACTTCTTCGATGTTCCTGTATCAACTTATATAGACTATTATTAGAGCTCACGTATACAGTCATTCAGCAAATATTTCTTTGGCACCTTCTGTGTATCCAATATTGTTTTGGACATTCTGAATACAGCTGAAAACAAGCCAGATGAAATCCTTGCTATTGTGGAGCTTATATTGGATTTTGAGTTGGGGTTGGGGTTCAGGAATTGGAAATGGGAGAAATAGTAAACACTAGACTAAGTTAGACTCTAAAGATACTGTCTTTCTCACAGGTGGTCCTCAAGTTCAGGGTCATTTCTGTGTCCCGGAGCCCAGCACAGGGCTTGGGACCAAGAGGGTAATATAAGTGATGAGTAAGTGAACACAAAGCTTGCCGTGTAGCCAAACAGAGACAGGGACTCTGCACACTGCACACAATCCCACCTCTACTCATCTGACTTACGACTTTCTCTTGTTAACAGTTTTTTTGGTTGGTTGGTTTGTGGGGTTTTTTTTTGTTTGTTTGTTTGTTTGTTTGTTTTGAGTACTGACAGTATGCTAGGCAGGGCTATTAGGCAGAGATTATACATTTAAGAAATTTATGTGTAAGAAAATAAAGCTAAAGCTTGATACCTAAATGGGTTTTCACTTCATCTTCACATCCTTATCAAATAGGTGTTCTCCCCATTTTATAACAGGAAACTAAGGCTTGAAGAGATTAAGAAATTGCCCAAGGGCACCAGCTGGTTGCATGGAGCCAACTGCTTCAAAAAGCCTCCTCTCCCAGGTGACCCAGCTGGCTCAGCCCCATTGGACTTGTCTGCTCTGTTCATGATTCATTTCCTATAGAGAATGAAAGTCCCCTCCCCATGAATTCATGGGAAAGGGCCTAGTGTCCATCCCACAGTTCCAGCCATCCTTAGGCCTTTGCCAGGTAGCATCTGGCCTCCCTGGAGGAGAAGATTCTAGGGTGGAGGTTAAGGGTCCAGTCACAGCTGGGCATGGTCACACACACCTGTAATCCCAGCAACTTGGGAGGTTGAGGCAGAAAGATCACAAAACAAAGGCTAGCCTCAGCAACTTAGCAAGCCCCTGTCTCAGAAATTAAAAAAAAAAAAAAAAAGGCTAGAGGTGTAGCTCAGTGGTAGCACACCCCTGGGTTCAATCCCAAGTACCAAGGGGGTAGAAAACAAAACAAAACATGCCCAGTCCCATGAGTGACTTGGGCATGGCCTCCTTGAGGAGGAGCCAGGCTCATAGTGTCATCCCCTAGCTTGGGTACTTGCCACTACCACACAGCCCAGGAAGAGGGGACAGGAGGACAGCAAAACTGGTGGTCAAGAGTGGAGAACCTGAGCTGGGCCACAACTGCCCAGGCTGGGCTGGGCTTCTTTGTCTGGCTGGTGCTGAGGTGAGATCAGGGCCTGCCAACAGCCCTGAGCCTCCTGCCTTTCCTTAGTGCCCTGGCCTCCATTGAGCCCAGGACATCTCTGTGAACTCCCAGCCCTCCCCCAAGTCCCTGTGCCTCTCTTTTTCAGTGAAGATCTGTGGAACAGAAGCTTTCAAAGATCTCTTACAAGTTCAAATGTCTTTATTTTGCCCTTTGATTTAAATGACATTTTGGCAAGATATGGAATTGTAGGTTCACAATTATTTGCCCTCAGCACTCTGAAGTTGCTCTTCCATTGTTTTTTGGCATCTGTTGTTGCTGATGAAAAATGTACCATCAATCCAATTATTGGACCTTTGTAGATATGCTATATTTTCTCTGTGATGTCTTTCAGAATTTTCTCTTTATTCTTGTTATTCTACACTTTTGACTATAAGGTGTCTGGATGTAGTTTTTTTTTTTTTTTTTTTAAAGACATTTTACTATTTTTTAAAGACATTTTACTAGACAGTCTGTGGATCTTCTAAATCTAGAAATTCATGTCTCATTTTTGGAAAGAGCATGGTCACTCCACTATCTCTTTCTAAAACCAGTAATACAAAGGCTGGAATTTTTCATTCAATATTCTGTCTCTTTAGTATTTTTATTGTTCTGTTCTTCATTTTGGAGGATTCCCCCAGCTCTAGCTTCTAATTCATTAATTCTCTCTAAAGCTGTATTTACTCTACTAACCCATCTGTTGATTTTTTTTTTAAATGTCAATGTTTGGTTTTCGTTTCTAAAATTTCTAGAAATTATGTTCATTTCTGCTACATATTCCTGTTTAATGTCTTCCTGTTCTTGTTTTATAGATGCTATTTATTTCTCTTACCTTCTTGAAGATTTTAACTATGTTAGACTTCCTTTCAGATTGTACCATTATCTCTAGGTCTTTAGGTATGAATTCTCCTGTGAGAGATATGTCTCTCAAGGTATTATGCTTTTAATACGATGTGATGTTTATCCTTGAGATTATTTTCAGCACATTTTTCTGACTATATCCTGGAATGTGGAAGTCACCCCAGGGGACCCTTTCTCAGTTGTGTGTGCTCAAGCCATGTGGGAGTATACTAGCCTCAAAGCAGCTCTTACATTAGTGTCTTGGGTTTCACATCATACTCCTAAGAGTACTCTTTCTACCTAAAGCCAGAGCCAGGTGGTCAACAGGCAGAGATGTTTGAGCACTTTCTCAAAGCCAGCATTAAGCTGGGAGCATAGTGTAGCCCTTTCCACTCATGGGATCTTCCAGCTGTACTTCCTGTCCCTGCTGGAATACTGAATCTCCCTACCCCTTGGAGGTGCACCTTCCACTCCTCCTCACCACCAGGAATACCCTCTCATTTCTGCCGTTAAAGAATTCTCATTCTCAGCTGGGCATAGTGGCCCATGCCTGTAATCCCAGTGGCTAGGGAGGCTAAGGCAGGAGGATTGTGAGTTCAAAGCCAGCCTCAGCAAAAGTGAGGGGCCAGGCAACTCAGTGAGACCCTGTCTCTAAACAAAATATAAAATAGGGCTGGGGATGTGGCTCAGTGATTGAAAGAGGAGAACTTCCCTAAGTGCTTGTTCAAGCTTTGGATTAGAGACAAGGGAATCTCTAGGAGCCGGAGACACCTGAAGTCAAGCTTGACCTGGAAGTTTCTTTCTTAGAGCCTCCCTATCCTGCCACTGAGTCTCTCACCTCTTTTCTGAGCCCCCATCCTTCTCCCTTAACAAGTATCATCCCTCATCTGAATCCCTCTCCCTGCCACTCAGTCTCAGTCCCTCCCACTCACATCATCTTCCTCCCTGAGCCCTTATCCAGGTTTCTCCCGCCAAAGCAGCATACATGTTCTTTTTGAGTGGACACTCTGCAACCCAGAACAGTCCTTCCTCTATATTTCTCAACTGCTCCACTATCCCAGTGGCCCTCTGAGAACATGGAGCCGACCAGCAGGACCACAGTACTGATGCCTTTGGCAGGGTCTCCAAGAATAGCGTTAAGAGGCAAGAATCCTGAAGGCAGAGAAGGAGCGACCAAGAAGGAACAGCTCTGACCTTCATTTCCACACACCCCTCTCCCTCTGTCTCCTCCTGGTGGGCCCCACTCCAGCCCTTCAAGATCAATGGGGGTCCACTTTCGCTGAGCTCAGCGACACTACTACCTCCCCACTTCCTGTGACTGAGCTGACTGGCTAGGCCAGCTTGGTTAGGCTGGAGGTCAGTGGTACATGCCCATCTAGGGGAAGAGAACCTCCCCAGGACCCTTCAGCCCTACTCATCCACTGGGCAGACCAAGTCTCATCCTTTCTAGACTGCCTAGGGAAAAGGAAGGAGGCCTTCTCTCTTCCTCATGCCTCCTCCTGCTCTCCAAGGAGGATTCTCAGAGGCAACAATGGTGCCATCCACCCCAAGAGCACCCCCCCATGCCAATCCTAACCTGAAGAGCAGCAGGCTGAACGGCTCACGTTCCTACGGCTGCAGGCATTGTCTGACTTTTTCATGCATTATTACCTTCTGCCCTCCTGCCAGCCAGGGAAGCAGGGAAGAGGAGGAGCCAGGATTGGAAGCCCAGCTGTGGCTTGTGGTTCAGGGCTCTTTCTGCCCCTGGCCTTGCCAACTTCTTTTCAGGCCAGTGCCTCCTGCCCCTCCTGGACTTGCTTCTGGGGAGCCTCAGCCATTGCAGCATGCCCAGGCTCAGGCCCTGCCCAGACTTCCTGTTTCCAATCTGGGTGATTGAACCCTTCAGTCTGGCGTGCAAGGCCTCCTGTTTCCCCCTGGCCATGCTTGTTCTTTCTCCCCTATGATCTAGAACATCCTCCCCAACCCAGTACCCCACACCCATACATGCTGCACTGTAGGGGTCAAGAGCTGGACTAGGCAAGTCTCTTCCCAGAGCCTCAGTCTTCTTAATTTTTTTTCTTTTAATGTGGTGCTGGGGATGGAACCCAGGGTCTCATACATGCTAGGCAAGCGCTCTACCACTGAGCCACAACCCCAGCCCCAAGAGCCTCAGTCTTCTTGACTGTAAAATGTCACGTAAACCGTGTGAACCCACAGGGTTGTTGGGATGCTGAAAAAAGATTAAACAGGTCCACCATACTGCAGGAAGCTTAGCATTTAGCATGGGGCTCACTGATGGCAGCTGTGGGCATTGCTTGTTGTATTTCTCTATACTTTTCCAAGTGCCTCTGCCCCCCACCAAAAAAAGAAGAAAAAAAAAAAAAAAAAAGGCTTCCTCTGCCATTGCTAGTGAAGGCTTAGGGCCTCTGGTGACCATTGGAGATATAAGAGTGGTCCTGGGGTGCAGAGATGGAGGAGGCAGGTGGCTGGAACCTAGCCCCCTGGCCTCCATCAGTGCCTCTGTGGGAGTGCTTTCTACAAGCTTATGTGCTCCCCGGCGATTCTGTGGAAGAAGCATTCCATTGCTGCTGGAGTGTGAGAAGCGCTGCTTAAATCACCCCCGCCCACTCCAGGGAAGGAATTTGAGCCCTTGAATGACCCGAGGTCACAGTGGAAGTCAATAATAGGATTGAACAGTGCTCCAAGGACTGAGGTCCCGCCTACTTCCAGATCTCAATCCTTTCAGACCTGGGAGTCTCACCCTCTGGCAGGAATGCGTCCTGGAGAACAAGGATTGGCCACGTATGGTTCCTTCAGTCCCAGCAGTGACCCAGGTACATGTCAAAGGGAAGCACAGGTCACAGGCAGTCGTGGGGTCACTGACTGGCTGTGTATCCTTAGGTGAGTCCCTGCACCTCTCTGAGCCTCAGCTTTCTCACAAATCAAAGGACTGCTCTTGGTCCCCTAAGGGACAGGGCATGGCACACAGTTGGTGCTCAGCAAATAGGAGCACTCTCCCCCCGCCTCCTTCTCAATCAATACTTGCTCCATTGATATATGATGGGGACAGTGATGAATTAAGTCAAGGATTCTGCCCACTTCTTGTACAGATGGGGAAACTGAAGCCCACAACAGGGGAGGGATTATGCAGGTGGGACAGTGAGTCTGCACAGATCAGTGAAGTTCGGATAGTGTAACCAGGGAGGGACATGGGATTGAGGGTGGGAAGGGAGCTGCTAAGGGTGGGGTCAAAGGAACAGGTGGAGGGAGGGAGGAAGGACGGTGGGAAACCACAGCATACTCCGCCTCCCTCCAGCAGAGGGGCCAACTGAGGGAGCCTGGGACAGCTGTTTGCTCAGAAAAGTGTCTTAGTCACTAGAGGCTGCCGTGGGGAAAGTCCATCCTCCCAGTCATGTCCTGAGAATCCGGATGGGGGCAGGAAGGCCACTGGGTGACACTCACAGTGGCCACCTGTCTTCTCTAAACTGGACTTTCTCCTCTGCTTCCCCATGTACACACACACCAACTAAACTTTGCTAGGGTCTCCTAGAACCACCTCCCGCTTTCCTTTCATCTCTAAGAAAAGTTCCAAGTCTCTCCATTTTGAGTAACAGTGGACCTGTTCCTGCGCGGGCCACAACCCCTCCGTAGTGCCCTGTGGAGGTGCTTCTAAGCTCTAACCTCCATCCCTCTCAGCGGAGACTTCAGTCTCCCTTCCTCCTGCTGCCTTTGAGAGGGTAATCTGGAATTAGAAGTTGGGAAAGATAATGAAAGACCCTCTCCCTGCAGGGAGGGCTCCGAATGAGAGAGGAAGGGACCTATGTAGTCCCCTGAGTGGGAAGATAGGCACAGGGTTCAGAGGTGATGCTGAGCTAAAGGATCAGATTTCCCAGAACAGACCCAATTTTAGATATTCTGGGTGCTGATAAGGGCAACCTGAATTCAAGTTCCAGTTCTGCCACTGAAGAGCCTCAAAAGACTCCAGGCCTCTGGCAGCCGCTTTCCTTTGCACCATTCACATCCAGACCTCAGTCCCATGCCCAGGACCCCTGAAGGAGACAGTTGTACACAGAATCAGGAGAGGGAGTGCCACATATCTGTGGTGTGTATGTGTGTTTGGGGTGGTGGTACTGGCTTCAGTTTAACAGAGGATGACTTAACCTGGGCATTGCATCCACTGTGGGGTCTATGAAACCTTCCCTGACTGCCAGCAGATAGGGCCATAACCTGCACTGGGGCACCAGGTTCTGGCTCTGGACCCACCCAGAGCCAAGAGCAGCAGGAGAGATTCAGGTCAGACCCCAGGAGGCACCGCAGGATGCAGAGGGAAAAGGGCCACTAGGTGTTTGGGGTTTTGACCGGTTTTGCCAAAACCAGCTTGGCGACACCCAGGTCCTTGCAGCCCCCACCTAGTCCGCCCACAGCCCTGACTCCCGCCCTCCCCCCACGGCGCTCCGCCGATCAATGCTGCCTTTGCTGACA
The DNA here is from genome assembly GCF_902686455.1 of Sciurus vulgaris. Lineage (NCBI taxonomy): Eukaryota > Metazoa > Chordata > Mammalia > Rodentia > Sciuridae > Sciurus > Sciurus vulgaris. The sequence goes on from NC_136461.1 coordinate 30,474,476, forward strand.
GCTGAGAATCGAGCTCGCCTTCCCGCCCTCTCGCTCGCCCCTCCCGCTCGGCTGTGTCCCCCGAGATCCTCCCAGAGGAACGGGGAAGAGTTTGCTGCCGAAGCGCTTCACCCTGGGGCAGGGCCTGAGGAGTGAGCGGCTGGTGTGGCCATAGCTTTAGACAGGAAAAGAGAGAAGAACGATCAGGAAAACGAAATTATTACCCTGTGCAGCGCCCTGAGGGCTAAAGGAAGAGGACTACCCACCCAACCCCACGAAGGCTGGAGATGGAGGTCAAGCACTAAGAATAACCATTAGGATGGAGAAGGGGTGCGCTGGGAGAGTCTCCCCTCCTCTGAGTGGAATTCTGGGGGCCTTTGTAAGGGAAGTGTCCGGTCCCCCTAAGGTTTGCTCAGCGCTTACCTCTTCACATTCCATCTGACCTGAACCTGGTTTTCTGACCTGGCAGTGAGGCAAGGGAGGGTTTCCCACCATCGAGGGGGAGCTGTTACGCACATCAGGAGAAGTCCCTCTTCTGCGCAGGGTGGCTAACTGAGGACTCCTCCCACATGATGAGGAAGGGAAGTTCAGAGGTGTGAGGAGAGAGACACACTTGGGGTCCACTATGCTACACACACCCCAATATATCTAGGCAGCCCCTTGTGCACCAGGCCCTTCAGGTAGCAGCCGGAGCAGCTGCAACTGATGTCAGGGCTCACTCAGTACTGGGCGCACTTTGAACACCCTGCACAATGCACGAAGGGCACAACCCGACGGGCACACCTCCCCGCAGCGCAGCCCGGACTTTACACACCCATCTTCACACGTACCCACGACCCATCACCTCGCGGACCTGCAGTCACCTGTTCTGCACACACAAGCAGGCAATCCTCCACTCACGCTAGCTGAACTCCACAGGACACCGTGCCCCATCCACGAGCGCAGCCACAACTCCACACTCCACGCCCCGCTTTCCACAACCACCCAGCAGACGTCCCACCCCCAGGTCGCCCTTCAGGGCCACACTGCCCTCCGTAGCGGTGCACACCACTGCACACGCCCAGCTTCCGGGCCCCCCGCGCTGCCCCCTCCACGCTGGTCGGCCCCGCCACGGAGTCGGCAGCCCGCGCGTCCTGCCCGCGCCTTCCGCGCGCGGTCCCTCCCTCCGCCTGGCCGCGCTCGCTGGCTGGCTCGCTCCCTCCCGATTTGGGAAGGCGGCGGCGGGGCGGGCGGGGGCGGCGGGGGAGGGGCGGGGCGGGGGAGGCTGACATGTGAGCGCGCGCCGGCGGCAGGTGGAAAGCCGAGCGGCATGGAGCGCGTAATAAGAGAGTTGGAGTCGGAAAGAGCCGCCCCAGTCGCCGGGGAAGCGGGCGGTCAGTGCGGGCTCCGGCGGCCCCCAGGCTCCGAGCGCCCGCCCCCGGCCCCGGCGCGGCCCCGGTCCGGCCCCTAGCCCCCGCCGCCCGCGCCCGCCCGGGCCGCCTCGCCGGCCCGGGGTCCGAGCCATGCGCCGCTGAGCGCTCCGAGCGCGCCCCCGCCCCGGACCGCACCGGGCCCCGGCCCCCCCGCCCGGCGCCGCCCATGGCCGAGGCCCCCCCGCGCCGCCTCGGTCTCGGCCCCGGTCCCCAGCCCGGGGACGCCCCCCGCGCCGAGCTGGTGGCGCTCACGGCGGTGCAGAGCGAGCAGGGCGAGGCCGGCGGGGGCGGCTCCCCGCGCCGCCTCGGCCTCCTGGGCAGCCCCCTGCCGCCGGGCGCGCCCCTCCCTGGGCCGGGCTCCGGCTCCGGCTCCGCCTGTGGCCAGCGCTCCTCCGCGGCGCACAAGCGCTACCGTCGCCTGCAGAACTGGGTCTACAACGTGCTGGAGCGGCCCCGCGGCTGGGCCTTCGTCTACCACGTCTTCATGTGAGTTTGCGACCCCGGGCCCCTTGGCGTGCCCCGGCGCTGTCCCCGCACGAGCCGGACCCCCTGGGGACTGCTCTCCCGCCCTGGCTCCGCCTCCTACCCCTCTACCCCGCGGCCGACCCTCACCTCTCCCTCTCAGGCCTGAGTCCCGTTTCTGACCCCCAGCCTGACCCTAACCCCTGATCTCCCAGCCCTGACCCCTGCTTGCCCTAGCTTCGGACTTCCTCCAGTTGTTCTTATTTCCGTCCTGATCGCCACCCGCCGCTCCTGCCCCAGGTACTCCCCACATCCAGCTTCTTAGTCCCCTCTGCTCAGTAAGGTCTGGAGCCACTAGTGTGGGGCTCCCTTTTCTTCTTTCGCACCTCTGTCTCCCTGTGTCCCAGACACAAAGAGAACTCCTTGGCCCCTACACTTTCTGCTCTTTCCCAGCTCTGTAGCTGTGATGGGTTCCCACCTGGCTCCCCTTGGAGATGCTCCTCTCTGGGGACACCCCTCCCAGCACAGCCAGGGCTGGTCTCAGATTGTAGGTGTTGGAGGTCTTCACCCGCCTGACAGGCCTGTGTACTGTGTCTGACTTATCTGTTTCCCCTAGTCTTGCCCTCCATCCTCAACTTCTCAGTGGCAGCAGCAGTGGGTGCCCTGCCCTGCCCAGCTGGCTGGGCCCAGCTCGCTTGCCTTGCTGGCCAGCTGCATCAGGCCTGGCTCTGGGCACTGGGGGAAAAAGAAAGAGGAGAGGGGTTGGTGTGGAAACACTGATGCTGAGCTCTGCCTCCCTGGCATCGAGCTCCTACAACTTTCAAACCACTGACCCCTCCTGGATGTAAAGAGTGAATTTTGGCAGCTCAGAACTAGTCTTGGGGGACAGCCTGGCCCAGCAGGGAACATGAGAGACCCAGTGGATATCAGTTAAAGGGCTGGGCCTGGCTCTGGGATGCTTGGAGGTAGCCTAGAGAGACCTAGTGTGCCTGGAAAATATGCAGCTATTAATCCCTTCTCACCACTGCCAGAGTCTTGGGTCCTTTGGTCTTGGGGTCTCCTGGATGGTCCACTTGACTGTCCACCTGGCTGTCCAACAGTTCTGCTTGTCTGGTTGTCCCTCCACCAGACTGAGTTTCCACCTGTGTGTGAATTGGCCTGTGTGTTCATCTCTCCACCTAACTGGCCAGCCGTCTTCCCGCTGGTCTCCTTCCATCCTTCCATTGGCCTGTCCAGTTCTGTGTGCTTGTCTGTCCATCTGTCTACCTGATCGCTCTTCTACCTGGCCTTTTCCACCAGTCTTTGGCTCTGTCTACCTGTCTGTCCCCCAAGTGTCTGCTTGCCCACTTCTGCCCCATTGGAACTAGACCCACAGAACTTAACAGCTGAGGTAGAAAATTCCCTCAGCCGTTGTGCCTGGGGGTGGCAGCCTTGGCTTTGTGCACACACCCCTGCAGGGCTGGGCTGGAACAGAGAAGTGAGATTGCTCAGGACATGAAGTCAGGCTTTGGGGTCAGGTCAACAGTTAGGAGTAGCCCCATCCCCTGGAGGCCTGAGATGAACATTTGTGGATGTGGAAGATTGCTGGACTGATGAGGTTCAATGCTGGTGGCCTTGGGTGTGAGAGGCAGGAGTTGCTCATTGAGTGTCTGCATGAGGACTGGGGTGCAGTTCAGCAGTAGAACACTTGCTTAGGGTGCAGGAGGTCCTGGGTTTGATCCCCAGCAAAGGAAAAAATAAAGAAGGTGACTTTGTGGCAGCCCCTCAGGTGCTCAAGGAAGCTGAGACACTCAGATCACAGCTGTGTCCTCCATAAGCTCCTCTTGGGAGATAACTTTTCCAAGGCATGGCTGGGCCTAGGAAAGCTAATCAGCTCTGAGCGGTGTTCCTCAGCCCCCAAGGTCTGACCTCTTAGCCCCCATGAGGGGCTCTTTGGAGGTGAAGGGCCTACCACCTACCCTCAGTCAGACACTGTAGTCACCTCCTTTGGAAGGGCCTCCCCTTCCTCTCCAGGAGCTAAATCCGCTGACACCTTTGCTCTACATCCTGCCCTTTCTGGATGCCAGGAATGCCCTGGCCAGGGACATGCTTGTCCTAAGCACTTGTCCCCAGGAGCCCAGGCTGAGGCATTTCTTGGAGCTCTCGGGGAGCACATGTGGTGTGAAAATGTCCGGATGTTTAGAGATCTCAGGGAACTCTTCATTCATCTCGGAGGGCAAAGAGGGCCAGGAGTCCTGCCTCTTAGATGCTCTGACCTTAGGTTTCTGAGCTTTAGATCTGTAGGTTGTCAAAGAGGGTAGAAACCCCAACCTGTGGGCCTTTCTCTTGGATGAGGTAATGGGTGGGAGAGCTTGGTAAGCTGCAAGGGCCTGTCGGATTGTGAGGGATGGTTGTTATTATTGGGGCAGGGGAGGGGGCCCACACCAAAGTCTGTCCTGTTCTTGAGGCGCTCCAGATGTGGGGTTTCTCAGCCACTCACTGCAGGGTCTTGTGTGTTCTTGCCAAGAAATGCTTCCTCCCCTTGGGCTTTTAGCCCTCCTCTTCCCCAAGCGAGTAGTCCAGGGTGCACAGTTAGTTAGTAACCCCTCTCAGAGAGGCAGCAGCAAGAGGGGTCCTTCAGAAGAACCTGGAAAAGAAGGCTTGGGAAGGAGGGACTGGGACAGCTCTCTTACACCTGGCAGCCAGGCTACACCTTCCCTGCACCTCTGCGCGGGAGATCGCCCAGAGGACAAGCCTGATTCAGCCTCTCCTGTCGGCAGCTGCTGCTCTGGAAAGGGAGAAATGCTAACTCCTGTCTTCATGTTGAGATCCAGAATGAGGGGTGGCTGAGCCCCGAAACTCTTCCTTTCTCTTCAGCTCTTGGTCCTGCCACCAAGTCCTCTTCCCCACCCTGCACCCCAGCCACTGATGTCCTCAGCCCTTCCTGGGCCTCTCTCTTGGATACAAAATACCCATCACTGCCCATTCTGCTTCCTGAGCCCTTGGGGATGGAGAAGCTCACCGCTTTCAGAGGCTCTCGAAGGCCACAGCAGTCTCCCTTGAAGTCTGAGGGCTAGAAGAGGCTGGTATAGAGCAAGACCCCGCTGCCCAGCATGCTTCCCAAGCCTCTGTGGGACACTGGCCTGCTGCTCCCAGCCCCCAGCTGCCCAGCAGACTTTCTCTATGTGAAGGTTTACTGCTCTGTAAACATCCTCCCTCAGCCTTGTCCCTGGGGTCAGAAACTGTGGGAATGGGGAGGGGAGGAGGTGGTGGCAGCTCCTGGGGTTCTCAGGCTTTTAACTTGGGAGCCCCCAACCTCTCACCCTGCTCATCCAAGAAAGAACATTGCCCGGGCTGGAAATAATCCCAGCAAAGGGCACCCCTAACCCCAGGCTTCCACCCTCGTATTTTGACAGCCCCATTTTGCTTCCAAGAAAACTAAGGCTCTGGAGACCAAAGTCACATGGTCAGTTGGTGGCAGATGCAGAGGGCCCGACCCCAGGATGGCTGACTCCCTGCCTGGGACCGCTCCTTCTGCACCCTGTGGCCGCCCGGCACGCCCTCAGAGTTTGAACTGAGAGTTCTAGCCGTGTGGCAGCACCCACTGTGTGCAGGCACTCTGTTATGTGCTCTTCAACCACTCTCTCTGCATCCTTCCACGGCCTCACAAGGTGGCCGCTATTATCTTCCACATCTGACAGACGAGGGAACGAATTCAAGATAGGTCGTCCAGAGAGAGGGAGGGCCCCAGCGGGAAGCTGGTGGGACTGAGATGCTGTCCTCCGCATCTCAGGCTCAGCCAGCCCTCTACTGCAGGATCCCTGGGAGCATCACTCCTGTGTGGTCCATCTGTCCTCAGCACCCCGCACACAGATGGGGCTGGGGGAGCGGGTAGGAGCAGCAATAGGATTTTGTGGAATTGAATAGAAACCGCTCAGTGGCACCCAATGCAGTGGCGCTTTTTTTGTACACATATATTCCTGCCATGTGCTCACCTGAGTGTCTCCTGAAAGCTCACTGCTGCCTTGACTGCACACGTCTGTGGAGCTGCAAAGGTACATGCAGCACACAACCAAGGAGAGAGAATTCAGTGCACTGCCCCTACCTATTCACTCACTTCATAGGCACGCCTGCTGGGCCTGTGGCTCCTGCCCGAACCCCAGAGCTGCTCAGAGCTGGATCCCTTCCTGGCGGCTTTGTCTTTCTCTAGCCACGGCTGCAGTGGTGCCTCTGGTCTGTGCTTATTTGTGCATCTGTGTCAGAGGGCAGCCACAGGACGGTGTAAGAGCAGGATGGCTGACTTTCTAGGACTTTGCTGGCCTGCGCTACCCCTGGAGGGTCCCCTGAGTGCCTTTCATCCAACCCTGTGAGGTACTATTGGGTACACCAAGGCACCAAAAGGTACCCACACTCCTCCAAGGCCACACCTATTGAGGCAGTGGTGGGACCCTCCCAGGAACCGAGGCCCCTGCCTCCCACCTCAGGACTTCAGACAGCAGAGTTCCTTGTCCCAGCCCATAGAGAAGACTGATGCTCCAAGAACTTTGCCTTGTGATTAGGAGGAAGCTCTTGGAGGGTCAACCACAGTTTTTGTGCTGGTTTTTTTTTTTTTTTTTTTTTTTTTTTTCATTAAAGCCACTCATTGTTGACCTTTATAAGGAGGGAGAGAGTGGAGAGACCATCCTATGCTTAAGTCACCTTCCTCTTCCTTGCAGTCCTTTGCTCCCTCCTTCCTGATTCTCTTTTGGGGGTCATGCTAGGACTTTTATTGTCGCCTACCCACCCTTACTCCATAGTACATCCCTTCCTTCCATTGAGGAAGCTCTGCTGGATGTCTGACTTCAATCCTCATTGCTGCAGAAGCTGGAGTGTTGGAGCCAGGAGTGCTTCAAGAGTGGTTATTCTTGGGCTGATGGTAGCACTTTGAGTGGGTGATTAATTTAAGGTTCTCTGAGCCATCAAAAGCGCTGTAAGTGCCTGGGAGCAGGGAGAGGAGACTCTGCAGCCTGGGTTTGCCCCCAGAGGAGCTGTGCAGGGGGCTTCCAGACTCCCAACAGCAGTCTGACGTATTCCCTGCCCCCTCACCGAACCTCCCCCTTACCCGTTCTCCTTTGCCCACGTAGCTCTGTGGCAGATCAGATCCTCTGGTGGGCCATGGGGCTCAGCAGGGAATTCTGAGTGTCTCCCTGGGGCAGCCCCAAGTGTGAGAGTTGAGGGTCTAGGGTGGGGAGCGCCAGGGGCACTGTTCATTTCCCCAGAGCCTGTTCCACGGGGAGAACAGCTGAGAGCCTGGCTCAAGTCTGATAGATCTGGGTTCAGTTCTGCTCTGCCCTTAGCAGTCCTGGGTCCTCGGTCAGTTACTTAACCTGCTTTGAGCTTCAGTTTTCTCATCTGAAAAATAGAAATAATGTCTGCTTCTAGGCCTATCGGGGCTGAAGGACGGATAGCAATGAGCCTCCGTGCTGGGGACAATCTTGAATCGTTGATGTCACTGCGATTGTTATGATATTGTTTTTATTGTCATCTTTTCCTGCCTATGGGGAGAGGTCTGACTGACTAGTGTCCTCAACTTAGCACCGTGAGTGTGTGGGTACGAGCTGGGTTCGCTTGTGTCACGGTGTAAGTGGCTCTCCACGGAGAGTGTCTTTGTGGCCTTCTGTGGAACATCTACCAGGTCCATCTTAACTGTGTGTGTGGGGGTGGGCAGGGGAGTCTTGCTATGTTGCCCAGGGTGACTCTGGGCTCCAGTGATCCTCCCGTCTCTCCCAGCATCCTCAGTGGTGGGGACTGCAGGCACGTGCCGCCACACCTCTGTCTGAGCCTTTTAATTGCATTCTTTTATCTCATCCTCACAGCCATTGTCAGGTGGGTACCATCATCTCATTTCCCACCTGAGGAGAGTGAGTCTGGGTGAGGGGATGCCACCCGCTTGCCCACACAGCTAGATGAAGGAGGCACCAGGACTCCAATCTGGGTCCCTAGGACACACATAGATTTGTTTCTTCTTTCATTTGACAAATGTAGTTGAAGAGTGTCAACGCTGTGCCAGGTTTGGGGACCAGAGCAAGGTCTCAGGGAGCCAGGAGCCCTCTGCGAGGAGACCGTGGAACATACAGGACCACTGCCCTCTGCTGCCGCCTCTTTCAGAGGCTTGGAGGGTCCACCTGTGTAGGCGTGAGTGTGTCTGTGTTAAGGGGACACTGTGGACAGAGTGTCACTTTGCGGCTGAACTTTGGGCATTGTGGTCAAACCCTGGCAGCTAGCCTGGCCCCAGGGAGCTGGAAGTAGGGCCCTGGCACCCACAGAGAGAGCCCTGAACCCCTGAGAGAAGTAGGCCATCTCCCACTCTCTCTTGATCCAAGGCTCTCTGGGAATAAGGGTGGGAATACAAAAGAGATTTAGAGATCTGTCTCAACATTCCCTGGGAGGTTGCCCCGAACTCCACCCTTATCCCTGAGCCTCAGTATCCTCTTCTGTAAAATGGGCTTAACAGGAAAGTGGATCGCTCACTTAGGGTGCAGAGCACAGAGCAGAGCTGGATGAGTGACAGGAGCCGCTGTTTCAGGACCTGGGATTGTGTGGTGGGTGGGGGCTTATCTTCCAGTACCTTCTCTAGGGACCCATCAGAGAACAGGTTAGCACTTAGAGGGGAACTGGGGAGGCTGCTCGCCCCTAGTGGGGACTTTGAAGGGCTGGAGAGAAGGTGCTGATCGGACTCCTGGGGCACCCAAAGGGCTCTCCAGGATTCTAGGCTCTCTGGGCAGCTCTGTCTCCAGGATAGGATCTGTGTACCCCGGAGGTTGGCACCTGGCCTTGGGGGGTGGGCAGGGAGGGCGAGTAAGGAACAGGAGGCAGAAGATTAATTGGAAAACCGTGGGCAGCGCCTCAGGGAGAGAGGCACCGGGAGCCAGGAACCTGGCCAATCTTCCCTTTTCCTTCCCTCCCGGGGAAAGAGTGGATGGTGGGGTCTCTGGGGGGACTGGAAGAAAATCTTGGGACATACTCTTCCTGACTCCTCAGATACCTAGGCCAGGCAGATGGGATGGAGAAAGCTTGCTGGAGATTAAATGGAGCATGGTTCCCATTGACATCAAAGGGACGGAGGTCAGAGAGCAGGAAGGACTGTCCAATAACCAAGAGATAGAATGAGATTCCCTGGGGGTACTCTTTCCAAAACTTGGAGACCCCTGCTAGCAGGGCCAGACAAGATTTACTCTATGCCCCATCAAGCAGAGGAGTGCTACCCCTCCTCCACATTGTGGAGGGTGGAGGGGAGGGACTGTTCCTTTTGAGCCCAACATGGAGGAGCGATCGGATCAGGAACACTGGCTTTTGAGTTGGGGGAGGCAGGTTGCAGGCTGCATCTCTTTCACCCTTCCTTCCTTGCTGCTCCTCCCTGGGAGCCTCAGGCCTGTCCAGGTCACTGTCTTTGGGTTTATTTTTTGCTGGGCTTGGCTGTCCCCTGGGAGGGGAGGGGTAGGGAGAGAAGGAGGGAGGAAGGAACAGCTTTGTCAGCAAAATTCCTGGCGCCTCTGCTCCTGCCCATTTGGTCTGACTGTCACCCTCTACTGGAGGGACCAGCCTCTGGGCACAATGGGGGTGCATGCCCCGGGGGGACCTTCTCCCCTGGGGCAGAACCAGCAGGTCAGAAATAGGCCTTTCTGCCCTCATCCAGGCCCCACTGATCCTGCCAGCAGAGCAGAGGACTCACAGTTTGAGCAGATACTTCATTTCACAGATGGGGAAACCAAGGCTGGGGGGAGAAAGCAGATTGCCTGAAGGCAAAGCTTAAGAGGCAGGAGTTGTACTGCAGTGTGGGGGGTGGGTGGGTGGGAACTCTGCCCCTGTCCTGTACGGGGACGGACCCCCCCCCCCCCCCCCCGCAGTGTTCTCTCATCTTACTTTTAACCTCTGGGGGTCAGTGGCAGTCCAGTGGGAGAGATGGGATAGGGAGGAGAGTGTGACCCAAGACCCAGCAGAGGGCGGGCACTACCGCCTGGGGCTGCGCGAAGGTTCTTCTTCCTTCAGTTCTAGGGGTTGTACCCAGGGCCTTACACCTGCTAGGCATGTTCTCTGTCCCTGAACTACATCCCAGCCCTTTTTTATTTTATTTTGACAGGATCTCACTAAATTGCTCAGACTGGGATCTTGCAATCCTCCTGCCTCAGCCTCCCAAGTACCTGGGATTATGTGCGCGTGCCACCGAATCTGGCTTCCCATGCTTTTTATCTTAAAAAAAAAAAAATCCACATGAGCCTGTTTTACAGATAAGAGGATTAAGGCATAGAGAAGTTAAATGACTTACCAAGGTCAACATGGCTGATAACTGGCAGAGGCAGGATTCAGTCTGGGAACAAGGCCCCCGGGGAGCCCTGACTTACCCTGCACCATGCTGCTTCCCCAGCGCTGGGCCTGGGCCCCTTCCTGTGCTTTTCTTCCCTTTCTCTCCTTCCCTCCTTTCCTTTCTTTTTCTTTACTTTCCTTCCTTCCCTTTTTTGTGCTGGGATGGACCCCAGGGCCTTGGGATGCTAGGTGGGCACCCTACTTCTGAGCTATACCCTGGCTCCTGGGGCCCTTCCTCTCAGGTACAGACTTCCCCCAGCTTTCCTTACCTGCTTCTCTGGCTCTATCAGCAGGGAGTCGACCCCTGCAACATCAGGGCGTTGACTCCCAGAGGACAGCCTCCCTCTCTGCAGTGTGGGGGGTGGGTGGGTGGGAACTCTGCCCCTGTCCTGTACGGGGAGCTTCCTGGGGACACCTCATCCCTGGGGCCTCTCCAACCCAGCATCTCCCTCCAAACTTGTCCTCCTTCCTTGATGCTCATGGCCATGACTCCCTCACAGCAGCGTCCTAGTCAGGAACCCCTCTGACCAGCATTCTTTGCTCCCCCCGGTCTGCCGATGTGTCTGAGCCACTATTATGGTGACAGGCACTATTATTGTTCGCCTTTTGCTGAGAGGAACCTGAGTCTCAGAGACGAAAAACAAGGCACAGCTTGTCCGTGACATAGCCAGGATTCGAACCCACGATGAGTGACTCCCGAGGGGTTCTGTGTTCCGAAAGTGCTGTCAGTGCCCGGCGCGCTTCCCTTCTGCCTGCAGAGCCTCGCTTCCCATAGCACTTCATCATCTGGCTGACTTCTGTCCCTCCTTCCCAGCCCTGGTCCTCGGAGACACTCCTTGTCTAGCCGGCCCCCGGCCGAGTCAGGGGTTCTGCAGAGTCCCCAGAACTCCACTCAGCCGCCCCCATGTGTTCTGGGTTCTTCCTCGTTGAGCCATGAGACCTGGGTGGGAGCGTCTGAGCGGCATGAGTGGCACATGGTTGGAAGTGAGTGCGGAGGGAAGGTGGCCTTGTAGCCAGTTGTAAGGAGAAGGGTTTGGCCAATTGGAGAGAGGTGGAGAAAGGACACCTTGTTCCTTTGTGTGCTGAAAGCTCTCATGATTTTTATCCTGAGAGCATGCGCTCCAGGTGGAGGGAGCAGTTGGAGCAAAGGTTTTGAGGCGGGGCTCTCAAAGTCCCTCTGCCCCAGGATTTGCAGCATCTGGGGTGTCCAGAGCCCTAAGAGCTGGGTCATTGGGTTATGGAGATGGGCCTTATCCTGTGGGTAGTAGGGAGCTATAGGCAGGCCAGGTCAGGGCAGGGACACTGACTGATTAGGAACCAGCCTTGACTGAGCTTTTTCTGAGCAAGCCCTCGGCAAACTCCATGACAGTCCTTCCAGCCCTCATTGCGTGGCAGGCCCTATTGTTGATCCCACTTTGCAGGTAGGAAACTGAGGCTCAGAGAAGGGAAATGAGGCAGACCAAGTTGTACAACTTGTCCATAGTTGAGCTAGGATTTGAACCCATGTCTGTGTGACTCCCAAGCCCAAGCTCCGTGGTTCTCAGACACATCAGCGGTTTTCCATGGCCTGAGGCAAAACTGAGGAAAATAAGGACAAGGTGGCGGCTTTTCTGTGAATCTAGATTTATTCCATTTAAAGGACTGTCTTTTGGTCTGAGATTATGTCTTTTCTTTTACGAAATGATGGGCTGGGATTTTTTTTTTTAAATGTCCTTACTTGGCAAAATAAAAAGTTGACGACCTTACGCAGTCCCCAAAGTGTTTTTGGAAATTTTACCAGTGCGTGAAATCCCTGAGTCTGGGCGCCTTCCTGACTCTTCCCTCCTAGCTGGAGGGCCAGAAGAGGGAGTATTCTGGGGTAGATGAAGGGATTAGGGGGACAGAGGAGCCTCAGCCCTGTCTTCCAGGACCAGCCCTGGGCTCTTTTCCAAGATTGAACTGGAGGGCAGGACCAGCCAAAATCAGAAGCACTGGATCAGGAGTCAGCAGGCTGGGTTTGGCTCCTGCATCTGCTTCCTGGCCACTGTGTGACACTAGGCAGGTAGACCAACCTCTCTGAGGCACCAGTTTCCTTCCACATAGAAGGACAATTAAGATCTCCACCTGCCCACCTCACAGGGCTGCCTCCTGTACCAAGTGCTTGATAAATTACAAAGTACTCTGAAGAACTGGGGGCTGTGGTGGTTTTAATATTTTTATCTTCTCATCCTAGGCTGCCACTTCTCTTGGGCCCTCACTCACCTGCACTGTTTGAACCTTGAGGAAGAGACCTTGAGGGGAGTATTTAGGTCCTGTAAGAGCAGGTCACTTAGCCTGGCAATTTCCTCCTCAGGATCCCTGGATGGCAGCTCAGAGATACACTCAGGCTGAGGCCTGGGGAACTCTGGGAAAATAATGCACTTCCCGGGAGCCAGGCTCAGCGTTCTCAGCACGGCGTCTGGCATTTAGTAATAAGAGTCATAGTCTAATCTATAGCAGGTATTGTGCTAAATATTTCTCACATAGTACTTCAAGAGCTCTACGAGGTAGGTATTGTCATTATCCCCATTGTCTAGAAGAGGGCACTGCGGTGTGCAGGTTAAGCACGTGCCTTGTCACAGACCGTAGGTGGTAGGAAGTGGAGAATGCTCTCTGGTCTCAGTCCAGGTGACAGAGGACCCTGAAAGCCCGAGTGTGTAAAAACCTCGTGCTGTGCCAGGGTGGGAGCATTTGCAGGGCTGCCGTGGGGGTGGGGCACTGGTAGTGCACATCACGATCTGGGCTTGGAGTGGGAAGGCAAGAGGCACAGTCCTGCTGGGTGGCTTCTAGCAGTCACCTTCCTCTCTGTGGCTCAGCGTCCTCCTCTGCTCTGGTTCTTAATAATAATAAAGATATTAATAGCAAGTGTTTATTGAACACTTACCATGTGCCAGCTGCTGCTCCTGAACTTGCCATTCCTTTTCTCACTTGGTCTCTCAACAACCCTGTGAGGTAGGTCCTGTTGTTGGGCCCATTTTTCCAGATGTGGGAGTTGAGGCGCAAAGAGGTTAGTTAAGTAACTTGTGTAGGTAGCACTTGCCAGGACTCAAACCTCAGAATTCCAGTTCTAGTGGCACTTACCACATGGCCTGCAGCCTTCAAGTTCAAGTCCTGCTCCTACCCAGTTCTACACTGGGGACTTGCTCTACACTCGCTTTCTCATTTGGGAAACTTCTCTGGCAGTCTCTCGGGGCAGACCCTATGCTGGATGTGGGGACAGAGCGGTGACTCAGACCCTTCCCTGATCCCTGGAGAACACGTGCCCAGAGGTTGCTGGTTGCCAGGCAGGGTGATAAGTACTACTGGACAGAGTCCTGCAGGAGCCCGGCACAGAGCAGCCCTAAAACTGCACACAACCCTAACGTGGGCACAGCAGGGAAGGTTTCCCTGAGGAAGAGGTTTATATTGAGATATGAGGGATAAGTGGGGTGGGAGTCAGTCAGGCGAGGAGAAGCAGGGAGCAGTGTTCCAGACAGAGGGACTAGCACAGGCGAAGACCCAGAAGTGAGGCTGAACATGGCATTTGAAAAGGACAAGGAGTCCGGAGTGGGAGCCCAGAGATGCGGGAGGTGTCTGGAGAGGAGGCTGGGATGTGAGCAGGCCCGGGCTGGTGGGGAGAGTGCCAGGCTGAAGAGCAGCAACTTCTTGGGAAGGGCTGGGAGTGACATGGAGGGATGTGTACTTTGGAAACTCCTGTCTGGGACCGTGAGGAAGATGTTGGAGGGAGCCCCTGGGGAAGCCATTGCACTGGGTCTCCTTTTTCCTCTGCCTTTCCCCCAGGGCCAGACCTCTGAGTGCCTCCTCCACAGCTGTCCCCTGCCCTGCCCAGGGCCTGCTGGCTCAACCTGGCCAGGAGCCCTGGGACTTTGCCTGTAGGGAAAGCTCTGCAGCTTATGCAAACCCAAGCTTGGGGGAGGCTTGTGTGCTGAGCTGGGGGTGCCTTGGAAGCATGGAGGGTAGGTGAGGCCCTGAGGTTGTCCTGAAAGAGGGTCTGTGGAGGTCTCTAGAAAAGTGCCCCGTGGGAGCACACAGGGATTTGGCTCAGATGATGGTGGGTTCCGTGGGGAGGGGGCAGGGCCTGGGTAGCTGACCAGTCCCAGTTCCTCTCTCCCTTTTCTTCTCAAGAGTATGCAAATCACTGGTCTCAACCAGCCCCCACTGTCTACTGATGGGGACTCTGAAGCTACAAACTGGGCAGGAACTCAATAAACTCAGGTCAGTGGTGGAGCCCAAACCAGAACCCTCAGTCCAAGAGTCTTAGTTATCCCCAACAATGATAAACAATGCCCACCTTTCTTGCAGAACCTCACCAAGGTTGGCCTGGTCTCAAGTCCCCTCTGGGTGGTCTTGGACAGATTTCTTAATCTCTCTGAGTCTTAATTCCTGGGTCCAAAATGTTCCCTTGTATTGGGAAGGAGGTCCTCTCCCACTTGGTAGTCCACAAAGCATTTTATTTTTATTTTTTGGAACACCATGGATTGAACCCAGGGGTACTCTACCACTGAGCTAGCCCTTTTTATTTTTCAGTTTGAGACAGGGTCTCACTAAGTTACGGAGGCTCACTTCAAACTTGCTATCCTCCTGCCTCAGCCTCCTGAGTTGCTGGAATTACAAGCATGCACCACTGTGCCTGGCTCCACAAAGTACTTTAAAGCATACCTGGCCCCTTGTGGAGTACAATTATTGTGTGTTCAGCACATCCCACTGAATTCTTCCAACAGCCCTGTAGAAGCTATTACACCATCATACACACTAAGGCCCTGAAAGTAGAAGTGACTTTCCTGAGGTCATTTAGCTGAGAAGTGACTGAGATGGGGCAGAAGCCCCAGGTGTTCAGGTGCCTGCCCGCATCCCTGATGGACACAGGGATCTGTGCTCCCCGTGTAAATCAGCTGGTAAGAAAAACGCATGAGGCAAGTGGGCCGGGGCTGTATGTGTGTGTGTGTGTGTGTGTGTGTGTGTGTGTATGCGTGGTGTGTAGTGGGCCGGGCTGGCCTCCTGGCTGGAACTCAGCTCACCCTGGGCCCATGATCAGCCTGGCTGCAGCTGCTGCCCTGTGGAAAACCAGGCCCTCCCTCTTGCCCTCCTGCACCAAACGTTCTTTCGCTGGGCCTGGCTGGCCAGGGACGGGGGCACTGCCTGTGGCATGAACACAGGGCAACTGCCAGCCCTTCCCACGATGGGCTCTGACTATCTAATGCCCCTCACATGACAGGCATGGGATGCACCAGGACTGGGGAGAGGGATTTGAACTCTCCTAATCCTGGGCTGCAGCCCTCCCTCTGTCTTGGCCAGGGCCGTGGGAGAGGTTTGTCCCTGCACTGTGCCCAGTGGCCCTAGCTCAGATCCCTGGCATACGCCCAGCTCTCTGCTTGGGGCCTTCTCTGCCCTTCTCATGCTCCCCACCCTCCCACTATTTGGGCAGAATTGGGACTCATGGGGGCAAATGCTGGGGCATCTGGGGCTAATGGAGGTGCCATCCTATGTAGCATTTGGGGCTGGAGGACCAGGGCATTGTCAGGGAGGCTTAGGGCCTATGTTAGGGCAAAAGATTGGTTGGGGTGCAGAGTTGAAGTGTTTGGGGCTAATCCTGGGCCACCCCTTCCTGCAGAAATTTGGCTACGAGTCAGGGAGGCAAATGTGTGGGCCATGCCCCCCCCTCGCTGGGCAGTAAACACTGTCGTCGCCTGGGAGATGGGCCCAAACATCCCGGCCCCCCACGGTTATTTATACCAGGACTCCCTCTCCTTCTCTGGCCTGGTCTGGCTCCTCGATCCATCCCCTGAGCTGGGAGACCTGAGCTGAGGGTCCATCTACCTGTCAAGAAGGGAGACCCCCAGTAGCAGGCCTGCTTATACCCCACCAGGCACTGGGTACCAGTCTCAATGGCCTGTCCCTTTGGAGGTCCTCGGTCTGGATCAGAAGCATGGTCGGTGGGTAGCTCTGAGAGGCCAAGGCCTAGGAGAGAAGCAGGAGCCCTGGGACTGTACCTTGGGTTTCCTCTAATGGACTACACAACTGTGGCCACTGCCAGTTTCTCTGTGTGTAGTGGGAAGGAGGGTCCAGGTTAGAGCTTCTCAATCCGATTTATTTATTTATTTATTTATTTATTTATTTATTTATTTACTTACTTACTTACTTACTTACTTACTTACTTACTTACTCAGTTATTGTACTGGGGATTGAGTCCAAGGGTGCTTAACACATCCTCACCTTCTTTATTTTTTATTTTGAAAGAGGGTCTCGCTAAGTTGCTAAGGCTGGCCTGGAACTTTTGATCCACCTGCCTCAACCTCCTGAGTCACTGGGATTACAGGCATGTGCCACCATGTCTGGCTTCAATCAGTAGATCTAGTCCTTGAAATGAAACCTGATGCCAAAGCACAGCACACAGATAAAACACACCAAAGCAGGGCTGATCTGGGAGAGGGTCCAGAATTCTGCCCACTCAGCCAATGTGGCCCTGCATACCAACCTGGAGTCTGCATGTGGCCCTCCTTGATCCAGAACACACTCCAGGTAACCCTGGATTCCCTGGTTAAATACTTATGACTACTTCCAGGGCCTGTGCAGGCCTCTTTCTTGGTTTACCTCCCACAGTGTCAGAGCTGCTGGTATGTGAGCCTGGAAGCTGCTGATTGGCAGTGAGTATAGATGGAATCTGAGTGAACAGGCTGGGACATCCAGAGGTGTGTACCCAAGGCCTAATGAGAGATGAGCCCTGCATGGGAAGAGAATGGGGGCATGCCATGGGCTAAGGATCAGAAGGTAGCAGGGGCTGACTGTCCCTTTCATGCCCAATTTCCAGCAGCCTGGGACTTCAAGGAGTCCAGGAATTTAAATTAAACTTGGCCTTCCAGACTGGTCTGAAGGTGCATGTTTCAGGAAGTTTATAACATATTTTATTTAACACCTTGTTAACTTGATTTAAACTTTTTAATATTTAGACTTATAGTATGTAGGTCTCCATTTGTTCTCTTTCCCTTCCCTGCTACTGTTAGGGGTAAGTTTGCATCAACTCTCCCTCTGCCTGCCCACCTCTGCAGCATCCCCAAGACAGCCTTCCCAGAACCCTCAGGCTTCGCAGGACAGGATGAAAGTCCAAGTCACTAAGGCTCAAGGTCCTGACAACCTGGGTCTTCAGTTTACTTGATAGATATCGTCTGAGTATCCACTTAGGCTGACCCAGGGAATGTGAAAGAATCAGACTGGCCCTGCCCTAGAGGATGGATCTCAATGAGGAGCTGAGATGAGGGCAGACAGAGGTAGAAACAGTTTCAGCACACAGATTGTCAGAGAAGAGAGTGACAAGGGGATCTCAAGAGCGCCCAAGAGGAAATCCTAACCTGGGGCTGGAGCCCTTCTTCCTAAAGCAGAACAGGGATTCTTGGGATAGAAGGGCACAGAAGTACGGGGCACAGGGAAGTAGTGTCACTGATTCTTAGGATGCATACAGCTTCCATGGCTGGGCTAAGGAGCTTGGGTTTAGATGGGAACAGAAGCCACTGTAGGGGGCTGTGGTTGTGGCTCAGTGGTGGAGCACTTGCTTAGAACGTGTTAGGCACAGGGTTCAATCCTCAGCACCACCTAAAAATAAATAAAATAAAGTTTTTTAAAAAAGTGCTTAAAAACAAAACAAAACACTGTAGGCTTGTCAGTGGAGGAGGGGCATTCAGACTGTAAGGCAAAATGAGCTGGGGATGAGAGCTGGTCTCCTGTGGGAGAGTTAACTGGCCACCTGGATGGAGAATGGGGCTGAGTCCTGATCTGGCCAGGAGTGGGAAGTGGGGCTTAGGAAAAAGAGGTGATTGCAACTGTACCTTCTGGGACTATGACTCCTATCTCCTCTGTCTTGTCTCCTGCCATTCCATTGCCCTGAGTCTCCAGGCTGGAGAAAAGGGCACATAAACCTAACTCCTTTCCTCAAAGTAGGTCCCTTCAAGCAGGAGATCAGTCAGGATGCCTCAGTTCTCCAGGCGGCTGGACAACTGGCTGACTGGATCCACTCTTGCATTCATTTATTCACTTAATCAATATTAAGCGAGAGCCTACATTACACCAAGCCCTGTTCTAGGTGTTGGGGAGAGTGTGAACAAGATAAAGTCCCCCCATTCATAGCTTGAATTATGGGGGCCAGAGGAGCAGAAACTGTCTGTCCCTAGTGTTCACCTTCTAGCTATCTATGTCTGAGCTGGGTCCCTGGGGGCCTGGGTACAGGAACTCTCCCCATTACCATTCATTTATTCCAGCAACCCTTGGTCAGCACCTGCTTCTCTGGACACTGAGCCACAGGGTGGGTCCCAACTTCCAGGACCTCATTCTCCCTACTCACTCCGGATAGACTTTGAACCCCTTACAAGGACCTTCCTGGCCTTGGTTTCTTTTCTTTTTATCTTTTCCTCCTTTCTTTCCCTTCCTTCCTTCCTTCCTTCCTTCCTTCCTTCCTTCCTTCCTTCCTTCCTTCCTTCCTTCCTTCCTTCCTTCCTTCCTTCCTTCCTTCCTTCCTTCCTTCCTTCCTTCCTTCCTTCCTTCCTTCCTTCCTTCCTTCCTTCCTTCCTTCCTTCCTTCCTTCCTTCCTTCCTTCCTTCCTTCCTTCCTTCCTTCCTTCCTTCCTTCCTTCCTTCCTTCCTTCCTTCCTTCCTTCCTTCCTTCCTTCCTTCCTTCCTTCCTTCCTTCCTTCCTTCCTTCCTTCCTTCCTTCCTTCCTTCCTTCCTTCCTTCCTTCCTTCCTTCCTTCCTTCCTTCCTTCCTTCCTTCCTTCCTTCCCTTTTTCTTTCTCTCTCTCTCTTTCTGTACTGGGATTGAGCCCAGGAGGCACTTAACCACTGACTATACGCCAACGTTTTTATTTTTTACTTTGAGACAGGGTCTCACTAAGTTGCTTAGGGGCTCGCTAAATAGCTGAAGCTGGTTTTGAACTTATGATCCTCCTGCCTCAGCCTCCCAAGCCTCTGGGATTACAGCCTGTGGACCTTGCTGGCCTTGGTTTATCTGTGAGGTGGGGCTTTGGGGTGGGGAGGGAAGAGGAGGGAGAGATGGCTAAGCTCCAGTACTGCCCATGAATGGGCAACTCTGGCTATATCGTGGGAGTTGGAGGGATAACAAGGACTCAGTATTATTTCATTATTAAGACATGATAATAATAGTCTCTACCTATAGTGTTCACTGTCAGCCTAAATATCTTCTCACATGCAGCTTATTATTATTTCTCATATGCCGCTCTGCTTGGTGGGTCTATGTGGGTGTATCTTCTCTCCCATTTTCTGGATGAGGAAACTGCGTCTCAGTACGGTAAAATGACCTAGGTGAGGTCACACGTGAAACTACCTGACACTGGGAGCCCTTGAGGACCGTGCTATAAGGTGCTGTCTGGCACCTGCCCCTCCTGGGCACTCAGCCTGGGAGTGAAAACCCAGCCCTGGCACCCCTCCCCTAACCCTCCCCCTTGGTCCCCTCGGTGGCTGGCACCGCCTCGAGCCTGGGCACTGGGTCCTGCGACCCTGGCCGGGACAGTTCCCGGAGCTGGATCAGGCCAGGACTCGACTCAGGAGTCTTGGTACCTCGGGGTCCTGGGGCGCTTGGTTCCTGCACCCAGCCCTGATGGGTGGGCAAGTCGCGGACGAGTGGGGTGTCGCGTCCTCTCTCTCTGCCCCAGGCTTCGGGGACGCGGCGGTACCTTCACACTTTCCGCTTGGCCCGCTGCTCGCCTTTCAGGCCGCCGAGTTTTCAATTGTTAATTTGGAAACCGAAAAAGAAGCCGGCCGGGCGGAGAGGTAACCCGAGCCTCAGCGCCGCCCCTCCCGCGCCTGGAGCCTGCTGTCGGCGAGGCCCCGCCCACCGCTGGCCCGCCCAGCCTGCCCCGCCCCTCCAGCATGCTCCGCCCATACTGAGATCCCGGATCGCGGAGCGGCGGCGCCTCTGCAGAGGGGGAAGGGACCCCGGCGTCAGAGGCGCGTAGAGGGCTGGCCGCGGGAGGAGTCCCTCAGGAGCCCTCCCTCCCGAGGAGCCCGCCTGGTTGTTGGCCTTCTGTGTCCTGAAGTGAACCCAAGCCTACATGAGCTCCATCCGGTTAGACCCCTGCCTCCAGAGCTCAGGACCCGGTACCACTGGCCCCATTAGGCAGACGAAGACACTGAGCCTCAGAGAGGGACAGTTCACTTGTTAAAAGTCCCACAGCCAAAGCAGAGCTCGGTTCAAGTCCCATTCTGGCAGTGATACATGCTGGGTTTGTCTTCCACAGTAGAGGAGCGGGCGTCAGGACCAGAAATGCAATTCGTTCCCTTTTCCTGATTCCCATCGATGCTGTGGTCAACGAGTTACTGGAATTTCTGCTTTGGTCTATCCTGACTTCTCCTTAATATCATTACTCACTTATGGGAGAGTTTTGGAAGAGAAGGAAATCCATCTAGACTTTTCATGCAAATGGAATGTAAAAGACACTCTTCCGGAGACTCCAGAACATTGAAGTCCCAGAGGACTGGCAGCTTCAGGAGCTGTCCAGGCCTCACTTTCCATTCAGGAAGCTGGAGTGACCAGTCCCAGATGGACCAGAGAAAAACAAGGCCTATGAGACCCTTACTCAATCCCTTCCTCATGAACAGAGACTGAGACAGTTTCTGGCTCTTCAGCTGACTGTTGGCAGAGTTAGGATAGTGAACCTGTGGACCTAGGTTCCTAGCTCTGCCTACGCCCTTGTGCTTCCCCCTCGGCTGCCAGCACTCCTGAAACCTCTCTCAGAGCCACCAAGCAGGTTCCTAACTCTTAAAAGACTCTGGATCTGCTGGAACTGCAGGCTGGGCAGACTTCCCTGCAGGAGGGGTGTCTGCAGATCTCCTTCCAACTTCCAGCTTAAGACACACCCAACCCCAACTGTTCTACCTTAGCTGTGTGGATCATACCCAGAGAAGCAAAGCACCTAGTCCAAGGTTGCACAGGAAGGCTTTCCCCTCTTGCAGGGCTTATTGGGATCAGTCTGGCTCTTCTGGGTTTGGGGATCCCACGGGAAGCATGCTCTCAGGGTAGCTGTAAGCTGCTGCCCCAGGTGTGGCCTGTGAGTTTGCATGTAGCTTTGCTTATAAGTAGCAAAGGCATTGAAATCTCCCTCCCTCTTCATACCCATATACCCCTACTCCCACTGGGTGGGGTCCTCCACAGCTGAGTCTGCAGATCTCCCAAGATAGTCTCCTACTTGGCATCTGAGTTCCCCAGGGGACCCTGCCTTCCCCAGAGCTCTTGTTCTACCCTGTCAGCTCTTGTTGGTACTCTCAGCTCTGGGAGTACTGAGAACCAAGTGGTGGGGACTAAGCTCTTTTCCCTGTTTTGGAATCTTCCCTTCCCTCCCTCCTCCCACCTCTATATAGGTTCTGCTGATTGAAGAAGACAAGGTTCCTTAGAGGTGACCCTGACCCCCATTAGGCTCAAGTAGCTGGGGAACTGAGCAATCCTTGAACCCAGTGCTGCCCTATTACGTACAGCAGGAAGGGCAGGGGCTGGACCCTTCCTGGTACCAGGATGAGGAAAATTTTAGAGTAGGAATGAGGGGCAAGTGACTGGGTCCTGCCACAGAAGGAGGAGAAATAAAACAACATTGCCTTAGGAACTGGGAAAGGTGGGGGCCAGGCTTAGCTCTGTTTCTGATCTCCCGTATCATCACAGATAAGCCGGACCCCTCTCTGGGACTCGGTTTCTTAACATATAAAGGAGAGGATTTATGGATTTCTAAGGGATCTTTCAGTGCCAAAATGTAGCCAGTATCTGATCACATCTTGCCACCTCCACTTCCCCTTGAACAAGTCACCGTCATCTCTTGCTAGGATTGCACCATTAGCTTCCCAATTCCAGGTAGGGCAAACACCAACCACCCACCCTGTCCCACCCCCATGGGTTCTCCCCGCTGCTGTCTGGGGGCGGGGGGTCTTCTGCAAATACAAGTGAGATCTTGAGGCTCCTCCCTCATACTTGTCTGTCTTTCCTGGAGTACAGGCCAGTCCTCAGCAGCCAGTGGATTTCTGCTTCCACCCCCACTGCCTCTCTGCCCTCCCCTCCTCCCACTCTCCTCCATGCTTACAAGGCTGGGAGACTGCTCCTTTCTGATGGTTCTGGAATATACCAGGCACCCTTCTGGCTCGGGTCTTTTGCACTGGCTTTTCTGTCTGCTCAGAGCCTCTTCTCCAGGTGCCCACATGGCTCACTCCCTCTTTCATCTTTCCTCAAATGCCACCTTCTCAAAGTTGCTCTTCCTGACCACACTCTAAAATAGTCTCCCCCACTTCCACACTGGTGTTCCTTGTCCCCTTTTCCCATTTAATTTTTCTCCACCATCATCTGACAGTTTGAACATTTACTGGTTTATTTTCCATCTGTCCTTCCCACTTCCCAGCCAGAAAATACAAACTCCCTGAAGGCAGGGCTTTGTATGTCTTTGTGCCTGGCCCATGGTGAGCACTAAGTGTATGGGTGCCGAAGGAATGAAGAAAGGAGTGAGCGAGGGCTCCACGGCTCTGTGGGAGCCCCATATTCCCTCCTGCTTGGGAAGGGTTGAGGTGCGTTGAAGTGCCAGCAGTGCTTTCTGAGAAGGAGTGGTACCAGTGAGAGGATGCACCCCCTCTCGGGAAATGTCTTCCCATCACCCACTTGGCTCAGGCATAGGGCATGCAGTGGGGAAAGGACAGGACCTTTGGTCTGTGGGAGGCAGCCACTCAAACAGCTATTCATATGCTGAGGTGTTCTCGGTAATGGAGGTGAGTATAGGGATGGGGAGTGGGGGATTAAGAGAGTATCAGGTGGGGCCTCCCCTTAACCCAGTCAGTTCAGGGGCAGAGGTAGTATGCAAAGGTGGGGAGGAAAAACAAAAACTTTGCTTGGTGGGGGACTAGAACTATGCTAGCGGGTATCAAGTTCCAGGATGGGCACCTGGGAGTGAAGAATAAGGTGGCCTGATGGGTAGGGCCAACCTTGCAACCATGCTAAGAACCTTGTGAACCTGAGCCCGCAAGTTGGTGGATTTCACACTTTTACCACTGAGCTACACCCCTATCCCTTTTGACTTATTATTTTGAGATAGGGCCTTGCTACATTGCTGAGGGTCTTTCTAAATTACTGAGGCTGGCCTCAAACTTGCAATCCTCCTCTCTCAGCCTCCCAAGTTGCTGGGATTACAGGTGTGTGCCATCATGTCTGGCTGGACTTCATGCTTTTTTAAATAGCAGCAAAGCTCTTTGTTCAAATGAAATCTTATGGCAAACCCAGCATGTAAAACTGGGCTACCCGAAATTCTGGCTGCTTATATTCCAGCCCTTAGTTCCTCTTCACTTTTGTGCCCTTCTGGTTGGGAGGACCCATAGCTCCTTGTTTGGGAAGTCAGTGCTCCCTGGCCAGCCCCACAAAGATGGATGGACTCTGCTTCTTCCTTGTTCCATCCTTGGCTTATGCTGACATGTTGCTTAGTTCACTCGCCTGGTGCAGTAGGCGATCTGGCTGGCATGGCAGAGGGAAGCAGGGAAAATAAGTCAGGGTTTGGAGATGGTTCAGGTGGGAGATGATGAGGCTATTAGTCATCATATTAGTCTGTTTTCTGTTACTATCACAAAATACCCAAGATGGCATTTTATAATAAAAAGAGGTTTATTTAGCCCACAGTTCTAGAGGCTCAAGGTCATGGTGCCAGCATTGACTTAGTCTGGTGAGGGCCTCATAGTGGATAATGTCACAATTGCAGGAGTGAGTATGAGAATGAGAGAGCATGTGGTGGTTCAGCAAGCCACAGCCTGGAGTCTGAGGAGAACCAGTTCATCCCTTGTGAGTGCGTGCCTCCAGTGACCTAACAGCCTCCCAGTGGGCTCCACCTCTTCAACATCCACCACTCTTAACATCGTCACGCTAGGGACCAAGCTTCCAACACATGAGCCACTGGGGGACAAACCACATTCCAACCATAGCTCTCACCAAATGTCTTGACCAGAGGACAACACCTTCCATATCCTGGAAGTTCTGAGGTCACTCACACTACCCCAAGAAAGACTGGCATGTGGGCTGGGGATGCGAATCAGTGGTAGAGCACTTGCCTAGCATGTACAAGGCCCTGGGTTCGGTTCCCAGCAACACACACACACACACACACACACACACACACACACACACACACACAGAAGACTGGCAGGTGCTAAGGAAAGAAGAATGTTGCAAAGGTTTCATGGCAGGAAGCACATCTGGGATTCATGGAATAGAGAATAGGAAATGAGGCTAGTGCAGTGTGGTTGCCATTGCTCCCTGCCCTCTGCCACCCTTCCTCTAGATTCCTATTTCCGTTCCTGAGAAAGCATCTCATTGGTTCAGTACCACCTACAGACGGAAACTTCCTGGGTCAGTCTCCAGCCGTAGATGAATCAGCAGCAGCCAGAGCAGGAGCATGGGGCCGTCCATGGACAGCACAAAGGGACTTGGCATAGACGGCTGAAGTGACGCTGAAATCAAGCCTGTGCCTGGGTGTGTCACCCACAGCCAGGGATGCCTGTTTCTAAGGGGGCCAGCTAGAGGGGGTCAGGCTTTTGTAACTTGTCAGGCTACAGGCAATGTGTTTTTTTCTAATTGGTCCTCCAAGAAGGAGCATTTTTTTCATAGTTTGCACTGTGTGCTGGCAGCTGCTGTCCCTCCAGGGACATCATCAGAGAAAAGTAGAACTAAACTGAGGACCAGCTCTCTCCCTCACACCCCACTGCTGGAGAGTCATCAGGCAGAGGGAACCTTAGCCATTGAGTTGTCCCCCACTTTCAAGTTGTGGATAGGGAAACTGAGGCTCTGTGAAGACCTCATCTCAGCCCTGAGCCCCATCTCAGGCCTCCGGAGAAGCAGCAGCGCAGCGGCAGCCCTGGTGTGGGGCCGAGGATCATGTGCTCTTGCTCCCTTAGCCATATTTAGAATCGCTGGATCAGGGGAAACTTCTCCTCCCAGCCCCTGAGGATTCTTGGAAAGAGCCTCGCTCTGAGGCCTGCTGACTGCCCCTCCCCTTGTCCTCCTACAGAAGAAAGTAAGTGCCTGCTCCCCGCAGAGAACTGGGGTGCCCTCCAGGCCACTCTGTACCCCACTGTCAGGAAGTGCCTGTCAAGTCCAGCTATGACCCTTCTTCAGTATCAGCTCTGGTTTGGGGTTCAAGAAGTCCCTTTCTGCAGGTAGGTGGCAGAGCCTTGGCTGATGGAGACTGACTGGTCCAAGTCCTCCAGCAGAGGGAAGACAGAGCCCTGCCTTTGGGACCCTGGTCTGGGGAGCAAGGAGGGAGTTACACACTCCCCGGGCCACAGGCAGAAACCAGGGAGCCGGCTGGTGGCTGGCAGGCCCCAGACACTGGCAAGGCTTGGTATAGGAGGAGGGAAAGGAGGAGGAGGCTCTGGAGGAAGGAAGGGGCAGGGCCTGCATGTGCATATACTTTGGCCTTGGGGGCTTGTATCCATCTAGTCCCAAACAGGCTGCTTCCTCACTGGATTATCCAGCCTTAACAACAGAAAAACCAATCAAAACACAAAAATGTTTGTGTTGAGCACCTGGAAGTTCCAGGTGTTAAGCTGGTCCTCCCTGTGGGGGATGATGGCCTTGTGTTCCCATGGGGGCCGTCTCCAGACCACGGCAGCTCCTTCTCTTCAGCTCTGCCACTCACTGTCCCCTAGGTGGACCTAGCCTCCTATTCACAGAGCGCCCCTGGTGTAAGCTCAGTCCCTCCCCTGCCCCAGCCCCTCTCCCACCCTCTCTGCTTCCTCACCCTGCCTGCTCAGAGGCAGCTGGAGGGGCCTTCCTGCTGAGCACCAGTCCTCTGCTGGGTCCCAGCCTCTCGACTTCCCTGTGGACTTCTCGTTGCTCGCTGCTCTCTCTCCTGCAGCTCTGGCTCCTGCTTTCCTGGCCCCTTCCACTCTGGGGCTCACATCTCAGGAGACTCCCTGCTTCCCATCCTCCTCAGCTCTGGCCTCTCCTTTTTGCCGTCAGATGTCTTTGAATAGTTCTATCTCACTCTCTCTCCCATCCTCTCCTCCTGGGGTCCTCCTCTCCCTCTGGCACTGTCCTGACCAAGGTACCCAGTGACCAACATGTCACCAAATCCAATGGACATTTTTCAGACCTTATCTCACCTCCTGGCAGCGTTTGACACTTGTCCACTCCCTTCTTGAAACACTTGCTTCACGTGGCCTCTCCCATGCTTCCCTTCCGGTTCCCCTCCCATTGCTCTGGTGCACCTTCCTGGTCTGGCTGAAGGGCTTCTTTTCCGTCTGTGCTGCTAGACTCCACTGGGTCCTTGTCTAAGTTCCCAGATGCTTGTTGGACTGTCTCAGCGGCTCTGTGACCTCTACCCTGATGTGCCCCACATCTGCACTGTCCCACAGCTGTCTCCCTGACGTGCCCTCGGTGGCACTCCTCCCTCCACAGCCCTCCATGGACCTCCTGGGACACTTTTATTCATCCAGTTCCCTCACCCACAACAGAGGAGTCTCTCTCCCTCATTGGATTTCCAATTAATCACCAACTCCTCCTTCCTACAACTTTCTCCAAGCCAACTCCTTCTCTCTACTCCCTGCCACCACCACCCTGCTCAAGGCCACCATCATCTCTCAGCTGCATTATTGTGGAGCCCTCTGCTTAGTTTTCCGGATCAGCCCCACGACTCTAGTCCACACTCCACACTGCCCCTGAGTGGTGGTCCTGAAACACACAGACTGTCATTCCCTCTCTTCAAATTCTTCAATGGCTCCCTGTTGCCTGTAGGATGATGTTCAGATGCCTGAGGCTGCCTCTCAAGGATTTGACCCTTTATGGCTTCTCCACTGCCCCCTTCACTTTACATCCCCACCACAAAGAACTCCTAGTCATCCTGGGCACAGACTCCCACATCTCCATTGCTTGCACATGTTACTTCCTCTGCCTGGGGCACCCCTGCCCCTTTCTAGCCACTTTGGCTGACCTGAAGTCCTCTTGGGGTTCTCTCAGTTCCCTTAGTTCTCTGTCATTGCCTTCTCCATCATGTCACGTCACCACTGTTATACTTGTTAATTTCTTGGGATGTGGATTATTCTTTTCTGATTTTACAAGGAACCTGACTGAGGGTAGATAATTAATGTTTCTGAGGGAATATGGGTTCAGAGATGTTAGGTGACAACCTCTTTCCTACTGTGGGATTCCTGTCATTCCCCTCACCCATCGGATCCCCATCTCTTCAGCCTTCCACCATCTGTTCTTCCAGGGATAATCCCAGAGAAGAGTGGAGCGTCTTGAGGAGAGCCATGGTTTGTAGTGTATGAAGATCACTCTGGCTGCTTTGAAGGGGTGGGTTATGTGAAATGGGAGTAGAGGCAGGAGCCAGGTGGTGGTTGCTTGGTCAGGAACATGTTCTAAAGGTGGAACCAACAGAATTTGGTAAACAGCAGGAATGCAGAGGGCAAAGGACAGGAAGAATAAAAAATAACTCAGTCTGCCTGAGCCCCTGTGTGCCATTACCAAAATGGAAGGTTTGTGGGTACATGGGGAGGTGGTTTTTGTTTTGTTTTGTTTGGACACGTTCGGTTTAAGAGACCACCAAACACATAAGCTCCTAGGAGGAACTACCATATCCTCGTACCTGCTAAGGGCAAAGGCCACTGCAGTAAGGGAGGGGACAGGATTCTTATATATATTCTTATTATATTTTCTTATATATATATATATTATATTATTCTTATATATATATATTCTTATTATATTTTTAAATTTTTCATTTAGATATTGATGCCTTTATTTATTTATATGTGGTGCTGAGAATTGAACCCAGGGCCTCACACTAGGCAAGCACTCTACCACTGAGCTACAACCCCAGCCCTGTTTTTATTTTAAAGCAAATGGATTTTAAAATGAATATTAGTTGTTATTACCGCAGAAACCCATGTTCTTAAAAAGTTCTGAAAAAAAATTAGGAAATAAGATAAGCAAAAAACAAAACAAAAGCTCTGATCCCTTAATTTTGCCACCAAAAATAAGCCCTGCTGACTTTTGCTACATATATTTAAGCATCTATATTTTAAGCATTGGGATCATATTGCCTTTGAAGTTTTGTAATTGGTTTTTTTCACTTAACCTATTGCTGACATTTGATAGATGTGTAACTATTGACATGACAGGAAAAATGTCAAGAAAAAGAATTTCAAAATAACCTCAGTAGGAAGTCACCCAGGCCTGTGCTACCTGAGGCCCCAGGGCAGCTGAAAAGAGGCAGAAGGATTTCTGCCGAGGGCCAGAGTGAAGGCCCATAAAGGTTTAGCGGCAACCCTTCCCAAAGGAGGGAGCTTCCTGTCCCAAACCCTGTGCCAGCTGCAGTCACCATCCAGGTACCAGCCCAGCCATGGCTATAGCTAATGACTAGATCTGAGGATCTGAGCGCGGGTGCTCCTGTGCCTCCCTGTGCCTGTGTCTCTGCTGATTCGGCTCTTGGCCGGAACTGGCCAAGGCTTCTTTCTCACTCATTCATCCAAAGCCCTTTATGGACATCTGCCACTTGCCTCCTTAACCCGGGCATCTGCTGGGATGCAGCCCCAGATCCTGCCCTCCAGGGAGATATAATGGGGCCATGGCAGAGCTGCGCCCTACACCTGTTTTTCCTCTCATCAGTGGATAGGGACTGGCTCTGTGAAGGTAGAGGACACACACAAGCAGGATGTGACTTCAAGCCCATGCCCTTGCCAGATGAAACCCAAACGCAAATAAAACCATGCAGAAAGTGACTTGGGCCGCATAGAAGGAGACAAGCACAGGGAGGAGGATGTTTTGAAGAGGGAACCACAGGGTGTGGGGATCCCAGGTCCATAGAGCAGGTTGTGTTTGTGATGGGGTAAAGGGTGCGTGGAGGCTCAGATGGTGAGCTGTTTTGCAGTGTCAGCAAGGTGCAGAAGTGGGGAGACTCTGGGGCCAGGTGGGGAGGGCTGGTGGGTGAGTCCACAAGGCAAGTATTTGCAGAGAAGCCCATCCCCTCTGGATTCTCTTCCAGGGTACGTGAATGTTCTGCCTATCCTTGTCCCAAAGAGGGCTGCCTGGAGTCTACCTTCCTTCCTCTGCTGCTCCTGTAGCCCCATCCTCTCATCCTGGCCTCCCTTACACGTGCACATGCTCTTCAAGGCACATGCTGATGGTTTTCCCTCTTCCCCTCCACTGGGAAGTTGGAAACCCTGGCTCTAAGCTCTGTTCTGGCTATACTGGGTGACCTAGGTGAATCTTTTCCATGTCTGGGCCTCAGTGTCTTCATGTGTGCAATTGAGGAAGTGTTGGATGAGTTAGGATCTAAAATTTCCTTCTTTCCCCCTTCTTCCTGGTACTTGGGATGGAACCCAGGGGTGGTGCTCTACTACTGAACCACATCCCCCACACCCCCCTTTTTTTTGGTACAGGGGATTGAACTCAGGGGCACTTAACCACTGAACCACATCCCCAGCCCTGTTTGTGTTTTCGAGACAGGGTCTCACTGAGTTGCTTAGCACCTTGCTTTTTGCTGGCTTTAAACTCGTGATCTTCCTATCTCAGCCTCCTGAGCTGCTGGGATTATAGGCATGCACCACCATACTGGGCTCCCAGCCCTCTTTTATTTTTTTTATTTTGAGACCGGGTCTCACTAAGTTGCCCATACTGGCCTCAAACTTGTGATTATCCTGCCTCAGCTTCCTGAGTTGCTGAGATGACAGGTGTGTGCCACCATGCCTAGCTAAAGTTCCTTCCATTTCTAAACATCTGGTTCTGGGCTGCTTGGTATCTTCCCACTGCCCACAGGGGAGTTCCAGTTCTGCACTGCCTGATTCCCCTCCATATTCCTCTTCTCTGCATCCTTCCTGATCTCCTTTCCTTCTGTAGCTGTCTCATTTAATTCCATAACAGCTGATAAGGACAGGGGCAGTTGTCTCCATTCTGCAGATGAGGCTGTGCTCCTGCTGCTTTGGTGTACCTGGGGAAGGTGGTCCCTCCCTCAGTGCCGACATTCCCTGAGCCCCTGGCTGACTTCTGAGACACTTCTCTCAGTACGATCTTAAAACCAAGCCAGGGGTGGAGACCACTGCTTGTGGGTTGCTGAGCGTGGTGTGTGTCCTCTACGTTCACAGAGCCTATGTGTTTCCACTGCCAGCCTGGACAACACTGCCACTCAGCTGAGTGACCATCTCTCAGAGACACAGCTACATTGGTGCAGTTCACAGAGTCATGGGGTGTCTATGAGTTCAGCAGCCCAGAGCTTGGGGACTGCTGCCTTTGGTGCCCAGCACAGAGCCCATCAGTGCTTCCCTCTTCCAGAGGCTTTTCAGCTATCCTGTCCCCTTAGCCATCTAATCCTTCCCTTCCTGCTGCAATTGCAGATTCTTGCTGGTCTTCAGCTGCCTGGTGCTGTCTGTGCTGTCCACTATTCAGGAGCACCAGGAACTTGCCAATGAGTGTCTCCTCATCTTGGTAAGTGCTGGGAGTCCCTGTCCAAGGGAAGCTGTGGGCTGAGGGCGGAGGTGGGGAGAGGCTTCTCAGACTCTAGGTTGGAGACCAGATTCCTGTGCTGAGTTCCCTCAGCTGGTGACTACCCCTCTCTGGATATCATCCTCCAATTTATAGCTGGTGTAGGGGACCTGCTTCTTCCATATGAGGCCTTATGATGGGCCCAATAGAGACAGGATGAGTAGGTTCCACCCCTTATCAGGACAAAAGCTGCTAACCCCACCTCTGCCTAAACAGGACACCAGACTAACACCCCTTGGAGGGAGACAGCTAATGGATAGCTGCCCCTTTATGTCATCCAGATGAGGATGGGATCCAGATAAGGATTCTGGGATGACTGGGAGGGGAAGGGAGATTGTGGAATAGAAAAATCCAGGCAGTTTATGGTGGCAGAAGGGGAGGACAGACTCTGGTGTTCAGTTTCCTCAGAGGAAGTAAGAACAGGGAGGGGTCTGAGGAGATGCTGGTGCTCCTAACTTGGGACTTGGGCGGGCCAGTCTCTGACATGGATTCTGGTCCTGGACCTGGAGAGTGGACACCAGAACCCAGGCCCTGATCCCACAGGAGTTCGTGATGATTGTGGTCTTTGGCCTGGAGTACATCATCCGTGTCTGGTCTGCCGGCTGCTGCTGCCGCTACCGAGGATGGCAGGGCCGCCTCCGCTTCGCCAGAAAACCCTTCTGTGTCATCGGTATAAGGCATTCCCCGCCTCACCTGACTCCTGACCCCATGCCCCAGGGTTGACCCCATCCCTAATCCCGGCCCTGGCTGCTGACACTGACTTGGCAGACCCACCCGACCTGCCACCTCCTCACGGCCCCAGGAGACCCTGGGTCCTGACGCGGGCCGACTGTTGACCTTGCCACCCCCCGCCCTGCAGACTTCATCGTGTTCGTGGCTTCAGTGGCCGTCATCGCCGCGGGCACCCAGGGTAACATCTTTGCCACGTCTGCGTTGCGCAGCATGCGCTTCCTGCAGATCCTGCGCATGGTGCGCATGGACCGCCGCGGCGGCACATGGAAGCTGCTGGGCTCGGTGGTCTACGCGCACAGCAAGGTGAGGCTGGAGGGGGCGCGGAAGCCGGAGGGCAAGTCTGAGTTAGAGCAGAGGGCCGGCCCTGAGCGGAGCCCGGGCTGGGTAAGGGCTGAAAGGAAGACTAGGGACGTGGAAGCCGGGCAGGGCGGGGCCGGAGCTGGAGGCGGGGCCTCGGGAGTGGGGCAAGTGGGGGCCGAGCTGGGCCTAGGAATCGGGGTCTGAAGCGGGGTTTGAGGGTGTCGCTTGGAAGCTTCTGAGTTTGGAGGGACAGCTTGCACCAACAATGGAGAGCTGGGATGGGGCCTGGGGAGAGAGGCAGGGAAGGGATTAGAATTTAGGACCCCAAACCTGAGAGTGGGGTTGGTAAGTGAAGCAAGGTGGGCCTGGGAGTGGAGGCCTGAGCCCGGAACTGGGCGGATCAAGGGGACCCTGCCCGGAACAGGGCAGTTCTGGGGCCCTGGTGGTTTCCAGAAGGTGAGGCAGGGTTTCTTTGAAGTGAAGAGCTGAGAAAGAAAACGGAGAAGAGCCACTGCTGGGATTGGTGAGGTGGGGTATTTTACCCCTTTCAGAACGCAGTACATAGGTCATAGGGAGCCCCAGGCGCCCCAGGTAGGCATAGCTCCTCACACCTCTTCATCTGCCTGGCAGGAGCTGATCACCGCCTGGTACATCGGATTCCTGGTGCTCATCTTTGCCTCCTTCCTCGTCTATCTGGCAGAAAAGGATGCCAACTCCGACTTCTCCTCCTATGCCGACTCGCTCTGGTGGGGGACGGTGCGTAAGGGTCTGTGCAGGACTGCCCTTCTCCCTGGGCCTTTCCCGGAAAACTTCCTGAGACCTGCCCTTTATGTCCCCGAACTCAGTGTTGACCGGGCCTGTTGCCTACCTTGTAGAACTAGAGCTGGGACCCCCTTTGACCACCCCCTATGCCACTGTGCCCCCAGCCTACTGTGGTGGATTGCCCTGCATTCACATGAGCCCCCAACTCGACCCCTTGTGGCCAGCACTGGAGAGGAACCCATGTATACCCCTACTGCCCCCTTGGCAAGTCCTTGTGGCCAACCCCTGTGGGAAGCACCTGGGGATGGGGGAGAGGAGAACTCTTCCCTTGTGTTCAGTCTTCCACCTGCCTGTGCCCCCAACAGTTCTCCTGGTGGCCTCTGTGATGGGTCTTGTGGGTAACCATTTGTATCCCCAGATTACACTGACAACCATCGGCTATGGTGACAAGACACCACATACGTGGTTGGGCAGGGTCTTGGCTGCTGGCTTCGCCTTACTGGGCATCTCTTTCTTTGCCCTGCCTGCTGTGAGTTCTGCTCTGCTGTGTTTTGGAGGGGGGAGGTCGAGGGCAAGACTTGCTCAGCCCCCATCCCAAATTTGTCTGGGCAACCTAGGGTATCTCAGATGGGCAGGGATGGGGATACCCTTGCAGCCTCCAGTTTTCTCCCCTTCCCATGTTCCCCCAATCCTGCCTTGTCCCCTTAGGGCATCCTCGGCTCCGGCTTTGCCCTGAAGGTCCAGGAACAGCACCGGCAGAAGCACTTTGAGAAGCGGAGGATGCCAGCAGCCAACCTCATCCAGGTACGTGACACCCAGGAGGCCCTGTGGCACATGCCCTATGACACACCCGCCTGACGTGTTGGTCCTGTGTGCCCATCCATGTGGCCCAGCCTCACAACTACAACTCCACTTTGAAGGGATGTGACTTTTCTAGGGTCACATGGCAAGGCACAGACAGAGCTGGGATGCTGGCAGATTCACAGACTTGCCCCTGCACCAAATGCTAGCGTTGCTGCACTGCCAACTCTGGCCCCAGCTCCATGCAGCCTGGGTAGGTGGGGTCTGCAAGGCTCCTGTGAAGACCCAGCTCTGCCGCCCTGCAGCTGTGCCGCTGTCAGCCTGCAGCACTCAGGGCGCGTTCTTTCACACGTTCCACGAGAAGCCACACAAATGAAGAGATGTTGGTCCAGGTCTAGGCTTTTGGGAACTCCAACATTTAGTGGCCAGGCAGGAAAGGAGCCAGCCAAGGAGACAGAAGGAGCAGCCAGAGGAGTGGGTGGGAAGCCAGGAGCATGTGGTCTTAGTTGCCCTCAGTGTGATGGGTGATCGGAGTCGCTGTGGGATGAAGCCAGGGCTTTATTTTCTATCACCATGTGACTAGGCGTTGGCTTCTCTCCAGTCCGGGGTGTGTGTGGGAGAACTCAGTGCAGGAAATGGTTTGGGGAGTACTGGCATAGCCCACCTCTGCCTGCCCCCCAGCACACCACCCTCTGACCCCAAACCCAAGTCTGACTCAGCCCCTTCTTATCTCTTTTACCCAGGTGAAACCCCCACTCCCATCCCTGCTATCTCCAGCCACCAGCCCAGCCTTTTCTTCTTAGTGTCCCTTGGGGCACAATGGCCACTGTCCCTTGGGAGCTGGCCTTCTGAGGGGCATTGTAGGGGCAGGCGGCTGGCACTGTTCGTGCCAAGAGACAGCTGGTATTATAGTGCCCATAATTAATGAGACAGCTCTGGCAGCTGCTATCCAGCCCATGCCAGGGGCCTAGGCAAGCAGGAAGTAAAAATATTTCTGTCTTAGGAAGGCGCCTCGCTGGTGAGGTCAACAGTGGCAACCCCTTAAGGACAAGAGGCACCCAAAGAAGGGGGGCATACAGGGTCCTGTTCTGCTTTGTCTTGCCTCATAGCTTCCATGTGTCTCTGCCTTGACTGATCATCCCACTCACAGTCTCCCCTTGGCTCTTCTCCATACTTCAAGGGAAAGAGACAGTCTTTTTTCTTGTCTGACCTTCTTTCATCCTACTATGAAGGAAGTCCTATAAGTCCATGGATACTGAGGGATTGGTGGATGATACTCTTTCCTTCCACCAACCCCTCAGCATTCCTCAGCAACCCCCTTCTCAGTTCCTAATTACTAATAATTATTATTAGTAGTAATAGTAATTTGCTCAGTCAGCATTCATTCCCCAGACATTTGCAAGACACCTACATGTGCCAGACATTGTACTTGGCACTGAGATCAGTCCCATTAATTGAACACACAATAAATAGATATTTATCAAATGTAAAGTAGGGAGTTCACAGGAGGGTTTAACAGGGGAACCTGGCATTAAGTGCCTACTATGTGCCAGCCACTGAGCTTCTTATTGGATAGACAAACACACTCACAGCGTGCTGTTAGGTTAGATAGTAACCGATTTGTTCTATGGGGGAAAAAACTGAGGTTCTGAAACTTCGCTTAGTGTGTCCACACTTGAAAGGGGCAGAGCTGAGACTGGAAATGCACATCTGTCTGATGACAAAACCCCAGGTCATACCCCTTTGCTCCAAGGTCCCTGACTCTGGTGTTGATCTGCTGGACCACCTTGGGCAAGTTGAACTCTCTAGGCCTTGATTTCTTAGCTGGCCTTGCTGGTGGCTATGGAGTTGGGACTGGCCTCTGGCTGCATGACCTGTGGCTGGCCAAGGACTAGGTTCCTTCAGGGGCAGAGGGCTGGTGGGCACCGAGAGACCTCACTGATGCCCCATTCCCGCCACGTATCCCCAGGCTGCATGGCGCCTGTACTCCACTGACACTAGCCGGGCCTACCTGACAGCCACCTGGTACTACTACGACAGTATCCTCCCATCCTTCAGGTAGGTCCTTCTGGGGGCGGGAGTGGGTGGGGGGCTGGCAGTAATACCTTGTGAACATGAGGGGCCGGGATTGGGCCCTGGAGGGTGGGGAGAGGGTGGCAGCTCCAGGGGAGCACTTTGGGCTGGCTCTGCAGGTTCCACCTTGCGAAGAGCCTGGAAGGTCCTCTCTTTGGCTCTGCTCCACCTGGTGAGAGGCACACAGGACACAGGGCCGTGACGCAGCTCCGCCCCGCAGGCTGAGCAGAGCTCTTGGCAGTCGTCACATTCACCCATAGTTGACGCCACTGAGGCCAGTGGCACAGCCAGCTCATTTCCTTTCAGTCTTGAGTGGGGGTCACTGGTGGCACTTACCAGCCTGCAGTATTGCAGCTGGTTGGAGAGAGCATGGAGTGGTCAGGAACACGAGGGCCTCCCCAGCCCCGTATGTGACTGTGTCCTGCTGTGCCTCAGTACCCAGAAGAGAGTCTGCCCACCGGGCCTGGCTGAGCCAAGGCTGCACGGGGGTGGCTCCACGCAGGGGGTTATTAATAGCATCGCCAAGGTGCATGTGGCCAGGTGCCTGGCCAGGCCCTGGGGCAGGAATGAAGACCGCAGACCTGGCACGGTCCCATGGGCAGGCCGGCATGGAGTGCGCGGCTGGGTCAGGCTGCTGCGCTCAGCGCTTCTGCGCACCTTTTTTGCCTCATTAGTTCTCCAAGAGCAGCTGTTGCGTGATCCCACTTGCCCTCACCTGGCCCATTCCCGCTCCTTCCCAGCCCCGTGGGCTTCCCAGGGGAGAGGCATGAGCAAGGGAACTCAGAGGGGCCATCAATCACACTTCCCACCCGCCTCTCCCCACCTGGCAGAGGCAAGCTCCCACCTCAGGGACAGGGATGGCAGCTAGACTGGATGAAGCCTCCTTTTCAGGAGCAGCCCTAGAGGCAGGGGAGTTGGGGCAGGGGCTGGATGGATAGAAGGTGGTGTGTGGGGGGGAGGCAAGTGGGATGGGGTGGTCTGAGTTCTCTGGTAAGAGGGACAGAGCCTGGTTTAGAGATTTTGGGTCTATCAAATCTTCTGCTCCCTGGGCCTCAGCTTTCTCAGCCCTATGGTGGGAAAACAGGGTGCAGTGGATGGGGGGTTTACTTCTTTGACTTTTGGCAATAGGAAGTGGCCTGGAGAGTCAGGGAGCAGCTCCAGGCCCAAATTCCATCTCCAAGAACCGAGCAGCAGGAGTGAGCCGCAGGGGAGGGTGGCTGGGCTAGCTGCCCTGTGAAATCTCCATCCTCAGCCTGTCTTCCCTCAAATCCAGAGTCAGATCGGGAGGGTAAAGATTTCAGGGCTGCCATTGGTCTTCCAGCAGGCACAGTGCCACTGTGCCTCAATGAGCAGAGAGTCAGCTGAATTTGAGCTCCTATTTGCCACCTTGTGCGGGCGCTCTTTGAGTTGTGCCCAGTCTGCACAACCAAACCTGGTGTCCCTAAGGATTTCCCAGGAACTGAGTGTAGAAAGGGAGGAAAAGAGCCAGTGTCTTCCATCTTCCATCCCTGCCTGGCCTGGCCTGGGTGTTTGTGAGCACCCCTAGAGGGCAGGACCCAGCAGGATCTGAGCCCAGGAGCTCCGAGCCCACTAGGTGAAGGGGGTGGTGCCAGGGCCCTGCTTGCGGCTGATGGTGCCCTCTCCTGCAGAGAGCTGGCCCTCTTGTTTGAGCACGTGCAACGGGCCCGCAATGGGGGCCTACGGCCCTTGGAGGTGCGGCGGGCGCCAGTACCTGATGGAGCGCCCTCCCGCTACCCGCCCGTTGCCACCTGCCACCGGCCGGGCAGCGCCTCCTTCTGCCCTGGGGAAAGGTAGGGGCCCCCTGGGGTCACCACCTCCTCTTGCTTCTCCTCCTCTTCTTCCATTCTCTGTCTTATCCTCTCTCAGACCTGCCTCCAGCCACTCAGTTAGCGTCTGGGCCTGTTGTAGGGCCTCCTGGGCCTCTTCATGAGACCTGGGTGGTTGTTGTCAGATGGCCAGACAGGTACAGATGGAGGGCCTCTCTGGAGAGGTCAGGCTGGACTTACCTTTTTGTTTCCTGGGACTCCAAGAGTCTGAGTGGGGGAGATGTCCGCACCATCCTTCCCTGTCACCTCCTCCATTCATGCCATTGTCCTCTTTCTTTCTCTGTTTCCACATTCCCCTCACTCTTCCATCCCTGCACCCCCATCCCTCCTGGGAAGCTGGAGAGAGGAGGAGGCCGCTGGCCACAGGTGCTTACGGCTCAGGTAATCGTGGGCACCATTCTGGGGTGTGAGGGCAGGGAACCCCCTCCCCAGCATGTTGCTCTAGGAGGGGCTTGACCCTGCAGTCGCCTCTCAGGAACCAGATGCCAGCTGGAAAGAGTGCTCTGTGACTAAGACTGCTGTAGGACCTACATAAATTCAGCCAGCAACTAATGCTCTTGTCTCATGTGACCCTTGTCCACAGCTTTGCTAATCCCAGCGGGCGCTCCTGGGATTCTCTTTTCTTCCTTACTGAGGTACTCTTTGCCATCTGCAGCTGTCTCTTTCCCCTTACCTGTTGCTCCTGGAGCTTTTGCATTTTGAAAGAAGAACCAAGAAAGAACAATGCTTGGCCTGCCCTGACATGGGTTCTTAAATGCAGGAACTCCAGACCTGTTTGGATAAGGGCAGCCTGTTCACTCACAGCATGGGGAACAGCGGCTGCTTCTGTAGAGGTTTAGCTTTGAGGTCAAGGGTTCAGTCCCCATCCTGCCTCCCCTGTCCTTTACCCATCTCTTTGTTTTGCCTCATCTTCACACATCATCACTGAACTAACTAGATAGGCATCTGGGCCTTGAGCTGCAGGTGTAATTCTGAGCCCCAGGCCCAGAACAAGGGATCAGGGAAGAGGTGCCGTGGAAGCTTGCCTCTGCCACCTGATCTGTGTGTCCTTGAGAAAGTCATCAAATCACTCTGTTCCTGGCAGAAAATCACTGATGTTTAGGCTGATTAGAGCTCTGTGTTGTCTGAGTCTCTAGGCTGAAAAGGCCTGGAGAATGGAGTGATACAGGCTATGTGGGGTGTAGCATCCCTTCCCTGTTCTTAGGGCACTTCTGGGCCAGGGACTGAACAGGAAGTGGGGAGAGAGAGAGAGAGAGAGAGAGAGAACCCCTCCAGGTCTGCAACTAGAGGGAGGGGACGGGAAGTATGACTGGCCAGGTCATGCTGGGAGCTCCCTGGAAGAAATGTCCATGATGTAGGACCACTTGGATTCTCCAGCACCATCTGAAGACACTTTCTTATTGTCCGCACCCCTAGTAAACCACGATTTACAGGCAGAAACTCAAAAGTTTTGGCATTCCCACAATGATGCCAAGAGCATGGGCTCTCTGCAACTTCTAGGTCACTCTGGTCTCACTTTGCCTGAATAGGAAGGCATGGAGAATGGAGGTAGCCTGGAGTCTGGAGCCTGGCACCTGTAGCACACCCCCATGGCTTCTCTGGGTCTCTGAGTTCACTGAGGCCCAGGAACAGGTTACTGCTAAGGGATTGGCTATCACTAACTCCCAGGCTGTCTGTCTGCCCTTGAGTGTCTGTGTGTCTGGAATTCATGGTGACGGTTGTGGAGTGTCCTTTCTTCCCAGGGACCCTAGAGAGCCAAGCTGTGTCTTCTAAGTCAGTCCCCAGGCTCAGGCCAAGTGGCCTTGTCCTTAAGCTTGGCTGTCTGGGTCCGATGGGGTAGGTACTACAGCCGGGACACCCCCAGATACATACCTACACATATACACACACCTGGTTGGCCACATCCCCAGTGATGCTTGGGGATGGACCCAAACTAAGCATGTTCCTCAGAAGTAAAGCTCCAAGAAGCAGGACTTCTTGGGGGATGGCCAGAGGATGGCATTCCCTTTCAGGATTTTGTGATGAGATGCTCAAAATGTGGTCTCCCGACTGCCTGCATCAGCATCTCGTGGGGGTGTTTGTCCAAAATGCAAATGCCTGTCCCTCTCTCCATGCCTGTGGAGTCAGATTGGAGAAGAGGCCCAGGGTTCTGCGTGTTCACAATACTCCCAGGAGGTCCTTATGCAGACTTGGAGAACTTCTGCATTTTGGGGATGGGGCTGGAGGATGACTTGGGCAGGGGTCCTTCTCTCCCACCAGCCACAGGAGACCGGCCCCATCCTGGCAGCTCCCCACACCTCTGCCCACCTGTCCCTTTGTCATTAACTTCTGTTCGTGTCTTGTTCTCAACTTTCCAGCCAGATGTTTAGTAATAAACGGAGTTTCTTTCGGATCCACGCCAGCTGGAGACCGAGGTACCCCCTCGCCTGCTCCTCCTGTCCCCACTCCTCCTTGCCCCCCCAGCTTTGGGGGTTGGAGAGGGGGACAGGATGGGCCATGGACAAGGTGCATGTGCCTGCCGCCTGCCGTCTGCCTCGGGGTCCTGATGAGCCCCTTGCCTTCCTGGGGATGTCTCTGCCAGTTCTGGGGCATGGGCCCAGTGTGCTAGAAGGGACACTTATAGGAGCCTTGGGGATGTGTGCTGGCTCTGCCGCTGACCCCTGTGTAATTTTGGTCAAATTGCTTCCCTTCTCTGGACCTTAGTTTCTCATATGCGGAATGGGCAGATTGAACTAGAGGCTCTCTGAGGGTCTTTCCCACTCTGACTTTTGCTGGGTCTTGGGCTTAGCTTCTTGCCTCCCCACTGCCTACCTGGGAACCCGGCAGATGCCTGAAGGGGCTGGGCCTGGCACCTCCCTAACTCCAGATCTACAGTTCTAGCTGCATCACCACTACATTCATGGTACCTGCTGCACCAGGACCTGCTCTGTGCCCTGGGGACGTGGTGATGAATAAAACATGGTCCCCAGAGAGTTGCGAAGAGTAATTGCAATTCTGTGCAGTGAGAGCAATAAAAGGAGAAAGCGGAGGGGCTGTGAAGCCCGAATCGGGCACTTAACCCAGAGGAAGCCCTGGAAGGGGTGGCTGTTAGCGGGGACACCCAGGCCAAGAGAGCAGCACGAACCAGGCAAGGAGGTGAAACAGCATAGCCATGGGGAACAAGCGCATTGCCCGGTTTGGTCAGTTCTAAGAGTGGAATGTCAGAGCTGGGGTTAAGGCAGGGCTGGGTCATGAAGATCCTAAAAGCCCAGTGGGGCTTCATCTTGTTGGCATTGCCTGGCACTTGGGTTTGTGGATTGCTGGTTTCCCTAAGGTGCCTCTGGAGATAGCAGATGAGAAAGGGAGCCCCTGGCTGTCATGTTCTTCTGTAGAAAAGTAGCATTTCTGAGAAATGTGGGTTCTCAATCACAATCTGGTCCCCATTCACTGGCCATGTGTTCATGGGCAAGTCACAGAGCCTATCTGTGCCTCTGTTTCCTTAGATATGAAATGCAGATTGTTTTTTGTTTTGTTTTTTTTGTACTGGGGATTGAATACGGGGCACTTTACCCCTGAGCTATATCCCCAGCCCTGAAATGCAAATCATAAATGCAGTGTAGCCAGCTCAAACTGCCTGGCTCCGATAAAATTGACCTCATTCAATTTGGTACATTTGGCAGTTAAGATCTTACTTTAAGAAATAGTTTGGGAGCCATGGCTGTAGGAATTGGGGACACAATGAAGGGTGAAGCTGAAGAGACTCCAAGTCAGATATGACTCCCTGCAAGATTGGCTATGGTGGACAGGCTGGACACAAGGGCCAGGGTGGACAGAGAGGCCAGCTATGAGACTGTTTGCCCAGTCCCTAAGAAGGGGCCATGAACAGCAGGAAGCGGGGAGACTGCCTTGGCAGGCAGAGGATGAATCCTAAAGAAATTCCTGGTGCAAGTGAGTTCCAGGGTGAGTCCAGCAGGGCAGTCAGGCAGTCAGTGGCAGAACCGGCACTACCAAGGACGGTCACAGTCAAGCTTGCCCTGTCCTTCTCCTAGGCACCAACAGACCCCTTAGACCTCAGTCGATCACTTCGGCACCTTTGACAGTGTGAATCAGACAATTCTTTTGCTTGGGGCTAACTCATGCTTTGTGGGATGCTTAGCAGCATTCCCAGCCTCTACCCATTAGATGCCAGGAGCACCAATGTGCTAATGACCCCAGACATCCCCAGACATTGCCAAATGTGCCTTGGGGGGCAAAATCGCCCCAGTTGAGAACCGCTGCCCTCACCCTCACCCTGAGCACTTGTCCTGGAAAAAGAACACAATCTCTGAGGCGGAGAAAATGGTCTAGGACTTGCCCCGTCCCATGGGAGCTCTGTGACCTCGGTCAAGTTGTTTCACTTCTTTCCTCCTTGGAAAAATAGGGATGGAGATTCAGAGCCACTGCATGATGTGGCAGAGGACTGAAAGCACAAAGGCAGGCAGGTGGGACACTGCGTGCTCCAAAGAGCCTGGGAGGGAAGGAGCTCTTTGGTGCCCACTGTGTGCCAGGTTTCTTCCTATTTTCCTTGAGCTTTCAGGCTCCAGAGAGGCTGACGTGAGCTGTTTTCTGGGCCCTACCCAAGGAGCTGGAATTCAGGGCTGCTCCTGGAAAACTGTCTTCTTGCATTAAAGAGGAGCTCGGGCCTCTGACTGGCTGGAAAGTTACAGAACCCCCACAAACCAGGCTGGAAGCTCCTTCTACCACCACAGAATCAGAGCTGGAAAGGGACCTTTCAAGGCCTCTAGTGCAAGCCTCAGACCCCTTCCTTCAAAAGTCCTGCTGAGTGCACACTCAGCCTTGTTTGCACACTTATTGAGAAAGGGAGGTCGCCCCTTCCTTCCCTAGAATGCCCTTGGTGCCTGATATGCTGGGTGCAGTGATTCAGAGTTCCAGGCCCTTGACTGGAGCTCTGGGCCTTCTCAGCCTCCTCTCTTCCTCTCCAGCTTGGAGGAGTGGAGGATAGGGGCAGGAGTTGCACGGATGGCTGGGGTGGTGGGGTGCTTGCCAGCATGAGGAGAGCCCGCAGGAATGGCTCTGCAGGGGAAAGTGTGGGAGAGCCAGCCTCAAACTTTGGTTGGAATCTTTGGGATGTGTCAAGGGAATACTGGGCCAGCAAAGAGCATGCTGGATTGAGAGAGTCATCCCTGACCTTCCCTTCTGATATCCTAAGGGCCCCAATCCTTGACCTTTAACCTCTCCCCTCTGGGCAGAAGTCCCTCCCCTAAGGATGGCCCTACATCCTAGCCACCTTCCTGAAGGTGCCCCTGGTTTCGAGATCTCTTACCTCAGCAGCTTGGCTCTCTACCCTCCACTCCATGCCCTGGGCATGGGGGACCCTGGTACCCACCCAGCATCGAAACCAGAATCAGTCCTCTGCTAAACCCTTGATCTTAAAAGTCCCGGAGAGTAGGTGACAGTCTCCTTCCTCAACTCTGCCCCACCTCAGGCCTCCTCTGAGACTGGCTGGTGCCCCAGGCAGTGGGGGCCTCCAACACTGTCTGCAGGGATCGATCCTCCAGTGGCACACAGCAGCAGGCAGGGCAGCTGTGATGCCTTAGGGCATGGGGTGAAGTATGTTGGCATAGGTCTGACCCAAACAGCAATAATGTGGTTCTTGAACCTCTTGGACACAGAGTTACTCCACCAGGTACTGGTTAATCAGGGCCTTTCATGGTGAACCCAAGGCCTCCCAATCTCCCTCCAAGGTTTGGGGGATGCGGTGTGGGGCTGGGTATAGTAAGGTGAGCCAGAGCGCATGTCCATACATGCACATGTGTGCTGACCTGCACACAGTGGACGCTGAACTGGGAGCTAAGTAGGCAGAGAAAAGGGGAATCTTCTAGGGAGATTCAGGAGCCCATGGTCAGGACATGGGTCCAGGTGAGCAGAACTCAGGCAAGGGAGACCACAGAACAGGTTATCAAAATAGATCTTCACTGGGAGCACAGGTACCAGGCATGACCTAAGCATACAGCACCTAGACTCACAGGCACTCAGATGTCACACGGCACTCATCCACTGGCACATCACACTGAGGCCCATGTTTGCAGAGCCTACCTGCATAGCTGTATCAGGTCCTAAAACCCTGACCTGACCCACATTGGATCAGATAGCTCCAGCAGTGGGGAAAGAACATAATACAAACTAAGACATGTACACACACATCATGTGTATGCACTCTGCTACCTTTGTATCCACATTGTCACATGTGCACACACATACCTCCTCGACTCCATCCAGCCTGTCCCTGGTACAATGAGGACTGGAGGCCTACCTCAGTGTGCATGGCCAGGTGAGCTTCCCCATCCCTCAGCAGCCTGTCTGTGTCCAATGGGGTCGCCACCTCCACCCTCCAACCACCCACCTGGGCCAGGCCC
Source organism: Sciurus vulgaris (assembly GCF_902686455.1). Classification (NCBI taxonomy): domain Eukaryota; kingdom Metazoa; phylum Chordata; class Mammalia; order Rodentia; family Sciuridae; genus Sciurus; species Sciurus vulgaris. The sequence continues at coordinate 30,518,068 of NC_136461.1, forward strand.
AGATCCTTTGTCTTCCTGTCTGTCTCTGATTCCTTCCTGAGTTTCTCTCAGTCCTTCCACTCTGACATCTGTCTTCTGTGCACCCTTATCTGTCTGGGCAAAGAGGGGTGGGAGGTGGGACTGGGGATGGGATGTGCTCCAGCTGACCTCAGTTCAGCTTCTTGCCAGTCAGGGCCCCCCTCACCACACCCTTGTTCCATCCTAGAAAGTCTCTGGTGGGGAATCTAGACCCAGTAGTCACCCCCCAGTCCTAGATCAGCTTTGTCCCCACTCACTCCTGCCCAAGCACCAGCTAACTTGGCTCTCTCCCCAACCTGCCCTGCTCTGCTAGCAGCCGGATGGGCATCAAAGACCGCATCCGCATGGGCAGCTCCCAGCGGCGGACGGGTCCTTCCAAGCAGCACCTGGCACCTCCACCAATGCCCACCTCCCCAAGCAGTGAGCAGGCCGGTGAGGCTATCAGCCCCACCAAAGTGCAGAAGAGCTGGAGCTTCAACGACCGCACACGTTTCCGGGCCTCTCTGAGGCTCAAACCCCGCACCTCTGCTGAGGGTGAGCTCCCAGGGGTCTGGGGTCCAGGACCTGCTGAAGGTGGCAGGGGTGGGGATGGACTCTGGTCTTCCAGTCTATAAGATGGGCATCATAGCACTTGCTTTGCTATAACCTGGATGCCAGATTGTTGGAGATCAAATGAGAATGTAGAGGGTGGCATTTGATAGTGGTTGAGAGCACAGGCTTTGGATCTCGGCTACTTGGATCTGAATCCTGGCTCTGTCATTTGAGCAAGTGACCTAATTTTTTTGGTCCCTACTCCACTTCCCTCACCTGTAAAATGGGGACAATAATAGTATCTGCTTCAGAGGGTTGTTGTGAAGATTGAGATAATCCATAGAAAGTAAATGGAAGAGTTTTTGGAATATAGTAATGCTCAATTAACACTAGATGATGCTGGGCGCTGTGGCGCATGCCTGTAATCCCAGCAGCTGGGACGGCCGAGGCAGGAGGATTGCAATTTCAAAGCCAGCCTCAGCAACTTAGCAAGGTCCTAAACAACTCAGTGAGATCCTGTCTCTAAAAATAAAATATATAGAAGGGTTTGGGATGTGGCTCAGTGGTTAAGCACCCTGGGTTCAATCCCTAGTACCAAGAAAAGAAAAAGGCTAGATGACAATGCATGTGCCTTGGAAGGAGCAGAAATTCACATTTCATGAGCCCTGATGGCATTATCTCATTTGCTTCTCCCACTGACTCCATTTTCATTCCCACTTTACAGATGTGGAAATTGAGACTCTCAACTCATGAGAGGCAGAGCTCCCGTCCTCCCACGGGCCTGTCCAGTTCCAAAGCCCAGGCTCTCTGCCTCCTCTCTTAGCAGTCCAGTCTGCAGACATGAGGCTGGTGTCTAAGGGGTCACTTTTCTACTGTTGGAGGGGGACTATTTTGAGTTCTAATTCTGCTTACAACTCACTGTCACTTAGACATTGGCCAGTCTGTGCCTCAGTGTCCTCTTCTGGAAAACGGGAGGGTTGGACTGGGTTCCCTGGCAGACGCTTCCCAGTTGCAGAACATACTGCAGGGCCCCAGGTGGGGAGAGGGAGTGTGAGTGGACAAGGTGGAGGATGGGGACCAGAGGTACTTTGTCCTTGGAAGGAGGGGGTAGCCATGCTACCTCTGCCTGTGCTGTGTCAAGATGTTGCTGGCTGACAACTCAGCCTTTTCCTGGAAAGATACAGAAGACACAAATGAGTCTTTGGTAGGTGCTGGCCCTTAGAAACCTGGGGATGGCTGGTGCCAGGGACTTCCTTTCCTGCCTACTCATGCCCCTCCTCTGGGGGGATGAGGAGAGTATCACCTTTCTTGCAGGGCAGAGTGACAGCCCCAGAGAAGCTGTATCTCTCATCCTGGTTTTAAGGGTCTTGCTTCCTCAGGTACACAGCTGGCCAGAGGAGCCTACCCTGAGCCTCCTTCCCTGTTAGCTGGAGGATAAGATGGTGCATGATTACGTGCAGAGCATCAGGTGCCTTTTCTCCAGGGTTCCCTGTCCTGCATGGTGAGGCCAGTGGGACTTACTCCAGAGCTGTGTGTATTACATTTGCCCCAGGTTAGACCAGATGTGCCCTCAAGCAGCTGTCACTCATCTGGCACCAAGCAGATGTTTGCTTTGTCTGACCACAGGGGCAGCTGGGAATGTAGCAGTCTGGGGTTTTCCGTCCTGACTAGGGTAGTGAGGGGCAGAAGCCAGGGAGGCAGGACCCTGGTCTGCCTGTGCCCCAAGAAGGTTCTGGGCCCTTTCTGGGCCTATCTTCTTAGCAGTACTTCTGTGGAGGTGGGGGTTGGAGTGATCTTTTCCACTGCTGCCCCTTGAAACACATGGCTGCCCCATCTTTTCAGAGGGTCCCTCAGAGGAAGTAGCAGAGGAGAAAAGCTACCAGTGTGAGCTCACAGTAGACGATGTCATGCCGGCTGTGAAGACGGTCATCCGCTCCGTCAGGTGAGACTGAAGCCTGAGGTGAGCACCCTCCCATCTGCCACCCACTGCTGCTCCCCATCTGGGCCCACTCTCATGGCCATGCCTGGCCTAGCTCCCAGTGTGCCAGACGCTGCCCGCCTGGAGGACGGACAAGGTAGGGAGATGGCATATGGCTCCCTGCAGGGCTTGCTCTTACATATCATGTCCAGAGGGCCAGGGTCCAGGGCACAGCTGACCATAATGGTCCCTATCCTCACACACACAGTACCCTCCCAGGCCCTCCGCTCTGCCTCCTCTCTGCTTTCCTCCCCCTTCCCCTTTTCCTCCTCCTCCTCCCTTCTTCTTCTTCTTTTTTTTTTTTTTTTGTGGTACTGGGGATTGAACTCAGGCACTTGATCACTGAGCCACAACCCCAGCCCTATTTTGTATTTTATTTAGAGACAGGGTCTCACAGAGTTGCTTAGCAGCTTGCTTTTTGCTGAGGCTGGCTTTGAATTTGCAATCCTCCTGCCTCAACCTCCCAAGCCGCTGGGATGACAGGCGTGCAACACTGTGCCCGGCTTTGCCCGCCTTCTCTCCCTCTGCCTCCCACTTTGTGTCAGCCTCTTTATTTCGCTTTCTCTAGCTGTGTCCATGCCTGCCTGCTTCTCTTGGTTTGTCTATGCAGTTTCCCTGCATCTCTCATTCTCAGCCTCCTTTTGTCCTGGTGTTGAAAACTCTCTCCTTGGGGGTCTTGGCCTATCTGTTTCCCCTAGTCCTTCTCTAGATCAATGCTTTTTTAAAAAAATATATATATTTTTGGTTGTAGATGGACACAATACCTTTATTTAATTTATTTATTTATTTCATGTGGTGCTGAGGATGGAACCCAATGCCTAATTCATGTTAGGCAAATGTTCTACCATACTGAGCTACAACCATAGTCCTAGATCAATGCTTTTCAAACCACAGGTCAAGATGGTTTGAAATCAACTTAGTGAAACCAAGTTAGTGGGCCTTTAAAAAAAATATGAGAATGCATTTCTCATTTTAAGGGTAAATAACATTTATGAAATTTATATTTCAGTTATGTGTGTGTGTATGCATACGTGCTTGTGCGTGCATGTGAACTGGTTTGTGCTGTAACATGTATTTCTTATGGTAGGTCTTGGTCAAAATTTTTGAGGGCTGGGGAGATAGCTCAGTCGGTAGAGTGCTTGCCTTGCATGCACAAGGCCCTGGGTTCGATCCCCAGCACCGCGGAAAAAAAACAAAAAATTGTGAAAATCTCTGTTCCACTGGCTATCCCCCTGCCTCAGCAGTTAAGCAGGGACCTGTAGGCATGGCTCAGTCGCAGATCTGGCCCCAACTCCTTGGCAAGGAATTCCGGCTCAGTCTTCATTTCTAGCCCAGCTCTAGCTCCAGAAACTCCTGAACCTCATGCCTTCCGGACTTACCTTCTCTCTTCCCTGGCTTGGGCACCTGCCCATAAGCCTCTTCCCTTTGTGTCTTTTTGACATCAGTGAGTTGGATTCTCTCTCCAGAGTTTGAGGCCTCTCCTCTCTTCCTTTGTACACATCCTGTCTCTCCCCTCAGGTGACCACCATCTGGAACACAGTGCCTGAGCTGTGAATGCCAGGTCAGCTCTCCTTGGCCACCCTGCAGACCTCTCAGCACCCAGCATGCCCCAAACCTGTTCCTCCTCCTGGTTCCCATTTCAAACTGTGGCACCACCATCAGCAGTAGGAGTCATCCTGAACTCAGAAGCCTCTCAGTCCCACCTCCGTAAGGGTTATCTCATAGCTCCACCCCACTGCCCCCTCCCAACTCAGGCCTGTTCCCTGGGGCTAATCTTCCCTACCCTGACTCTGGCCCTCCAGGTCACATCTCCATACAGGCTGGGAGAGCAGTCATGCCAAAGCAGAGTGAATGACCTGCCCCTCCCAGTGCCCATGCTCTGCCAGAGATCTGGGGCTCTTCCCCACCTCCTTCTCGTGGCTCATCTCCTCCCTGTCTCCTCACACTGTCCTCTAACCCCTGGGCTGACCCCTTTCCTGCCACTTGGAACCAAATCTCAATCACATACCTCTGTGCCTCTCTGCTTTCGGCAGCTCTCTTCATCCCCTTCTTTCCCCGAGGACCTCCAGCTGAGGTCCTCCCTTACTGTGGCCCCAGCTCTCTTCATTCTTTGACATGGTTCTTGCCTGTGTCCTCTCACCTTAGTTGGGGACTCCCTAGGCCAGGGGTTGACTCTGGTGCCAAGGGCCCCCACAGCTGTGCCAAGTATTTGTGGGGTGAATATAGTATTCCTTCCCCCACATGGTCATTCTCAACAGTCAAGTTCACAGATGCCCCCTGTGTTTTACCCAGCCAAGGGCACCAGGCCTAGTCCCTATTATCCCAGGTTAATCCAGATACAGGACATGACAAAACACCGAAGAAACCTGTGGGGTATGGAAGTGGGCAGGAAGGCTGGGGACCCTGTAGAGGTTGCTGGTGGCGGCCCAAGAAGGACTTGCCCTTATGGTCAATAAGCAGGTAACAAAGGTATGGAGAGGTGGCCCGAAAAGAATCCCATAACTTGATGGTTCCATACAGATGGCCCTCTGAGATCTCTTCCCTTGACAGGATTCTAAAGTTCCTGGTGGCCAAAAGGAAATTCAAGGAGACGCTGCGACCTTATGATGTGAAGGATGTCATTGAGCAGTACTCGGCAGGGCATCTGGACATGCTGGGCAGGATCAAGAGCCTGCAGACTAGGTGGGTACCTGCCAGCCCAGACTAGGAGGGGCCTGGAAGGCAGGGTGGGATCTGAGAGCCTGAGCCCTTCTGACAGCACCCCCTGGGGGCTGCTGCTGCAATGGGGTTTATGGCTTGAGCAAGGTCTCTTCATGGCTATAGCCAGACCCCTTTACCTGTCTTGAGGCTGAGAAAAACTCAACCATAGGTCATCTGTAGAAGCCTGTCCACCTGAACGACTCAGGGGCTTTATTCAGAATAACTGTTTAGTGGTCCTAAAATAATTGGCCTACAGTAATCAGCAGCCTCTCTCCTACCTCCCAAGGGGATAGGAAAATTGCCCTCGATGCCTACTTCTTGGCTCTGGAATTCATGTCGCTTCTCTAGGCTCAGCATTAAGGGAGAATCCTCATATAAAGATCCAAATCACACACACTTTGCCCCTTCTGGCCTGCATTTTCAAGGCCATCCATCCAGCCATCCAGCCATTCACTCAAGACACAATCATTGGGAATTTATTACTTGCCAGATAGTGAAGTTATGGTGGAAAGCAAAACAGTCCCTGTCCTGTGCAGCATTCATTCTAGTGGAAGGGGAACACATGATAAATAAAACTAGAGTACATCAGACGATGATAAATGCTAAGGAGTAAAAAGGATTAGGAATTGGGATTTGCTTTTTTGGGGGACAGGATACTGGGGATGGAGGTCAGGGTCATTCTACCACTGAGCTACATCCCTAGCCCTTTTTAACTTTTTTTTTTTTTGCGGTACTGGGGATCAAACTCAGGCAGGGCCTTGTGCTTGCGAGGCAAGCACTCTACTGGCTAACCTTTTTAACTTTTAATTTTGGGGCAGGTCCAGCTAAACTGCCCAGCCTGGCCTCGAACTTGGAATCCTCCTGCCTCAGCCTCCTGAGTTGCTGGGATTACAGGCCTGTGTCACCATGTCTGGCCAGGGTTTGCAATTTAAATACAGGAGGGGGGAGTGACACCAGAAAAAACTGAAGAGATTGAGACAGTTAGACCTGCTGCTGTGGAGGTGAAGTTTCTAGAGGAAGCAGAAAATGCAAAGGCCTGCAGATGGGCCAGAGGCTGCAGTGTTGTTTTAGTACAGCAGGGAGTTCAGTGTGACTAGAAGGAAGTGAGAAAGGTAGTAGATGAGGTCAGAGGGCTAAGAGCACTTAAGACTGTGGAAAGCCCTGCAGGCCACTGCAAAAACTTGGTGTTCATCCAGGGTGAAATGCAAGCATTGGAGGGCTTGATGAAAAGGGCTGATAAGATCTAGATTATCTTGCTGGGTGTGGTAGCACACATCTGTAATCCCAGCAGTTTGGGAGTTTGAGGCAGGATGATCACAAGTTCAAGACTAGTCTCAGCAATTTAGTGAGGCCCTAGGCAACTTAGTGAGACCCTGTCTAAAAAAAAAAAAAAAAAAAAAAAAAAGAAAAGAAAAACAGTTAGGAAAGTGGTTCAGTGGTTAAGCACCCCTGGGTTTAATCCCTGTACCAAAAAAAAGATAGATGTGTTATCTTTTAAAAGGACCCCTCTAGGGGAGTGCTGTGTTGAAAATGGACTATAAGGAAGCAAGGGCAGAAACAGGTAGAGGTGTCTACTTTAGACATCCAGGTCAGAGATGATGGGACTTGGACCAGGGTGCAGCCTGGGGAGGTGGGACAGGTGGTCAGATTCTAGATCTATTCTATCTCTTACACCTCATCAGAAAACTACTGGGGGAGAATGACAGGGTAGAATGGAGGGCAGACATGATCCATATGTGAGCTATGCATGCATGGAAATGTCACAGTGAAACCCATTTATTTGTACAATTAGTACATTTAGTTAAAAAAAAAAAAGAAAGAAAACCCTTCTGATGGGGTAAAGAAAGAAGAAAGTCAAGGATGAATCCAAGGTTTTGGATTGAGCAAGAGGAAAAAAGGAAACTGCCATTTATTGGCACACAGAAGGCAAAGATTATAGCACACTTCAATCAGGAGAGTTGGGACTGGCTGAGTTTGTGAAGCCCATCAGCCATCCAAGGGAAGCGTGGGTCTGGCGGTAGATGTAGGGTATGGAGTCTGGAGGAAAAGTTCGTATGGAGAAATAGATTTGGCCCTGGGTTTGTGTGTGGGTTAGGAACATACACACATAACACACACATACACACATTTGGTGTCAACAAGATATAGAAGAATTGAAAACATGACCTAGCAAGTAGGAGTAAATTGAGAGGTCTCAAGAGGAAGCTGTGGGGCTTGCAATGTTTAGAAGTTGTGGAGATAGAGGTGGTGAACTCAGCCAAAGGGATCAAGGAGAAGACCAGCTGGGAGGTAAGGGTAGAACTGGGAGAGGGTGGTGTTTCAGAATCCAATTGAAGAAACGTTTGCAGGAGGAAGGGGTGATCTGCTGTATCCAGTTTTGCTATTAGGCCAAGTGAAATGAGGATTGAGAGTCAGTCACTGGATTTAGCAACATGGAGTTCATTTGGGAACCTGACAACAGTAGTTTTGGTGAAACGGTGGGTTGAAAGCCTCACTGGAGTAGATTTAAGAGTGAAAGGGAGACCATGGCACACCTGTAATCCCAGCTACTTGGGAGGCTGAGGCAGGAAGATCTCAAATTTGAGACCAGCCTGGGTAACTTAGTGAGACTCAGCCTCAAACTAAAATATCTTTACAAAGGGCTGGGGATAGCTCAGTGGTAGAAAAGCCCTGGTTGTAACCCCAGCACCGAAGGGGTGGGGAAAACAAAGAAAAATTTTGCTGTGAGAGTAGAAAAGGTGGGATCAGCTCTAGCCTTGTCCACTTTACAATTCACGTTCCCATGTGACTACGTCTTTCCCTTTCGCGGTCCACCATTTCCTATCTCTCCTCCATCGAGCGGTTGTTTTACTGGCCATGCTTATGTATTGGTGTCTTTGCTTGGTCAGCTGGGGAACCCCCAAAGCAAGAGCGAGTTTCCCCACCCCACTCAGCCTCCATTTGTCAGGGCAATGGCCTCCTTCCTCAGATGGCCATTCCCACAGGTGAGGGCTGTGTCTTCCCTTTCAAAAGGAAACCTAGAATTCTTGTGGAAGGGAGGGGCAGCGTGTATGCAGGCCTTTTGATGGTTCCCTTTCCTCACAGGGTGGACCAGATTGTGGGTCGGGGGCCTGGGGACCGGAAGGCCCGGGAGAAGGGCGACAAGGGACCCTCAGACGCGGAGGTGGTGGATGAAATCAGCATGATGGGACGTGTGGTCAAGGTGGAGAAGCAGGTGAGTGTAGGATGGACCTTTGCCGGGCTGGTGAAGCTGGTCGTCGGTCTAGTAGCACGGGAGGGCCGCGGGAACAGACGAGGGGAGGGCGCCTTTCTCTGGACCGCAGCCCAGGGCCCAGGCCCAGGAGGCCCCACCCGGGTCCTCGCATCCGTACTCGGCCGAGCTCCGCCCCACAGATAAGCCCCGCCTCCCACAAAGGCCTGCCCACTCCTACAGCATCCGGGTAAGCCTGTCACCTCCTGCTAAGCCCTGCCCGCGGTGTGCCGTAGTCTCACCCCAACCCACCTACTGCCTTTAACCCCACCTCTCAGTTTTCTCTGGCTCAGAGGCTGTCCCAATCAGTTACGGCTAAATTTATCCCGGGGAACATACCCCAGCTTCCCAGCTTCGTCCTGCTCTCTGGCCAAATCCCACCCTTGACGCGGCTCGCCCCTCGCCTCTCCCAGAGAAGTCCCGCCCAGGCCCCGCCCACCGCCCGAACCACGCCCACCACGCCTCCTGCCGCGCCCCTTCCGGCCAACTCCCGCCTTCCAGCGGGACCCGCCCCCGAGTCCTATCCAAACTCCGCCTCCTAGCCGTGCCCCGCCCCCAGGTGCAGTCCATTGAACACAAGTTGGACCTACTGTTGGGCTTCTATTCGCGCTGCCTACGCTCCGGCACCTCTGCGAGCCTGGGAACCGTGCAAGTACCGCTTTTCGATCCCGACATCACCTCGGACTACCACAGTCCTGTGGACCACGAGGACATCTCCGTCTCCGCACAGACGCTTAGCATCTCCCGCTCGGTCAGCACCAATATGGACTGAGGGGCTTCTCAGGGGCGGAGCAGCCCTCGGCCTGGCGCTCGGACCCGACCCTTGAGGCCTCAGAACTCTCCTCTTACTTGAACTCGCTCCCTTGCGGGGAGAGAGGCCACACGCAGTATTGAGCTGCCTGGGTGGGCGAGATACCCGATGCGGGTGCCAGAGCCCAGCTTCCACCCCAGGAGTGTGAGATGCCAGGCCCTATGGAGGGCAGCAGCAGCAGCAGCAGCAGTGGCTCCCCCATGGCTTCTGGGTCCCCGGGTACCCTGCCCACTCCATCAAGGCCCAAAATAGCGAGCCTGGCAGGGGATACTGCCCAGGAATGGGAGCAGGGCACTAGGGTACAGGGCCCTGACCCAGCTTCCAGCTATGCAAGGTGAGGTCTCTGGCCTACCCTTCAGACAGAGCAGGGAAGCCCTCCTGCCAAGTCCCTGCCCCACTTGGGGATGGGCCCAAGGTGCCCTCACAGGTACCTACAAAGCACAGGACCCTGCCACAAGGCAGATGGGCACCATATATGCAAACTATGTTGAATATGCAACTTTGGGGACCCCCATGGGGTCCCCCTGCCCCTTTCCTTTGGAATATGGGCTTCCAGCAGTAGCTGGTCTCAGGCTGCTTGGCCATGACCCCATTCTCATTCTTTGGCGTATTACCCTATTCCCACTCAGCATGGGGCCTGTTTCTCTCCTGTCCTCTCCCAAGAGCAGTGCTTGGGCCTTTCCTCCCATTTGCAGGTGTCACCTCCAGGGGCTCCCTTTTCCTGCTGGTTGTTTTCTCCCCTCTTTGGCCCTCCAGACACCTTGGACAGCACAAGTTTCTGTATTCTCCCCAGACTTCCCAGACAGTACTCCACGGACAGTCACACAAGTCCCTTTAGTTTCTGAAGAGAAAGCCTCATGCTCATGCACAAAACCACATATGCTTGGAGACATGAGCACAGAGCCACTCAGCCTTTCCTGGGTCTCTGCAGCTGATGCTAGTGGACTAGCCTTGCAGGATGATGTCCACTAGGAGGAATCCCCTCACTCCCTCTGACCAGAAGAGAGAGCTTTAAAGTGACACCACATCTCTCCTGACCCTGCCCCAGAACTTTACCAGCTCCCCTTCCACAAGAAGATAGACTCCTTACTGGTCCAGGATCCTAACTTCTGCCTCTGCCCCTGAGGGCCCTCCTTGGTGTCCCCACAGCACAACTCAGGCCTAGGCCTCTGGGACTGGTGCACCACTGGAGAGACTCCAGGCCCACACTCTTCCTAGTCCCAGAGAGAGTAATAATGCACTTATAAGAGACACCAACTGCGCACCTGCCTCTCACCTGCACTGCTCCCTCCCCACTTCTTCACTTCAGTTGGCAGCCCTGCATCTTGCATAAGTGCCCATCCACTGTAGGCCCTCAGCACCACTTTCAAATCCCTACTCCTGTGTTCCTTCTGCAAAGCCAATGCAGGTGGCAGGAGGGTGAGGGGTAGTGGACTAATGGCAACCCTCTATGGGGTACCAGGGAACAAGGGGCTGAGGCCAAGCTGCCTGTATCTCATACTGGGGACCTGCATGCACCAGCACCAGGGCTTGGGTTGGATCTTGCTCAGCCCCATGGTGCCCAGCCTCTGCCCTACCATGCCCTTTGCATGTACCATCATGCCCCGGATGGAGCCTTTCCTGGCTCGCCTTACCTGCACTGCACTGTCCCCAGAGAGCCATCCCTCCACCCCTTCAGAGACAGATCTGCAGAGAGGGCAGGAGAATAGATCACCCTGTGACCAAAGGAGACATGGGAAGCAGCCCTCCCTCCTTCCACCATCGAGGTTCCCTCACCAACCTGGTTCTCAGATATGCAAGTACCTCACTTTGTTAACTTATTAACTTATTGGTTTCATTAAAGTTTTCAGTAGGAGGTGGTTGGTCTTGGTTTTGTTGAGTGACTGTGGGTGAGGCACTTGGTTTGGGGATAGGGACAAGGAGATTTGGATGAGTTTGGACTCTTTTTTTGTCTATAATAAAAATCCAGTCCCCTATGGCTTGAGCAAAATATGAAACTTTGACCTAGAGAACTAAAGAGGGAGATAGATTTGGTTTCATGTACAGCCAGATCCAAGTGCTTAAACAAAGTGAGGAATCTGTCATTTGTTTCAGCCTTCCTCTCAGGCAGGCCAGCCTCTCATGATGACCAATGAAAAGTGGGTACCACTTTTCCAATAGTTTGTTCAGTTAGGGTCCAACCAGGAAAACAGGAACAATAGTACATTTTTCAACAAAGAGAATTTACTATGGGGAGTGGGTTTCACTGAAGGGGTTGGGATCATCAGAACCCACAAGTTGTAGAGGGGCTAGTTCTGGTGCTCAGAGATCTGAAAAGGAGGAACTGACTGGTTGATCTTTTAGAGGACTCAGTGAGGCCCATCTGGGAGTGCAGAAAAAAAGCTAAAGTCTGGGATTGACTTCCTGGCTGTTACTGATAAAGATGGGAAGGAAAGGAAGACATCTCCACTTCTACCTTCTGGCTTCTCCTCTCACCCTTTATTGTCAGAACCACAGCATCAGTATAGAATGCTGTTCTTAGAACTTAATGGCTACAGACCACCTCCGACACTCAACGTGTCCATGCACTTCAACCCACGCACATTGGAACCTCCATATAATGATGGTAGCTTCCACCTAATGAGACGAAACTCTCCTTCATACAAATGAGGACACTCTAACCTCCCTCACATGGGAAAAGTATAAAACCCCACAGTCCAACAGATGGATCTATCTCATAGTTACTGAATCCATATTTGGGTGATGTTAACTATTCTCATTCAGTCACAATCCCATCTGCAACTAAACACTAAACACATGTTAGCAATCATTGACAATCTTTTTCTATGAAATAATAAGGGAAAAGGAGGAGGAAAGAAAGCATTCATTAATTTATACACCACACACGCACACACACACACACACCAAAGAAAGAAAACATGCATAGCTGCAATAGACTAATTTTTTTTTTTTTTCAATAGACTTCTGGTAGCTTTTCATTAGCTTCTCCTGTTGTACATGGAAGTATGGTCATCCCTTGGAATCCAGGGGGTTTGGTTTCCAGGACCCACTGCGGATACCAAAATTCATGGATGCTTAAGTTTCTTATATGGGGCTGGGGAGATAGCTCAGTCGGTAGAGTGCTTGCTTTGTAAGCACAAGGCCCTGGGTTCGATCCCCAGCACCCAAAAAAAAAAAAAAAAAAAGTTTCTTATATGAAATGATGTAGTATTTTTATATAACCTATGCAATCCTCCTGTATACTTTAAATAATCTCAACCTCACTTATAAAACCTAATACAATGTAGATGCTATATAAGTAGCTATCCTGTATAATGACAAGGAAAAAAGTCTTTACAGGTTCAGTTCAAATACTGTGTGTGTGTGTATGTGTGTATGTGTGTGTCCCTCAATCTGCAGTTGGCTGTATCTGTGGATGCAGAAACCACATATTTGGAGGGCTGAGTACATTATGAGGGGCCCAGTGAATTCTCTGGATTCCATACATGTCTACTTTGCCCTTATAGCGTAGCAGCAACCCCTTTCTCCTTGGCAATGGGGAGTAGTCACGCAGCCAGGGCATTAACTCTTTCTTTTTCTGATGGTTCAGTGGCATGAGGAACAGAAAACGGCCAGGTGGAAGTTTCAATTTCCAATTCAATGAAAACTGTTGCCTCCCTTCCCTTGAAAACTAAGACCTTCAAATTAAAAGAGCCCAGACTTGCAGGGACCAGAAGTAGAAGTTCAGTGAGTGTGTATAGTAGCCTGAAAAATGGCCACCAAAGATAGCAAGTTCTCATCTCTGGACCAGTACATGTCACCTTGTTTGTAGAAATGATTACGTTAAGGATTTGGACATGGGAAGATGATCCAAGACTATAGGATGGACCCTAAATCCAATCACAAATGTCTTCCTGTTGTTGTTGGATAATACCAGAGATTAAACCCCAGGCCTTCCTTATACATGCTCTACCACTAAATTACACTCCAACCCCACAAATGTCCCTCCCTCCCTCCCTCCCTCCCTCCCTCCCTCCCTCCCTTCCTTCCTTCCTTCCTTCCTTCCTTCCTTCCTTCCTTCCTTCCTTCCTTCCCAGGAGTGTTTTACCACTGAGCTACTTCCCTAACCCTTTTTATCTTTTGAGTCAGGTTCTTACTAAGTTGCTGAGGCTCGCCTTGAATTTGTGATCCATCTGCTTCAACCTTCCAAGTAGCTGGGTCAACCTCCCCCAAACCCTTCACCCCAGCTCTACAAATGTCTTTTAAAGAGAGGCAGAGCTGTGGGTGGTGGTGCTTGCCTACAGTCCCAGTGACTCAGGAGTCTGAAGCAGGAGGATCACAAGTTCAAGGCCAGCCGGGGCAACTTAGCAAGACCCTGTCTCAGGGTTAAAAAACAATGCAGTAGAAAATAAATAAATAATAATACGAGAGGGGCATAGGGAGATTGCACACACAGAAGAGAAGCATGTGGGGTGGAGATAGAAACAGAGGTGAGAAGGAGGCAGACACAGCAAAGGAAGGGTGGCAGTCCCAGATGCCAGAAGAGTCGAGGAATTGATTCTCTCCAGGAGCTCTGGAGGGAGTGCAGCTCTGCCCACACTTTGATTTAGGCCCAGTGAAATTGATGTTGAACTTCTGCCCTCCAGAACTGTGAGAGGATACATTATTGTTATTTTAAGCCACCAAATTTAATTTATTACAGTAGCCATAGGAAATTAATTCAGGGAACCCACTGGTGTCTTAGTGAGAGAAACCACTCTCAATAACTTCCTGGGATTCCTGGAAACTTTTATTCTGACAGAGTCAGTGAGGATAAACCATGCCCATTCCACCATGGGAAGTGGAATCCACCTGGCACCGGGTGGCTAGGTAGGTCCCTGCTGGAAGGATGACAGATTAGATATTTTGCCTTTGTCTCTGTTGAAAATATGTGAGACATGTAGTGGTGGCATTGGCCAGATCAACCTTGATGATCCAGGCTGTTGACTGCATAGTCCGCATTCTGGCTACTATGAGCACGTGTCCATGGTCATCCTGAGAAAACACTGAAGGAACTGGAAAAAGACTGACTGACATCCACAGAATGTGCCATTTTGTCCTTCTGATTATTAAGAGCCTCCTCTGCCATGGATGTCTTGTGGTGAGACATTAGAATACAAATATCTTCACATTTTGTGCCATTTCTGTAAACCCAACTGAATACCTCTTTCCATATTCCTTATTGCCAATCCTCCAATTCTGTGCTTTCTGAGTCCCTGACCATCCAGTCAAATCGTTAGCCACTGTCCATAAATCAATGTATATCCATACTTCTTGTCATCTCAATCCAGACAAAATGGACAATCAAACACACTGAAGGGTGAGGAGAATTTAGCCAGGCATGGGGACTAGCATGCTGGTGTTGGTGGTGAATGTTCCAGCTAGAAGGCATAGCATGTGGGAAGATCCAGAGACACAGAGCGTGGTCCATGAAAGGAATAGAAAGAAATCCCTGTGACTAGGCTCAGAGCAAGGGAGAGAGGAGTACAAGATGATCTTTGGAATTTTGGAGTCAAAAATTTGCAGGACTTTATAAGTCATTCCAGAGAAACAGGACTTTACAGTAAGGGCAATGGGGAACCAAGGAAAGCTTTGGATTAGGGATCACTCTGGGATAGATTTGCATTTTAGAAAGTTTTCTTCCCAGGATGGCAGATGGATTTGAGGAAGCAAGCCTGGGTGTGGAGAGAAGGTCAGGAGACTGCTACAATAATCTGAACAGGAGATGTTCAATATGAACAGGACCCAAGGCAGTTCAGTAATTGAATAAATATCTATTGAGCACCTGCCGTATGCTAGATCCTGGGTCAGCACAACACGCAGAATGAAAAGATGGAGGAGAATGAGTTACAGCCCTGAGGCCATGTAGCCCCTGGGGGAGATAGATGCACAATTAACCAATGAACAAGTCCTTGTTTTTCTTGTAAGTTTGTCTGGCTCAGCAAGAGTTTGCAGGTGGCTGTGGGAGTCCCCAGACTGTTATCAAATATGGTCTTGAGAGCTGATATGATTTTAGCTTGGTGTGTCATTTATTGCTGTGTAAGAACTCACCCTAAAACTTAATGGATTAAACAATAACTGCTTTATTAATTCTTGATTCTGTAGATCAGCAGTTTGGGCTGGACTCAGCTGAGCAGTTCTACTGACCTCACCTGGGATCACAAAGGTGATTGTAATCACCTGGCCTCTTGACTGATGCTGGAGAATTGCTATGATTCAAGTGTGTCCCCCAAAGATTCATGTACTGAATCCCCAGTGTGGTGGTGCTGAGGCAGAACTTTTTAGAGGTGGAACCTCGTAGAAGATAATTAGTTCATGGGTTCTCCACCCTCTGAAGGGATTAACAAGTCTTGTGAGATTGGATTAGTTCCCTCAAGATCTAGTTATAATAAATTGAGCTGTTACAAGGGAGCCTGGCACCTTTCCTGAATCCCCCTTCCATGTGCACAGCTTGCAACTCTCTCCCACACTCTCACCATTGTGGTGCTATCCACAATGAGGCCTTCCTTGCCAGAGCCGAGCAGACACTAGCGCTGTACTCTTGAACCTCCAGAACTGTGAGCCAAACAAATCTTTTTTGTTTATAAAATACCCAGCCTCAAGTATTTTGTTATAGCAACACAGAATGGACTAAGGCAATAGTCTAAGATGGTGTTACATTTCCCATGTTTGGTGTACCCTAGTTTGTCCATAGGTTGGATTGTTTATCTCTGCTCCATGTGGCTTCTCATTCTCCAGAGGCTTAGATTGAGCTTCTTCACATGACAAGAGGGCAAAAGCGGAAGCCTGTTGAGGCCCGGGCTCAGAAACACCAAGCAGACTGGGAGGACAATGTTTTAGGGGCTTAGCTCACTTGCAGGCTATTCTGAAGATCTTGCAATTTTTACACTTTTGAGATCAAGGAGAAGCATGCTTCATATTTCTCAAGTTACATAACTTATTTCATGTACGTTTGACAGTTCCATCCAGTTGTTGAAACAACACCTTTGTTTTCCCTCTGAGAAGCTGAAGGGCACATCTTCCCTACAGCCACCTCTGTGTACACCAGGGTGTGACAGTACTACTACCCTGATGTGTTAGTCTGCTGAGGCTGCCATGACAAATACCACAGACTGGGCAGTTGAAATAACTGAAATTTACTTCCCAATAGTTCTTGAAACTAGAACTTCAAGATCAAGGTATCAGCAGGGTTGGTTTTACTGTGGCCTTTCTCCTTGGCTTGTAGAGGGCTGTCTTCTGGTGTCTCTCTGTGATTATCTTTTTGTGCATGTACATGTCTCGCATCTCTAATTTCCTCTTATGAGGAACTAGTCACATTGGATTAGGGTCACCCTTAAAAAATCCCACTTAATTACCTCTAAAGGCCCTTTCTCCAATGTAGTCACATTTCAAGGACTAGGAGTTAGGGCTTCAACTGTATTTTGAAGGGGCACAGTTCAGTCCATAAAACCTGGATGGTGTTTGACCCACCAATCTGGCCCTGTTTATGGGGCTGAGGATTATTTCTGGGGTTTGCCCCATCCCAAATAGGCAGAGGTGGACATGCATAGATTTCATGGAACCTAGTGTTTTGGAGACATTATTTTTTTGAACCCCAGATCCTTTGCTATAACATAACCTATTTGGAGCTTCAATATATAAAATAATAACAATACAACCACAAAGTAGGGACCTACCAGGGTCCTCAACTTCTCAACATGTATACACATTTGCAGGGTGAGCAAGTGTTCTGCATTTTGTTGCAGTCAAAATAAAGATCTGTCACTGTTATTCCATGATTTTTTTGTACTGGGTGGAACCCAGGGATGCTTTACCACTGACTACATACCCAGTCCATTTTACTTTATTTTATTTGAGGTAGGGTGTTGCTAAATTGCTGAGGGTTCCTTAAGTTGCTAAGGCTGGCCTCAAACTTGTGACCTTCCTGACTGAACCTTTGGAGTCCCTGGGATTATAGGAATGTGCCCCTGCCCCAGGCTCCATGCTGCATTCTTTTAACTATTGCAGTAATTTGTGTTCTTTGTCTGAAAGGCTTCCGTCCTTCCCCATCCATGCCATGACTGTCCTGGCTTGGCATATACTTGCCTATCTGTCTTACAGTTGGTTTCCTGGAAACAGATTCTGAGAGAGTGGTGTGCGGAAGGGTGGTGGGGAGTGTACTCAGATTCATTTCCGTGGAGGGCAGGAGGCAGGGTGGGCAGAGGGATCTGCTATGGGATGTCACCCAAGGCACCGGCTAATCCTCAGGAGCTCTGGAACTTGTGCCAAACTGAGGGAAGGATTCAGGCCTTTGTTGCCAGGCACCAGCCAATCACAAGCCATGACTTTGGGTGAGGCAGATTCTGACAGCCAAGGGCAATTTCCAGTGAGTGACACAACTTTGAGCCAGCAGCAGTGATTCCCAGTAGCTGGGGAATAGGTATCTAGGCCCTGAAGCCGGGGATCTGGAAGGAGCACCACGACATCATGAATTGGGGCTGGGCCATGGGATTATTTTGGTCAATTGATTTTTGGGGGAAAGGACAGTGTGCTTGTTTCAATCTGAGGCCCGACCTTATGGTGCTCCCATCCCCCCTCTGAGGTAGCTGGTGCTCCTTCACCCTGAGCCCAGGATGCATATACATAGAACAGACCTGAATCACTCAAATCGGGAAGTCCAGCCTGGCCCAGTCCAGTCAGCATCAAGTGAACTGTGGTTGACCTGGAGACTCAGAGGTGTGAAGTAATAGTTGGTTTTGTAGGTCACTGAGATTTTGGTTGGTTTGTTTTACAGCATTAGCACGAGATCTGACTAATACAGCTAGTAAGGTGGATTTGACTGGAAGCAATGAGGTGGAAGATTTCCATTGCACATCACAAAGGATTTTCTTAAGTCCTCTTAAATCCTCTTTGGTTTTGTCCCTAATGGCTTCTCTGGACACTAGATACTTTCTCTTCTCTATCACTTTTCCCTTCAAATGGCCTATAAAATTCGCAGGAAACATGGAGGATTTTCTGGAGGAGGTGGGAAGTTTGCTGGCAAACAGATACTCTGGGAGGAGAATCCTGAGGTCATGTGGTGCCTGCTCGGAACTGGGGTGGGTCTTCCCTTACTGAACCCACCTTCCTCCCACCAGGATCCTCTGCTGGCACCTCTCCTAGATGCCATGACCTCTCCCCTGCTCTAGGCATGACTTCAACTCCTGGAGGGAAAGAAACATCTGCTTCCTGTTTGTGGTCATCACCATCCCCGGCACGAGGCTGGGCACATGGGTGATTAATAAACAGTTGGAAAGGGATTAGCAGGGTCACCTACCACTCAAGAAGCCTACTCCCTGTCATGTGTCTCTATGGCCACAAGGCGTCAGTAACGACCTCGGCTTGGTGTCACAGCTCCTGCCTGGAGCCAGGAAACAGGCTGGACTTTTGCCGCCAGGCACACTACCATGAAGGCCCTTTGGTTAGACCCAGTATGTCTGGGAGCAGGTGGCAGGGCTGAGAAGTGAGGAGTTTAGGACTTGCCTTAGAGAGTCCGGAGCTGTTCCCTACCCTTCATCCATTTATTCTAGTTGTTTGTTCATTTCTACTGTGCGACAAGCACGTTTTTGGGGTGCCAAGGTCACAGAGACTTTCTGAAACTCACAAAGCCTCTGCTTACTTGGAGTAGAGAACACACTAGACAGCAAATAAACTAAAAGCCAGAAATGAAAACAATATCAACAGCAAAAACCAAGATAATTTCAGAGGGTGATAAGTGTTATGAAGTAAATAAAATGGAAATGAGGTAATAATGACTGTGTTGGGGCAGGACCTCACCTTGGGTGGCAATCAGATAAGCTCAAGGGGAAGCAAGAGCCTTCATAAAAAAACAGCTGCCAAGGTTCCCAAGAACCTGCTGGTCTAACAACCTCATTTTGCAGATGGAGTAACTGAGGCCCATTAAGCCAGGGCAGAGCTCAAAATTGAACCCGACTTAAGAGATTCCTGAATGACCTTCCTCGCCTCCCATCCTTAACCTGCACTGTGTCATCTTAGTGAGAGGGAACAGAGGCAGGGGTGCTCTGAGAATGTGGGCAGTAACAGAGACAGTGTGTGTGTGTGTGTGTGTGTGTGTGTGTGTGTGTGTGTGTGTGTGTGTGTAAAACCTTTCAAAGCCTTCAGTGCAGAAAACGACACAAACCACAACAGTAATATTTTAGAAGTTCCACAAAATTCTGATATTTTTTTTCATGACAACTTCAAGCCTTTTTTCTCTAAAAACTATCACACATCAAATTCTCTTCCAGATTTTGGTTTTGGTGCCTCTGCTTTGCCTGTTTGAGGGTGTGACCTGGGAAAATCATTTCCCTTTTTCTGTGACCCTCAGTTCTGCAAAATCTGCAAAATCTGAACCCATTTTGTAACCCCCCACCACCACCAAAGCCACAACCCTGTGGTCTCTCTGCAGATCCTGGATACCCTCCATGGCTAGGTTCTGGGCTGGACCCACCTCCTGCTCCTGAGGCCACCCTGCATGTCCCAGCCCTGTGTCTACGACAATGTTAGATACAATTGTGTTTGTCTAGAGACTCACAGTGACACTGTGACGTAAGTCGGCATTTGTTATCATCCTGTTTGCCAACCAGGAAGCAGGCACCAGCGTCACAGGACTTGCTCAAGGTCACACAGTCAGTAAGTGACAAGCCAGGATTTGAGCTAAGAGTTCCATTCAGTTTCCTCTACTTAAGCTCCCATTTGAAATGGTGGAGAAATCTAAAATTTTGGTGTTTGGGACTAACATTTATTTTCCTGAAAACTCACGTATGTGCCACATGTGGTCCAGGTAGCCTCACTTGATGTAGTGCTGCCACCTGCAGAATAGAGGGGGAGTTGCACCCCACATGAGCAGGTGCCACTGGGCCAAAGGCAGGGGTAGAATTTTTCAAATGCTTTTAGGTCCAGGGATGGGGCTGGGGTGCAGCCCAGGAGTAGAGCCTGTGATTAGCATGTGCAAGGCCCTGGTCTGTCCCCAGCACCTCCACCAAGCTAATCGACCAACAAACCAAACAAACAATCCAAAACACTGAAGAAGCTCCAGACCTGGGTCACTTGAGTCAAGAAAATGCTGAGGTCCAAAAAGACTTCCTAAACAAGATGGCAGCCCTGCTGATCCTATCTTCCCTTTTCTTTTTTCTTGCTGAGCATGGCAATCTGACCCCCACCTCTCTGTTTCCCTGAAACTGCTCTGGCAAACTTGGTTATTGGCTTCCTCATTGTCACATTGAAGGACTCCTTTTCAACCTTTATTTTACCTGACTTCTGGGCAGCATCGTGGGCTGCTAACCATACCCTCCTTTGGGAAACAGTTCCCTGGGTTTCCATGACACCTGTGTGCTCCTTCTCCTACTGCCTTCGCTGTTCCTTCTCAGTCTCCACCTCTTTCTTCTCTTCTGTGTCTGTGATTCCCCCAAGGTTCTGTCCTTGGCCACCTTCTTTGATCATTCTGCAGCATCATTCCCAAGGCAACATGCTAATAACTGCAAAACATATTTATTGTCAATCTAGACCCTCCTGAGCTCTGGGTTTACTGTCTGGCCCTGGTCCTTGTAGACATCAACCCTGGTTGACCCAACATATCCATTCTGTTCGTAACCTTCTCTCCACAGCTTGCTCTTTCCTTCTAGATCCCTCTCCATGGAAGACTCATCCTGTCCCCCAAACCACACCCCTGAAATCATTTTTGGCTCCCCTCTTTCCTGTAGCCTCCACTGCAGGTAAGGATGCAATATCAGTTTTGTAGGCTTCATTCCCATCTTCTTCAGTAGCAGAAGCTAAGTAGTTAGACACAAGGCCACCTGGAATAAAGACTATATTTCTGAGCCTTTTTTGGGGGGGTTGGGGGACAGTTAGGGGAGGGCAAATTCTAGAAAGTGCCTTTCTCCTTCTCTTTTCTTCTTTTCTTTTCAGGCTGCAGTGATGCTATGGTAGCTGAAGCAGCCTTTTTGGATCACAAGGTCTAACCCATGATTGACAAAGCAACAAGGTAGAAGGGCCTAGATATTGACAGTCCTGGACCATGTACCCACCTTCTTGTATTCAAGTGACCTCCTTGTACTGAAAAAAATAAAGAAAAAAGCTAACTCCTTGCCCACCTGCTCATGTCCTCTTTGGTCCCTCATCACCAATAGGATCAAGCTCAAGCTCCTCCATCTGACACTCAAGGGCCATCCCTCTGGCCTTTTCCTATTCTAGGTATATTCCTTGTGCCTCTGACCAAGATTGATATCTTGCACATTAATCACTCTGGACTCATTGCCTTTCTCAGTCAAATCTCATTCATTCATGTCACTTGGCTTTCCCACACCTCCCTCGGATTTTTCTTCTTTCAGTTGCTCATGTCCAAATTCTACCCCATCCATTCTACCAGTGAGCAGCACCTAGCATGTGTTGTGAGCAGCAACTTATGGGCAAGTCCCCTTATCTTTCCAATTTTGCAGACAAGGAAACACTCAAAGGAGGGAAGTAAGTTGCCCAAGGTGGGTATTCATAGTGATGACTGGTGCTAAGTCTACTGAATTCTGCCAGTTGTCATATATAGGACTCAGGCCTTTAATATCGTCCCCATCCCACCGAGTACCCTGGGTCCCAGGAGCTTGAGCTCTTAATCACAACTCAGCCACTTACTATTATCACTTGCTGTGCTGGAGGCTGCTTGTTATCCACCAGATCCATCCTTCCTCTCTTTCATGATACCTGAATTATTGATGCATACATGGTTGCTAGCTAGAAACCATATTTCCCAGTCCCCCTTGCAGCTAAGTGTGGTCCTGTAATTAAATGTGGTCAAGTTATGTGTGTTGCTGGGCCTCAAAACATTGAGTGTGCCCACTTCTCTTCTTCTTGAGAGCTGGAATGGAGGTGTCTGTGACCCAGCTTCTACTCTGCAGAGGTAAAAATAGAAAAGTTGACTTGGTTGGGCAGCCATTGCGGCTTATGAGTTTCAGAGGTCATGATCATCAGAACAATAAGAAGAAAGCAATCTGGATCTGAGTCATAGGGTGAAACCAGAAAGAAATATTTCTGCTCCTTAAGACACTTTAAAAATTTTCTAGCCAGGTGAGGTGGCACACACCTGTAATCCAGTGACTTGGGAGGCTGAGATAGGAGGATTGCAAGTTTAAAGCCAGCCTGGACAACTTAGTGAGATCATTTCTTAAAATAACATAAAAAAGTCTGGGAGATGTAGCTCAGTGGTAGTGTACCCTGGGTCAATCTCTAGTACTGAAAAAAAATCTCCTGGGTCTTTTTGTTGTAGAAGCTGCACTCACACTTAAAATATATCTCTTTCTATGTGCAAGGTACTATCCTGAGTGCGATTAATGTTTTGACTCAATAAATTACTCACTGTGTGGCAATGGGCAAGTCACTTTATCTCTATGAGCTTCAGTTCCCTCAGTCTTATAAAACCTGGAATAATAATGCATTAAGTCAGATTATTGAGGGTCAGGTGAGATATTATGAGTCAGTACTGGATGACCTAACAAGCAGAGAGCACATGTGTCTAGCTGCAAATTTTAAAGATTTTGATATGAAAAAGAAAAGGAAAAGGAGGAGCAGAAAAAGATGAAGATTTGCCTTTTCAAAATAGTCATGTATGAATGAAGTTTTTGGGCCTTCCTTCCACTGATTTTACCATTTAGCATTATTTTATTTCAGAGCACATAGAGAAGAACAGGCACACTTTCCAAAAGGGCATGGACTATAAATGAGGGAGAGGTGGTTCCTCAAAGAAAATTTGGGGAAGTCTTTTTCCAGCAGAAGAAGGGTACTGAACCCCGGAAGGCATAGACCACAGATACCAGCATCTGCCTCCAGTCTCTCTCTGCAGGTTGAAGGGTCATTTACATGACATGTGGTTCAAAGTCACCTCTCTGCTCCCCAGACCCTTTTTCTGGACAGGCAAACAGCTTCTGCTTACTCAGCACTTGTAAGTTGGGAAATAGCTATCAATTATGGGGAACTTGCCACACGCCAGGCACTGTGCCGCCTGCACATTAGCCAATAGCTCATTTAATCCCATAGGTTGGGTGTATTTGTATTTGAATGTATTTTCAATTAAAAACAAAAACAGAGGCATAAAGTGGTAAAGTGACTTCATCAAATGTCATATGCAGTTTGAAGCCAGAATTTAAACTCAGGTGTGTATGAAGCCAAGACCTGAGCTTGTCTCTCAGCTGCAGCTGCTAATATGTCCATGTTATTCTCCGAGTGCAAAGTCTGGGCAGAGGCACAATCCTGAAGATTCCAAGATGATCTCCAAGGAAAGCCAGGCCCTCCATTACTGTCCTTAATCTAAAGAAGCTCTGGGTGGAAACAATTAGATCTGATAACATAAAAATTAATTTGCCTTCCAAACGGTTAAATGACCAGCAATAGGTGGGGAGACAATATCTAAACATTCACAAAAGATAAAGGTTTACCATTCATAATATATAAAGAACACTTAAAAACTATTAAGAAAAAGACAACCCAGTAGAAATATGGGCAAGAGTATGAACAGGTAATTTGTAGAAAAATACAAATAGATAATATCTTATTAATAATCAAAAAGTTGAAATTAAATGACTCTAGAGAGTTAAACGTGTAGAATATCCCTCATATCTAGAGTAGTGAAGGGTATGACCCAGCAGGCAATTCTCACACAATGTAGGCAAGCAGGTAGATGGGATTAGTCACTTCGAAAACCATTTGGCAGTAGCTATTACAATTATATTTGCTCATATCTCCTGATCCAGTAATTCTCCTTCTAGAAAATAATTCTACAGGGATATTCCCAGAGGTGTTCAACAGTAAATATGCAAGGATGTTCTTGTAGCATTATTTGTTAACTGTGAAATTTAGGAAACAAGTTGAAATTCCATCAATAGGGGATGGTGAAGTAGATTATGTTCAAGGCAATCATTGGAAGGAGTGAGGACTGGGGTATCGCTCAGTGGTAGAGTGCTTGCCTGGCATGCACAAGGCCCTGGGTTTCATGCCAACACTGCTTAAAAAAAAAAAAAAAAAAAAAAAAAAAAGAGGGGCGGGAAGCCATATTTACTGACATGGGAACATTTTAAAAACATATTAAGCTAAAAATAAATCCAGTTAAAGAAAATGTTATAATCCCATTTATACAAAAAACATGTTATGTATATGTGTGCAACATACATATAATACGATGAGTATATATAATATATTTGTGAAGGAAAAACTTGGGGGTCTCTGACTTTTCACTTTATGCTTCCTAAATTGCTTGGAAATAATTTTGCCTCAAGCATCCTTTATTTTTGACTTAAGACAATGTGTTTATTAAAACGAAGAAACAATGATTGGCTCATCTCCTCTGTTGGGCCCGGCAGGGCTGGGTGGCCTTGGGAGGGGGGGTCCTGTTGTTGGGATGTGATCATTTTGTGGCGAAGTCCCAAGCCTGAGTTGCTCAGCAGGAGAGGCACAGGAAGGAGTTCTTCTGGAGCTCACCTTCTAATGAGCTGCACGGTACTCCCTGCTCCTCCTGGCCACACCTCCGCTCTGAGGGGACATCTGGACTTGATATTTATGAATGTCCACCTTCCCCGCCCCCAAATAAGAGCAAAATTTTCCCAAGGGCCTGTGTGGTTTCCTATGTGTCTGTGTATCCCTTCCACTGGCTGGGTGTTGTTGATTAGGTTGCTTAACCTCTCTGAGCCCTGGCTGCCTGGAATAAGGGCAATAACGATACCCACCTCCTGGAGCTGCTGTGAGGACTGAGGAGAAAATGCACATCAAGGCCTCTGCTCCCACAACCCTGGCCCACCACTACCTCCCAGTGCCTGTGAGGCAGTGGGTACAGGGAATGTGTCTCCATCATACAGAGCTTAGAGTTAAATGTCATACCTAAGGCTACAAGCTCACGGTTAAGCTTCAGAGCTCCTGGCTCCCACTTGGAATCCAGCCCCGGGCTCTCTTTCAGCCTCAGCTCCAGCTTGGGGCCAGGGAAGCACCACTCGCTCTGCTCCGGCCGTTTTAATACGCACTGTGAATGACACGTCGGGCAGAGGTGGGGATGATCATGCATGTGTCAGGTTCTGATCCCAGAACCCTGCAGTTTGGTGGGGAAAGACCCCTCACCAACTCTGATGGTGAGGAAATTCGCCTTTCATAGGTGGCAGAGCCTCCGGGGAGGGCATTTCCAGTGACGGCCACAGTATCGCCAAGGCGCCAAGGTCAGGAGGTCAAGGAGCGCTGGATATCAGGAGCCTGGGGTGGGAGCAAACCTGGGGGCTCCTCCTCTCCCTGTGGGCACATTTCCCACACAGCTCTCACATGAGTGGCTCACAGGGCAGGCGCTCCACATCTCCTTAGTTCATTCTCACAGGAAGCCTGTGGTGTCTGCATCTGACAGATGAGGAGACCGAGCCCAGAGTAGCATCCTTATATCGTCCATCTGTCAGGGCAAACTCCTGGTCTTGCCCTGTATTTATGTCCAGTCCTTCTACCTTCATGTCCTCCCCACGCTGGCCCCATCTCACCCTTTTGTTACCATAAGCTCTCAGCCTTTCAGAGCCTGAGCTGCCCAGCATGCCTGCCTGGAACCCTTGGCATGACTCTCTGTCACATGCTCCAGGCTGTCCAGATCTCAAGTCGCACAGCATGTGCAGGTCGCTTCTCCCCAGACCAGCTGCAGAGCAGAGGCCATCACCGTCCATCCCCAGACCCAATCGACCAGGCAGCACTGAACAATTTGCAATGTGTTCTCAGAAACCTCGTCTCATTGGAA
Organism: Sciurus vulgaris; assembly: GCF_902686455.1. Lineage (NCBI taxonomy): Eukaryota > Metazoa > Chordata > Mammalia > Rodentia > Sciuridae > Sciurus > Sciurus vulgaris. Next base: position 30,544,130 of record NC_136461.1, read on the forward strand.
TCCTTGCACATATATTTCTGATATTAGGGTTATTCTCCCCCTGGTAGAGAAAAAGAAACTGGATAGATAAGGTGTGACTGCCCTAGTTTCCTGACCTCTGGATGGGGATAAGCTCCCTAGCAGCGCTGTTTACAGGGTGGGTGGAGACGGATAGAGGCTGGGGAAGAAGAAAGCATCTTATCAGGACCTCCCTGTTCCCATTGTGCCTGCACACAGTAGGCACTCAACAAGTACTGACTTGGTCTTCCAGTTGGCACTCGTCCTGACCCAGCACTTCTAAGAGCAAAGCAGTGTGAGTTAGGCAAGGGTGGATTAAGGAACCCAAAAGGATTACTCAGTAATCGGCTAACCCGCTTAAGCTTCCTGGGAAAAGACGACAAACTGTTCATTAATTTACTTAACAGATGATTGTTGAGCATTTCGCTGAGCTGGAAGGATGAGGAGGACCGTGACATTGCTCAGTTACTGAGAGTCTACCCTGTACCCATCAACTTGGTGAGGCTGAAGTACCCTGGAAAAAATATCTTGCTGCCTGTAACGGGGAGGGTGCTAGTTTGGGACTAAGGTGAGGCAAACCATCCCTGGAGCGTAAATTGGAGGAGGCATGTGTTCCCACTCAGGCAACACCCCCTTACCCTCTTTCCCACCACAGTGCTTGTGGGGAACACGGTGGTGGGCTGCCCAGAGCCCCCTCCATAAAACGGTTGTCCTAGCTGCTGGGAGTGCTGGGGCAGATGGCCTTCCCCTGGCAGCTCAGGGCTGGCTGGGCTCAGCTGGGCAGAGCTGTCCCTCCCACCGCCAGGTCAGTTCCCTGGGCAGCTGCATCTGATGACTGACGGGGCAGGAATAAATGGCCTAGCTCAGGATGACTGTGAAGGGCCCTTCTAACTCCAGAGTTCCCTGGGGTTGGCTAGGGCTCTTGCGGCCTGCTTTGTAGAGTCTGCTCCTGCCCCTCCCTCCCTCCCACTCCCTAACAACTGTCTTGCAAGCTGAGCCCCATTGCAGAGTCTGCACCGTGGGGAACTCAACTTGCAACAGTGTTACTATTGGAGTAACCTCTTTCTAGCTGGTTAAAGCACTGCATTCCTAAATGCTAAGACAAGGGTGTCTCCAAAAGCCAGGCTCAGGGATAATAGCACCAAATACTAATCCCACTGTTCCGAACACTTCACCTGCATTAACTTATTTAATCTCTGCAGCACCTCTGTGGGGGTGGTACTATTGGCATGCCCATTTTAAAAAATTTCATCTAAAACAGCAGAAGAGATGATTTATTGTGCACATATTAGACTTGGCCACACTGAGATGAGAACTAGTTCAGAATGCTACAGATCCTGGGCAAAGGACCACAGGGACTGTTAAGGACAAGGTGGGTTTTCTCTCAGAGGTGGTCTCTGAGATGAGATGGTGATGGAAGTTCTAGATCAACTGAGTTAAATTCTGAACAGTAGCATAGCATGCATTTTACAGATGAGTGTGAGAGAGGTTCTACTTTTCTTGTAGAAAAAAAAAACCCAAAGAATTTGTGATAAGATCTGGTCAACTAAAAGATAATTCGAAATAAAGAATGTCAGTCTAGGGCCAGGTATGGTGGTGCTACACCTGTAATCCCAGCTACCCAGGAGGCTGAGGCAGGAAAATCTCAACTTCGAGGACAGACTGGGTGTCACAAAGATACCCTCATTTCAAAGACAAAAACAAAGCCAGGTGCAGTGGCATATGCCTATAATTCCAGCAACTCTGAGAGCAGAGGCAGAAGAATTCCAAGTTTGAGGCCAACCTCAGCAACTTAGCAAGACCCTAAGCAATTTAGTAAAACCCTGCTTCAAAATAATAAATAAAAAGGGCTGGGGATGTGACTCAGTGGTAAAGTGCCCCGATGCCACACCAAATCAAACCAAACCAAACCAATCTGTGAAAACTTTCATATGAACAGAAATTGAAAAAGAAAGAAAAGATGGAAACAGGTCCTGTCTGAGCCATAACGCAGGTCCTAACCTTTAGGGAGTCTAACTCCTGGCTCCAAAGACTGACCCAGGTATGAGAGTAGAATCTACAGGGCAGAGGGGCAGCAGGTTGCCCTAGGAGAGAGGCCCCTTGGAACTCTGGAAGTTGGTGAGTTTGAAGGGTGGGGGATAGCTCTGCAGGGGACTCCCTCCTCCACTTGCACTTAACTTGGAATATGGCAGGGGTTGGGGGTTTTTTGCAATCCTTTCCACATGGAGAGTGCTTGAGAATTTGTCAACAGATATCAACCCATCCCTGTATTTGTTCGTCTTCACTAATGGTGAGGCTTACTGCCTTGTATATGTAGCAGGGTAGGGACATATTAGCCTCATTTTATTGGTGGGAAAACTGAGGCCCAGAGAGAAAGGAATCAAGGCAATGTTCACACCTGAGTCTAACCTTCCTGCCCCATTTCAGCTGCTTGGTTTCTGTCCCTAGCCTGGGTTCCAGGGCAATGCTGGAACATACACTGGCCTCTCAGCCCAGATCTCAGGCTAATCCATTCCCAGAAGCCTCTCTTCTTTTTCTCTCTCCGTCCTGTCTCAGAAGGTCCTGTGACCTTAGAAACCACCTTTATTCATTTGTCAAACACCTGTCATTCATTTCATGCCGTCTGGCAGTTTCAAAGTTGGTACTGACACAGTATGACCCTTGGAGAATTTTTTGGCTGTGGGAGAGTCACATTGACAGACTTGGTCTTACAGCAAAGCCCAACCACTGGGGACAGAAGGTCTCAGCCCTTTCCTCTCCAGCCTCTGGAATCCATTGTCTCCTAGAGAATGCCCCACTGACCAGTCCTAGCTCTGTCTGCAGTGTCTCTAACCCAGCCTCCTCCCCGTCTTCGGTCTCTCTTCCAGCCTTTCTCCCACACCCCCAAGGATCTTTTTAGAGAAAATCAACAGCAGAGGGCAGCCAGGAACCCAGGACTCTGAGGTCAAATCCTGCCAGGCCTGAGCAAGCTACAGGTGGTGGAAGGTCTCTGCCTACCTCGCCAAGTTGTCACAAGCTACTAGACCTTTCTTGTTCCTTCCAGATGCTCATACCTTCCCTCCCCATAGATTCCTGGTACTGGTATGTTTCCCTGCCTTTAAACCGGTTCTTTTCCTTAAAACATAGTCAACACTCCAGGTTCTTCATCATGTCAACTGTCACTGCCTCTCTGAAACTTGGATGGACCCCCACCTCAACCAGCTGAAACTGCTCCCTCCTTGGGTTTGCCTGCTTAGTTGTTCCACCTGCTTTCTGGACCTCATCATGTTATATCAAGATTAGTTATTCCCAGGTCTGTCACCTACTCCCACCTGGACTGTGATTCCATGAGGGCGTGTACTGGTTGGTACAAGGCCTGGAATAAAGCTGGTGCCAATTTGTAGAATAATCCTCACAGTCATTTACTGAGGGCTGTCTAGGAGTCTGGCCCTCTGCTAAAGGCCTTACAAACACCTAGGAGAAGGGATCATCTCCCTGAGGAAACAGCCTGGGAAATCTGAAAGGATTGGTGTCTTGGATATGGAGAGTCATGATCCAAAGCCAGGGCTGTCTGAATCCCCAGACACCCAGCTCCTCTGCAATATCACCAAGCTCCCCGCACCCTAGCAGCTGGTAAGGCCAGTAGGTTATGTTGCCACCCTGTGGCAGTCTCTGCCTTCCAGGTTATGACATCATAATTGCACAACTTAAGATATTTTGGAAAGAAACTGTCGGTTTCCTGTCCTGGGCACTGCTGGGGACTGTGGCGCCCCCTCCCACCCGGATTCTTTAACAGCTTCAGGGCTCTGGAAGCTAAATATAGCTGGGAGTTAGTGTGATAAGGAAATGAAAACTCAAGACTATAAAGTAACCCAATTTTATTTTGGTTTTGGAGGCCAGATGGGGCATTGCTCCACTCTGCAGGGGATAGGGCTGTACAATCTTTCCCGCCCCCAGGCAAGAGGCCCAGCGAGGGTGGGGGCTCAAGGAACGGTGGCTCTGGGACCCAGTTCCGGTAGTGGGCTGCACAGGGAGAGGGGAAATCAGGCAGAGGCCTGCAATGGCTCAGATTGGGGGTCGGGGGGCGAGAAAAGAGAGAGGACACGGAATCCAAGAACGTGGAGTCCAAAAGCTGGTCGTCTCCTTCACTTTGCTGCTTGGGTTCAGGTCAGAGAAGCGAAGCCAACTGTCATCCCTGGGGGGGGGGGGGGGGGGAGGGGCGGCTGGCCGGGAGTCCCAGCCCGGTGCGGGGCTCCGCGCACAAACTCGCCGCCTCCACCCTCACGGAGGGTGCGTGCACGACCAGGTGGCAGGTGCGGAGTCCCGCAGGCGGTCAGGCCCGCTTCTCCTCTGCGGCGCGCTCAGCAGCTCACGGAGCCCGCGGGCGGCGCCGACCCCAAGTCCGAGAAGCAGTCGAACTCGCTCTGGCCCAGGAAGAGCTCGGGCAGCTCGCGCACGCGGTGCAGCCCGAGCTCGAGCTCTAGCGACGTCAGCGCCTCCTCGTCGATGAGTTCGGCGGCGTCCATGCCGCCCAGGGCTTGCGCTGGCGGCGGCGGGGCCACGGCGGCGGGCGGCGGCGGCGGGCCTGGGGGGCCTCCGGGGGCGCCCGGGGCCGGGATCGCGCGGCCTGGGTACAGTGTCGCTGCTGGCTGCAGGTGCGCGTTGCCGGCGGTCGGCGGCGGCACGGTCGGAAAAGGCTGGAAGGAGGACGGTGGCCCGAAGGCCCCGTACGACAGGGCTCCGGGTGGTGGCGGTGGCGGTCCCAGGGGAGCTCCCCGCGGCCGCAGCCCGCTGTCCATACCAGGGCCGGCGTACGGCTGCAGAGTCCGCAGCCCGTGGGGGCCGTGGGCGGGAGCGGCCGGCGGCGGCCTCTGCACTAGGCGGTAGCCCTCGGCGAGCATCAAGTGGTCGGCCATGGCAGGCAGGCTGGCAGCTGTGGGGGCGGCGGGCGGATGGTCAGCGCGGGCGCCCCCGGAACCCGGCCAGTTGCTCCTCCGAGGCAGGAGACCCAGGCACCGTGCCGAACCAGCAGCTCAGCCAGGTAAAGGAGAAATGAATCCGACCGGTTCTCTCGCCCAGCCCAGGACGCACGCAGTTCCGCGCTCCTGCGCGCCCCACGGCCCCGGCTCTGGCCAGTAACAGAAGCAAACACCTACCCAGCCTGGCTCCACGACCCGCGCGCTGCGCCAGGGGGCCCGGCGACTTCTTATACCTAGAGGCGGGGATTCCCCGCCCCAGGGCTGTCATTGGCCGGATGAAAGGCTTCTGGGCGGGCCACGCGCGCCTCGATCTAGGACTCAGCCCCACCCCCTGACGGAGCTCTGTCCTTTGAGTCCCAGGCCCCACCCCAGTCTCTGAGTGCTGTGAGCGGGAGAGGTGTTTGGCACTTTCCCGAGGGGCTTCGTCTGACTTCTGGGGGCTCACTCCAGGCTAGGTTGGAGCCAAGCTTGACTTTAGCAGAAGGTGAAGTGGAAAGGTCAGAGGTTTGGACGTCCTAGAACTGCAGTATCTCAATCCCACCCATCCTCTTAATTTTCCAGATGGAGACCAAGGCGCAGAGGTGGAAGAGGTTTCCTCGAAATTCAGAGCAAAGAGAGGGGGACTCGAACCCAGGCTGGTGACGGCCTCATTTACACAGGACACCCTCAACAGCGCAAGGTCCCCGCGTGTTCTCAGCTCTCCATCTCCATAACCCTCAGGGAACCATTTGCGCCTTCTCGGGCTCCCACTGCACCTTGTCTGTTGAAGCATGTACTGAGTTGTTATTAGAGTAATTTATGGGCATGTCTCCTGAAGGACTTGTTCATCTTCTTATCCTCAGCGCTTGGCCCAGAGCCCGGCCCAGAACTGGCTTTTGGTAAAAGTCAAGGGAATGAACAAATGATGGAATGAATTGCAGCTCTTTCACCTGAACTTCAGTTTCTCCATGGGTTCCTCCTGGATTATGGCAAGAGTTAAATGAGGGGATGCTTGTAGAGTGCCCCCCACAGGGACTGACTCAGACACGCAAAAGTGTTCCTTCAATGAATGAAAGGCTGGATTTAGCTCAGTTCCTAAGGACCTTCCTCTGAGGGATTTCACACCTTCCCTGGATAATAACACCCCGTTTTGCAGATAAAGAGACTGAGGCACACAGAGAGAAAATGGCTGTTCAGTGAGCCTAAGCAATGAATTGCCATGTGAATGCTGTGTGTTCTCTAAGCTCTTGGAGCAACTGGAATCTTTCCCATGACCAGGAGACAGCCTCCCTGAACCTTGACCTCCACCTGTTTGCCACTCTTTTCCTCCCTCCTCTGACTCCCCTCCCCCAGCTGCTGCCTTGGGACTTCCTGGAACTTGGGTTTACCTAGCTGGTGTAGAGGGGAGAAGCCTAGAGTGACAGTTCAGAGGGCCAAATTTTAACCATGGCCCTGTCACCTGCAGGCATGTGACCCTTGGTTATTGGGTGGGGGTGGGAGGGTATCACTCGGATTCCCCGGTGCCTCAGCTTTCAGTTCAGTGAAAGGGAGATGGTAATCCATGCCTGAGAGCTTGTGGGAAGGTCACAAGTGACCACAGGTGTGATCAACATTTTTGCAAAGTGTAAAATCTGCATGCTGAAATGAATTCCCAAGCCTCTCTCTTCAATTAAGGCTCTACACAGAAATTCCTAAACCCAGACTCATCTGGAGGTATGTTAGTGTATATGTGTGGGAGCTTTGACAAAGACAGAATTTCTGACTCCACCCTAACCCCCAACTCACTCTCTCTGAGGGCATTTTTGAATTATAGAAATCTGTGCTTATAAAAATCATTCTACTATTCTGATACAGTTGGTTCAAGGACAACAGCATTTGGAAGTTGTTGCACCACGAGACAGTTTTCCTTTTAAAAAATGTGTGTGTGAATAGTGTTTTTAAGTTCTTTAATTTGGCCAATAGATATTTATTGAACACCTGCTCCATGCCAGGTGGTGGTCCACTTGTGAGCTCTCGAGGTCATCAATTCTGAGAATTTAATGAAAGCTACAGATATCCTGGTGATGTTCAGTGGGTTAACTGATCTGGTGGGGAATGGTCCATGGACTCCCCAAGGGCTTAAGGAGTCTGGGTTAAAAATCCTAGTCAAGTACTTGGGGATATACAGTAAACAACAAACTAAGTCAAATAATGATGCACATGTTAGAAAGTGAAAGTGCAATGTGTGTGGGGGGGATGAGTAGGGAGTAGATTGGGGTGCAGTGGAGGCGGCAGGTTGTAGGATTGCATAGGGTGGCCAGGGTAAGCCTTATAGAGACTGTGAGGTCTGAGCAGAAATTGAAAAAGAAGGGGGCCCTAGCTATGTGGTGTCTGGGGTAGGAGCCATCGAGCATGACTGGTATGATGCAAAAGCTTTGGCTTTCAGAGCATTTCAGATTTTCAAGTTAGGGATGCTCAACCAGAAAGTCTATACTATTCCAAAATCTAAAAGCCTCTGGAATCTAAAGAATTTGTGGTCCCAAGCATTTTGGATAAGGGCTGCTCAACGTGTACCATCACTCCTATTTTCACAAGGAGGCAACCGGAACTCAGAATGAGAGTTGATGTGCCCAAGGTCACACAGCACTACTGATGGAGGAGGGGAGTGTGGGAGCTCTATCAGTTACTCCCAGGATCAGCGCTTCTTCCCTGTGTTACCAGCATGCTGGGTTAGCTCTAGCTGCTTCCTCTGCTTGGAATGCTCTCCCCTTCTCCTCCTTGTCTGCTTGGACAATTTCCTCATCTCCTTCAAGTCTTCCATCAAATATTACCTTTCTTTTATCCTGACCACCCTACTTAATTGCAGTGGTTTCTAAACATGTTCACAAGTTCTTTGATACTCCTCCATTCAATGCCCCTCTCCCTGATTGTGAAGTAGACATCATGACTCACTTGTAACCAGTAGAAAATAGCAGAAGTGATGGGGACAGTTCCAAGACTAGGTCATCAAAGATAGTGTGGGTTCCTCCTTGATCTCTCTTTTGAATCACTTGCTCTGGGGGAAGTTAGCTGACGTGTTGTGAGGACGTTCAAGTGGTCATGGAGAGGCCCATATGGCAAGGAAGTGAGGCTTCTTGCCAACATTCAGTGAGTAGCTGCTGCCTTTTGCCCACAGCTATATCTGTGAGCCATCTTGGAAGTGAATCCTTCCACTCCCATCAAATTTTCAGATGACCACAGTACCAGCCAGCTTCTTGTTTGCCACCCACGAGAGACCCTGAACCCGAATGACTTAGCTAAGCTGCCCTTGGATTCCACAGAAACAAAGAGAATAAGTGTTTGTGTTTTAATCTATGAAGTCCTGGGGTAACTTGTTACACATCAGTAGTTATCTATAACTAATACATTAACATAGTAATCTGTCCCTGTTCGATCTCTGGAATGGGACTTACCTTGCTATACTTCAAGTTTTTTTTTCCGAAGCATTTATGATCTTCTAACCCAATAATTAATGTGCTTATTTATTATGTTTAATTACTTATCTTCCCACCCATAAAACAACAACTCCCTAAAAGCAGGGAACTTTGCTCATTTCAGTGCCTGAAAATTCTGTATTTCATTAAATATGAGATGTTATCAATTTAAGAAGATTCTTATTCTGTAAAAGTTAAAATCCATAAAATATGGTTGTAGGTGCTCTAAGTATTAGAATCTACAGTGACAGATGTTGATTTTATTTAGGGCAGCAATGTGCCCAACCAAGAATCGAACACATTCCTGGACAATGAGATATGAGTAAAAGAGACTGGGTAGAGCTTCCTGGAAAGCTCTTTTAAAATAGATGGAATTATGAAGAATAGGTAAAACCATAGAGAGAGAGGAGGGAGGGGGAAATAGGGAACAACTGCTTATAGGACCAAGACTTCCTTTTGGGGTGACAAAAATGTTTTGGAACCAGAGCTGGTGCATGTACAACATGGTGCATGTATTAAATGCCACCAAATTGCTTGCTTTAAGACATTTAATTTTAATGTTATATAAATTTCAGGAATTTTTTTTTTTCCAAAAAAGAAAAAAAAGATGGATTTCATCCATGCTCACTTTTTGTGTTTTGCCATTCCTCCTTTCCTGCCAGGGAGGAAGATGTAATGCCTAGGGAAGCAGCAGCCATTTTTTTTCAGCCTCAGGATAACATCCCCATCATCATCATCATCAATCATGGCTAACACTTACAAAGCACTTACCATTTACCAGATACTTTTCTAAGCTCTTTGCGAATATCTCATTTAATACTTGCAGCAGCCCTATGAGGAAGGTACTGCTATTCCCATTTTTTACACGAGAAAACTGGTACACAGAAGAAAAATATGTCCCATGCTAAGGATGACAGAGTAGAATCTAGTTGAAGCCTGTGCCCTTCGTGTATCATGGAATCACTGTAGCAGCCCAGGATTCCCACCCTGGCCTTTAAAACTATTTGAAAAACACCTCCTATTTAGTTAAGCTGCTGTAGTTAGGTTTCTGTTCCATACATCCTGAGATTCAAATCTAGGTGTGTCTGAGTTCAAGTGCACATGGACTTAACCACTCTCCTCTCCTGGACTGCAGATTAGTTAAGTGCTTCCTGGTCTCCTGGATTCCGATAGAAGGTGCCTTTTTGAAGGCAGAGAGGGGTATCCCTGCACTCTGAAGCCCCACTCTCAGTCCAGGGCCTGGCCTGTACCAAACAGTGCATGTGGTACATGCCGTGTGGTGTTGGGATGCGCAGTTTGGACCCAGGGAAAGGGCTCAGAGTGCAGAGGGAGATGTTGCCTGGTGTAAAACAAGCATCAAAGATGGAGTGAGCCCGATGGCAGGAAGAGCAAGACTGCACAGATGGTCAGGATGAGGTAGGGAAATGGGCTTTCCCAATGAAGAGCACACTCTTGAGTGAGGGCATCAAGGTGTGAACGCACAAGGTGAAGTTCAGAAGGGCCAGGTCCCTGGCGGGGTGGGGGGCTAAAATAATGGGCATTTGTGTCTGGAGAGGGAGGGGGCAGGCCTGAAAGGTGAAGGCCCAGCAAAATGCTGTCATGATGCTGAGAGTCACCCGTGCAGCGACCCATGAAGGAGATATGGCCAAGCAGCTTCACCCATTTTATAGAAAGGAATGGAGGTCCAGAGAGGTGACTCAATTTGGCTCAGGTTGTCTAATGAGCAATTGGCAAGATGGGACTTGAGTCTGGGTCTTCCAGCTTCACATCCTACACTTGCCTGCTTAAGCAAGTGATATCCATCTGACTCTGAGGGTCAGGAGAGACCATGGAAGGATTCTGAGTAGGAGAGGGATGTTTCTCCTATTGGAACTTTCTCTCCTGTCTGGGGAGGGGACAGAGTGAGTTTGAGGTGAACGCTGGGGCATGACAACAGACTCATTCATTCATTCGGATATACTTACTGAGCTTCTGCGTGTGTCAGGCACTCTGTGACATCATGGAGTGAACAACTTAGTGACTAGAGAAAGAATTGAGTGAAAAAGTGAACAGAGCAACTACAAATTGTCAAGGACTAGGAAGGAAACAGGCAGGGTGATTGGAGCTTACTGTAGAAAGAGGGGTCCTGGCCGGCCTAAGGGGTGATATTAGGCCGAACTCTGATAGACAGGAGCAATCAGCTCCACCAAGAACAGAAGAAAGACGTTTTGGGCAAAGCAGGATATACAAAGGCTCAGGCAGGGAAAAGATGGCAGGTCTGAAGGGTTGAGCAAAGGCCCTGGGGCAGGAGAGTGGTGAACTCAGGGTCAGCAATTGGACAAGCTAGCAGTGGTTGAGCCATGCTGGTGCTGAGAAGCAGAGACAAGGGGTTGGGTTGGGTTTCAAGATGGGTGGTAAGCTATGGAGCCAGGATGTTCCCCTTGGTGCCCCATCAGGACCCAAATCCTCTGACCTGTGGAAGAGGGACATTAGAGAGGGGAGAGAAAGAGGGGGCTCATCTACCTATAGAGAAGTCACATTTAAAAGGAGATGGGGTTTTAAGTTCCAAAATCAACATATAAGGCAAACATCAAATGTAGCTGTAAGAATTCTGTTTGGAATTTATTACATTTACATTTTTATTTGTTCAATTCTTAACAGTAGTAGGTATGATTTTATATATTCTGTACAATAATATACAGTATTATAAAAAGCATACACATACACTATATAAATATTACCCTGTATGCATATTACAACACACACAGTCAAACCTCAGTATCCATGGAGAATTGGGTCCAGGACACCCCCTCAGATACCAAAATCCACTGATGTGCAAATCTCTCCTCCTCCTCCTCCTCTTCCTTCTTTTTTTTGGGGGGTACTGGGGATTGAACCCAGGAGTTCTCTACCACTGAGCTGCATCCCCAATACCAGTCCTTTTTATTTTTTGATTTGAGACAGGGTCTCACTAAATTGCCAGGCTGGCCTTGAACTTGAGATCCTCTTGCCTCAGTCTTCTGACTCTCAAGTAGCTGGAATTTCAAATGTGCCTGTCTAGCTAAGTCCCTTGTATAAAATGGCACTGTATTTGTACATAATTAAGTTATCTCTAGATTACTTTTAATACTTAATACAATGTTCATCCTATGTAAGTAGTTGTTACCAACTATATTGTTTAGGGAATAGTCACAAGTCAAAAAAAATGTCTGTACCTGTTGAGTACAGATGCAATTAAAAAATACTTTTGCTTTGTGGTTCTTTGAATTTACAAATGTGAAACCTGTAAATACAGAGGGCTGACTGTAATTTAATATGACTTTTGAACATATAGGAGAGAGAGAGAGAGAGAGAGAGAGAGGAGAGGAGCTTGTGGAGCTGTCTGTGTGGATTCAACTCACAAGTATGCTGGGACTCCCTGGGCCCAGGGCTCCTGGGCTGCCATGATGTCCCCCTTCTCTCCAGAATGACCCTTAGTCAGATGGAAGCCCACCTCTCCACTACCCCAACCCCTGCCAGTTCTGGGGACAGAATGGTGAAGGGCACAAAGGACTAGTCCCATTGCCTTAACGTGAGGCTAACTCGGGGGAAGTGGGTGCTCCAGGGCTCCCTGAGGTGGGGGCTTCAGGCTGGGACCATGTCCTTAGTTATCTTCCCTCCCCTCTTCCTCCCTCCTGCCTCTGTAGAGCTCTGCTTCCAGGGAACCTGACCTCAGCCTTCCTTTAGTGCAGGCTGAGGACAGGCAGCCACTTGATGCCCATCGTCTGGTGTAATCCTTCTGATAGCTCTTGGAGGCCCTGTCTGACTTGGGGTGATACTCTCTGAGAAGTGTCTCTTCCTCACTTTATTCCTGGGGGTCCCCACTGTGCTTAGGTGATCCAACTTTTCTGGCCATAGCCCCTCGTGCCCAAACTGATCAGACCAGGGTGGACCTCAGGCCCAAGCTGGGCTGGGTTCCTCTTCTTGGGAATTTGGAATTAGGACTGAGACAGCAGCCAGAGTGATTGAGGCTGGACAGTTACACACAAACCTGGGGGTTATGGAGGGCAGTCAGCTTTTGCCACAGGTAGCAGATAAATGGAGAAGACCATCTGCCGAGGTAGACGAAGTAGCAGCCGAGAGAAAGGGAGGAGAGCGGGAGCAGAAGGGCATCTTGCCTGGATTCCCAATGGTCTTACAGATGTAGTTCAGACCCTATGTGGCTGTCTTTCCTGGGGACTAGGATGTCCCTGTCTCCTTCTGACACAGTCCTGATATGCTTTATCTAGTTTAAGAAGTATAGGAAGTGTCAGCTGGGGCAGAGGGTTTTGTCCTCATCCTACGAGGGATGAGAGGGATGCCCAGGAATGGTAAGTCACTGGCTTGTGGGAGCAACCAGAAAATGATGGAGTTAGAATTTGCAGAGGAACCCGCTCCTTCCAAAATCAATCTCCTTCCACTGCCTCCCCAGGTCCCCAGGGCTCAGGCCTCTGGGAATGTGGAAGCTGCATCTCTTGAGCATCCCAGCTCTGGTCTGGGATAAAGTGCTTACTGGAGCCAGGCTCAGTGGTGCACACCTGTAATCCCAGTGCCTTGGGAGGTTGAGGCAGGAGGATTGCAAGTTTGAGACCAGCCTTAGCAAGTTAGGGACAGCCTGTCTCGAATAACAATAAAAATAAAAATAAATAAAGGACACGGGGGATGTGGTGTATGGTGACTCAGTGTTAAAGTGTCCCTGGGTTCAATCCCCAGTATTCCCCCCACCAAATCCAAGGAATTCCCCAGTTGCTTCAGAAGATGGCAAACATGTCACCTCCACCTGGAAGCTGCTCCTTCTAACCTGGCATCCACAGATATCCTGTGAGCAGATGCCTGTGCCCAGCTTTGGCTCAAAGGATGGCTCAAGAGCCCTTGACTCCCTCTGATGATGACCTTGATCTCCGATTGCTGGATAACTGGCACTCAGACCTTACCCATCTGTGGGAAGGGGAGTCTGCCCTGAACTGCATTTTCTCATCAGTATCAACCATCCCTGAAGAATCAGCCTGATCAAGGTGACCATGCTAAGCCCCAGCCAGATTAATCATTTCCTCCTCCATGCTGCCGTTACTGCATCCTGTGTCTGGGTCATTTCCATATCCCCAGCATCTACCTCCATGCCTAGCACAAAATAGGTTTGGGGCATTTACTGAATGAATGTCATTGAATCTTTCACTGTTGGGCGTTGTGTCCATTCAGTCCCCATGGCAGTATGAGGTTAGAGTCACTCTTTCATTCTTTTATGTGGGAAGGGCCAGGATGGTGCTGTACAAGGAGTCCTGGGTGAATCCCGTCTCTGAGTCTTGAAACATTAGGTAACTTATTTATTTTCTTTGGGTTTCAATTTCCTCATCTGGAAAATGGGAGGGATAATAATCACAACTGTCTGACCAGGTGAGGATTAAATGAGATAATAAACCTAAAATTTTCACCTCAGGTCTAACACAAAGTAGGAGCTCAGTCAATTTTCATTTCTTCCATGCTGGTATTTCCCACTATATGTGGTATATGGCAGACGATCAATCAATGCTAGGTCACCTCCAGACTGTCCTGGATCACCCAGCCTCGGTTAACTGCCTGCAGCTACATTGATGAACCCGGGGATCCCAGCAGAAGAATTGCCCTGCAGGGTCCAACCTAATAACTACAGCACGCGGATTCAGGAGCTAATAAATGGTTTCTGTTTTAAACCCTAAGTTTTGAGATTGTTGTTACACAGCAAATCTAACTGATACAAACAACAAAGTTACAGGGTGGGCTGCAATGGAACTGATCTTTAAAAGCAACCAGACCCAGGATTATTTTGCTCTGTCTTCTTTTTTGCTTTTTTCTGCACATTATCTTCCTTTATTTTATAGATGCCAACTCTTCATGCTGCAGGAAACATGGTAGGGTTTTAAACCTTGCAACTTTGGCTAATGGAGAAAAACTGACTCCTTTCTCTGTATTCTGGAAAATTCCTAGGAAAAGACTCATTTGGCCCAACTTGGGTGCCCCCTTGGTCCAATCAGCTGGTGAGGGGGTGGGAGAAGGCAGATTAACACACACATACTGGAGCACAGCCGAGTGTCAGGCATTGCTCTAAGGTATAAATTGTTAACTTACTCAATTCTCAGTATAACAGTCCTATCAGAGCTATTATTGTCTCTGCTTTGAGGAGAGAAAATTGAAAACAGAGGCACAGAGAGTGGAAGCAACTTGCCCAATGTCACACAGCTAGAAAGAGGTGTAGCCAAGGGTGTTTGATATCAGAACCGACACTCCTTTTTTGTTTGTTTGTTTGTTTGTTTGTTTGGTTTTAGTTGTTGATGGACCTTTAATTAATTAATTAATTAATTAATATGTGGTGCTGAGAATTCAACTCAGAGCCTCCCACATGCTAGGCGAGCATTCTACCACTGAGCCACAACCCCAGCCCAAGAATCCGCACTCTTGCTGACCACATTACTATGCCTCTCTCTCATATTGAGTTCCTCAGGGGTGTCCCGTGGACTGAGGAGTGGGCAGGATGAGGCACTCCACAGAAAGACCTGGAAGTTTAACCCAGAGGTGGGAAGACTTTGGAGCCTTTGATCACATCGCCTTCAGATCTCTCAAAGTTTGTCACTAGGCAATGACAGGATAAGGGCCTGGGTGACCTCTGATAATGAATCTAGATCTAGGAACAGTGAGTGGACATTACCAGGAATTCCTTCAAGAGTCCGCGAGGTGAGTGCTCAGGTCACACTCAGGCAGCTGGCTGGCCAGGGCTCTCGCTCACACCTGAAGGAGTGCTAGGACTGTGCTATTAACCGCTGCACCAGACCTTCATCTCCTCAAAATGTGGAAAGGGATACTGGTGAGGGTGGGAGGAGAGGAATGGGCCCCATCTCTCTGCTCAGATCTACCAGAGACCTGCTGCTTCCCAGCAGAGGGGGCTGTGTGTGACTACCCTTAGTTATCCTGTGGGCGTGACTGCGTCCTTGGCTGGTGTGTAAATTCCATGGAGGGAGAGTCATGTGCTCCCTGGAATGTCCAGCCTCCTGCTGGGCCTATAGGATGTGGGGGCGGGGACTCCCTGTGGTTCCTCGAGTGGTCTGCAGCCTGCCTTAGACTACTAAGTGGGACGGGGTTGTGCCAGGCTGGAAGGAGCCACCCAGGGTCTCCTCTGGGTGGGGCAGTATGGCTCTTACTCTGCTGGAATCCAGCCTGGGAAGGAATTTCCAGGCATGTCTGGAGTCTATCTTTCGGTGGAGGGAGAGTGGCACTGGAAGATGATCCCCAGCACAAAGGGGGAGAACAATCTGGAGCCTTTCTTTGTGAGGAAGGAAGTAGCACTTTCTCATAAGAGGTCAGGGTCTGGTGTTTCCCTCCTGGGAAGAAAGTAAGATCTCCACAACCTCAGGAGTGATCTGTGCCCAGGGAAGGAGTCTTGGCTTCCCAGCTCTTTCGTTACTGCTGCGTAATGGAAATAGAACGTGAGTCACATATGAAATTGGAAACGTTCTAGTAGCCACATTTTAAAAGGCAAAGAGAAACAGTGAAATTAATTTTAATGACTAATTTAACTTAACCCCACTACATCCAAAATAACATCATTGCAACATGTAATCGATATAAAAATTATTAATGAGATATTTCACATGTTTTGTACTAAATCTTGAAACCTGGTGTGTGCTTAATGATACCACAATTTCAATTACTCGCATACCAAGTGCTCAATGGCTACACATGGCTAGTGGCTACCACATTGCCCAGAGCAAACTTCAGTCCTGGATTTGAGATACGAAGATCAAGAAGTCTCAGAATTGCTGCTTCCTAGGATTGTCTTTGGAAGAACTCAAGGTCATCCGGGCAAGCCTCTCACACACAAGAAAATGGCTTTCCTCAAGGACACCATGCTCTCAGCAAAGCTGGTGTCTGCACCTGCATGTCCCAGTCTCAGATAACTCTCCTACCTCAGCATCCTCTGGCCAGCGGAGGTGGCTTGCTGACAGCCACTGTCAAAGTGTAAAACAGGGGCGACAGCTGAGGCTGGAAGACAGTGGAAGGAGGGAGAGTGGATCCCATTCCAGCCCGCATCCTCTCCTCTGTCACCTTCTGGAGGGAATGTCACAACCTGGGTACAGACTGCACAGGAATTCTTCTGGTGACCCCCAAACCTGAACATAGCAGCGGGCCCACCCTCTCCCTGTTTCCATGGTTACTGCACCTACAATGAGCTGGACCCTGGTGTGGCTGCCGGGGACTTGAAAGACAGGAGTTGGAGGCCCTGGGAAGGCAGGCTGTGCTCAGACTTCCTGGGTGAAGGAGCAGTGAACCCTGCCTGGGGAAGCTGGGGCAGGCTTCTCCCCATTGATGATGGTGAGGGACAGAGAATGAAGGGCAAAGGTGTGCTGGCCAAGGGTGACACAGCAAGAAAGGGCATTGTGAGGGCGTTGGTTTTCTATTTTTCCAGGGTCCATGGCCCCTGCAGCTCTTTCTTCTCCCTAAGCCTAGAGTCCCAGGAGTCCCTGGGGCTTCCCATGAGAGAAAGGAGATTCCATTTTTAAAATGCCTGCCAGGTGAGGTGCTGCACACCTGTAATCCTAGCAACTCGGGAGGCTGCAGCAGGAGGATCCCAAGTTTGAGGCTAGCCTCAGCATCTTAGTGAGACCCTGTCTCAAAATAGAAAAGGACTGGAGAGGGAGAAAAGGAGAGGGAAGATCTAATTCTATGCTCAGTGATAAAGCACCCTGGGTTCAATCCCTAGTGCCCTCTCCAAACACACACACACACACACACACACACACACACACACACACACACAAACAACCATTCTGTCTGCCTCACCTGAGTTCCTAAGAAAACCTGCACTTGGTGTATGTCCGGCGCAGTTCTGTTTGATGAATGGAGGAGAATGAGGACAGCAGATGAAGGGGACATTCACTGTGGTCAGGTCAACTGGGGCACAGAGAGCGGGGATAGGTAAAAGGACAGGTATGTCCTGAGCACCTGGCTCATGCCCTCACTTTGGAATCTCATTTAGTCCCTCAGTGGTGGGAGGTAGGTGGTACTGCCCCCAGGCTACTTATGAGAAAGCTGAGGCTTGGAGAGCTTCCGTGACCTTCTGGGGTTAAAGCTCATTTCACCTGATTTCAAAGGCTGACCTTTCTAGGTGCCTCCTGGCATGTCCTTATCTGGCTACTGCCAAGAACCCAGCAGTGACCAAGTTCTTGGCAAGCACCCCTGCCTTCCTGAAGCATAAAGCCATGAGCCCATGGGGCTTGGAGCTCACCCAGCCACATAGGAACCCCAGGTAGGATGGGAGGAAGCTCCAAGGGGTAAGGTGGTTTGCTCGAGATCCCACGGGAGTGGGCGGCTCGAGGTGGGCTTGGCCACCCTGCCCTGGGCACTGACTCATGGTCGCTGCTGTGGGAAATCTACCACCAGTCCTTTGGCCTTGGCTTTCCTGGCCAGGCAATGGGTAGGATTGCTTCGGCATATCTGGCTGGCCTGAGCCAGGGGACTGGGAAAGGTTGAGCACAGCGCAACACCAAGGCACCTCGCCCTCTCCTGTTCCAGTGCCAGCAGTTGGCATGGGGCATCCCCTCCTGTGGGTAGGAGCCTTTCCAGTTCCCAGAGTGACCAGGCCAGGCTCTGATGTGGCTCAAACCCCCAGCACCCAGCACCAACAGGGTGGCCAGCTGTCTGTTACTGAGTGTGTGGTTGGCACCCAAGAAACGGTCTAAGTTGGGCTGGGGTTGTGGCTCAGTGGTAGAGCACTTGCCTGGCAAGTGTGAGGCACTGGATTTGATTCTCAGCACCATATAAAAAAATAAAGATATCATGTCCACCTACAACTAAAAATATATAAAAAAAAAAAAAAGAAAGAAAGAAATGGCCTAAGTGAAACTGGGTGTGGTGGCACACACCTGTAATTCCAGCATCTTGGGAGGCCGAGGCAGGAGGATCAAGAGTTTAAAGCCAGCCTCGGCAAAAGTGAGGCACTAAGCAACTCAGTGAGACCCTGTCTTTAAATAAGACACAGAATAGGGCTGGGGATGTGGCTCAGTGGTCGAGTGCCCCTGAGTTCAATCCCTAATCCCCCATCCTTGCCAAAAAAAGGAAACATCTAAGTGAATGAATGAAATCAGTGAACTAGAGAACAACAATGACAGTGACAACTAGAGAGTGCCCACACTGCTGTTGCTATGAGGGAGGCGGATGGGGACATTGATTCACTCAGAAGTGATGCTCCCATTTTATAGACCAGGAACCAAGGCCGCCAGCATGGACATATGCTGGGAGTTCTCCATCTCCTGCCTTTCCTCAGCACCAAATTGCCTAGACGTTCTTTCTTGGGTATTTTGAGCTGATCTCTGGGGCAAGAAGCCACAGGGCCAAGAGAAGTCACCCAGCGGATCTTTATTTATCTTAAGTTTGAGGCTGCCAGGACACTGACGGGAAGAAGAGGGAGCGACTTCTTTTCAACTGCACAGTACAGAGCCTCAGAGACCCCATCCTTCTTGGTGGGTTCAAACCTCACTCCAGCCACTTCCAGCTAAGGACCTTTGAGCAAGTGACTTAGTCTCTCTGCTTCAGTTTTCTCATCTGTAAAATGGGAATCCCATCAGAAAGCTAGTTTCTGAGGTTGTTGCAAGGATTAAAGGAGACAGTGTCCAGACAGCACCTAGCACGGGCCCTGCACCTAGCACGGGCCCTGGTGTAGCCGAACATACAGAAATGCTGCCGTTGTCCTTTCTTTCTTTTCTCCCTCCTTCCCTTCCCCTTTCCTTCCTTCCTTTCTTTCTCTTTCTTCTGTACTGGGGATTGAACCTGGGAGCTCACCAACCTAGGCAAGTGCTCTGCCACTGAGCTACATCCCCAGTCCTTTTTATTTTTAAAAATTTGAAGACAGGGCCTTGCTAAGTTGCCCGGGCTGGCCTCAAACTTCCTATCCTCCTTCCTTAGCCTCTCCTCCAGTGTAACTGGCATTGCAGGCATGGGTCACTTTGCTGGGCTCTGTTGTCATTTTTATTTGATGTCACAGGCATTGATTGCACACTGTGTGGCAGAGTGGTGAGAGGACTGAAGTCAGACGCTTCCATCACTGTGACTCGGGTAATCTCATCACTTCTGAGCGATTCAGTCTCCACTTGTGCACAGTGGGGTTCTAGAGCGTTCAGGGTTGCAGCGAGACGTGAGCTAGTGTGCAGCAGGAACGGGCGCATAAAGACCAGGCATGACTAAGGGAGCCATCCCCTTCCTTCCCGTGCCCTCCGACACCCTTAGAAAGCGCCTGTGAGGCTCATGCTACTTCCATTGACAGAAAAGGGAGAAGGTACTCAGAAAATGTTCCGTAAATGAACGAGTGAGCGAGTGAGCGGGCTTGTGAAAGAAAGAACGAGTGAATGAGAAGCTGAGCGGACGCGTGAGAGCATCCCCGCGGCCAGGGCGCCCGAAGCTCACACGCTGCACCCCAGGCGCGTGGGAACCTCCCCTCTGCTTGGCCACTCGGCTTCCCCTGGCATTTGGGGCTGCGGGCCGCCGCTGCTCCCCACCCAGGTGTGGGGCCTGCGGAGTTAATGGGCGCGGGGCGCTTGGGATGGCAGATGAAAGGGTCCGCGAGCGCCCAGCGCCGCCCAGTAATTAGCCGCCGGAGCGAGCGGCGGGGCGGGCTTATCGCCCATCGTGGCCTCCCGGGCGGGGTCCCGACGCGGCCGCGGCCGCCGCCGCCGCCCTGGGCAGAGGGCACGGCGGTTCCCACGCTCCGGCCTGGGCCCGGGGCGTTCTCGGGGACGGCGTGGCCGCGCTCGCCACCGCCGCGGAGGCCGGGCTGTAATTAGGGTAATTGCGCTGCTCCCTGCCTGGGGCCCCGCGGGACCCCGGCTGCGCCGCACTGGCCCGGGAGCGCAGGGCGCAGGGGCTGGCCAGGCCCGGGGCCGAGCCCCCGGCTCAGCCCGCTGCTCCAGACAGGTGAGTCAGCTCACCTGGGCGGCCCCGGCCGAGAGGGGGCTTCTGGAGTAGGCTCTGTGGGGACACCAGGGAAGGGAGAGAGGCCTTGGTGAAGCGCCCAGCGCGGTGGCGGAGCGGGATGCGCGCTCTTGCTCCACCTTGGTGTGTTGAAGAAGAATCAGTACTGCCCCTCAGAGAAGGCGCACAGAACACAGACAAGCATCCTAATCCCGCAGCGATTTAACCGGTGGGCATTAGGAAGTCGCATGTCCAAGACCAGACGACCAACACATCCGTGCTTCGGGAAGAAAAGGAAGACCCTGCGCCCAGCACAGCGGAGTACCTCGAATTCACAGCACCTTGAATCCCAACACTTAAACCTATCCTTAGGTTCTTAGCAGACCTAATCGGTAAACCCGGGAATTTACCACTGATACGGGCCACATGAAATCCTTCTCAGAAAAGGCAGGTTAAAAATAAATAATCCGATTTTTAAATCTAATCTCTAAGCCTAAACCCAATCCAGATCTTACCCTGGCCATGCTTAACCAGAAAATTAATCTTGACGTTGGTCCCTGCCCACTACCCAAACTTCTCCCCCCAGTGACCTCTCCTCCCCAGGTAACCTCTTTCTGCTAGCTGTTCCAGGCTTCTGGGTCTTTGCACACTCTGCAGACTCAGGCTGGAATATTCTTGTTCTAGGGTCACCTGGTGAACCTCTCCCTACTTTCAAGGCCCACTCCCACCCTTGTCCCTGGGCCAGGCTTTCTTCAGGTTCTGGGCCCTTAGAGGGTAGGGCTGGAGTTTGGGAGTAGAAATCGGAAATAGAAACAATTAATGGATTGTGAATGAGTGAGTGAAGGAATGGGAGAATACGTGAATGGATGGATTATTGAATAAACCTTGGAGCCTAAATTTTTAACCCTCAATCTAGATCCTTTCCCAAGTAGAAAACAATCAGATGACCAAGAGACCACTCTACTTCCAAGTGACTTGAGATTGTTAGTTTTCTCTCTCTCTCTCTGTGTGTGTGTGTGTGTGTGTGTGTGTGTGTGTGTGTGTGTGTGTGTATACATGTGGGCATAAACATCTGAGCCCAGAGCTTTGATCAGACAAGTCTGGAGTCCATTCCTGGCTGCAGTGTTTATCAGCTGAGTGACCTGGGAAAGTGCCTTCACCCCTCTGGGTCTCCATGAGTTAAAACAGGGTAATAATAAACTCAAGGACGGTGAATCAGCTCTTGTTCCTGTTCACTCGCCCTCCCCTCAACCCCTTGCCTGTGGCAGGCTCACAGTTTCTCGTGCTGTAGGAATGGGGGTGGAAGGAAGACAATCTTTCCCCTCCAGGAACCCCAGGGAGGACAGGCAGCCACTCTGCTGTGAAGGGGGACAGCCCCTGGGCTGGGAGGGAGGCTTCATTGAGGATGTGAGAATCACTCGGGCTTTGCTGCTGGACAAGTCATGGCAGAGGCAGCCACATGTTCAAAGACACCAAGCTGTGAACAAAGGGTTTCTATTATTGCTGGAGGATACTGTGGGAAGTTGGGGGGTGTAGCAGAAATTTGGGCTGGTGAGGGTGGCAGTGACGGATCAGGAAAGGCCTCAGGGGTAGTCTACGAAGGGCACACTTGATCCTGTAGGAAACAGGGAGCCATTGCAGGTCTGAGCAGGGAGGCATGGTCAGATCTGCACTTTAGAGCGATTACTCTGACCAGCAGTGTGGAGATCAGCATGGAGGTGGCCATGGCGGGAAGCTAGTGGGGGAGCACAAGAGACATAAAGTGACACGGACGATAGCTAATGTTTATGGAGTACCTACTATGTGCCAGGCACTGTTTAAATACTTAACGTTTTTAATTTGTTTAATTCTCACCACACCCATGCAATTTAGGTGCTCTTATTATCTCCTTTTAGAAATATCATCTATACACTAGTGTCACCCACATTTCCATCTCCAGCCTGGACCGCCACTCCCAGCCAATATCCCCACTAGGCTTTTGGTTCCTTGGCTAAATGTACTATAGCATCTTAACCTTCACGCGTTTAGGACGCATCTCCCCGCCCTCAAACTTCCCCAGTCTTCCCATCTCAGTCAATGGCAATTTCATCCTTCCAGTTACTCAGGCTAAAACCCGTGAAGCTATCCCTGCCCTCCACCTGTGTATCTTTTCTCTTGCTCCCCACATCCAGTCTCTCTGCAGATGTTGCAGATTCTAACTTCAGCATGAGTCCTTGGTCTGACGACTTCTCTCCCTTCCACCTGCAGCGGTGGCACCAAGCCCCTGCTGTTTCTTGCCTGGATTACTGAGGTGTGGCCCATCCATTCTGACTGAGCTCCCTGCTTCCGCTCCTCCAACTACAAAACCGGATCAGGTCTCTCCTCTGCTCAAATCTGCCCTCATGTCCCTGGATTCAAAGCCAAAGTCCTGGCAATAGCAGATAGAGCCTTACATGATCGAATCCCTCTCACCCAGACTCTTCTTCACTCTGCTCCAGCCACATGGATTTCTTTGCCAATCCTCCAACACTGCAAGGATCCATCAGCCTCAGAATTCTTGAATTTGCTGTAGCCTCCGCCTGGATTACCCTCTCCCCACATGTCTGATATGGGGTGCCACTTAAGAACAGACCTATCACCACTGAGAAGTCCAAATTTGAGAGTCTTCATTAAGCCGGCCGGCTGACTGTCTCACACAATTCCCCCAAAAATGGCTATTGGGAGAACAGCCCTGACCACAGGGTTGTAGGGGTTCTTATACCAAAAATCACATCAATCGTAAGTGTCTGTTGCTATGATTTGAAATTACAAACTAACATCATGAGATCATCGACAGAGGGGGAAGTGGGTCAAAATGACCCTTACCTAGGTACAAACTAAAGAATGGTTACTAACATCCACACAATCACTGTTCACATGGTACATTGTTTAGGAGCAATAGGGATCAAAAGAGAGCAATTTTTCTTTACATAGGATTTATCATTCTGTATTGTTAAACATGTCACGCTAAGTAACTGATGATGGGTACAGAGGTGGGGTGCTCCCATGGGAGAAGCTTATTTCCTCCATAAGATGGAGTCTCAGAGCAAAATGGAGTCTGTTTGGTCATTTCCCTTAGAGTCTGGCCTAGAACATTCTCATGGAGCCAGATCTGTCAGCCCATCACGATATCCATGTGATTTTCTCCTTCGAATTTCTACTCAAATGTCTTCTTATCACTGAGGCCCTCCTTCTTCCCTCCCCAGGCACTCTGGTCCCTCCTGTTTGTTGTTCATGACACACAGCCTCTGAAGCATTTTATTACATATATATTTGGGGGGAGGGTATCAGGGATTGAACTCAGGGGCACTCGACCCCTGAGCCACATCCCCAGCCCTATTTTGTATTTTATTGAGAGACAGGATCTCACTGAGTTGCCTAGTGCCTTGCTTTTGCTGAGGCTGGCTTGGAGCTCACTATCCTCCTGCTTCAGCCTCCTGAGCCACTGGGATTACAGGTGGGCACCACTGCACCTGGCTTATATTTTAACTTCAGTTTTTTGTCTTTCTCCCCTCCCTTCCCATCCTTCAAGCACACTGGAGAGTCAGCCCCACGAGGACGGGGTATGTCTTTCTTTGCTTCTCAGCCACATCCCCAGTGCCTAGGATATTGTAAATGCTCCCTAAAGTCTTTTGAATGTTGTATACAAAATCCTCAATTTACAGAGGAAAAAAAAACTGAAGGACAAAGAAGTTAAGCCAATGTGCCCAAGAATGCACACTAGGACATGCTGAGCTAGGATGACTGGGCCCAGAGTCCACAACTGACCACAGCATCCTGCAGTGACCTTGATGCAGGGACATTTCCAGGGTGATGTGATGGTCAAATGAGCTGAGAAGTGAATGCACATTGTTATGCAGGGAAGAAAGATTTTGGAACATTTGTGCCGTGAAGGTTTACTTCCCAGCAATGCCCGCCTGCGGCTCTGCGTCTATTGCTTCTTGGGGCAGCAGATCCAGCAGCGGGCCACTAGCCCCGCCTCAGCTTCAACCCTCAATGAGAATTTTGAACGGGTAGATCAGCAGAAGGTGCTAGAATCCAGAATTTCAAATAAGAGACATACATGCTCGTGTTTTTCTGACCACCCCCGCCCCCCAATTCTTTTTTCTTTTAGTTTTTACATGTCAACACGCGGCCTCTGACCAGGTCGGAGGGAGCATGGACTTTTCTCCGTGATCCTGGGAGAGGGACTGCGTGAGGCAGAGCTGCCAGTCTCAGATTCGAGTGTGCATCAGAATCATCTGGAGGACAGGGATGCAGGCTGGGCTCCACCCCCCAGGTGTTTGATTCAGTGGCTCTGGGGGTGAGACGGGATCCGTGTTTCTCATGACTTCCAGGCGATGCTGGCCACACTCAAGGAGCCCCTGTGTGGGCAAAGATCAGTCTCCTGGGCCAGCCTCGAGAACCCAGCCCTGAGGGAGGGAGAGGGGAGGGTTTCAGAGGCATCCAGGAGTCCAGGAGTGGGGTAGGAAGTCTGTGGGTAGGACAGCACAGGGACCAGCATGGAGGGTGTGGAGGCTGTGGCCAGGGGCAAGGTCCCCAGAGGGCAGCGGAGGCCAGGTGTGCCATGTGCCTCCACCACAGCTGCAGATGGCAGACACCAAGAGAGGCGACGGGGCTGGGGAACATTAGCACTAGAGACCCCTTCTTTGGCTATGAGACAACCAAGCCCCTGCCTGCTTCAGATGGTGCCCCAGTGAAGGGAGAATGAAGTGAGAAACGAGATTGGACATTTCATGCCAAAGAGCCCAAGTGCACCTGGTATGGCACAATTTAGAATTTTTTGCCAAAACTTCATTGCTGAATCCCTCTACTCCCGTTAGGGCCTGGGGAAGTGGGCTCACGGTTGCCATGTGAGTAAGAACCCAGCTGTGGAGTCCTGCCACCCTGGCAGGAGACAGCCTCTCTGAACCTCAGTCTCTTCTAATGTAATGGAAGATGCAAACGCCATCCGTCTCCTAAGACTGAGAGGGGGAAGAGCGTAGTACTTATTGTTATTCAGGGGTTTTTAACACTCTCTCCTTCCTTCATTCCCTTACTGGTACAAACTGTGCCCTGACACAGGCATTGCCCTCTTGGAACTCACAGCCTCAAGGTCAAGAGGCAATTCTGGAACTTGGCCTGCTCTGTGTTGGGATAAGCCCAAGGGACTGGTTTTCAGTAGGAACAAGAGGGAGTGCTTATTTAACTGGCTCTGTAGATGCTGACAATTCATCCAAAGAAGGTTTTCATAACAATAATAACTCTCGGGAAGTAAAGAGTGAAAATTATAAAATTTCTCCCTTTGTCAGTACAATTTCTCCCTTTGGAAATACAATTCTAATGTGTGACCATTTATAATGGGAAGCAGGAGAGCATAGCATGGCTGACTTTGAAATCAGACTGGGTGGGAATCCAGTCTCTGTGGACTGTGACCTTGGGTTAGTTTCTCAACTTCTCTGAACTTCAATTTTCCTTATCTACAAAGTGAGACTAGAGATGACTATTTGTTCCATGGCATGTGGTAAGAATTAAAGGACAAAGATTATGCGAAGAACCTGGTATTTGTTTGCTCACTCATTTCCAATCCAAGCGGGAAAGTAGATCTGGGCATTTTCTCTCTACCCAGTTTCCAAAGCAGAGTTGTCCCTTTCTGTCTCTCCCTTAGTGTTATTAATCATGATGAGCTGATGGCTCACCTGTCATTCTCACCAGACTGGGTGCCCCTGAAGCACAGGGTCTGCTTAATGTAACTACTTGGAATGAGTTTGGCATTATTTGTAAAGCTGAGGAGCACCTGCCTTATAATTCAGTCAT
This sequence comes from Sciurus vulgaris, assembly GCF_902686455.1. NCBI lineage: Eukaryota > Metazoa > Chordata > Mammalia > Rodentia > Sciuridae > Sciurus > Sciurus vulgaris. Next base: position 30,570,261 of record NC_136461.1, read on the forward strand.
TCCCTTCGCAGTTTAGAGAAACCCTTTCACTGGGAGGGATGAACAGAAATGTTCACAGCAACACTGTAATAGCTCCAAACTGGAACACCCCAAATATTGCCAGCAGTGGAATGCGCAAAAACTTGTGGAATGCAGTGGAATATTACATAGCCGTGAAGATGAGTGACTTTGGCAAGTGACATCCAGGACTTCCAAGGTCATGATGTTGAACAAATAAAGCAAGTCACAGCAGAAGACATTCAGCACAATTTCTGTGTTCAGTTCACAGAGATGCAAAACTAAATGGCATTTTTTAGGGATACAAATAAATATGAAAACAAAATTTTTTTGCAGTATTGGGGATTAAACCCAGTTGCTTTCTACCACTGGGCTGTATCCCTGCACCTTTTCATTTTCAATTTTGAGACGGGGTCTTGCAAAATTGCTGAGGTTGACTTCAAACTTGGTGATCCTCCTGCCTCAGTCTCCCAAGTAGCTGAGATTATAGGCATGGGTCACTGTGCCCAGCAAGAAAATACATTTTAAAATAAGGAATGAGAGACACACTATTCACGAGAATGGTTTCTTTGGGAAGGAGGGAGGGCCCCAGGGTACAGAAGGGCACATGGATGGCACAGAGGAGGCGGGATTGGGGGAGGGGTGCAGGAGTGTAGAGGAACCTGAGTGTAGAGGAATCGATTCTCAATTGTCATATTTATAACGAGTGCAATGCGAAACTCTTTTTGTGACTACTCAGTACAGATGTTTCTTGACATATAAGGGTACACAGAGTGCACTTCTCTCCTTTTGAGAGGGGCGGCACACTGGGCAGGGGCAGAGAACTGAGGCCCAGTTCCAAATCCCTGGATCCAGGAAAGAGAGGCCCAGGATTAGGAAGAAAAGGAGAGGGATGTTCACTCTGATGAACATGGAGTTGCTTCTGGAGCTTTCCTTTGGGGGTCTGTGAATTTTCCTGCTTTCTGGGCATCACAGCTGAATCCCTGAGCTGAGGCCGCAGAGCCTGCAGGGAGTGCGTGGTGCCAAGGGAGAGCTCAGGGAAGGACAGTGCAGACAGGGGAGCGCTCTGCTGAAGTGAGTCCCAGCTGGGCTCCAGCAGTGTGCAGTGTGCAAAGGAGCTCTGGCCACCTCTGAGGCTGGGTTAGAGGCCGCAGCCTCTGCCTTCTGTCTTTGATCCGGGGGTTCCTGTTGCAGATGGAGCTTCGACTCAAGTCACCAAACCTACAGAAGCTTTTTAGGCACCCAGTAACTTGGCAACTCTAATGCACTGGGGCTTCCTCAGGGAAGTCTGTGACGGTGCCCAGCCTGGGCACTGTTCCAGCAACAGCCACTCAGGACAGCCCATACTCTGAGCTGCAGACCCCCATCCAGATTCTGGGAGGCGTGGGGTGAGTGTGGGGAACTAGGGAGCAGCTGGACGTACTCAGGACTTTAGGAAACCAGACTTTTCTCGCTGTGGGACCTAGGTGGGTCCCTTCCTCTCTTTGAACCTCAGGTTTCTTTCTGCAAAATGGGGGAGCAACCACTGCTCTTCTCAGAATGGCTGTCGGGATACAAGAAAATGTCCCCAAAGCGCTCAGGACAGGCGAGGCTCAGGGGAAGTAGCCTCCTCTTCCCTTTTCCAGACTGGACAGGATGGAGTCTGGCGGCCTCCTGATCAGAGTCAACGAAGAGGCTCAAAGCTTGACAGCTGAGCCTCCCTGTCTCCCCTATTCCCTCATCCTCCCTCCCTTATCCACCCCCACCTCTGCTCTTCTCTCTCTTCTCCTCCTTGGACTGTCCTCCAGCCAGCCCCTCCCATCCTGGTGGCTACTGGGGACATGCCCCTGTCCTTCTGGGGCCCCATCAGGAAGCTGTGGGCATTGCTTGCTGAGTGTCCCTGGGCTTGGTGGGTGTGATGGACTTGGTGCCGGGCCCACCCACAGCATACTAGTCCAGGTGGCCTGCCAGGGCCCCACCCTGACTGAGTTAACTTGAACTGTTAACCCCTTCTGCTCTGGTGCTTTGCGTGCGGGTCTGCACCAGTCCATTCCATTTCCTCCTCTGTATGATGATGTCTGAGGCCCAGGTGAACTAGGGGCATGAAGGGCTAAGACTGTGGCTGATGCTGTAGGAATCAATGTTGTCATGCAGCAGATTCTGCCCATTCTCTTAAACTCCATGTGGCTCTGAGTCACTTGGATATGATTCAGGGCCTTTGCTTAACCTCTAGAATTAAGTCAATCATAGACCAAAAGCTCCTTGAGTGAGGGGCGGGCCGGGTCTCCTTGAGTAGGAATCTGCTCTAGCATTTCAAGCACTGATTCCATTTCCTTCCTAGCCATCCCCAAACGGAACTGTGGCAAATTACTAGTGTCCACATGCTTGGAGGAAGGGAAGAACCCAGAGCTTTGGGCAGCTTAACCCTGAGTTTAACACTAGTCCCTGGAGACTCACTGCCACTGTGGTCTGTCAATCAGTGTGATGGAACCTGGTCTTCCTGACACCACGCTGGCCCACTACCTGGACGCCATCACATGGATTAGACTAAGACCTGGTGATCAGGAAGTAGCAGACCCCCTAGGTCTCTGGTAAGATGCCCTCCTGCAGGAGGAAGGAGATAGATCCTACAGAAACTCAGGGCTTGGTACTTAGTGGTGCTTACAGGGGCCCAAAGGTCTGGGGCATGTCACGTTGCCTCCTCTGAAATGAAAGGAAAGACATGTCCTGTATTCCCAACTCCTGAGAAGGAAGCGCCGCATTTGGTGGTCCTGTAGCCTTTGGGGGCATCAGGTTCCACGTTTGGGTCTGATGTTCCTAACCTCTTACCAAATTATTCATGAGGCTTCATGGGAGTGGAGCTCAGAGAAAGAGAAGATTTCAGGTGGTTCCTATGAGCTGTAGTGCAGGCAGCTCGGCCCCTTGGGCCTTTGGACCCAGCAGATGCAGGTGCTCACATGGTGGGTGTATGAGGAAGGCGAATGGAGCCCCAGAGAGGAGACTTCAGGGAGGGTCCTGGGGGTTTATTTTAAATGTAAATTAATACAGGCATTATGGAAGACGGTACGGAGGTTCCTAAGAAACCGAAAAATAGAACTACCATATGACCCACCTATCCCACTCTGGATATTACCTATCTAAAGGAAAGGAAATCGGCAGATCAAAGAGATACCTGTGTATCAAAGGGATGGCCCTGTGTATTGTGGCACTATTTACAACAGCCAGGATATGGAATCAACCTAGATGCCTGTCAACAGAGACATGGATAAAAAAATGTGGCACACATACACAATGGAACATTATTCAACCATAAAAGAACGAGAGCCTGTTATTTGCAGCAAAATGAGTGACATTATGTTACGTGAAATAAGTTGGACATGGAAAGTACTGCATGTTCTCTCTCCGATATGGAAGCTAAAAAAGTCCATCTAAATGTAGAACAGTGATAACTAGGCAGGAAAGGCTAAGAATGGGCATAGGGATGTTAGATAACAGGTTCCCAAACTCAGCAGGCAGTTCACAAAAACCTACTATATTTATATATTTTAGGAATAACGGGAAGAGAGGACATGAGGGGTTAAAAACGCAATGTAATGACGAGGAGATGAAAACATTAGCTACTCTGATTTGATCAGCACCTGTTGTTTCTATGTATCGAAAGAACACACTATTCCCTGTAAGTATGTACAATTATTATGTAGTAATCACAAACTTTAAGACAATGTTTACGGAAATGGAAATGCCAACTCTACACACTTATCCATGTATCAAATTATCACACTATGCCCCATAAATATGTACCAGTAAAATAAAAATAAAAACCTAACAGTTTTATTGAGGTCTTATATTCCCCATATAAGAAACTGTATTTCAATTATTGAATTTTCTCAGTTTGATACACGCATATACCTGTAAAACCATCACCTCACGCAGGATACTTAACACATCTTTCACTCCAAGTCTCCTCCAGCGCCTCTGTAATCCTTTCCTCTGGTCTTTTTTCCTTGTCTCCTGGCAACCACTGATCTTTCCATATAAATGGAACTTTTATATAAATGGAATTGTAAGTGTATCCTCTTTGTGTCTGGTTTCTTTCACTTGGCATAATTATACTGACACTTTCCAATCTTATTGCACCTTTGAATAGTTCATTCTTTTTTTGTGGGGGTTGAGGATTGAACCCAAGGATGCTTAACCACTGAGCTACATCCCCAGCTCTTTTCTTTCTGAGACAAAATCTCACTAAGTTGCTTAGGGCCTCACTAAGTTGCTGAGGCTGGCCCTTGAGCTTGCAATCCTCCTGCCTCAGCCTCCTGAGCTGCTGGGATTACAGGTGTGCACCATCTGTAATGATTTTCTTTCGTATTGATGAATGGCAACCATTGTATGGGTATTCCACAATTTGCTTGTGCATTCATCTGTTGATGGACAATTCTCTTTCCAGGTTTGGGTTATTTACAAACAAGACTGCTGTGCACATTCACATACCAGTCATTGTATGGACATATGGCTTTGTTTCTGTTGAGTAAACTCCTAGGATTGGAATGACCAGGTCCTATGGCAGGTATATGTTTATGTTTTAAAGAAACTTCCTGTTCTCCAAGGCCGTTCTACCATTTTGCATCTCCACCAGCAGTGTGCGAGACTTCTAGTTCTCCATGTCCTCGCAACCACTTGGTGGGGTCAGTCATTTTAACTCTGATCGTGTCTAATAGACATGTAGTGCCATCTCCCTGTGGCTTTAACTTGCACTAACATAATGGCTAGCGAATACAGTACCTTTTCATGAGCTTACCTGCCATACCCATTTCTTTTTTGGTAAATTTTTTTTTCAACTATTTTGCCCATTTTTAAATTGAGTTATTTGTTTTCTAATTATTGACTTTGGAGAGTTCTTTATAGATTCTGCATACAAATCCTTGATCCACAACACAATTTGCAGATGTGTTCTCCCTGTCTTAAGGTTGTCTTTTCATTCTCTCAACAGTATCAAAGAGCAGAAATTTTTAATTTTTAATTTTTTGATACTGGGATTGAACTCAGAGGCACTCTACCACTGAGCTGCATCCCCACCCCTTTTTATTTTTTATTTTGAGACAGACTCTTACTAAGTTGCTGAGGCTGGCCTCAAACTTGTGATCCTCCTGCCTCAGCCTCCTGAGTTGGTGGGGTTACAGGTGTGTGCCACCACATCAGGTCATTTTTAACGTTTATACATTTTTAAAAAGACCATGCTTTTGATATTTTATCTAAGAAATTCTTACCTACCCCAGGGCTTCAGGTATTTTTTTCCTGTTTCTTCTTTAAGTTTCAGCAGTTTAGCTTTTACATTTAGGTCTAAGAATCCATTCCGAGTTAGTTTTCAAATATGATACAATGAGCAGGTTGAATTTTTTTTTTTTTTCCTATGTGAGGGCTGGAACCCCAGGTTTTGTGCACGGTAAGGAAGGGCTTGACCACTGAGCTGCACCCCCAGCCTCTAGATTGAATTTTTTTAAGTTGAGAAAAATTGTTGTTTGTTTTTAACATGAATGAGGAACTGCTCCAGTACCATTTATTGAAAAATGGTTCTTTTTCCAGCGTGCCCATGCATCTTTGCCCTTGTACATGTATGTGTGTATGTCTGGATTCTTAGTTCTGCTCCATTGTTGTCTTTGTTAATCTTTCATCATTACTCTCCTGTTTTGATTACTGCAGCTTACTCAGACCACTCTGAGACAAAGGCAGGACTGATAAGGAAGAAAAGACAAGTTACTGTCTCTCTCTATTTTTTTTTCAAATAAGCACACTTGCCAAGAGAGAAATTTTATTTTCCTTGGAAAGTTGAGGAGTTACATGTCCCCTTACCAGGCCTCACCCTCTCTACCTCTAGGTGTTGTCTGATTAGGGCTGACGGGGAGAGGACTAACACCTCCCCTCTTCTAGAGACAATACTTTTATAATATGACCTGATATCACATTAGCTTTTCTGGGGGTTGCTGTTGACTCACTTAGAGCTTGCACTCAACTGAGACTCCTTTGGCCGCTTTATAAATGATCCTGCTAAGCCAGGCCGAGTCAAACCCTCTGCGCTGACCAGTGTGCATATTATAATTTTTATTAGTAATTATGTGTCTAGCTTCATGCTAGGTACTTTACATTATAAATTATTATTATGGCTACCACACACTGAGCACTTTTACTATGTGCCAGATATTGTGCTCAACACTCTGCGTACTTCATTCGAGCCTTACACAACCCCTTAAAACAGGCTTTATTAGCCCCACTTTACTGTCGAAGACTTGGAGCCTTTCAGTAGTGACGTCATGTCCCTAGCTCATCAGCCAGTAGGTGGCAGAGCCAGGAGTTAGTGTTAGGTCTACACTGTCCTGCTTTCTAGCTTAGAAAATGAGGAAGCGAGGCTCAGGGAGGTTAAATAACTTGCCTGAAGATACAGTGAGTGAGTGATGGATACACAGGAATGTTGGCCCAGGGCTGCCTGACCCAGAGCCAGGCCGATCCCAGGATGCTCTTGGGAGACAGTGCCCTCGTAAGGGGTCTTGAGCATGCATGGGTCTGGAGCAAGTCACCCCAGGCTGCAGTGATGACTCCTGTGTCGGGACTTTTAAATTCTAGGGCACCAATCACATGTAAGGAGACGTCATTGCTGTCGTCACTGTCACCCTGGCTTGCCAAGTCTAATTTGGGAGACTTTGAAGGACGGCTTCACTGTGTCAGCTATTGATCTGCTTCCGTGAAACAGGAGCCCACTCCAGTTAGTTCAAGCACAGAGTGTAATTCAGTAAAGGAGTTAGGGCCAGGTCACAGATCTCAAGGGCAGTGGAGTCACACAAGGGCCTCACTTGGAGACGGGCACGGCCCCAGTAAAGATGGCTCTCTGAGAATTCCCACCTGCCCCACTGCTTCCCTTGGAAACGCAAGTTCTTTCCTTCCTAAGATGAGTGTTCTGAACGGGCCTCCCAGGCGAGCCTTCTAGTCCTTACCAAACACTGTCTTCACTCCAGAGCTCAGGAATCTGATTGCCCAGCCTGGCTCTGGAGTGGTTCTCTCTGCATCCAGTCACGTGGACAAAGAGGGGCTGAGCTGCCTAGAACCAGTGACCCAGAGCACCCCAGGCTGGGTGAGAAAAGGAGCTTGTGAGCTGAGCAGGTAGCTACCAGGAGGGGACCACTTCAGCTGTCCACCCTGGGATGAGGAAGAGGCCAGTGTGGCTCACGTTTTCTGCCCAGTCATTTCTCAGGGTTGAGTGAATGAGTAAACAAATGCTCTCATCTGGGTTCCAAGTACTTATAGAAACTGGAAGATTCTGAGAGTCCAGCAAAGTAGGCAAAGCTCTGCTTTGGGGCTGTTTAAGGCTCCTGGGGGGCTTGCCTACCTGTTTCTCTTGGGCCCTGAAGGTTAGTTTACAGACCAATGCTGGTGGATGCCACAACGCGCCTTCCTGTGTCACTGCTCAGCCTTAGGAACACGATAGATGAATTTGGAACTTTTGACTAGCTTCCTCTCCACTGATTCTGTCTAGTTTCTGTGTTTTCCTTGGTTTTGTGTCTCTTTGAATCACAGACTTCTAGGTTGGAAGGTCACTGTGTCCAAAGGCCCTCTGCCTCTTGGATTCAGAAACTGAGATGTGAAGAGAAGAACGGAATGAACGCAAATATACCTACGGGAAAGGTCGGGTGGACTGTGGGCAAACATTATCATAACAGCTGTCTTTAAACAAACTGCTCTTGCACAGGATGGGGCTAAACCCATTTAAGTAAAAGAGTCAAATACAGCTGTGCACGGTGGTGCACATATGCCTGCAAACCCAGCAGCTTGGGAGGCTGAGGCGGGAGGATTGCAAGATCAAAGTCTCAGCAATTTAGTGAGGCCCTAAGCAACTTAGCAAGACCCTGTCTCAAAATAAAACATAAAAAAAAAGGGCTGGGGATGTGGCTCAGTGGTTAAGAAACCCTGGGTTCAATTCCTAGTACCAAAAAAAGAAGAAAAAAAAGGGTCAAATACAAAAAACAAAAGAAAAATACCTCACAGGTTATAACAGATCAAGGCAGAATGATGAAATTATGTGAGTATGTGAGAATGAGTGACATTTGGAAAACTACATTCATGAACAAATGAGTGAACTAGTGAGGTTGTGGACGATGGCGGAATCTGTGGTTTTTGTTTTGTTATAGACTCAGAATAATTTATCAATCCTTGCATCTCAGATGAGAGAAGCAGCAAGACTCCATGAAATACCTGCCCAGTCCCCATAAGGTGCTATGCTTTTTACTAGGTACAGTTTGGATGTGAGGTGTCCCCCAAAAGCTCATGCGTGAAAGAAGGTAAGAAGGTTTAGAGATGAGATGGTTGTGTTATGAGAGCCTTAACCCAGTCAGTGGATTAATCCACTGGTAGGGATTAACTTGGTGGTAACCGTGGGCTGGTAGGGTGTGGCTGGAGGAGGTGGGTCCCCAGGGGCGTGCCTTTGGGTCGTATGTTTTGTCCTTGATGAGCAGAGCTCTCTCTCTCTCTGCTTCCTGATTGTCACTTCTCCAGCCACTTTCCTCTGCCACATTGGTCCACCCTCATGTTCTGCCTCACCTCCAGCCCTGAGGAATGGAGCCAGCTGCCTGTGGACTGAGACTTCTGGAACCGTGGGCCTCTAAATAAGCTTATCCTCCTCTAATTATTCTTGTCAGGTCTTTTTGGTCACAGTGGTGAAAAAGCTGACTAAAACAGTGGAACAGAAATTCTCTACCACGCTGTTCTCTCTTTTCCAGGTCAGCAAATTCTAAACTCAGGGAAAACTGAAGCTATCTTTTAAGGTGAACTTCTTGGGGTCTGGTTGCCCATCCTCCTTTGGATTGCTCTGACCTTGTCTCTGATCCTACAGAGAAGAGGCACTTGAAGGACAAGAAGGGGTCTTCACCTTCCCTTGTGGATTCTCAAATGCAGTCTTTGTTCTGGGCAAAGCCCTGGGCCCAGGCCAGGACAGAGTAACAGAGGGGGAAACTCCCCATGTGACAGTTGGACAGGACTAAGTGATCCTGGGCAAGTTCCTTCTCTCCTTTGCAGGGACTCAGATGCTTTCTCTGATAAACAAGAAGGTTGAACTCTACCTCATTAGTACACTCGTTCCATAAACATCCTACAACATTACTGGCATTTGCTTGGTGCGTGAGCAGATAAACAGAGGAATTAGACTCAGTGCCTGGAATACCCACGTCAGATGAGGTGGGGGAGAAGGGACATGGTAACATGTAATTTTGCATATGCTCACTCTGGGCTTGATGATGTGGGCAGTCCCCCACCAGATCTGGAATCCCCAGAACGTGTCAGTCTAGAGGAAGGAGCACATGGATGGCTTGGAAAGTTCACAGGGCTGAATTCAGAAAGGCATGGGCTTTGAAGGAAAGGGTAGTCCTGGGCCCACTCAGATCCATCCTCTATCCCATAGCAAACCTGTGAATATGGGCTTTTGCATGAAGAAGATTCAGGTTTCACTTTCTGGGCCGACACCAACCTAGGCTGGGTCTTGGTTTCCTTTGTTATTGAAGGAGGATAAAGCCACAGGCTCCCAGGACCTATAAAGGTTTCAGAAGATAAGTGCAATGCCAAGAGCTTGGCTAAGACCTGGCACACAGTGAGGGTCCACCTCTGAGTGGCCCTTTGTCCCTGTGGGCACACACCCACCTCTCCCTTCCGTTAGCTGGCCTCAGGTGGGGCAGACTCTCTTGCTGTGGGTCTCTCGCTGAAAATGCTGTGATGGGCTTTCCCTCTCCCAGGCCAGATCCCTCGTCCCCATATATCTCTGCTCTCCTGATTTGACCTTGAACTTGGTTTGTGCTGAGAGGGAAGAGACTGGTGGGGCTGGATCCACAGGTGGGATTCTGGGGAAAGCCTGCTGGGCAGGCTCTTCCCAGCCATGGGCAGTGCGGGAGCTGCCTCTTCCTGCTCAACAGCTTGCCCAGAACAAGAGGATGTCCTTCCTCCCTTCTTGGAGGCCGGGCTGAGTGACTTCCAAGAAGAAGGCGAGCCCAGCATGGGCGCGCCCAGGGGAGGAGGGAAGGAGCCTGGTTGGTGTGAGGACAGGAAGGTCTGGAGCCTGGGGCAGCCGTGGAGGGAACAGGTTTGCTTGCATTCTTGGCAGTCCCCAAGATTCCAAAGCACTTTTGTTTTTGTCACTGTCCTGCCAATGACACATTCTGCCAAGGCCACAGTGCCCTTCGCAGCACGAGCCCTTCCACCTGCATTTCTCTTGCTTCACGACATTCATAGGTGGGTACTGCTTGGCTCTGTTTTGCAGATGAAGAAACTGAGACTCAGAGAGGAAGAATTCAAAAGGGCTAATAAATTCAAAAGGGCTGATAAAAAGGAACTAATCTCGCACTGAGAACCTGCTGTGCACAGGACACCTTCTAGACCCGAGCAAGCAATGCCTTTTCTCAATAGTCCAGCAAACCATCCATTTTATAGATGAGTAGACCGGGATTGCCCAGGGCCTAGAGCTAGCAAGCACAGAGCACAAGCACAGAGCCACGGTCTGTTGGTCCCGGGTCCTGCTGAGCTAACCTCACTCCACATTGAAAGTAAGAAAGTGGAGACTCAGGTTCAAACCCTGCCCCAGCCCACACCACCTTTTCTATGGGGGAGGGACTAACTCCAAAACCCTTGCCTCTCCCACTACGCTACGTCTACATCGTCACCAGAAAAACTCTTTTCATGATGTGACTGGCTGATACCAGATGACTGTAAATAGGTCTCAAAGAGATAAAGACCCAAGACAGAAAGAGTCATGAACTATTACTGTTATTATCATTAACTATTATAGGTTGCTAGCATAGCAGGGTCAGCATTAAACTGTGTGATTCAGAATTGTGGAAATAAAGCTTTTCTCCTACTACTGTCAAGTTGATCGCAACTCCCTGTCCCCTGGTTTATTTTTGGGTTAAAATTCATTTTATGACAACTGAGGAGAATAGGTGATCTTACATTTTCTTTTGCCATAAAGGAAGGACATTTGGGGACAATTGGTAAAATCCAAAGAAGGTCTATAAATCAATCATATTCTCTAATGTTAATTTTCCAATTTTGATAACTGTACTACGGTCACATAGGAGAATATTCTTGTTTTTAGGGAATACACACTGTGTTAGTCAGTTTTTCATTGCTATGACAAATACCTGAGAAAATCCAACTTAAGGGAGGAAAGATTTATTTTAATTCATGGTTTCCGAGGCTCCCGTCCATGGTCAGCTGGCTTCATTGCTCTGGGCCTGTGGTGAGGCAGAGCATCATGGCGGAAGGGCACTGTGGAGGGAAGCAACTCAGCTCAGAGAAGCCAGAAAAGAGGGGAAGAGAAAGAGAAGCAGAAACAGAGAGGGGCTGGGGCAGAGAAAGCCTTCTGGGCATACATGCACGTGACCTGCTTCCTCCAATCATGCCCCACGACCTCAGTTCCACCACCTCCCTGGAGTCACTTCAGCCGTCAAGGATGAGGTCAGAGTCCTCAGGATCAATCACGGCCCCAAAGCCTCACCTCCGAACACTGCCGCCCTGGGAACCAGGCCTCCAGCACAAGCCTTTAGGGGACATTCCAGAACCAAACCATAGCACACACTGAAGTATTTAGGGGTAAAGAGGCATCTGACAACAATGTTTAAACATTTCAGGAAAAACTACACATGTGCACAGAAGAATAAAGCAAATGCACTGAAATGATAACAGAGAGGGTGTCTTGGACTTTTTGCACTATTCTTGCAACTTTCCTGTAAATCTGAAATTATATCAGAATAAAAAAATTGAGTGACAAGATTTACCCTTGTTTGGAAAAATAAGCAATTCAGGATGGGACTTCTCCTTTGGGGTTGGTCGTCTCTCAGTGGTGCCCTTTCTCACCCCCAGATGACATCCGCAGAGGAGCCTTAGGTAACACTGATGGCCTTAGGCCTGGGCTTCTGAGCTTCAAGTCCCCGTCCGCTGCCTCCATCTCTTTGGTCTTTGTTGCCGGCTTCTCTCCCCATTGCCTCTGTGTCGGTGTAACAGTCCGGCCTGGCTACGCACCGAGTTTGCCCCACTCCTAAGAGCGGCAGTCACGGTATCTGCAGCCAAGGATGGGGACACTGAGCCCTCCTCCTCCTGACCCCAAGCCTCTCACAACCAGGGTCTTATTGGGGTAGGATAGCCCTGCTGGAAACCTGTGATGTTTAACCATGAACCCCACAGACCTTGGGAGAGTGAGGTTCTTGTCTGGTCGGTCCCATCAGAAGAACACTGGTCATTTTAAGAGACAGAATTTAATATAAGAAATTAGATAAACAGTGTCTGACAAGTGGGAGAACAAATAGCGAGACAGCAGAGGTGGGAACTGCAGGAAGCATGCAGGGTCTAGCATGGAAGCCCCGGTACGCCACAGAGGGCTGTGTCTGGGGCTGCGTGCCAGCGGCTCAGGGACGGGGTGGCAGCAGAGTGGGGCTGGGGCCAGAGCAATTGAGAGTCTCCCTCCCTAAATAGGCCTCAGGCCCTCCTCCTCCACCACTCTCCAATGGGCCAGGCGCTGGGAAGCAGTGTCCCCTCTAGTGCAGGAGGTTGCAGGCTGGAGCCCTTTGCTCTGGGTCCTCTGTGCTCCCACTGGGCATTTGCTGGAAGGAGTGTTCCAGGCGCAGCCCCCAGACTGGAACCCCAAGTTATCTTTCTCTGTTTTTCAACCCTCGAGAATTCCTTGTCTGACAGAGGGTGCCTACTCCCGCGCTTCAGTAAAACTGTGTTTCCCTGGGTCACCATGTTTTATTTCTTGATGTTAGAAGAGAAGAATTGGAAATTCTAAAAAAAAAAAAAAAAAAAAAATTCCCAATTTTGTTTTGTTTTCTATCATTGACTTTTTTTTTTTTTTTTTTGGTACCAGTAATTGAACTCAGGAACTCAACTGCTGAGTCACATCCCCAGTCCTATTTTGTATTTTATTTAGATACAGGGTCTCACTTAGTGTCTCAACATTGCTGAGGTGGCTTTGAACTCATGATCCTCCTGCCTCAGCCTCCAGTGCCGCTGGGATTACAGGTGTGCGCCACCACGCCTGACTATCATTGACTCTTGCCATCAAATGCCTGGGCTCTTCAGTTCTTCAAAATAATTTTGCTCTGGATTCCCTTAAGAGCCCAATTTATGCAACGCACACACACAGACACACACACACACACACACACACACAAGTGCAGGTGGTCACCAGGCCATATGAGAAAACACATTTGTTAATTAACCTCATTTAATAATTCCACATTACAAACATATATCAAAAAAAAACATATATCAAAACACTACATTGTACCCCAAGAATATATGCAATTATTGTCAATTAAAAATATAACAAAAAAATTAAAACAAGGGAGGTAAGTCCTATTTGAAATCCAAAGATGACACTGACTCTCTTCTGCCATACCCCACAACCCCTAAATAATGGATAAAAGGCCATTAAACAGCAAAGACATTTTGGTCAAGAAGAAAGAAAAGAGAAACAACAGCAAAAACTCAAGGAGGTGGGCGGGATGTGGACAGACGAATGATTGAATGTTAAGTTGTCATTAGGTAAGAGAAATGTGTTCTGTGGTTTATTGCAGTAGGGTGACCATAAACAATGATAATGTCCTTGTATTTCAAAACAACCAAAGAAAAATTTTTTTGATGTTTTCACCACAAAGAAATGTTAAATGTTTGAGGAGATAGATATGCTTTCCTTAATTTGAATATTATGTAGTACCTATCAAAACACTCCATGGTATCCCATTAATATGTATGATTTTTATGTGTCAAAAAATTAAAAATTAGGGGCTGGAGGTGTAGCCCAGTGGTAGCACATTTTTGCCTAGCATGAGCGAGGTTTGCTCTCCAGCTCCAAAAATTAAATTAATTGAATTAAATTAAATAAAGACAGAAAAAAGAAAGAAAGAAAGAAAGAAATCCCCCCCAGTTTAAGAACTCTAAATGCGGGCTGGAGTTATGGCTCAGTGGTGAAGCTCTTGGCTGGCATGTGTGAGGCCCTGGGTTTGATACTCAGCACCACATATAAATAAATAAAATAAAAGATCCATTGACCAAAAAAAAAAAATATATATATATATATATATATTTTAAAAAAGAACTCTAAATGCTGTCCTGCTGTACTAATATGAATGGAATACTATGTGCTTGGCACTTGCTAAGTGCTATGACCATTCTGTATTTGTCTTCTGAGCCACCTGAGAGGAAGGTATAAAGGGACTTTGACTTTAAAACCTGAGCTTTCCTCTAAGCACTACACCATGTTTCTGGGGCTAGTTCTAGTCTTCTTGTTATAAACTTTTGTAAACTGAGGCTTAAGAGGGGGACTATGCAAACCAGCATTGAATGGCAAGTTCTGGAACAGTCTAGCATTGGGCAAATGACTCAAGTTTTGCTTTATATAAAATAGAGATGTGAGGATTTGAGATAATGGGTGGGATTTTTTTTTTTTTTTTTTTTTTGGCACAGTATCTAGAAAATAATAGGTATTTGATGCTACTACTAATAATTAGCATTATTGACCTGGGGCTAAGCACTCTGCATGTGTTGATTATTTTAATCCGCAAAGTCTCCCTTCATTCATGCTAGCACACACAGGCCTGATCGCTCTGTTTCCACCCAGCCCTGCTGGGAAGCCTCATGCCTTTGGTCTGATTCACAGTGCCTCTCAACTCTAGGTCAGTACTCTGCACGTACTGCCACCTTCTGAGAGGATTTCCATTGTACTGAACCGGGCATTCATTGGGGAGACTAGAAACATCTATGTGGCCTATTGCCTTTAATTAGTATTGTTGGAATCTTTCATCCAGCTATCTGGGTGTTATATATAAATTTCAGTTCCCAACCTTTGTAAGAAAACTTGGTTTAATCAAGAAATCTGAAGACTTTGTGATTTTGTTATTTGTGTTGTTATTTTTAAACTGTTATTTTGAAATGATTTTAGATTTCAAGATGAGTTGTAAAGTTGGAACAGAGTTCCTTTTGTCCATCTCCCCTAGTGTTACCTAGACATGGCACATTGATCAAGAGTAATGACATTGGCGAGGATGTGGGGAAAAAGGTACACTCACACATTGCTGGTGGGGTTGCAAATTAGTGCAGCCACTCTGGAAAGTGATGTGGAGATCTCTTAGAAAACTTGGAATGGACCCACCATTTGACCCAGCTATCCCATTCCTTGGCCTACACCCAAGGACTTAAAATCAGCATACTACAGAGATGCAGCCACATCAATGGATAACGAAACTGTGATATATATATATATATATATATATATATATATACACACACACACACACACACACAATGGAATATTACTCAGCCATAAAGAATAATAAAATTATGGAATTTGCAGGCAAATGGATGAAATTGGAGAATATCATGCTAAGTGAGATAAGCCAATCTCAAAAAACCAAAGGATGAATGATCTCCCTGATAAGCAGATGATGACACATAGTGGAGTGTGGGAAGGGGGCAAGAATGGAGGAAGGAGGGACTGTATAGAGGGAAAAGAGGGGTGGGAGGGGTGGGGGGAAGGAAAAAAATAACAGAATGAATCAAACACCATTACCCTATGTAAATGCATGATTACACAAATGGTTTGCCTTTACTTCATGTACAGAGAAACAATATGTATCTCATTTGTGTACAATAAAAAGAAATTTTAAAAAAGAGTAATGACATTGACACAATATTAACTAACCTACAGTCTTGACTCATATTTTATCAGTTTTCCCCTGTTTTTTTCTGTTCCAAAGTCTATCTAGCATACACATAATATTTGGTTATCATGTCTTCTTACCCTCTTCCAATGTAAGATAATTTCTCAGTCTTATTGTTGCATGACCTTGGACTCTTATGAAGGGCATTTTGTAGAATGTCCCTGAGATCAGGTCTAATTTTTCCATGATCAAACTGGGTTACAGGTTTGTGGGAAGAAGTTCCCAGAGGTGAGGTACCCCTTTCCTTGAGCACATCTGGGGACATAGGCTCCTAGCATGATTTGTTGCTGGTGATATTAAACTTAACTACTTGGTTAAGGTCATGTTTGCCAAGATTCTTCCCTGTAAAGTTGTTGTTTTTCCTCTTTCCTTGCTCTAGAAGTGAGACACTAAGCCCAGTCCACATTCAAGGGAAAGCTAATTAAGCTTTGCTTCCCAGAGGAATAGCATCAAAGAATTGGTGGACATCTGTTATCTGTTAAAAACCACTGTGGTCATTAATAATTTGAAATAGATACTTTGAAGCTCCACAAATATTCTATTTCTCCTTAGCATTTCACCCACTTTTTAGCATTCATCAATGGACCTTCCTTGCAGCAATTATTAACTTGCAATAGAGGAATGCTTTTTAACATAAAAAAAAAAAAACATGTTATCCATTGTTTGGAAAAATACATAATTTCAACAAGCTATTGTGAAATCAGCTTTTGTATTGCATTCACCACAATAAAATTTACATGGTCTAGATGAATTTAAAATGTACTCAGGGCTCACCCACCACTGTGGCTGTACTGACTGAATGAAATCCTTCTGCCCTCATGGCGAGCAGTTCCGGCTGGTGCCCTGCTCCAAGGCCGACTCCTCCCCAGGCCTCTGCAAACCTCTTCCTACCTCTCCACAGCTGAAACAGAACAGAGCACAACCTGCTGGCCAGTGAGGAGTCAAATCAAAGCTTTATTCCAATCTTGCCGTAAAGCAGATCAATTCAAAGATTTTTCTCCTGGAAGGGACATTTTATGGGAAAAGAGAAGGCTAGAAAAATTACTATCAGATTAACAAGTAAAAGAGAATGTTGCCCAGTTATCCATAAGGTCAGAATATGGGCTTTGGGACAATCTTGCTTATTCCCCACTACCTAGCAACCAAAGCAGGAAAACCTGGCACAATACTGGAATTTTCCTCTCCTGCCCGGCTTTAGACTAAGGTGGCTTCCGTTCTGCTGGTTGGCCCTGTGCTGGCTGGTTGTTAGATACTTTAAATACATCCCAGCTTTGTGTGTGTGCCCAGGATACATTCAATAGTCAGTCATGGTTTAGTGCAGGTCCAGTTGATTTGGCTCACAGAAAGCAGGGTTCAGAGCTGGAAAGGGCTGGTTTTGAAAACCAGTATTGAATACAAATTCTGAAACAGTCTAGCATTGAGCAAGACACTGCAGTTCACTTTATAGAAAATAGAGATGTTGTGAGGAGTTGAGACAATGGTGTGATTTTTTTTTTTTTTCCATTTATGGGGCTGGGGTGGAACCCACTCTTCACACGTACTAGGCAAGTGCTCTACCACTAAGCTGCACCTTCAGCCCAGATGTATGCTTCAAAACAGGGCCTGGAAAATAATAGGTATTTGATCAGTAGAATATTATTATTATCGTTATTAATAATGATGACACTAACCGGGCACAGCAGCTCACACTTGTAATCCCAGTGGCTTGGGAGGCTGAGGCAGGAGGATTGCGAGCTAATAAACCAGTCTCAACAACTTATGGAGGCACTTAGCAACTCAGCGAGACCCTGTCTCTAAATAAAATATAAAGGGGTTGGGGATGTGGCTCAGTGGTTAAGCACAACTGGGTTCAATCCTCAGTACCAATAACAATAATAACACTAATAAACATTTATTAAGTGGTTATTATGCCAGGCACAGAGTTAAATGCTTCACATGTGTTAACTATTTAATCTTCATGTTAATTCTGAGTTAGATGCTTTTCTACAGACAATGAAATCAAATCTCAGAGGATTCAAGGAACACATTTCAGCTTGCACAGATAGAATGTTGAGGTGGGGTTGAGATTTGGGTCCAGGCAGCTTGACAATTTGTACCAACTCCATGCAACTACTCCAAAGCTTCCAGAGTTCTACAGCTCAAGGGGTTGGGGGGGGGGGGGGCAGCTCCTGCCACAGCCCTGACTGAGATCTTTGGCTGCTTAATGAAACATTTCTGACCTCAGTGCGGTTGGAGAGTTATTTTTATAACTTTATAGCAAGAGGAAGACAGGTCAAAAGAAACAGATACTGCAGTCTCCCAGAAACAAAGAGTGTTTTTGAGATCCTTGGCAGGCAGGGTGAGACTGCTCAGAAGGGGTCATTGGACCACACATCCCCCAACACACTGTCTCAAGGTCCCCATTTGAGAGTTACTGCTCAGGCACCCACTTTTCTAGATGCCTAAACGTCAGAAGGCAACAAACTATGTGCAGAAAGAAAAACAGGGCCTCTCATTAAGGACAAATGAGAGTGGGGGTGGTCTCCTGAAGACATTTTATTTTTCTGCTTTAGCATAAAAGATGCCAATAATTTCCCCGTCTCTCTCTTCCAGAGGGTGAGGTGGGATGGCATGTGTGTCCTCCCTGACCTCTCTCTACTTCCACCCCATAGGTGAATTTCTTTGAGTTTTTAAGTTCTGGGTCCTGCTTAGGGACAACTTGGGATGTACTGTCTGAAAGGAGTTGCCTGAACCTGTGTAGTCTGGGATTGAGACTGAAAGTGGCTCATTCCTACAGTGGGTGACCTGGGGCACTAGGAGGCAGCCTGAGAGGTGACCAGGTGACCAGAGAGGTGATGCTGGGGGTGATGCCCACAGATTCTCTCTGGGGAGTCCACTAGAGCATGGAGAGCCACATTGGAGACGGTGAAACATGGCCGCAGAGGTGGCATTGAATGACTGCCTGAGGGGTTTTAAGATACTTCTCCCCATCTTGGGCAGGAAAGTCAGGCTGATCCTTCCATTTTGAGTTTAGATGCCCTCGTTGTTCTTGAATGGCCCGTGGTCAGAGTGCTGGGGAAGGGGAGGCGTCATCCAGTGATCCTGGACTTGGTGCTAGTCCAGCTGGGGTGCTCAGGACACTCAAAATGCAATGGGGATCACACTCTTTAAAACAACCGTCTTTGGTTATTTCCCAGTGTAGAAGTGCAGCCTCCCGCCACATCACCCCTCCAGGGGACAGTGACTGCAGGACCGTGGACTTGGCTCAACACACCAGATCACCAAGCTCTTCTCCTCTCCTTCACCCGTCCATGCTTAATCCACTAGGAAGCCACAAAGCCCCTTTGTGTGTGTGGAGCTGGAGTGGCTGGGCCTTTGGAAGGGCCCATGCTGGCGTGGTCCTCGGAGGGCACAGAGAAAGGTGCTTCTATGGATGAGGCACGAGCCAGGAAAAACAGAAACAGGAGGAAAACGAACCTGCCACCAAAAAGCTCCAGTCTCGTGGAAAAGCAGTATCACATCTGACAGTCGCTCATGCGACACGTTGGGACTTCCATTATTCATTGTGTTTTGAGACAAAAGGTCCTTGTTTCTGCTTTGTGCTGAACCATTTTAAATTACCTGGAGATGGAAGCCAGTGTTGAGAGCCCCAGGAACAGCCTCTGGAGGCGACCTGCGCCCAATCTAAAGAGGGCTGAGCACTTTATCCGAGACCGCAAGAGCCCAACCCCGCCGTGAAGCATCCGTGAGTCAGTCAATTTCGCTGAAGATTCCGCGGGCAGGTGGAAGTCCGGGACACGCTGCCACCACAGAGCAAAACACAATCAGAAATGCTCAGAGGCCTCTGCCTGCTCCTCCTGCCCGGGGCCTGCCTTCTCCCAACTCCAGTCCACCTCTTCCCGTTGCCCCCCCCCCCACACCTGGGAAGAGCAAGGTGGGGACCTGCTGGCTCCTGCCCCCCGACTGTTGCCTGCTCATTGCGTTTCCCTGCAATCCCAAGATCCTCTGTAGGTACCTCTCCATTGACGCTCCTTAGTGTGGCCTGTGGGAGGTGTAAAGAAACATTTCCCACTGGTGAAAACTTTTTTCTAACCCCTCTTGTTGGGCATTAGGAGACATGTCACATTTACCACCCAACTCATCAAACAGAATCTCCAGAATCTGAAGGCAGAGGAAAATGGATAAAGAGACAAGGCTGGAGATCCGGTTGGTCCCTAGCGGGACCAGGTAGGGACAGATAAGACCTCCTCCAGTGTGCAGAGGGGTGTGTCTGTGGAGTGGGCTCTTGGTTCTGGTCTGGTGACCTGGGCTAAGCCTTGGGCTGGGTCTCCTTCAGCTCTGAGTCCCACAGCTGGTACCTGATCAGGTGTCAATAAATCATTGATGAAGGAATGGCAGACAGCTTTGCTTGCCTCGCAGCCTCAGTTTCCAGCACTTTTGGGCCTCCTGGGTCCTCCCCTCACCTCAGCCATCTGGGCCCAGTCAGGTATCAGCAAGAAGTCTGTCTGAGGTTCTTCCTGAACCTCATGCTCCTCTTCCAATCCTCACTGGATCCTACCATGTGTACTTCCAAATATGTCTGGAACTTACCCCCTCCTCCCCATCTTTATCTCTACCACTCAAGTCTTGGTCAAGGGATGAGTTATAATGGTGTAGTGGGCACCAAATGAAGTCTCTTCAAAGGCAACATGACTGACTGTGTGACTCCAATTGTCACATCAAGTGTAATATGGTCCTGTCCCCTGCATAATGATTGATGCAAAGGTGGGACCCTGACCCAGAGGACATTCAGACTCTTTCACAAAGAAGGGCAGTCCCCTGCAGTAGTGGGCACTGAGTGACCAGCAACCATGTCCCCACAACCTGGAGGGAGGAGGACAGGATGCTGAAGGGAAGAAGCAGGAGAGTCAGGGAAAAGGGGCCACCCAGGAGGACGGTGTGAGCAGAGGATCGAACCATGCATGTGGCCAGGGCAGGTCACAGGGGGCTGGACAAGGACAGGCTCCCAGGCTTGGTGGGCGCAGATACCTGTGGGGAGGGGGCTGGCGAGAAGGGGATGGAGACTCAGGGATAGCCAGAGTGGACCTCCCGCCAGGAGAGGCGTTGAGGTCCAGCGGGGCCTTCGTTTTCGTTTTAAAGATGAGAGAATAGTACTTTGTGTCCTCTGAGAACAACCCAGTGAAGGAGGGAAGCCAAATGGCTCTGGAGGGAGGGGGACTGCTGTAGGACTGTCTCTGTGCAGCTGGGACAGGATGTCCCCACATCTAGGGACTGGACTCTGCAGGAGCTCAGACATTTCATCCCCAGAAACAGGAAGCAAAGCAAAGAATGTGGGTGCAGACACGGTGCAGAGTGCTCTCCGGATAGGTCAGAAGCAAGGTGGGCAGGAGGCCTGGGGGCCTGAGGAGGGTATAGGAGGTAGGATACAGTTGACTGGAGGTGGGGGTGGGTGACAGACCCAGGAATATATAGTGGCATCACCAGGCCCAGAGGGACCCCCTGGGTTGAGCAAACGTGAATTACAGTGAGACTGGTCAGCATGGTTGGCCCAGCCTCACTTCCTCTTTCCTGTTGGCCAGAAGGAACCCATGATCTGGGGAGGCAGAGGAGGACACCATCCGAGCAGGGCGAATCAGTGGGGAGCGGAGGCCCAGGTGAAGGTCACTTTGATCACCTTCAGCTCACCCTCTCTTTGCCCTCTGCCCTGCTGGCCAAAACCACAGTCTCCTTCTCCTGCCCCTCATCCGTCTGGTGTTATACCGCACCCCTGGGCTTCACCTCCTCTCAAGGGGCTGATTTTGGCTCCAGATAAGAAAACGTTTAAAGAAGCTATCCAAGCCAGGTGTGGTGGCGCACACCTGTAATCCCAGTGGCTCAGGAGGCTGAGGCAGGAGGATTGCAAGTTCAAAGGCAGCCTCAGCAACTTTGTGAGGCCCTAAGGCACTCAGTGAGATCCTGTCTCTAAGTAAAATACAGAAAAAGGACTGAGGATGTGGCTCAGGGGTTAAGTGCCCCTGAGTTCAATCCCTGGTACCAAAAAAAAAAAAAAAAAAAAAGAAGCCATCCGAGAGGTCGGCAAACCTCTTCCCCTGGACTTGTGTAACCACACCCGCCTGGAGGCATGGAGAAGCAGCCAGTGGATGCAGGGGAGACAGGCACATTTTGAGTCAGGGAGAGCTGCCTGTGTTGACCGCGGAGTCTGCAGGTCTGCGTGTCACCCCAGGCGCAGCCACACTCTAGCCACACAACACCGGCCAAGTCCATCATGTGTCTGAGTCTCAGTTTTCTCATCTGTATAGTGGTTGCCGTGGGGACCAGTGCGCTCCCCGTCCTCGCCGCTCTGCACAGGGAAGTTCAGTGGTGGCTGTGGCTTGTCTTTGCCGCCCTGTGAAATTCCAGGCTCAAGCACGCAGCCAGGAGAGGGAAGAAAGGACGTGTGTCAGGGTCCGGCCCCTGGTGGAAAGGCAGAGGCTGGGCCGCGGGGGTGCCTCTCACTGAGCAGAGTAAAAACGAGAGTCCCCAAGCACTGGGCTCTCACTGGGGCTGTGTCCGCGTGGACCTGCCTTGCCACGCCCGGTGGCAGCCCCCTGGGGCAGGGCTCTCACCCTCTCTGTAGAATCCCAGTGGAGACCATCTTCCCAGCACCCCAGCATGTATAGACCCCCCGCATTTTGCACACAAAACTTCTTTGCACCCACCCAGAGTGTCCTACCTGTGAAGAAGGTATGATCATTCCCAGCTTCCAGGTGAGGAAACCGAGCCCAGGAGAGTGGGACTCAGGCTCAGGTCTTCTACCCTGCTCTTCTCGTGAAGCCAAGCTGTTGCTATGCTGGGTGAACCAGGCCCTGTAACCACTCATTGAGCAGGTGTGGGTGAGTCCCCGTCCCTCAGTCCCGGGGGGCCCCCCTGTGGGGGAAGATGGACCGGACGCTCCCTGGAGCCCCCTGTCACCTTCCTAAAACATTGGTTCTCCATTCCTCAGGCACAGGCAACTTGGGGTCTACTTCTGCAAGATGGGGCAAGGCCAGCAGGGAAGGACCTTGAGGCTAGGAGGCCAGGAGGGTGACCCACTTCTTTCCCAAGCAGCCTGCAGCCATGGGCTTGGGTGCTTCGAGCCACAGGTGTGGCTCCCTGGGGGTTAAAACAATGCTCCAGGCTGGCACAGCCAGAGACTCGGTGTTCCCACTGGCTGCCCAGGTCCCCAGCCAGCATGCCTGGCTGCTCCCCAGGGAGCAGGACAAACAAGCCTCTATCGTGGCTCTGGGCTCAAAGAATGCCCCTTTGTTGAACGTGTCACCTCCTCCTCTCTGTCCTTGTCCACAGGAGAGGCATTCAGGTAGGAAGTAGCCAGGCCATGGCTCCTGTCCTAGGGACCCTGGAGGGAAGGAAGGGACAGAACACCCACCGCTCGCAGAAGGGCCTTCACATCCGGGCCTCGCCTTCTCTCGACTGTCATTTCTCAAACTTGGCACCCTTGCCCCTCAACCTGGTCACCCGGTTATTGCTCCTGGGAGGTCTCGTCCCAGGTCACTCCGTGTTGAAGCCCAGCTTGAATACCTGCTGCTCCCCACACCCCACTGGAGAGGGAGCGTGCAGAGGCGAGGATACGTGGCTTATTTATGTGGGCACCCTTGTGCTCACCTCAGAATGCCATCCAGAAAGACATGTCAGTCTTGAGGGACAAATTGACTGATTTCTTCTAATCGCCCAGTCACCCAGGTCTGAAAAGCTGACCAGCTCAATACCTAGTTGTTTACAAGGTCCCCCTTTTTTTTAAAGACGGAGTCTCTAAGTTGCCCAGGCTGGCCTCAAACCTGTGATCCTCCTGCCTCAGCCTCCCAAATAGCTAACACTACAAGTATGCACCCCCATTTCCAGCTTGTCACAAGTTCTCTTGGTTCTTCTGAGAAGCCGCTCAGACCCCTGAGCCAGCCTGGATTTTTCAGCCCCCTCCAGAGTGGTATCAAATGATCCAACTGCCTCTCCTGTGACCCTCCTGCTGGACCTGCCACTCTTTCATCCACCTACTTTGACCCTCCTCACTGAGCACGCTGCTGCTGCTGCTCTAGAGCCCGGAGAAGCTCTGGTGAGTGTGGCGGAGTCCCCTCCCTCCAGGTCTCACCGTCTCTTTGGGACAGACAGAATAAACGTGTGCAGAAGACTGAGCGGTAGTGTATCCAGGCGGGAGGTGGGTGCTCTGAAGGAATCCTGCAGAGAGCGTGTGTGGGAATGTGGGAACGGTGCCGCCCTGGGGGTGACAGGAAAGGAGGAAGGGCCAAGGTGAAGTTCAAGGTGAAGATTGCATGCTCCAGTGCCCATTCTCACCCCGGGCTCCGTCCACTGGATCCCTCCCCACATCTCCCCACCTGTCCCCTTCATCCCCGGATGTCAGGACCCAGTGCCAGGCGTTGCCACCATCCTGAACCCTCCCTTGCTGACTCCAGGCCACGTCACCTCTCCTTCTCAATTCCTAAGATGGTATCTCCAGTGAAGGGACTTAATCCTGTAGACGGTTCAAGTTCAGATTCTCAAATGCTTATCCCACAGCTGCTGCGTGGCCATCCCTGCCCCGGCGCCACACGTAGGTGACTCATCCGATCCTCCCCAGCTCGACACGAGGTTTGGGTTATGCCCAATTTTTATAGATGGGTGAACTGAGATTCGGCAAGGTTAAGCGACCTACCTGTGGCCTTCTATAGGAGGAGTGGTGGAGACAGGATTCGGGGAAACAGCATTGTGAATACAACTGCTTCCCTCAGGTGTGTGACATGATGGCACGGGAAGAGTCGTGGAAACTTCGCTACTGTAATCTTTGCTGGTACCAGCGAATGTTCAACTTTTTATTCTTTTGGCTAAATTCAGAAGAATTTAGGATGTCAATGATAATAATAATAGAAAAACAACAGTAGCTATTTTTCAAAGATGTGTGAAATAAAAAGAATATACACACTCTCTCATTTAATCCTCTTAACAACCCTGTGATACAGAAACTGAAGCACAGACAGGTAAAGCAGCTTTCCTGGGTCGCGGAGCTGGTAAGTGCTGGAAGTCAAACCCCAGCTCCAGCCTGAGGCCGGTGGATCTCCCAAGTCCTGGATTTTAACCTCTGCCAACAGCTCTGCCATCAGGTATGGGGGAGTCCATCAGGCAGTGGAGAGGCGAGAGAGGGTTCTTTTTTTTTTTTTTTTGGTTGAACTTGCTTTTTTTTTTTCTTTTATTTTAATTAAAAATCATAAATTTACATAGGGCAATGTTGTTTGATTCATTCTGTTATTTTTTTCCCTTCCCCTCCACCCCTCCCACCCCTCTTTTCCCTCTACACAGTCCTTCCTTCCTCCATTCTTACCACCCTCCTTATCCCTAACCCTAAACCTAACCCTAACGCTAACCCCTTCTACCCCCCCTTATATGTCCTCATCCGCTTATCAGCGAGATCATTTGTCCTTTAGTTTTTTGAGATTGGCTTATCTCACTTAGCATGATATCCTCCAATTTCATCCATTTGCCTGCAAATGCCATAATTTTATCATTCTTCATGGCAGAGTAATATTCCATTGTATATATATGCCACAGTTTCTTTATCCATTCGTCAACTGAAGGGCATCTAGGTTGGTTCCACAATCTGGCTATAGTGAATTGAGCAGCTATGAACATTGATGTGGCTGTATCTCTGTAGTATGCTGATTTTAAGTCCTTTGGGTATAGGCCAAGGAGTGGGATAGCTGGGTCAAATGGTAAGTCCATTCCAAGTTTTCTAAGGAATCTCCATACTGCTTTCCAGAGTGGCTGCACTAATTTGCAACCCCACCAGCAATGTATGAGTGTACCTTTTTCCCCACATCCTCTCCAACACCTATTGTTGCTTATGTTCTTGATAATTGCCATTCTAATTGGAGTGAGATGAAATCTTAGGGTAGTTTTGATTTGCATTTCTCTTATTACTAGAGATGTTGAACATTTTTTCATATATCTGTTGATTGCTTGTACATCTTCTTCTGTGAAGTGTCTGTTCATTTCCTTAGCCCATTTGTTGATTGGATTATTTGTATTCTTAGTGTAGAGTTTTTTGAGTTCTTTATAGATTCGGGATATTAGCACTCTATCTGAAGTATGAGTGGCAAAGATTTTCTCCCACTCTGTAGGCTCTCTCTTCGCATTGCTGATAGTTTCCTTTGCTGAGAGAAAGCTCTTTTAGTTTGAATCTATCCCAGTTATTGATTCTTGCTTTTATTTCTTGTGCTATGGGAGTCCTGTTAAGGAAGTCTGATCCTAAGCCAACAAGGTGAAGGTTGAGAGAGGGTTCTTAGTGGGGCTCCTGAGAGAGGGGCATTGCAACCGGGAAGCGCAGGGACAGAAGACACTAGCGTTGGCAGCGGGAGCCTGGGTCCGAGGCTGGCCCTGCCTCCTGCCGCTGCATCTTCTTGCTCCTTGCTTGTGTGGCTCACGCTCTCTGCGCCTTCGCTTCCTTAGGCATGAAATGGGGTGACAGTGAGTGCCCCTCCCCATCCTGCTCTGAGAAGGCAGTGCGGGGACACCGTGGAGCACCTGGCTCAGTATGTCATCTGTCCCTGAGCGGTGGGGGAAGCTGGCGGGCTGGGGAGTGCAGGGTTGGGCTCGCTCTGGGTAGCAAGAGGCAGGTGAATGTCTTCTCATTCAGTCAACCTCATATGACAAGAGAAACCTGCTAACTAGGTCACCTTGCTGTAGGAAAGAGCTATTCCGGGATTCGCCTGCCACCGCAGAGCAGGAGCTAGGAGCTGCGCTATTTCAGGGGTGGTACAGAAAGCTCATGCAACGGCTTTATCCTGGATCCTGGCCCGGCCTCTGTGCCTCGGGCTTGAGAGGCCAGGAGGCTCCCTGCTCCTGGCCCTGGGGAGCCATCACAGCCCAGCATTTCCGTCCTCTGGAAATGTCCTGTGTGTGAGGACAGCAAGGTGCTCCTTGCGTTTCCCAGCCTGGCTGGGGGCTCAGCTCTTGCATGCAGTGGCCCTGCAACATGGGCACTTGGCATCACAGTTCCGCACCTGGGTTTCCTCACCCGTACAGTGCAGGGCGGGTGGGATGGGGAGGGTGCTAGTCCCGGGACTATTTGAGGATTAAATGAGTTAATGACATAAAGCACCAAGCATAAGGTCTGGCCCAGAGGAGGTGCTTGCAAAATGGTTATTGTTCCTAACTGAACTCCTGGGGACTTCCGTGCTGCCAAGGTGACTGGGGGGATGACCATCGCCTGGCATGCTTGAAAAGCGGGCTGCAGTGTGGCGCCACGGGAGTGCGGGTGATGGGAAAGAGCAATGCCCGGGAGCTGGACTTTCGAGGCTCTGGCTCTGGCTGGAGGAGCTCAGTAGAGAGAAGAGAGTTTCCAGAAGGTGCCTTGCTTTGGGGTCAGTCTGCCTCGGTGAGAGCTGCTCAGCTCCACAGAGTGGGCGGTCAGTCAGGTGGGGTTCCTTTCTCTCCTCACTCAGGGGTCTGGTCTGCAAAACAGGAATGGAAGCTCCCACCTCCCATGTTTCCACAAGGAAGAACCGAGGCCATTAAAGTTAAGCCTTTATTTAGCACAGTGTTTGGCACTTAGTAAGTGCTCAAGAAATCACAGCTGTTATTGTATTGGATTCAACCCTCCCAGCAACGCTACAAGGAAAGTATTATTATTCCCATTTATAAATGAGAAAATGGAGGCCCCGAGAGGTTAAGTAATTTACCTGAGGTCTCACAGTTAAGAAGCAATCTTATCAAAATTAAATCCTGTCTGACTCTAGGATTTGCACTTTTAGTTTCCACTTCCCATGGCCGGCATGCAGTGCGTGTGTGAAAGGCAGGGGATGTTTAAGAGGCAGATACGTGGAAGTGGCACATTACGTAGTCAGTGGCCAGCAGTGGGTTGCAGCTGCTGTCACCGTTATTAATCTCATCATGTACATTGCTTGGAACTTAATTGGATATTATGAAACTAAAGAGTGGCAGGTGAAGGCAGAGGGTGTGTTACTAGAAAAGGCAGCAATGCCATTCTCAAGTGAATTGTCAAAAGGAAGAGGCTAAAACCTGGAATTCCAAGTGTGTATATGAAACAGTAAGGAAGTCGTGACACAAACCACGGTTGATCTCTTTGAAGGAAGATTACATGCCTACTTAAAATGATGATAATATAACTTAACTTGGAAAATGTTTCCTATGTAATTACTATTACCAGAAGAATGCTGGATATAAAAATTCTATTTCCGTTCTAATTATACTTCCATGAAAAGATCATCTGTGTGTCAAGAAGAACTGAGAGGGAACGTGCAAAAGCAGTCTATGTGTTCAAAGCTGAAAGCGAAAGTTTCTCTTTTTGTAATTGTTTTAAAAATTCAGCCATGATTTATTGAGCACTTACTAGGTGTTCATCACTAAGCGAGGCATGGTTAGTGGTGTGAGTTATTTAGACTGCAGGAAGAACTAAAGAGAAAAAGAGGCTTCACTGTCTTTCAGAAACATTCAGCACTGAGGTGACATCTTCAGGGCATCGGGAACATGACTCTCTGGTGGCTCTGACAATCTTAGAGTTCCTCTTTCTTACTGCCTGTCCACATTCCACCCAGGGGAGGGCATGCACCTACCCAGGAGCGCTCTGGCCTAAGTACTCACACCGTGGCTATAGAGTGTACGCATCCGTCACGACTTCGTCACATGGTCGACCCTGGCTGCAAGTTATGATGGGACATATCATTATCTTGGCCATGAGTCTCACAAAAACGGATTCCTATGAACGTAGAAGGGAGGTCACTGCAGCGTCACGCCAAAGAAGTGAGTTGAGCCTATAGCCCTTGAAGAGCCCGCTGCCAGGAAGTACCTACAAGACCGTGTGGGGAGGCTGGGTGACTTGTGGGATTATTGGCGACTGGGTGCTCAGCACAGCCCAGAGGGGCCCTCTTAGCTCCGTCTCCTGGGAGGCACCAGCACCATGCCCCGCCTGTTCTGTACCACATGGGGCTGTGCCCCCTCGGCCCCCAGACCCGCTTGATCTCAGAGCTGGTCAGGGAGGGGCCCTCCAGACCCAAGCTGGAACCATCCAGTGGCTTCTGGGGGTGGAGGGGAGCAGAGAGGCAGCATCTCATCAGCATCAGAGAGGAGCCACAGTCGACTGCTCAGTCCCTGGAGACGTCCTGATCCACCCCTCACACTGTTTATCTTCTTAGTTCTGGGGATTGAACCCAGGGACGTTTTACCACTGACTTACATACCCTATCCTATTTTACATGTTATGTTATTTTTTATATTGTGAGACAGCGTCTTGCTAAGTTGCCTAGGCTGGCCTCCAACATGAGCTCCTCCTGTCTCAGCCTCCCGAGTGGCTAGGGTCATAGGAGTGCACCTCTGCACTAGGCTACACTGACTGGTGTATTCAACGCTTCCTCCTTCCATCTGTCACCACTGGGCCACTTCTAAGATCCCGACCACCCTGTTTTTGTTTTGGTGTTTTGGCTTAAGAGAGCTCCTTGTGACCCAAAGCAAGCCAAGCTAACTCAAGGTCCGTGGGCAGTCGTTTTGCTGAGATTCAGAACCCAGCGATCCCCCAGGTGCGAGAAGAGGTTGGGAGGGTTCAGGAGGGCAGGGGAGGGCTTCCAGGCAGGGAGTCAGCAGTGCATAAATCAGGAAGCCTTTTATTTCTGTTAGTGGTTTATTGATTATGCAACAAAACGACCACCAAGTGGAGAAAATACTTAACAAAGGTTCCCAGAGGGACTCGGGAGCTGGCAGCCCACGAAGGCTCTTGAAGGAAGAGCTGGAGATCTGTCACCTGAGGCAGAGCTGGGCGTTTGGCTCTGTGACCCCAGACACACCAGTACACTTCCCTGGTTCTGTGTCTCCAATTTTAAGAGAAAATCAAGAGTGAATTAAAAAACGGCAGTGATGTTACAAACACTTGAAAGCACCTCTCTCTCCAGGCCTGGTTTAACCCTGGTGACACACTTGTTCTGGGTCTCTCCCCTGCACGCCCTGCAGTCAACAGCTCCCCTAGGCCCAGCCCCACTATGCGTCCTGTTCATGCCCCTCTCTAACCAGCTCGACTGCTGACACTGGGGCCCTGGTTGGTGCTTCATGTCCTCACTGGCCTTTCTGTTGGTCCCCTTCCAACTTGTTCTCAGAAACATGGCCTTTTAGAAATCAGAGCAAGTGAAAGAAGCCGGTCTGCAGATCACACGTACTTTAGGATTCCGGCTGTGGGGTGTTTGGGGCAAGGCTGTGACTACAGAGACAGCAGAACCGTCAGTGGTCACCAGGGGCTTGTGGGAGGGTGAATAGGCGAGCACAGAGGGGTGGCCGGGAGTGAAGCTACCCTGTACCCTGCTGGGGACCATGTGTGTGTGTGTGTGTGTGTGTGTGTGTGTGTGTGTGTGTTGCAGTGAGAGGAAACTGCACTTTCCACTAAAGTTTTCTATAGGCCTCAAGCTGTCGGGCTTTATAAAGACCCCCAGAACAGCGCACCGCTAACCCGAGTTCCCGACACCCGAGAAATCACTTCCTGCCTCTGTTTCTGGATCCCTCGTTGCCACCCGACTGCAGCGAGCATACGAAGATGCGGAGTAACGGGGAGAGTCCATTTAAAACGAGGGGGAACTAACTGATTGTGCCGAGGGACTTGAGAGGCACAGTTCCAGGTTTAGCTCCTGCGACCTGTGGGGGAGGTCCTGTCAGGGCTCTTCCGTGAGATTCAGGGAGCGGAGATGATTTGCCCCATGTGACACGGTTAGAAGGTGACCACGCTAAGAATCACTCCCAGGTCTGGCTGAAGCTATGCTGTGCACCATCCCATCCTTGCTCTGCAGGCAGGAGCACAGCCCTGAGCCAGGGATCTACATGGCTGTCAGGAAAACAGGGTGGACAGGGGCTGGGATGTGGTGAGGATGGACCCGATGTCAAATCTCACCCAGGGTGAAAACTCGGGCAGGGCTCCCTCTGGGAGAAGGAGGCTCATCGCAGTGCCTCCTCACAGCGCACCTCTGTGACAATGTCTCGGGACACGGCGTGCAAGAACAGGCCATCAGTGCTCTGTGAGGTGGCTCATGCTGATAATCCCAGGGACGACGGAGGCTGAGGCAGGAGGATCTCAAGTTCAAGGCCAGCCTCAGCAGCTTAGTGAGACCCTGTCTTCAAAATTAAAAAAGAAAAAAAAAGGCAAAGGCAAAGGAAATGGGGATGTAGCACAGTGGAAAAGCACCCTGGGCTCAAAAAAAAGCAGCACAGGCCATCTGTAAACACTCGGTGACTGAATGCATTGAAGACAAGATGAGATGATGAGGCTGGCCCATCAGACACGTGCCAGGCAGTTCCCAGAATCCCTTAAAGGACGGGAACTGGGATTCTATAACACAGCACCAGTATGGATGGGAATTTCAGGAGGGGCGCTTGGAGCTAGGAGGATTTGTGGTCCTCATCTTAACACATAAGGCAACTGAGGCCCAGAGACGGGGTGTAACCTCAGGTTACCCAGCAGGGTGGTGGCAGAGCTCTATGGACCCATGTCCTGTGATGGTCATAGTGGGAAAGGACCAGAGAAAGGGAGCGCCAACCAAACCCAAGTCCATCTGCCCACCTGGGGCTCCAGTTCCCTTCTCATGGGCTGTGGGTGTGAGGAGGCTGTGCTGCGCACGGGGACATCGGCAGACCCTGCCCTGAGGCTCCATCCAGCTCCAGGTTTAGCTCCTGGAGAGGACATGGTGCTCAGAGGGTCCTTGGCCCTCTTCTCCACCCCCAGTGCTCCTGTCCCAGCCGGGCCCACTGGTTTGCTCCCTGGCAGGACTTAAGAACTGGCTCTGCCACTTGAGGGGCAGGGGTGGGGGTTCTGGTGGCCCAGCAGCTTCTTTGAGCCTGAGTTCCCTGAACTTCAAAGCAGAGAAGATGAAATGCAGGCAAGTGTGCTGCCCCCACCGCGCTGGAACAGGCGAGCCGCAGCTGATGGGTGTCAGTCTCGCTCCCTCCCTCAGATCCATCCCAGCCTCCTGCCCGCAGCCTGTGACATCAGCACCCTGCTCAACCCTTCTCTTCCAGAGCTCTCTCAGGTCTCCGCTCGGGCCTGGCAGCTCCCTCCTCTGCCTCGAGCCATTGAGCGGCTGCCCTCTGCAGTCCCTTTATAATGAATGTGTTGTCAAGTTAATAAACCATTTGCTCATAAATCTCAGTCTTGCGGACCCAAGGCGCTTCAACGCATTAAGAGTTCGGAGAAACTCTTCAGGAGAGAGATCTGGCTAACCTTGCTCCGTCCGCACTTCACCAGATGAACTTGGCTGTGGCGCAGAACCCGCTCTTGCTGGACACCCTTTGCCTTTTCCCGTCCGCATGCCCCGCAAGGCTGGTCCTTGCTCCCCAGCCCGCTTCTCTCGGCCTCAGAGGCCTGGACCTGCGTGTCCCCAGCTCCAGCTCCCTCAGCCTGGGCCCGTCCCCTAATCCTCGCTCTCCCAGCCAGCACCAGCACCGTGGGCTCCCTGCAGGCTGCCGGTTCTCCCCCTAGGCCCCCCACCCCCTGGGTCATCCTTCCCCTGCCCATCTAAGCCCTGTTGTTTCTGAGTGGCATCAAAAAACCCCTCCTAAGAACATATATCCCTCCGGCAGGAAAAGCATCTCTCTTTCACTCCGGACTTTGAGTTAGAGTGCTTGCTGAGGGCAGGATCCATATTTTTGGTCTCTCCATAGTGCTTGGCACATAGTAGGTACTCAGCACAAGTGTGCTTATTCAGATATTCAATCAATATTTATTGAACCCCTATCATGGGTCCTGTGCTGAGCCTGGAGGTACGACGGGAAACAAAACTGACATGGAAGTCGCTAAGGGAGGTGGGAAAAGCAGGGACTCTCAACAGGGAGCTCAGCTTCAAATCCTGGTTCCACCACTCAGTAGCTGTGCATCCCTGGGCAAGTTACTTGACCCCTCTGTGTCCTCATTCACAAAACAGGGAAAGATATTTCTCTTACAAGAATCTTAGCAAGAGAAAGTGTTTAGAACGCTACCCAGCCCATAGTAAGTGTTATTGATGGTCAGCTGTTATTATTCTAACAGATGGCTTTTGCCTTGCTCAGTTTACAATTAATAGGGAAGACAGACAATGAATAGCTAATCATGCAAATAACTATTTTACTATGTTTTATATAAGTGTTAGGATGCATGTGAGGATGTAAAGCCAATGGCCCAGGCTGGCCCCAGGAGTCAAGGAAGACCCCTCAGAGGCTGTGCCACTTCAGCTTAGACTGAGGACAGGTAACTGTCACCAGACCCAGCACAGCCTGAGGGCATTCCACGCAGAGGGAACAGCGTGTGCAAAGACACTGCCTTCAGAGGAAGCCAGTGTGGTGACAGCACGGGGGAGGGGCAGAGGTGGAAGGTGAGTTTGCAGAGGGGAGGGGCAGACCAGGCAGGGCCTGTCAGGCACAGCAAGGACTTGAGCTTTATTCCAGGAGCATGGGGAGGCCTTGGAAGGCTCCATCCAGGCAGCTCCCCCTCCTAACAGACCCTTCCAGACACAGGTAGAGGTCACCGGCAGAGGGTTGGTCCTGGTGAGAGAAGATGGTGGTTGAGACTGGATGCTGCTGTGGCCAAGGAGGAAAATGGTTAGGAGGTCAAAGAAGGGACAGGAAAGAGGGCTAATGGGGTGGGTGATGGTGGGAAGAGGGGGGCTGGTGATGCGTCTGGAAGCATGATCTGAGACACTGAAGATGTACCGAAGGGGGCGCATCTTCCCCCACAGGGGACAGGCTGCATTCAGCTTGGGACGTACTGAGTTTGAGATTGCAGATGGGGTTAATCATTCCAGAGGGGTAAAAATAGCACATCAAGTCAAATTGTACTATATTGAGAGTCTTAAGGTAGGCGAGGTGATTATAGTTAGAACAGAGGCTTTGGGTTGGGAGGGAGATCACTTGTGTTTTGTACCAGAAAGGCTGGGTTGGTTCCCCCCGCCGCTTTTTTTTTTTTTTTTTAATGAAAAAGAGGTTACAAATGGAGACCACATTTAGTATTAAGGAGATGTGGGTGGAATTTTTGCTGGGTTGGAGGACATGGCGCTACCTTTCTCTGGTCCTGGCAATGGGTGAAGAATCTTGACAGTACAGACACTTGGCTCTTAGGAGAGTCACATTCACCTGTTCATTCATTCATCCATTCAATAAATAAATACTTATTTATTTGTCAGTGTTCTAGAGATCTAAAAGTTCCTTAGCTTCTACTGAAAGATATAGATAAGTCAGAATATAATTTGACATCAGCTTAACTGCTGTAGAGGAAAAGGCAAAAAGTCAAGATTGGGAAGTGACGGGGGTGTTCTGTGCCTCGAGGAACATTTGAGTTTTAATTGAACACTTGAGAAATTACAAGTTTCTGAATAGAAATATATAAATATATATAAATATGATGGCAACTATATATACATATAATATATATATATGCCATCTTTACATTTCTGTGTTAAATAGCAGACATCAAGTGATTTAAAACTTCATAGAATATGAAATAAAAGTCATAAAAACGAACAACAACAACACCAAAAGAATAAGGAATCCAATTCATAAACAAGTAAATGAGCTGAAGAGATACTTCTCAAAAGAACTGCAAACCAGGCGTGGTGGTGCAGGCCTGTAATCCCAGTGACTCGGAAGGCTGAGGCAGAGGATCACAAGTTCAAAGCCAGCCTCAGCAACTTAGCGAGAACCCATCTCAAAATTTAAAAAAAGAAAGAAAGGAAGAAAGTAAGTAAGAAAGGGCTGGGGGTGTGACTCAGTGGTTAAGCTGGGTTCAATCCCTGGCACCAAAAGAAATAAAAGTACCAATAATCAAAAAAATATGAAAAATTACTCAACATCTTTAACCATCAAGGAAATGCAAATTAAAGCTACATTGAGAGTCCATCTCACCCACGGTGGCTGTTATCTAGAAAGCAAAAAGCAACAAATCCTGGCAAGGATGGGATGGGGAAGCCCTTACACACCATTGGTGGGAATGTAAGGTGGTATAGCCACTATGGAAAACGGTGTTCAGGGTCCTCAAAAATCTAAAAATAGAACTACCATATGACCCAGCTATGCCACTCCTGAGTATGTAGCCAAAGGAATCAGTCGGCATACGACAGGGAACCTGCATACCCATGTTTACGGTGGCACTATTCACAATAGCCAGGATAAGCCATCAGCCCTGGTACCTGTCAACAGATGAGCCCACTTGGTATGTATGCACAGTGGACATTAATATTCCACCATTGAGAAGAACCAAATCATACCATTTGCAGGAAAAATGAATGGAACTGGAGGTCAAGCCCCAGACCCAGAAGGTCAAGGGTGGAATGTTTTCTCTCATATGTGGAGGCTAGAAAGGAAAACAAGAAGACATGAAAGCTGTAGGGAGTCATTAGGGACGATGAAAGGGACCAGGGGCATGAGAGGGCACGAGGGAGGATAGACTCCATCAAAGCACATCGTGTGTGTGTGTGGAGATTTCACAACAAAACCCATTATTTCATACAATTAATATGCATTAATTATTCCAGTAATAAAATGAACCCTGAAACCGGTAGAAATCCACAGAAAATTAATAGAAGAAAATGGTAACAAAAACATTTCTGATGATTTCAGAAGCAGTAGATCGTTAAGAACGGATAAATTTGAAAAGCAGGTATGAAAGAGGCTCTTGGAATCTTTGATAATCTTAATAAAAAGAAGTAGATCTCATGGATAAACTGGGGACAAAATTTAAATGTTCTGCAGATTTGACACAAATTACTGTACTTACTAAGAAAGCATAAACGTTACAATGAACCACTTCAAAGGGACGCCGATGACAAACTGAGGAATGAGCATCAGTGACAAGAGGATTTAGGGTTAGTCATTGCACAAGAAAACTTAAAATGTCCTCAAGGAAACTTCACGCTGGTTTTCACAAGTTTGACAACAATCCTAAAAATTTACACAACATTGCCAATACCATATTGTGAAGCTAGAAGACACTTCTCTGAATCACCAAGAAATTTTTTTTTTCTTTTTCCAATACACTGTGCTGGAGGGAAGGCTGAATCATCTCCCTTCTCTCTCTAGAAACACCAAATTACAAAATGGAGCCAAAACTGTAGGAAATTGTAGGAGCTTGCCAGACAAGCCATTAATAAGAATGTAATGTGTTTTTCTGGATTCTATGACTTTCAAGCCATTTGTCAGCTACTGCAATTTTATATTTCAATGTAATTTTTCTTTCGTTACAAGTATGCCCTCGTGTTTATACCTGCATTTGTTAGCTATTGTATGATACTGCTAGGTGACATTACACAAAGTTCACCCCCACCCCCCACAATTCAGGGCTTTTCAACCACAATCAGTTATTATTATGGATCTGTAGATCTTTAGGCTCCAGCAGCTGGGAGGCAGGTATCTGGGTGGATACAGCTGAATGGCTCTGCTCCAGGTATCCCCATTTTCCTGCTGGGAACAATGTGCTCCACAGGGAATGTCCTTCTCATGGCAAGGGACAAGGGATCAAGACCCAGACTCATGCTGTCACTTCTACCCAAGTCCATCGGCTAAAGCATGTCACACAGCCAAGCCAGGGTCAAGAAGGTGGAAATACACTCTGCCTCTTTAGTGACCAGAACTGCCATAACACATGACAAAGATGGAGACACAAGAGGGATGAAGAAGTAGGCCTAATAATGCAACCTCCCATAGTTCATTGCATACTTATAATTTCATTATCTTTTTTTTTTTAAGCCTCCTGCTCTTTATCCTCCCAAATGCATAAACCCCAGGTTTCCACAAACCTGGGTCTGTCTCAGGTGGCTCCATTCTTTTAATGACATCCAAAGTAACTGCAGGCTGACTGTTCTAACCATGAGCTTTCTGCAAATAAGAGCTTCTTTGATATTTTGAAATACTTGATACAACAAAGTTCTATTGAATTCAAAGTCCACTTACGTCATGTCAAGTATTATATTTTGGTCATGAATTTATGACGGAAAAGGAAGTGCCATTAGATTTTTTGAATAAAATTGCAATTGTGGTATGTGCCTAAGTAGTTGCAAATATATGGTGATAGTAATTTGTAGAGGTCTTTATTTTAAATTTTTGATCAGGAATTTTATTTCGTGTAGCCATTTCAGACACAAAATCTGACATTTTTTTTTCTTTCTTTCTTTCTTTCTTTTTTTCTTTTTTGTGGTGCTGGGGATTGAACCCAGAGCCTCACACATGCTAGGCAAGGGCTTTTCCACTGAGCTATACACCCAACCTGCAAACTCAAATCTCCAAGCAAAAATTTTAACCATATTTTATTTCCAAGTATATATAAATTCAACATTTGACAGTTCTGCTAATTGTTTTTCAGGGGGATCCTGGGCACATGAAATTAGATTATCAAAATCTTGGGTTTATGAAACACTCTTTCCATTGATTCATGTATATTACACTGGCAGTTTAGTTATTTATAAAAATGTTACATGTCACATAAAACCAAAGCCATTACCTAGACTATAACCCACATGTATGATAAGTTCCCCCATCGCATGCCCTGCTTCCCCTCAATGCTGTATTTTGACTTTCATGGGTCCTAGAAGCTTTTACTTTGGGGGGGCCTCTTCCCCCAACACATGCAGACACCAGCCCCACACAAGCACACGCACATAAATGTACATATAAATACACGTGCATATGCTTTACAATGGCATTGCTACTGTATAAGATTTATTTTATATATTGAAACATTTTCTTTGGGGGAGGGGATATAGCTCAGTGGCAAAGTGACTGCCTGGCATTCACAAAGCCCTGGATTCAACCCCCAGTTTCAAAAAAAAACAAAGACAAAAAAACCCCAACATTTTCTATGATCTGAAAGTTCATTCTTTTTTTTTTTTAATATAAAGAAAAGAAGTTTATTTTGGCTCATGGTTCTTGTCCAGTGTCGAGGGACCATATCTAGTGATGGCAAGAAGGCCATCATTAGGTACAGGGTATCACATGGCAAGAGACAGGGAGCACGCATGTGTCCTGGTGTTTCTTTCTCTTCTTCTTTTTCCCCCATATTTTTTTTTATTGGGGTGTTGTAGTTGTGACATAGCGATATAATTTGGCCAGTATCACTCCCCAGCACTACCTACCTCTCTCCGTCTTCCTTCCTCTCCCTGGTCCTTTTCTTCTCTCCTACTGATCTCTCTTCGATTTTCCTGGGATCCACCCACACCTTCTCTTCCTTTTCCCCCTCCAACTTCCACATATGAGAGAAAAAATATGACCCTTGACCTTCTGAGTTTGGTTTATTCTGTTTAATGGAATGGTCTCTAGTTCCACCGATTTTCCTGCAAATGACATCATTTCATTTTTCTTTATGGCTGAATAAAACTCCTTTGTGTATATACACCACATTTTCTTTATCCATTCATCCGTGGATGGATATCTAGACTGATTCCATAGTTTGGCTGTGAGTTGTGCTGCTGTAAACATGGGTATGCACGTATCACTGTAGCATGATGACTTTAATTCTTTAGGATAAATACCGAGGATTGGTATAGCTGGGTCATATGGCAGTGCCATGCCTAGTCTTGTGAGGAACCTCCATACTGATTTCCACAGTGTACTAATTTATAATCCCACCAACAGAGTAAAGTGTTCCTTTTTCTCCACACCTTCTCCAGCATTTATTATTGTTCGTATTCTTGATGGCTATCTCATTCTTTTTTCCTTTTAAAGAAATTAAAATATTTTCATGGACCCCTAAAAGGATGCGGGGCCCTAGGCCTGGTGCTTACTGTGCCTCATGAATGAATGGGCCTTTCCCACCCACACATGAGGAACAGTCTCCCTGGATCCTGTGTTCATTATTCTTTATTTTCCTTTTTATATCACAATTCATTATAACTACATGTATCCCTTAAAAATATAGCTGTAATGTTAGTCATTCTTAACTTCACAAAGGGATATGATGTTGTAGATAACCTTTTGAGATCCACTTTTCTTGATTACGACTGGCAAGATAAATTCGCATTTGAACACGTCTCTAGTTCATTCATGCTGATTGCAGTCTATTGCGGGCGGTAAGTGAGCACATCACAGCCCATTCATCACTGTCCTATTAGGGATGGATATTTTTTCATCATTTCCTACAGGGACAAACAGTCCCATTATTTCGATGGCTGATAGCAACAAATGTTTATTTCTGGTTCTCATTCTGTGCGGCTAAGAGCCGGCTGCAGCTCCTCCAGGGAAGGGTCTTTGCCAACTGAGCCAGGCAAGGGTGCGGAGGGAATGAATAATTATAAGGAAATAATGCAATCGAGTCCAGATGGTTTCCAATTTGACTATGTGAGCAGTGCTCTGAGCAAGGCTGCTGGGTCAGAAGCTGTGTGAAGTTCAGCTTCAGAAGATAATGCCAGAAATTTTCATAATGGCTTCCCCACTCACATACCCCTCCCCCCAAGCCCCAGCCACATGCAAAAGATCCTGGGAGTCCACACCCTTTTCAGCATTTAGGATTATCAGACTTTTAATTAACAGATTGGATTGAATAGATGTTAAATGCAGCTTCACTGAGGTCTCAATTTGCATTTTCCAGATTACTAATGATCCAGAAGCATCTCTTCACATTTTAATCTGGATGTGTTTCTTTCTCCCTGAAATGCCTGCCTTTTATCCATTGTCATTTTATTTCATTTTTCTTTCTCACTGAATTGCAGTTCTTTGGACATTCACTGTACTAGACCTAGGCTCTTTAAGTTATTGAGATTTTCCTCCTACTTCTCAATTCGTCATTTCACTTTCCTTGAGGTGCCTTTCATGGAATGGAAGTTCTTAACTTGAACGTCGTCAAATTTATTGATCCTGTATTTTGTAGTAAATGCATTTTTGGCCTGTTTAAGAAATCCTTCTCTACCTCCATCCCTAAAAGCTATTTACCTATATTTTCTACTATGAGTTTTAGAGCTTTGTTTTTGAGATTTAAGTTTCTAAACCATCTCGAGCAGATCTTCACATAGGCTGGGGAGTAATTTTTGCCTACTCTGTTAACTGGTCCATCGCTCCTTTTTTTTGCTGTGAATGTACCCCCGTGGCTCTATACCAGAGTCTTGTACGTGGATATAATTTTGTTCTCTCCATTCCTTCTCACATGTCAGTCTGTCTGTCCCTATACCATACTGTCTTAATTAGCAAGACTTCAGAGCAGGCCCTGATTTCCACTCTTTGTGGGAAGTGCCCAGAACGCAGCAAGGCCCCCTGAGCTGGGGTAAGGGCAGGGAGTTGGACCACTGCTCATACCCAAAAACACCTGTGGTGAAGCAGACAAAGAGGCTGAACCCAGCTTTGCTCCTTCCAGAGGAGTGGCTCCCTGGCATCTCGGTTTTCTTGAACATAAACCAGGAGTACCGATGCTGCCTCCCAAGAGTATTCCAAAGGCTGAGTAAAACTGTACGTGCGAAAAGCTCCCAGCACCAGACCTGTGTGTCTGTTGAGCCTGGGTTTGTGCAACAGAACCCAGAGACATTAGGTGACATGCTCCACTCACACAGCCAGATTGACCCCATGTTGCCTTTTCACTGTTGGAATTCAGAGAATTTCTAGACCCTAGAGTTCTTAGTTTCTATTTTCTCTTCCTTCCTTTAGTCAGAAAAAAAAAAAAAAAAAAAAAAAAAAAAAATTTCCAAAGGCTCAGAGCATGCCATAATTCCCAGTGATCCTTCTGCTTTGGCTTTTCCTTATCTGATGCGAACAGAAGGAACTGGATAAGGTCTCTACCAATGTTGAAGAGGAGAGGATGCTGGGTTTAATGAACATGCAACCTCTTTTGGCTTTGTTACCTACCACAGGCCTTGGCCGAGTCAAAGCTCCCAGGCATCTGAAAGTCACCAGTTTGGTCATGTCTTCTAGGGGAGTCTCTGAGGGTGACAGTAAAGTGCTTCTGGAACTTGGGAATCATTGAAATCACAGTGGCCTTGAGGGTAAATTGCTAAAATCGACATGTGAGGTGGGGGCCAATGTTTGTGGTGTCACCTGTCTCTCCTGATCCCACAAGGCTCCTGGCACAAAGTAGGGGCTCAGTAAGTATTTACTAAATATTCTAAATGAATTATTTACTAAATAAATAAAAGAATATAGCCAGAGAGATGAAGAGTCACCTTGAGGAGACAGTTTATATTTTTTCTTGTGGTGCTAGGATGGATCCCAGGATCTTGTGGAAGCTAAGCACACACTTTACTGCTGAGTTACATCCTCAGGCCTAGCTTGATCTTGTTCTAAAGGCATTAACACAGTCAGAGAAAAGGTGTGCAGCTCACCAGATGTGGTGGTGGTCTTACAGTGAGAAAGGTATGTGAGAGAGGATGAGAATATAAAAACCACAATAATCAAAGTGTGCAACTGTACTGGCTCAGAAACTGATAATGGAGAGACAAATGGAGTAGAATAGACCCAAACAGGTAAGAAAATCTGGTATGATAGGGTGGCATTTTGGATATGTGAGGGGAAAACACATGTTAGGATAATTAATGAGCAAGCTAGAAAAAAACCTAATTCACTAGAATCACTAAAATTCAGGCACTGTTGTGTTCTATCCTGCGAAGCCAGCAAAATAGACTATGGTTGGTGCTGCTGTGCTGGTGACATCTGCTGGAAACTGCCTTGTGGTGAAGAAAGCACATGGCAGCAAAATGCTACAGCCTCTGAGAAATTGAAGAATGGAATGGAGAACCTCTTTGTCCCTGTGTCCCAGGGGGCTGGCACAGAGCAGGGGCTCAGCAGATGATTGAAAAGGAGGGGATCAAGGGAGGTGGGGAAGGAGAGGGAAGGGGAGCCATGGGGATAGTGCCCCAAGGACAGGGAACTCTTTGCCAGTTTTGTGGTCTCAGGGATGCTTTGAGGGGTCCCGAGAGGTTGCTCTGCTGCCCTGACCCTCCTTGAACTTCCACATTCTGATGGTGGGGACGTGTTGGGGAAGGAGACAGAGAAGGATGGACTTGCTCAGTGGTTCTGACCTGGAGTCCCAGCACCCTTGGGAGCTCCCAAGATAGAAATGGGTACCATGAGCTATTTTAGTATTTCTAAATGCACAGCAGGAATTAAGCATTTGCTCAAGATAAGGCAGTATGTGCTGACAGGCCAGGTATCCTTCTTTGGGGCTGGAACTCGGTTACTCCCCAGACATGGGGAAGTATTTGGATCAAGTTTGTTCTGCAGGAGGATGGCCCCGGTTAGATCATATCTAGCTGTGTGGTTTTGAGCAAGGGACTTAACTTCTTCTTCTGTCAGTATCTTCATTAAAATGGGGGTGATAAGAAGAGTACCCCACCTCCGAAGCTTACGTTGGCAATTGAAGGACATAGGACACATAAAGCGCTTGGCAGCAAGCTTGGCCAGAGTCAGTTCTAGGCAAATAGTACTTGCTATCATTATTAATTCAGCATGGGAAGTCTGGACAGCTCATGCTAATCAGAAACTCTGGAGCTATATATATATTGATTAATAAGTAGTAGGAAATGAATGAATTATTAATTACGTAGGGCAACTTGTTTGGAAGTCAACATCTATCTAAACCTGACGGCTGGCCTAGAAAGAAGTCATGAGAATGTACTTGGTGGGATGAAGCCCCAAGGCCTTCTGCGCTAGCCTCCTGGAGTTGGAGTGTGGTGGATGGCCTCCTTTCCGGGGCTTGGCACTGGGGTTCTATCGCTTGGAAGGCCTTTCTCATCCTTGTCTGGCTGACTCCTCTACAATAGGAAGACTTCCATGGCCCTCGCTCCAACGGGTGGGCGTCCTTCTGACTCAGGACCGCTGGGCTCCCACTTCTGAGGCACTCCTTACTTGGTCCAGGCCAGTGATTCAGTCTTGGCCGCATCTGAATCCCCCGCAAGTGCTCCTTATACAGAGGTGGCTGCGCGTTGCCACCAGGGTCTGATCCGCAGGTTACAGTGGGGCCTGAGGCCTGAAAGTCTGCATTTCCCACGTGTTCACAGGAGAAGCTGCGGCTCTGGCCCCCGGAAGCACGCTTCGAGGACCCTGGTTTAGCCCACGTGCTCTAAAGCGCGCGGCTCTTTCCGGTTTCGTTCCCCTTTGTACCTGCGTCTCCTGCCCTCACCCCCAAAACGCCTCGCAGTCTCCGGCATTATTACACGAAAGGAGAAAGTTAGGTAAGATGCGATACAAAAGGCAGCCCAAGGCCCCCTGTGCCGGGAGCGGGACAGTGGTGGCGACAGGACTCACGCATGAACAGTTTCGGAGAGCTCCCGGTGAGGTGCCCCAAGGGCCCGAGAGGCAGGAGGCCCGTGCCCTAGGTCGTAGCGCCCTCTGGTGGCAACAGCTCAGCTCTGCTCTGCTCCTGGAGCTGCACATGGATGTGCAGCAAGGAAACCCCCAACTGACCTCCACCAGCCCTGGTTGTCCCCTCCCGACCTTACCCGGGTCACCCCCAGGAGGTAACTTGCTAAAGCCCAGCTCCGATCACACTTCCTTTGCTCCTCTTCCAACGTAAACCCCACCCCCTGGACAGAGCTCAAGGGCCGTGGCTGCCGCCCACGACTCCCCTGCCTCCTTGGCGCTGAGCGTCTTGCCCCTCTCCGCGGGCACCCTCCGCTTTACCCACACGGACAGGCCGCGGCCCTATGCCTTCTCTCACACGCTTTCCCTCTTAACCGGACTGCAACGCCGCCCCCATTCCCGTCGCCAACGTGGATAAACTCTCTCTCTTCAATGTCAAATGTGGCGGTCTATGCCCAGGGTCGTGTAGATCCTTAGATGTCATTCATTCATTCATTCATTCACTCATTCATCCATTCAATCAGCAAACATATATGGGGCCTTCCTGCTGGCAGGTATTAATCCCAGTCCAAGGGATACAAAGGAGGATAAAGCAAAGTTCTTGGCCTCTGAGCTGGGGTGGGGAAATAATAATATATATTAAATATCACTGAACAATGATCAGTGGTATGCAGAAAATTAGACAAAATAAGAGATAGAAACGAATGAAGGGGGTTTATTGCAGGCAGCGTGGTTAAGGAACTCCTCATTGATGAGGTGGCATCTGAGCAGAGACCTGATCAAAGATGTGAGCCATGCCTGCGTCTGGGGAGGGCATTCCTGACCGATCCCAGAGGCAGGCTGGTAGGAGCATGCTTCAGGTATTGCAGGAATAGAAAGAAGGCTGGTGTCTGGGGTCAGAGACTCCAGATGCTAAGACTATCCATGTGTAGCTGCTATTGGTGCTCCCTGAGGATTAAGGACCGGTGGGGAAAGTAGGCCAGGGAAGGGGAGGAAGCCAAGCATGGGTGTGATTTCAGGCAAAATCTCACGTAGGGTGTCTCAGCCTGACCCCACAGGGGCCCTTGTGTGTCAGCTCTGGCCCAGAGTTTGTCCTAATGGAGAACTGGATTGCTGAGACTTTCAATCCCCCCAGCCCCCACCTCCCCAGGGAGATTTCAACACTCAGGCAAGTCATGTGGACAAAGCGGGCGCTAGTGTGCTATGTAATTCATGAGAAACAGCAGATCCCCCAAAGCGCCCTGGGTACTAGGCATTGGAAGAAAAAGCAACCAAAGCTGGGGGACACACAAAATGAGGCAGAAGGGGGGATCTGAAGGATCTGGGTGGGTCAATGAGGGAAACGAGTTGAAGTCAAGGGGCAGAAACTTAGGAGAGCAGAGTCTGCAGAGGCAGATCAGGGAAACCAATATCTGCCTTCATTCACAGAAGCAATATGCCAAGCTGAAATGGCTACGATTTCTGGTCTTCCTTGCACGTAGGGGTGGCCAGTTTCAGACACTGAGATGTACATGAGAAGTCTACTGGGAGCTTCTGAGAAAGTATTGATTTCCTGGTGGAGACATTACCTCTTTCTCCTTGTTGCTCCTTCCTTCTTGCCTAGAATGCAAAACTGAGCT
This sequence comes from Sciurus vulgaris, assembly GCF_902686455.1. Classification (NCBI taxonomy): domain Eukaryota; kingdom Metazoa; phylum Chordata; class Mammalia; order Rodentia; family Sciuridae; genus Sciurus; species Sciurus vulgaris. The sequence continues at coordinate 30,614,821 of NC_136461.1, forward strand.
GGAGGTAATGCAGCCATTTTGTAACCTTAGGTCACAAGGAGGCAAATGTGAGAATAAAAACCCTATGATTAGCATGGTAAAACAGAAAGACAGAAGGGGCCTGAGATCCTGGCAGTGCGGAGTTACACCACTGGTCTGGGATACTTACCTCTGGACTTCTTTTTGTCAAAGATAATAAATTTGTATTTGATGAAGTTGTTGGCTTTCACTTACATGCAGCTGGGTGACACTCCTAACTGATACTCCCTCCAAAGAGTCTGCGTGGGTACACATAGCCTCCCACCTTACATGTGAGCCACCACTCAAGTGCACTGGATATTAGAGCTATTTCAGGTTTTTCATTCTTCTGTCTAAAAAATTCTGTCTTCTTTTATGGTGAATTTATTCAGTTATAAGTGAGACTGAACATTTCAATATGTTTATTGAATAATTGTTTACATGAGCTTTAAGTTTCTATGCTTTGTCCACTTTCGTTTGAGACCCCAAAGAATTCACTGTGGACATTGGCCTTTCTCTCTCTCTCTCTCTCTCTCTCTCTCTCTCTCTCTCTTTCTTTCTATACTTCTATACTTGGGATTGAAAACAGAGGTGCTTTACCACTAGGCTACATTCCCAATCCATTTCCTTTTTATTTTATTTTGAGACAGGTTCTCACTAAGTTGCTTAGGATCTCCCTTAGTTGCTGAGACTGGCCTCAAACTTGTGATCCTCCTGCCTCAGCCTCCCGAGTCACTAGGATTACAGGTGTGCACACCATGCCCAGCAGCATTGGCATTTTTAAAAATATTTTTTATTTTGTTCTAAATGACTGTAGAATGTTATACATGACTGTAGAATGCATTTTTGACACATCATACATAAATGAAGTATAACTTCTCATTCATCTGGTTGTACATGATGTAGAGTTAGTTATACAGGTCATGTAATCATCTGCACAAGTATTGGCATTTTAAAGAGTTCTGAGAATTGCTGCGGTGTTAATCTGAAGTTGAACTTTGGCACAGACTCTTCCAAAATTGTTTGACCACAGGAGATGTTTTGTCTTGGAATTTGTCTTTCTACTGGTTAAGACACAGCTGTGCACTTGGCATGCCAGGAGTGAGTTTTACACATGCTGACCTGCCTGACCGCTCAAAAATCCACAACCTCAAAAAGATATTTGAATACTGTTACTGGTTCCCTCTGTAAGCCTCCTGAATTCCATAATAATTACTTTGGCAGCAAGATTTTACTCCAGATCCTTTAGCCAGAAAGACTTGGTCATGTTCACATTGTATCATAGTTCACATGGCTGCCTGTCAAATAATCGCAGGTAGTCTCTTTATGATCCTGGTCTGTAACATTCTTCTTCATTTTTCAAGTGCATGCAAGATAGTGGCAGTGCTTTAACTTACTTTTCTCCTATTTTTCTAACACAGAAGTATGAATATCATCATCATTATTATTTTGTGGCAAGGGTTTCCATACAGAAAACAACTTATTTTGTTATTTTTTTTCAATTGTTCTTTCTTGACGTGGTGAATGACTTGATTTTTAATGTTGAATACAGTTTGATTCTTGATGGAGCCTGAGGATGAAGTATTATTTGTTTTTGTTACTGTTGTGGCTGTCTTGCTGTGTGGGGGATTGAACCCAGGGCCTCCTGTGTTAGGCAAGCGCTCTCCCACTGGGCTTCCCCCCTCCCCCGCCCGCCCTCCCTGCCCGGCTCCTATTGTTTGCTTTTTAAAATGAGAAAATGTCTCTCAAGTTAAACATGTGCACGCTCTGCCTCCTGGCTTTAGTTCTGGGTATTTACTTACCCCATGGCAATGAGTGCAGATGGCCAAGTATGGATGCTGCAGCTTTGTTCATGATGGTCCCAAACTGGAAATGACCCAAACGCTCATCAACTGATGAATGAATAAAGAAACCAAGATGTTTCCACATAGCAGAGTGCTACTTGGTAGTAAAAAGAAACATGCTACAGCCACGGGCCACAACCAGGACCAAGTTTTTGAACCTGATGCCAAGTGAAAAAAGTCAAGTAAAAGAGCCCATGCCGCATGATTCTGTTTATGTGACACGCGTGAAGCAGACACAACTAACCTATGGCTATCATGAGATCTGTGATCGCAGGCAAGAGGAAGAGGCCAAAAAAGGTTTCTATTTGACTCTGGGATGTAGATAAGTAAAAATTCACCCAAGTGTGTGCTGTAGATTCATGCTCTGTACACACCTTACCAAATGCATTTCATGTCTCAATAAAAATACTTGAAAATAAAAAACAACTTAAAAACTATCATCTAAAACCAAAAACAGTTGAAAGCATATTAATTAAAATCAATTAGGAAACTGAAACTTTATAGCTCCTGAAAATCAGATTTCACAATAATTTTTATCATCCTTGAGCATGCATAATCTTTAAATGTGGTGAATGTTCAGAATTTTAATTACTAAGCTAAATGAAAACCAGTGTCTTGATACTCCCTATTTTGTTGACTGTGTTTTTAAAAGAGATAATAAATAAATACAATAAAATGTGTATAAAACATTTTTAGAAATGCAGAATGCCCAAAGGTATAAAAGGGCCATTGAAACTGTAAGTATTTTGTGTTTAGATAGATTTAATTGTATGGATAATTTTTCCCACCATAATGGGAAACTTTTTGATTGGAATGGAGAAGTCATCAAAATTACTAAACACTGTAGTCCAAAAAATGTCATTCAGTGGGCAATAAATATACCAAGGGTGGTCTCCCATTGTACTCTGGGTCCCTCTAGTTCTATGTCTTGGCCCACAAGTCCTTTGTCTTGGGACGTGAAGCAAGGTGACCAGGCCATCTCCGTCTGCATCTAACTGTACACCATACACAAATCTTCAAACATTTCCACTATCACAGGAAAATACTTAGCTATGGCAAATGTCTGTCATTGCAAAATGTCTCTCATGACTTTTTTCACTTAACGTTATGTTCTTTAATAAACTCTGTTACAAATCTTGATTCAGGTAGAACTCAGGAAATTGGTTGCAAGTTTCTGCCTCTATTAACTTGAAGTCAAAATATATCACCCAAATTGCTTAATTGCTCATTTTACCAGCTCACATGAAAATCACCAATACTACGTTTGGGGCTGAAGAAGCAAATAGAAAAGTTTCTATTTCAAAACAATCCTACTGATGCATTGAAAACATCTCAGTTGACAGAACCAAATTTAATTCAGAAAATCAAAAGAGAGCTCATGGCAGCAATGAATCTACCAGCATGGTAATTATGGACTGCTGGAAGTAACGGCAGAATGCTCAGAACCCAGTGCAGAGGAAGTAGTCAGGTAAATGAGCAGGTTGGTTAAGATCTATGACAACACTGGGTGAGCCTGTGTTCTTATGGGTGGCTGTGGTGACAACAAGCATCAAGGAGTCCCAAGGGCATTTTAAAGATCCTGGGATTCGAGCAACACTTCCTTGTATTTACAGACAAGCCATTGTCTTTTGTATGTAAACCTTGTTTGTTAAGGTTTCCATGGAGATCTGAATTCCACAATAAGTGCTGTGATCAAAATAGTGAATTTAAATCCAAGTCTCTCAACCCTGTGTTCAGCATCGTGAGAAGAAATACAAGAATAAAACTATTCTCTGCTGTTTCATTCAGAAATGGGTTGAGTGTCCAAAGAACAATTTTGTCCAAAGTTTAGGATCTTAAAAAGTAAAAATAAAATTTAAAAATTGGAACTCACTCTCACTTTGCAATTCTTTGAAGGATAGTATTTAGTTTCAAAATCTTAATTTTGAGTCTCTGAGTGAAACTAATCAACAATTTTAAGAATCATATGATGAAAGTATATATGTAAAGAATTAAGTAAGTAGGTTTGCTTTCCCAAAACCTGCACATTCCAAATGAACCAGCCTGTTCAGCTCCTGGAAGATAACTCCTGAGCCCTTGGACTATCCTGCATGATAGAAGCACTTTCTGAGCCTCAGGCTTTGGACAATGCTATTCAATTTGACCCCTGGGGTTCTGGGCTGAACACTGAGTAGCTAAGGTCTTCCATGTAGGCTCTGCATCCTGTGTGACTGACCCCTAGTTTAAAATCCTGAACACCAAGGTTAGAGAGCAAGACTTCCGCCATGTTTTCACACACCATTGTAGGAAGAATTAGATGAATCCACTGAAGGACAATATGAAATGTGAGCTTGTTTCTCCCCAACTCTCCCAGGCACTTTTTCCTTTACTGACTTTAATCTGTGTCTATTCATTGCCATAGACTGTACCAGGAGTTTAACAATTGTTTTGAGTTCTGTGATTCCCAGCAAATCATTGAGCCTGAGGGTGGCCTGGGGAACCCTTCACACAATATTGATATGTGCTAACAGTGTTTGTAGACTTAAAGAAAAAATTTTCCTTTGCAGATATGAAATTACAAATGGTTTACCTATTACTACATTGGAGCTATTATATAAAACCTAAAGGATTAGGACTATGAAAAACAATTTGGTAGTTAAAGCAGTATTTGTATATGTTTGAAGAAAATTTCATCATAATTAAAAAATACTCAACATATAAAAGTACTCCTGTATTCTAATGCCGTTTATATTATTACAAGAATTCAACATTATATGTCATCCATGAAAGAAAAGTCAGAACTTTTAGATTCAGAGAACAATAGCATTGTTAAAGGAAATTTCAAAGGATCCTAATTCTATTAAGGACAAGAAAGACATTTCTGACTGTCGGAGGAATATGATAGATATTGCTGCCATTTGCAATGTCTGCTTGCGCAGAATTTCTTGTCAATGTTGATGATCGTGAATTTGAAGGAAGAAAGGCAATCAGGAATTTCGTAGCCAGTTCAAGAATAAAAATCTATCATAAAAAGTGTGAGAGAAGCTGATTTCTTATCAAAATTTGAAGAGATGTTATTTGGAAGTTTTATTCCAATTAAACATTTACTGTCTTCCTAAATGCTTTGTATTTCATGTCTTTTCATAATTTTGTACTATAAAGAAAATGTGACTAGTATTTTCACCAAGTCCTAGATTTTCTCAAAATTGAGTTTACCCTAATGTGTCACATAAATGCTGCCATTTTCCATATGTCCCACCCATGATTTGAAAAACACTGGGAAGTCCTGAGTTTAAATAGTTTTATGACTGTAAAAAGATTCAAAATAGTGATGCTTAAAATGTAGAATTTTATTTCCCCCTTAAGTAAGCTCTCTGGGGATGGCTGGAGGCTCCTTTGTGCAATACTCCAATGCATTCCAGTGAGTGGGAAGGCAAACAAACCATCCATCACTTACCTACTTCTGCATACTTTCATTGTTGTGCTTGGCAGGTATGTTAGCTATTTCCTTAGCTGCCCAGTTCCTAGACTGACTGCAGACTCTTGGGGTAGGGAGGTCTCTCATCAGACAGCTGGAAGAGTTTGGAACCAGACAGATGTGGGTTCAAACCCCATCTCTGCTGACAACAGCTGATGGTTTTGGAGCATGTTTATCCTCGGACTCAGTTTTCACATCTGCGGAATGGAAAGAAGACAACCCCAAAAGGCTGCAGTGAGGATGGAGTGAGGAAGGTAGGTGAAGCACTCAGGACCTCAGCTGGCACGCAGTCTACCACTGAGCAACCTCCCCAGCCTGCTTGGACTTTCCTGAACCCCAACATCTAGCACATTGCCTGGAACAAGAGGGCCTGTGTTAGTGTTGTGTAGACAGACTGAACTGAATTGGGCTCAGGGGAGGGCCAGTAACCCCAGGTCCAGCAGGCTCTGGCAGCCACAGAAAGTCCTGCATGCAGGAAGACCTCAGGGACTGAGTTAGAGTAATGTCTAATGAGTAAGGTCTGGAGGCCTAAGAACCTGGGCAGGGAGATGAGAGTGTAGCATGGAGCATGGAGTTGGGTTCATAGTCTCTTGAATTTGAAGAATAAAATCCACAGACAGAAGGGTGAGAGCAAAGTAGCAGGATTTATTAGAGTAGTAGAAAGAAAGCAGAGCTCCCAAGAGGGAGGGGTCCCAAGAGAGGGATACCAAAGAGTGGCTATTGGCTAAGGGTTATATGTTTAGGGAAGTCAACCTCCTGCCAATCCTGGGTAAGGCATTCAATGTTCACAAGATATTCAGGCAACCTTTAGTCCAATCAAAGTATCAATCAGGTATTTTTCCTTTTTTGGAGAGCCATGGACCCCAGTCACGTAGGTCCTGATTTAAAAATAGCCTTTTTGTAAGTTACTAAGCAAATATATCTGCAAGTACTGTTTGTGCTCTACTGCCCAGGAAGGTACCCAGGGGCCCATCTCCCTATCCTCCCAGCTTTATCTCTTCTTCCTCATGTCAGTTATCCTCTGGAGCAGTAACCCTAACTGCTGTTAGGGAATTTGGGTGATGACTGTTCTAAATTCTTCAGGCTCAAAAGGGATGTTGAGAGGGGAATAGCAGTCAGCGTTGTCCTACAGAAGCTTACCTAATGGATCCCTTTAAAAGTCAGGTGATACTTCCATGGTAGATAGCATTTCTCTGACCATCTGGAGCTTGATAGACTTTGCAGGTGTCTTATGCATCAGGGCAGTACAGAGGTCCATGGTAGCAGATGGCAGGTGCCTGGACAAGGTATACATAGGGTAAGGATCGTACTAGTACGACACTAAACAAGACAGTGAAGCATTATTTTTGCAAACAATTAGCACAAAAACGATCAGTGTTATCAGCCAGGCTCTGAAGACCATGAAGATAGTAACTTGTTAGAATTTAGGGTGTGATCTGACATGTCATTTATTTGTGAGTGGAGGCCATTTAAGGCTTTAGAAACATCAGCAGAGTTGTTAAAAACATACACACAACTTTTGATTTTTGTAGTGGCACAGGTTTCCCCCTGAGCTGTGGAATGCCATCTGATTTTTGTAAAATAGCTTTCTCATTGGAGTTACCTCTGTGTTTGCAGAAGGATGCCTTTTAACTGTGTCATTTAGGACTCTCTTGGCAAAGTCAGTTAGGGCTCTCATGTGCACATTACTTCTATTAGACCAACCTGGGGGATAAATATCAGAGCTAAATAATCATACCAGTGAAAACCAAATTGAACTTACCTATGTAGGAGGTTATGAAAATTTGTAGGTCTCAAATTGACTTAGAACAAATTTGTCACGCTTACAGCATCTTTTGTGGTAGTTATCAGACACTGCTGTGTAAGAGCCCTTTCTTTATAGCCTCCCAGTTTTACTTACTTTGGGGAGGACTGACATAGTGTATATCTTATGTTACATTAAAAAACCATTGCCTTTTAAAATGTCCCTGTCTGACTATATTTGGTTATACTTCGCTGTCAGGTGTTCAAGACCAAGTTGGTCAAAAAAACTGACTGCTCCTCTCTACCATTAAGAGTCAGCTGAGATTTGTCAGGGATAACTCTTGGAAACATTTGAGAAACCTCTTGGCTCCTTTAGATTTCCTCTACCAGTCATGCCATCTGTCAGGACAGATCAGAGTCTTGCTGACCATAGGGGGCTTCCGAATTGTCAATTCCCCTTTTCAATGACCCTCATCTTTGCAGAATGTTCTCTAGTTGATTTCCTGTTTTCCAGGGTCCTCACAATCTGCCTGATCAGAAAGTAGAGTGACTCACTAGTGTTGCAGGGCCCTTAGAGAAATCCCATCATTCCCTGAGTTCCAGCTGACCCTAGAGGTCAAGGGTCAAAATATTGGCTGCTTTTTCTTAGCCCTTTTACTTCCTTGACTTTGGTCTCCAAGTTTTTGGGTTTAAATATCCAGCAGGCCAGTTTCACCATTTTGAAGTAGGAGTACCGGGTTTTAATATTAATGTCTATAATTTTGTAGTTACCCTTTTTAATTTATTGGGGTCAATATTAGTACTAAAATTCAGCATTGTATCCTATCTGTCCTATAGTTAATGGTTTATTGTCTTAAATTAGCTCAGATTGTTTTATTAGAAGTAGTAATTTTGTAAAATACGATCAGGCAACATTTATAAAGTTATAGGAGGATTTAGTTTGTGTAACAGCTTTGAACCAAGAGATGTAGTTTCTATAATAGCACTAAGGTGTATTTGATATCTAGTTTGCCTCTACAAAGACTCATTAACTTTTTTAACTCATCTCATATGAAATCCTTTACAAATTTTGTTTTCTTTATACAATTCTCTTATAACCTTAAATGCCTTTTATAATTCACTGAAGATTTTTCTTAGTTTTGCATGATATCCCTTGTTTATTTTGAGATCACAGTAATCTTTATAACAAAAATCTATCTTTTGAACATAACTTTAAATGAGTTTAATTCTGGTGTACTTTGGAGCCATTCTAACATGAAGTAAGGTGAAAGGCAGAGTCTTAACTCAGTGAGATATCAGAAATAGACTTATTATCTGATGTATAAATGCATTTCATTTATATAACAACGAACATTTATGTAGTTAAAGCAAACGGATGTAAGCCAGGTTTTGAAATGGCACTGTGGACCTTTTATGTCAGACATAACGTATAAGAGAGAACCTTCATTGGTTACCATTCCTATATTTAGCTTTCATTTTATAAACTTTTGCATAACACTTAGACAAACCTCAGACAAACATATTTGGTTTTCATTTGCATACATATCTCTAGTCATATAAATTTAGGGTGTCAACTCTATTGTAATATCCTAAAATATCAGTTTTTTTATTTAACCAGAGCTATAAAAGTCATTCAAAAGACTTTGAAATAGGTATGAACCCTAATTCCTTTAGGACTTAGTTTCACTAAAAATAAATATTAGGTTTCAATAAAACCTAATAGACACAAGATGCTATCTTGATAAATAAGATCAGATCAATGTTTGAAGAAAATCTTGTAATTTTTAAGAATAGAGAGTTAGACTTTTATATTGATACCTTAAAATTTGACCTTAGAGAACTCCTTAAATAACTTCAACTGACTATATTGAGAATATGCCACTGAATTACACACAAACTTTTTGGAATTTACCTTTTACAAACCTTCTGCAACTTACTTAGACACTCTAGAACTTGTTTACATTCTTAGCTTTGTCCTGTTTCACTCTTTATTTTGAACTTTAGGACAAAAAATATTACTTTAGGGGCTGGGGAGGTAGCTCAGTTGGTAGAGTGCGTGCCTCACAAGCACAAGGCCCTGGGTTCAATCCTCAGCACGATAAAAAAAAAAAAAAAAAAAAAAATTACTTTACCATACCAAAAACTTTCAGAATTTTTTTCTTTATTAAGAAAATATATTTTTCTTATATTTTTATTCTTGTTATTGATCTTTTAAATTCACAATTTGAAACAGTCCTTAAAAATTTATGAATGTATATGAAATTACTCTTTTTTTAATGAGGAATGATGTATTTACACAATCTCAAAGTATCTCCCACAAAATAGTGATTTAAAAGACAAAAATAGTAAATTAACAGTGGAGAGGTTTGTCAGACCCCACCGGAACCCACCAAAGTTAACATCACAAGGGACAAATGGGACAAACTGATAGCACCCATCTCCTGATGTGTGTACCAAAGAAGGACACAGTATCACACCTCTGTGCTATTCCTGTCACAGATGCATGGCCTGAATCAAACTAACGGTGAGGAAACAACAGACAAACCCAAATGAAGGATAATCTATTAAATAAATGGCTTTTTTTTTTTTTTTTTTTTTGGTACCAGAGATTGAACCCAGGGGTACTTAACCACAGAGCCCACATCCTCAGGGTCTTGCTGCATTGCTTAGCATCTTGCCATTGCTGAGGCTGGCTTTGAACATGCTATCCTCCTACCTCAGCCTCTGAGCCACTGGGATTACAGGTGTGCACCACCATGAGTGGCTTAAATAAAAGACTTTTATTTTTCAAAAATATTGGTCTCATGAAAGACAGACAAAGCCTGAAGAACTCTTTTAATTGAAGGAATCTAAAGAGAGAGGACAACATATAATCTTGGATTGGAGTTGAGATCAATTTTTTCATCTCTTTGGCTATAAAGAACAATCTTGGGAAAATTGGTAAAATAATACTATTGCAAATAATTTAAATAATACTATTGTATTAATATTAATTTCTTGATATGGGTAATGTATGGGGTTATGAAAGAATGTTCATATGTTTTAGGAAATATATGCTCAAGTCCTTAGGGATAAAGGGGGATCTTTTTTTAATTTTTAAAAATTTTAAATCTGTTCTAATTAGTTATACATGACAGTAGAATGTATATATGCATTTTGATAAATAATACATAAATGAAGCATAATTTCTCATTTTTCTGGTTGTACATATTGTAGGATCACATCTACCACTCTTTTTTTAAATTAAAAATCATAAATTTACATAGGGCAATATTGTTTGATTCATTGTTATTTTTTTCCCTTCCCCCCCACCCCTCCCACCCCTCTTTTCCCTCTATACAGTCCTTCCTTCCTCCATTCCTACCACCCTCCTTATCCCTAACCCTAAACCTAACCCTAACCCTAACGCTAACCCCTCCTACCCCCCATTATATGTCCTCATTCGCTTATCAGTGATATCATTGGTCCTTTAGTTTTTTGAGATTGGCTTATCTCACTTAGCATGATATTCTCCAATTTCATCCATTTGAAATTTTATCATAATTTTAATCATTCTTCATGGCAGAGTAATATTCCATTGTATATATATGCCACAGTTTCTTTATCCATTCATCAACTGAAGGGCATCTAGGTTGGTTCCACAATCTGGCTATAGTGAATTGAGCAGCTATGAACATTGATGTGGCTGTATCTCTGTAGTATGCTGATTTTAAGTCCTTTGGGTATAGGCCAAGGAATGGGATAGCTGGGTCAAATGGTGGTTCCATTCCAAGTTTTCTAAGGAATCTCCATACTGCTTTCCAGAATGGCTGCACTAATTTGCAGTCCCACCAGCAATGTATGAGTGTACCTTTTTCCCCACATCCTCACCAACACCTATTGTTGCTTGTGTTCTTGATAATCGCCATTCTAATTGGGGTGAGATGAAATCTTAGGGTAGTTTTGATTTGCATTTCTCTTATTACTAGAGATGTTGAACATTTTTTCATATATCTGTTGATTCTGCCACTCTTTTTTAATGAAATAAAATACTGTATATTTGTCTTTAGTTTTTTCATCAAAACTAGTTGTTTTTGTTCCTTGTATGTAGAACACATGTAAGTAGAATTTTAACCCTTAATCATCTTGTTTTTAGTCAAGACACAGAAACAAAGCCATCTTAAACTGACTTTCCACTTACCAGCAATTTATAAAAACACATTTAATAAACCCAAAATCTGTTGTCTTACAGAACTTAAGAAGCCAAGAGTACTTAAATTTAAATTTAGCAGTTGACGTTTGAGTATTTTAACTTTGACCTTGCCATTGAGGACATGCCCTGTGGGAAGGCAGAGAGTAAGATAAAGTGACAGGAATCAAGATCCTGGATGGCTGTCCCTCCAGCCAGGACGGTCAGCCTAAGACTGCTGGGAAAGTGGGGGATCAATACTTACCTTAGGTCAGCCTCCACACTTTGGGGCTTCCAACCTGGAGGCTTAGCCCTGAAGAGTCAGGGGCAAGGTAGCCTTTGCGTGAGACAGGGGAGCCCAACCTGGACCATGGGGGCTGACTGAGCATTCAAAGTCATTTTCACAGCTGGCTGGGAAGGAGCGTCTGAAGAAATGCTGGAGACCACATCAGAAGTAGAGAGCTAAGCCACTGGAGGGAGTCTGCGGAGCAAAAGGCAGCCTCGAGGCCAGGTCAGATACAGAGGCAAGAAAGGCAGGGGCTGAGCCTGAAAGAAATCAGGAGCCTCCAGGTGGTTGTGGGCCTGCGGGCTGCCAACAAGAATGGGAAGCTCAGTGACTGACAAAGGATGAAGGACAAGTGTCAGACTTACCACTCGGAGGGAATGAAAAATTAAAACCACAACTAGGAGTGGGAAAGCAAAGTGTGATTTATTGGGATATGTATTCAGCTGAAGGAACAGAGACCCACGTTACAGTGAGTATCTACAGATAGAATTTCTTTCTTTCTTGTGAATTATTAGGCATGAGCGGTTCGGGTCTGGTGTGGCTGCTCCTTGGCAGAGGGGCATTTTCTTTGCATCTTGTTGCTCCCCTGCATATATTGATCCAAGTTTTATTTCCCACGTCTTTAAGCTGGAACTATATTTCTCAGAAGCTCCTGTCCCATATGGTGAGTTTTGGCTGAAAGAGGAATTGGTATGAAGGTGGGGGAGGTGCAAGTGAAGGAGTGGTCATTATTCTTTGAAGGGGAGATACATGGTGACAGAAGTGCTTGGTGGGTCCTTTCTCTGCCCCACGTGCAGCTCCTCTTCCCAGATTCTGATCCTGCTGACCACAGGTGCCCCAGGTCCACCACCAGAGGCTTAGCCTGTTGGCAGGTAGCTACACAGAGACTGTAGCTCCATGGAGCACTCCACTTATCTGTCCTCCTTCCTGGTGTCTGGATGTGCCTGGCTTCTCAGAATTCCCAGCCAACTCCAACTGTCCACCATGACTGCTCTTTAGGAAGATTGTGATAGGCCCTCTTGGCCCCCTCAGAGAAGGGAAGAAGTTGGACAAAGTCTGATGCCTCAGCCCCTCATCCTGTCCATGTGGATAAAATTGTTCCTTAGTTTTCCCTACTGCTCACTTAGGTTTTACCTTTAAAATTTTTAAAAATCTGCTCAGTTTTCATTCATTCATCTAATTTATTGCTTCCAGAACTTTTACTATTGCCATATCTTCTGTTCTCCTTGCCTGTATGGACTTACATAGTTTTGAGCTTGCATTTTTAAAAAAAATTTTTGGGAGCTGGGGAGATAGCTCAGCTGGTAGAGTGCTTGGCTCCCAAGCACAAGGCCCTGAGTTCGATCCCCAGTACTGCAAAAAAAAAAAAAAAAAAAATTTTTTTTGGTACTGGAAATTGAACCCAAGAGCACTCGACCACTGAGTCACATCCCTGGCCTTTTTTTTTTTTTTTTAAATGTTTTATTTAGAGATAGGGTCTTGCTATCTCTAAATAAGTTGCAGAGGGCCTCACTAAATTGCTGAGGCTGGCTTTGAACTTGCCATCCTCCTACCTCAGCCTCCCAAATTGCTGGGATTACAGGCATGCATCACCGTGCACAGCTGGATCATGTAGTTTTCAATCATTAGTTTTAATAAAGTTTCAGTAGGGAGGGAAATTTGGTGTTTCTTCAATCTACCATCTTAACCTAGAAGTCATCTCAACATTTTCTTCTTTTACATAGAGTAAACTGATGTTTCCTGATTGACTGAGTCTCCTGCCTGTGTGCCTCAGTACATGATTTCCCCTCCCCCCATGGCATTTCCAAACCCCCCCACCTCGACAACCTGACCCTCCTTCCTACCTGCATTGACATCTGCCCTGTCTGGAAAGCATTTTTTGGGCGGAGGGGCTATGCTGCTGGAGTAAGGTGTCCCTTCTTTGGGTTTCAAGGCACTCCACCATTTGTCCCCACTGCGTTAACCTGGTGCCTGCAGCAATGCCAGCCACACAGGAGATGCCAGTGAAAGCTTGGTGATTGATGAATGGATACCCATTGTCCTGACACTTTTGCTTTCCTTACCTAATGAGAATTAGAGGAAGATGGTTTTATGACTTAAAAGGGAGATGATCTGGCATGGAAGAGAGAGAAAGGAGACATATACAACTTAGAGGAGCCAAATAAAATGTTGTGAGTCTTGTCATTCTTAGAAAATGATTTTCAGGGCTGGGGAGATAGCTCAGTTGGTAGAATGATTGCCTTGTAAGTACAAGGTCCTGGGTTCGATCCCCAGTACTGCAAAAAAAAAAAAAAAAAAAAAAAAAAAAATTTTCGGAGCTTTAACAGATGAGCCCATTATTCTAAGTTCAGTTTTTTTGCGGTACTGGGGATCAAACTCAGGGCCTTGTGCTTGCAAGGCAAGCACTCTACCAGCTGAGCTATCTCCCCAGCCCTCTAAGTTCAGTTTTAAAAAGAGCCTGAGGAAGTTAATCTACAGAATTAGAGGTCAAGGTTATGCTATGCTTGGGTATGCTTCAGTGGGAAATGGAAAGGGAACCAGGGGGCTTTTGGGGTGCTGGTAACATTCTGTTTCTTGGTCTCGTGCTGGTTCCATAGTTGTGATCAAACACATCAAATTGTACACTTACGATTTTCATATGTCTGTTATACTTCAAAAGAGTTTACAAAATATAATTTTTTAAGCTGCAAAACAACATAGAACCAGCCCCAACTTCTTTCTTCAGAAGGACATCACCTCCACCACATCATTCCTATCAATCTTTCCAGCAATTTAAACCCTCAAACAGATGGGAGTTTTTCCATATCCCTTTGAGTTCAGATTAGTTAAATATATGTTAAGTGCACTTTTTTTTTTAAATAAAGGTTGAATCATTTTAAAGAAAACCTCTCATCATGTGCAGCAGGAATCCAACTGCTAATTAAGTAAACTTGAGATTGTTGGACACGCTGTTTGCCCCAGGTTAAAGATGTGCCCATCAAGTGAGATTGTACTAATGACAGGAGCAGGAGCCATTGCTCTCAGAGACAGAAATATAGCTTGTGGATAGATCTTGGATACAGATGTCTGGAGCCTGGCCCAGAATTTGAAATTATAACTATTGAGCTGTAGACACACATAATGGCTCCGCTGAGTGCTCACTTTCGAAATCTCTCAATCTCCTGTCCATCCTCTTGGTGTCATTAGGTTAGGTCACTTGACTCTGTGGAAGCTGGGTGCTCAGTGAGTGCCCAGAGGATACTGCCATACTGACCCCTTAGTGATCCTCTGCCCATGAGTCACCCATTGGGAAACAATGCCTGGAAACATTTGAGACCCTTGGGTCACTGAGCAGAGCCCATGATTTTGGCGGCATCTTCCCAGCAACTGAGATACAATAATTGGTTTTCTTGCAGGAACACTCATTTGTCTTGGTCACATAGGTGGAAAAAAGCCAGACTGCAAGGAAGTTAAAAGTCACAAAGTAATTTAATCATCAGATATTGATCGAGGGTCTACTACGTGCCCAGCTCTGTGCTGGGAACTGTGAACAGAATGTTCTTTCTCTGGAGCTATGATACTGGAAGGGTACTGGGGGCACAGGTAGGTTGGAAGCAAGTGGTGGGAGCTTGTGTTGGAGCTGTTGAAAAACGAGGGTGAGTTTATACAGAATGTATGTTTGTGATGACTCTGGAGGGCTTGGGGGAATTTTGGGGAGGTTTTACTACCCCTTCTTGCAGCTTTTGGAGCTGAAAGGAGGTAATCCTTTTTCTATGTCCAACAAGTAGCAAATACAGATGATCTCAATAGGACATCTTAACTTCTGGGACAGAAGAACCAAGACAGGCTCTGCAGATCAGACACCCTCTACTGCATGTTCTGTGTGCACACAATGTGAGGTGCTGGGGACAGACTCAGAAATGAAGGGTACCCAACTAACCAGAGAGGCTCAGAGGGGTTCTCCCAGGCAGAGGGACTAGAAATAGATCCTATTTGTTATGTTCTTTAACCCCAAAACTCAGAACACATGATCTGAAAAGTATTCATTTCTCATTCACCCAATTATTTTCATCAAATTTCATAATTATACATATAACACAATACTTTTATTAGAAATTTAAAAAATTCCAAGAAATCTGAACTGTCCCTGATTTCTGGATGTGTGGCGATATTAGCTATGATAGTATATTCATTAACTGAGAATTCATTATTATGCTTGAGAGCATGTTTTTACAAAGTGGCTTTGTCTTTTACTACATTTTTTTTCACTGAATGTGTTGAGGTACTAATGTATGGTTATATGATCATATATAATAGCAGTGCACATTATTATAGCCCTATATGAGACAGATGTCTCTATCAGATTATTCTTACATCCCACGATATTCTCTATGAAAAACATCAATTAATTCTGTGGGAAATAAGCATCTTATCTCCCTGACCCCCAGTTCAACTGCTTGCTGAAAACCCCTGAAGTTTGGAATAGCTTTCTTCCATGAGTCTCTGTGATGACACTGAATTCAATGTCTCTCAAAATCTTCCCAGAACCCAGGTTAGGGAAGCTTTATAAAAGAACAGCAGCAGGTGAGCTATCATTTACCCCTGAACAAACCAGGTCTTCAGGTGGCTTCCCCCACACTGCATCCTGTTGGATCTCTGTAGTGTCACTTTGCCTGAACTGCACTCAGTGGTATTGTCATCAGCCTTCATAGCAAGTCATTATAAGGAACGGACCTGTGACCCTTACCCGTATGCTTGTTGTATGGATATTACTGAGACTATTCGACCTTGTATTACAAATCCTGTTTCCTCTCCATGAACTCAGGAGAAATTGATTTCTGAGCTCATTTGCAGGAACAGTGGTCCTTTTAATTTATTCAAGAAACATGTACTGAGCACCTAGTACATGCAGACAATGTGAGAGGTGATGGGGACAGACTCAAATGAAAGATAGTCTGGTGGGGAAGACAGACATCAACTAATTGCCCCCTTGATTACTACAATTTTGATAAATGCCCCTGGGAAAAATTGGAGGGACTTAGGGGTCCTAGCAAGGGGACCTAAGGGCCTGTGAAAGGTGATTTGAGGATGTGATATTTCTCCTGAGCAATTATTGTATGATTCTTACCTGACCATATTGATCCTCTTTACTTTGGCTGCTAGGAATTTAAAAGTTAGAGCCATAACACACCTCTAGAAAGGGTTGTGATCTAATTTAATTTCAGAACTCATTCATTTGTAGAACAAATATTTACTAAAAGTCTTTCATGTGCCTAGACACTGCACATACAAAAGCAAATAAGATAAACTGGTCCCTGACTTCACAGAGCTTATAGACAATGGGAGATTTGGATGAGAAAATGAATATTCAAAGACAATTTGGTGAGTGCCATGCTCAGGAAAGTCCAGGCAGCAATAGAAGAATGGAAGGGAAGGGCTAACACCAACTTGGGGCAGGGAGGCTGTCCAGAAAATTACTTTGGGGAAGAGAAGGCCACACCGAAATGTGATGTCAGCAAGACAGAGGGGAAGGGAGAAATGCCAGCAGAGGTCTGCGCACAGATCCAGACGAGGGAAAGAGAACAAATAGCATGCTTGTGGAACTGAAAGAGTTCAGTGTGGCTATGGCATGGGGTGGGTGACATGGCTGAGGCCAGTTTGTGCATGGCCTCTTAAACCAGTGTGGTTTTGACTGTATCGTAAAGGCAGTGGAGTGTCACTGAAGAAAGAAAGTTCTTACCCTTGCTTTTTCTTTGCCATGCTGTTCTCTCACAGTTCATGCTTTCTTTCTCTCTCTCTCTCTCTCTCTCACATACACACACACACACACACAAACACAACTTTAAATCCTTAAATAAAATAAGAGTATAACCAACTGATTCACTACACCATTAAAGAAAGTTAGCTCAAGTGAAGAAAACCCAATGCAACACAGTCATATTAAAATAATAAACCAAATAAGAAAAGTTATATATGAGGGCTGGGGAGATAGCTCAGTTGGTAGAGTGCTTGCCTTGCAAGCACAAGGCCCTGGGTTTGATCCCCAGTACCACCAAATAATAATAATAATAATAATAATAATAATAATAAATAAAATAAAAAAAAATAAAAAAAAGAAAAGTTATGTACATATGTACAGAACATCTCTTGATGGATAAGAAACTGCCAAGAGCCTTGGTCTCTGGGTGGGAAGTCTAGGTGCTGGGGGACAGGCTGGGGTGCAGGAGGCAAGCTTTTACTGTGTGTTCCTTTTTACTTTTCAAATTTTGTACCATTTACATGTTTGTTAAAAACTAAATAAACTGTAATTTTAGAGTAACCCCAATCTATGAAAAATATATAACAACTTTGTAAATAATTGCCATCTTTCTCCTGCCCCATTTCTCACTGATTATCCAAGCACATCAGATGTGCCACATATTTGTTGGAAGTGAAAAATGTTAAGTCAAGGACGCATTGGTAAGGGAATGATCATCAAGGCTTAGTGGTGAACAGAATGAGGGGATTCTAAGTGAACCTTCACATTTGCCTTCGGGAGGGCGTTTGCATTTTTTCTGTCTTTTCATTGTCTGTAATATAGTATATCATGAAGGCATTTTATCATAGGGTAGTAGTGGGAATTCAATAGGCTAGATCCTGGTTATTAAAAGGTGAACAAGACTGTACCTGATAAGAAAATAGGCAGATACAAGATTATCTTAAAAGAGATTCCAATCTAGTGTAGAGGAGACAGACAAGTAAATAGGTAATTCTGGCACACTGTGGTAAACACCTCAGAGCTGGCACCCAGTGCCTGAGGGACATGTTGGATTCTCCAGGAACAAAGCCTAAGATGGGGTGCTTATGTGAGCACCTGGATAGCTTCTGTGTGCTTAGAAGGGCCCCACATTTGGAATTAAGAAGTCTAAGCTGGGACTATAAATTGGGGAGTTTTCACAATACAGTCGTGACTTATACTGTCTAGAAGATGACTGTAAACAGAGAAAAGACCTCAGGGTTGAGACTAATGTTCATGGGCCAGGAAGTGGAAAAGGAAGAGGATCTAAAGAAGGAGACCCAGGAGAGGCCTGTGAAATTTGGAAAAGCCCAATGTGGTTTCTTAGAACCCAAGCAAAGAACTTACTTTAAAGCAGGAGTGACCAGTTGTGACAAATGCAGTAAGGCAAGAGGTCAGCTTGGAGGCAGGCTCTAGGGGCAATATGGCTATACCCAGAAGCTCACAGGGAGACTGAGCCCAAGGTAGGAGAAAGGAACAGCCCAACTATGCAGACACATACAAGTGCATGCACTCTGTGAGCATACAGCCACACTATTATCTTTGTCTGGGACCTGTGAACAGACACTGGAGATTATGGTCTAGGCTGATGTACAGAGAAGAGGTCTGAGAACATGGAGTAAATTTTGACAAGTGCAATTTCAATGGATTTACATAAGCAGTAGCCTGACTGGAATGTGTTCAAGAAAGGGGAAGAAATTGGAGATGGCAAGGACCAACACTTTTTAGAAGCAGTGCTGAAAAGTGACCCAGAGAACTGGAGGGTTAGCTAGAGAATGAGGTAGAGTTGAGAGAGGGGCTCTGACTTACTGTGGGAGAACCTGCATCATGTTAGTGGAAATGATCTATTAGAGGGGAAAAAATGGTGAAGCAGGAGAGAAAGAGCAGACATCTTGGAGATAAAGAGAGAATATGGCACTTGAAGCAATGAGGAAAGATTGACCTCTAGGAGTGCAGGCAGTCTGTCCACAAACAGAAAAAGAGTTTGTGTGCACAGATAAAAGTAGACTGATGGATATGGAAGTTCTTGTAACTCCTATTTTCTTAGTCAAATGGGAAGCAAGATTCATAGCTGAGAGGGACTATGTGGAGGAGATGGGAGAGGTTTAAGGAGAAAAGTGAAGTGCTCCCACAGTTGGGTAAATGGCTCATTTTTATATCTTCTATAGCATCTTAATTTGGTCAGCAAGTTTCTCTGTCTACTATGTTCTAAGCACTTCAATAAACATCAAATGCTTCTGCAAAGAATGTGGTCATAGATCACCTTCAAACACACGGCACACATTTTAGATTTGGAGCTAAGTGCAGCAAGGCAGGCTGGTAGGGTCAGAACAGTGATGGTCCTGATTTGGAAGGAACTAGAAGCCTATAAGAGGGGCCATTATGGGAGTCTCCTTAATGACTTTTTGGAATCCACTCGTTTGAGTAATTTTCCTGAAACACAAATTTGATCACATCATATATTTCCTTTAACTCCTTCAATGAAGATGGGTAAGAATTTGTGGCAAATTGATTCTAGGGAAGAAAACAGGAACACAGATTCAGACTGACTTTTCATGGATACCCTGGTGTAGTTTGTAGTACATGGCAAAAATAATTAACCACGTGCATGAACTTATTTGTTATTCAAAAGAAAAAAATCCTCCCCTCAGAAGTCTGGGCGCCTGTCCAGTATCCTGAGAAAGAAAATCCCTGACCTGACCTTTAACATTCTTCTGGGTCTCGGATCCTGTACACAGGCTTTTCCTTCTTCCCTGTTTTCTATTCCCACCTCTCTCTTCCCCATCTTTGCCACTGCACTTCCACGTTCAGCTTCCCAGTCACTTTTTCAGACTTCCCTACCTGAATCCCTGATCCCCACCCACTTGTCCGTCCCGCATGGGGCAATCCCCTGACACCAGGCATTTCCGCAGCAGGCACTGAAGAAAATCCGGAAGAAATATTATGTGCGGACCATTTCCCTTCATTACATCGTTTAGTCCGGGGACGGGGTCCCTCAGGATCCAGCGAAACGTGGGCACAGAGTGTGTGCTCAGGGAACGTCAGGTGCATGAAACTAGCCTTGCGACCCGTGTCCCTACCAGTAGCCGCCGTCAGGGAACATGTGGGGAAAGCGATGCAGATGAGGAGCTGGCGTCAAGCAGCCCTCTTGGACTTCTCTCTTGCAGGCCGGGGTGCCATTGCTGGCGTCCCTCGGTCTGGAGGGACCCGCGGGAGAGAGGCTGGGGTGGCATCACGAGGAGCGCACAACGATGCACGTTGAAGAGAACAGGAGATGGTCTGGCAGGCAGCCCGAAAGGAGGCCGGACGACGAGAACATCGGAAGGCTGCTGCAGCAGGAGACGAAACCAAGAGGCGGACTTGCCAGGCGTGAGTCACAGCAAGGCCGTCTCTTAACAGAGAAAGCCCAGACCACCCAGTAAACCCAGAGTCGAGGGCAGAAGCACCACAGCCTGCCAAGCCCTGGCGGCGTCCCGTGCGCCTGCGCAGTCGGGCCCCGCCCGCGTCCCCGAGGGCCCGCCCCGCCTCCGCCCTCTGCGTGCGCACCGCCTAGAGCCCGCCTCCCAGAAAGACTGCCGGCGCATGCGGCCGGGACACATCACTGGCTGCCCGGGGCTCACCGCGAGAGTCGCCGGCCTACCTCTGTAGTTGACGGGAGGATCTGAAGCCGGCCTCAGGTAGGCTGACTCCAGGGATCCCGGAGGAACTGCTTTCCCGTGCAGGAGTCAGCAGCTCCAGCCGAGACCTGCTCGCACGGCCCCGCGCCGGGATGACAGACGCCGCTCCCCACCAATCAGGGGCGAGGTGGTCCGGCGTTTTGTCCAATGGGCTGCGTGCCTAACGGGAGTGGGGCGGGCGGCCCAGGCCGGTGAGGTGCCGGCTCCCGCGCGCGGGCCGCGTGGCCTCGAGCCGCTGGGGAGAGGCGCAGGGGAGAGGGCTGGCCAGGGTTGGGGTGGCCACGGAGGCCGCGGGGCCCACATTGCGGCGCTGGGCAGCGCATGGTTAACCCGGCCTGACTCCTGGGACGGAGAGGGCCGTAGAGGCTCTGAGCCGGTGCTCAGCGATCCCTGGGAAAGCCCGGCAGCCGCCACTCCATTCCGGCAGCCCTAGCCCTCGGGCCTCAGACTTGGACTCGCCCACCTGGAAGGGGGCTTCCAGGTCCACTGTCGCCCGCCCCGGTGGGGAATGGGCCAAGTGGCCAGTGGCCTCCACTGATCCTTACTCCTTTGGAGGAAGGGGCCTGTGAGCTCGCTGGGTCTCAGGGCCCCTGGATGGCCCGCGACCCCGCCGCGCTCACCTCCTTCCCCACGGCGAGGGATACAGGCTTTCTGGAGAAGTTCACTACGTTTGCGTGGCGCACTTACGTCCGCACTCATAATCTTGAATCGTCTGCAGCCTTGACTAGGGCGGTGCGGAGGTTCTCACACCATTTTACGGTGGTGTGAATCCGGCTTGGGGCAACCCAAGGGACCTAACCGAGGTTTCAGTATACGGGCAGTGGAGCTGGAACTTGATCTCACAACTTTGATTTTTTTTTTTTTTAAGGTTTTTGTTTTTTCACCTTTGGTGAATTTCTCCGATACATCATGATTTATGTTGCTTCTGGGCGTGTACACCTTCCGATGCCTTCCCATCATCTTCAGAATAAAGTTCAGACTGGGCATTCAAGGTTGCACACAAGTTGGCACCTTACCTTTCCTGTTCCTTCCCCTCTGTACTCTTGACGTTTCCCCTGTTCTCGCCTGTTCATTCTATTCCCTTTTCCATGCTTTTAGGCCACACAGTCAATCCTTTAAGCCCCATCTCAAGTCAGGTCTATGTAGCAGAAGTTTAGATCCTCCCCCACCCCAGGCTGCACCTCACTACCCTCTGAGGGGCCGTGGTACTTTACCTTGGCCTTGGCACTGAAGTTTTCTGCTCCCTCTTCTTTACTTTTTATAGCCTTCATCACTGGATTACTCATTTCTTTGTGAATGTTCTGTCACTAACAACTTTCAGCAACTTTGAGCAAATTGAGTTCAAACCTGAATATTTGGGGGGGGGGGTCTCCACAAAATGTGAGAAGTTCTCACATGATAGGTAGTCTGTAAACTGAGAATGAATCTTTTCAGACTCCCACTAGATCTCTGCAGGGATATTTATTGCCAGTCTCTGTAGGAGGCTGCAAGAATCTCCTTCAAAGAGAGGTGTTACCCTGTTAGAGCATAAGTCAAGTGCAAATGAATGCGATGATCCTTTTGCAGAAGAAACCCATTCAGTAACTCAGTGGGGCTGAGGAATTTCTAGAAAAATTCAAAATTTAGTAGGTGAGACCAAGGTATTATCCCAGGCAGAGATATCTAGTTAGGACATAATTTTTTTTTTTTTCCTTTTTTTTTTTTTTTTTTTAATTGTAAACAAATGGGATACATGTTGTTTCTCTGTTTGTGCATGGCGTAAAGGCATACCATTTGTGTAATCATAAATTTACATAGGGTAATGTTGTTTGATTCATTCTGTTATTTTTTCCCTTCCCCCCACCCCTCCCACCCCTCTTTACCCTCTATACAGTCCTTCCTTCCTCCATACTTGCCCCCCTCCCTAACCCTAACTCTAACCCTAACACTAACCCTTCCCTCCCCCCCATTATGTGTCATCATCTGCTTATCATTGATATCATTTGTCCTTTGGCTTTTTGAGATTGGCTTATCTCACTTAGCATGATATTCTCCAATTTCATCCATTTGCCTGCAAATGCCTAGGACATAATTTAAAATGGACCTAAGTCTGGTATTCGTGTGTCAGTAAGAAACCATTTAACTGTAAGGTGCCAAGGGTGAGAGTAATGTTCCCCCCAAATAATAGGGACTTAGGGTCAATAAGTTTGAGGAAACTGCTTCCTGTATGCACCCTTCTTGGAAAGTCATGGTGTCTGTTAACTTATGAAGCACTTCGAAAGGCCTTGCATTAAAGAAACCATATGGAGTTGTTTAGTCAGCATTTCTCTGTCCATAAAATTCTTTGGGAAACTCAGAACTGCTGCAGCAGAGGGTAGAAAGTGCAGGCCCATGTCTTCCTTGCCGTCTGAGGGAAAGGCATTCTGAGCATTCTTATTTCCTTGCCAAGTGGGTTCATTCCTGCTCCAGTGAGGAGTGGGGTGGGGAATGCTCCAAACAGAACTCCCCTTTCCTAGTTCCTTTCTTAGCTTATTTTTGTTAGAATTGGTCTTCACATGGAACATTCTTGGCGGAGGAAAATGTCCTCCCCCTGCCAAAGCAAGCATTCTCTGCCACTTGGTGATTGTGTTTTTCTTTTTGGTCACATTTGAGTTTGCCTATCGAATGCTGTTTCTGGGCCTCTGAAACTGGGGACTGGTGATTAAATCCTCCCTGGTGAGCCTGTCCCGTCTCCTCATTGTTTGCTGTTTCCACCTGCCTCTCCACTCTTGTCCTTGCAGCCACCTCACTTACCTCTCATCAGGTCTCTTTGTTCACCCCCTCCCCAGCACTGTACTGCTCTTTGGATTTAATCTAGTCTCCCCTCTCTGACTCCTCTGCCCATTGCTGGGTTTCTCACTGATTTATCTGAGATCCCTTTCCCTCAGTATTTAGTTTTTTTCCTTGGCATACCTGGGAGAGATTGCCACCAAGAAGCAAGTTGTTATTAAATTACAGAAGAAAACTATCTGTAATTGAAAGAATTTTAGGTTTAGCTTTAACTCCTTTTAAATGTCCAACCTCTTTCCTTTTCATCTGTCTTCCACAACTTAGAGGAGCTGTTTTCTCGGTGATACATTGTAGTTTGGCCAAAGACATTATTTCTTTCATAGAGAATTGATGTGCTTATTCGAGATTGCATTTTTTTTTTTTTTCTCCCTATAAGGGAAGTAATAACACCTGCCTGGTATCCCAGTGTCTGGCAGTGATGTTAGCTAATGTTCAGGGCCTAGCGTATCAACCAGCTTAGAGCTGTTTTTTGACTTTCAAGGTCATCGTCAAAGCTTTAAACGAAATCTACGTTTTCGTATAGCAGTTGTTTTTTCTACTCATACTTGACTAATGCCTTTCAGTGACCTAAGAAACATCTGTTATTATCTTCTTTAAACCTGACGAGAACCTTCCAAAGTCATAAGACATGCTCAAGGGGGTGCTTAGCTAGTAATTGGCAAAACCAGTATTTAAACCCAGTTGAGTTTGATTTATTGAGATACATTTTAATCTATAATTTTTCTTCTTTCAGATCAAAAAGGAAAATGAAGTACATTTTAGTTACTGGTGGTGTCATATCAGGAATCGGAAAAGGAATCATTGCCAGCAGTGTGGGCACAATACTGAAGTCATGTGGCTTACATGTAACTTCAATTAAAATCGACCCCTATATTAACATTGATGCAGGAACATTCTCTCCTTATGAGCATGGTAAGCAACACTCCTACCCCTGTCTATCTTTCTAAAATAATAATTGTGTATGTGAAAGAATATGTCACCTCTTGGGCATGTGTGTACATTTTGTATAACTTCCATCTCCTCTCTTCTAAAATGGTTTCTAGCTATGCAGTATTTCTGATGCTTTTTCTCATCTGGATGGGAGGAAGCAGAAATTTTAGCAGCCCATGTAGTGATTAGAGTCTAGGAGTTTCTATAATGGAAACGATCTTTTGGATAGCAGTTGAATAGAAATTTGTCATTTCTCTTGAAAAAAGATACCTGGTGACATAATAACCTTTTTCATATTTGAGGAGAGGAGGAGTATGCTTATTCTTTGTGACCCCAATCTTTAGAAATTGCATGGTGGGTGCAAGTTGTAAGAAAACAGATTTTGGCACAGGATAAGAAAGATCTCTGTAATAGCAAGTGCTCTTCAAGAGCTTCAAGAAGCTGTGAATAGCCTTTGGTGGAAGGGTTCAGACAGAGGCCCAGGACCACTTGGTAGGGATTCAAGCAGCAGGTAGATGCTAGATTTGAAGAATCTGTAAGCTTGGATTTTGTTTTGCCAGTGGAGTTTGAATAATATAAAAAAAGATCTTTTAGTTGAAACTGTTGTGGTGGGGGCGGTGGGAAAAGAGCATCTTACCTCTTTGTTCTTATCCACAGAATGACAAATCACCTTGTCTGAGTTACTTCAGATCCACTGCTTAAAACTGGGGGAGATGCACTATTAAAACATACCTTTAAGTTGTAAAATTCTGCATTCTTACTCTTCCTTTCTTGAGGTTTAAATCTGTAAGGACATGTAAATGTCATTAGTGTGAAAATCTTTATGTAACAAATGATATCAGGAAAAGATCCATATACTAGAGGGATTCTTCTTTTTTTTTTTTTTTTCCCTTGGCGGTGCCAGGGCTGGAATCCAGGGCCTTGCACTTGCTAGGTGAGTGCTGTACCACTGAGCTACATCTCTAGCCCTTAGAGAGGTATTACATATAAAGTTCTTAAGCACTTGAGAAAAATATCAGACATTGTTTTCCTTTCCTATTTTTGAGCTTGTCTCTTATTGTGATGGTAGGAATGAATCATTCTAGACAAAAATATGTAGAATGAAGTTGCAAGGAATGAATGTGAAACAAAGGAATGGGGGAATTGGGCAGGTTCACAACTTTGCTTAAAACCAAAGGTAGCCCAGAGGCTAGTTTTTATAACCAGCACAACCTTCCTTTGCATAGGTCATGGAAGTTTTGAATAGAATCATACTTTTGTTATACTTTAAACTTTATTCTGCTCAGGTGGGAGGCTTTTCTGGAAGTCTTTTTCTTTGGGGAGCAGTTGCCATATGAAGATAAAGTGTCCTATACCCTCAGCCTTCAGGGCTGGCACTTCCTTCCATTCCTTTCTCTTGTATAACTTTTCCTGGTTGAGAGAGTTTGTTGACAGGCTGGCAGTATGAGGTTACATTTTGAAGAATAGAAGGTAAGTTTTCTTTTTTGTGTCATATTTAGTTTTCTAGAAATAGATTTTTTGCTTTGTATCAGGTTAATACAGATTTTTTTTTCTGCCCAGGTGTTTATACGTCAGGATTCAAGTTGTGCCAAGGCTTACATATTTTTCACTTACCTAAATATTCTCACTGTTTGCTGTAGGTGAGGTTTTTGTGCTGGATGATGGTGGGGAAGTGGACCTGGACCTGGGTAACTATGAGAGGTTCCTTGACATCTGCCTCACCAAGGACAATAATCTCACCACTGGAAAGATATACCAGTATGTCATTAACAAGGAGCGCAAAGGAGATTACCTGGGGAAAACCGTCCAAGGTAATACTGGATTTACCTTGTAAGATTTAAAATCTTAGCCAGTTTACTTTCTTTTGAGGCTAAAAATTGACTTTTTATGTGATTCTAGCATTTTCAAGGTATCATTACTGAAACAAGGCCTTCAATGGAAAATTAGAAATTGTCCATTTACTCAAAAAATAAGCTAAAGAAGGTGCTGCTGCTGTGTGAGTAGCATTGAAACTTGTTAGTCCAGCCATCGCAGTGTGACTTGAGACCAGAGAGTGTCATTTTTGCATGGTGAAGAGTGAAGTGGTAAAGGCAGCTAGATCAGGGCCTTGAGCCAGGAGTGTGGATGCTGTGTCCCGGGACTTGTGTGCAGACCCTGATGAGAATCAGCATCCATTGTGCCCGCTGGTTTTCACTGGTGTCATCAGGCCAGGGGGAGTCTGAAAAGTGAGTTCCTAAGTCCTCTCAAGCTTTCACTAGCACAATTTCGTCATTGTTTGTTTGTTTAGATAATGGGATACACATGCTCATTTGAGAAAAGTGTTCTACTGCTTTAAAAAGCAGCAGGGGAGGGGTGGGGAACCATTGGTCTAATGGAATGGCAGCAGCCCAAATTTGGGGGGAGAGTTTTCCTCTGAATTATAGGAGCAGATCTTCTTTTGACTGTCGACTTTACTGGCCTAAAAGCTGAGGGTCACACTGACAACTGGCTCTGGCTTGGGTCTGCCCTGGCCCAATTCTGGGCTAATCTGGTTATGTTTGGGTCTTGGCCCTGCCACTTAATAGCCTTATGAATATGGACAAATCACATACACTCTTTGAGATGTGGTTTCCTTTCCTGTAAAATGGAGATAATAACAGCACCTGTCTCTCTGACAGACATTCTAAGGAGCTACATCAGTAAGCTGTTTCCCTGAGTTCCTGACACCTGGGAAGGATCAATTAGGAATTAAATGATGTGAATCATGTAGTTTGTTGTACTGGGCACCAGTGTGTTCATTCATCTGTTCATCTGATTCATCAAATATTTATTAAATGCTTGCTGTGGTTGGACCTAACTGGTGCTGAGAGTATGTGATGAAGAAGACCAGGAGGTCATTGTCCTCATGGAAGCTGGCCAATAGAGAGACAAAAACCAAACAGATAAAATGAGATATCTGATAGGAGTTGTGAGGAAATGAGTGAGGTGAGAAAGCATGGCTGGGGAAAACCACCTTGGACGGGGGTCGGGAAGCCTCCCAAGAGAGGAGGAGCTGGGCAGGTCATGGGAAGAGTGGAAGGAGGAGTCACAGCACGTGCCAAGGCCTAAGGCACAGAGGGGGCTCACAGGAATGACAGGGAGTCTGGTGTGGCTGAGGCATAGTGACCAAGGGCAATGTTCAGAGAGGTTGACCAGCTGGCTTTCTGGGCCTGGCAAGGAGTTTGGAATTGACTCAGAACAGTGGGAAGAAATGAAGAGTTTAAACATGGGAGTGATGAATTTCTGATTTGCATTTTCAAAACATCACTTTGGCCACTGTGTGTAGAATAGATAATGAATATCCTTGTGTGTGTTTACTGGAGTTGAACAGAATCTGGAGTTAAACAATAATCTTTGCTCCTTAAGAATTTGCAGAGTGACCCTAGCAACCATGATTTTGAAAGTGTTCAGCAGCAGCTGGCATTTATTGCACTCTGGCATGCAAGGCCGTCTCATAAAGTTTCCATAACTTTATGAAGTAGGAGCTGGTACCTCCGCTTGACAGAGGAAACCAAGTTGTTAGAATAGATAAGTAATTGGCCCAGTAAATCACAGCTAATGAGTGGTGAACTGAGATGTGAATCCAGAACCCCAGACGCTGTCCCCTCACCACCCTGCTCTGCTGTCCTGTCTCTGCAGCGGGTTGTCTACCTTTGGTAAGCTGGAAGCATAATGTGCCAGGCTTTGGAGGTTTTGTGATGTGCCCACCTTCAGCCTCGGCTCTAAGCAATAGGGTGACCACATGGTCCGTTGTGTCTGTGTGTGGACAGACAGGCTGACTGTGAGGGGCAGGTGCTTTGAGGTAGTTCAGGATGCCTCCTCTTGCCATGCTTCCAGCAACAACTTAGAAGTCTGAGGAGGTGACCAGGGGAAGTTCGAACCAGAGTTTGTTGAGGCCATTTAAAGGGAGCCTCAAAAGTATTTTTATGAAACTATTGCTACTCTGTCCAGGCAAAGAGTACAGTAGTTTTTAAAAAATTTTTTTTTAGCATTTGAGGTAAATGCATTTGCCTCAGTCAATGCCTGTGGACAAGCATGAGTTCCAGCTTGTTTTCTCTTTCCAGTTGTCCCTCACATCACGGATGCAATCCAGGAGTGGGTGATGAGACAGGCGTTAATACCTGTAGATGAAGATGGCCTAGAACCTCAAGTGTGTGTTATCGAGGTTTGTATGATACCTGTGTCTGTGAACAGTGCGCTCCGCCATCTCCTTAGTCAGCCATCAGCACCTGGCAAGACGCTGCCAGTGCAGCCAGGCAGGATGCTGCTGTGGGGGTGAGCACAGTCATGATGTGAAATGGCCATGCGGGGGGAGAAAATTCTCATCCAAATGATACTACTTTTTTAGCATTTATGGGTTCACTGGGTGCCACCTGTACCAGAAGGAGTGGTGTGACACATTTCCCGCTGTCTCCTGAGCAAGCTGGCAGCCCTTTGCTTTCCTGCAGCAGGAGCACTCTCCCGAGTGAGCCGTGTGTGGTTTGGTTTCTGTGTGCCTTGTCTGCTGATCCCAGCTGTTGGATCTCAGTGTTCCTTCAAGATGAGGAGACTTGAAGGTTCCAGCAGGTTGTTTATAATTGATGGCTTTTTGTAAAAATTATCTGTGGTCAGCTAAGGAGATGAGATTATGTTTTTTTGCTTTGTGGCTCTCATACAAATAAAATTCCTGGTACCTCTCTCACCTGACCCTTTTCTTAAAATATCTGTAATAGCCTTGGGGAGTTGTGAGTCTTCTTTCTACCAACTGATGTTCTGCAGGGCTGGGATGTCCTTATTACACTGATAACTGAGTTGAGGCAATAGAGCAGATGTAAAGGAAACCACCAGAAAAAGATCAAGTGCTTAACCTCTAAAATAATATTGCTCTTCTAGCTTGGCGGAACAGTGGGAGATATTGAAAGCATGCCTTTCATTGAGGCCTTCCGGCAGTTCCAGTTCAAGGTCAAAAGGGAGAACTTTTGTAATATCCATGTCAGTCTAGTTCCTCAGGTAAGGCATTTGGTCTGACTTTGTGGGAGAAAAGGTTGCTTTTCACCCTTTATCTAATAGTTTTCAATACTTGAGGAATAAAGAACTTCTTGGTGAAAAGTTTATCATAATCATGTTTTGGAAAGATAAAATGGAAAACATTTGAAGGATGAATTGGGGCAGTTGTGGTGGTTGAAGCAGGTGGATTCACGTGCCCCTGTTTTTATTACATGGCAAAAGTGGAGAAAAAGCTTTTTTTTTTTTTTTTTTTGCTTTTTTAAGACAAAAATCCACAAAGTTAGCATGAAGAGGAGTTAATAGTAATATAGTAATACGAATTCAGAAGTCAGAGAGCAGTTGGACATGTAGAGACTGACTAGCAGACGGACCTGGAAGCACTGAACCCTCATAGTTGGCAGTAAGGAGAGTGGAGAAGCAGCCCTCTTGGCCCTGCAGAACCTCCACAGGCTCAGGGCGGGTAGCATCAGGTCCCTCTAGGAGTCGGGGTGCTGTTGGGGCTCATTGCAACTGCTGTTTTAGAAGAGGTGGACTCTGACTCCACTTCCCAGTGTGCACAGGTGGGCATCAGCCTCTCTCCACTTTGGCAGAGGACTATAGGTCCTGGGGAGGGTGTCCAGATAAGCAGGCACTAAGACAATTGAGGGCAGTGACACGGAACCACAAATGTGTCATGGAGTGTGATGCCACACTGTTGAGACACTCTCTTTCCACCTCTTGGTTCCCAGACTCATCACAGCCAGGCTTAGCCCTTCCATGTAGGAGATGATAAGGGTCTTCTCTGGTGTATGACTAGGCAAGAAGAGAAGCCACCGCCTCACGGCTCTGCAGTGAACCAGGCCAGCCAGATACCCACAGAGACCTGCCTGCCCCCTCACACAGAGCCTCCAGTTCAGTTAGCTTTTTTTAGGGGATACCAGGGATTGAACTCAGGGGCATTCAACCACTGAGCTACATCCCCAGCCCTATTTTGTATTTTATTTAGAGACAGGGCCTCGCTTGCTGAGACTGGCTTTGAACTCTTTATCCTCCTGTCTCAGCCTCCTGAGCTGCTGGTTCCAGTTAGCTTTTAAGTGTGAGTAGCAGCCACTGACTAAAATCATGGAGGAGGTAAACTGCATGTATTAAACAAGAACTAGATTCCAGAAGAAGGGAACATGTGGAGACAAACGATTCTAGGAGGTTAAGAATTGGATCGGAGAAATGAAAAAGTTAAGAGAAAGAAAGTTGAGGAAATACCTCAGGAAGTAGGGCAGAGACCAATAGGCAGAAAGTAGGAGAGAGAGCATAAGAGTTGGAGGACTGGTTCAGTAGTTAATATCCAAATTGCAGAATTTCCAGAAAAGAAGCACAGAGAAATGAGAGAGAAGTGTGATCTAAACCAGGGGGTCAGGAGACCATAGCCCAGGGACCAAAGCATCTTATCATCTGTTTTTTTTTTTTTTTCAATTATTATTTTTTATTATTTTAGTTGTCAATGGACCTTTATTTTATTTATTTATATGTGGTGCTGAGACTCGAATCCAGAGCCTCATGTATACTAGGCAAGCGCTCTACCACTGAGTTGCAACCCCAGCCCCCTATCATCTGTTTTTGAAAATAAATTTTTACAGGAATTGAACCGTATCTATTTGTTGATGTATTGTGTGTGACTGCTTTTGTACTAAAACAGGGAAGGTGAGTAGTTAGTTGTGATAGAGACCATAAGGTCGGAAAAAAACCCTCAAGTATTTGTTATCTAGACCTTATAGAAAAAGTTTTCTGATCCCTGATCTGAAAAGGAAATTGTGAGACATGAGTTTCTGAATTAAAATGTCCACTGAAGGAAAGGAATGGGGGACGGGAGTAGGAAAGACAGTAGAATGAATTGGACATCACTTTCCTATGTTCATATATGAATACACGACCAGTGAAACTCCACATCATGTACAACCATAAGAATGGGAAATTATACTCCATGTATGTATAATAGGTTAAAATACATTCTACTGTCATGTATAACCAAAAAGAACGAATTAAAAAATTTAAAAAAAGAAGGGCCTGTTGAGTGCCCTGCCATATTGGATCCAACATCACCCACACCAAAGCACTTCATTGTGAAGGTTCAGAAAAATGAGGCAGAAAGGCTCTAAAGGAAAAGACACTTTCTTTTTAAAAGAAAAGAATCAGTATGGCAATATTAGAGGCTAAAGATAGTGAAGCTATTGCATTAAAAATCCTAAAGGAGAATTATTTACAACCTAGAATTTTAAACCCAGAAAATCTTTCCTCTTATGTGTGAGAGGAGAATAAGGACAATTTAGTACCGAAAGGAAAAGTGTGGCCCACAGCTTCACTGAACAGTATTTAGCCCTGAAGAGGGCTGTGGGCACAGGAAGGGTACGCTGTAGTCAGGATAGGGGCAAGAGGGAGAGAGTGGGTCCTCATTCAGCAGTGAATTCAACAGAAAATACCTCATTCTAAATGTCAAGAAGGAGCAATAAAGCATACTAGAAGAGCAGTTAAAAGAGTTGAAGTGGGTTGAGGGTGTAGTTCAGTGGTGAAACTTATTTTAGTACATGCCAGACCCCGGGTTCAGTCCCCAGCACCTAAATAAATAAATAAAAAAAAGAGAAAAAGAAAAAATTGAAGAGCCTTGGTTTATAGGGTTTGGAGAGTGGGAGAGGGTGAATAAGGCCAGGTACCATGGTTTTTAGTGCAAATCCCTTAGAACTATTTGACTAAAATATGTGCATGTGCAATTTCAACAGATACAAGCTAAATTCTAAAAATGATCAAACTCTTTAAAAAAGATATCATAGAAAAGTCGTACTTGAAAATTCTTTATCATAGAAAAACTAACCTCTCTTTTTTTTCTTTTGGCTATTAGCCAAGCTCAACTGGAGAACAGAAGACGAAACCCACCCAGAACAGTGTTCGAGAACTTAGAGGGCTTGGACTTTCCCCAGACCTGGTAGGATTTCCTGATGACCTGGTTTCATTGCGATCTCTTACGTCTAATTAGAATCACGCCTCCATAACAGGCAGAACCTTTGTCTTCTTGGCAGGCCTTTAATGAAAACTGATGGTGGAGGAAGCGGGTTCACTCTTTCGGGGCTATAGTTAGTGTGATTTTCCTGTGGGATTTGTGAGGCTTGGCACTTCCTCAGTCTTAGTTCTCTCTGTCCTTTATTTATTGTCCTTTTCCTGTCCAAGAACATTCATAGATGAGGAAAACCCTCTTGTTGTGCCTCTTGGTTCACACTACCATCCTCTTATGTTTCTCCAGTTTGGGATTTAGGAATTTCAGTTTTGCAAATGAGATATTTTTATGGTCGCATGCATTGTTCTGAGTGCTAATGTGTTCATTCATCTTAACAATGTGATGTCCATTTTGATTTTATGTGAAAATCTCAGCTTTGTAACTCTTCCTTCTGTCTAAACTGCCTTTTTTTCCTTACTGCTAGGTTGTATGCAGGTGCTCAAATCCTCTTGACACATCAGTGAAAGAGAAAATATCAATGTTCTGCCATGTCGAACCTGAACAAGTAAGTAGAAATTGTATCTTTGTGGAAATTGTTTTGTTTATAGTTACCTGAAGCCTCTTGACCATGATGTTTGATGAGGCTTGCTGTTATTTCACAGTTAGAAACAATAGACTGGCCTCTAGAACTGACACTCTTGGCTCTGTCATTCACCATCACCTACTTCCTGTGTTTCCCGAATGTTCTTGCACCTCTCCTGCCTCTTCTCTCCCCACCCTTTGTCCTTTTTTCTTTTTTGGTATTGGAGATTGAACCCAGGGGCCCTTAACCATTGAGCCACCCAGACCTTTTTATTTTTTACTTTTGAGACAGGGTCTTGCTGAATTGCTTAGACCTTGTTAAGTTGCTGAGGCTGGATTTGAACTTGTGCTCTTCTTGCCTCAGCCTCCCAGCCTGCTGGGATCACAGGTGTGGGCCCCCGTGCCTGGCTCATGCTTTAATCTTTATGTGCCAACCGGGCTGAATGTCTTTCTTTTTCCTCAGCACCTCACCTATTCTGTTGTTTGCTTTTTACTTGCTAATTTCTGTCAGAAATCAGTGTCCCTTTCTCCCTGTTGGCCTGCAAATCTATTCATTTTTGCCCTTCAGGGTCTGGCTAGGACATGGTATAGTCTGAGAAGCTTTATCTGATTGGCCTTCTTGCCCTCAACCCTCAGAATTAATCACTTCCTTCTTTGGGCTACCTGTGCATCTCACACATGCTGGTGGTGAGCCTGTGCTGTGCCTCTTGATGTGTGTGTGTTTGTCCACATTTGTCTTCCCTCACAGACAGAGCTTCTGGAGGGCAAGGACCAGCTTGCTTGTGTTTCTGGTGCCTGGTGTTGGGGTATTGTAATCTCTCACATATATTTAGTTTTTTGTTACTGTGCTAATAGAGCAGACCTATGGTACAGAAAATTTAAAATTTTGGAACCTGTAAAGTATTTAAGTATGGTGCTTAATGTGAAAATTCTGGTGGCGATAAATTGAAATTGTGGCATTGGTCCGTGTATTAGTCAACTTTTTGTCACTACAACAAAACACCTAAGGCAGCTAATTTAATAAAGAAAAGAGGTTTACTTACTTCACAGTGTTGGAGGCTGAAAGTCCAAACAGCACAGACATGCTCTGGAAACACCACATGGTGGATAGCAGAACTGTGTGGAAGAGGATCAGATCTCCAGCTAGGAAGCAGAGAGGGGAGGGGTGGGTTTTGCTCATTTTGTAATAACCCTCTTGTGAGAACACAGGGTTGCAGGAGAAATATCTTAATTCCTTTTGAAGATAGGGGTTCCAGTGACCCAAGGATCTCCCACTAAACCTAATATCCAGCACTTCCCAGTGCCACCACTCTGGGACCAAGCCTCCAGTCACATGGACCTTTGGGGAACACCAAACTATAGTAGCAGGATTGACTGAGGGAAGACTAGAGGGAAGTCGAGGTTCAGGAATTTCAACATGAGACTATGGAGAGTTTGTTTTACTACCACGGTTGAGAATCAGGAGACTGATCAGGAGAGCCCATGTGGCTTTGCAGAGAGGACCGTGAAGCAGTGGGGCTACAATAAGAACAATCCACTTGAAAGGTTTTGAGGAGAACGCAGGGGATGACAGTTGAAATTACTGACCTGGTGTGGGTGTGAATGGAGCAGGAGGAGAGCCCTCGACCCTCTCCATGGTGGCTCAGGCCTCAAGAGGGAGGGTCATCTGGGGCTGGAGTCGGGGCTCGCAGGTGTGATTCCTGAACCAGGAGCTCATCAGGATTCTGTTTCATACTGAACCCTGGAGCACAGAGTAATTGTCGTGTTCTCAACAACCCTTTATCATTCACTTTGATTATTTTAGATATTTCTGTTCTAGCAAGTTAAGAGAATTCAATTCTGTAGTAGAATTGATTCTCATTAAAAGTGTTCACGATTAAAAACGTGATACATATTTCCATTTTTAAATATGAATTTCAGATCCTTTTGTCTATTTTTAAAATTGAGTTGTTTATCTTATTGAGTTGTAAGAGTTCTTTATATAGTCTGAATACAAGCTTTTTTCATACACCTGTATGGTTTATATTTTCCCAGTCTGCGGCTTGCCTTTTCATTTTCTTAACAGTGTCTTGGAAAAGTGTCAGGAAAGCTTTTACAGTTTCAGTTTATCCTTTTTTTTTTTCTTTTTCCTTTTCTAGGTTGTGTTTTTGCACAACTTCTTTTTCTTTTTCTTTTTTATGGATCCTTTGCTTAACCAACGTCATGAAGATTTTCTTCATGGTTTTTTTGTTCCTAAAATCTTATAGTTTTAGGTCTTACGTGATCCATTTTGAGTTAAATTTTGTGTATTGTGTGAGGAAATTGCATTTCCTGATGAGATATGGCACACATAGGACACCTGGTGATTTCTGTCCTTTGCTCTATAGCCTAGCAACATTCCTAAAATTCTATTAGATTCAATTGTTTTCTTGCAGATTCTTTTGGTTTTTATGGATAAGCAATAATATTGTTCATGCATTTAGTGGTTATTGTTTCTTGTTTTCCAGTTTTAAGTTTCATTTGTTTTCCAGTGAAATGAAATGTAATGACTGTCTGTCCAGCATTGCTGAATAGTGATAGGTGGCCACTTGCCTTGTTCTGGGCTTTAAATAGTAAAAATTAATATTAAATTAAACCATGTGATGTTTACTGTGAGTTTTTTATATTTGCAGTCTTTCCCTAATAGTCTTAATTTACCTAGAATTTTTATTATGAATTGGTTTTGGATTTTTAATCAAGTCTGCATCCATGATCCTTATTTGTCTTCACTCTGTTCGTGTGGTGAGTTCCACTTTTAAATCTCCTAATGCAGTGGTTTTTAAACTTGGCTGCATTTTGGAATCACTATAGAAACTTTAAAAAATGCTGATGCCTGCTTCCTAACCCCGAGGTTCTAGTTGTAAGTGCTCTGGGTTGTGGTGTAGGCGTTGGGATTTTTATAAGCATCCCTAATGATTGCATTGTGCAGACATTTTGAGAACCACTATTCTGAGTTAAGCCATCCATGGATTCCTAGGATAAGTCCTCCTTGGACATGATTTTTTTTTTTAAACAACATTTGTGGTTTGGCTTGTGTTTTTTAAAAGGATTTCTTGAGTTCGTTTTAGTAATGTATCTTTTTCTAGAAAATTACCCTTTTTTCCCTAAGGTTATGCTGCTAATAGCGGGGGCTGTAAGTTCAGTTAGTTTTTGTTTTTATTAAATCACATCCTTTTTTTAAAACAGGTAATCTGTGTCCATGATGTCTCATCCATCTACCGGGTCCCCTTGTTGTTAGAAGAGCAAGGGGTTGTAGATTATTTTCTTCGAAGACTTGACCTTCCTATTGAGAGGCAGCCACGGAAAATGCTGATGAAGTGGAAAGAGATGGCAGACAGGTTTGCCTCCCCGTGAGGAGCTGGCAGTGCCAGCTGCTTCCTCTTTGGTAGGGGCCCAGGGGACTCAGTTGTGTGGGAGCATGTTAGCACCTCGCTCTCAGCTCACTGGAGGTCTTCATGGCAGGGACGTTCAGGTTGCTTAGGAAGGAGCTGTAGCCATCAAGTGGAGACAACATAGGTGAGGAGTTCCTGGCAGGGCTGGGCCAGTTCCCAGTCCTCCAGGCAGTGAGTGCAGATTACCGCCTGTCATGCTTGTCTCTTCAGCTATACAGTTAGCACAAATGGGTGCCTAGTGGCAGTGGGTTACCATGGAAACGGGTGGAGCACTTGTGGGCAGGCAGCAGGCCCATCATCTGAATGCGTTTGGGAAAATGCTGCTCACCCAGCACCACCCTTGCCCAGTAAGGATGTGTCGCTGCCACTGTCTCCTGAAGTGCTCGTGCTCTCACCTTGCTTCAGGATCTTCCCTCAGTGCCTCAGAGCAATGGGTGTGCCTTGTCACAGTTGCAGAACTAAAAACAACATGGGGGTCACATAAGCACAGGCAGAGGGAGCAATCATTCTGTTTTAATTCTGCTCTGTGGTGTTTTAATTTTGACCTTTTCCTTTTCGTGGATATCTTACTTGTCCATTTACATGTAGTTACCAAGATGGCCCATGGTCTTACAATTCTTTTTTCTTAAAACATTGTGTGTCTTTTGCTCTGTTACTAATTATACTTTACAATGAAAATTTTCACAATTGTGGACTTTTCTATTGTGTAAATGTCCCATAATTTATTTGACTCTTTCCTTCATCTCATTAACTCCTGTGACTTGTCTGTTCATGTCTGTTCAGTTTTTTTGCCCTTTGGGATTGAATTTTTTAAAAAAACAAATTGTGTGAGATTTTGAAACCTTCTTTGTAGCAGTTTCTAAAATCCTACTTGCTTTGTATAGCCTGCCCCGTTGACCTGAAATTGCTTCTTTAGTAGTCTGTATGCGGCACTCAGGTGATGTTCATTTCCATTGTGTTCTTCCAAGACATTCTTTTCTTCTCTTGCCAAAGCAGTTTTGGTCTCCTGGTGGTATGTGTATTCCAATTAATTAGGTGTTTCTTGACCTTCAATAGATATGATCGCTTGCTGGAGACATGCTCTATTGCCCTTGTGGGTAAATACACGAAGTTTTCAGACTCATATGCCTCTGTCATTAAAGCTCTGGAGCATTCCGCATTGGCCATCAACCACAAATTGGATATCAAGGTGAGGAGGGATGTAGCCAAGGGGTAAATGGGGAAGCAGTCTGTATTCTCATAGATGCTGCATGCATATCTCCTTTATAAGTTTTGGAGCTCTGAGTTTCTTCTGAGGGATAAGAAATGTAGATTGGCTCTTGGTTCTGAGAATGTGGAGTATTAAATAATGAAGGGGAGAGATGGTTAGAATAGAGGTATAGAGAGACTGAGCTTGGATCTGAATATCAGGTGACCACATAAAATTGCCCTGTGATAAAATTGCTCTGTGGGGTGGGAGGGCTTGGTAGACAGGGACATTGTGCATGGTCAGTGGCACTGGCTGGAGCCTTTGCCAGTGACTGCTCTTTGCAGCATGGTGGGCAGAAGCTGAGCTAGGAGAATGTTGGGACAAGACCTTGCCTGCCTCCACATGTAGCAGTGGAGTGTCATGGTTAAAGTGGATTCCACTGCCAGATGCCTGGGACTCAAATTCTAGCTTTGCTGCATAGGCACTGTATGGTTCTGGACAAGTTGCATAACGCTCGCTCTTCCTGTCTCAGTTTCCCATAAAAGGCATAGTGATTGTTCCTTCCTCCTAAGTTGTAAGGATTGAGTGAAAAATGTGAAGTGCTGAGATCTGTACCTGGCATATAAGTACTCCTTGAAAATCCTCCCTTCTGTCCCCCTTTGTTTTTGGAGACAAGGTCTTGCTAAGTCCCCTGGGCTGTAATCGTCCTGCTTCAGCCTCCTTAGTACCTGGGATTACAGGCATGCATCACAATACCTGGCTCCTATCTGTAGAACTTTTCTTCTTAGTTCACCAGCTGTGATTTTTAGGAGGAGATGAAAGAAGTGAAGTGGGATCTCCGTGCTGAGGGTGCCATGAACTTGTCCCCACCATCCACACTGCAGTTTTCTCCCGCCTCTGCATGTTTCTAAGCATGATAACAGCTTACTTTTGGGCAGCTTCCTGCAGAATGACCTGTTAGAAATGTTTAAGAATCAAAGGATCCCGTTACTCAGCCCTGACTTAGTTTTTGCTAGTTCTTTCCATCATTCATTTATCTACTTGAGGTTAGTCTGTGGTTACCTAATGTGTTAGATGCTAGAGGCTGAGAGGT
This sequence comes from Sciurus vulgaris, assembly GCF_902686455.1. Lineage (NCBI taxonomy): Eukaryota > Metazoa > Chordata > Mammalia > Rodentia > Sciuridae > Sciurus > Sciurus vulgaris. The sequence goes on from NC_136461.1 coordinate 30,653,726, forward strand.
GAATGAAAAATCTCTAGTCCCCGTGTTTCAGGAAATTATAGAGTCCGTTAGGTACAAAGGTAGCACACAGGCAAGAGGGTGGGACATGTATGGAGGCAAAAATCATTCCAAGGAGGGACTTGTGGGAGGAGTTTGGGAAAGGTTGAAAAGGTAGAGGGAAGGGCATTCCTGACAGATGGAAGAGCATATCCAAGGGCTTACAGGTGTGGAACAGTTGAAAACTCAGTGGATGGAAAAGAATGAACTGGAGACAGCTGGCGAGGGCCCAGTCAGGATTTCTGTGAACTTGACCAGCCCAGGTCTTACTCTGAGGTTCAGGAAAATAGCTACAAGGAATTAGGTAGGGGAGAGTAGAAAAAAATGGACTACCTTATTAAAAAGTGGGCAAAATATTTAAAAAGAGATTCCAAGGAAGATGCATATAATATACATGAAAAGGTCTCAGCAGCTTTAGTTGTCAGGGAATTGAATGCAAATTAAGTCACAGGGAGAGACCAGCACATGCCCCTTGTGTGGCCAAGAGCCTTTGAAGATGGGACCTTATTTCTGAGAATGTAAAATGGCTCAGGCACTTTAGAAAACAGTCTGACAGTTTCAGATAAAGAGACATATGACCAAATAATTCCATTCCTAGATATTTACTCAAGAGAAACAAAAATGAAACCCCACAAAGATTTTTATTCAAATGGACACATTATTCATAATAGTCTAAATCTGGAAACACCCAAAAATGTCCTCAACAGGCTAAGGAATGGCACTGTAGTATATTTATGCATTAGAAAGCTACCCAGCAATAAAAAGGAACGAACTTGGGATGTGCAGAGCATTGGGGGTAGATCTCAAAACCATACTGAGCAAAAGAAGTCAGACATAAAAGGCTGCACACAGCTCTGCTCCCATCAGATGAAGCTCTGGAAGAGGCATAATCTGTGGTGATAGAAGTCAGCTCTGGGTGTGCTAGGGGAGGAGGGAGCGTTGTGAGATAGTGGCACTTTATCTTGATGGGTAGTAGTTACACCTTCATGTGTATATTTGAGAAAACTCATCAAAGTGCGATCAAAATGTTTGTGTTTTACTTTATGTAAATTATACTTCAATACAGTTGATAAATGAAAAAATACCCAATCAAAGCTGGGTGGAAGGTGGCCTGGGGAGAGTGTCATTTGAGCAGAACACAATAATTTCGAGTCTCTTGCAGTAGCTTAGCTGAGATAAGATTCTAGAACGTATGGAGCAGATAAAGCCAGATTTGGGAGTTAAATGATTTTGAAGGAAATTTTTGTTGGTAAAATCTTGTACTTAAGATTTTAAATTATTAAGTTTAAACATACTGTCACTTTAAAATCCAAATCATGGGTGATGGAACATTGATAACTTATTTGCAAGTTGTGTGAAAGAGTGTGGTTGGAGTCATGAGCTGCTTCTCTGCCCTGCTTGCTGCCCCCAGTACATAGATTCTACTGACTTGGAGCCCAGTACCCTGCAGGAGGAACCTGTGCGCTACCACGAGGCTTGGCAGAAGCTCTGCAGTGCTCAGTAAGTAGCATTCTCTGTGGGATGGCCAGGGTTTTGTTCATGTGAATGAACATGGTCCTGTGCTTCCAGTACTAATAGTAGGCGATTTACTTTGTTAAATGTCTTTTAATTATTAAAGAGACTACCTACTGTATGACTTCAGCTTACCAATAGAGTTGGATCTGAAGAAATCTGTTCTGATATTATTGATATTGTGTGCTGCATTCATCTGAACATGAAGCTTACAGATTTTTCATCTGGAACATTTGATGAGTAGCCATTAGTAGAGTTTCAGAATTGTTTTTAGTAGCTATTTTACTTTTGGGGGGGGTGGTCCTGGGAGTGGAACCTGGGATCTTATATATGCCAGGCAAGTGCTTCATTACTGAGCTACGCCTCTAGTCTTTTTAGCTGTCATTTATAATAGTAAAAAGTCAAGGCTTTTGAGTCCACTGGAGCAGGTGCATGTACGGGGTGTGCGGCTGGCGTTGACGACTTGGTCAGCATGGCTCACTGCTGAAAGAAAGGAGAGGCCCCTTCTGACTCGGGGAGCTCTGTGAGTCAAGAGGAAAAATAAATTGCATTTATATAACTATATGTTAAAAATCATGAGCCAAGTGCTTGGGACAAGTGCTGTAGCAGCCTTATAGTGACATACGCTGTCCTTTTTTCTACTTGTAGAAGTATTTTCTCATGTGACTATGTCCGTGGTTCATGTGACTATGTCCGCAGTTTCTAAGTCCAGAGTGTTGACATGGACAGTTAATTGACAGTCTTTAAAGAATACAGACTTAGTCCCAGAACAAAATATATGGAGTAAGTTCCTGGCCCCAGTACCTTGGCAGTGACTTCTTTGGTGGTAGTTGCAAGCTGGGTTGGTGGGAAAGCGGAGTTGCCTTGTGGTTGTCCTCCCATGCAGTGGAGTGCTGGTTCCAGGAGGATTTGGTGTTCGCGGTACTGAAGGAAAAATCCAAGCCATCGCCTGGGCTCGGAAGCAGAAAAAGCCTTTTTTGGGTAAGGAACTGTGCTTGTTCTTGCCACTCCTGAGGAGCAGTTTGGGAGGGGGGTATAAATACAACAGGGAAATATTAAAACATGACTTGAATGCTGTGTGTCTAGAGAGGAGCTCAGCCTTTTTAGTTCTTTTTAGGAAAGATTCAGACTTTTTAAATATGAAAAGCATATTAGCTGTATCATGCTTAGGATTTTAAGGAAATTCTGTTTGCAGTGCATGGGAGATTGAGTTTTATGCTCTGCTCACTTGGCATACCAGCCAACTGTAACTGGGCAGAAATGGTTTTGAATGCTTCCTGGTGCTTTAAACTTTAGTAATTTTCAACTTGACCAATTTGTAAATGAGACCATAATGAGGAAGGGTAAGAAAGCTTAAATTTTATACTTGAAAACTTGAAACTGAATGGAATATTGTTTATTTTTTAAGTTGGATGACTTTGCAGAACCTGGGATCTTTAGGTCCACTTCATCCAGCTATTAACATCTATCACAGATGAAGCGTACCAGCAGGAGTGCTTGCTAAGAGCAGGAAATTAAGAACCTGCGGTTAAAACCCTGACCTGCAGGACACAGAGTCCTTGGCAGACGGGTGGGAACTGTGGGAGTTGCCTTTTCAGTGGAGCTTCATCTGTTTTTCCCTCCCCCGGAAGGTGTGTGCTTAGGAATGCAGTTGGCAGTGGTTGAATTTTCAAGAAATGTGCTGGGATGGTCAGGTAAGCGTGTGTTTAGAAATGCTCATTCCTGCTTCCTGAGGGCATGAAGGCACTGCATGTTGGGTGGCAGGAGCCTTGACATGGTGCCTGGCTCCTCAGAACTTCCGTGTGCAGAACTGAGGGTGGGGGGGGGGTGGGCGGGTGCCCTGCAGCTCTCCACAGAGGAGCAGGGGTTAGGGGACAGCTGAAGCCCCACTTCAGCTCTCTCTCCAGCATTTCCTATTCTTGAAATTCTCTTCCTTTGACCACCATAGCCACCATCCACCTGGTACCCACCATGAAGACACTGGCCTAAGTGAGGCCTAAGCAGTGGTTATAAACTTGGACTAGCAGACTTGGGCCTAAGTTCTGACTCTGTCACTTATTATGGGTGATTTTAGGTAACTTAGCCTCTCTGAGCCTCTGTTTCTTCTGTAAATGGGAGTCAAAATAATACCTACTTAACATAGTTGTAAAAATTTGGTGAAGAAATGCATGTAGGTAGTCCCTAGCCATGGCTGGTGAATAAGAAATGCTTAAGTACTATCGGAACTGCTGACTAATTAATTCTATCACTATGACAGACCACCCCAAACTGGGTGGCTGGTAACAGCCATAACTTGACCACCTCTCAGTATTCTGTGGGTGACTGCTGAGTGGCTGTTTGCTCTGTGTTGTGTATCTGGGGTCACTCATTCCTGCCTGGCCTTCAGTTTGTGCTTGGCTCAGCAGGACACTGAGATGGAATGTGGCTCATCATTCATTAATTCAGCCCAAGCTTCCTCACACATTGTGACCTACTGGCTTCCAGACAGGGCCACTGTACAGGCATTTGTCATACTTGCTGCTGTCCCACTGGCCAAGGCAAGACACAGGCCAAACCCAGACTTTGTGGGAGAGGATGGGGCTGAGGGGTCACAGGATGTAGGTACTGGGACTGTGGTCCATGGGGCCATGATGGAATAGTTTGCCACAGCCATTTATTCTCTGTAGCTCAACTGCAAATATTAGCTTTCCAGCAGACATGTAGGTTCTGTGAGATATGAAGCACCCTGAAGAAATGTAAAAACAGTCTGGTTTACGCACTACAAGTGATTCCTCAGTGGCCACCTTGTGGCCAGGCTGGGTTTCAGTTCACCTCTCTTCTGAGAGGCTATATCACCACAACCGTGGGGACCATAGCTTAGTGTAGTAGGCAGCATGCCCCTAGTGCTGGCCTCTGTGTGCTGGCAAGGTTCTCTTTTCACTTGACTCCAAAATGGCTTTTGGAATTCCCTGGACCCTTGCACAGCCCGACCCCCTGCCTCTCACTTGGGTTCCAGATGGGTGGGTGACTGTCCATGAGCTTGTCCTATGTGGACAGCAGGCCCTGCTACAGGCCCAGGAGGGGAGCAGTACCTAGTGATCATACTAGCCAACATGCAGCGCCAGGAACTTCCTTTCCCTTTAAGTCTGTAGTGGTTAGATGGTAAGTTGAATAAATGATAGGTTATTTCCATTGAAATCAGTTAGTTTCTGACTTAGCAGTTGAACCAGGCAATTGAGTAGAGCAGCACATTAGATGCTAAGGATCGAAGAAAAGGAGAAGATAGTTGCTTATTTTGAAGAGTCTACAACAAAATTAAAAAAAAAAAAAAATTGACAAGGTGAAAACTGTCACACACACATTGCCTAAATGAAGATTGTTAGGCTGTGCCATTGGTTTTGCTCTGCCCATTATGTACAGCTTGACTTTCCAGAAAGTTAAAGACTTGATAGAAAAAACTCACTTGTTTGTGTGTTGAGTATCATTATGTCCCTAGTTTTAATTTAACCATTGATTTTAAACTGTGGGAGGAGATTGTGACTTAGTGCTCAGCAATGAAGATATTAAGTGATGTTGTGTTCTTAGCTATCTTCCTAACCCAAGTATTTTGACTTTTAGATGCCAATTCTACAGAGTTTGACCCCAAGACCAGTCATCCTGTGGTGAGTCCAGTGTTTGAACCTTCCCAGGATCAGAAGGGGCTGAAAGGGCGTTCATGATGCGTGGATGGTTAGAGACAGGCAGTGAGCCACGCAGCTCCCTCCTCCAGAATCCTTTGCTCTCAGACCTAATGGATAGGAAGAATCCTTAGTTTTCACTGTGGAATGCCTCACTGGTCTTTCCAATTAACTACAGAAAGCCTTTTAAGGTACCAGCACAGACACCTAGCGCAGATTCTGATTAATGCTCTGCCCAGCTTCCCACAGGCACCCTGTCCGCCACTGTCCCTTCTGCCTCGTGTTCTCCCAGCGGCAGTCCTGGGGGTAGACCTGTAATTAGAGAACTGCTGGGATATGATACTGATTTGTTGAATGGTAACCAAAGCTTTTCCAGGCCAGCTACCTGGTGTCACCTCTCATACTGGGGTCACATGGCACTGTCACCCTGCCTTATTAAGGCTTACTGGGGAGGGACAGTGATCCCCAGCCCAGGAGTGGTACGCATGTTGATAGCCATTTTTTCCTTTAATATTCAACACATGCTGAGTACCTACTCTGGGCTAAGGCTGTTCTTGTTAACAAGGATGCTGATGAACACAATGGACAAGGTTCTTGATCTTATGGCAGTTAGACATCATTAGTATGTTTGTTGATCTGACATTGAACTTTGCTAATTTCAAGGCTTCAGGAGGGGAAGAACAAATTTGTTGAAGCATGGGACTTCGGGGTGGGGGTATGGGGCATAGAGGCGGCCCTGGAAGTCAGAAGGTGCACAGAAGCACCAGGTGAGGGGTGAGCTGCACTGTCCTCTGGGGTGCCACAGCCCCCCTGCTTGGTGCTGGTTTTGCACCCCTGATCTGCCAGCAACTCCTCAGGCCTTCAAAGGGAACAGATATCATGACACTGGTCTTGTGTTCTTAGAATGTGTGATACCCTGGTTCCTTGTCATCCCAAGTACTTGGGGGCAGGTACAGTGTCATGAGGACAGGCCAAAGGGCTGAACCCTTGTCCTGGAGGTTAAAAAATGATTCTTAGGAGGCAGCTTCCCAAGACAGCGTCTCTTGCCAGGGAAGGCTGGGAGGCAGGGCCTGCTCGCAGGTGGGCTCCGTCAGTGGAGGAGGTCCAGTGGCTAACGAAGCAGAGTTTGGTAGTCTGTGTTTGTTTTCTGAACATCTCCAGGTCATAGACATGCCAGAACACAACCCTGGGCAGATGGGAGGAACCATGAGGCTGGGCAAGAGGAGAACCCTGTTCCAGACCAAGAACTCGGTCATGAGTAAGAGCTGCCTTGTACCGGCCCGGCCTGCGGCTTGGCCTGTTCAGGATGTGTATCTTAGGGTGGTGCTGTGGCTCTCAAGAGTCAGGCTGGCTTTGTGCTTTTTATTTTGTTCTTGCTTCTGAATTTTCCTTTTTCCCCTTGTACTCGTCCTGTCTTAGGATGATGCACCATAGTAGGTAGAGCAGCAGTGTGAGTCTTAGGTGACTGGCAACGAGTCAGTGCTCTGGGCTGCAGATGCCTCTACAGGGTGGGGCAGTTAGGTTACATCCACTGCAGTCTGTTTCTTTCTTATACTGTTATGAAATTTGATGATGATTGTCCCCCAAAATGGCAGTTTCATATGGGTCAACCCAAATAGATTTTATTCTGACAAAGTACTAATAGATGCTAGAGATGAAGGGAAACTGGTGGAGAAAAGTATTTAAGACATTACTCTTAGGTATCCCTGCCTCCACTGGGAACATTCTGCCTTTGATTCTGTGGCAGAGGTACTCTTGTGTCTGTCTGGGGTCTTCGTGGCAGCCTAATTTGAGTCACTTGAGTACTGATCTTGCAGTTCTTGTGTTCTGTGGACTCAGGGGTCTCACTCAAGTGGGTTAGTTAAGCAGCCTGTTTGTACACACAGTGCCTGTTTGCCTGCAGCCATCAGGTGCTGGCATCTTTGAAGACTGACTTGAACTCTTGTCCTTAGAGTTCGTTTGCATAGTTCTGCGCTGTGTCCCTCACCACACTATCCTCAGGGCCCAGGCTGCTTGGTGGGTGCTAGTCTGTCTCCTGGCCTTCTTCTAGCAGCAGGGAGCTCTGCACTTCAGCAGTTGTGTGCTCGAGGGAGGTGGCAAGAGCCTGATTCTGTTGTTGTTCTTAGCGTGGTCAGAAGGAGCCAGAAGCCAAGAATGAGTCTACGTTGTGCTAAGAGCAGGAAGCATGTGGCAGAATCATAGCAGCCTGTGTGGACGATAGAGGTGCCCTGAGAAGGAACATGCTGATGATTCATGAAGCCAAGTCTTGAATCCAGCCTCTTTTTTCCAGGGAAGCTCTATGGAGACCCAGACTACTTGGAAGAGAGGCACCGCCATCGCTTTGAGGTGAGGATTCTTGTTCGCTCTTTCTGTTACTCGGGAGACACAGTAACACAGATCAGCACAATTGTTTTTAATGCATCAACAGGTGAATCCAGTCTTGAAAAAATGCTTGGAAGAGCAGGGCTTGAAGTTTGTTGGCCAGGATGTTGAAGGGGAGCGGATGGAGATTGTGGAGCTGGAAGGTGATTGCTGAGACAGTTGAATTTAATGGAAAACTAAGTCAGATTTTCTTGGGACATGGAAAAGTGTAAACCTGTGTGTTGTTGCTCCCGATGAGGCAGAATTCGTACTGTCTTGTGAGGGGAAGGGAGTTGGTGACACAGGGACAAGAACCCCAGGAGTTTATCCCTATGTGTGGCCTTCCTCAGGCAGCTATGTGACCTCAGGCCTCCGTTCCTCCTCCTCTAGAGAGGGTGGACTTGGTACTCAGCCCCTTTTAGCTCTCACATGACTGTGTGGCTCAGCCTGTGGAAGTCAAAGGAGCCATGGACTCAGGGAGGGACCATGGAGAGGAGCTCCCTTAGCTGGGAGGGGACAACAGTGCTGGGAGAAGGATGTCAGGACACTCAGGCTTTGGGGTTGTCTCTACCTAGACTCAGATGGTAACCTTACTTTCAAATAATTTAGCATTTTTTCTGGGGGATTGGGCCCAGGGCCTTGCACACATTGACCGTTAGGGTCGATTTAATGAAACTTTTTCTTATCTTTCACATTTTATGCACAAATACCTAATGGATCCCTTGGATTTCTGTTTCAGATCATCCTTTCTTTGTTGGAGTTCAGTACCACCCTGAGTTCCTGTCCAGGCCTATCAAGCCCTCCCCACCCTACTTTGGCCTCCTCCTGGCCTCTGTGGGCCGGCTCCCACATTACCTCCAGAAAGGCTGCAGGCTCTCACCCAGGTGGGGACATGGCTTTAGCAATCCACTCCTTGTCTTCACTAGTCCTTTGGGGGTCACTGGCTCTCACAGTGAGGTGTCACACAATTGGTCCCAAGAAAAAGCCACAGGCATCAGGGGTGGGTCCTTGGATGAGGTACCACGTGTTCCTCACATTTGCACAGAGGTTCCCACTCTGTCCTGGGGTTTCCTCAGGCTGCTTCCTCTGGTGCATGGATCAGGCCGCGCCCTCTGTAGCATCTCATTCTGGTGGTACTGCTGAGCAGTGTGTTTGGCAGAGGTCCCTCTCATCCATGTTCAGGGGACAGTGTTTTTCCATAGGGAGGAGTCCACACCCCAGGAAGATTTGTGCCACCTTTATCTGAGGCTGGTTACTCTGAGTGGGTAGTTAACTGAAGGGTAAGAGGAAGGAAATCCCTCAACAGCCTCAGGCTGGATATAGTTTATAGTAAGAGTCTGATTTGTGCTGTGTGGACACATGTCCTTGCAGTAGCAGTGGCTACAGAAACAGGAAAGTAAAGTGAGGTTTTGGCAGCAGAAGAGGAATAAACTTTCTGAATTCTACAGGGACACCTACAGTGACAGAAGTGGGAGCAGCTCCCCTGACTCTGAAATCACTGAACTGAAATTTCCATCAATAAACCATGACTGATCTGGTAATGTAAGTGCTATTTTTAACATTTTTTTTTTTAAGCAATAACACTAAGATTGTAAGAATATCATTAGTTTGGTGCTATAAGTTTTTATCTGTTAGAGAATGGAAGTGGTAAGGTCAATGTGAGCATCAGTGGGCCATTCCTATTCCAAGCTACTCTGCTCTGGGGGTTGCTGGGGTGACACCAGTCACTGGAGAGGTGTCACATGGTTGATGGCTGCACATAGGTGCCAATCTGACCAGCGAGGGGACTGGGTTCTTAGGTCTTGTTTTGTGGAGCTATAAACTCAGATGGTGAAGGAGGTGACAGGCATGACAACATGGCCTGTCATTTTGCAGCTTCTCAAGCTCTCACCAAGAAGTGTTTCAGAACTGATACTGCTTGCAAATTGTATGGTGTTGACCGCTGCTTATTCCAGAGATTTTTCAAAATTCAAATAGCAAGGAGACTTTGAATGTCTGTATAGTGAAAGGGCCTATAAGTTTGTAAAGAGCGTAACTATGGTCACTGCCATGAATTTTTAAAGTCCTTTGAGATAACAGAGTAAACTGTGTTGGTAGAAATAGATTCTGTTGGTGAGGGTATCAGAAAGGGGACAGTGTATCAGAAAGGGGACAGGGTGTCAGAAATCTGTGGGGTATAGGAAGAGAGCAGGGATCTGAATATGGTCCACATTTTTGGTGGTCCCACTATGTAAGACAGAGTTCCTGCCCTGAGGCAGGGCAGGTGACCCTCCTGGATCCTGTGTGCCATGTACTCGTACCCCTGGGCCTCTGCTGGCCCAGTGCTGGTCTGATTGAGTGATCTTGACTGGTTTCCCTTCTGCCTTGTTGATTGGCTACCTAACCTTCAAGGGCATAGAGAGAAGATGGGTTGGCATAAGAAGTCAGTCAGCATCAGGATGGCCTGAGTTGTTTAATCTATGCCAGGGGAGCGTGTAACAAATGCACCCCTTAATCCCTGACCAGGAGGACACAAGGGGCTGTGGAGGAGGTGGGCATTTGGTCAGCCCATGGAGTTTTGTGGAGACTTGCCTGTCAGCAGGCCAGTAGGAGGTGGGTGCTGTGGACAGAGTGCTTTTATCAGGGCCAAGGCAGAAGTCTTAAAAACGTGTGATTCGGTAGGAAATACAAATTTAGCTTCCGATTATTTATATTGTTTCTATTATTGTTCTACCATGAAAAACAGGCATTGTTTCCCATGGCAGCTGACTATACTTTTTTTTTTTGGTGGTGCTGGGGATTGAACCCAGGGCCTTGTGCTTGTGAGGCAAGCACTCTGCCAACTGAGCTGTATCCCCAGTCCCTGACTATATTCTTAACCTTACTATTTGAACATCATATAATGGCTAACATCTTTTTTTAAACAGGGATGATTCTTCAAGAGAGCCTTTGACTTTGACAAGAGTTTACAGCTATGATTTTACACTCGGCTTTTGACACTTCCTTTAAATTATGTTTTTATTAAGATTATTTTATTATGGGAGAAAGGTATTTGGAAAACTGTCATTTGCATGTCACATCATGTACACTGGCTCCAGGCCCGCCTGCTGCTCAGTCTTTCCTGGGCAGGTCGGGAGACTGTGAGATGAGAAGCCCACATTGAGACGGGTGCTGACGACAGGGGCTGGTGGAGGCCCATTGACCACCTTGTTTCTCCAACTACCTCGTGTCACTGTGGATTCGAGCGTGTTGCCTGTGGCTTCCCTTGGGTACCAGGCCATTGCTCAGTGCCACGTGCTGGAGCAGACATGGGAGGATCACTGTAGCCGGTGCTTCCCCTGTGGGGTGCTGGTGACTTCCTGTACTGCCTGTCACCGAGAGCAGTGAAGCCAGAGCTAAGGCCTTAGTACTGCTCTGGGTTGTGGAAGCTCTTGGTACCAACTGTAACTGGTCCTCATCATCCAAAGGATCAGTCTGTTTGGTGTCACATGATGCAGCAAGAAGTTGGTGTCTCTGAAGTATGATTTTAAAACTCTGCACCTCTGGCTGCATCTCCTGGTCCTGGGGTTGGGAAACACTCCTTGCATCAAGGGGTCACTTTAAAAAAAAAGAATCTTTGTGGGGAAACTGCCTCTAAAACCCTCTCATATATAGACAGCTTTGACTCGAGGGTACTTTCTTCTTCCAGAATGGTGTTAACTGCAGTTAAAATGCAATATGAAAACTATTTTCTTAATGTGATGTAATAGGCACAGCCACTGCCTACTGTATTCTGGCTGGACTCCATGTATACTCTAACTTAAGGAATAAATAATGCAGAACAAGAGACGTCTTTTCATTCTCTGTGTCTGTTGCCGGCCAGGGGGAAACTGAAGCCCGTGGCTGAGGTGCTGCTGGTGCCCGGAGCTCCTTCTGGCACGCAGCCTCCGTGAGCAATCCCACAGTGTTGTAAACTGCAGATGAGCCTTTCTTGTGAATGGGAACCAGAGTTTTCAAACAGGGCTTCACATTCCTGGTTCTCACATGTCAGGAGAGATTGAAAGTGCATGGGTGCCAAGCATGCAGCTTGACAGGGACAAAGGGGAGGGAAGAAGCACAGAACCCTGCACAGGGGGCCTTTCTGCCAGTTGCAAACTGGGTCCCTCCCCAGGGATGGGAACGGCCGACCAAGGACCTTCTGAGCCAGCAGGACTGCTTTTCCCTGGCTCTACTTCCACTCTCAGCCTCTGGGATACAGGCCCAGGTCATGATCACTGTCCTGGATGGGGGTTGGTGACAGAGGCACCCACTCACCCCTGGCTGCTGAGCACACCTCTTAGAGATGAGCTGGCTTCTCTGCCATCTGCCAAGGCAGGGGCTCAGGCCTCAGGCCAGCTGCTCACCCAAGCTCATAGCCTTCACTTGCTGAAATTTGAGATATTGGGTTTGGGGAGGGAAATGTTTTTCTCACAAGTGAGTTGGCCCAGCTCCTACTTCAGGGAGATCCAGAGAAGTGGACTCTTTGGTTCTTCCATTCACTGGTCCAAGGCCACTATCAGCCTTGAGGCCTGGGAACCTGTCTCCCTGTTCCCAGTCTCCCTGTTCCCAGGCCAAGAACAAGTCACCTTTGTCTGCCTCCCTTGCTCATGGACTGAGGACTCACCACTTAAACGGAGCTCTTCGTACTTGCCTTGGGCTTTTAGTACTGCTGATGGAACAGAATTCTGATCTCTTCCCACATAGCAGCCCAGCGTCCCCCACACGGAGGGAGTGACAGGCCCCTTGGGGTCAGCAGTACCCTGCAACAGTGAGGACTTGGCTGGGTATAGGGAGCTTTGGAAGAGCACCCTGTGATCATGTTTTTGCCCCTGGTGAAGATTGCCTTAAGATGACCAGTTGCCAAGGGCTGGCCATCTGCAGGACCTTTGAGAAAAGGGGACTGCAGAGCCCAGCCAGATGGTGCAGGAGGGTAGCCTGCCATGCCAGTGTCAACTGACCAGGGCCCAGAGGCTTCTCTATGGTTGGAAGAAACTCAGTAGCATCTCTGCTGGGCTCTGGGCAGTCTGAAGCAGCTGAGTTAACTCTGACTTCACCTTGCCTTTGTAGAAACTGGCTACTTCTACAAAGTGGTGAACGGGGTGGGGATGCATTTCTGAGGATTGTGGTGCCTGGGTCATGAAGTTGCCCAGAAACTGCTCTGGCTTCTTGAGTAAGGTTCCTACCCTCATCCCCAGTGCTAGTTGTAGAACCCAGGGCTTTGTGAATGCTGGGCAAACATTCCACCATTGATGGACACCCCAGTCCAAGTAACCCAAGCAGCTTCAGCCACCCTGGGGCAGCACACTGGGTGAGTAACAGACAGGGACCACCATGGTAGGATAATGTTGCCTCCCTGCCCTGGTGTTCTTTTCAACAGACCATCCTAGGCCCTGAGAAAACCACAGAAACAGAATGTTTACACAAGAGGAAATCGTTACCACTCAACTCTCGGGCTTCACACTTACTCTAAGTCAACTTAAAAATCACTGATTTTGGAGGTTGCAGAGCCTAGCTTTGCTGTAGATAACACCTCTGATGTGTGGGTTATGACGATAATGCTTGCCTAGGTTACCTTTCAGGGACTTGAAGGCCACTTGTTGAAAACACTTGACTATTTGGTCTGCAGCTATCTGGTGGGTGACTAGGATGGGTGTCTTATGCCTGTCCCCTTTGTTGCCTTAACTAACTTTTGGGTCAGATTCAGCTCAGCTCTGCATGTAGATGTATCAGTTGCCTTTGGAGCTGGCATATTTTCTTCTACCCCACTTTGTGCTTTTTCTGCAGCTATAGCAGCTCAAGAACCCACAGTCCTTCAGCCCTGTCATAGGCCCAGATGGAGCCATAAGGCCAGGGTGTTTGCACAGGATGGTGGCTCCAGCTACAAGAGTAACTCAGTGGTTCTCAGACAAGTTGACTGTGACCAATGATATCCTCAACATCTACATGCTCCTGACCAATGGAAAATTACCACACTTTAGCCCATCCCAGCAAATCAATAAAAGCTTGCATCTCCCTTTATTTGAGGAGCAACCTGGGCCTTTGATCAGTGCTGTTTCCCTTCAGCTGAAGCCCCAGTTAATGCTTTGCCTATATGTTTGGGCTCACTTTACTCAATTTGCTCTGCTGTCACTGAGTTACAAGGTCTCATCTCTGGCATTAGGAGTTTGGTAAGCTGTCATGATACATACATCCATGATTGCATTTGGTCTCTAACCAGTGTGTGTAGTGGCCACGGCTGGGCTTATATCCTGTTTTATATGTGGGAAACCAAGTTTCAGAGCACTTGTGAGTGGCTGGTGAACCGGGTGGGGATCCAGGAGTGGAAGGAGTGGCAGGCATAGCGGGCGTGGCTGGTGCAGGGGGCCGGGGAACGAGGAAGGCTGAGTGCAGGTGCAGTCCCCGTCTTGGCTTGGCAGTGGGAACAGCAGAGGAACAGCCAGAGCAGGAACCCTCTCCAGGACTGGGAGGAGGGGGCTTGGAATGGGAGTCAGGCCCTTCCTGTGCAGGTGCTGCTTGGGCTGGGGCCAGCACAGAACCTGGGGACTTCCTGATGATGACAATGCCTGCCCTGCCCGCTGCCACTCTTACAGGCAAAGAAACAGAAGGTGAGTGCATTGTCCCAAGGCTCATGGCCTTTAAGATGGAGCTGGGCTGGAGGCTAACTGGGCTCCTGTTCCTCACAACCCTGTGTGGTAGGAATCCAGGGTGTTCTCTGCCTACTGGACAGAGGTGCCTGGTCATGGAATACATGATCCAGCAGCATATGGCTGACTGACAAAGTGTCCTAGAAATAATCATTTGCATCCCAGGTCATGACTTATTAAGGGACTTTTAACAATGTCAAGTTCCAGCAAGTTAGGGGAGAGGGCTGCAGGGTGGCCTATTTGCCCTGTAAATGTTTCCAAACATGCCTTACTGACTGTGAGGGACCTTTCTAAGATGACAAGTTCCTTTCTGGCACCGTCTGACCTACTAGAGTCATAAATCCCAGCTTGGGCTAAAGGAGCCTTTAGGGAGAGGGACAGTTCCTTACAGCTCAGCCATAGGATAAGTCTGGCCAAGCTCTTTCTGAAAGTCCATGCTCGGGGATGTGCTGTCAAGAGCCTTTGGCTATAGAGCCAGGGGCTGCTCTGACGAAGCCAGGGGGGCCTGTGCAGTGCTGAAGGAGCAGGAAGCCAGAACTCCCGCCCACCTGCCTGGCCCAGGTGCATTCCGTTGCTAGGACCTAGCCCAGATCAGAAGTCTCTGCCTCACCCTGTGCAGCTCGGCATTGTGCAGCCCGCCCGTGGGGCCCTCACAGGACACAGCAGGTGCAGGACACAGGCCGCAGTTGCCTCAGCTGCTGCTGGAGCTGCTCCTTCTCCACCGTCAGCACCTTCACCTTCTCTTCCAGCTTGCCCAGCTCTGTTTTCCACTTCTGAGGGGCAGCATAGCAGCAGGTGGCCAAGCTGATGTCAGCTCTAGCTGTCCACCCTCCCCCTGGAGTGAACTAGAGCCTGGGGAGAAGCCAGGTCCCTTGGCCATGACCAAGGCAGCCCTGTGTCTTGAGAGGCTACAGAGCACATATCCATGTGGGGAGGGAGCCCTCCTCTGCCTTTCCACCACCTGGCAGTTCCCTCTTGCAGAAAGACCTCCCCTTGGGACTGTGTTCACCCCTCCCCTCTGGAGCTCCTGAAATGTATTACACAGTCCTTGGGGTTTTCTTGTAACTCCTCAATATTACAGTCTCCCCTCTCTCCTGGCTACTCAACAGTACCTCAACCACTCAAGTTGGGTGGGTGAAAGGAGACTGCTTGGGCCTCTCCCCCAGCCACTGAACAGTGCACTATAGGAGATGACCCTTCTCTCTGATCATGGGTTGACACAGGACCCAAGGACACAGGACTGCCCAGGGAGAGGCCGGAGGAGCTGGGTTGGCTGTACCCTGCCCACCGTAGCCTGGGCTTCCTCACCTGCCTGTACCACTCCTGGATGGTGCTGACGGACAGTGGCCCCTGGATGCTCCCGTCCCGTCGCAGGAACACTTCCCCCTGGTCTGTCTCGTACAGCTGGGGTTCCCCTTGGGCCTTGGGGGTATGCACAGTCAGACGGAGCACCTTGGCAGGGGGAATGGCAGCTTGGGCGGAGACCACAGCTGACACTGGCAGCCCTAGTCCTGGCTCCGTAAGGTAGCGGTGGCTCCTAGAGGGGTTCCTTTCCCCAACTCCCTGCCCACTCCCCACCCCAGCGAGTAGCATCAGGCCATCATCCTGCTGGGCCATGACAGACAAGCCTGCCTGTCCCGCAGGCTCACCTTGAGAGGCACCGTGGTGGAGGCACTGATGACGGGGATGAAGGTGAGGGTGTAGGCATCAGGAAAGACCTGGGGCTTGAAGCTCTGCAGGATGGAGTCCACCAGCAGGCGCGTGCGGTCCTCATCACGGTGGTTGCAGCGGATGCCCTGCACCAGGCCACTGTCCTCAACGCCCACTAGCAGGCTGCCACCTTCACTGTTGAGGAAGGCGCATACATAGCGCCGCACGTGGTGCTTGAAGGCTAGATTCAGGTACTCGCCACTTCCCCGCTTGAACTCCATGTTCCGTGTCTCGCTGCCCAGGAAGGTGCCCTGGAAGAGCTGCTCCTGGCCCAGGATCTCCTGGTTCATGATGGCGCTGTCGGAGCGCACACCGCTGGGCCGGTTCTGGGAAATCAGCCACCGCTGGGTCCACTGCCGCCTAGGTGAGCAGTCTGCGGGTCCCGTTGGCATGGGGAGACTGGAGCCCTGGCCGGGTCCGGGGCTGGGACCAGGGCTGGGGCCAGGGCTGGGGCCAGGGCTGCGTCCTGGGCTTGGGCCACTGTCCTCCTGCTGGGGTGGGGGTGGAGAATGGGGCATGTGGACCCATTGGGGAAGTAAGGAGCTCCTGCCTTGGACCAACTGTGAGACCCCAAAGCGCCCCTTCCTGAGATCCAGCCCCCATGGGCATCCTGATGCCTCCTTTCAGTCTGAGTGGTCCTCCTGCAGTCAATGTGGGACTACCCTGCTGGTTCAAGGGTCTAAACCAGTCACTGCTCCTTCCCCTGCGAGCCTCTTCCTAAGTCTTAAGTGCCTGGCTTGTGGGATGCCTGGGTGGGTAAGAAGGGAGTTTTCTTCCTAGGACCGGGAGCTGGCTCATCTATGCACCAGTCTTTTCCCACTTGGATTGCAGATAGTTCCCTGAGGCCCAGGCTCGGGTGATTCCTGGAGGTGCCTCAGCACCCTAAGGTCCCTGTGCAACCTGCAGTTTCTGAACTGAGAGGCCCCATTGGCTTCACGACCTCCCTGAAACGTGACTTCCGCTTCCGGGACCTCTCACAAGTCCTCCTGAATCCCAGCCCTCCTCTGCCTTTCCCAAGCCCACTTCCATGGCTCTGTTCTGTTCCAGGTCTCTCATGTCCTCATGGCTATTTCCCTAGTCTGGGCCTCATCAGGAAGCCCCTTACTGACTCTCCTTTTCCCATGCATCCTCCTTACTAGCCCTAAGGCAAGTCAGATGGTCACGCCCCCTTGGAAACCTGTTCCTGGTTCCCGGCTGCTTTCGCCTCTCCAGGGCTGGCACCCAGAGACGAGAGGCACTGCCCCACTAGCCCTGTGGCTCCCCAGAGAAGACTAACTTACCAGTTCAGGGACACTAAGCACCTTGCCTTACAAACTCAAACCCCCGCCCTGTCCTTTTGCAAGTGCTGGTCCCTCTGCTTGGAATGTCCGAGTGCCTATCTAGTTCCCCAGGTCCCAGCTGTTCCCTGAGAATTTGTCCCAGAGAACAGTAAGGACTGCCCTGTGTCCTCTGACAGCCACCTTAGATTTGTGATTGGTGGAATCTGGCTCTGCTCAAGAGTGGAGGGCTCTTCAAGGGCAGGGCCAGGACAGAGTGGGGGTTGGTGTTTGTCAACTGGACAAGTGAAGTAAGTCAAGGAGAAAATCAGGACCCTGTGTATCTGAGAGCCTCTCAGGCTAAGGCTGGAATGCAAATGGGCCCAGGGAAAAGCCCCACACTGGCTTTTCTTCAGACAAGCTCGGGTTGGCAGGATGAGGGTCAGTGGCCCTCTGGGTAAAGTGGGCAGTCTGAACTTCAAGTTTCAGGCCAGTGTCATTTAAGTAGCAGCCTCCGGTCTGCAGATCTGTCCTCATCTTCTCAGACACCGCTCAACCCTGCAGGCCATTCTCACACAGGCCTCCCCTGGGTGTCTTTGGGACTGGCTTGGGGAGGTCCCACTTACCTCTCTGCCCCAGGTCTCATTCAATACTAGCTCCTTCCCCCGGGCTGTCAGCTCTTTGAGGATCAGCTTCTCCTCTGTGGCAATTTGCAGGCGCCAGGGTAGGGAGGCCAGGGTGTCCTTGTGGGTGGCCACCCGCACCAGCGCATAGGCATTCCGTGGTCGCCTCACCACCTCAATGTGCTCCCGTGCCACCGGCAGCTCAAGTTGCTCCAGGGTGTCCCGCAGCAGGCAGGTGAGCACTGGCACTGAGAACTGGGGATTCAGGTGGCCCACGTAGAGTGTGTGCATGCTGGGAACCGCCTTGAGGCTTGCGTCTTCAGGCAGGGACTCTTCTGCCGGGAGCTTTGGCAGGGGCTGCTTGCTGTGGGACTCCATGAAGGGCTCCCACATCTGTGTTTGCGCTGATCTCTTCCTTGGGCTCATGAGGGGGTCTTCCTTGGAAGGAATTCAGGGTTCCTCCCTGTCAACTGTTCCTCCCAGGGCCCTGAACTCTCAGATGGCCCCGGACCTCCCAGAGCACTCAGGTGTGCCAAGGGGCCTCACAGACTGGCAGAAACTGGGCAGGGCTACAGAGAAAGAAGGAGGGCAGAGGGCCAGCAAAAAGGGGTCTGCCACATACTTGGGCAAAAAACGAACAGGAAAGGACTGAGCCAGACCTCAGAGCCTGCAGGCTGACTGAGGGGGTTTGCCAAAGAGGAGCAGGAAGGACCAGAACTCAGGTCCCTAAGAGCCTCACCACATTCTCTTGATGGCCTCAGGGATCCTGTCTTCCATCCCCAGTCCACAGGCTAGGGACCTCATAGTTACCCTTAGGGTTTCCTGCCAACCAGAAGATTCTTACTGCCTCCAGGCACCAGAGAAACCTAATGAGGGTGTTTTGGAGAAGACTTAGCCCAGGACTCAAGGCTGGCCAGCAGCCCTATGCTGGTTCTCCCTGCCTGGTCTAAACCCACCAGGGGCTCTGAAATTAGTTAGAATGAGATCAGAGAGTTCTTATGCTTTTTGGCACACTTACAAAAGCTATGATCCCTCCCCAGAAAAATGGCCTTTGCATATTTACATATAATTTGAGGAGGTCCAGAATGGGGGTTAGAGCTGGACCCCTGTGCCTTGCCCCCTGGCCCAGGAGTTTCACTCTTGGGCTGTGCCTGTGCACACACCAGTCTCCCCACTCACCCACACACAGCCAGCCTCTGGCTGGTGTGGTAGGTACCACCAGCCTGCATCTTTTCAGGTTGGATCCTGGAGGCAGGTGGGGCCTGGGAGCCACCGCAGCTGGGGTAGGGGCATTCAGGGCAAACAGGAGTAGGAGGAAAGAGGCCTATGTCCTTCATATCCTGCTGGCTCCTGGAGGAGCATGAGCAATGCCAGCTCTGAGCTCCCACAGCTCCCTGATGCCTGCCAGAAGCTCCCAGGGCACTTGGGGCTTGGCATGGAGGCAGCAAGAACCAGGGTCTTGGGAAATGGGCGGGGCCTGCACAACTGCCTCTGTGATCTCATGAGAGTCAACAATGCCTTCTTGGCCAGTTGTGGGCAAGGGCTCTCCCACCCTCTCCCACCCTCTCCCACCCCTGCAGACACTGCTGTCTACCGACCACACAGCTTAGTCATGGGGCTCCCTCTGGTCAGCTTCCAGAACACAGGTGCTGACATATTTCTCCCTCTACAATGCCTTTCCAGACTCCAGTGCCCACCCCGGCCACCAGTTGCCAACACTTTCTGTCCTGTAGCTTAAAGCCTCTACTTCCCTTTTTGTTCTCAGGATTCCCTTCCCTTTTTGTTGACTGTTCTTCCAGAGCCCTGGGCTCTCAGATGGCCAGGACTCAGGTGTGCCAAGGATCCTGGGAGCCCCACAGACTGGCAGAAACTGAGCAGAGCCACAGAGAAGGAAGGCAGAGAGCCAGCAAGAAGGGGTCTACCACACACCTGGGCAAGAAAGGTTCTACTGGGCACTGACAGGTCCCAGCTGCTCCCAGGATGGACCAAAATACATAGGGTGCGTTCCAGAGCCACCCCTGACAAAAGGCCCTTCTCTACACCAGAGACAAAAGTTGCTAACCAGAAGAATCCTAAAAAATAGGTCAGGCATTGTCATCTCTTTTGAAGGACAGGGTTGTTACCTGCTGTTTGACTGTAACCAATACATTTGCCATGCACAGGCTCTCTGGATGCAGGAACCTGCTCCTAGTGAGTCAGGGCTTTGGTGAGTGCATTTCATCATGTTCTTTCTCATGCTGCTCTGGAAGCTTCTGGTTATGGGGAGTGAGGGTGCAGGCCAGAGGTGATACTTCCACTGAAGGACTGTTTGACAGTTTGCAGGCAGCCATTCCGAAGATTTTTCTTAAGTTTTTTTTCCCCGTAGGGACGGAGGCAGAAGCTTAAGTGGGGAACTTGAGGAGAGATGATTGTGTAGGGGCAAGGAAGAGGCCCCAGTTCTGCCTGGCTGCAGTGTGGGGCTCTGAGGAGACTGGGCAGCTGCACTGTCCTTGCCCAGGCCTGTAGCGAGCTCTGCCTCAGCCCTGAGGGTCATGAAGGGACAGCCTATGGAGGTGCTACGTGCTCCCTGAGGCCTTCAAGCCTTTCTCAACTCTGTCATCCACAAGCTGCTCTCACAGCACTGGATAGCTCAGCTGCAGCTGTTTCAGGATGGCTGACGCCAATTGTGTTGGGTTGTGTGGAAAGAGACAGCTGGCCACAGAAGAGTCCTGGGGTGAAACACATGAACCAACCAGGAGTGTCCTCTTTCCTTGTCTCACTGCCTTGCCATAGGCAGCTGTTTGGCATGAGATTTCCCACACCAAATTGCATGTCAAAGCTTTCCTGTCCTCGCTGGCCATCTCTTTAAGCCATGCTGTCACCCATTTTTCTGTAGCCTTTAACAGTCTTATATGAGTTGGACATTCATTTCATTTCCTTTTGGGGGGGGGTAGGGCAAAACCTGTTTTTCATTGTAATCTTAAATACATTTACAAAATAGTCTTTAAAATACAGAAATGCATCGCAATTGAATTGTTCTACCTACCGTATCCTGGGCTCATAGAAGTGGAGGTGCTTGGCAGGCCACTCATGTGGTGATAGAATGTGGGAAAACAGCACCTTTTAATCCTCCTGCTGGATGTCTGTGATCTTACTGACAAACCTCATTAGGCACTAGAGGAAAAAAGATCTCTGGAATTTAAGACTTTTGGAATGAGAGTTGGGGACAAAAGGCAGGGCACAGAGATGCAGTGGAATGCCCATGTGATGGTCTACACAGCCATGATTGCTGAACCCGAATCAGGGATGGGTATCTGCTTTCCTTCTTCTTCTCAACTCCAAATTTTAGTCTGTGCTAATTGCCAGGGAGGCCAGTCAAGGGGCAGGGGAGAGGGAAGGGGACTGATCTCAGACACCTGTGGGAGACACAGGAATGTTAAAAAAGCAAATTCTGGAAGGAGTATTGTGGACATAACCTTTGAACTTTGGGGACCCATGATGCTCCAGCTTAGCCCTGAGTCCTCCCTAGCATACCACCAACTGCATATATATTCCTCTCTTACTTTTGATGGGTCCAGGCCCAGCCACCTACAGGGTATCTCAGAGACTCGAGGAGCTCTGCCCCAGTGTCCATCCTACTGTTGGCTGCTGGCCTCTGTGAGCACCTGCAGTGGCTTTGGTATTTCAGGTCTAAGCACACAGTTCTGATGTCTTGCTGTCATTGTTTCTGGACTGGAGGTCTGAAGCCTGATAGAATGTGGTAGCAAGACCACATGCAAAGACTTGGGATGAGTTAGGGTAAAGAGGCTGCAAAAACCTGGCAGCTGGCAAGGGTGGAGTGCCTGGATTCTCAGGAAGTTCTCTGAACTTTCAGCTTTGGTTGTAAGGTGGAGCAAGCCACCACAGGCTCTTCCCAGGGATGGCTTGTGGCACCCCAAGTGAGGGCAGTGCATCCACTTGGCCCACCAGTGCCACATCCCAGAGAAAGATCTAAGTTCCACAAAGATGCCAACAAAGGGTGCTGTGGATAGGCCTTAGGACTAACGGTCCAGACAGTGGAGCTAAGCACAGAGGTCCACCTGGCCAGCAGGCAGGAGAAGCCAAAGATCGGGAGTGCGTAGAGGGTTCCAGAAAAATGCCCAGTCTTTCCCTGATCAGCCCTTAGTAGAGGCTAGGCTCTTGGTTTAATTCCCACCCCACCCCCATGGTGCTGGGGATGGAGCTGGTTAGGGCCTCAAGCACACTAGGCAAGTGCTCTACCACTGAGCTGCACTCCTGGCCCCCTGCACATCATTCACATCATTATCTCCTGAAGCACCCGGTGTCTTCCTCCAGATTTCGTTGGCAAGGAGTCAGTGGTGTCTTCCTGTCACACCATGAAGCTGGTGTCATGAGGCCTCCATCCTTCAGTCTTGCTTTCGCATATGTCTTCCTGCACGTGGGTGGGTGGAACGCTGGGCTCCAGGGAGTTGCTTTTCCTGCACCACACCATGTGTGCAAGGGCCTCACCCAGGCCAGCCCCACTGCTTTGGATGACTTGGCGAAACAATTCTACCACTTGAGGACTTTATTTGGTTTTCTTTTTCTTTAATTATTTTTTGCTGATTTTCTTAAATAACTTTTAATTCTGACCCCAGAGGTTAGAGTTAAGTTCCTTCCCTTTTGGGAGACTAGGCATTTAGTACTTTTCTAGTTCTGTTTCCCTGGAAACCAGGTAAAAGTGGAGTGTCAATTTTCTCAAGGGAGTATTGATTTTTTCAAGGCAATATTTCTTATTTTTCCTTTCACTCAACTGTTAATTTTTTTGATTGGTGCTTTACAGATACACAGAGGTAGAATTCATTGTGGTATTTTTACACATGCACATAGTGTGATTTTGTCAAATTCATTTCTTCCCCTCTTTTTTTTTTTTCTTTGGGGTGCTGGGGTTCGAACCCAGGGCCTTGTGCTTACAAAGCAAGCACTCTACCGACTGAGCTATCTCCCCAGCCCCTCTTCCCCTCCTTTCTATCCCTCCTCCCTCCCTCTCAATCTCCTCCTTTTCCACTGATCTTCCCCATATCTTTATGATCTCTGATCCCTCACCTTTTCCTCTTATTTCGCTTTAGTTTCTGCGTATTAGGGAAAAAAATTGACACTTGATTTTTCTGTGTCTGGCTTATTTCATTTAGCATGATGTTCTCCATTTCCATCCATTTACCAGAAATACCATTTCATTCTTCTTTATGTCTGAATAAAAATCCATTTTCTTAATTCTTTCATCTATCAACAGGTATCTGGGCTGGTTCCAGGAGTTGGCTATTGTGAATTGTGCGGCTATAATCATTGATGTGGCTGCATCCATATACTATGCTAATTTTAGTTCTTTTTTTTAATTATTTTTTTATTTTTTAAATTTTAGTTCTTTTGGCTAAATACCAGGGAGTGAGATAGCTAGGTCATATGGTGGTTCCATTCCTAGTTTTTTGAGGAAACTCCATACTGCTTTCCAGAGTGGTTGTACTACTTTGCAGGCCCATTAGCATTTATTATTTGTATTGTTGATAATTGCCATTCTGATGGAGTGAGGTGAAATCTTAGTTTTGATTTGCATTTCCCTGATTGTTAGAGATACTGACATTTTTTCAATATTTGTATTTCAATTATTTGTAGGTCATCTGTTTCTTTTGAGAAATGTCTGTTTAGATCTTTTGTAGGTTTTCTCTTTACATTTTTGTTTCCTTTGCTGTGCAGAAGTTTTAAAATTTGATGATGTCCCACTTATTCATTCTTGGTTTTATTACCTGCGCCTTAGGAGTCTGGTTAAGGAAATTGGTGCCTGTGTCAGTATGTTGGAGTGCTGACCCTATGTTTTCTTCTAGCAGTTTTAGTGTTCCTGGTCTAATTCCTAAGTCTTTGATCCATTTTGATTTGACTTTTGTGCCAAGAGGTAGGAATCTAGTTTCATTCGACTACACGTGGATATCCAGTTTTCCCAGCACCATTTATTAAAAAGGTTGTCTTTTCTCCTATGTGTTTTTGGCACCTTTGTGGGGTATGTGGGTTTGTCTTTGTGTCAGTTCCACTGGTCTTCATGTCTATTTTGATGCCAACATCATGCTGGTTTTGTTACTGTAGCTCTGTAGCACAAGATCAGGCATTGTGATGTCTCTAGCATTCCTCTTCTTAAGCTCAGGATTGTTTGGCTATTCTGGGTCTTATTCTTACAAATAAATTTTAGGACTGTTTTTTTCTAGTTTGTAAAAAATGTCATTGGTATTTTGATGAGGATTGCATTGAATCTGTATAGCACTTTTGGTATTATGGCCATTTGGACAATATTAATTCTGTCAAGGCAATATTTCTTATGGTAAAAAAGTTCCCTAACTATAAATAAGCTGGTCCTAGAATCTTAAAGATGAACTATGGGCTTCTTAAGTGCATTGCCTCAAAAAGGCATGGCCCTCATAGGGAACCTGGAAACTATGCCTATTGCATTGTTGAAAGAGATGCTTCAAAGCCAAAGTGAGCCTGGGCAGCCACGGAGTTCTTGGTGACTCTGGCCTCTGAAAGGATGGCCCTGCCCCATGTAAGAGGATTTTTGGCAGCTATTTCCTATCTGAGGCCTTCAGACTGTGTCCAGCCTCCCCTACCAGAGTCTTGAAATTGAACTATTCCTTGCAAATAAGATGAAGGTCCCTGGTGGGAGTGGCAGGCAGGTGAGGTATTTTACCCTTTATTAGCTATGGAGTTTGGGCAAGTACTTGCATTTTCTATCTTTGCACTTGTAGGGGGGAACATAGTAGTTATCCTAGAGGACTGTTGTGATGTTTAAATGAGATAATATACATAAACTCAGCGCAATAAGCACTCCAAATATGGATCACCAGTAAAGTGCCTACTCTTGGTGATGAGAAGGTGGGGTTGTCTATTTCGCTCCATGAGGCCCAGCCTCACAATATGTCTGGCCTGCTCATATACAGATGTTAGCTTCAGTCCCTGGGTCTCTTAAGGTAGTAAGGAGGATGTTCAGAAGTTTGTTGCTAGGGTTCAGTCAGGCCCTCTTTGGGAGCACCCTGAATGAAGAGCACAGCCACCCAGTGCCTCATGTTCAGGAATGTGGAAAATGGGGGCTATTCTAGTTTGGCAGCCTTGACCCTGGCTGCTTCAGTGTGACTGTAGTTAGAACCTCACAGTAGCCAAGTGGATAGGATATGACCAGTTAGTCATGCTATCAAAGTCACTGGTGAGGGCTGGAAGGGCCTGAAGAAGACTCATCCAAACCCCTCATAGCCAGATTGGCCTGAAGAAGGGAATGAGCCACCCAAAGGCCCACAGCAAGCAGGCTGGCTGGCAAGAACCTCAGCCTTATAGTCAGGTCACTTGGCTTCAAACTCTTCTTTGGCCTTTCCTGCCTATGGGACCTGAGCTTTTTCTTCATCTATAAAAGGGGCTGTTTGTGAAGATTCAGTAAGATAACTATAATTCCTATAGAGCAGTTTGTGTGGCACAGTGATATGGACAGTTGTTATTGTTATGGTCATGGTCAGTCAACTGAGACTGTGACAAAATTCCTGAGAAAAACAACTTACAGAAGGAAAGATTTATTTTGGCTCATGGTTTTAGTCCATAGTGGGCCAAGACGATTGCTCTGGGTCTGATGTGAGGCAGAACATCATGGAGGAAAGGCATGGTGGAGGAAAGCTGCTTAGCTCATGATAGCCAAGAAGCAGGGCCAAGGACAAGATATAGTCCCCAAGGGTCTGTCCCCAGGGATCTACTTCTCCAACTACACCTCTTCAGTTTCTGCTCCCTCCTAAAATGGTCCATTCAGCTATGAATCCTTCAATGGATTAATTCACTGATGAAGTCAGAGACCTCATGATCCAATCATATCCCCACCTCAAACATTATAAGCCTTCACATAAACCTTTGGGGGATGTTCCAGATCCAAACCTAACAGATTACACTGCACTGAGCAGCTGCTCCTTATACTTTCTCTCCAGTTCCTAAAAACCCTACACCCTCATCATAAGCATGAGGGTGAGGATGAAGCCAGCTGAGGCTCCTCACAGTTGCTCTCTCAGGCTACTTCTTACTGCCCCATATGGTGCAGCTGCGGGTCCCCTACCATCCAGCGGCACCAGAGCAAAGCTCTTTGAGGCAGAGAATGGATTCACACACTATACTGCCAGTGGGATGCCGGGCCCTGGGGGGCTTCTGGAAGATAAGACTATTTTGTAGGATTGCTGGGATTAGAAGAACTCTTAGGGACCACAAAGTCCAAGTTCCTCATTTTATGTACATAAAAATCAAGATGGAGAGGAGAGTGACCTGCTCACCAAATGCACAGTGATTTGACTGTCAACTGATTAAAAAGACACTGACATCTGTATTGGTTTTTATTTATAAACAAATTGACATAAAATAAGTCCAGATGGCAGCAGGAACAGCTGTGCTGCTGACTTGCTTACAAGGAAGCACAGGACAGTGGAGGAGGCTAACATTCCAGCCTGGAGACCCTCCCCCAACCTTAGGGCCTTTTCAGCCTAAAATCATTAGGCCAGATCTTCTGCAGCAGTTCTGGTGAGGGCAAGGAACTGTGGTGGGGACAGTGTGGGAGAGCTCCCATCCCACAGATGGGCTTGGAATACAAATGGCCCAGTGGGGGCAGAGAGAAGCAGACGATGAGATCCTCTCCTCTCCATGGGAGCATGTGGGTCTGTCCATACCAAAGAGAAAGTACCCTAGGCAGTGTCCTCTTAAAGGGGCTACACCCATTGGAGAACCTCTCTGGGACCAGGGCAGGATGGTTTCCCTCCTCCAAAAACTCAGTGTCTGGTGCAAGAGAAGCATTATCCAGAGTGTCTGCCCAAGTCCAGAAACAATAAATTAGCAATAAGAAAAGATCTTTTTTAAAAAAGGTAAAGGTTTGCACCATGAGTTTGGAGTCTGGGATCTGGTGGGAAGGCAGGCACTGTGGGGCAGCGGGACACCACACCAAACCTGGGAAGAGAGTGGCCAGGTAGGGGGCTCCAAAGCCTCTTCCTCTGCCACATGGAAGGTGCTCAGTCTAAACTCCTGGTGAGAGGAGAGCTGGGCTTAAAAAATAAATAGAGGGGACCTCAGAGCCATGGCAGGGCTGAGGGGAAGAGCAGCGCCAGCCCTGGGCCCACACTTTCCCCTCCTTGGTCCTTCATGGAAGGACTCATCATGGCAAGAGGGGCGGGATAGCAGTGGTGGCTCCACAGAGCCTCCTGGAGTCCTGGAGCGGCCTGGAGCTCCAGTGAGGTGCCTAGGAGCAGGCTGGTAGCCTTCTTCCAAGGAGAAGAATGCCCCATCTGCCCGACCTCTCGGTTGTCTAGGCTGTGCCTTCTGTTCAGAACTTGCCCTGCTTCAGCCGGTCAATGTGGAAGGAGAGCTTGAGTGCAGGCCCCAGCTTTAGACCCATGTACTTCATCATCATGTCACTGCGCAGCAGGAGCAGGGCCTTGCCATCGATCTCCTGAAGAGTGGGGGTGGAGGGGGAGGTGCTGTCAGAGGCCTGGGTGGTCTGACTGTCCCAGGTTCGATTAAAGGCCACCCACATAAGTGCCAACCACATGGAGCATGTCTGCTACTGGGACACTGAAGCCTGCCTGTTCTCCCATTTTGCCTCTGAGCATCCCTCTTCTATACTACTGAGTATACTATACTCAGTACTATACTATACTCAGTACTATACTATACTCATTTTGCCTCTGAGCATCCCTCTTCTATACTACTGAGTGACTATACTACTGAGTATAGTCACTTAGGTCCTCACACAAGCTTGTACTATGTTCCTAGGAGGCAGTTCTCCACCCTCCAAGCCCAAAACCCAGCTCAACTACATCTCTTCCAGGAAGCCTTGTAGTCTGTGTATCTAGACTGTGTTTATATTGACCCTCAACTGCTACTGTGTGACTCATCAGCTCTCCTGAACAGCAGAGACTACTTTGTGTGAGCTGGGCCAAAGCAGGCCTCATTGAATAGCTGGAAGCCCTTCAGGCCTGCTCTAGATATCTTGAAAACCCGCCTACCTGGTGTGAAAGAAATAAAGTAGTAGTGACGAGTGGCGACCTGCTCTAAGTGCCAGTAGAAAGAAAAGCATCAAGCAGCACTGGCTAAGGGGATGCAGGCTTGAGCCCCAAATTCAGGGAAATGGTCAGAGTAGGGGGGCAGGGGCAATGCTGCCATGGAGCCAAAGGATCACTTGAAGAGATGTTGGAGGCTTATAGAGGGGCAAGCAGATGATGGGAGACTGATAAGGTTTTGGGGAGGGGGTCACTTGCCAGGGATTCTTTACCTTGGGCTGAGGCCCCTGATTCTCATGCAAAGGCAGGTGGGAAAGCAAACTCCTGAGAAAAGGGGCCTAAGTCCCTGTGCCTGAAGCTGAGCCCCAGGCCACAAACCCAGTAGGAATGTGGCTAAATCATCCCACACTAATTGAATGAAGTGAACATAATGCCCAGCAATCTGTTTGAGACCCCAGATTCTGTTTCTAAGGTTCTATGGCACCTCCTGCATTCTGCTTCAAAGGACCTGAAACAAATAGACAGCCCATGCCCTTTAAAAGTCTACAAGCCATAGTGCAAAACTTCCAGTGAACGTGGGAGAGGTTAGGCAGGGTTACCTACATGTTTGCGGAAGAGGTCAGCATGGGGTCCAAGCTGAGGATCAGCTTCCCGAACAAACTGCATCACGTCCTCTACAGTCCATGAGGAGGGGTCCCGGCTACTCAGTCGAGAGGCTTCCCGGCTTTCCAGGTATCGGTCCGATCCTGCAGGACAGGAAGGCACCAACTATAGCGGGCAGGTATGTCCTCAGCACTCCCTGGGCAGACTCAGTGGCCTTGCAGGTGATGCGCTGGGCAGCAATTGAGCCAAGCGGAGGGAATGCGGGCAGGATTGGGAGTCAGGAGTTTTCCAGAGAGGGAAAGTCAACCTTTGCTCTGTAAGGGTAGATCTGATGTTTGGAAATGGTCAGAGGAACTGTGCACTGAGGCTGTGACTCAGCCTGAGCTTGAGACAGGGGTACTAATGATGTTAGGGGACTATATGGGTTCAGCAGAGGGACAGTGGGTGGACTACTTTTGTCTTGGCTCTGGGGACCATTTCTAGACAGGTTCTGGTAACTGAGCAAGATTAGAGTCAAATCCTTGGGAACTGGAGAAAAAAACAGTGGTAGATAATCCTCTGAGTTCTTTTCCAAGGTCTGGAGAATAGGAGAGCTCACTAAAGCCCATTACACTAAGGCAGGAAACAGGTTTTTATCTTGGCTGCCAGGCATCTCAATGTCAATTTAGTGCTGTGCATATAGCTTTTATTTCACTCATAGCTCAAAAATAGCCTCTCCATCCCCCTGTGGATTTAAGGTCTTTGTATCTTGATCATCTCTTGCCATAGATTCCTTGCACATTTTATCTCTTCTGCCTGGAATGTGTCCCCTTCTCTCCCTTCAATTTCTCCCTTTCTTTGGGCATACTCCAAATTATCTAAGCAGGTCTTGGCTTCAAGTACCAGCTCCTTTATGAAACTTTTTTGTTCTAATCCTAATTAATGGTCCAAGTCTTTACTGTCTCTTTTGGATACAGTTCATCTGTCCAGGTTCCCCCATCTCACTGCCCTCCAAACCAGTCTCTACAAAGCAGCCAAGGGAACTTTTAAAGAGCAGTGACTTAACTCACATCAACTCCTCTAAACACTCACTGCAGTGGTCTCCCACTGCACACGAAATGGAATCTGAGCTCCTGACCACAGACTGTGAGGGCCTCCGTCACCTGGCCTTTCCTCTCCTTGGCTTCCTTGTGCCCCTCAGCTTGTCCTTTGCTCACGTGCTTCAGATACCTTAGCCTTCTTTCTGCTTCTTGAACAAGGTTTATTCTCTGACTTGTCTGGAATGCTCTTGTCCAGATGTTTTCAAGCCTGACTCAACATTTGAATCTCATCTCAAATATCCATTCCTGTAAGAGCCATCCCTGATTGAGTACTCCATCCCCAAAAATCACTCTCAATACAACTACCCTCAGTTTTTCTCCCATAGCACATACAATTTTATGTGCTTATTTTGTTTCTTCTGTCTCCTCTCCATAGCAAGTTCTATCTTGTTCCTGCTGGGTCTCTAGCACATGAGTGCCTGGTCTACACATGTGTTTGTGAGGTGAATGAATGACAGTTCCTGGTACATTCTTCTCTCTTCCCCATGAGACAATTCTCTGTTGTGGCAGGGACTTTGCCTTGCTCATGTCTATATCCTCAGCACTTGGAGTTACCCTGCCACACAGCTACCATGTGGCAGAGTTAAAATGTGCTTGTGAAAGGAGAAGGGACTATCTTAACTCTTGCAAAGGCTAAGATCTACTACCCTTTTCCTTTATTCTGGATTTTGGATCAAAAGTCAAAAATGTTGAAGACCTTGTCCCACCCCTCCTTTCTGGGAAGAAGATTCTAGCAAATTTTCTTTTGAGTCTGTGGTTGGGCACCAACAAGATCAGGGGAGAAGTGAGCCTAGAGCAAGGAGGAGTGACTAGAACTATAGACATTTCAATAACTTTTAACTCTGTGAATTAGTCACTTCTTCCTTCCTAAAAGTCCACTGTGATGCTACCAGAGAAAGCAACTAAGACTCTGGAGGGCAGAGGGGAGATATGGACAGTGTATACACATGAGTGTGTCCTCACACCATCTAACAAGCTCCTCTAATTAGGGATTAGGAATCTCTCTCCCTCTCCCTGTTTCTCTTTCTTTCTCTCTTTTCCACATACACACATAATAGGAACATACGCATACACTGTTGACCGAATATTTGTGTTTCTCCAAAATGCTTATTCCTACCCCCAAGGTGACAGTACTAGGAGGTAGGACCTTCGGGCAAAGCCCTTATGAATGAGCTTGGTACTCTTTTTGTTAAGGAGGACTGAGAATGATCCCCCACCCCTTTCGCTATGTGAAGTTACAGCGAGAAGACAGACCCTATGAACCAGGAATGTGGTTTTCATCAGACACTGAATCCACCAGCAACTTGGTCTTGGATTTCTAGCCTCTAGCACTGGAATGAAGTGCTTTTGTTTATCAGCTACCTAGTTTGTGGTATCCATTTGTGGCCCAAATGGACTAAGATAATTCACATAAACAATACTGTTATATATTTATGTGTTTGTTGGTCAGCCTACTTCCATCAGAATACAAGATCCATGAGGCAGGTGGTGGTAAGAGGTGACTCATGTGTTGGTCAGGAGAGATGCCTCTGAAATGGTGACCTCCAAATAAGATCTGAGGCAGAAGAGCAGCTGGCATGTTTAAGGCCAGCAGGAAAGTGGGAGTGCCGGAGGGAACAGAATGAGGGAGAGAGTGGTATGAGATAACCCCTGAGAGGCATGTTTATGTGTACTGAGGGGAGGGGGATGTGGTGGCATGGATAACAGAGGATCTCGTATGCCACTGAAAACCATTGGCTCTTCTCAGTGACAGTAGGTTTGAGCAGAGGCGTGACACGTACCACCTTAAAATGAAAAGGATCCTCTCAAGGTCTGTGTGGATGACAGACTTTAGAAGGGAAGGAGTGAAGCAAGAGAGACCAGTTTAAAAGGAAGCTAGATAATAATCTAGGCAGGAGACAACTGTGGTCTACCCCAGGGTGGTGGTGGAGAAAAGTGATCAGATAGGTGATCAATATTTCATAAATGATAAAGAAACTCACCATGGTGAGTTAAAACAGCCCTTGAAGGGGGTCCTCGCTTTCTTCAGTTTAAAGAGGATAGAACCAAGAGAGGTGAAGAGACTTGCCCAAGATCA
Source organism: Sciurus vulgaris (assembly GCF_902686455.1). Lineage (NCBI taxonomy): Eukaryota > Metazoa > Chordata > Mammalia > Rodentia > Sciuridae > Sciurus > Sciurus vulgaris. The sequence continues at coordinate 30,685,293 of NC_136461.1, forward strand.
TACAGCTAGGAAAGAGATAAGTTGGTGCCCTGGTTCTGTCTTCACCTCCCATTTTCGTAGATGGCCCATCTCAGCCACCTGCCATTCACCCTAATGTATACAACTGGTGGATGCCCTTAAAGGAAGGCTGCTTGTCCCTGTCTGTGACTGACTGAGGTACGTGAGGCATATCCACAAGAGGCCAGACTAACAAACTCATGCCTAACCTGGATTAATGAAAGAAGACAGGGGATAGACTCAACATTTAAATTCTTTGAGACAAATATTTCTAGGGCCAAATAGAATCCTCTAGTCTTATGAGGGTTTTCAGGGTCAAAAGAGGTTTGGACCATGACCTGGCAGACAGACTCACAATGTGTTCCATAGGAAGAGTGGAGATTCTAGGAGGCCACAGCGCCATCTGAAGCCAGTATTATGAAAGGAGCCTATCACAAAGCACCCCTACCAGAAATAGTCCTCGGGGAAGACACAAATCACAAAAAATCCCCACATACCTGGGGAATGATTTAGTTTCCAAAATGAGTCCATACCCCTTCTTTCATTTGATCCTTTTAACACTCCTGTGGAAAGACCAGGTTGGTATCAGCATATCTATTTTCCACATGAGGAATATTTTGCATATGGGAAGACCTGAGAGGTGAGACAACTTACCCAAGTCACAAGACAGAGGAGGTGTGGCTAGAATCAGCTTTCAGCTCAACCTCTACTTGAGGACTCTTTCTATTCCATTTTGCCACCTGGCTGGGGTCAGGGGGACATCACAGGCTTCTTTCCCTGACTGTCTTCTCGAAAGCTCTCTTTCTTGTGAGGTCACCTTTCATGCTGACCTTGCTGATGGAGTCATTTTATTTTTTCATACCTTGCTTTTTCATGTCCCTGGGCTGGGGGAGGCCAGGCTGTGGGTATGGAGGTGGCATCTTCTTACTTCTCCACTACAAGATCATCCACCTATGAAATGTTCTTCAGAGGCCAAAAATGGACCTAATCATCTGCTTTTCCTGGTCACAGTGATATACAGATCTCTAAGTTACTGTTCCTTATTAAATGAAGACCTTTTGGTACTTTCTCACCACTTTCTGTTCCATCCCATTCCTGTCATTATTCTTAGAGGTGGTCAATTTAACTACCATGCCTCCAGCAACTTTTACCTCCAGTCTACTTGAAATACCTACTGCCAAGGCCACTGTCTGGTTCTTGCCATCACTTGGAACAAGTCTACTTCAGAATTTTAATTTATTATTTTATTTTTGGTAGTAGGGATCGAACCCAGGGTGCTTAACCACTGAGCAACCCACTCAGATCTTTATTTTTTTTAATGTTGAGATAGGGTCTTGCTAAATCTTTGAGGCTGGCCTTGAACTTGTGATCCTCCTCCTCAGTATCCCGAGTGCAAGGATTATAGGCATGTGCCACCACACCCAGCAACTTCTGAATTTTAAACATTGCATCCACTGACACCAACCACTCATCTCCCAACTCTCTTGAGACTTATGTTCAGTGCGGGCATTACATCACATTCTTTGACACTGTCCATACCCAGTGGTGATGACTTTACTCATTCTTCCTCTAGTTTCACTGATTTCCTTACATACACTCCCATTCCTGCCCTTGATCTTGTCCTACTAGCTTACCATAAAACCAGTATTCTCAAACTGTCTTTCCTCATTCTGTATCTAGATTGTTAATAATCACAGAAGAAAATCATAGCTCTGTAAACTGGCAAACTGTTTCTCCAAGCACAGTTGGGTTCCTGATTTTTCCTATAACTCATTCCTTTCTTGATCCATTTTTCCTATCCTATGACTAGTTCAATCTTTCAGCACTCCTAAGTCCTCCCCTACTCAGCCTTCTCTCTGTGCACTGATGGACATGATCTTCCCTCTTACCCTAGAGAAGGTATATTTCCCCTGGCTTAAGCCTGAACCACCTGTCTTTGATTTTTCTTCCTTCCCACCACCCCCAAGGCTTTCTCCTCTTCCCCATATTCTTTCAACATCTTGGGAAGCTGAAGTTGTCTACTGACAAACATGCTCGAGTGTTCCCACTCTAAAAGACCTTCTTTGGACTTACAGGCCCCCTCACCACCATCTTTCTTTATTCCTAAGCTCTCCTTGATGTGTCCCCATCTTCTCCCAGCACTGAAGTTGCTCTTGCTAAGATCACTAATTACTGGCTCAACATACTTCTCGGTCCTTCCATGACTACAACATGTTCGGCTATGCTCTCCTTAGAATACATCCTATGTTGCTGGCCATCACACTATCAACTTCAGTTTCCTCTAAGTCTTAATGTTCCTTTGCCTCCCTGGCAGGTTTCTCTTTCTGTTCCCAAGACTCCACCATTGCTCAACTGTTCTTTTCATTGTACACATTTTCATGGGAAGTCATTCACCTTATCCTCTTTACTGTCTACATACTGATGTCTCCCAATACTTCCTTTTGGATCAGGGCTTCTGAGATTCAGACCTGTGCAGCTGCTGCCTGCTGGGTGTCCTAGCTGACCCTCCGACTGGCTCCCTCTCTTCTTTCTTTTCTGTGGTTGGTTCTCTCAGTGCCTTTCCTCCAGCCACCACAGATAGACATCTAAACTTGGAAGACATTCTCCACTCCCTCCTTCTTCACAATTCTTAGCTCTGACTAAATTTACCTCATGAATAGCTTTTCTGCTTGATTGTTTCTAAACCTCTATCACTAATTCAGGCTGTCATCATTCTGGTTGGCCCACTCTTATAAACTTCTTAACCTCCTCAAGTCCACACTCAATCTAGAAGGCAGAGGCCTGCTGGAAACACAAATTTGCTTATGCCTTGCCTCTAATAAAAAGTCTCTGGTAGCTTCACATTGCCTGCACCATCAATGCTAAATTCATTAGCATGGCATTTAAGGTCTCCAATAATACATGCTCTGACCCTTCCAGGCTTTTCACTGTGAAGCCTTGGTATTGCATTTTATGTTTCAGCAATATAAAACTGCATACCTATACTATCTCCTATTCCTTTGTCCTTGCTTATCCCCTCTTCTTAGAAAGCCCTCTTGCCCCTGTCATGGCTATTCACATAGTCTTAGACAAGCTGCTACTTGCTCAAGGAAGCTTCTCTTAAATGCCAAGCTGGGTTAGGTGTCCATTCTTACAGTTTTCATACTGTTCAAAGCATATCTGTCACTGCATTTGAGATGTTGTTTTACAATTATTTTTTAAGTGTCTCCCTTAAAAGACAAAATGTTATTTTTTAATATTCCTCCACCAAATATAGATGCTGTTCAAATAAATGGCTAGGCATGAAAGAATGAGCCTATCCCTATTACTTTTGGCTCTAGGTCTTTGGCTTTTAGTTCCCCCGATTCTCAAATTAACCCCAGACTCCAATTACTTTCCAGGTGCTGATCTAGAACTGCAGTGAAGCCTAGCCCCAGTTCCACCACCATACAGAGGGCAACAGAGCTAGGTTCCCTCTGGCTTCCCAGAGCTGAGGAAGAAGGGAAAGAGGAGGGAGGCAGAAGTCCCCAACTTTAGTCAGCTTACCCCTAGAGCACAACCTGCGCACAGCTGAGGCAGTGCTCTGTTGGAGGCTGCAGGAGGGAAGCAAGGGCCGGTACCCAGAAGTTCGAAGATTCTGGGAGGTGCTGACAAGGTTGGTAGGATTCAAGGTGGAGTCCATTGAGTCTGTGTGTGGTGCCAAAGACCGGGCCAGATTATTCCCCAGGACAAAGGTTTCACCTGGAAAACAATACAACCAGGGTTAGAGCAGGGGTGAGCTTTCAGAGTGCTGGTTCTCAGTACCTGCTAAGAGGAACAAGCTGGCTGGGACTCAGGAGGCCTGTGGGAAAGTCATGGTTCCAGCTCTCACCAGGTTTCCTTAACCAAGTTCAATGTCACTTTCTGGGCTTAGGTTTGCTTAGAGACTCCTCCTCTTAGACTGGATAGTCTTTGAGGTTTTTTTTTTTTTTTTTTTCCTATCTGGATGTCCTAAGCTTTTACTGGATAAGGAGACCTTATAAAAAAAATGGAGTCTCTCTAGGATAGAAGAGACTGCTTTAGTCACAAGGTGCTAGGAGTGGAGAATAGGGGTGCCTCCAGCTATCACCAGAAGGGATATTTGCTCAGATGAGGGTCCATTAGAAGCCGACAATCTGCTCAACCAGCAGGACATCTCAGAAATGCTGCTTGATGCCCAGTTAAAGGCCTGTCTGTAAAGGATCTGCTCCTGTTTTGTTCACTCCATTTTAATTTAACCTGTTCAACAGAAACATTCCAGGGAAGCTGGGGTTGGGCTTGGAGATGAGGATAAGGGTTAGAATTTGAGAATCTACGACTCAGCAGAGTGCTTCTCTGAAAACCTGTCTCCTCACCTATACCAGGGGAAGTCAATCTACATCAGGGGAGCCTTCCAAGGGGCTTGAGAACTTCAGAAGTGAATGGCTATGAAAGCCTTTGAAGGGGAATCTTACCCTGATATTTCTATACCTGGTCTATGTTCCAACACCAGGCAGCAGCACCCAATCACAGCAATCAGGAACCCAAAGCTGACACCATCTTGTGACCAGCCAGGCCAAGTTAGTTCCTCAGCCCTGTCCACTGCATCTTCTGTCTGGGGAGGGGGTCTTGGGTACCAGACCATATCAGTGTTCTTGATTTTTAGAGATCATGTGTGTGGATAATGCTTGGGATTCATTCAAGGACTCTGATAAACACTAAATTAATTATCTGACACACAGTAAGACCTCACTGGCAAGATGATTTAAAATTTTAGGACAACTTATTTTTACATTTGTTCTAACTGGTTATATATGACAGCAGAATGCATTTCAACTCATTGTACACGAATGGAGCACAACTTCTCATTTCTCTGGTTGTACATGATGCAGAATCACCATTTGTGCAATCATACATGTACATAGGGTAATGATGTCCATCTCATTTCATTTAGGATTACTTTCTAATACTTACCTAAGGCTGGTCAGCAACCATGAGCTCAAAGTCAATCTGACATCAGATAGCTTATTTCCCTCCACAGGTGGTTAATTGTGGGTACCCTTTCCTAGAAGTAGTTCTGAAAGGAGAAGTCTCTGAGGCTCCGGGATCCTTACATCATGCCCCACTTTATTTCTGCAGATGAGACCTCTGATTTTCCAGAAATCAGTAGCAGTTCCACTTTAAGACATGAGCCAACCATGAAGCAGGAGACATGGGTACTCCACCTGGCTTTTCTGCCTTTTACTAGGTATGTCATTCTAGGCAAGTTGCTTTTTATTCTCTGAGCACCAGTTTTCTCATGTGTAAAATGGGGGAAAACCACCCTGAACTGCAGAGAACATTAAATGAGAACATAGGATGTGCTGTGAGGAATTGTTACTTGTTATTTATAGAGCAGTAAACCTAAACTTTCTGCCAAATTTTGAAAAAAATTTTTTGATCTAGTTTTGATCTAGTTTTTGTAGTTCTCAGTAGAGTCAACTCACCCTTCCAGCCATTTTACTTAGGTCTGACTGGGAACAGTGCTGCCTGCCTCAGAGAACAACAGATGTGACATGTAATCATGATGGCAGTGCCAGTGCTCACCAGATGCAGTGGGAATCTCTTCCCCTCAGCAGCACCAAGGATACTGAGATCTGGATTCTGAGTTGAGGGGCCTGAACATCTGGAATGGTAGCATCTGGACTAGGCAAGGTCTTTAAATCTTGTCCTAATGAGATGTACTAGAAAAATGAAGCATCATGCCAAAGTTCTGGGAGGCCCTAGACCTTTCAAGGCTGATCCTTTTTTTTTTTTTTTTTAAATACTTTTAGTTGTGGATGAACACACTACCTTTATTTATTTTATTTTTATGTGGTGCTGAGGAGCGAACCCAGTGCCTCACACATGCCAGGCAAGTACTCTGCCACTGAGCTATAGCTGCAGCCCTCAAGGTTGATCTTATGCGCCCTCCTGCCTTTGACAGGACGAGACTAGGGTAGAAGACTACAGTGATACTTTCCAATTATGCTCACATAACCTGTGGGTCCTCCACAGGGAGGCTCTGGGCCTCATCCCAGCTTCTATGAACTTTTATACACTGGAGGTTCATGTAATCTTACCTTTGTAAAAAAAAAAAAAATTCTACTGCTAAAATAAATTTCACTGGTTCAGGTATCTGAGGTTGGGGCTGGAAGATGAGTTCTGTTTCTGGTATGATCATTTGTCAATTATCAGTGCCTTTTTCTGGGATTCAGTCTGCCCATCTATAAGATGGAAATGAAAAATCTTTAGTCTTGGGTTGGGGATAGCTTGCCTTACATGCACAAAACCCTGGGTTCAATCCCCAGCACACACACAAATAACAACAACAACAACAATAACAAAACAACCAAAACAAAACCAAAAAACAAAAAAAACCCAAAAAACAAAAAACAAACCAAAACAAAAAAACACCACCACCACCCAAAACTTTAAGTCTAAGGTCAGTGTAAGTTAAATTTACTGTTGCAATGCTGGAAACACAACAGCAATCATTATTCAACAAGTAGATGATGCTGCTGCTACTCAATCGGGTACGGAGGAATAGAGGGGAGGCCTTGACCCCGTGCACTCACTTTCAGTGAGAAGCAGCTTTTCTCAGTGACTTGAGAACTAGTGTTCCCTGTAGAGGATGGTGGCAAGGAGCCTTGGGATCTCAGCCATGGGGAAAGGGCCTAGGGAGGTAGAGTTCTGGAGAGAAGTCATGGGAGACAAATAACCAAATGGCAGCCTGGGCAGGGAAGAGGGCTAGAGGTAGCTTTGTTCTTTTGGAATGCAGAGAGTAGAACAAAGGGCAGGGGTTAAAAGGCGGCAGATTTCAGTTCACGTAGGAAGGCATTTTAGCTGGGCATGGTGGCACATATCTATAATCCCAGCAGTTTGGGAGGCTGAGGCAGGAGGATTATGAGTTCAAAGCCACACTTCAGCAACTTAGCAAGGCCCTAAGCAGCTCAGTGAGATCCTGTCTCAAAATAAAAAATAAAAAGAACTGGGGATGTGGCTCAGGGGTTAAGTGCCCCTGGAGTCAATCCCTGTACCAAAAAAGAAAAAGAAGGAATTTTAAAATAAATTAGGCATTATAGATTTTAGTCTAAAAATAAAATCAATTGCCATAAAGCAAAGGAGAGCAACTGTCATTAGAAGTATTTATTCAGAGATCAGATAAAGCACTCAGTGACCTCTACAGCATTTTCTACTTCTGAGGTTCAAGGATTCCATGTTCACATCCAGCTTTCCCTGTAGGGTGAATTGAGTGAGTACAGAACTAGAGTTGTGGATCTAAGAAAATTCTTGGACCAGCAAAGGACCTGGAGACACAAACACAGTCCTTGTGCAAGCTGAAGGTGTCAAAAAGCACTCCTCTCTCAACCATGTTGCCCACATTTCCTCAGGCCTTTTCATCCAGCAAATCCTGTTAAATCCCAGGTGATAATTAGGGTGATGAATACTGAGAATGGTAAACACAAGACTATTCCTCAACTCATGAAACATTTAATCTAGTGAGGATGACAAAATGCAGGTAAATTAAAAAATTAACTCTTGTAAATATTACAAAGGAAAGGAACAGGGTATCTAGGCAGACAATAATGGGGGGGGGGTCTCTTACATAAGGAGACTGTGGGAGGTCTCCCTGACAAACCTGATGTTTAAGCTGGTCTGTAGAAGAGTACAGCCATCTGGGAAGTACACATGTGCCAGACAATGTGCTTCAATAACCATAAATGCATGATTACTGAAAACTTTGACAGCTCCATGAGGAAACCTATGTGGTGATGAGGGTCACCCTGAGAGACTTCATGGTTCTTATTTGGCTTTACTTTGGCGAGTCTTGGGATTTGGGCAGACGAACCACTTTAACACTAACTCTGGAGATCAGGATGGCAACTAGAAAGAAAGGCACAAGAAACTCATTGTCCTGGGACAAGTGAACCATCTCCCCTAGCAGAGAGGAACCTGGGAAATCTCAAAACAGCAGACCCACAGGTTAAAGCTAGGTGGACTTCAGTTATAGCTAAAACTAATAGTTACTGCTAAATCAAACAGTTGGTGGGGCCAGCACTATCAATTTTTAGGGGACCTGAAGGAGTCTCTCTCACTTCGTCTCCATAGGCCTTGTACTTGATTCAGCATATGTGGTCCTAAAGAAGGGATTCTGTTCTAACACTTACTTCCCAGAAATCCTCCCCTGTCTTCTCCTTTCAATCCAGTGCTTGCTCATCATGAGTGGCTGCATCAGAATACCTCTGCTCCATTCTCTTAATCACGTCCACATCCACACATCTCTCCCTTTCTTAGCTCTTCGAGCACAGGGGTTGAGTCTGTTTCATCTCTATCTCCCCAGAGTCAAGTATAAAATCTAGCACAGAATGAGTATTTAATAAATGTTTGATAACCTAAACAAAAACAGTTGGCCTGGATCCTTCAAAATGTTAAGGTCATATCGTGGAAGATAAAGACTAAAGGACTACTCTAGATAAAGAAAACTAAAGAGAGACAGCATAATGAAATGCAGTGGACACTTCATTGTATCCTGGATTAAGAAAAAAATAGCTATAAAGAACAACATGGGGAATTATAGATTGCATATTAGCAGTATTTTTTATTTTAAATTTCTTGTATATTTTTAATGTTAAATTCTTATTTTAAAGAGATAGACAAAGGTATTTAAAGATAAACTTTCTCATCTGCAGTTTATTCTCAAATAATTCAGTAAATAAACACACAAACATACATATATATGCATATACACACAGAGAGATACATTTATAGGAAGAGAAAAAAATAAATATTGCAAAGTTAAGTGGCAAATCTAGTTGAAGGCCACATGGTTCCTTGTACTATTTTTACAAGTTTTCTGTAGGTTTGACAGTTTTCAAAATAAAACAGAAAGTAATCGTCTTAATTTAGGCAAGGAAACAATCTGAGATGAAGTCTACCTGAGCTCTTGGTGGCTATTTGCCATATTAGAAGTGCACGACCAGTTAGACCAAGATTATAGGGGTAGGGTACTGTGAAAACAAGCCAGAGGGAAGGGAGAGAGCTTCAGTACGCACCCAGACAACAGGGGTAGTACCTACAGATGTCAAACTAGTAGAAGTGTGTGCTCAGGCACGTGGGTAGGAGTAATAAATATCAAATCCAAAGGGCAAAGCAAAAGACAACTCTTGTATGATTGAGCTTTTCAGCAGAGTTTTGGATAAATAATCAGAACACAGGAACTGATAAAAAGGATCAGGGGCAGAGCAAAGGGCCAGTAAGGCAGGCAAGCAGTCAAAATAACTTATGAGGTACAGAGGAGTTAGGAATCCAGGCAAGGCCCTGGCTTGTCTGAGCACAGTTAAAAGACTAATTCAGGGAAGCAAACAGAAACCATGGTAGGAGTAATCTGCTGAGCACATACTACAAGGAAACTGAGCTTAGAAAGTAAAGAAGGGCACAGAGTTGGCTCAGATCTGTCTGAAAGTGGGGGCAGGGAAAAGTGGCAGAAAATGGGGAAAGTGATACCCTATTCATTGTCTTTCCTAGCTGGTAGAATAGGAAGTCTGGCTGAAGCTTGCTCTTCTTATCTAGTTGTTGAATCAGAGAAAAGTAAACTGGAACAGAATTCCCAGGAAAGGTCATATTCCAATCCCAAACCACATTCATGACCTCAGGCCCATGATGTATACAATCCCAACCAGTCTCTGAATGCTGCTGCTGGTATGCTTTTTTTCTAGTTTACAGTATTCCACTTAGGAATTCCAAGGTCCTATTTTTTTAAGAAATATTTTTTTTCTTTAAATGAACAGCTACACTTGAGGACATGCTACCCCCTCTTACGTTTCTTTGCTTTTAGAATCAGGGAGGCCCAACTTTCATTACAGAAATGCAGTTCAGAGTTCCTCAATGCCAATAGGTGCAGATATTTAAAAACTTGCCTTTGTCTCTACAACTGTCTTCACCATGTCTTGTGCAACATTCTAACTACAGGTAAGAATACCTTTTTTTTTGTTCTTAAAGACTCTGATGCTGAAAGAAAGCAATCCTGAGAGGTTGGGTGAGGAGTTCACTCTGAAGAAAAGAGCCAGACAGGAGGCACAGACATGGCTGCAGGGACCAGATGGTCTGACCCCAGGAGTATTTATTATTTCGCTATCTTTTGTCCCACCTGCAAGTCATATAAATCATGCTCATTTGGGAGCAGGGGAGAAGGGGACTGGGTAAATGGTTACTTCTCTGAGACATTCTCCAGAAGTACCATTTAAGTCAGAAGTGGTCCATTAAGACTATACTGTAAGAAAGAAAAGAGAAGCTGGCATAGGAACAAGCCTTGAGGGGCACTTTCAGACTTGTGCTTTCTTTCCCAAGGGCAGACAGCAAAACCCCACACTGACCACACCTCTTCTCTGCTCCTCTGCTCAGAACATGGTCCACAGGTCTCTTTTAAAGGGCCTTTCCTCCCTCTCAACAGTGACCTACCTTGCTATGTTAGGCTGAGCTTTCCTTCACCCACTCTGTTCTGCGTCCTGTACTCCAGATTTGGGATGTGAGTTCCATTCACTCTTCAACCTCTCTTGGAAGTGCTTAGTCACTGACCCAGCCACGTGGCATCCGCTTTCCCATTGTGAGTCTGGTATGTTGAACTAAAAAAGTTATTTTCCGGCCTAGTTGGAAATAGCAGGAACTTGAATTGACTTGCTAGACTGGCAGTGCTAGTAGAGTTAGGGCCATGTGCCAAAGGAAAGAATGGATGACCAATCACCAGGGAGCAAGTTTCTCAATCTCCAGCCTGAGACTAAACCTTCCTGCTGGCAAGGGAGAGCTATGTTAGACCTTTGCTGCCAGCGTCACACTGGGAGGTATACTGTGACTTCACAGTGGTTCCACACGCTGTTTGGAGCTCCAAAGGGGATTCATAAGCCAGCTTTTTCTAGGGATAAGGGTCCGGAGGAAAGAAGAGTAATTGAGAAATATAGAAGACAAAATCCCAAAGAGCATAAAGAAGTCAGGAAACCAAAAAGTCCCAGATGTGGTGCAGATGCAGACAGAAAATCAGATGCCAGGCTAGCAGGTCTAAGGGCTGGCCCTTGAAGGCACTGCTGCCAGTCTTGCCCCCCTCTCAGCCCAGGTCCCATCCCAGCTCCTACCTGGTAGGTACCTGTCGTGGCTGTGGCTGTACTCTGTGGCAGTGAGTGATAAGTGAGTCTGCACAAAGGGCTGGTTGCCAAACAGATTGTCACTATGAAGGTTGTGGCAGAGCTTCTCCAGGAAGCGGAGGACGTAAGTGATGCTGTTGACTGCTGGGAGGTTGAGGGTGTGCTGTTCCCGGTCAAACACGGCTGTGGAGTTAAGTAAACAGAACTATGCACGTCAGCTGAGCAGCACAGTGCAGCACGGTGCAGGGCAGGGGTTGCCCAGTCGGCTGCTTGTCTTGGGCTTAGCTGGTTACACAAAGGCAATCAGTGCTTAGGCTGCCTCTCTTCCTCCCCTTCCCTCCCTCCCTCAAGGGCTTTGATTTTTGCTTCCAACTCCAAAGGACATGCAATAATGGGGAGTGGCCAGGCCAGGTCTGTTGTACCCCCAGGGCTCTGGAATGATTTCACTCAACCTGTGAAAACAACTGTGAACATAGTTCTATCACTTGATTGGGTCTCTTCCAGGAAATCTGTTCATTTAAGGAGCTGTTTTCACAAGAACAGAGAAGCTAAGCAGAAGAGAAGAATACAGCCATTGCCAGCAATGGTTTAGGCACACAATTTCCAATCTATATAAAAACACCAGAATTTTGGCAACATTTGAAACTGTTTTACGGTTGGTTTTATTATACTCCCTATTTCTATTAAAAAATATCAGCATAAATTTTGAAAAGCAAAAGGCCTGAGTATATATAGCTCTGGGCAGTGAGGAAATGGAGACTTGGGGAGATAAGTCACTCTTAGGAACCAGTTTGGGGTAGAGGAGGAACCCTCATCTGGGGTGGAGATGAGAACAGCTAAGGAGGAGGTAAAGAAAGTCAGTCTCTTCAGGCTGCTGCACAGAAGCAAATGAGAGGCTAGAATGGACATGGGCTTAATTCCTCAGCAGTTCCCAACCTTTATAATGCTTTCCTCCCGGTCTGCCCCCATCCTCCATGAAGCCAATTACTCCCTTAGTCTGGGTTCCCACACTATATTATAAAACTTGTCATAGTTAGATGTTTAGGATTCTTTCTTTCCCCCTGTGCAGGCCTGAGTGTCTTCTATTATTCCCTTTTCCCAGCCAGTGTCTGGCAATAACTTCTTATATATGGTGAGGGTTCAGCTAATGTTTGCTAAAAGAATAGGTGATTTATGGGGTTTTCCATGTCAGCTGGGTTTCCTGAAGCTGGTTATGGCAACTCATTAGGGAGGAAGAGCAGGGGATTATGGAATGACATTACATTACAGTTAAGACTTTAGGTCAAGTCTTCATAGGTTTAATAAGTAAAGAATATGAAAAAGATCCCACTATTAAGTACAACTACAATACACTAATAAAAACATTTAATCCCTGTACCCCCCCCACCCCAAACAATAGAATTTGGGGCTTAGGAAAATTGAAACAGAAGCAGGTATATGAGAAAAAGTGAATACTCTCAGTGGGAGCAAAAAACACTGCTGTTGAATCCTATTATCAGTAGAAAAGAAAGTGAATGCCACTTCTCCCTTTGTCTTAAGATTCAGCTCCCCTGTATGTGCTTGGCTTAGGAACAGAAAACAAAGAAGTCAGAGAAATGAGAGAAGAGTCAGGAGTCCCCTAAAGTCAGTATGGAGGCTATGGCAGTCTGCAGAAACTCCTGTTGCCACAACCAAGTCCCTTGTATTCCTCTTTCTGGAATGCCTTTAAAGCCACACACTCATATATTTTCTGTATGGGAGAGTAAGCCAGGAGATAGGAGAGGATCTTTTCAGAGACTCAGGCAGAGTCAGCTTGGGTATTCTTGGAGGAGGTATGCATAAGGTTCAGAGGAATGGGACACTTTCACATTTCTCCAAAGCCTATGGGTGTGAAGTAGGAACCAGGATACCTTATCAGAAATCAGCCAGTTAAGCAGGCCTGCTCTCTGGCTATGAGGTCACACCAGCCCAGGGGTGCTTACCTGAGATGACCTCACCACCGTGGCCCTGTTTGAGGAAGCTGAAGACGGTTTTCTGGTGATAAGCACAGTCGATGCACGCCTGGACAGCCTGCTGCAATACCACAGAGGCACGGGCTGGCCCAAAATGGTCAGGGAGTTGTTGGATCTTCTTTTTATCTAAGTGGGGGCCTGTGCTGCCGTTTTTGTTCAAGTAGATACAAACTACAGGAGACAAAAAAATCCAAGAACCTTGTAGAGTGTCTGGCATAGAGAATTCAAGAGGACAGTGTTCTCTTCCATTTATTATGCCCTGAGCTTTGATCCCCACTGGGAGTCCCAACAGCTATACTATTGAAACACTGCAGGGGATAGAAGGTGTGGGTCAAGTTACCAGCAGACCAAACCGCATGACCAAGGGCTCTTGGAATACAGCCTGCTGGGAGAATACACCAGACCAAAAGCTAAGGCACAGAATTTGTACTTTGTCTTCTGTGTCACGAAAAGAAAATCTCAACAATTTCCCAGATGAATTAATTTTCATTTTCTATACTTGGTTGTCTTGTATATTCTTTGCATCTCTCACCTTGTATATATGTAAGAAGCTGTGGGGTCATGGCAATAATAGCAAGAGAGTGCTCATTTGTGTGTATATTTGGCATTGGACTTAAGATCATTATACAACTGGTCACTTGCCTTGCTTTCTGTTCTGGACCTTATAGTTTTTGTTATCTTCTACATTAATACTCAGGCCCACAGAGAGTAATACAAATAGGAAAATAAAAAAAATACAGAAAAATAATATGAAAAGGGCTTACAGATCCCATCTATATATTCCTTCTCTCAGCAGTTCTCTTGTCAAGAAAACTGGGCACTCTACTGATTGCTGCTCTCCATGTGGCACTGATGGGAAGGGGTTGGGGGGCAAAGGAGATGGAAGCCATCCTAAATGCAGTTGTTTCCTTGGGCCCCATGTCAGCTTGGTCAGTAATGACATTCTCTCTTATGATGTCCTTCCAGGCTTCCACTGAGTAGTGGGTACTGTTCTTACTGGCACTGAGCAGGTAAGAGGGCAAAAGTCTCCTTTGCTATTAAAGGCAAAAAAGATCAGGGTACTAGTTATATGGGCTGTTGGATAAATTGCCATCCTCTTTTGGGTCTCAGGTTCTCTGTCTGTAAAGATGAGGGGGTTGAACTAGATGCTCTCTGTGGAATCCCCATCTTTATAGTTCCAAGGAGAAGCAATATGAAGAGAAGAAAATAGAAAATAGGAAGGTAGGCTGGATGAGAAAGGTAATGGGAAAAAAAAAAGAAAAAAATCATAAATGAGAGAAATTGAACCTGTATATTTAACTCTATCCTCTCCTAACTCTCTGAGATAGATAATGAGAGGAGACAACAATAACATTTTGGAAGCTGGAAAGCTTTTTGGAAAAGTAGCAACTAGAGCCAGAGGTTGTGGTATGCCTGGGATTCCAGCAACTTGGGAAGCTGAGGTAGTAGGGACACATGTACCAAAGGATTTAAGAGCTGTCTGGGCCACATAGCAGGATACCATCTCAAAACAAACCCAAAAACAAGAAAGAAGAAAAGTAGTAGCTGACTCAGTATACCCAAGAAAGATCAATCCCCTCAAGCAAGAATGGGTAATGAGACCACAAAGCTGTTTTATCCCCTAATTCATGAAAGTCCTAAGTATTGGCAAAATGATGCCTCTGAAGAAAGATACAGAGGTATATTTAATATCAGTTGAGGTCTGTTAAGAAAAGTGAGGATTTCTATGTCTGGTAATGTGATTCTTCTACTAAAACCACCTAAAGATGTAGGAACTGAAAGGTAAGAAGAGTACTAAAAGTAAGTGACCACAAATGGCTAAGAAAATAAACTAATAAGAATGCCCATAGCAGTTTATTTATAATAACTTCAAATTAGAACCTAGTACTTATCAACAAGAGAACAGGTATACAAACTATGGTACATTCATTTAATAGGATATCACCCCACAATAAAAAAAAAAAAAAAAAGAGAACCACTGACAGGTGCAACAATATGGGTCGTTCTCGAAAATATTTTTTTGAGTGAAAGCAACCAGATACAAAAGTACACATAGCATGTTTCATTCATACTTGGTTCAAGAACAGGAAAATCAATCTATGGTAGTGGAAATCAGAATCTACATGGAGCAGAGACTGACTGGGAAGAGGCCTGAGGGGACTTTTGCGGTGGCAGAAATATCTTACATCTTGATCAGGGTTACAGTTACAGGGGTGTTGACATTATTAAAATTCATCCAAGTGTACACTTAAGATTTGTACATTTCACAAATGCAAACTTTACCTCAATTAAAACACAGGAAGGAAAAAATATAACCAGGTTGATGTTATGGGTTAGATATGCAGTGTCCTCAAAAAAGCTCATGTGTGAGACAATACAAGAATGATCAGAGGCAAAATGATTAGATTTTGAGGGCCTTAACCTAACTGGTCAATCAGTCCACTGACAAGGATTAACTGGGTGAGTAGGTGGTAACTGTAGGGAGATAGGGTGTGGGCTGTAGGAGGTGGGTCACTGAGGGTGTGTTTTGGGGATGTATATTTTGTCCTTGGTGAGTGGAGTTCTCTCCTACTTCCGGTTGTCATGTCCTGAGCTGCTTTCCTCTGCCATGCCCTTCCACCAGGATGTACTGCCTCACCCTGAACATCTATAGTTAGAAACCTCTGAAACTCTGAGGCAAAATAAACTTTCTCATCTAATTGTTCCTGTCAGTCTTTTGGTCACAGCAACAAAAAAGCTGACTAAAACAGAAATGGTCTTGTGAAGTGGGATAGCTGCTGTGACTGACTAGGTGATTATGTGGTTCAAAAGCATCTGTAGCTGCAAATTGTTGCAGTTGGGAGAATTTTGAAAAGTTTAGAGATGCAAGCTGGAAAGCTTTAGAACATCATAAGTGAAGCTTAATGGGCAATTTTTATGGGCACTCAGAACCAGAATGCTGTTAGGACTGTGGACAGTAAAGACTGGGCTCATGAAGTTTCAGAGGAGGAGGAGGACTCTATTGGAAATTGAACAAGAGACCATTCATGTAATATTCTGGCAAATAAGTTGTCTACATTTTGCCCATGTCCTGAGACTTTTTGTGAGGCTGAATTAAAGGTCATGTACTAATTAATCGGGTGGAAGAAATTCCAAGGCAGTCCAGTGTTCAGGTGGTGGTATGGATATTGGTTTTAACCAAGTTTACTGTGATAATCAGGAGTAGAAAGCAAAGATGAAAGATTTGAAAAACTTGCAGTGTGGCCAGAGAAGTAAAATTAGGACTAAGCAAAGTATGATTGTTAAAGCAATTGCACTAAAGAAGCACTAAATACTTTACCCAAAGACAATAGGAAAGATGGCTTGAAGGCATCTCAGGAATTGGCAAGACCACACCCATCTTGGGCTCAAGAGTGTTTAAGTAAAAATTCCTTTGAGAAAATACCATGGGGGCACCCTGCTTACACAGTGTGGCCTGGGAAGTTGTTTTACTGTGCTCAGCTGCCCAGGCATTCAGAGGCTGCTGCTGTCATGATTCCCAAAGGCTTGGTTACCACTAAAATGGTGGCAGACTTTGGCACTGAACATGTGGTGCTGGTTCTTAGGAATGCAGGATACTAGAGTTAGGAGATCATGGAGGCTTCCACTGAGATTTCAAAGGAAGGCCTTGGAGGCCAGGCAAAGTGTAGCAGAGTCAGAGTCCCTGTGGGCTGCCCCTGACAGGGTGATGGATGAATATGTGAGAAGGAAGTCAAAGCTGTGGTAGAGACCCCCGAGATTAAGAGATGCCAGTAGTGTGGGATCCATGCTGAGGAAAGCTGCAGAAATCCAGCAGAAACAAGCCAAGAGGGAGGCCAGGTGAACTGCAATCAGCAAGGCTATAGGGGCATGAGCTATAAAAGTTCTTTGAACATCAGGACGCCATGTGTCCCAGATGCTGGACATGGAGCTACAGGACTTGTTTACCCTGATGGATTTTGGTCTTACTTTGGCTCATCCATTATTTTTCCCTTGTGGAATGGAAATGTTTATTCTGTGCCATGTTGTATTGGATATATGCAACTTGTTTCTGATCTTTACAAGGGAAAACATCCATGAGTTTGGTTTGAGTCTCAGATGAGATTTTGGCTTTTGGGTAATGCTGTAACTGTTAAGACTATCCGAGCTCCTGAAAATGGACCAAGTGTATTTTTCATCATGAGATGGATATGAGATTTTGGGGGCCAGGGGCAGAATGTTAGGGGTTGGATATGTGGCTCACGTGTGAGACAATACAAGAATGCCCAGAGGCAAAATGATCAGGTTATGAAAGCCTTAACCTAATCAGTAAATCAGTCCACTGACATGAATTAACTAAGTGGTAACTGTAGGGAAGTAGGGTGGGCTGGAAAAAGTAGGTCACTGGGAGTATGCCTTTGGGGTTTGTATTTTGTCCTTGGTGAGTGGAGCTCTCCCTGCTGTTGTCATGTCCTGAGCTGTTTCTTCTGCCATGCCCTTCTTCCATGATCTTCTGGCTCATCTTGGGCCCAGAGCTATGGAGTCAGTCATTTATGGACAGAGACCTTGGAAACTGTGAGCCAAAATAAACTTTTTATCCTCTTATTGTTATGGTCAGGTCTTTTGGTCACAGTAACAAAAAAAGCTGACTAAATACCTGGTGATGATTTAAAAAATAATTTTCTATATGGATTAAATGGTGAAATATAAAAGGCAAAACCATACAAACGTTAGAAGACTGTTAGTTTTAACACACAGCCCCCAAATTCTTTGACATTCCTCCTATTGATCTCTTTCATACTTGGCCAACAGACTACAGTGGAAATGACACTGTGCCAGTTTCTGGGCCCAAGCAAAGTACTCTGTAGAGAAAAAGCAACAGCCAAAACCAATGCATCACCATGTAAAGAAAGTGTGTCCTTCTGTCCCCTCGAGCCACTCCAGCTAACTCTGTGTACAACAGAGACAAGCATCTCCACCCAACCTACCCTTATTGCTGTTTTTTTTTTAATAGCTATAGAGGGACACAGTAACTTTATTTACTTTTATGTGGTGCTAAGGATCGAACCCAGGGCCTCACACATGCTAGGCAAGCACTCTACCACTAATCCACAATCCCAGCCCCCTAAATGGCTATTTTAAGTCATGAAGTTTTATGGTGGTTTGTTAAAGAGCAAATTATTATCAGAACAGATTGATACAAGCTGTAAGATGCTGCAGTAACAAAGGCCTAACACACATGGCAATGACTTTGGAACTGGGCAGCAAAAAAGGGCACAGAGTGCCACAGAAGAGTATTAATGAAAACTGAAAGAGCATTGAAGGGAGTTTTAACACAAGCCTAAAGATTCTCCAAGAGGCTGTCAGTGAGAGTTAAAAGGACAGTGAGGAAAATTTTATTCAAAGATGGAGGACAGGGGATGTTTGCTAAGAAGTGAGTGCAAATTTGACATTATTGCCTACCATGATATGAAAATGGAAAATGTACTTGATGAGCTCAAAAAAATAGCTAAAATTTCCAAGCTAAGTAATGAAAGTGCTATCAGACTTCTCATTGCTTATGCGAAAATGTGAGACGAAAGATGAACTTCAAAAATTTATATACACGCACATACAAACAGAATTGCTTCTTATTTCCGGACTCTCCAGAGGGCAAACAACTTTACTTTTGACCCTTAAGAAAGGGTCAAAGATAAACTCCACAATGACAGAATAAAATTCTTTATTAAGATGTCAGAAAGATATAAGCATATGCTTCATAGACTCTTTCAGACCAAAGGCTGTAAGAATGTTAAGGTCAAGACTTGTAGATTCTTTCCCTTAAATAGGATTTTTAGGAATTTTAAGGGTAGTTTCACAGCTGTAGCTGCACAGGAGGCCCAAAGCAGAAAAAGAAGTCCTCAGACATCTGTGGCTGTGGCTTTTATCTCATAAAATGAACCTGGACAGCAGTTAAAAAAAAAAAAAATCCTCAAATTTCTAAGAGAACCCATCTGGTAGAAGTATCACCAGCATGGCCAGAAGGTTGAGAGATGGTACAAAATAGAAAGGATTTTTTGGGCCCCTAGCCTTTTATAGGCAAGAAGGCTTTGCTCATGGCAATGGAAGGATTATTCAGAGGACAAAACAAAGAGCAAGGGAAAACAACTTCTAAGAGGTAATACTGGACCTGATTAGGGGGTGGTTACATGTGCCCAGCTGTATTTCAGAATTTCTACAGATCAGTAACTGCTACGTGCCTTTGTTTTCTATCTCTTTAGAATGAGGAAAAGTTATCTTATGCTTGCTTCCCCCACTGTATGTTGGGTATGTGATTAATAGCAGATGACCTGTTTCTTTAGTTCACAGGTATTCAATGGAGAGAAACTGCACTCAAGGAGGTGCACCGAGAAACTTCACTCAAGAGGCCTTGTGTGCACCTACACCTGATTTAGATGATGAGCTCCTGGACCTTGAGCCTGATACTGTAAAGGGATGAGGCTTTTGATGAGAAATCTTGTGAGGAAAAGAATGAATTTTTCAAGTAGGAAAAGTGTAGGTAATTTATGCTCAAAGAGTTAAATGATATTGTTTAAAGTATGATCCATAATTCTTTGATCCTACTCCCACTGAGAGGGGGGTCCATTCCTCTCCTCTTGAATCTGGGCTCTGTAACAAAAAGAAGGTCAACATAGACAACAGAAACACATGTGGTAGGTATTAATCCAATTATATCAATGATCACTTTAAATATCAATGGGCTAAATATACCAATTAAAAGAGAGATTCTCACACTGGATAAAAAAGACCTACACATTATTTGTCTATAAGAAAAGCACTTTAAGTATACACACATAAATTAAAAATAAATGAGTGGAGAAAGATAATACCATATAACACTATTCAAAATAAAGTAGGAGTAGCTATATTCATTTCAGACAGAATAGATTTCAGAGGAAGAAAAATTATCAGGGAAAGAGGGGCATGACATAATGATAAACAGATTAATTCTATAAGAAGTATTGATCCTTGATGTGTATGCATCCAACAACAGAATGTCAAAATATGTGAGGCAAAACCTGATAGGACTTCAAGGAGAAACAGATAAATCCACTATTACAGTTGGAGACTTCAACACCCCTCTATCAGAAGTGGACACATCCAGCAGGCAGCAAATCAGTAAGCACATAACTGAACTCAATAGTAGCATCAATCAACTACTTCATCCAACAAAAGCAGAATACAAATTCTCCTCATTTGGAACTTTATCAGGACAGATCACGTTTTGGGCCATAAAACATACCTAGAAAAATGTAAAAGACTAGAAATCATACAATGTCCTCTCTCAGGCCATAATGGAATTAAATTAGAAAGCAGTAACAGAAGATGGGTGGAAAAATCCCCAAATACATGAGGATTAAACAACATAGTTATAAACAAAAGGGTCAAAGAAATATGAGAAACTAAAAAATTATTTGAATTAAATGAAAATGAGAATATAACATCAATATTTGTGAGCTAAAGTAGAAGCAGTGCTTAGAGGGAAATGTATAGTAATGAACACATATTTAGAGAAAAAAAAAGATCTAAAAATCAGTAATAAAGCTTCCACCCTAGGAAACTTGAAACAGAAGAGTAAATTAAATTCAAAGTAGGCAGAAGATGATAGAAAATAATAAATTTTAGAGCAGGAATCAGTGAAACTGAAATAGGAAATCAGTGGAAAAAAATGAGTGAACCCAAAAGTTGCTTCTTTGAAAAGATAGATAAAATTGATAAGACCCTAGACAGGGTAAGAAAAAAAAGAGAGATGACACAAATTACTAATATTAGAAGTGATCAGGGTGGTGTAGAGAGACATCACTACGGATCACATAATCATTAAAAAAAATAATAAAAGAATACTATGAACAAAATTCTATGCTCAAAAATTTGATAATCTAAATGAAATGGATCAATTCCTTAGAAGGCAAAACTCAATACAAAATGAAACTATAAAGCTGGGTGCAAATAACATGTGCCTATAGTCTTAGCTTGAGCCCAGGAGTTCAGGGCTAGCCGGAGTAATATATTGAGACCCTATCTCTTAAAGGAAAAAAAAAAAAAAAAAAAAAAAAAGAGAAAGAAGGATGAAGGAGAAAAATACAATCTAAACAAGCATATATTTATTAAATAAACAAGCATATATCTGAATCAATGATTAACAATATCCCCAAACAGAAAATACCAGGCCCAGTTAGGTTTACTGATGAATTCTACCAAACATCTAAGGAAAAAATTATACCAATTAACCACAATTTCTTTTAGAAGTTGGAAGCAGAGGGAATACTTTCTAACTCATTCTGTGAGGTCAGTGTTACTTTAATACCAAAATCAGATGATATAACAAAATTACAGACCAGTACCTCTTATGAACATGGAGTGAAAATCCTCAACAAAATATTAGCAAATCTAATCCAATATTGCATAAAAAGAATTATACATCATGACCAAGGATTTATCCCAAGTATGCAAGGTTGACTCATCCTTCAAAAGTCAATGTAATCTATTATATCATTAAACTAAATAAGAAAAATCACATGACCATATAAATGATCAAGCTTTTGACAATATCCAGTACCCACAATAATAATACCCATAATAAAAAATTCCCAAATAACTGGGAATAAAGGGGACTTCTTCCCCTTGATAAATAACATATATAAAAATGCCATAGAATTAACATCATATTTAATGGTAAGAAACTAGAAGCTTTTCCACTAAGGAACAAGGCAAGGATGTACCCTCTCACCACTCCTTTTCCATACTACACTGGAAGTCCTAGCTAATGCAGGAAGACAAGAAAAATAAATAAAAGGTATACATATTGGGATGGAAAAAAATACCTCTTTGCTGGTGATATGATTGTTTGTGAAGAGAATCTGAAAGAACTGCCAAATACCTTCTGGAACTAATAAACAATTATAACAAATTCACAGAATATAAGATCAATATATAAAGGATTAATCACTCTCCTTTAAACAAGTAACCAAAAAATAGAATTTGAAATTAAAAACATAATACTAAGCTAGCCACATATAATGCCTATAATCTCAGGGACTCAGGAAGCTGAGGCAGGAGGACACAAGTTCAAGGACAGCCTCAGCAAATTGGTAGGACCCTATCTCAAAAAATTAAAAAAAAAAAGGTCTGGTAATGTCACTTAGTGGTAAAGAACTCCTGGGTTCAATACTCAGTACCATAATCAGTCAATCAACAGTCAAAAAATACAATACCATTTACAGATGGCATCAGAAGCAAGAGGAGGAAGAAGAGAATGAGGAGGAGGAGCAGAAGGAAGAGAAGGAAAGGAAGGAGAAGAGGAAGAGCAAAATACTTAGGTATAAACCTAATAAAATATATATAAGATTAATATGAGGAAAACTACAAAACTGATAAAAGAAGTCAAAGAACTAAATAAATGGAGAGTTATTTCTTGTTCATGGACAGGGAACTTCATTTAGAGATTCAACACAATCCCAAATCAAAATCCCAGAAAGTTATTTTGTGGATGTTAACAAACTAAATCTAAGCTGTACATGGAGAGATGAAAGACTCATAATAACCAATACAGTACTGAAGGAGAAGAATAAAGTTGGTGGACTGACACTGCCTGACCGCAACACTTTCTACAAAGCTACCATTACCAAGATGATATGATATTGGCAAAAATACAACAAAAAGATCAATGAAACGGAATAAAGAGCCCAGAAATAAACACATGCACAGATATAATTGACTTATCTTTGACAAAGGAGCAAAGGCAATACAATGAAGAAAAGGTAGTTGTTATGGTTTGGATATGATGTGACTTCCAAAAGTTCATGTGTGAGACAATGCAAGAAGGCTCAGAGAAGATATGATTGGGTTATGAGAGCCTTAACCCGATCAGTGAATTAATCACCTAATGTGATTGAGTGGTAACTGAAAGTAGGTGGGGTGTGGTTAGAGGAGGTGGGGCAGTGGAGGGTGTGGCTTTGGGGTATATATTTGTGTTTGGCAAGTGGAGATTTCTCTCTCTCTCTCTCTCTTTCTGCTCTCTGATTATCATGTGAGCTGCTGCCCTCACATGGCACATTCCTCTGTCATGATGTTTAGCCTCACCTTGAGCCCTAAGGAATGGTGCCTGCTGTCAATGGATTGAGATCTCTGAAACTATGAGCCCCCAAAGAAGCTTTTCATCCTCTGCAGTTGTTCTGGTCAGGTCTTTAAGTCACAGCAGTGAAAAAGCTGACTAAGACAGAAATTGGTACTGAGAAGTGGGGTCATTGCTGTGAGTAACCTGACCATGAGGTTCAAAAGTTTTTGGAGCTTCTTGCAATTTGTGGGAGACATTTTGAGAGGTTTAGCGGTGCAAGCTGGATATGCTTTAGATTGTTGTAAGTGAAGGTTAATGACCAATTCTGGTGGGAGCTCAGAAGACCAAAATGCCAATAGGACCATGGACAGTGAAGACAGGGCTCAAGAAGGTTCAGAGGAGGAGAACTCTATTGGAATTTAATAGAGGTCATTTGTGTTAGGTTCTGGCTAAGAAGTTGTCTGCATCAGGTCAGTGTCCTGAGACCTTCTATGACGCTAATTTTAAAAGCAATGGATTTCTTAATCTGGTGGAAGAAATTTATAGGCAGCATAGCATTCAGGTAGTGGCATGGATATTGCTGGTGGCTTTTAGCCTAATTTATTGTGGTAATCAGAAGAAAGCAGAGCAGAAAGATTTGAAAAACTTGGACTTGAAAGGTGGGAATAAAACTGGGGCTAAGGAAGTTGCAGTTGTTAAAGAAATTACTGCCACTAAAGAAATGCTAAAGACTTGGCCTAGAGACAGTAAAAGAGATGACTTGAGGGCATCTCAGGAATTGGCAAGATCATATCCATCTTAGACTCAAAAATTCTCATGAAAAAAGACCAGTGGGGCACCCTTCTTGTACAAGGGGTGTTAGGAAGTTTTTTCAGGGTTGGGGATGTAGCTCAGTTGGTAGAGTGCTTGCCTAGCATGCACAAGGCCCTGGGTTCAATCCCTAGCACCACCAAAAAAAAAAAAAAAAAGGAGAGAGAGGAAGTTTTTTCGACATGCTTAGCCATCTAGGCACTCAGAGATTGCTGCAGCCAGGGTCCCTAGAGGCTTGGTTAGTGCTTGAGATAGTGGCAGACCTTGGTGTCAACCATGTGGTGCTGGTTTTGCAGAAATGCAGGATTCTGGAGTTAGGGGGTCATGGAGGCTTCAACCAAGATTTCAAAGGAAGGCCTGTGAGGCCAGGCAAAGTGCAGCAGGGTTGGAGTTCTTCTGGTGGGTAGCTCCTGAGAGGACTAAGTATGGAAATGTGAGGAGGATGCTGAAGCTGTAGTGGAGATGCCTGCAATTAATAAATGCCAGTAATGTGGGATATTGTTCTAGGAAAGCTGTAGGAACCAACAAGACCACAGGGGCAGAGCTACACAAGCCCTTTGAACAGAATATCACCATGCCATATGCTCCAGATGCTGGACGTAGAGCTACAGGACTTATTTGGCCAACTGGATTTCAATCTTGCTTTGGTCCCATCCCTTCTTTCTATGTCCCTATTCTTCTGAATGGAAATGTTTGCTCTGTACCATTATATATTGGATACTTGTAAACTGCTTTTAATTTTATAGGAGCTCATAATGCAAGATGACCTCAAGCCTCAGAGAAGACTTTGGATTTGAACTTTGAGAAATCTCATAACTGTTGAGACTATGGGGACCTCTGGGAATGGACTAAATGTATTTTATACTGTTAGATGACAACTAAAAAAGGTATTTGAAAGAAGAGGGGCTGGGGCTGTAGCTCAGTGGCAGAATGCTTGCCTAGCATGTGTGAGGCACTGGGTTAGGTCCTTAGCACCACATAAAAATGAACAAATAAAATAGAGGCATTCTGTCCATCTACAATTACAAAAACAAAAAACAAAAAACAAAACAAACAAACAAACAAACAAAAAAAAAACAAAGAAGAATAAGAAGGAAATGTCTTCCAGCCTGGAAGAAAACATTTTTCAAAGACATTTGATGAATAATTATCTAAAATATACAAAGAACTCTCAAAATCCAAAAACAAATTAAGAATTGTTAAAATAATTGCAAAGTGAACTGAAGACATTAATAGAATTAACAGATACCTCACCAAAGAAGATATACAGATGGTAGATAATTCAACATCATGTCATTAGGAAAATTCAAATTAAAACAACAGTGAGATTTTACTACACACTTATTAGAATGGCCAAAGTCCAGAACATAAACAGTATCAAATGCTGATGAGAATGGTGAGTAATAGGAACTTTACTGTTGGAGGAAAGGTGAAATTTACTGCTACAATGGAAGACAGTTTGGAAGCTTCTTACAAAACTAAACACATTCTTACTAATTTAGCAATTGCTGTCCTTGGCATTTACTCAAAAGAGTTGAAAGTTTATATGTACAAACACACACACACACACACACACACACACACACACACAACCTGCACATGGATATTTATAGCGGCTATACTCATAATTGCCAAAATTTAAAAGCAACCAAGATGTCCTTCAGTAGTTGAATGGCTATATAAACTGTGGTACATTCAGACAATGGAATGTTATTCAATGATAAAAAAAAAAAGAGCAATCAAGTTCATGAAAAGACATGAAAGAAATTTAAATACACATTACTAAACAAAAAAGTAAATCTGAAAAGGCTATATATGGTATAATTCCAACTAAATGATACTTTAGAAGAGGCAAAACTGTGGAGACAGAAAAGAGATCATTGGTTGTCAGGAATTAGGGAAGAGGAATGGATGAGCAGGAAGAACAGAAAGAATTTTTAGGGCAGTGAAACTCTTTTGTATGATAATATAAATAGTTGATACATGTAAATCATACATTTCGAGAAATGTCTAGAATGTAAAACATCAAGAGAGAACCCTAAGGTGAACCATGGACTTTGGGTGATAATAATGTGTCACTTAAGTGAATCATCTGTAACAAATGAAGCATTCCAGTGGGGGTTGCTGACCATGAAGGAGGCTCTGCACGTGTGGGGTCAGGGAAGCACACAGGAAATTTCTGTACCTTCCATTCAATTTCGCTGTGAACTTAAAACTGCCCTAAAAAATAAAGTCTATTAAAAAATTCAGAGAACAAAAAAGAACTCTTGACAGCACATACAAATTTCTGAATGTGAAGGAGTAAAAGCATTTCTTAAATGGATATGACTAAATTCCTTAAATGTATGTAAAATCCTACAATGCAGGGCATTTTGCAGGACTGTTATTTCCACTAAACACATTTTGGAAAATTTCACTAGAGTAGTAAATAATTATAATTTAAAAATTAAGATGGCAGAAATGAGAAACTCAGTACAAAGCTTAGAAGATAGAGTTGAGGAAAACTTGTAGAACGGTGAACAAAAATACAAAGAATAGGGGTAAGAATAAAGAGGGATGTGAGAATTAGAGTACTAGTTTAAGAGGTCCAACATCTGCACAGCAGGTATGCTAGAAGATGTACACAAAGAAAAAGGAGGAGGAGAAAATCATTGATGAAAGAATTTAAGGAAAGTTCACCAAATGAGTGTGTAGGATGACAGATGAAAATGCCTCTAAGGTGAAATCTCAGAATCCTGGGGTGGAGGGTGCGGGGAAAGAGGCTGCAGAGACAACAAAGCTTCATAGAAAGCTAAGGGTGGTAATCTAAGAAGGATTTACGTGAGGGAAAAGACATGGGGAAGAATGAACTGGAAATCTAACTGATGAGAGAGGTGAAGAGAATCTAAAGGACCTGAGAAGGCCCAGGAAAGATTTCTTCTAGTGTTTGACATGGATAGAACACATGCTGTGCTTGAGCAGAGAGATGTATATATACAATAGGAAAAGGATTTAAGGTTCAACTAATAATAAATACACAAAAATAAACATATAAAAAAATCAATAACATTTTCCCTGAAAACCAAACATGCAACATAGGAAAAGGTAATCAGAGTGAACTACATGGCTCAACTAAGAAAAGCATTTAACTAGTTATAAATAATTAAAAAAAAAAAACCCTTAATTTTGATCTAATCAGATTTATAATATCATAGAATTGGGTTAGGGAAGTATGTGAGGGTACTGAATAAGGGGCAAGGAAATTAAGAGTTAAGTCCTTATCTTCTAAAGTGGGTTGTCAGTAAAAAATTGCCTAAAGCTAAAAAAATTTAGCAATATAAACATGCTATTTAGATATATGGTAATAACTAAAAGAATCAGTTCAATTCAAAGTGATTGCCTCTGGGAAGAAGTAATTGACAGGAGGCTGAGTCAGGTGTCTGTTTTGTTTTTTTTTTAGATCTTTCCTTCCTCTAAACTACAAGTATATATAACATTGATAAAAATAAAAAAAATTTTCAAAAGTGTTAAACAGTTAAGAAAAATGAAAGGTAGGTAATAAAGGATACACTATGGTACATAGCATTAAATCTATGATAGCTTTTATATTACCATTAAGGGACAGTGAAGATAGCCTGGACTAATCCTATGCACAGATGTGTGAACTGAGGCTGAGACAGGGAAGTGATATCCATCACACAGAGTGAGCCAAGGGCTAATCGAGAGATTATGACACAGTAATCAGTAATGGCTGCTATAGCCTGACATGAACAAAACAAAGAGACACATGGTAAATTCTCATGAAAGAAATTTAAATGTGTAAATTTCCCTGGGCCTTGAGATTCAGGCCAAGGGAGGGATGCCAACCCAGTGAATGCAAGAAATGGTATGCATAAAGAAGCTCCTGCTGTGGCACCTTGACACTTAGTGGTATCTAAAATGAGGTAGGTAAACCAAGTATGGCTAAACCAAGTACGGTATACAGGTATCTAAGAGGCATGTCAGGAAGTTGGAAAATGTAATCAATATTTTTACCAGAGTTCTTATTTGTCCTTACTTCCTCATCCATGGAGTTTAGGGGCAAAGGCTACACTATTCATTAATCTAATGACAGTTTTAAACTAAGAAAACTCAGTTAACTGGCTGGATCTAGAAGATGACATTTAGAGAAATCACATGATAAGGTATTGACCAGAGGTGGACACACATGTTATTGGCAGGCTCTGTCATCTTCTATAGGTTATTTGGAGAGGAAACTGTGATTGGCCTTTCTTTTACAGGATTTGGGCAACTCAACTCTTTCTAAGAGAAAGACCACTCTAAATTCCATGGCTTCCATGGGGATCTTTTAATTGCTTAAATATCTCTAAAGAAGATGAAGTGTTTGTTGAGCAAGGTTACAAACACACACATACACACCACCTCTCTTTATTTGCACATAAAAATGAGCTCTATTGTTTACAGTCAGCTCTTTGGGAAACTGTGTATCTATTTTAAAGATATAGTTTTTTAGAGTTCCCTCCATAGATAGTTTATAAAATGGGAGCAAATATGTATAACTCCTAATTTATGAATTGGGAACAGATATATATAACCCAGGTTGATTGCCCATCATATTCAGCCATTAGATTTTGCTTTGAATTAAGCATGCATTGGCTGGCCTCCAAAATCAAGTTCACTCTCATTATACTATGGCTGACCACCATTAATAACTGTTTAAAAACAATCAAAGAATTTCATATAAATTTGAGTGGAAGCAGTATTACTAGAATGCTACAAGGAGTCTGGAAGATGGAAGGGATCACTAAAAAGTAGAAGCTCCCAGGTGGGCAGGTTAGTATTATTCTAAACTAGGCCAGGGAGCTCTCAGTGCTTTCCATCATCCCCCCAATGGGCCCCAGTTCTCCAACCTTGAGTTTGTAGAACACTCACCTAAGGTTCTTTGATAATTCTGAGAATATGAAGTTTCTCTGAGGCCATTTCAAATGCCAAAGATAAAACACTTAAAAAAAATATTCTACCTAGGTTTACAAACAGAGAGGGGGCTAGCTATTGGTGCAAGATAAGGGGAAGTGCAGACTCTGGGGCCAAATGCTTGTTACAGCTAGTTCCGTCCTCTGTTCTTACCTGTGGGGGCCTGCATGGCTGAGCTGGGGATGGTAGCAGCATCTTGGGGAACAGTGCTGGTATCCGGTTCAGGGGTGCTGGTTGTTGGTGAGGTGGGTGGTGGGCTCAGCAAAGTCCGAGGTTTCCTCTGTCAAAATGGATGGGGAAAAGTTTGCTACCCATGATAGGTAACTTGTCTTCTCTTTTTCTACTCCAGGCACTTAGTTTACCCACAATACAAAAATATACTTGTAGCTGGAACTGCATTTCTTTGTTTTCCACTCAGCATCTAGCCCAAAGCTGTACATATAATAAATGCTTAATAAACATTTTCTGAATCTATATACAAGATTTTGGTGTTCTGCAGAGCTGGATTTTAATGCACTTTTATACTAGATTCAATACTATCATATGAAATTCCAGATGCTTTATAAATTGGGCAGTTACAGAGAAAAGAAAAAAGGCATGCTATGGTTTAAGTCTACACTGACATTACTTGGTACTTTCTCTTTTTAAAAATGGAAATGCCACTTCTAATTCTACAAACTCCTTTGCTGTCCTACCTGTCCTTGCACATCCTACTCTAGCAATTCCTAATTATACTACTTCTCTAAAAACCCTGAAGTTGTACCTGTTCCACACCTCCAATATTTAGCTGCCCCTTCTTCGTGAAATGGTCTTCATTCTTTTATTTACCTTTACATTTCTGTTTATCAAGGAAGTTTTCCTAGTTTCCCTCTAACTACTAGGTCTTTTATGTATTGTTACATTTGTCAATAGACTGACATTGACATAAATGACATTGTCATTGTCGTTATGTTTACATACTGGAGCTGCTTGAGGGTCTGATTTTGAATATCATTCCTAGCATGGTACTTGCCATAAAGCAAATGTGTTTTTTTACTTTTTAAAAAAAATTAAAAAATGTCTATTTGTTCTTTTTAGTTAAATATGACAGTAGACTCTATTTTGGTATATTTATACAAGCATGGAATATATCTTATCTTAATTAGGATCCCAGTCTTATGGATGCACATGTTGAGATTCATTAATGAGTATTCATATGTGCACACAGGAAATTATGTCAGATTCCACAGAACAGAGCACCAATAAAGGGAGAGTTATAAAGAGGATTTGAGAGAAATATATTATCTTCTCTATTCTGTTCAGGGAAATCTTTGGGGGATAAAGATGTCAGGAGATTCTAAGAAATAGTTTTCTAAAAGACTTCCTGAATGTAAAGTAAATACGAACATTACCAAGATCCAGAAATCTCCTTTTACTAAATGCTCCGTTTAGGTTCTACTGCTGTGAATTTTATAAACCTGTCTGCCCACTAACAGTACACTGTCTGAAGAGAGTATGCTGATGGCAGTAGGCATGCATACAGTGGCCTTGCCTGGAAAAGCCATCATGCAAACCCTTAATAAAAATGGACATCTGCTTATATTTTCCAATATCATTAAAAGTGAAAATCCAAATAACTAATGAATCAGGAATGAAGGAAAATACTAGTTCAAATTAAATGAGTTGGTAGTTGAATTTTATAGGGTCCCTGAAGGAGCAAGTTAGGTGCCTGGATATTATAGAAGCAAGCAGAAAGATGATCACTACTTGAGATAGGTGCATTTCCATGTATTTTATCTATTCACACATTATATCATCTCTATTGTGTAGGTGAGAAAACTGGGGCCCAGAGCCTTACATAAGAAGACTTCCCAGAGTCACAGAGGTAGCCACAAATGGAGGTGACATCTGAACCTAAGTCTGACAGGCTTTAAAACCTCCCTTTTTGCTTCAAAAAGGAATGTAAGGCTCATAGGTGAAATGGGTGGTGTATACTCTTAAAGAAGTAGGTAAAAGAAAAGGAAGGAGGATAAGGGAGTCATAGCCAGGACTTAAAATACAAATGTGATGAGAATGATTGCTTTCAAGAAGGATGGAAAGAGAGAGGACTTTGGCTACTATGTTCAAGAGTTTCTGAGGGAGCAAGAGCAGAGACAATCATAGCATAATAGTTAGGTTCTGAAGGATCTTAAAGATCATTTACCCAACCATCCATCCAATACTTCTTATCTCTCTCCATGAAAACATTCCTCCCATAAAGTCACTTAGTCCCTAGCAAAATACCTCTAGTGGCAGGAGTTCACTATTTCCATTTGGGATAGAATCAACTATTCATTTTATGTTGAGACAAAGACCTTCTGTTTAAATTTCTGCTTATTGGTTCAGTCTTTGGAGTCCCTCAGATAGTTTTCTCCCTCTTTGACTATCTTCAAGATATGTTCACATCATCAAAACTATGACCTCTCTGACCTTGGCATCCTTAGGACCTTCAGCTTTTCCTCTACAACATGAGAAAGAGAGAAGTGTAACAGAGATAAAAATGAATCAGGACCTGGGTTAGCAGTTAGTGGTAATAGGTCAGAAATATCATTACATGTTATATAGGAAGGTTAGGAGATGACATTGAGAATTTAAAGCCAATAAGTAAGAGACAACTGAGACAGGTAACATCATTATTTTAAATTGTCCATCCATCCATCCATCCATCCATGCATCCATCATCAATCCATCCATCCATCCACCTATCCATCCATTCGGCACATATTAAACATCTCCCCAGAAACCGAGATACAAGGCACTGTAGGAGAAAAAGAAAAGAAAAAGATTAGGTTATTGAGGACCTTGAGGAGCTTATATTCTATAAGGACTGAAGTTAGTTGGAGTACTAAACTACTAAACAAACAAAACAAATAAACTAACCAACCCTTGGGAAGAACATGAGACAGAAATGGACTTCCCAGTGGGAATTGGCCATCATTTCCGCATTGGAACTCGGGTATTCTTGTTCAGGAAGGAGAGTCTGAGAAATACACTGATAGGAAGTAAGGAGGAGGGGATGGTAGAGGGGCCCTAGAGAAGCTGCTGAGGAGTCTCCTCTTCACATCGATGCTTTCCCTGAGGAAGATATCCATTAAGAACCGGCATGTCTAAGTACTTCCAATAACAGTACTCACAGGATCCTGACTTAGTATCCTTTTCCGACACTAGAGGACCCTTAGGAAATGTAGAGATTAAATACATGGTAGGGCAGCAGTGACATTGAAATTTGAAGATTGGGGGAACAATCAATGCAGTCTCTGCTATTTACTAGCTATAGGACCTAGGAAAATCACTTGACATATATATATCTCAATTTACTTAATAATAAAATAAGATTAACATTATCTCCCAGAGTTTTGTGAAGATTATATAATGTGAGGTAATGGTGTCTAGTACAGAACCTGACACTAAGTAGGTATTCAAAAAAATTTTTTTTAAGAAGGGGGAGTGATAGCAAAAGAAATATAATTACAGAATAATTTGCTCTTTCTGTTCACATGCTGGGCATCCACACTGGGAAAGTTAACAAGGAATAGAGCCTTCCTCCTATGGAGACATTAGACTAGAATCCCCCTAGAATGTGAGTAATTTTCATCAAAGCAAAAATTTGTCTCCTTTCCCCACTACTCCATCTCTAATAGTATCAACTCCCAGGTAATAAGCTAAGTGGGGATGGCAGTTTAGGATATTCCTCTTAAAATCATATATTAGGTGGGGAACAGGAACAGATATGCTGCTTTCTTAAATGGGTATGAATGAATTACCCCTTTATAGCCCCTTATCCCTTTCTGGGAATCCCACATTTTTACCTACCTTACTGCCAGGTTTGGGACCCCTCTTCTTTGGGAATTTCAAAGATTCAGCTGACTTGGATGGGGTAGAGATGGGATGGGAAATAAGGGTCTTGGGTGTTCGACCCCGCTTCTTTCCTGGTTTACGCCCCCTCTGCCCTGGTTGATGCTCCAAGACAGTTTTGGTGCTGCTGTGGATGCTGGGCTTCTCAGTGTTCACATCAGACGCAGGGAAGGGATTCTTTGGAATCACAACTGCAAGAAAAAGACTCATTCTATCACGCCCTCCTTTGCCTGCATTCCCATCCCAGACAGAAGGAAAAAAGAATTTGCACTTTTGCTCAGGTAGTTTTTGCCCCAGGGAGCTAGTTTCCTGTTATTTGACCTAAATGTTTGGAAAATTTCAGAAGAAAGCTGAATTTCAATTGGCTAGAATTGAAGGTTTTTAATTATTTCTAGTAGATGCAGCAAAAATATTAAAAATGTCTCCCCAGGTATCTTAGAGAAGCATTATGACCTAAGTCCAAGTTGAGGCACATGATCAGAACCATAGGCTCTGGGTTAGAATGGCTCTCAGGAACACACAATCTTTTCTTGTTGAGAATGAAGATACAAGGCTCAGAAGAGAAAATGATGGCTTCCCCAGGTAATGCAGTGAGATGGGATAAGGACTTCTGTTTTGAAACTGAGCACTGATGACCAAGTCCACATCAATCAAATTGAAGTTTTAATCTGATAATTGTAATAAGGAGTAGTGAAACACATGGAAATATAAATCTGATAGCATGTGTCCTTACCTTAAAATCATTTGTTCCCTAATGCCTTTGAGGAGAAGTTTAAATTCTTCATTCTGATTTTCAAAGGCTTTTTGTGCCTTTGCCCCTGCCATGCCCCAGTTATGTTTGATGTCATTTCCTGTCACCATCTTCATGTTCCAATAGCCCTACACATTAAGCTCTCTATTATTCTTGGTTAAGCACACATCAATACTAAATTTTCAACCCTCAACCCAGGGCTGCCTCCATTCTGAGACTTTCTCTGACCATGCCCTATTCAGGCAGAGCCCTTCACAACTTCTAAAAGATTCTGTAGACATCTGTGTTAGAGTGCTTCTTAATTTTACTCTTCTCCTTAAATTGAGAATTTTTTTTTGAAATAAAGAATACCTAATTTGTTCCACAAATAGTTATTGAGCACTTACTATAGGTTATGCACTGTTCTAAACCTTGGGGATAGAACAGGGAAGAAGCAGTTTCCACTCTCATGAAGCTTGTCTCCTAGAGGGAGAGACAGAAAGTTGACAAACGAATTCACAGGTAATGTTAGACACAGAAAAGTATAAGGGTAAGGAAACTGGGGTGGATGGGAAGTCCTCTTCAAGGAGATGATATTTACACAGAGTTCCCAAATGTGGCAAAGACACAAGTCTACAAAGATCTGAAGGAAGAACCTTCCAAGTAGAAAGAGTAACAAATGCAAAGATTCTAAAATGGGACTATGTTAGTGTGTTGGAGGAATGGGTAGGAGTCAGTATAGCTGGAACTGAGTGTGCAAAAGGGAGAGTAGAGGGAGATTAGATTAGAGAAGGAGAAGCAGGAAGACTGAGTAGGACTCTGCAGAGTATGAAAAATGAATTGAACTTATTCTAGGTAAAAAGGGAAGCCACTGAACAGGATAGTGACAAGACACACTTCAAAGAACTGTTTTGACTATTCTGTG
Organism: Sciurus vulgaris; assembly: GCF_902686455.1. Lineage (NCBI taxonomy): Eukaryota > Metazoa > Chordata > Mammalia > Rodentia > Sciuridae > Sciurus > Sciurus vulgaris. The sequence goes on from NC_136461.1 coordinate 30,719,776, forward strand.
AAGGGGACAAGAGTAGAATTAAGGAGACCAGTTGATTATAGCAGATGGGTAGAAGATGCAGAATATGTTCTTCAAGTACAGTGAAATTTACATAGAAATCCATGACAACTGTAGTAAGTCTTACCCATATGGAAAATGGTGATACTGGACCCTATGTCACACTAGACAAAAAACAAAAACAAAACAAAACAAAAAAACAAAACAAAACAAACAAACATGAAAACTAAAACATCTAGAAGAACAACAAGGGAAAATCATCAAAACCTGGGTTAGGCAAAGACTTATTAAATAGGGTATGAAAGCATTAATTATAAAGGGAAAGAATTATATATAACATTATTAAAAGAACATTTCTGGATTGGGGTTCAGTGGTAGAGCACTTGCCTATCATGCACCAGACCCTGGGTTTGATCATCCTCAGCACTATCACCAAAAAACAAAACGAAACAAAGCAAAAACAAAAACAAAAACAAACTAACAAAAAAAAAAAAGGAAAAATAGAAAAAAGAAAAAAAATTCCATTCATCAAAAGACAACACTAAAAAATGAAAAAGAAAATTCAGAGTAGAGAAAAATATGTGTCAGAAAATTAATATCTAGCACATGTGAAAATGAGTAGTAGGAAGATTGACAACCTAATTTTAAAAATGGATCTCAAAAGGTACTTCACAAAGATGGCAAATAAATATATGAAAAGTGGCTGAGTATTATTATCAGGGAAATGCAAATTAAAATTATCACTATCATACCTCTACTCAAACCGCCAAGATTAAAAGGACTAACAATAGCTAACAATGGTGAAGATGTGAAGTCACTAAAATTCAACTTTATTGGTATGAACCTAAATAACTTTGAAAAATTGCTCAGTGTATATCCTATGACCTAACAATTCTATACCTAGATATATGTCCAAGAGAAATGAGTATGACCACCAAATTATATGCACTAGAATATGTACCAGAGCATCTTTATAGAGAGGCAAAAATGGAAACAATCTAATTGCCCAACAGAAGAATGAATTTTTAAAATGTGTATACTTGTATGGGGGAATGCTATACAAAAATAAAAAAGAATGATTGTTATATGCAGCAACATTGATGAATTTCATTGCAAAAAAATGTTAGGCAAAAGAAACCAGGATATATGACTCACTTTATATGAAGTTTGAAAACAGAAAAACTAATCTAGAGTGTTAGAATAGTAGATACCTTTTAAGGGGGTTGAGTAGGGAAGGTTTTGACTAAAAGAACAAGTGAGTCTTCTGGGTGCTGGAAATGAAATGTATCAATATAAAAGAAACAAACAAAAAAGACAAAAGATAATGGTGAACTGGAATCTTAGAATATAATAACATTATTGAAAAGGATGAGAAGTAGTTGGATTCAGAACACACTTTGAAAGAAAAGCCGACATAATGGGATGTCAGTGAAGAGAAAATAAGCAAACAGAAAACAAAATTATACTGAAGAGATTCTATTAGGATCATATTTAGCTATACTTCATTTATGTATGATGTGTCAAAAGGCATTATATTGTCAGGTATAACTAATTAGAACAAATGTAAAAAAATCATATTTAGTGTGGTGGCACATGGCTATAATCCCAGCAACTCAGGAGGCTGAGGCAGGAGGATTGCAAGTTCAAAGCCAGCTTTAGTGACTTAGCAAGAATCAAAATTTAAAAAATCACTTAATGAAAGATAGCAGCCACAGATGATCTAATATTACTGGAATATGGGAGAATAAAGATACCATTCACTGGGATAGGAAACTTAGAATTTAGTTTTTAAATATGCTTCTTGTGATATCCTATTAGATATCAAAATACAGAGATATTAATTGGGCAAGTTAATATATGAGTCTGGAATTTAACAGAGAGGCTAGGATTAGAGATAAAAATTTGAGCATCATCAGTTTGTAAAGTCATGAAACTAGATGAGATCTTGTTGGTATGAATACAGAGTCAAGAGGGAAGAAAAAATTTGTTTCTGAGACACTCCAATATTTAGAAGTTGGAAAGTAGAAGAGGATCTATAGCAAAGGACATTAAAGAATGACCCATGAATGCAGAACATGAGAAGAGTGTGAAGTCCCAGAAGTCAGTGAGAAAAGTGATCTACTTTTGTAGCACCTCCGCCCAGTGATCAAAGTTGACATCAAAATGGGACACACTGACATGTGTCTCCTGATGTGATGCACTGAGGGTACCAAATCACATATGTGTTCTCTCTGCCCACAGTCAGCAATCATGAATCACACAAACCAAAAACGAGGCACATTAAAAATAATAACTGCCTTGTCAATATCATGAGAGGAAAAAAAAGACAGAACTATTCCAGATTCAGAAGACTAAAGTAATACACTGTTAAGGTGTAACTGTAATTGAACCAAGGACCTCACTCATGCTAAGCATGTACTGTACCACTGAGCTGTACCACAGCCTAAATCTACTTTATTGACAGTAAACATCTGGTTTACTTCAAGTTTTCAGTTATTACAAATAATATTACTATGAGCATAATTTTATACATATGCTGGTTACATGTGTAAGAATTTCTTACAAGTTCATACCTAAAACTGGAATTGTTGAATCATAAGGTATATACATCTTCAGATTTATTAGATAATGCATATGGTGCCCCCAGGGATCCCTTCTGAACTCAACATCACACTCAGTAGGCTACACGTGGCATCAAATATTACTTTATAGATAGTGAGGTCCTTGGTTCAATTTCTAGTACTGGCATGTGTACACACACACAGATTTTTAAAATGTTACAGTTAGCAGTTCTCGGAGTGTGGTATGGGGACCCCTGGTGGTCCTTAAAAACCCTTTGAGGGTCTGCATATATTCATAATGACATTAAACAGTATTTGTCCTTTCACATACATTCTATTGTGGTGGAATTTTCCAGAGGTTACATGTGTGGTGTCATCACTCTAATAGCTAATGGAATATATGCTAGTATATTCTTCTATTTACTTGAAATACATTTATTATTATTATTATTTTTACAAAAGCAGCTTTCTGTATATACTCTTTGTATATAAACATGCATGTGTTTAATGTATACATATGAATGTGGATATATGCATATATTCATAATCCACAATCAAAGCAATAAACATTTACTATCTCTAAAACTTTCCTTGGGCTGGGGAGATGCTTGCCTTGCAACTGGTAGAGTGCTTGCCTTGCAAGTATAAGGCCCTGAGTTCGATCCCCAGTACTGCAAAAAAAAAAAAAAAAAAAAAAAAAAAACTTTCCTTATGTCATAGTCTCTCTTTTCTCTCTGTGTGTGTATGTGTGTGTGTGTGTGTGTGTGTATAAAGAACACAACATGAGATCTAACCTCCTAACAAAATATTAAGCGCACAATACATATTTTTAATTATAGTAACCATGTTGTACAGCAGATCTCTAAAATTTATTCACCTAAGTAACTGAAATTTAATAGCCATTTAATAACTCCTCCCAAGTCTCTGGCACCCATTATTCCATTTTGTGCTTCTATGTATTTAACTCTTTTTGATACTTCATGTAAGTGGAATCATGTAGTATTTGTCCTTTTGTGAGTGGCTTATTTCACTTAGCAAAATGTCCTCTCGGTTTATCCATGTTGCTACAAATGGCAGGATTTATTTTTCTCTTTCTCCCTGTCCTTTTTAAAGGCTGAATTCCACTGTGTACATATATAGAATTTTGTATCTGTTCATCTGATAATTGACATTTGGGTTGTTCCCATGGAATATGTGCTTGTACATTCTCATTTTTAAAAGAGCTTAGTTCGTGGTGGGGATGGGGCTCAGTGGTAGAGCACTTGCTTAGCATGCAAGGGGTCCTGGGTTTGATTCCCAGAAGTGCAAAGGGGAAAAAAAAGCAGCATAAGTTTTAATTTTTACTATGCTGATATGGAAAGAGAGAGAGAGAAAACCCACATTCATGAAAGCTCTTTGAGGTCATTAGAGATATAAAAGTCCCTTGAGATCAAAAGGTTTGAGAACTGCTGGTCCATAATTATAATCACTTCTTGTCCTCTTTTTTCTGGATTTGGCTAGGAAAAAAACATAACCCTCATTAAATTCAACTCTCCACCTATTCCATACGTTAGCTTGAGCAAAATAAGGTAAAGGGCCTCACTTTAAATTGATTATGCTAAACCCCGAGACTGCCCCAAATTTCTTCAATAATAGACCATGGAATGTAAGCTGGGCAGAGAGGTAAGAGATTCACTTTGGAATCATATGACGAAGTACTAGGTTCTTAGTTGGTAACCAGTACTTGCTTGTGGAATAAAATGTAGAAAATAATTTTGCTTCTCTTTTTTCTGTAAGGCTACACATAAAGGTCCATGATGCCAAAGGAGAAGAGGTTACCCATTCTGGCCTGAAAGACTTGGATAGAAGAAACCAAATAATTATACTGAACAGTTTTGAAAAATCAGGTTATGCAGGTCTTGTGTGAGTAACTAGTACAGAGATTAGGCTATGTGCTAATTTCAAAGCTTCTTAGTAAATGGATTTTCTTAAGCTATCCTGAGGGACTCCAAGATTTGGAAGTTCTTTCTATCAGGAAGTCCTGACCTGCCTTGTCACATTCTAGCTTAATTATCCTAGTTGAAAAAAAAAAAGTTGGAGTGGTATCAGGAGACCAAGGATCTAATTCTAGTTTTGTCCCTTATGGTGTGACCTTGAGTTTGTAATTTAAATACAATCTTATTTTTCTAAAAGTAAATAATTAAATAATTTAATGCCTGCTTTTATTCAGAGAAATACAAAGGATAGGAAAATTGTTCAAAACATTAAAAAATATTTTTAGCTGTAGATGGACACGATATATTTGTTTATTTTTACATGGTGCTGAAGATAAAACCCAGTGCCTCCCACATGCTAGGTAAGCGCTCCACCACTGAGCCACAACCCCAGCCCTGTCTAACACATTTTTATGTTACTAAGTTTGACAGAATTAGACCCTTAATCAACAGTACTTTGATAAAGTTCTTACACATTAATGATTACACTTGGCATTCATGACCATCTTTGAAGGCTGAGATTTATCACCTCCTCTGACAACCGAGGAAAGTGAGCCTCAGAGAAGTGAAAGTGGCAGAGCCAGGCATGAGTCTAATCTTTGGATCTAGGAGGTAGGAGGAGATCTACATTGGTAGGAGCCCAAGGACTGTCAATTTATGTGTTAATTAATTTGACCCCATTAACTGAAGCGTTAGTATAAAGGCTTAACAAACATCTATGTTGGAAAAAACCCCAACATGATTCTAGCTCTAAATGGGCACAACCTTAAGAAGGCTGGGCAGAGATCTTTGCACAACCAAGCATAATTCAGTGAGTGTGGAAGATACAAAATAAGCCTGAACACCTTGGTCAGAAAGTAATGAGGTGCTCAAAGAAGGACGGGGCAATGTCAAAAGGACACAAACCAATTTCAAGGGGCATTCACTGGCTTGCAACAATTTGAGCATCAAAACAAATGATAGTAACAAATTACAAGTCACTGAATAAAATTGGAATCCACGTTTGGTAACTAAATAAGTACATAAATAAATTGGGAAGAAGGGAAACCTCTTGCTTATTTTAGAATCCCAGTTAATAAATATCTATGAAATGAGTAAATTAGGAAATAATTAATTCAAGCAAGATTCACCAGCAGATGCTAAAACTACAGAGTGAACATTTGATAAGAAACAGGACATTTACAGTCTCAAAGCTTTTCTTTATAGGACAATTAATTAATTATAAGAGAAGCAACTCTCAGTGAAGCAACTTGGTATATGCAGTCTGAATAAAGTAAGTAAAGTTACTATTCACAGTAATGGGACAGATAGTTATCATGTACCTCCAAATGTGATGCTTTGAAAAGAATGTCATAGCATTTATAGTCTGAATTTAATCATGAGCTAACACCAGACAAAACAGAATGAGAGTCAATCTGTACAATAACTGGACAAATATTTCTGAAACTATATGAAAGTCATTAAAGACAAGAAAGAAGAAGAGAACTACTCCAGATCATAGGAGACTAAAGAGACATGACAATTCATGAACCAGAATTTTCTTTTCCTAAAAGATTTACAGTATTGGGACAACTGGCACAATAAGAACAGGGTTTATAGATTAGACGCAGGTACTGTATCAATATTAATTTTCTGGTTTAAATAATTGTAGTCTTAGTATTATATCAATATTAATTTTCTGATTTAGAAACTAGTACTATTGTCTACATAAAAATGCCCTTGTCTGTAGAAAAACATACTATGTTATTTAGTAGTAAAGAAATTATGTGTGCAACTTATTGTCAAATGGTTCAGAAAAATGTGTTATGTACTGAGATACTACTAATGTCAATGGGATAAAATGTTAATATTTGGGGAATCTTGGTGAAATCAGGGGGAATTGTTTGTATAACTGTTGTAACTTTTCTGTTAAGTTGAAATTATGACAAAAAGTTTCTTAAAGGATTCAGTGGGGACAGTGCCAAAATGCATACTTACATAGGACTATAAGAACCTAGAGGAGAAATGACCAACACTGCAAGGAAACAGGAAGGGACAAGAGAGATAGGCAAGTGAGGCTTGTCAGGCAAAATGTCAAAGTGACATTTTAATTAATCACTGAACAATTAATAACTGTATTAGGAAAGGGCACAGGTGAAGGGTGGGTAAGGGTACAGAGCAGACAGTATGGAGAGAGGAATGGGAGTTATAAAAGAGTATGGTTATATGAAAATGTATGGCTAGTGTTGTGGGACTTAAGTCCATAATATGGTGAAATAAGCATGGTTTAAAAGAGATGCTATAGTTAGCTTGAGAAGAGTCCACATAATATTTAAGGAATACGCTAGCACTAACACAGACTTTGCCAGGGGACACAGGGTAGGTAATATGGTTCTACACATGGAAAATGCAAAGGTAAGGTTCACTGCAAAGGCAGAAGCGTATCTAAAACAACATCACAGCACATAAAGATGTGTAGAAATGGTTTCCCCTCCTTGACAAATTTCTTCTCAACTGTGCACGCTGTGTGTAACTAATCCTTATTCCCTTGGCTACGATAATGACAAAAAATGTTGCTAAAAGGCAGATATAAACTGTTAAGATTATGAATGAATGGAAGAAATAGTTGACATGTACATGTTCCCTAATGATGGAGTTCATCTTGCTGAAAGGAACTGACTTTTACTGAGTGCCTAATATGAAAAGGGTTCTATACTAAGTGCAATGGTAGTATGGACAATCCTCATTGCCATTACATTTCACTGGGAAGCATCAGAAGCAGTACACACTTTAACTTCTAGTTAAAACATTGGGTTTTAAAGTCATGCCTATGAAACACTTAAGTAACTTGGTCAAGGTCACCAGTAAAGATTTAGGGTTGGGTTTGATTCTAGGAGGTCTAACTTAAAAGTCTTTGCACTTTCTATCATACCATACAACTTTCTTCTTACTAACTAAAGATTCATCCATTCACTAATTCATTCACTCATTCATCCAACATTCAGTATTGAAAATATATTATGTAGCAGGTAATACTGTAAGAACTAGGAGTACAGTGGTAAATGAAGTTTCTGCTGAGCTGAGACTGGAATGATAAAAGGGAATCGAGCATGTGAGGATCCAGGGAAGAATGTTCCAGGCAGAGGAGACAGCAGGTGCCAAAGCTGCAAAGAAATAATGAGCTTGAGTTTAAGACAAAGAGAAAGGAAGAGAGACTGCAACAGGACGAATAAAAGAAATCACTGTACAAAATCAGAAAACTAGATGAAGTCAGATCAGGTAGGGCCTTCTGGGTCTTGGTAAAGACATGGTCTAATTTACTTTTGAAACAGGCTGCCCTCGGTACTCTGTGGAGAATGGACTCTAAACAGGCAAAAATGAAAGAGACATCAGATAGGAGGCTATTTGTAAAAGTCCGTGCAAGATATGATGGTGACTGAGATTAACATTAGGGTACAAAGAAGTGGATAAATACAAGGTAGTTTTAAAGCAGAGCTGACAGCCCTACTAAATTAAATGGAGCAGGGGGAGGGAAGGAGGAATTTAGGATGAAATTTAGGTTTTTGGACATTTACCAAGATAGGGAAAAATTAGAGGAGGAATAGATTTGGAAGGGGGCAGGTTAGGAATTGAAAATCTCTTTTGGTTATATTGTGTCCTAAATGACTTTTAGATCTCTAGAGATGATGAACAGGCAGTCAAATAAATGAGTTTGAAGTCTGCAGAAAGGTCAAGAATTGAGATATAATTCTGGTAATCATTAGCATATAGATATGGAATCACTTAGGGAGCATATGTGTAGGATAAAATAGGGGAGGACCTAGGACGGAGCCCTGAAGCACTCTAGCAATTAGAAGCTGAGAAGTAGAGAGTGCCAGCCGAGAGAGACAGAAGGCCAAGGGAGACAGACAGAGGAAGACTGAAAGAGAATGATGTACCAGAAGTGAAGCCACAGTAGTGTTTCAAGGAGGAGAGAGTGATCAATTGCACTGAAAATTACTCAGAGGTTATGTGTGAGTGCAGGGAAGGCTTTGCAGCAAGGGAAGTCAATGTATTCTTGCTAAGAGCAGCTTCACTGATTCAGTGGGAATGAAGGACAACTAAAGAAGGCTAAGGAGAGAGTAGAATAGAAGATGATAGAAATAGTGACTACAGAAGTCTTAACCCTGTGTAGTTAGCAAAATGGATGCCCGAAATTACCCACCCCCTAATCTCTGGAACCTGTCAATATGTCATTTACATGGCAAAAGGGATTTTGCATATGTAAATATGATTAAAATTTTTAAATGGGAGATTATCATGCATTGTCCAAGTTGGCCCAATCTAATCACATGAATCTTCATAAGTGAATAACATCTTCAAGCAAGAGGCAGGAAAAATAAAATAGAAGGAGAGATCTGAGAGTTATGAAGTGTGAGGGCTTGACTCACTGTTGGCTGACTCTAAAGATGAAAGGGGCCACAAGCCAGGGCACGTGAGCAGCTCTAGAAGTTGAGTATGGCCCCCCAAGCCAACAGTCCTACAACAACATGAAACTGAATAACCCCAACATTCTGAATGAGCCCTGAAGGAAACCCTTCTCCAGAGTCTCCAGATAAGAATTCAGACTAGCTGACACCTTGATTTTGGCCTTGTGAGACTGGAGCAGAGAAACCACTGATCCCACATGTACCTCAGACCCAAAGAACTATGAGATAAGAAATGTTTTGTTTCACGACACTAAAAAATTTCTGGTTATTTGCAACAGTAACAATAGGAAATTAATTCATTGTGAAACTTCAGAGACATGGGGCATTAGGTAGAACAGAGAGGCAAGGTCATGGGAGAGATTAGAGGTATCAGAGTACCTTTGTATGCTGATAAGGGTGTTTCAGAAAGAAGGGTTTGGGGGAGGCAACTAGTAATGTAGGTGAGAGGTCAGAGAGGGTGCACTCAAGAAAACAAGGGGGAGGGAATGGCTTTTGATAGTGCAGGGACTCTTCATCTATTTTAATAGTAGGCCAGGTACCATAAACTATGCCATAATCTCCCTGTGTTGCTGAGGGTTAGCTCTGGGAGTCTGCCTGGGCAATCAATGGTGATCTAGACTCTTCCCCTTGGTGTGCTCTGTTGGCCCCTACATGTAATACATTAAAATCTGAAGACCTCTTTAGAACACAGATGTTGGACTATACCTCACATTTTTCTAAGGCCATCTCCACAGTAGTCATTCCAATCTAACCTGGGCTGATGGCTAATAAATATGCTTTAGAGCCATACAAACTTGAGTTATATCATGGCTCCACTACATACTTATTGCATGACACTGGGCAAGTCATAAACTTCCTGGGGATTTTTTAAAAAAAGTTATTATTAATAATCACCTCATGATTTTATAAGAATTAGAGTTATTGTAAACTATCTTGCACAGGGCCTAACACATGGATGCTCAATAAATGTTAACTATTCTACTCAGTCTTATCCTCAGTTTTAAATTGTAGTAAAGTATACATAATTTACCATCTTAACCATTTTAGTGTATAATTCAGTTTATTAAATATATTCATAATGTTGTGCAAAACATCTTTACCATCTATCTCCATAACTTTTCATCTTAAAAAATGGAAACTGTTGGGCCTGGGGTTGTGGCATTCAACTAGCAAGTGTTATGCATTGGGTTCGATTCTCAGCACTGCATATAAATAAATGAATAAAATATCAACCATCAACAACCAAAAATATATATGAAAGAAAAATTTTTTAAGTGGAAACTGTATCCATTAAACATTAATTTCTTCTCCCCACACCCCACCTGCCCAGCCATAGCAAACACTATTCTACTTTCTTCTGTATAATTTTTGCCTATTCCAAGTAGCTTACATAAGTGAAATCCTTTGGCACTTGTCTTTTTGTGACTGGATTAATTACCGCTAGAATAATGTCTTCAGGATTCATTTACATTGTAGCATATTGAAGAACTTCCTTTTCGAGGCTGAAAAATATTCCATCATAGGTATTCTGCTTTACACATTTGCTATAGTCTGGGTGTTGAATGTCTCTCAAAGGTCCATGTTAAAGATTTGGTACCCAGAGTGATGCTACTGGGAGATGGTAGAATCTTTGAGAAGTGGGGCCTAATGGGAGGTCCTTAGGTCATTGTGGGTAGGATCTTGTAGGGGTTTGTTCCATTACATGTTCCTGCCATAATGTGCTGCCCTTGCCAGAGGCCCAAAGTGATAGAACTGCCTGACTGTAGACTGGAAACTTGAGAAGTATGAACTAAATAAACCTTTAATCTTTATAAGTTAATTGCTTCAGGTATTTCATTATAGTAATGTGAACCTAATACAACATACATCTGTAGAGAGACATTTGGGTTGCTTCTATTTCTGCTACTGTGAATAATACTGCTTTGAATATGAGTATATATATCTATATATATAAATATCTATATATTTGAGATCCTTCTTTCAATTCTTTTGAGTGTATACTAGTAGTAGAGTTCTGAATCAAAGAGTAATTCTATTTTTCATTTTTTTGCCTGATTGTTCCTCACAGTGTTAGCCTGTCCTTTTATTTATTCTTTCCCTTCATTTGTTCATTTTAGATATACATAACAGTAGAATGTATTTTGACATATTATACACACATGGAGTATAACTTATTCTAATTAGGATCCCATTCTTGTGGTTGTACATGATGTGGAATTTCACTTTTTGTATATTCATACATGAACCTCTCTCTCTTAAGACAGCCTATTCTTTTAAATGTTAACAATATTCTTTTATGGTGCAAAAACATTGGAATCCATAAATTGATAGAGTCTATTAAGAGACTGGCATGACACCAAAGTCAAGATTTTGTGAAAAGTTCATGGGCTTTGGAATCAGAAAGATCTGGTTTATATTGTGGGTCTGTCATCTGCAAGTGGTATAATGCTGTACAAGTCATTTAACATTTCTCAGTCTACAATCTCATCTGTAAAAAGGAGCATAGTGTTGTTTATGAGAAGTTGTAGTAAAGTGCCTACAAAATGCGTATCAGGTCCATGACCAATGTTTACTTTCTTCAGTTCTCCTAACCCCAGAGTAATTGCACAAAGATATGGGTGCTTCATTAATTTTTTTTGAAGTCCTGGACTTTTGGTGAAATAAAGTATTTTCCCCCCTTAAGTACTAGTATAGTAGTACCTCTAGGAGAGGGGAAGTGATAGTAGATAAAGGATCCAGGTCTCGATTCCTTGTCCAATACTCGTCCGTTACTATGTGTGGTGGGTGAGACCCAGGGCCCAGGTTACGCCATGTACCTCCAAGATGGCGACTGGCAGAGAACCAAAGGGCATGCTGAATGCGCCTTGAGAAAAACAGGAAGCGTTTACCACTGGCTGTATGATAATTACTTCAGCCGCTTAGTGTGTGGACAGATATATCTTACATGTATGCTTGAGCTTGTGATCGCTTGACCTTTAATAGGATTGGATGGACAGATCTGATTACAATTGCTTATGCATGAGACTGCTTATATATTGAGGGTGTTATCCGAATAAAGCGGAAGCTGCTTCATGAACTTCTGAAGTGTATGTGTCGTTTGTTCCGCTAGTCGTTGGCAAGCAGCAAGTGATGGCCTGTACGGGGTGTGGTCAGCGCTCAGGTAAGTAATAAAGAAGAAAAATTTTCACTAGCACAGTCAACTAGCAGTCAAGCTTTAAGGTTTAACGGAAGGTTCCCCTAGTGAGGGAGCGTAACGAAAGGCTGTCCTAAGAGACAGCAAAGGACATTCTGTAGTAAATGAATATGTGTAAGGTGTTATTTGTGTTACCTTTTCTTGTTTGGTTTCTGTTTGTTGTTGTTGTGGCAATATGGACATTAGTTCATTTCTGTCTGACTGCCAAAAAACCAAAATTTCAAGAACAGTTAAGAGAAGGGGAAAAAATATTAGAAACTGTAAAAGAAGAACAATCAAGTCGAGCTTCTGAAAGAGAAAGTAGATGTTTAGACCTCTGTGCCTCCGCCAGAGCAGTATTAACTCCAGAGATGGGAGTACAACCAATACCAACTTAGGTTGTCGGCCCATTACCTAAAGGAACAGTGGGACTAGTTCTGGGGAGGAGTTCTTCTGCTTTAAAAGGATTAAATATTGTCCCTGGAGTTATAGACCCTGATTTTACAGGAGAAATAAAAATCCTTGCTTCTTCACCAAGAGGTGTAGCAATAATAGCTCAGGGTGATCACATAGCACAATTGTTGGTCTTACCCAGCTGCCATGATCAATATCCATCAAAGAATATTATTAGGGGAAATAAAGGATTAGGATCTACTGGCCAAAATATGGTCATGTTAACATTGTATTTAAAAGATAGACCTATGACAAAGTTAGTGATAGAAGGCAAAAGTTTTGAGGGCTTATTAGATACTGGGGCTGACAAAAGTATTATCAAAATTACAGAATGGCCCAAAGCCTGGCCACTTCAACAGGCAGATCAGACTTTAAGGGGATTGGGTATAGCTTCCAATCCTAACAAGAGTGCAGTCATATTAAAATGGAAGGATGAGGAAGGTCATAGTCCTTACGTCCTTGAACATCTCCCAGTAAATTGTGGGGGAGAAATATTATGGAACAGATGGATTTACATCTCACATCCAAGATCCCATACAGTAATCCAAAAGCTAATGAAATGATGTTAGCTCAAGGACACATATGGGGAAAAGGTCTTGGGAAAAATAGTCAAGGACCTATTTCATCCATTTTAGTTACTCCAAAACAAGATAAAAAGGGATTGGGTTTTCATTAGGGGCCACTGAAGCAATTAAAATAACATGGAAATCTGATAAACCTGTCTGGGTCCCTCAGTGGCCCCTCTCAAAAGACAAATTAGAAGCGGCCCAGCAATTGGTTAAAGAACAACTAGAGGCTGGACACATCAAACCATCCACCTCTCCTTTCAAAACACCAATATTCATAATAAAAAAGAAATCAGGAAAATGGAGGCTATTACATGACCTAAGAGCAGTAAATTCTATAATGGAGCCCATGGGACCTATTCAATTAGGATTACCTACTTTATCGACTATCCCAGTTAATTGGTCCTCCATTGTAACTGACATAAAAGATTGTTTCTTTTCCATTCCTTTACATCCCTCAGACACCAAAAGGTTCACATTTACTGTGCCCTCACTTAATAACAGTTCTCCTAATAAAAGATATGAATAGATAGTTCTCCCACAAGGCATGGCCAATAGCCCCACTATGTGTCAAATATATGTAAACAAGGCTATTGAACCCATACACCTAGCAAACCCTCAATTTTTAATCTATCATTATATGGATGATATTTTGCTAGCTCATAAGGAAAAACCTGTCTTACAGCAATGTTATAATTCCTTACTAAAGTCACTGGAAAGATGGGGCTTACATATTGCCATTCATAAAGTACAAATGACGGACACCAAAAACTTCCTGGGATCTATCATAAATGCAACTATGGTTAAACCCATAAAAATTACTATTCGGGTGGACAAACTTAGAACTTTAAATGATTTTCAAAAACTTTTGGGTGATATTAATTGGATTAGACCTTACCTTCATTTACCCACCTCAAGTTTGGGCCCCCTGTTTGATATTCTTAAAGGTGATTCTGACCCCCTTTCTAAGCGGGTACTTACCCCTAAGGCTCGAACAGCTCTCAAGCTTGTTGAAACAGCTATGGAAAAGTTTCATCTTGATTGTATTGACCTAGCTAAGCCTTTATCATTCTTTGTCTTGGCCACAAATAAGTTACCCACAGGAGTGTTTTGGCAAAAGGGTCCTATTCTATGGGTTCACATGAATTATGCCCCTAACAAGGTCTTATCCTTGTTTACTGAATCTGTGGCAGAATTAATCCTTAAGGCATTAAAAGTATCCCTTTCCACCTTTGGATCACATCCCTCAACAATCACTACTCCATATACTACTGATCAGATACAATATCTTATTAATAATTCAAATTCATGGGCTATAGTCTTTACTAGTACTTCTGCTGTGTTTGACAATCATTTGCCATCTGATCCTCTTCTCCAATTTTGGAGTTAACATCCTAAAATTTTCCCTAAAGTCACCTGAAAAGAACCTATTATAGGAGCTACCCTTATATTTACTGATGGATCAAAAAATGGTACAGGTGCTATTACTATAGATAATGTTACAGAAACATTGCTGTTTAATACTCTATCTGCACAACAAACAGAACTATTAGTAGCTATAGAAGTATTTAAAACCCATCATGAGCCTTTTAACCTATTCTCTGATAGCAAATATGTTATTAATGCTGTTCAAAATTTAGAATTAACTGGTCTGATTTCCTTCACCTCCACTATTACTAAATATTTACAATGCTTACAAAAACTTATCTGGGACAGAAAAGATCCTTTTTTTATTGGGCATGTTCGGGCTCATACTGGCCTTCCAGGTCCTCTAAGTTTACACAATGATTTAACAGACTCAGCCAACAGAGACCCCACACATCTTTAATGCGCTTGAAAATGCAAAAACTTTCCATTCCAAATTTCACGTAAATGCTTCCACTCTACGTACATATAAAATTACTAAGGCAACAGCTTGGGACATAGTCAAGTCTTGTGCTAAATGTGCTACACTTATTCCTAACCCCTCGTTAGGAGTAAATCCAAAAGGGCTTCAGCCCAATCATATTTGGCAAATGGATGTAACTCATTATTCAGAATTTGAAAAACTACAATTCATTCATGTGTCTATTGATACCTTTTCAGGATTTATTATGGCCTCTGCTCATCCTGGAGAAAAAACCAAAGATGTAATAACACACTGTTTACCCTCTTTCTCCATCCTGGGGGTTCCCAAACAAATTAAAACAGATAATGGTCCAGGATATATGTCCCAGGCCTTTAAACAGTTTTGTTCTATCTTTGGTATTCAACATGTCACAGGAATTCCCTATAATCCTACTGGACAAAGCATTGTTGAGCATGCCCATTTAACACTTAAAAACATGCTTTATAAACAAAAAGGGGGAATAGGGGCATCATACAGATCCCCAAATTATCTGTTGCCTTGTTCATCTTAAATTTTTAAAATCTCGATTCTGAGGGCCGATAGGCTGCTGACCATCATTCAGAGCCTAATAAAAAACATCTACCTCAAGTGCTCTGGAAGGACATTCTATCGGGACAATGGAAAGGCCCGGATCTGGTGTTAATCTGGACTCGAGGATCTGTTTATGTTTTCCCACAGGATGCACAATCACCAATTTGGGTGCCGGAGAGATTGGTCAAGGCCTCAACAGAGAAGAAGATGAGGAGGCTTCTCCCGCTGATGGTGTTGGCGATTTCTCACCAAGTTAATGGAGGAGACTCGCATGAACTATGGGGGATAGTAAAGACGTGGTCCTATCCTGTACCCCTTACCAACTCTTCTATTCTATATCCTCCTATTTTTACAACAATTGGCCACATTTCTCCAGTCTGTTGTTCAATGGGGAAAAGAATGGTTTGGGTTTTTGTCCATGGGAGGTTTATTGTGTGTTGTAGCTGTTCTGTGCATATAGTGTTTATACAAAATGCGTATACATCGGCACAGAGAAACAGCCATTATTCGCCAAGCTCTCGTCGCAACTGATGCTGGCTCACCCCGCCAAGTCTGGTTAAATATGCTGGACTGGTAGTCAAAGATGGGTAAGATTCATGGGGAGCTCATACCGACCTAAAACAGGAAATGAGGGCTAGAGCCTCACTGCCGATGACGGGTAAGGATGTGGCTCCGTCCTGGACAACCTAAGACAGGCACAGTCTCTTTTATAAACAGAAAGGGGGAAATGTGGCGGGTGAGACCTGGAGCCCAGGATACGCCACATGCATCCAAAATGGCGACTGGCAGAGAGCCAAAGGGCATGCTGAATGCACCTTGAGAAAAACAGGAAGTGTTTACCATTGGCTGTATGATAATTAGTTCAGCCGCTTAGCACGTGGACAGATATATCTTACATGTATGCTTGAGCTTGTGATCACTTGACCTTTAATAGGATTGGATGGACAGATCTGATTACAATTGCTTATGCATGAGACTGCTTATATATTGAGGGTGTTATCCGAATAAAGCGGAAGCTGCTCCATGAACTTCTGAAGTATATGTGTCATTTGTCCCGCTGGTTGGCAGCAAGTGGCAACTATGCTAAATTGCCCTGAGTTCCTATAAAGTCTCTTGTTTTCTGACTCATCTTTTCTACCCTCAAATACATATATGTAAGTGCACACACACACACATACGCACACACCCTATCTTAGTATATCTGGTCTAAATCTGTCAGTTGTTTGTTTTTTTCTTAAATTCTAAACTGTTCTAAATTTACATTTGATACTATTGAATTTAATAATATTTTGGCTAAATACTACACTAATATAACTTCATGTCTTTGGGGAACAGAAGGGGAACTGTTCATTCTCTAATTAGTACTTTCATTATATAACCAGAGCATGCATTTTTAGTGCTAATAGTACCATCACCCATTTCAAACCTGCAATAATGGGCCCGCTGGGTCTGTGCTAGCAATATCTGGGAAATACAACCTGAACTTTTTCCATATACTTTATATGTCCCTTGAAATTTGTCATTAACTCTTGGTGGTTCTCATCTGTGATCTCTTGGGCTCTATGCCTTGCTGATATCTACTTCAGGTTTGCTTTCTGATACTACTCTCCAGTATTGAATTTTGGTAATCACCCCAGAGTCTCTAGGACTTGGCTAGTATTTTGCTTTCAGTTATACAACTCCCTTGTATATGTTAATATCCCAAAGGGACCACATGTCCAAAGTTAAATGGCATGTATGTATGTATACCCTAAAGTTATGCCAGGCACATATTAGTAGTATATTACAATGTATCAGATAGTTGGAGGAAAGCAAACTGGGAAGGTGTATGTGAAAAGGGCAGGTTATCCAGCTTATTAACAATAGGATAATATGTACAGTTAGTGTGTGCAATTAGCCTAAAGTTGATCTGAAAATAGAAGTTAATCACAAAGACTTTCTTAAGTTATGTAACAGGCAAGAAATGAAAGCTTGAAGCTATTTCCATGAAAACACAGGACAGCTCTCTTTGGCACTATATCACCAACAACAAAATAAATAAAGCCAAATATACTTGAAGAAAAGATCAAGAGAATCACCTAGGATCTTAGGAGAACTAATATAAGAAGTCAGTGTTCTGGAAGACCCTAATCCGAAAGATGAAAAGAAATTAGGGAAGGAAGGCATAAAATAAATTCCAAGCATTCATCTTCCAATGAACCGTGGTATAGTAAATAGAATAGTGGCCCAGGACAGAGTAAACATAGTGCTGTTTATAAACTAAACTGTTTTACTCTGGAAAATTTCTCCAGGTTCCATTGTAAGGCCTGCCATTCATTCAACATGAATCTCTTCAGAGTAAAGATTCTCTTCTACGTAAGCATAATAAACTTGTCAAACTTAGTTACAAATGTAGTAGAAACTACAAGAGATGCAAGGAGAAATAAAAATGCATAATAATACAGTGTTTTCACAAACTATTCTCAAAATAAGATGGGACAAATTGACAAAAAATAGTAAGGATATAGAAAACCTAAATAACTATCATCTTATGTTGATCTCTTGGACATATACTGAACACTACAAATACCCTCATTATTAGGCTATGTGGAACATTCACAAAAACTCATCACATGTTAAGAAAATGCCAGCAAGTTTCAATTCTCTCTCATCATCATGCACTAATATTAAAAACAAAATAAAACAACAAAACCAAAATAAAAGACAAAAACACTGACATAAAAATTAAAAATAATCTATTAAAAAGGAAAGGGAAGGGAAGGGAAAATAAAATAGGAATTATGTGGTAAATTTCCAAAAAACAATGATATTGAAAATATTGCCTATCAGGACCTGAGATAATCTTAAATCAGTAATTTAAGGAAAAGTCATAAATTTAAATTCATTTCTATGAATAAAATAAGTAAAATAATATTATCAACAATATTATATTTAAAAATTAAACAAATAAATGAACCATATTTCCAGCTTAAAAAGAGTAGAAAAAGAAAAAGTAAATCATAAGAAAGTACAAGGAAGAAGCATTTAAAAAGCACAAATTAACAAGGTAGCAGAAAAACATGAGATCCACTTAATGATTCAAAAAATGGGGTCCCCCCATTTCCCCCAAAATTATAAAACACTGATGAAAGAAACTGAAGAAGAATGTGTCCTCAAGGCTTATTATATCTCCAATATAGCAATGTTGAGAGGTGAAGTTTTTAGGAAATGAAGGGATCATTTTCAATATATAAAAACCATAGAAACAAAATGATGTACCCCATTTTGTACAATGAATCAAAATATGGTCTGTAAAAAATTAAAAGATAAATAAAAAAATAATAATTAAAAAAATGGAAAGGTGTCTTATGTTTATGGCTTGGAAGAATTAGTATTGTTAAAATGTCCATGTTAGCTAGAATAATCTACAGATTGAATGCAATCCCTAACAAAATACCAATGACATTCTTTCAGAGAAATAGGAAAAATCTACAAAAGATCCTGAATAGCCAAAGCAAACCTAAGCAAAAACAAAACAAGAAAAAAGTAACAAGCAAGCTTAAACCATTAATAATACCTGATTTCAAACACAATACAAAGTGATAATAACAAAAACAGCATGGTACTGGCAACATAAACAAGTGCCTAGACCAATGGAAAAGAACTGAGAACCCAGAAATAGATCCATATATCTATGGCCAACTGATATTTTATAAAAGCAGTAAGAACATACATTGGAGAAAGAATAGTCTCTTCAATAAATGGTTCTGGGAAAACTGGATACTGAAGAAGATAGTTGAAATTTTATCCCAATTTCTCATCATATATAAAAATTAACTTGAAATGGATCCAAGACTTAAAATGAACAATATAAAACTGAAACTACAAGAAAAAAAATATAGGGAAAACATTTCAGGACATTGGTCTGGGCAAAGATGTTTTGGATATGACTGTAAGAGCACAGCATCAAAACCAAATATTGACAAATGGGATAAGAGCAAACTAAAAAGCTTCTGCATAGCAAAAGAAACAATCAACAGAGTAAAAAGACAACCTACAGAGTGAGAGAAAGGGTTTGCAAACTATTCTCTGACAAGGGATATTATGGTTTGGATCTGGAATGTTTCCCTAATATAGAGGTAAGCCTTTTATGAAATGATTGGATCAGGAGGGTCTAACCTCATCAGTGGATTAATTCATTCGGAAGGTTAACAGTTTGAATGGGTTTTTGGGAAGCAGAACCTAGTTGAGGAAGCAGATTATGACCTTCTGCCATTTTGTTCTCAGGCCCAGAGCAATGGAGCCAGGCCAACCATAAACTGAAGACATAAGCCAAAATAAACTTTTTCTCAAGTTGTTTATGTTGGGTATTTTGGTCACAGTGATGAAAAGTTAACTAACACAGGTGATTAATTTCTAGAATTTATATAAGGAACTCAAACAACTCAACAGTAAAAAACCACAAATAATTCAATTATATAATAAGTGACCTGAACATATATTTCTTAAAAGAGGATATACAAATGACCAACAAGTATATGAAAAAAACACTATCACCAATTATCAGGAAAATGCAAATCAAAACCACAATGAGATATCATTTCATCCCAGGTTAGCTATTATAAAAAGACAAAAAAAAAAAAACAACCAAATATTGACAACAATTTGCTGAAAGAGGAACTTTCATACACTATTGGTGGGAATACAAATTAGTATAGCCATTATGGAAAACAGTGTAGAGGGTCTTCAAAAAACTAAGAAATAGCAGTCCCACAAATTCCAAATCCCTAGGACCCAAGATTCCCGGCCCTTAGTCTCCAGCTCTGCACAGCCCAGGAGTCCAATCCCCAGCCTCCAATTCCCTAGGATCAAGGAGTCCAGTCCCCAGGCTCCTCCTCCCTAGAATCCAGGAATCCACTTCCACAGAACCCTGTAGTCTACTCCCCCAGACTCAAGGTCCTGAAAACTCTGGCATCCAGGTTTCCAGCCTCAACCTTCCAAAGACATAGGTATTAAGACCTTCAGCCGCTCACTGTCAGACGCCTATCATCCACCATTTGCCTGCCTCTCGCCTGTCTGTCTTACACCTATCCATCACCCAACGCACAAAGTTCACCTCCCGATCGTCCGACAACAGTCAGCAAACTGATTTCCAACCACCAGTGGAGCACCAGCTGCCTGCTGTTGCCTGGAAGTTCACTGTTACAATACCTGCAGTTTTGATTACACGTGGCTGCCGCCATTTTGAGACAACAGCCAGGCCCCATAGGATCCCTGGCCAGACTAACTGAGCCCCGTCTCCAGGATCCCTCAGCCCGACCGATCACTCCCTGCCTCTGGGGCCCTCACATCGACTGCTCCCTGCCACCAGGACCCCCAGACCAACTGACTGCATCTGATCACCGGGACCCCAGACCGACTGATTGCAACCGGCCTGCAGGATCCCACAACCACATCAAACACACCCAATCTCTAGGACCCCTGCCTGACCAACTGCATCCCACCTCCAGGACCTTCTGCTGACCATGACCACACACTGAGTTGCAGCTCCCCATTTGCCAACACATTTCTAAGACAGAGTGGCCATCTTGGATAATCCTGGTAGCCGTAGCTCCGATCTTTAGGTGGGGAAAAACCCATCCTGAGACACCTGCCATAGGCTTGAAGCTCATTGTCAGGTACCTCTCATGCATCAGGCTACTGAACTCTGGGAGGTTTCATTACTATATGACTGTTATACTGTAGATTTTCTTTTTTCTCCTTTTTAAAAAATTTAAGTTTTTATTTCTTGACTTTTCTTGCTCTCTTTTCCTTTTGTTTACCTGTTCCCTCAGAGTCTTTTTCTCCCTATTTTGCATGCTAACATCCAATTTCTTTTGATTACACTCTCACCCTTTCTATTATCTAGAACGTCTGTATATTCCTTTCTTATCCCATTAACAGCCACATTCTACATCACTCTGTATCCTCTTTGTCCTCCATTGGAAACTGCAGACCTTACTGCAAACCAGTTTGTTTTACTGAAGATAATATTTGAACTCATTCTGTTTATTATGACAATTTTGTTATTGTCCTCATAGAGGCTATTTGGTCTAGGATTGCATAGTGTCTGACTTGGGCACTGCTAATATTGATCTCCCCTTAAAGAAAGGGTTTTGGAAACCTATAGGGCCACTATAAGCCTATAGAGGGAAATGTGCAATATCCCAGATCTGCACTGCTAGAGGGGAAGATACATGAACAACATGAAAAAACAAGGGAAGAAAATGATCCAAATAAATCTAGATTCTATAGTAATAGAATCCAATGACAGTATGTTAGAAGAAATGTCAGAAAAGGACTTCAGATTATACATGATTAAGATGATTTGAGAAGCAAAGGATGAGATAAGAGAGCAAATGCAGGCAATGAATGATAATACAATAAGCTGAAAGAGCACCTGCAGGAAGCAAAAGATCATTTCGACAAAGAGAGAGAGATTCTCAAAAAAACCAAATGGAAATCCTTGCAATGAAGGAAACAATAAACCAAATAAAAAACTCCATGGAAAGCATCACCAAAAGACTAGACCACTTGGAAGACAGAACCTCAGACAATGAAGACAAAATATTTCATCTTGAAAATAAAGTTGCCCAAACAGAGAAGATGGTAAGAAATCATGAACAAAATCTCCATGAACTACAGGACATCATGAAAAAAACAAATTTAAGAATAACTGGGATTGAGGAAGGCACAGAGATATAAACCAAAGGAATGAACAACCTATTCAATGAAATAATATCAGAAAATTTCCCAAACCTGAAGAATGAAATGGAAAATCAAATACAAGAGGCTTACCGAACACCAAATGCACAGAATCACAACAGATCCACACCAAGGCACATTATAATGAAAATGCCTAACATTCAAAATAAAGATAGGACTTTGAAGGCTGCAAGAGAAAAGCATCAGATTACATATGGGGGAGACCAATATGAATAGCAGCCGACTTCTCAACCCGACTCTAAAAGCTAGAAGGGCCTGGAACAACATATTTCAAGCTCTGAAAGAACATGGTTGCCAACCAAGAATCCTATACCCAGCAAAACTAACCTTCAGATTTGAAGATGAAATAAAATCCTTCCATGATAAACAAAAGTTAAAAGAATTTACAAATAGAAAGCCTGTGCTGCAGAATGTTCTCAACAAAATATTCCATGAGGGGGAAATGAAAAACAACAATGGAGATCAGCAAAGGGAGGAACTACCTTAGAGAAAAACCATTCAAAGGAGAAACCAAGCCAACTTAAAAACCAAAAATAAGCCAAATGACTGGGAATACAAATCATATCTCAATAATAACCCTGAACGTTAATGGCCTAAACTCATCAATCAAAAGACATAGACTGGCAGAATGGATTAAAAAGAAAGACCCAACAATATGCTGCCTGCAAGAGACTCATCTCATAGAAAAAGACATCCACAGACTAAAGGTGAAAGGATGGGAAAAAACCTAACACGCACATGGACTCAGTAAAAAAGCGGGAGCTTCCATCCTTATATCAGATAAAGTGGACTTCAAGCCAAAGTTAGTCAGAAGGGATAAAGAAGGACATTTCATACTGCTTAAGGGAACCATAAATCAGGAAGACATAACGATAGTAAATATTTATGCCCCAAACAATGGTGCATCCCTGCACATCAAACAAATCCTTCTCCATTTCAGGAATCACATAGACCACAACACAATAATTCTGGGTGACTTTAATGCACTGCTGTCACTACTAGATAGATCTTCCAAACAAAAAACAACCAAAGAAACCATAGAACTCAATAACACAATCAATAACCTAGACTTAGTAGACATATATAGAATATTCCATCCATCAACGAGTAGATTCACTTTCTTCTCAGCAGCACATGGAACCTTCTCGAAAATAGACCATATGTTATGCCACAAAGCAGCCCTTAGGAAATGCAAAAAAATAGAGATACTGCCTTGTGTTCTATCAGATCACAATGGACTGAGAATAGAAATCAATGACAAAATAAAAAACAGAAATTACTCCAACACCTGGAGACTAAATAATATGCTATTGACTAAAACATGGATAACAAAAAACATCAGGGAGGAGATAAAGAAATTCTTAGAGGTCAATGAGAACGATGATACAACATATCAAAATCTCTCGGACACTATGAAAGCAGTACTAACAGGGAAATTCATTGCATGGAGCGCATTCCAGAAAAGAATGAAAAGTCAACAACTAATTGACTTAACATTACAGCTCAAAGCCCTAGAAAAAGAAGAACAGAATAACAGCAAAAGAAGTAGAAGACAGGACATAATTAAAATCAGAGCTGAAATCAATGAAATTGAAACAAAAGAAACAATTCAAAAAATTGACAAAACAAAAAGTTGGTTCTTTGAGAAAATAAACAAAATAGACAAACCCTTAGCCACACTAACAAAGAGAAGGAGAGAGAAAACTCAAATTACCAAAATTTGTGATGAAAAAGGAAATATCACAACAGACACCACTGAGATACAGAACATAATGAGAAGCTATTTTGAAAATCTGTATTCCAACAAAATAGAAACTACCAAGACACTGACAAATTTCTAGAGACATATGCTCCTCCCAAACTGAACCAGGAGAACATACACAATTTAAACAGATCAATATCAAGCAATGAAATAGAAGAAGTCATTAAAAATCTACCATCCAAGAAAAGCCCAGGACCAGACGGATTCTCAGCAGAGTTCTACAAGACCTTCAAAGAAGAACTCATTTCAATACTTCTCAAAGTATTCCAGGAAATAGAAAAGGAGGGTACCCTACCAAACTCATTCTATGAAGCTAATATCACCCTCATACCCAAAACAGGCAAAGACGCATCAAGGAAAGAAAATTTTACAAAAATATCCTTGATGAATATAAATGCAAAGATCCTTAACAAAATATTGGCAAACTGTATCCAAAAACATATTAAGAAAATTGTGCACCACGATCAAGTGGGGTTCATCCCTGGAATGCAAGGATGGTTTAACATCCGTAAATCAATGAACGTAATCCATCATGTCAATAGACTTAAGGATAAGAATCATATGGTTACTTCAATTGATGCAGAAAAAGTGTTCCACAAAATACAACACCCCTTCATGCTCAAAACACTAGAAATAATAGGGATAGTAGGAACATACCTGAACATTGTAAAGGCTATTTATGCTAAGCCCATGGCCAACATCATTCTTAATGGAGAAAAACTGAAACCATTCCCTTTGAAAACGGGAACAAGACAGGGATGTCCTCTTTCACCACTTTGATTCAACATTGTCCTTGAAACTCTAGCCAGAGCTATTAGGCAGACCAAAGAAATTAAAGGGATACGAATAGGAAAAGAGGAACTTAAGCTGTCACTATTTGCTGATGCCATGATTCTAAAATTAGAGGATTCAAAAACCTCCAGAAAACTTCTAGACCTCATCAATGAATTCAGCAAAATAGCAGGCTATAAAATCAACACGCATAAATCTAAAGCATTTTTATACACAAGCGATGAAACAGTTGACAGGGAAATGAGGAAAACAACTCCATTTGCAATAGCCTCAAAAAAAAAAAAAAAAAAAAAAAACCTTGGGAATCAATCTAACCAAAGAGGTAAAAGATCTCTACAATGAAAACTATAAAACATTGAAAAAAGAAATTGAGGAAGACCTTAGAAGATGGATCGATCTCCCATGTTCTTGGATAGGCAGAATTAATATTGTCAAAATGGCCATAGTACCAGAAGTGCTATACAGATTCAATGCAATTCCAGTTAAAATCCCAATGATGTACCTTACAGAAATAGAGCAAGCAATCATGAAATTCATCTGGAAGAATAAGAAACCCCGAATAGCTAAAGCAATCCTTAGCAGGAAGAATGAAACAGGGGGTATTGCAATACCAGAACTTCAACTATACTACAAAGCAATAGTAACAAAAACGGCATGGTATTGGCACCAAAACTGACAGGCAGATCAATGGTACAGAATAGAGGACATGGACACAAACCCAAATAAATACAATTTTCTTATACTAGACAAAGGGGCCAAAAATATGCAATGGAGAAAAGATAGCCTCTTCAAAAAATGGTGTTGGGAAAACTGGAAATCCATATGCAACAGAATGAAACTAATCCCCTATCTCTCACCCTGCACAAAAATCAACTCAAATGGATCAAGGACCTTGAAATCAGACCAGAGACCCTGCATCTTATAGAAGAAAAAGTAGGTCCAAATCTTCAACATGTTGGCTTAGGATCAGACTTCCTTAACAGGACTCCCATAGCACAAGAAATAAAAGCAAGAATCAATAACTGGGATAGATTCAAACTAAAAAGCTTTCTCTCAGCAAAGGAAATTATCAGCAATGTGAAGAGAGAGCCTACAGAGTGGGAGAAAATCTTTGCCACTCATACTTCAGATAGAGCACTAATTTCCAGAATATATAAAGAACTCAAAAAACTCTAAACCAAGAATACAAATAACCCAGTCAACAAATGGGCTAAGGATATGAACAGACACTTCACAGAAGATCTACAAGCAATCAACAAACATATGAAAAAATGTTCACCATCTTTAGTAATAAGAGAAATGCAAATCAAAACTACCCTAAGATTCCATCTCACCCCAATTAGAATGATGATTATCAAGAATACAAGCAACAATAGGCGTTGGAGAGGATGTGGGGAAAAAGGTACATTCATACATTGCTGGTGGGGATGCAAATTAGTGCAGCCACTCTGGAAAGCAGTGTGGAGATTCCTCAGAAAACTTGGAATGGACCCACCATTTGACCCAACTATCCCACTCCTCGGCCTATACCCAAAGGACTTAAAATCAGCATACTACAGAGATACAGCCACATCAATGTTCATAGCTGCTGAATTCACAATAGCTAGACTGTGGAACCAACCTAGATGTCCTTAAATTGATGAATGGATAAAGAAACTGTGGTATATATAAACAATGGAATATTACTCAGCTATAAATAATAATAAAATTATGGCATTTTCAGGCAAATGGATGAAATTGGAGAATGTCATGCTAAGTGAGATAAGCAAATCTCAAAAATCCAAAAGATGAATGGTCTCACTGATAAGCAGATGATGACACATAATGGAGGGTGGGAGGGGGGCAAGAACAGCCCATGAGTTGAAGGAATGATCCACAAAGTGAGTACTATCAGGAGCTGCTGAAACCTTTGAAAATTGGGGCCTAGTGGAAGGACCTTAGGTCACTGGAGGTGTGCCCTGGAAGAGCATAATGGAGCTTCAGCTCCTTCCTCTTACTATTTTGCTTCCTGGTCCTGGCATTAGCCGTTTTGCTCAGCTGTGTACTCCCACCATGATGTGCTCCCTCTTCATAGGCCCAAAGCAAAGGGGATAATTGATTATAGACTGAAATCTCCAAAGCTGTGAGCCAAAATAAGCCTTTTCTTTTTATAAGTTAATTATTAAGTCATTTCCTTATTATGATGAAAAATATACTAATATACCATGATGTGAAATAAATCTCAAAAACTTATTCTTCAAAACTAAAACTTTATATCCTTGGTCACTTCTTAACTAATTAAATATACAAAGACCCAATCATAAGTAAGGTTATGTTCTGAGGTTCTGGGTAGATCTATATTTTGTAGAGGATGCTTTTTCACACAGTGTATAATCAGGCTTCAGGAGCCTGGCGAGTCTGGAGGGGTGTGTTTTTCTCAAACAAGTGAGAGAGATGGAGAAAATGAAAGGAAACCAGAGGAGGTTAATCTTGGTAGTAATTAAAACTCATTTAATTAAGAAAAAATAAACAGTATAGACCAATCATCAGTTAATTTAATCAAAATAAAAGGGAGAAAGAGTGATAATGGGTAAAAGGATTGAATCAAAGTCAATTTAAAATATCTAGAGACCACTCTGCATGTTTATACAAATAAATTTGAAAACCTAGATGAAAAGGAGAATTTCTTAGGAAAACCAAGTTTACTGAAATCAATCCCAGTAAAAATCAGAACATTTAAATGTATCAACTTGAGGGGAAAAGTAGTGAAAGTTATCAAGGCATACTGTCCCATAAAAGCACCCAAGTTCAAAAAGGAAATTTTAAGCTTATACAGATCAATTCTAGTGGAGCATATAAAGAAAGTTAGCAAGGAACCATCCTATAACCAAGTAGCAGGCCCAGGTTGTTTAATAGGGGTAATGGAAAGGAAACTCTCTTTATAATAGTAAAAGAAAGATGAAATACTTAGAAATAAAGTTAATATGAAATACTCAAAATCCATCTGAAAATAATTATAAAATACTTCTGAAAACCCTACACAAGTAAACTTTAATAAAAGACAAATTTAATAATTTTAATACAACTTTTAATAAAAATATAAAAATTAAATAAAATCTCAATCCAAATATCAAGAAGACTTTTTTTGTACTCTGGAACTAGACAAGTTGATATTAAAGCTCAGATTAATTAAAAAAAAAAAAAAGGGAGAGAGAAGAGCTAAGAAAACAACAAAGAAATTCAAAGAGGGTTTAGCCTTAGTAGATAATAACATAAATTACAAAGCCTCTATAGTAAAAACGGTGGTACTAGTGTATTAATGACAGTCACACTAATGGAATGGAAAAAGAGATGCAACTATACATATAAATTTGGTACATGATACAGGTGGTACCTCAAATCACTGGGGCAAAGATGGATATTTTAATAAATGATGGGAGAATAGTGGATAGCTTTTGGAGAAAGATTGAGATTTCTTTCTTATATCGCATATAAGAATAAACTCCAAATGGCTCAGAGGTTTTATATATATGTTTCATAGGGGTAATGGTAAGGAAACTATACACACACACACACACACACACACACACACACACACACACACATATTTCCTCAGGAAAATATGGGTAAACTCCTATAATGAAAAGTTGATAAACAAGTATAAAATAAAATTAAAACTTTTTCATGGCATATAGATAAACAAAAAAACACCATAAGCAAAGTTCAGAACTAACTGATTTATATAACTCCTGCTCCCATCATTAATGGTAATACAATCACCACTGACACCTGCTATTTGCTTTAAAGCCAGGGCTAGTTCAAGGTGGTTGTTTTCACTATTGACAACTGCTGAATTCACCATTCCTCTTTATTGGTGGCAATCAATGTTGAAGACGTTATAGTAGGATCTGGGTATTTAATACTGTTTGTTGTTTGCAACAGTTGTTACCATTGTTTATTTTACCCCAATTCTGTGAGGTGCTGGGAACCTACAGAGACATTCTAACAGATTAGAGACTCTGTTGCTAAACTAAACATTTCCTGACATTACTCCAATTCAAAGAATGGGGAGATAAAAGTTACAAACTAACAACATGGGCCCAAGAAGGAACACTCAGAGAAGGAACTCATGTCCCACTTCTTGGCATCTATGCATACATCAGAAACAGAGAAGTCCCAGAACAAATAAGATAATATGTACAAAAGAATACATGCAAAAAGAAAAAAGGTAGAGGACTCTACCTCAATTGATGCACAAGTCCAAGAGCTCTGAAAACACGAGAAAACAAACAAACAGGTCTTCTCCCCAAATCCACAACTCCCCAACAAAGGATCCCACTGATAGTGAGGTGGATTAAAACCCAGAAAAAGATTATAAAATACTGATTATCAAAATGTTCAATGAACTAAAAGAAGATTCAAGGAAGGAATTAAGAGAGCACTTTATAGGAAATGAAAGATCACTTTAATAAAGAAATAGAAATAGTGAAAAGAAACCAACTACAACTACTAGAAATGAAAGACATGATCACTCAAAAACTCACTCAAAGGCATCACTAACAGATTAGATTATATAGAAAATAGAACCTCAACCCCTGAAGACATAACTTTAGGCATTGAAGACAGGCATTGATCTTGAGTACACAGAAAGTAGGAAAGGGGAAAAAATATATATACCTGATATCAAAATTAGAAGCTAATGCATCAAGAAAATTATGGACAAATATCCCTGATGACCATAGTTGCAAAATTCCACCCCCTCTTTTTTTGGTACTAGGAATTGATCTCAGGGGCACTTGACCACTGAACCACATCCCCATCCCTATTTTGTATTTTATTTAGAGATGGGTATCACTGAGATGCTTAGCACCTTGCTTTTGCTGAGGTTGGCTTTGAACTCATGACCCTCCTGCCTCAGTCTCTTGAGCTGCTGGGATTACAGGCATGTGCCACTGCACTCAGCAAAAATCTCTTAATAAAATTTAGCAGAAATGTATTAAAAATACATCAAAAAGATAACAAACCATAGTCAAGTGTGTTTCATTCCAGGGATGGAATGGTTGGTTCAACATATACAAATTGATAAATGTAATTCATGACAAACAGAATTAAGGACAACAATCACATAATCATCTCAATAGATGCAGAAAAGGCCTTTGATAAAACCCAATACCCAATCATGTTAAAAATGATGGAGAAGCTAGGTATTGAAGGAACTTAACTCAAAATTGTAAATGCCATTCGTGACAAAACTGAAGCCAACATCACACTAAGTGGAGAAAAAACTAAAAGTATTTCCTCTAAATTCAGGAATAAGACAAGGCTGACCATTCTCACCACTTAACAAGTCCTTGAAACATTAGCCAGAGTGATCAGACAAGAAAAGGAAATCATAGGTAAACAAATAGGAAAAGAAGTCAAACTA
Source organism: Sciurus vulgaris (assembly GCF_902686455.1). Classification (NCBI taxonomy): domain Eukaryota; kingdom Metazoa; phylum Chordata; class Mammalia; order Rodentia; family Sciuridae; genus Sciurus; species Sciurus vulgaris. The sequence continues at coordinate 30,750,067 of NC_136461.1, forward strand.
TTTGCTGATAATATGATTCTATCTCTAGAAGTTTCAAAAAACTCCACCAGAAGACTTCTAGAGCTTATCAATGAGTTTAGAAATGTAAGAGGATACAAGATCCACATCCATAAATCAATAACTTTCCTATACTCCAAAAGTGATTCAGCCAATGAAGAAATTAGGAAAACTATCCCATTCACAATAACCTCAAAAAAAATTAAATACTTGGGGATTAATCTAACCAAGGAGGTAAAAGAGCTCTACAATGAGAATTATAGAACACTGAAGAAAGAAACTGAAGATCTTAGAAGATAGAAAGACAACTCATGTGCTTGCATAGGCAGAATTAATATTGTCAAAATGGGCATACTATCAAAAGCAATATACAGATTCATTGCAATCCCTACCAAAATACCAATGACATTCTTCACAGAATTAGAAAAAAAATTCTTATATTCATCTGGAAGGATATGAAACCCAGAATAGCCAAAGCAATACTAAGGAAGAAACATTAAGCTGGAGGGATCACAATTCATGACATGGAATTATACTAGTTATCTGTAGTAACAAAAACAGCAGGGTATTGGCATCAAACTAGACATGAAGACCAATGGAATAGAATATAAGACATGGAGACAAATCCACATACCTATAGTCACCTGATATTTGACAAAGGTGACAAAAATATATCTTGGAAAAAAGTCAGCCTTTTTAACAAATAGTGCTGAAAAAACTGGATAGCTATATGTAGAAAAATAAAATTAAACTCCTATCTCTCACCCTGCACAAAACTCGAATTGAAGTAGATCAAAGACTTAGAAATTAGACCAGAAGTTTCACAATTACTAGAAGAAAACAGAGTCAACACTCTATAATATAGGTGCTGACACTACTTCCGTAACAGGATCCCCAAAGTTCAAGAAATAAACCAAGAATCAATAAGTGGGATGCAATCAAATAAAAAGCTTCTGCACAGCAAAGGAAACAAGACTGTGAAGAGAAAGCATATGGAATAGGAGAAAATCTTGGCAAGCTACCCCACCAATAGGGATTAATATCTAGAATATATAAAGAACTCAAAAAACTTAATACCCAAACAAACCAAAAACAAGTAACTCAATCAATAAATGGCAAAAGAATTAAACAGAAACTTCTCAAAAGAAGAAGAAACACAAATGGCCAATAAATACATGAAAAAATGTTCAATATCCTTAGTAATCAGGGAAATGCAAATCAAAACTACAGTAAGATTTTTATCTCATTCTGATTAGAATGGCAATGATCAAGAATATGAACAACAGCCCCATAAATCAAACATGTTCCTATACATCAGTGATGAATCTAGTGCATGAGAAATTAGAAAAACTATCTCATTCACAATAGCCTCAAAAAAAAAAAAAACTTGAGAATTAATCTAACAAAAGAGGTGAAAAAACTCTACAATGAAAACTATAGAACACTAAATAAAGAAATTGAAGAAGACCTTAGAAGATGGAAAGATCTCCCATGCTCTTGGATAGGCAGAATTAATATTGTCAAAATGGCTATATTACTAAAAATGTTATATAGATTCAATGCAATTCCTATTAAAATCCCAATGATATTCTTCATAGAAATAGAGAAAGCAATCAGGAAATTCATCTGGAAAAATAGGAGACCCAGAATAGCCAAGGTAATCTTTAGCAAGAAGAGTGAATCAGGAGGCGTCACACTACCAGTTCTTAAACTATACTACAGAGCAAAAGTAATAAAAACGGCATGGTATTGGCACCAAAACAGACATGTAGAAAAATGGTACAAAATAGAAGACACAAAGACAAACCCACATAAATACAGTTATCTCATACTAGACAAAGGCACCAAAAACACTTACTGGAGAAAAGACAGCCTCTTCAACAAATGGTGCTGGGAAAACTGGAAATCCATATGCAACAAAATGAAACTAAACTTCAATCTCTCACCCTGCACAAAAATCAACTCAAGGCACCAGGGGCGGAGCCATCACCGGTCGGTCGCAGTCCCAGAGCAAGCTGGCGGGTGAGTCAGGTCTTCTGCACTGCGGAGGTAGCAGGCATGTACCCAACACACCTGCCTTGCGGAGCTAGGCGGCTGGCAGCCAACCCGCCCAACCACCAGGCCGGGCACAGATGCCATCACTGAGCGACCTTGCCTGACCACCACGCCAAGGTCTGTTGCCATTGTGGAGCAAGCCGGCAGACCAGCCAGCCTGCCCGCATCGCGGAGCTAGCCAGAGGCTTCTTTATAGGCTGGTGCAGGCATTTCAAATTATTCCTGAGGGCGTGGCCATCATCATTGGAAGGGTGGCTCCCTTCCTGAGACACCTACAGGGGGGTAGAGGACCTTTGCCAAGACCCAGGAGTCAAGAAGAGGAGGTATTGAGAGACTCAGGACCAACTCAGACCCACCGGGTGAGTCTCTCCCACTGGTCAGGCTCCCCAGATGGGGCAGTAGTCCTGAAATGCAGGGAACTTCATGGAGTAGAGTGGCCCAGTGAGACTCCCCTGCTGGAGCCAAGAACCCAGTCAACCAGGAGCATTGCAGAGGGCTGCACAGAGGCTTCCACGCAGAGTAGGGTCCCAGGTCTAGGTGGTAGATCAGGTTCCCAGGGAGTGTAGCAGAGGAGGGCTGCTCAGAGACAGAGTCCCTCACAGGGACAGGCTCCCCAGCCCAGACAGTAGATCAAGACCCCTGGGAACATCATAGAGGAGGGCTTCCCAGTCCAAGTGCTAGTTCTGGACCGAAGGGAACTGCTCAGAGGAGAGCTGCCCATCGAAACTTCCCCACTGGGTGAGTCTTCCCCGCTGGGCGAGGCTTTCCCACCAGGGCAATAGAACCAGAGACACACGCCCAGATCAGATGTGCCCCAGTATGCAGTCTAGCCCCCTTTGGCTGACCATCAGTCAACAAGTGGAGGAGCCTTTGTCCACTGACAGGGAATATACCCCACCTGAAGGCGACCACCCCTAGAGGGGCAACTTCCTAGTGGAGGACTGCATTATCAAGTTCCTCCAAGACTTCAGGCTACTGAAGGCTAAGAGGTGAGTTATTGAAAATCTACAGAGACAATATTAGTCAATAGAGGAAGTCTGCAATATCCCAGAGTGTAACTACTAGAGGGATAGATACCAGAGAAATATGAGAAAACAAGGGAAGAAAATGTCTCAAACAAACCTAGACAGTATAGAAATATAATCCAATGACAGCATGGCAGAAGAAATGTCAGAAAGGGAGTTCAGAATGTACATAATTAAAATGATCAGGGAAGTAAATGAGGAGATGAAAGAGCAAATGCAGGCATTCATTGAAGGATGAGATGAAAGAGCAAATGTAGGCATTGAATGATCACATCAATCGACAGATAAAAGAGCAAATACAGGAAGAAAAAGATGATTTCAATGAAGAGTTAGAGATATTGAAAAAAAAAAACAAATCCTTGAAATGAAAGAAACAATAAACCAAATTAAAAACTCCATAGAAAGCATAACCAATAGGATAGAACACCTGGAAGACAGAACCTCAGATATTGAAGACAAAATATTTAATCTTGAAAACAAAGTTGACGAAACAGAGAAGATGGTAAGAAATCATGAACAGAATCTACAAGAATTATGGAATATCATGAAAGGGCCAAATTTAAGAATTATTGGGATTGAGGAAGGCTTAGAGAAACAAACCAAAGGAATGGACAATCTATTCAATGAAATAATATCAGAAAATTTCCCAAATCTGAAGAATGAAATGGAAAATCAAGTACAAGAGGGTTATAGGACTCCAAATATACAAAATTATAACAGACCCACACCAAGGCACATTATAATGAAAATACCTAACATACAAAATAAAGACAGAATTTTAAAGGCTGTGAGAGAAAAGAATCAAATTACATTCAGGGGGAAACCAATAAGAATATCAGCAGATTTTTCAATCCAGACCCTAAAAGTTAGAAGGGCCTAGAACAACATTTTTCAAGCTCTGAAAGAAAACAGATGCCAACCAAGAATCTTATACCCAACAAAACTTACCTTCAGATTTGACAATGAAATAAAATCCTTCCATGATAAACAAAAGCTAAAAGAATTTACAAAAAGAAAGTCGGCATTACAGAACATTCTCAGCAAAATATTACATGAGGAAGAGATGTAAAAAAAAATGTAAATCAGCAAAGGGAGGAACTACCCTAAAGGAACAGCCAAATAAAGGAGAAACCAAGTTATGTAAAAAAAAAAAATGAGCCAAATGATCGGGAATACAAATCATATCTCAATAATAACCTTGAATGTTAATGGGCTGAACTCATCAATCAAAAGACATAGACTGGCAGATTGGATTAAAAAGAAAAATCCAACAATTTGCTGCCTGCAAGAGACTCATCTCATAGAAAGAGATTCCCACAAACTAAAGGTGAAAGGATGGGAAAAAACATACCATGCACATGGACTCAGCAAAAAAGTCAGAGTATCCATCCTCATATCAGATAATGTGGACTTCAAGTCAAAGTTAGTCAGAAGTGATAAAGAAGGACATTTCATACTGCTTAACGGAAGCATAAATCAGCAAGACACAACAATCATAAATATCTATGCCCCAAACAGTGGATTATCCATGTACGTCAAACAAATCCTTCGCAATTCCAGGAATCAAATAGACCACAACACAAAATACTAGGTGATTTTAACACTCCTCTCTCACCACTGGACATATCCTCCAAACAAAAATTGAACAAAGAAACCATAGATCTCAAAAACACAATCAATAATTTAGACTTAATGGACATTTATAGAATATACCATCCAATAAAGAACGGCTACACTTTCTTCTCAGCAGCACATGGATCCTTCTATAAAACAGACCATATTCTATGCCACAAAGCTAATGTTAGCAAGTACAAGAAGACAGAGAGACTACCTTGTATTCTATCAGATCATAATGGATTGAAAATAGAAATAAATGACGGAGTAAGAACCAGAAACTACTCCAACACCTGGAGATTAAATAATACGCTATTATATGATGAATGGATAACAGAAGACATCAGGAAGGAAATTAAAAAATTCTTAGAGGTAAATGAGAACAAAGGAACATCATATCAAAATCTCTGGGACACTATGAAAGCAGTTCTTAGAGGAAAATTTATTTCATGGAGCGCATTCAACAAAAGAAGAAAAAATCAACAAATAAACGACCTAACACTACAGCTCAAAGCCCTAGAAAAAGAACAGAGCAACACCAAAAGTAGTAGAAGACAGGAAATAGTTAAACTCAGAGCTGAAATCAACAAAATTGAAACAAAAGAAACAATAGAAAAAAAAATAACAAATAAAGAGTTGGTTCCTTGAAAAATAAACAAAATTGATAAACCCTTAGCCACACTAACAAAGAGGAGAGGCATTTCATGTTGCTCCAGGACTCAGGATTCAAAAGAGGAGATATTGAGACGCTTGGGACCAACTCAAAGCAGCCGGGTGACTCTCACCCCCTGGGGAGGCATCCCGGATGGGACGGTGGTCCCGGAACGCAGGAAACTTTGTGAAGTAGAACTGCCGGCGAGACGCCCCTCCCCCCGCTGGAGCAGTGAACTCGGACAGCTGGGAGCATCGTAAAGGAGGCCGCTCGGCACAGCGCTGGGACTCGGAGCAACCACTGGGGCTCCGGCGGCTGCCCAGGGGAGGAGTGGCGAGGAGAGCTGTGTGGACTCAGGACACCGGGGCCTGCCCTGAGGAGGAGGAGGAGGAGCGTGGCCACTTGGATTCGGAGTGACTGCACCAGAGCTACAGGCGGTTGCCAGAGGAGAAGCCGCGCGGCGAGCTGTTTGGACTCAGAACGACGCTTCTGAACCCCGGGGCCTGCCCTGAGGAGTAGGAGGAGGAGGAGGAGCGCGGCCGCTTGGATTCGGGTGACTACACCAGAGCTACAGGCGGTTGCCAGAGAAGGGGCTGCGTGGTGAGCTGTTTGGACTCTGACCACTTCTGAACCCCGGGGCCTGCCCGGAGGAGTAGGAGGAGGAGGAGGAGGAGCGCGGCAAGTCGTTTGGACTCGCAGTGACTGCATTAGCGCTCCAGGCGGCGGCTCAGAGGAGAAGGCGAGTGGTGAGTTGTTTGGTCTTAAAGTGACAGCTCCTGAACACAGGGGGGCTGCCTGGAGGAGAAGCGCGGTGGGTCGCTTGGTCTCCAGTGGCCGCACCAGAGCTCCGGGCGGTTGCCCAGAGGACCCGTGCAGAGGGTCACGTGGATTCAGAGCCACTCAGAGGGACTGCTCCTGAACACCCGGGGGGTTAACTGGAGAAGGAGGAGGAACGGGGAGGGTCACTTCGACTCGGAGTGATTGATTGCCCCGGGCTACGGGTGGTTGGTGGGAGGAGGAGGCACGAAGTGAGTTTCTTGGACTCCTAGTGACCGCACCGGAATACTGGGCGGCTGTCTGGAGGAAGAGGCCTGTGGTGGGTCTCTGGGACTCAGAGCGATTGTTCGGGGCCACAGGTGGCTGCTCAGAGGAGGGGCCACACAGCAAGGCGATTAGGTGCAGAGCAGGGTCCCAGGATCTAGGAGGCTTCTTGGCGGAAGAGCCGCACAGAGACAGGCTTAGGGCGGAGCGAAGGTTCCAGGCCTGCGGGCAGATTCTCTGAGGAGGGGCAGCCTAAGGAGATTCATCTGCGAAGGGTGAGGCTCCCAGGCCCAGGAGGTAGGGCCGGGCCCCTGGGAACTTTGCAGAGGAAGGCAGCCCAGCCCAGGCGGTAGCTGTAAATTGAGGGGAACCTCTAGGAGGGAACTGACCAGCGAGACCTCCCCACCAGGTGAGTCTTCCCTGCTGGGTGAGGTTTCCCCACAAGGAGAGTAAAACCAGAGACTCAGGCCCAAACAGGCCTTGCCTCAGCCCGCAGCCTAGGTCCCCTTTGGATGACCATTGGTTAACAAGTGGAGGCACCTCTGCCCACTAGCAGGGATTATACCCCACCTGAAGGCCACCACTCCTAGAGAGGCAGCTTCCTTGTGGAGCACCGCATTATCAACTTCCTCCAAGACTTCAGCCTACTGAAGGCTAAAGGGGGATATATATAGAAATCTTCAGGGACATTGTAAGTCAATAAAGGAAATCTGCAATATCTCAGCGGTCGACTGATACCTGAACAATATGAGAAAACAAGGAAAGGAAATGCTGCAAACAAATCTAGATGTTACATCAATAAAACCCAATGACAGCATGGCAGAAGAAATGACAGAAAAGGAGTTCAGAATGTACATAATTAAAATGATCAGAGAAGCAAACGATGAGATGAAAGAGCAAATGCAAGCATTGAATGATCGCACCAATCGACAGTTAAAAGAGCAAATACAGGAAGCAAAAGATCATTTCAATAAAGAGTTAGAGATATTGAAAAAAACCAAACAGAAATCCTTGACATGAAGGAAACAATAAACCAAATTAAGAACTCCATAGAAAGCATATCCAGTAGGATAGAACACCTGGAAGACAGAACCTCAGACATTGAAGACAAAATATTTAACCTTGAAAACAAAGTTGAACAAACAGAGAAGATGGTAAGAAATCATGAACAGAATCTACAAGAACTATGGGATATCACGAAAAGGCCAAATTTAAGAATTATTGGGATTGAGGAAGGTCTAGAGAAACAAGCCAAAGGAATGAACAATTTATTCAATGAAATAATATCAGAAAATTTCCCAAATCTGAAGAATGAAATGGAAAATCAAGTTCAAGAGACTTATAGGACTCCAAATACACAAAATTACAACAGACCCACACCAAGGCACATTATAATGAAAATACCTAACATACAAAATAAAGACAGAATTTTAAAGGCTGTGAGAGAAAAGAACCAAATTACATTCAGGGGGAAACCAATACGCATATCAGCAGATTTTTCAATCCAGACCCTAAAAGCTAGAAGGGCCTGGAACAACATTTTTCAAGCCCTGAAAGAAAATGGATGCCAACCAAGAATCTTATACCCAGCAAAACTTACCTTCAAATTTGACGATGAAATAAAATCCTTCCATGATAAACAAAAGCTAAAAGAATTTACAAAAAGAAAGCCAGCATTACGGAACATTCTCAACAAAATATTCCATGAGGAAGAGATGAAAAACAAAGAAGCAAATCAGCAAAGGGAGGAATTATCCTAAAGGAATTGTCAAATAAAGGAGGAAACAAGTTGTGTCAAACAAATAAATAAACAAAATTTTAAAAATGAACCAAATGACCGGGAAACCAAATCATTTCTCTATAATAACCCTGAATGTTAATGGCCTGAATTCATCAATCAAAAGACATAGACTGGCAGACTGGATTAAAAAGAAAGATCCAACAATATGTTGCCTGCAAGAGACTCACCTCATAGAAAGAGATACCCATAGACTAAAGGTGAAAGGATGGGGAAAAACATACCATGCACATGGACTCAGCAAAAAAGCTGGAGTATCCATCCTCATTTCCGATAATGTGGACTTCAAGCCAAAATTAGTCAGAAGGGATAAAGAAGGTCATTTCATACTGCTTAAGGGAAGCATAAATCAGCAAGATATAACAATCATAAACATCTATGCCCCAAACAGTGGCTCATCTATGTATGTCAAACAAATCCTTCTCAATTTCAGAAACCAAATAGACCACAACACAATAATACTAGGTGATTTTAACACGCCTCTCTCACCACTGGACAGATCTTCCAGACAAAAATTGAACAAAGAAACCATAGATCTCAATAACACAATCAATAATTTAGACTTAACGGACATTTATAGAATATACCATCCAACCAAGAGTGAATACACTTTCTTCTCAGCAGCACATGGATCCTTCTCTAAAATAGACCATATATTATGCCACAAAGCTAATGTTAGCAAATACAAGAAGATAGAGACACTAGCATGTATTCTATCAGATCATAATGGATTGAAGTTAGAAATAAATGAAAGAGTAAAACACAGAAACTATTCCCACATCTGGAGATTAAACAATATGCTATTATATGATGAATGGATAACAGAAGATATTAGGAAGGAAATTAAAAAATTCTTAGAGATAAATGAGAACAAAGAAACATCATATCAAAATCTCTGGGACACTATGAAAGCAGTACTTAGAGGGAAATTTATTTCATGGAGCGCATTTAATAAAAGAAGTAAAACTCAACAAATAAACAACCTGACACTACAGCTCAAAGCCCTAGAAAAAGAAGAACAGAACAGCACCAAAAGTAGTAGAAGACAGGAAATAGTTAAACTCAGAGCTGAAATCAATGAAATTGAAACAAAAGAAACAATACAAAAAATTGACAAAATAAAGAGTTGGTTCTTTGAAAAAATAAACAAAATTGATAAACCTTTAGCCACACTAACAAAGAGAAGACGAGAGAAAACCCAAATCACTAAAATTCGGAATGAACAAGGAAATATCACAACAGACAGGATCGAAATACAAAACATAATTAGAAGCTATTTTGAAAATCTATACTCCAACAAAATAGAAAATTTCGAAGACATCAACAGGTTTCTAGAGACATATGAATTGCCTAAACTGAACGAGGAGGACATAAACAATTTAAATAGACCAATTTCAAGTACTGAAATAGAAGAAGTCATCAAAAGCCTACCAACAAAGAAAAAGTCCGGGACCAGATGGGTTCTCAGCCGAGTTCTACAAAACCTTTAAAGAAGAGCTCATTCCAATACTTCTCAAAGTATTCCATAAAATAGAAGAAGAGGGAACCCTCCCAAACTCATTCTATGAAGCCAATATCACACTGATACCTAAACCAGACAGAGACTCATCAAGGAAAGAAAATTTCAGACCAATATCCTTAATGAACATCGACGCAAAAATTCTCAACAAAATTTTAGCAAATCGCATACAAAAACATATTAAAAAGATAGTGCACCATGATCAAGTGGGTTTCATCCCAGGGATGCAAGGTTGGTTCAACATCAGGAAATCAATAAACGTAATTCACCATATTAATAGACTTAAAGTCAAGAATCACATGATTATTTCAATAGATGCAGAAAAAGCATTTGATAAAATACAGCACCCCTTCATGCTCAAAACACTAGAAAAAATAGGGATAGTGGGAACATTCCTTAACATTGTAAAGGCCATTTATGCTAAGCCCATGGCTAATATCATTCTAAATGGTGAAAAACTGAAAGCATTCCCCCTAAAAACTGGAACAAGGCAGGGATGCCCTCTTTCACCACTTCTATTCAACATCGTTCTTGAGACTCTGGCCAGAGCAATTAGACAAACCAAAGAAATTAAAGGGATACGAATTGGAAAAGAAGAACTCAAACTATCCCTGTTCGCTGATGACATGATTATATATTTAGAGGAACCTGGAAATTCCACCAGAAAACTCTTAAAACTCATAAGTGATTTCAGTAAAGTAGCAGGTTACAAGATCAATGCCCATAAATCCAACGCATTTTTATACATAAGTGATGAATCTTCAGAAAGAGAAATTAGGAAAACTACCCCATTCACAATAGCCTCGAAAAAAATAAAATACTTGGGAATCAATCTCACAAAAGAGGTGAAAGACCTGTACAATGAGAACTATACAACACTAAAGAAAGAAATTAAAGAACACCTTAGAAGATGGAAAGATCTTCCATGTTCTTGGATAGGAAGAATTAATATTGTCAAAATGGCCATACTACCTAAAGTGCTATACAAATTCAATGCAATTCTAATTAAAATCCCAATGACGTACCTTACAGAAATAGAGCAAGCAATTATGAAATTCATCTGGAAGAATAAGAAACCCAGAATAGCTAAAGCAATCCTTAGCAGGAAGAGTGAAACAGGGGGTATTGCAATACCAGATCTTCAACTCTACTACAAAGCAATAGTAACAAAAACGGCATGGTAGTGGTACCAAAATAGAAAGGTAGATCAATGGTACAGAATAGAGGACACGGACACAAACCCAAATAAATACAATTTTCTCATACTAGACAAAGGGGCCAAAAATATGCAATGGAGAAAAGATAGCCTCTTCAACAAATGGTGCTGGGAGAATTGGAAATCCATATGCAACAGAATGAAACTAAACGTATATCTCTCACCATGCACGAAACTAAACTCAAAATGGATTAAGGACCTCGGAATCAGACCAGAGACCCTGCAGATTATAGAAGAAAAAGTAGGTCCAAATCTTCACCTTGTTGGTCTAGGAACAGACTTCCTTAACAGGACTCCCATAGCACAAGAAATAAAAGCTAGAATCAACCACTGGGATAGATTCAAACTAAAAAGCTTTCTCTCAGCAAAGGAAACTATCAGCAATGCGAAGAAAGAGCCTACAGAGTGGGAGAATATCTTTGCCAATCATACTTCAGATAGAGCACTAATCTCCAGAATCTATAAAGAACTCAAAAAACTCTACTCCAAGAATTCAAATAATCCAGTCAACAAATGGGCTAAGGAAATGAATAGACACTTCACAGAAGAAGATCTACAAGCAATCAACAAACATATGGAAAAATGTTCAACATCTCTAGTAATAAGATAAATGCAAATCAAAACCACCCTAAGATTCCATCTCACCCCAATTAGAATGGCGATTATCAAGAATACGAGCAATAACAGGTGTTGGCGAGGATGTGGGGAGAAAGGTACACTCATACACTGCTGGTGGGGCTGCAAATTAGTGCAGCCACTCTGGAAAGCAGTGTGGAGATTCCTTAGAAAACTTGGAATGGACCCTCCATTTGACCCAGCTATCCCACTCCTTGGCCTATACCCAAAGGACTTAAAATCTGCATACTACAGAGATACAGCCACATCAATGTTCATAGCTGCTCAATTCACAATAGCCAGACTGTGGAACCAACCTAGATGCCCTTCAATTGATGAGTGGATAAAGAAACTGTGGTATATATATACAATGGAATATTACTCAGCCATAAAGAATGATAAAATTATGGCATTTGCAGGCAAATGGATGAAATTGGAGAATATCATGCTAAGTGAGATAAGCCAATCTCAAAAAGCCAAAGGACGAATGATATCGCTAATAAGTGGAGGATGACACATAATGGGGGGGGAGGGAAGGGTTAGTGTTAGGGTTAGAGTTAGGGTTAGGGAGCGGGACAAGTATGGAGGAAGGAACTACTGTATAGAGGGTAAAGAGGGGTGGGAGGGGTGGGGGGAAGCGAAAAAATAACAGAATGAATCAAACAACATTGCTCTATGTAGATTTATGTTTGCACAAATGGTATGCCTTTACGCCATGTACAAGCAGAGAAACAACATGTATCCCAGTTGTTTACAATAAAAAAAAAATAAATAAATAAATAAAAAAAAAACAAAGAGGAGAGAAAACTCAAATTACTAAAATTCGGAATGAACAAGGAAATATCACAACAGACATGATTGAAATACAACACATAATTAGAAGCTATTTTGAAAATCTATACTCCAACAAAACAGAAAACCTCAAACACATCAACAAATTTCTAGAGACATATGAATTACCTAAACTGAACAAGGAGGACATACACAATTTAAATAGATCAATTTCAAGCAATGAAATAGAAGAAGTCATCAAAAGCCTACCAACAAAGAAAAGTCCGGGACCAGATGGGTTCTCAGCCAACTTCTACAAAACCTTTAAGAAGAACTCATTACAATACTTCTCAAGTATTTCATGAAATAGAAGAGGAGGGAACCCTCCCAAACTCATTCTATGAAGCCAATATCACCCTGATACCTAAACCAGACAGAGACACATCGAGGAAAGAAAATTTCAGACCAATATCCTTAATGAACATCAATGCAAAAATTCTCAACAAAATCTTAGCAAATTGCATACAAAAATATATTAAAAAGACAATGCACCACGATCAAGTGGGTTTTATCCCAGGGATGCAAGGTTGGTTCAGCGTTCGAAAATCAATAAATGTCAATCACCATATCAACAGACTTAGAGTTAAGAATCACATGATTATTTCGATAGATGCAGAAAAAGCATTTGATAAAATACAGCATCCCTTCATGTTCAAAACACTAGAAAAAACAGGGATAGTGGGAACATTCCTTAATATTTGTAAAGGCCATCTACGCTAAGCCCATGGCCAATATTGTTCTAAATGGTGAAAAACTGAAAGCATTCCCCCTAAAAACTGGAACACGGCAGGGATGCCCTCTTTCACCACTTCTATTCAACACTGTCCTTGAAACTCTAGCCAGAGCAATTAAACAGACCAAGAAAATTAAAGGGTTATGAATAGGAAAAGAAGAACTCAAACTATCCCTATTTGCTGATGACATGATTATATATTTAGAGGAACCAGGAAATTCCACCAGAAAACTTTTAGAACTTATAAGTAAATTCAGTAAAGTAGCAGGATATATAAGATCAGTGCTCATAAATCCAATGCATTTTTATACATAAGTGATGAATCTTCAGAAAGAGAAGTCAGGAAAACCTCCCATTCACAATAGCTTCGAAAAAAATAAAATACTTGGGTATCAATCTAACAAAAAGGTGAAAGACCTCTACAATGAGAACTACACAACACTAAAGAAAGAAATTAAAGAAAACCTTAGAAGATGGAAAGATCTCCCATGTTCTTGAATAGGCAGAACTAATATTGTCAAAATGGCCATACTACCAAAAGTGCTCTACAGATTCAATGCAATTCCAATTAAAATCCCAATGATGTACCTTACAGAAATAGAGTAAGCAATCATGAAATTCATCTGGAAGAATAAGAAACCCAGAATAGCTAAAGCAATCCTTAGCAGGAAGAGTGAAGCAGGGGGTATCCCAATATCAGATCTTCAGCTATACTACAAAGCAATAGTAACAAAAACGGCATGGTATTGGCACCAAAATAGACAGGTAGATCAATGGTACAGAATAGAGGACATGGACACAAACCCAAATAAATACAATTTTCTTATACTAGACAAAGGGGCCAAAAATATGCAATGGAGAAAAGATAGCCTCTTCAACAAATGGTGCTGGGAAAACTGGAAATCCATATACAACAGAATGAAATTAAACCCCTATCTCTCACCCTGCACAAAAATCAACTCAAAATGGATCAAGGACCTTGGAATCAGACCAGAGACCCTGCATCTTATAGAAGAAAAAGTAGGTCCAAATCTTCAACATGTTGGCTTAGGATCAGACTTCCTTAACAGGACTCCCATGCACAAGAAATAAAAGGAAGAATCATTATCTGGGATAGATTCAAACTAAATAGCTTTCTCTCAGCAAAGAAAACTATCAGCAATGCGAGGAGAGAACCTACAAAGTGGGAGAAAATCTTTGCCATTCATACTTCAGACAGAGCACTAATTTCCAGAGTATAAAGAACTCAAAAAACTCTACACGAAGAATACAAATAACCCAATCAACAAATGTGTTAAGGAAATGAACAGATACTTCATAGAAGAAGATCTACAAGCAATTAACAGATATATGAAAAAATGTTCAACATCTTTAGTAATAAGAGAAATGCAAATCAAAACTACCCTAAGATTCCATCTCACCCCAATTAGAATGGTGATTATCAAGAACACAAGCAACAATAGGTGTTGGCGAGGATATGGAGAAAAAGGTACACTCATACATTGCTGGTGGGGATGCAAATTAGTGCAGCCACTCTGGAAAGCAGTGTGGAGATTCCTTAGAAAAGTTGGAATGGACCCACCATTTGACCCAGCTATCCCACTCCTCGGCCTATACCCAAAGGACTTAAAATCAGCACACTACAGAGATACAGCCACATCAATGTTCATAGCTGCTCAGTTCACAATAGCCAGATTGTGGCACCAACCTAGCTGCCCTTCAATTGATGAATGGATAAAGAAACTGTGGTATATATATACAATGGAATATTACTCAGCCATAAAAATAATAAAATTACGGCATTTGTAGGCAAATGGATGAAATTGGAGAATATCATGCTAAGTGAGATAAGCAAATCTCAAAAAACAAAGGATGAATGATCTCGCTGATAAGCAGATGATGACACATAATGTGGGGTGGGAGGGGGGCAAGAATGGAGGAAGGAGGGACTGTATAGAAAGATAAGAGTAGTGGGAGGGGTTGGGGGGAAGAAAAAATATAACAGAATGAATCAAAAACTATTACCCTAGATAAATGTATGATTACACAAATGGTATGCCTCTACTTCATGTTCAAACAGAGAAACAAGATTCATTTGTTTACAATAAAAATGAATTTAAAAAAATCAACTCAAAGTGGATCAAACACTTAGGCACTAGAACAGACTCTGTGCCTAATAGAAGAAAAAGGAGGCCCAAACCTTCATCATGTCAGCTTAGGATCTGCCTTCCTCAACCAAGACTCCTAAGGAAACAATTAATAACGTGAAGAGAGAGCCTACAGAATGAGAAAAAAATCTTTACTCCATGTACCTCAGATAGACCACTAATCTCCAGGATATATAAAGAACTCAAAAAAAACTTAACACCAAAAATCAAATAACCCAATCAATAAATTGACTAAGGAACTGAGCAGACAGTTCACAGAAGAAATACAATTGATCAACAAACATATGAAAAAATGTTCATCATCTCTTGCAATTAGACAAATGCAAATCAAAACTACTCTAAGATTTTATCAATCCTGTCAGAATGGCAATTATCAAGAATACAAGCAATACGTGTGTTGGCAAGGATGTGGAGGAAAAGGTACACTCACATTGCTGGTGGGACTGCAGATTGGTGCAACCACTTTGGAAAGCAGTATGAAGATTCTTCAGAAAACTTGGAATGGAACCACCATTTGACCCAGCTATCCCACTCCTTGGTTTATACCCAAAGGATTTAAAATCAGCATACTGCAGTGACATGGCCACATCAATGTTTATAGCAGCTCGATTCACAATAGCTAAACTATGGAACCAACCTAGATGTCTTTCAACAGATGAATAGATAAAGAAAATGTACATATATACAATGAACTATGACTCAGTCTTAAAGAAGAATGAAATGATGGCATTTGCAGGTAAATGGATGGAACTAGAGAATATCATGTTACGTGAAATAAGCCAATCCCAAAAAATCAAAGGCCAAATGTTTTCTCTGACAAGCAGATCCATAATGGAGGTGGGGTGGGTAGGGAAGAATGAAGGAATTCTGGATTATGCAGAGGGGAGGGAGGGGAGGTGTGGAGTGGTGGGGATGGGAAGGATGGTAGAATGAGACAGATGTTATTACCCTATACAGATGTATGAAAAAAATAACAAATTTTTAAAAAAGAATAGGAACAACAATAAGTGCTGGCAAGGTTGCCAGGTGAAAAGTACACTTATGCATTGTTGGTGGGACTGAAGACTAGTACATCCACTCTGGAAAGCAGTATGGAGATTCTTCAAAAAACTATGAAGGAACCACCATATAACCCAGCTATCCCACTCCTTGGTGTTTTCCCTCAAACATCTAAAATCAGCATACTACAGTAACACAGCCATGTCAATGTTTATAGCAGCATAATTCACAATAACTAAATTATGGAAGTGACCCATATGCCTGTGAAAACATGAATGCATTAAGAAATTGTGTTATACATATACAATGAGTTCTACTCAGCCAGAAAAAAGAGTGAAATAATGGCATTTGCTAGTAAATGGATGGAAATGGAGAATATCATGCTAAGTAAAATTAGCCAAACTCAGAAACTCAAAGGTTGAATATTTTCTTTCATATGCAGAAGTTAGAGTAAAATAAAGGAAAGGGGGAGAGTAGGATAGGATAACATGAAGAATCAATCAAATACAAATCAATAGACAAGTGAGAGGAAGTCTAGTAGAGGAAGGAGAATGGGAGAGGGAAGGGAGGACAGGAGGAAAAGGGAGGGAAATGAAGGGATCATGAACAGAAATAGATTTCCATAAATGAATGAGTTTTTTGGGGTGAACCCAACTACTATGTATAACTATAAAGCTCTAATGATAATTAAAAATGTTAAACTTATAAAAAGAGAAATGCAAATTAAAACTATACCGAAAAACCATTTCTTACCCATCAGTTTGGCAAAAACATCAAAAGTCTGATTATATAGTCTATTCATAAGGCTACAGGAAAATAGGCACTGTTACATTGCTGGTGAGAATAAAAATTAGTATCATCTCTATAGAGGGGAATTTGGTAAAATGTTAACAAAATTATAACCCTTGGACTCAATAATACCATGTCAGGCAATTAAAATACATATGTAAAACTTTATTAACTGCAGCATTATTTGTGATTGTAAAATACTGGAAATACCTGAGCCCAAACACAAGAGATCAGCCCCTATCCCTCTAATACAATTTAAACATGGCCTCCAGAGTGAGTCTTTTAAAACATGCCTCAGCTTTCATCAGTCTTCTGCTCAAAACCTCCAATAGCCTCAGATCTCACTTAGAGTGAAAGTCAAGGTCCTTAGGCTGAAACCTACTAAGCCCTTTATGATTTGATTCCTTAGTATTTTTCTGATCTAATTTTTTGCCACTTTCCCTACATAACTCAAACACATGTCATTTTTTGCTGCATACACTAAACTAATAATTTTGGTCTCAGAACCACTTTGTACTATTAGAATTTACTGAGGATCACAAAGAGTTTTGTGTGTATGTGTTTATGTGTGTATGTGTGTGTGTGTGTGTGTGTGAAGTTTATATACACCAATATTTATTATATTAGAAATTAAAACTGAGAAATTAAAAAATCATTTTAAATTAACAAAAACATGCTAACATTTTAATGAAAATCACTGTATTTTCCAAAACAAACTCGAAGAATGTTATTACTTTACATTTTGCAAATCTCTTTAATATCTCATCTAATATAAGATTTTCCTGTTTCTGCATTCAGTCTGTTACCATGTATCATTTTGGTCAAAGTATATGAAGCAAATACAAATCCCTGCAGACATATACTTTAGTTGGAAAAGGAAGAGTATTTTAATAAGTTTTTCAAGTAATTTTGGATATTATTCCTTGGTACTATATCAAAACTCAATAGTAGGTTCTTTGATGTTAATCAAAATGTAGAATCTAAAACCATATCAGTGAACTTTTCATACTCTATTAATATTAAAACCCACTGGTCTATCTTGATTTTTAATGGATTTTAATCCATATATGACTTTGCAATATCATGACTTGGACATTTGGAATACATTGTTTCACTAAGCGTATTTCCTAGTACTTGCATATTTTATTGTGTAATATCAAACATTAGTTGATATCTCATCAGAAAAGGCTTTTTAAAGTATTGAGAGGTTGACAAGGTGGTGGTGGCAGATACACATTTTCCAAATTTTGAATTTTCATTTGAAAATTTGAATTTTATCATGGGCAACAAATATTATTAGTTGTTTTCTTGAAGTAACAGGTTCACTTAGTTCATTTTGAGAAAATGTCTGCCAAATATCTATCCAAACTGAATAACCACAGTTTGTCTGTTAGGCATTCTTTCCAGTAAAAATGGAGTTCCACAAAACTCGTGGCTAGTTCAGATGACAGCTCAACTGTACAATGCTTTTTCTTAAAGTAACCACAGAAAGTCAGCAATAACAGAATTGCTTTCATCACACAGAAGATTAAAAAGATATACATGCAAAGGTTGAGATTTATTAAATTAACAAATTTGTTGCTTAATCAAGGACATTCTTAAGTGAACCTGATTTTTCTTTTTTTATTGTTTACCCCTGCAATGTGTGAAAAATATTGTTATCATTAGTTGGATGCCAAGCTACCAGCAGTTTTACTCATCACTGCTTTCATACTGTCAGTGCAAAAATCAACCCAGCAAAAAGGAAAGTGGTATTAAAATATTATTATGAAAATAGTTTTGACCTTGAAGATCCTTTGAAAGGGTACTGGGAACGATAAAGATTCACTTTTTAAAGAGCTTATGAATAGGAGATATTATTGTACCAATTTACAGATGAAGAAACTAAAGCTAAGGGAGGTTAAATAACTTGTTCAAAGTCAAAGCCTTAGTAAACTTCCAAAATGGTCTGTCTTTCCTTTGTGAAAGTTCTATGAGAATTCTATAGTTCTAAAAAATATAGAGCAAACATAAGCAGAATGCAGAAGAAAGTCAAATAAGCAACAATTCTTTCTACTTTGTATTTATTGTTATCTCATTTCCCCCAATAAAACTAAATCTTGGCAGAGAGAGTTATCTAGAAGGTACCATCTGAGGCCTGGCAATCAGTGATGAATCTGGTGCCTATGGCCCCCGCACCTCTGGCAGCACCATGCCCGCAGTCCTGGAATATCCCAAGCTTTCCCCTGCTATGGCCAGGGCGCCATACCTGTATATCACGATGGAGCAGGAGGAGGACAAGGTGGACAAGATGATGGAATGGAAGAACAGGAGAGAAGGAAGAAAAGGGAGATGTAAGAGAGAATGTCACAAGAGGAGGCCAAGGAACAAATTCTCAAGTTGCAGGAAAAGCTTTTGGCCCTACAGGAAGAGGAGCACCAGCTTTTCTTGCAGCTCAAGAAAGCTTTACACGAGGGGGAAAAACCAAGGTAAGAGGAGAAGAGCGAACTGACTACTCTAACATCAGCTGCATACCCGCACAGCCTGACTGTTCACACAGGAACTCACCTCCTCAGTGTGCAGGGGAGCTCTGGAGGACATAATCGCCCAGGTGCCCTCATGGTAGCTGACAAGAGCTAAACAGGTATTTGGACCCCAAGTAAACACCACTCAGCAATTAACGTGGACTCAGCAGCTGCTTTCCCAGGGATTCCAAAGCATGGGCAATTCCAAGGCAGTCCAGGTGGTGCTTATGGGACTGCTAGGCCTTCACTTCACTATGGTCCCACACAGTCAGCCTGCAGTCCAAGTCAGCAGTTTACAGCATCTTCAGCATTTCCTGCAGTGCTGTTACCTACCTCAGTCACAACCACGGTCCTGTGCTGGGCATGGCCACTTTCAGCTCACCCAAACAGAGTTCCTACACCCTATTCTTGCAAGAGCAGATGGAACATGCTAACTAGCAGACTGACTTCCCTGACTCATCCTCCTTGTGCCCCATGTACTCCCAGGCTCTGCACTCATCCCCTGGACTCCTTGCCTCCCCCCAGGTCTCTGTGCAGATGCAAACAGCAGGAAAGTCAGCCTTTGCCATTACCAGCCAACCTGGCCCTTGGCTCCCCTTCTTCCAACCAGTCAGTACCTGTGATTCTACCACAAGTAACCATCAAATTATGCCTTCAATCTCCATTCCTCCATCCCCCATGGGTGAGGGTCATTCTTCCCTTTATGTCCCAGGCCAATAAAATCTACCTGCCACTGCCAAAGACAAACAAACAAAACCCCCAAACAAACAAAAAACCTAAATTCCCTGCTATACCTCACATACTACTAATACATAAGAGGAACAAGTATTTTGATTAAATTTACTGAATTGTCAATTTTGAATATCACACATGATACTGAAAGGTAAGTGTAAGTCAACAGATGTTACTAAGAAAGAGACTGAAAACTCCGTAATGTTATGTGGAAAATACATATACTGTTTTTGTTTAATTTTTTGGATGGGGCTGAGAATTAGCTCCTGCCTGGCTAGTTAAGATAATAACATTATTTTATTTGATTTATGTTAACATAATTCTGAAAACATACACATAACAAATAGAAGTGTGGTAGTATATTGTCACTAAAAATATACAAATAACCAGAGAGGTACCATAAACCTAGATCCAAACAGGCTTCCAAGTGCTGTGAAGCAAAGACATAGAAACTTGTGTGCACTTAAAATACCCTGAGGGGCACTGTGTCTAGGAGATTCTAGATGGCTCTTCCAAACCCAAATTTTAACAAGGAAGTTAAAATTCCTAGGAATATCTGAACTGGCAGGGTTGGTTGCAAGATTATGTATACAGATGGCTCTACTTAGTTATGAATGACCTCCTCTGTACACGTCAATTACATTTCATTTTCTATGGTTGAACATGGGCCGTGATTGGCCTGGAAAGCTGATTTCTCTTGTCCAAAGGTAGAGTGACTAGCTACTGGTGCTTTGAAGAATGTTTCTTTTACACCCAATCCTTTGCATTCCAATTCCAACACACATTTCAAACCCTTCCCAACCATCAGATGCTGGTGTAAGAGCTCTGGAGTTTCTGGTGGGTCTCAGTAATCCATTTCCAAAATCACTGATGGGAACCCCTCATATGAGAATCACACTTCACAATTCTCAAATTACTTTAACAATAACTACCTCACTCCACATGTATATTTACATCAGCCTTACCTACCTCATGGTTATCTCTATACCTCTTCTGAGGAATAAAGAAATGAAGAGTGATATAGTAGAAAGAACAAAGATTTTGAAGTTAGAAGCCCATGGACTTAGGTTATATCCTTGCAAAAATAGCCTCTTTTAAGTTATGGAGTATTATGAAGTTTACCTAGGATAAAGTCTAAGGATGTGGATAAATAAATGCCATGTCTGACATGACTTAGGGATTCAAAAACTTTTAGCTCTTATTCTTTCCCCTCTCCTTTCTAAGTTCTAGTTTCTTTATATGTAAAACAAGGACAATTACTATAAATCCCACAAGAGGTTTGTGAAATTTACTGGGATAATTTATCAATGTGTCTTTGGGACCCTGCATGAGCTTAGTAAATGTTAACTTCTTTTATTAAGATGGTGCTCATTAAATGTCTTTCTAAACAATATTAGAAAAGGTAATTAGTTTTACCTAGTACTAATTAGGAAATAAATGAAAGGTTAATGTTTTAGTTAGCTTTTTTTTTTTTTTTTTTTTGGTTACTATGACTAAAGATCTGACAATACAAATTTTAGAGGAGGAAAAGTTTATTTGGGGCTTGCCTTTCCAGAGGTCTCAGTACCTAGATGGCCAACTCCATTGCTCTGTGCCCAAAGAATATCATGGCAGAAGTATATAGAGGAAAAATGCAGTTTAGGACATGATGATCAGGAAGCAGAAAGAGAGAGAGAGAGAGTTGCTAAATTTTCTTACATTGTCTTACACATGAGCTTTTGGGGGACACCATATCTAAACCATAAGAGTTAAGAGATACTATGGTCTTGCCTGGTGACCTGCATTCTTTTCCATGAGGAATATTCTGATTAATGACCATATATATGTAAGTAAATTCAGTGCTAAGGTGGGCTTCCATGTTTCTACAGAGCAAATACTCTATATCCCTACTGATTTGAGTGAAGAGAAATAATCGCAGGAGAAACAGAAAGAAGCCTTTTATGTGATGAAATTTTTACTAACGAATATATTTGGTTTACCAGATGTGGGTATTATGATAAAAGATAATTTAAAAAAGAACTATACAAATCTTGTAAATTATCATCTCTACCTGCTAGTAGAAAATATAAAATTCTCTTATTTAACATAACCATCACATTCCAAAGTTTGGTTTAATTTCAATGGCTGGAGAAAAAAAGAACCTGGAAGAACAAGATTATCAAACACTATGAAAAGGTTTCAGGTGAAACAAGAAACAAATTAGAACCAGGGAATAGATACTAGGGGAATGCATATTTTTATCTACAAATAAAAAAAATATTTTTAACCATTAGAGCTATCACAAATGGAAGATGCTCCTTTGGAAGGTTACAAATCTCTTTGTGTGGAAGAATTTAAAAGAGGACGAATGAGCATGAATAGGGGATGTTTTCAAGGTGAATAAGTGGGCGGTTGAATTTGATGATCTGAGGTTCTCTAATCCTGAGATTCTATGATTCTACCAGTATTTATGGACTTGAATCTCACATTCAATTTTAAGACACCTAGCTGCCTTAACTAAAATAACTTCTAGGTGGGAAAGGTAAAGAGGGATTCTGAAGTCTTTATGCATTAGGAAAATGTGAAATTCGAGGTGGACACAAATTTTTCAAAACTATGTTTTTTACCTGAAAGCTTAATAAATTTATCATTGTCAGCAAATGCTTACAGATTGTCTTCCTTGATGTGATCAGCTCATTTAATTTTGGAGAAAATGCATGCCAAGTATGCAAGTCAGTTATTCTTTCAAGATAATGCTTGATTAAAAAAAAATGTGGCTAGTTCACCTTGCAACTCAATCACAAAAGTGCTTTTTCCTGAGACAACCACCACAGTTGGGTATTTCAAAACGGAGAAACCAAACTTGGATGGGTTAAAAGACTTGCCAAAGGCCACATTGCTAAAGCTAAGATTTGAACCTATATCTTTCAGTCTCCAAAGTCCATGTTCTTTCTACTCTGTTACTATCAAACCAATATGTAAATGTGGGCAATGCATCTACAAATAAAAAAGATTAAAAAAAACTGTTTAGTTTAGACATGTTTATGCCCAATTATAATAATGAAGGACATTAGGACTCAGCTGCCTTCTAAGTTTCTCTAAATAATCCTTATTTAGCAGTCTCAACAGCTCCAAAGAAATTCATCATCGGATTTATCTTCTCTGCAGCAATAATAAGAGCATATGGAAATGGAAATGTCATAAAATGTATGACAGTCCAGCTTGTGTGTATATGTGTCTACATGACGCAAAACATGAACAAAGAAAAAAAGAACAGAGGAAACTAGTTCATTTACTGGCTTTCTGGACTGGAATATTATTTTCATTCATGGAAGTCTCTCATTGGCCTTGGCATAGTGATTTAGAGGATGTGCTCTTTATTAGCTGTGCTCAATTTGGCTGAGTTCAGTTATATGCTGCCAGCTGGCCTGGTACCAAGGCTGAAACTCCACTCCTGAATTCCAGTTCACTTAATAAAGTATGTCTGCTTCCTGCTCCTAGCTAGCTAACACATTTGGTACTCCATATCCAGCTTCCTTTTTCTCTTCAAACTCTTATCCCTATGGTGTGGGGAGGGCCCTCTGCAACTACAAAGACATGTCACATTTTTTCAGAGATTTTGGTTTGCTCCATCTGTAGAGAGTGGGAAAACTAAACTAAAACTAAACTAAAGATAACTAAAATCATGCATGATGGGACCACAAGCCAACTTCCAAAGACTCATTTTATTACTGAAACTAAAATGTGTGACTTAGTTACCTAAAGCTATAGGTAAAAGGAGAAATCTAGCAAATGGAAGGCTATATCTTCTCAGAAGAGGGTTTTCAAATCTGAGGTCTCTCAGAGATGTGACATAAAAGTACACTGTGAGGTAGTACCTGCTATTCAGTCACAGTCAAGTGGACATGTGCCAGTTTTCCTCAGTATAAGAAAGAATTTTAAATGTTTTATATTTTATTCATTTAAAAATATTTTTTAGTTGTCAATGGATCTTTTGTTTTATTTATTTATTTAAATGTGGTGCTAAGGATCAAATCCAGAGCCTCACACATGCCAGGCAAGTGCTCTACCACTGAGTCACATCTCCAGTCCCTATTTATTTTAATTTACTTTTTGTTATAAATAACACCAGGATACACCCTGATATTATCACAAAAGCATGGAACACATCCCACTCCCACTCAGTCCAAGCACTTCCCCATCCCACTCTCCTCCCTCCACTTCACTAACCCTCTTCAATCTATTTACTGTTTAAATTTTTTTTTAAAAAAAATTAGTCTGTGGATACAGCTGATGATGGGACCCACCATGCCACATCCATGCATGCACATATGAAATGTTTGGTCAGATTCATTCCATTTCCCGTCCCTTCTTCTTCCTCCTCAATCCCCTTCATCTACTCTACTGATCTTTCCTCTCTTTTGATGAAATTCCTTCTATTTTTTTCCCTTTCTCTCCCTCTTTCTTTGTCTGGTTTTTTAAATTCCTGATCTCCTCCTCTTATTTTGGATTAGCTGTAGGCTCTCTCTTGTTTCCTTTGCTGTGCAGAAGATTTTTAATTTAATGCCATCCCACTTGTTGATTTATTTTATTTTTTTGCACTTTAGGAGTCAATAAAGGACGTTAGCTCCTCTGTTGATATGTTGGAGAATTGGGCCTATATTTTCTTCTAGCAGTAGCAGGATTTCTGGTCTAATTCCTAGTTTTCTGATTTACTTTGAGTTGACTTTTGTGCAGGGTGAGAGGTAGAGGTTACATTTTATTCTTCTACATATGGATATCCAGTTTTCCTAGCACCATTTGTTAAAAAGGCTATCTTTTCTATAAGATATGTTTTTGGCACCTTTGTCTAGTCAGAGCTAGTATTTAGTGTATCTAGTATTTATTGGCTTTGTCTCTATTCTATTCTATTCTATTCTATTCTATTCTATTCTATTCTATTCTATTCTATTCTATTCTATTCTATTCTATTTTCTATTCTATTCTATTCTTCATGCCTGTTTTGGTGCTAGTACTATGCTGTATAGCTCTGTAGTGTAATCTGAGGTCCAGTATTGAGATGCTTCCTGTTTCACTTTTCTTGCTAAGGATTTCTTTGGCTATTCTGGGTCTCTTATTTTTCCAAACAAATTTCAGAACTACTTTTTCTAGTTCTATGAAAATGTCACTGGAATTTCGATGGGAATTGAATTTGTACAGTGCTTAAGACAATGAATTTTAAAAGCTTACAATCAAACCCCTGTCTTGTTACATTATCCTTAAAACCTCCTGTACATCTTTGCTCTGTTTAAGAGTTTATCAGATTTCCCTCATCTTCTTGATATACATGAATGTTTACATTTTGTTTTTCTTCTAGTCAGTCATTACTGAGACTCAGAAATTCTCATTTATAACTGTAATATTTCCTCAAAAAAGTCATGCAGGGAATTAAGGGGAAAATTTAGTAACAATATTTATAATACTGGTTTCCAATATGATATTTCTAAGACTCAGCAATACTTATTTAAAATAGGGAATTTTATAAGTCAATATATATTGATGCTATACACAATAGGTATAACAACTAAAGCTTGACCTTCCCCCAACAAAAACCCTACTAAAATTCTTGTATCCCCAAAAATAAGCTTAGTGAACTACTTAAGTCATATCTCACAATTTTCAGGACTTTGAGAGATATCAGTTGTTTTAATACACATACTAAAATAAAATGGCTGCCATTCTCAGGCATCTAAAGTTGGTGAAGGCAGGAAAGAAAACAGAAAGAGCCGAGGGGCAGCTGAAAGTATCTGGAAGAGAAGTGTGGGACAAGATTCTTCTGTCTCTTAGGGCAGATATAAGTAGTGGGAGAACCCAGATTCCCTGCTCATATTATAGTACTATGCATCTCATTCCCCCATATTCCAATTTCTATTTGTGTACCTAAGTAAACAACGAAGAGAAGACCTGTTATGGAAGTACTGGCTTACTGTACAAACCTCATCTCATATTTTCCTGACCAAACTAGAATACTTCCATGGGTCTGTGGGCTCTGTGTGCAGTTCCACTTTTCTTGGATACATGAGCATCTTAATTCTATAATTTCTATATTATATCAATAGATATAACCAATCTATAGTAGCATCTATTATGTATTACATTGTGCTATGTATTTACACATTCATTTTTCATTTAAATCATTCAATCGACCTGGAAAGTAGATACTCTCCATAATCTCTACTGAGTCTAACACTGCTAACATGGGCTGCTCCAAAACTTTGAAGAGATGCATAAGTAAAGGCTAGAGTTGCCACATATGAAAGATTACAAAGGCAAAGCTGGAATAAAGACAGAGATTGTGTGTGCATGTTTGTGTATATTTATGAATGGAAGAAAAAATGGTATATTAAATAAGGCAAGGCTGGAGACAATACATTTGAGAGGACAAATGGGGAAAATAGGTGAGAAATAGTTATTTTGACTCAGGGAACTAAATAATTTGCTTTCCTTATTAACTAACATGTCTAGCTTTTCTGGCATGGGTAGTGAACACTTAGGAGACAAGAGGAACATAAGACATCAAATATTTCCTGTACATATCATGTCTTTCTGCTTGCTGAAGCTATTAGAAAAAAACTTGGGTGGAAGGGCAGCGGGTGGTCTAGGTGTAGAGATGTACAAGTGTGTAGAAACTGAGAAGTAGGTTCATATTTGTTCTGGAGAAAAGTCTCAATGTCTTTTGACATTCTTACTTTGGCCATCATGTTTCCTAAATTTAAAAACAGAACATTAGCTTAAGAAGCTTTTAAAATTATAGATCAGAGCAGTACCCTCATTTTTTCTAATTCACTGAATAATGTCTGAATAATGGCTTTAGATAAGAATAGAAATGTAATCAGAAAATATAACCTATCTCATTATACTGAATAACTACTATGTACCAACCACTGTGGATATAAAGCTTAAGTTAATACATTGGTTCCATTAAACATTTCACATAAATCCAGGTAGAAAAAAAATCTTATATTCTAGAAAAAGCAGAAAGAAAGATTTTCAGCTTCTCATTAATGTTTATACCAAAAGTCTAACATTATTTTCCATGTTAGGGGTAGTTTGTTAGTCACAGGTATGGAAATAAACTTCAAGAACTTACATTTTGGCTTCTTTAACCAAGAGTAATGTGGCATCAGTCCTATCCTTCCCACCACAACATCACTGCTTTAGTTCTCTCTCTGACCTGGAATGTAATACCAGCTTGCTAACTGATATCTGTGGCCTCAGGACACCATTCATCCTTTTGCTGCTGTTGTGATAGTTCAAAACAGAGCTCTGACCTGTAATTCTACAATTAAAACCCATTAAATGGCTTTCACTGCTCACCAGGTTAATTCCCAGTTCCTGAATGGAACCTCTAAGGGGAGCTGTACATTTCCTGGGCCTGCCTCTCCAGCCTGATCCCTAATTCTCTCCTTACAATCCATCATCTACCATTTTAAATGTATTTTTGGTCCTTAACTACACTTTTTAAATTCTGGACCTCCACTCATATGTTCCTACTTTTAGCTGGAGCTCTGTCTTTATCGCCCTATTCTTCAGGTTTCATTTTGAAGACTTCTGTGATCTCCAATCTCCAATCCCTCCATCTAGATTAGAGGTATTTCTGCACTTTGCTCTTCCAAAGTTGTAATTTTCTATTGATCTACACACTCAAAGAACTGTAGAGTCTTTCCTGATCCATTCAATGACTAGTATTCAGTTATGATTTGATGGTTAGAACTTGAATGACCTCAAATTATGACCTATAAATCTGGCCTTAGTTGTGTCTCTGCCCTACTGTCCCCCTCTGTAATCCAGGATTACAATTTAATCAATGCTCTTTATATTCCATAATCCAAAAGTGAATGGAGCATATTTTCCTATATAGTTTTATGACAAAAAGAGAAATATTCTTAAAAGTGTAGAAAACAGTTTCCATAGGAAAAAAAGTAAAAGATATTCTAAAAGCTTGACTTTTAAACACCAAATTCTTACCCTACAGGCCAGTGTAATACTCCTGCACATTAGTCATAACATTGGGTTAGAGTTTGAAGTTTTTTCTTTGTACAGTGAAATCTGTCCCAGACGAAAATGATAGACTGAGAGAGTAAAGGAGGCCTGATTGACCATTTTCTCCAATAGGTGTTCTCTAGGGCAGCACCCTGTACCAGACTCTAATATTTGAATTAGTATATAGAAATCAGACAGATTCAATTAACACCATTTAATACTGAAAGCCTAGCACTGTTTTACATCTTATAAGGGTAGTTAGTACATTAAATAGAAAAAGTCATATAAGACGGATATATAATCTGGAATAACAATAAATTTTAATAAAAACATAAGTGCAAAGTAGTATGGGTCTTAAGATCACTTCCTGTTGTAAAAGTACATAGGAAACTAAGCTATAATCTGAAACTGGCTTTCCCATCTGAAACCAGAGCAAGGGGAAGTTTAGTGCATTGCTATGATGGCTGAAAGTCTGATTAGGATTGTCATGCCATATGCACTGGATTCTTAATTTTGCTTTTTAAATTTAAAAAAATAAAGCATGCACCTATTTCAATTTCTTTTGCATATTTTCTCCCCCTATATAATTGCAATTTTACTATCTTTAATAACTAACTTCTTAACCTATTCTATAACATTACTACAATTTTACACATGGTTTAGAGGAACTACAGAGAACATTATCAACAAGTTTTTGTTTTTCCTAAAGTTGATAGTATGTGACTGTCCTGAAGTGATTGTAATAAACACGGTTTAATGTCTTCTCTCAAAGTGGTACTGATATGGGAATAGCAGAGGACACACACTGAATGAAAGTGTGAATACTTGGATATTTGCCTAGCCTGGAATTCTTAAGAGAAATAAGTTCACTATATATTCTCTTACATAACAGCAGAAGTGATAATCATACTAACAGATGGGTAGACATATAAGCAATATGAAAAAGCAAGGGAAGAAATCACCCCAAACAGCCCATAAAACTTCAACAACTGATCCAATTGACACCATAGTGGAGGAAATATCAAAGAAAGGATTTAGAAAGTTTATAATTAAAATGTTCAATGAGCTAAAAGAAGATGTAAGGAATGAACTCAGAGAGAAAATAAAGGAAGTGAAAGATCATTTCAATAAGCAGATAGAGATTCTGAAAAAGAACCAAATGGAAATCCTGGGAATGAAAGATTCACTAATCTTGAAAATAAAGTTGACAATAAAGATATTAAGAGACAATAACTAGAATATCCAAGAAATCTGGGATAACATTAAGAGCCCAAATTTAAGAAAAGTTGGTGTACATGAAGGCTTCAAAATACCAAGTAGTGTAACACCTTTTCAATGAAATTATATCAGAAAACTTTCCAAATCTTAGGAATGAGATGGAAATCCAAATAGAAGATGTATATAAGACCCCAAATAGGCAAGATTTTAAACAATCCCTTCAAGACACATTATAATTAAAATGTCTAATACACAGAATAATGTTAGAATTTTAAAAGTCACAAGAGGAAAAATGGCAGGTCACAGTTAGAGGTAACCCAATTCAGATTTCAACTGATTTCTCAACCCAGACCTTAAAAACCAGGAGGTATTGGAGTAATATATACCAAGCCCTGAAAGAAAACAGGTGCAAACCAAGATTACTATATCCAGCAAAGCTATCCTTCAGAATTGAAGACGAAATTAAAAAAATCTTCTATGACAAGCAAAATTAAAAGAATTCATAACAACACTACAGCCTGTACTACAAAACATTCTCCATGAAATATTTCATGCAAAACCAGCATAGGATGAATTACACTTGAAGAATAGTCAATTAAAGGAGAATCAAGTCTGAATTAAATATTAGAAATAAATCAAAATGGGGTCTCAGTCTCCACTGGGTCCCCCTCTGCAAATCTGTCCCAAATAAACCTGTGTTACTATTGAGTTGCCTCTCTTCTTTATTTCCTTCATTCAATTCTTTCTTTACATGTTGGTGCCAAAACCCGGGACTGGTGTTGGAGGTTCCCACTAAGGTTGGTACCTCCAGGCCTTCCCTTGACTTCAACCCAGCCTCTCTTTCTTTCCCTCTTTCATTCTACTGACTATTCCTCTGTGGCTCCAGTAAGGATCACTCATATTGTTGGAGTTCTTATCCATCACTGTCCACCACTTATTGGGTGAGTAACTCCCTCACACTCCTCTGGATTCTTAGAATCTGTGCCATGGTTTCTCTCTCCATGGATACTGTTCCTCTGATAAATACTAGCACTGGGTGAGAGACCCCTTCCCCCTGGGTGGTAATGACTTTTTTCTTTGGGTACACCCATCAATTACCTGCTGTTCCATGGTTGTTCCTGGAAAGACTTAGAGATAACAAAATTCTTGTGGGGGTGCCCCTTGATTTTGGTTTATCTCTCTGCCAGAGTCCTTGGGGGCCCTCCTCAATCCTTTTTGTGCATCATGGGCCATACACTACCCAAGCCTCCACGAGACACCTGCTTGGGGTGCCTTTCCAAACATATACAGATCCTGGGTCTCTAAGACACAGTCAAACCTGCCTGACCCCAGCACAAGCTAGACAATAAGTCATTGGCCTGAAAATGGCACATATGACTTTCAAATACTCTGAGATCTTGAAAACTTTCTCCACTGCAATGGCAAATGGTCCCAGGTTCCCTATGTTCAGGCCTCCATCCACTCCAGGCCTGGAACCTCTGATCCAGATTTTCTCTCTGCCAAAACTGCTCGACTTTTCACATTCTTCTCCTCAATGAAAACCCCTCAAGGCATCCCTCTCTTGGAAACCCCCCCTCTTTGGGAGTTCTGCTTTCTTTCTATTACTCTAAATCCAGTTACTCTGCTCTGTCTGACCCTTGTATTCATGGATCTCATTCCTCAAATTTGCAAGACAAAGAACCCACCCATTCACCCTCCATGCTACATTTAAGGGGGCTCATTTGGGTTCTATGGAAAGGTGAGTAATATGGACAAGGGAGCTCCATTTCCCTTTTCTTTGTTTTTTCTTAGTGGACAAACTGTCTTTAAACACTAGGCACCTGTCAGTCAGTTAAAAGTGAGTAGCACAGCTGCTGGTCTTTAGACTCAGATGACAGACTTGCTAGGTAGATGGGACCAAATCCCCCTTTGCTTAGGCATTGGGAATGTCAGTCCTGTTTTGCTTCAGTTTCCTTTCTGTGGGAGAGAATTGGTGCAAGGGATAGAGGAAGGCTTGAGGCAACCGAAGGCAGAAGACAGGGGTAACTCCCTGGTACTGCACTAAAGTCTCATGTCCAGAGTCTGACCCTGACAGTCCTCAGGAGTACTAATTGTCAACCAGTATTGGTCACTTCTATTTCTGACTGACTTGGCCCAATGCGGGAGGGACACCTCACCTGATAAATCTTGGCTCCAGAAATGAAGTCAGTCTGATCTAAGGTCTTTGGGAAAGAGGAGACCCATTAATCCCCAGGGCATGAGCCAAATAGTTTTTCTCCTCTGCAGAATTGCCTCTCCCACATGTACACCCTGGTGCTCAGGCTACTCCCAACTACTCTACATGTCCCACTAACCCTCAAAACTTTCACCTTCTTTCTCTCTGGTGCCTAAATAAAGTCTCTAAGGGACTTCCAGGCTTTCTGGAACCAAAATCCCAAATTTGCCTCCAACTTTGATCTTGTGTACCTAAATTTGTTTTGTTCTGTTTAGCCTTGCTTTGTCTATCCTTCTATATGCTTTTATTTGCTGTTGTTATCTTTATTCGAGACCAATATTCAAGGGTTAACTCTCAAATAAACCGGAAAGGGAAAAAGATCTGGAGAATTCTAAGAATAGATGGTGGAAGTAGATCTGCCCCTATGGAGGATGAATGGCCACCTGGAAACCAAAATCAAGCAAGTCAAAGGGCCAAAGGAAAAAACAGCCATCATTTGGCCCCTGCCCTCTAATGTCACCATGGACTCAGGTAATGATAGGATCCTCTAAGGGCCTTGTAACTCTGGTGAGTTGCCTGAACTCCTGATCAGGGGGATCAAGAGGACCCTAGAGAACAGGAAGCCAACCAGTGTACATTCTTCAAAGAGGAAGGCCATTGGAAAGGGAAATGTCCCTGATGCTTCCAAGGGAAGCTACATATAATCAGCACGACCTGGATCCATCATGGCAGGGGCATGACTGGTAAAGGAAGGCTAAAGGAACCAAGAGTTTCTCACGTGTTTCCAAGAATGATCTCTTGAGGAATCTCAGTTGACTCTTAATGGCAGATAGGAACAAAGTCAATTTGACAAACTTGGTCTTAAACACCTGGCAGGAGAGTAAAAATAAAACAAGTCACACATGGACATTAAGAAAGAGGCAATGGCTCTTTTAATGTAGCTCAAAATGTACACTCATGTCAGTCCTCTGACAAGTAAATAAAACTGGAAAGTTATAAAGAAAGGGTTACAAAAGACACTATCAGAATCACAAGTTTGTTCTAAGTCAGTATGAGACCTATAAATTTTCCTAACATCCTACAGGTAAACTCAATCTGTTTTTCACTGGTATGATTGTCTAATCTAAAAGATGTAATGTGGCACATAAAAGCCCTGACTTTATTAACAGAGTCCTAAGTGATCCTTCCATTAAGACAGAGATAATACCATAAAAAGCTACCTTACATAAGATGGCATTCCCTAGCTGAAGGGGACAACTGTGTCATTATAAAAATTAAATTCTGTGTTTCTAGCAACTCTACTAATATTTCTAAAGAACTGAATGACTTCCACTCACAAATAAATGAAATGTCAGACCACATCCTAATCTCTAATGCTACTATCTTCATAGCCTTCAGAGGCTGGCTGATATCACTGATTGTTTTTGTGCAGAAAATAAGGCTTTACTGCATAATTTATTGTTGTTGACGCATGATCCATCTCCATGTAGACCTGGTCCAGGCATCTGCCAACTGCTATTATGCACCTCTGGACTGCCATGATGCACAAGATGCCTAGAGTTCATTAAGCTCCAGATGGTCATGCAAATATGACCCTCCAGAGAGCTGGTCCCTGCTTCCATTGAGGCACTCTAGACAGACCCTCTGAAGGATTCCTTGACTGCCACAGCCAATGTCTACCATCAGCTCAAAGACATTAGAGCAGTCCCTTTCCCCTGACAGCAGTCAAGGACCTCTTCAGAGAGGGATTGAGGCAGATAGAAATGGGGACCTCAAAGAATGGGATCCTACCACCCCAGATTAAAATCTGAGGCTAAAGTCATTTTAAAAATATCTATCTATCTATCTATCTATCTATCTATCTATCTATTTATTTTTAGGCTAAAGTCTTTAGTTTGTTTTTGGCTGCTTGACTGGAAGGCCCCACACATGTTTGATGCCCAACTCCTATGCTTGGCAGGGATATCTTATCCAAATTCAATGCCTCTATTCATTTTAATTCCCACCATAGCTCCCCACACTCCTCTCCTTAATCCTTGTATGCCAACCAGATGTCTTTCTTTCCCCTCTAACATCTTAATCAGTGTTCCTCCCTGAGATGTCAACCACAGTGTGGAATATCTCTAAGTCCACTGTGGTCACACACTATACTCCTGTTAAAATCTCCATAAAAGACCCTGCTTTCAGCTAAAGCAAGTTTTCTCCTATCATCACTCTGGTTGCCATGACTATAATCAGGGAATCTTCTTCCTATGTGGAAATAATACTTAAATCTGTTTATCCACCAATGGGATAAGAACTTGCCTAGTCCCCCTTCTCTTTCCAATTTCCCATATAATTTATTGGTCTTTCCATTGGAACCTCCTGGTTTTGGCTATTCACCACCTTTTTACAGATGGCCACATATGCCACTATTGATTAGAGTCTAGAACATTCTCCTATAGAGTTCCATTACAACTGCTCAATACCAGCACCTACAGAAGTCCTCAACTGATGGCCCCCTCTCAGTGGAATTAGTTTAAGATACATCACCACCCCTTCTTCCATCATCCCTTTCTAATCAAAGAAAAATAAAAAGGCAGGAATGTTAGGTAGAACTTGACACAGACAATGCCATTTTGAAACATATCCTCCATCTCAGAACAGGAGTCACCTGAAGGTCACTCTGACTTAGTGTGACCTAAACCAAAGACAATAAATACTACAACATCATACAAAGAAACCCCAAACACTCCATCATCATAAGAAAGAAAATTGTTATCTGGGACTGAAATCCTGAAAAACGCCTGGTTCTTTATGAAGGTGACACCACAACGACCCTTCTCTAATGACCCCTTAACAATGGCCGAACCACAAAAATTCTCCCCTCAATCACTTCCTTATATCTACCCTAGGTTGTAAGCACAAGATGGGTCTCAGTCTTCATTGGGTCCCCCTCTACAGGTTTGTCCAGAATAAACATGTATTACTGTTAAAAACAAACAAAAAATCAACAACAGCAATAACAAAGGAGAAATATGGAAGGAAATAAAAATCATCTCTGTATAATAACATTAAATGTAAGGGGTCTAAACTCTCCAATTAAAATAGCAGACTTGATTCAAAAACAAGACTCAACAATACGTTGTTTAAAACAGATTCAAGTTACAGGCAAAGTCATCCATAGACCAAAGGTCAAAGAATGGAAAAAGATAAAGCAAAAGGAAATCAAAACAAGCAGGGGGAGCTACTCTCATATCAGACTTCAAATCAAAATTAATCAGAAGAGACAAAAAAGATCATTTCTTCCAGGTTATCATCCAACAGCAAGATATAATGATTATAAATATTTATGCTCCAAACAATGGATCACCTACATATGTAAAACATAATATAAAGAATCAAATAGAACACAACACAATAATATGGGGTGATTTCAACATACTTTTCTCACCATTAAATAGGTCATCCAGACATAAACTAAGACTCTTCAGAATTAAAAAATGCTATTAATTAAATGGATCCAACAGACACCTGTAGAATATTTCATCCATCATCAACAGAATCTACTTTCTTCTCAGTGGCATATGGAACTTTCTTTAAAATAGATCATAATTTAAGGCACATATAAAAAAAGCAAATACAAAAAATACAGAGAAAATTCATTACATCCTAGTGGACTATAATCGAAGAAAATTAGAAATCAATGACAAGATAAAAAACAAATAATTGTAACAGTTGGAGATTAAATAATATACCTTTAACTGAGGAACAAATCACAGAGGGAATCAGAGGAAAGATTAAAAAATTATTAGAAACAAATGGGAATAGAGATACAACCTATTAAAATATCTGGGAAAGCATGGAGGTTGTTCTAGGAGGAAAGCTTATAGCACTGAGTTCCTATATTAAAAAAAATGGATACCAAGGCTGGAATTGTAGCTCAATGGTAGAGCACTTACATAGCATGTGTGAGGCACTGGGTTCCATCCTCGGCACCACATAAAAATAAATAAATAAAATAATGGTATTTTAAAAAATAACAAATAATCTAATGTTACACACCAAGTCCTAGAAGAAGAACAAACTAATTCCAAAATTAGAAGGCAGGAAATAATTAAGATCAGAGCTAAAATTAATGAAATTGAGAATGAAAAAACAATACAAAGGATCAATGAAATAAAGAGTTGT
Organism: Sciurus vulgaris; assembly: GCF_902686455.1. Taxonomy (NCBI): domain Eukaryota; kingdom Metazoa; phylum Chordata; class Mammalia; order Rodentia; family Sciuridae; genus Sciurus; species Sciurus vulgaris. The sequence continues at coordinate 30,785,938 of NC_136461.1, forward strand.
TTCTTTGAAAAGATAAACAAGATTGATACACTTTTAGCCAAACTAACCAAAAGAGAGAGACCCAAATAAAAAATTAGAGATAAAAAGAAAATATCATCACAGACACTTTTGAAATTCAGAGAATCATTAGAAACTATTTGGAAAATTTATGCTCCAATAAAATGGAAAATCTAGAAGACACTGACAAATTTTTAAACACATATGATGTGTCCAAGTTGAACCAGGAATATATAGACCGATATCAAGTAATGAAATTGAAACAGCAATGAAAAGTTTTCTGATGAAGAAAAGTCCAAGACCAGATAGATTTTCAGTTGAGTTCTATCAAACCTTTAAAGCAGAATTAGTACCAATCCTCTTTAAATTATTCTATGAAATAGAAAATGAGGTTAACACTGCCAAATTCATTCTCTGAAGACAGTATCACATCAAGGAAAGACAATTTTAGATCAATATCCCTGATGAACATAGATGCAAAAATCCTCAATAAAATACTAGCAAAATGTATTAAAAAATGCATTAAGATGATAGTACACCATGTTCAAGTGGTTTTCATCTCAGGGATGCAAGATTGATTCAACATACATAAATCATATCACCACATAGAGTTAAGAACAAGAATCATATGATTCTTTTTATAGAAGCAGAAAAAACATTTGACAAAGGCCAGCATTCATTCATGTTTTAAACACTAGAGAAACTAGAGATAGAAGGAATATATTTCAATATTGTTATGACTATATATGACATTATACTGAACAGAAAAACTGAAAGCGTTTCTTCCAAAGTCAGGAACAAGACAAGGATGTCCACTCTCATCACTCTTGCTCAACAAAGTCCTTAAAACTCTGGCCAGAGCAATCAGGTAAGAGAAGAAAATTAAAGGGATACAAATAAGAAAAGAACAAGTCAAATTATCTTTGTTTACTGATCCTATATTTAGGAGATTCCCCCCCCCCCCAAAAAAAAAAACCACCAGAAAACCTCTAGAGTTGATAAAATAACAGGCTAGAAGATCAACATCCATGAATTAATTGCTTTCTTATACTCCAATTATCAATATGCTGAGAAAGAAATCAGGAAAAACTGTCCCATTCACTATAACCTCACAATAAAATAAAATAAAATAAAATACTTGGGAATAAATCTATCCAAGGAAGTGAAAGACCTCTATAAGATAACTATAGTATATTGAGGAAATAAATTGAAGACCTTAGAAGATAGAAAGACAACCCATGTTCTTGGATAGGCAGAATTAATATTATCAAAATAGTCATAGTACCAAAAGTATTATACAGATTAAATACAATCCCCATTAAAATACCACTGATACTCTTCACAGAACTAGGAAAAAACAGTCAAAAATTCATTTGGAAAAATAAGAGACCCAGGATAGCCAAAGTAATACTGAGCAAGAAGAATGAAGCTAGAGGCATCACAATACTGGATCACACGTAATACCACAGAGATATAGTAATAAAAACAGCATGGTACTAGCACCAAAACAGACATGAAGACCAATGAAATAGAAGACACAGAGACAAATCTACACAGACACATCATTTGATATTTGAAAAAGGTGCCAAAAACATGCACTGGAGAAAAAATAGCCCTATAAACAAATGGTATTAGGAAAACTGGATATCCACATGCAGAAGAATGAAACTAGATCCCTATCTCTCACCCTGTACAAAAAATCAACTCAAAGTGAATCAAAGACCCAAGAATTAGATCAGAAACTTTGAGCCTGCTAGAAGAAAATATAGGCTCAACACTCCAAAATGCTGGCACAGGCACCAACTTCTTTAACAAGACTCCTAAAGTACAATTAATAAAATAAAATAAATCAGTAAATGGGATGGTATCAAATTAAAAAGTTTCTTCAAAACTTGGAATGGAATCACCATTTGACCCAGCTATCCCACTCCTTGGCCTATACCCCAAGGACTGAAAATCAGCATACTACAGAGATACAGCCACATCAATGTTCATAGCTGCTCAATTCACAATAGCTAGACTGTGGAACCAACCTAGATGCCCTTCAATTGATGAATGGATAAAGAAACTGTGGTATATATATACAATGGAATATTACTCAGCCATAAAAAATAATAAAATTATTGCATTTGCAGGCAAATGGATGAAATTGGAGAATATCATGCTGATATCAATATCAAGTGAGATAAGCCAATCTCAAAAACCAAAGGACGAATGATCTTGCTGATAAGCAGATGATGACACATAATGGGGGGTGGGAGGGGGCAAGAATGGAGGAAGGAGGGACTGTATAGAGGGAAAAGAGGGGTGGGAGGGGTGGGGGGAAGGAAAAAAATTAACAGAATGAATCAAAAACTATTACCCTAGGTAAATGTATGATTACACAAATGGTACGCCTTTACTTCATGTACAGAGAAACAAGATGTATCCCATTGGTTTACAATACAAATAAATTTAAAAAATAATATGAAAAAAATAAAAATAAAAAGCTTCTGCAAAGCAAAGGAAACAAATAAGAGCATGATGAGAGGGTCTACAGAATAGGAGAAGATCTTTGCCCCCTGCTCCTCAGACAAGGGATTAATATTCAGAATACATAAAGAACTAAAAAAAAAAATCACACACACACAAATAACAAATCAATAAATGGACAAAAGAACTAAAAAACACACTTCTCAAAAAGAAGAAATACTAATGGCCAAAAATATATGAAAAAATACTCAATATCCCTAGCAAGCTACAAATCAAAACTACATCAAGATTTCATTTCACTCCAATCGGAATGGCAATTATCATGATTACAAATAAAAAAGGTCAATGAAGATGGTGGGGAAAAAAGAACACTCATATACTGTTGAGTGCAAATTAGTATAAACATGCTGGAAAGCAGCATGGAGATTCCTCACAAAACTAGGAATGGAACCACCATATGACCCAGTATACCACTTCATGGTATTTATCTAAAAGAACTAAAATCAGCATACTATAGGGATATAGCCACATACATGTTTATAGCAGCACAATTCACAGTAGCCAAGTTATGGAACCAGTCCAGATATCAACAGATGAATGGATTAAGAGAATGTGGTATATATACACAATGGAGTTTAACTCAGTTATAAAGAAGAATGGAATTATGGCATTTGTGGGTAAATGGATGGAACTGGAGAATATAATGCTAAAGGAAATAAGCCAGACTCAGAAAGTCAATGTTTTCTCTCATATGCAGAAACTAGACCACAATAAGGTGGCTGGAAAGGCACATGGAGGGGATTTCCATGAAAACAGAAGAAAGATCAGTGGAGTAGAGGAGGAGGACCAAGAGGGAGGGAAGAGGGGAGGGAAAAAGGAGGAATGGTAGAATGAAGCTTATCAAATCATCCTATGTACATATGAGGTGAATATATTACAGTGAACTTTACCTTTAATATATATCTACAAAACATTACTTTAAAATATAAATAAATAGAAGACCAGTAGAGCAGAGGAAAAGAAATTGGAGGGGAGGAAGGGAAGGAAAGGGAAAGCAAATTATATCCCATGCTTATATGATTATGTCAAAATGAACCCTGATACGTATAACTATAATGCACTAATAAAAAATAGAGCACATGTCTATTTCAATTATGACTTGCAAAAAATAAGCCAAAAAGGAGCTTCTTCCTTTTATAACCAAGTACCCTGGATTAGTTGGAATCTTGGTAGCTGATGCCCATCAGTTTAGGAGCTAAAATGGATACTACTGGCCTAGCAAAGGAGAAAAGGAGAGGCAGTGAACAGCTGGCATGCAGGACTCCCTTCTTTAGATGGCGCTAGGTGGTAGGTGAGCCGACTGATCTGAAATCAAGTAGGAGATAGGGTCACAAAAATCATTTGCTACCTATTTTCTGAATCATTAAATGACATGGTATTACAGAAGTAGAAGGTCCTTCAAAGACCAAGTTCAGTCTTTCACGTGTAGAATGACTTGCTTAAAGGCAAAACAAGTGTGTTAACTCTGTTGGGACTAGAATCCAGCTCAGTGCTGATATAATACCATACTACCTCTTTTTAATTTCCTATCAGGCTCTGGGAGCCAAAATCCAGGATCTCAAATGAAGCTTTGAAGAGAGGCCAGTGGAAAATGGGGAGAGTATGAGGATGATGTGTGAAGGCAATACAGCTCAAAGTGTACTGGCCCCAACAGCTGGCTGCATGAAGAGAGCTCCAAGGTCTCTCCCTCTAGACTCATGTCAACAGAGCAGTCATTTAATTGTCTGAGCTTCAGTTTTCTCATAAATAAAATGTATCTGAAAATAATTATACCTGGTTCAGAGTTACCAGGATGATAAAATGAAACACTGTACAAAGAACACTAAATGAACATTGGTATTTTTTCTACCAATGTTGAATATTTTTTCTACCAATGTTGAATATTTCAACAAATATTCTCATCTTACTTTGAATTTTTAAACATTTAAACACTAACGACCAGAAGGCAGAAAGGATGGAGGAGATGGCATGATTAGAAAGAGAACAAGCTTATGTACAGAGAACATCTTGTTTTGTGAAATGAATTGTGTAATCACATTCTTTCCACATTGCATCACTTGCTCCCCAGCCAGGATATTGAGATGGCCGAGCCTCTGCTAGTATGGAAAGCTCCACTGTAGGACCTACTGAGGTATAAGGTCAGGGAGAAAAGAGTTACTGGAGGGAACAATGGAATGATACATGCTGTAATGATGACCAAAGAATCTATCTGGAAATATCATGTGGAAGAAGGTCTATCTGCCTTCTGAGCCTGGTCCTTCTGGCCATCTTCCAATAAAAATCTAAGGTCTTCAGAGAGATACAGAAGAGAATAGTCAGAAAACTCCTCTGGAAGAATCAACCACATTATGAGTCACTTCTTATCAGCATGAGTGTAGTCAGAAAGGAATGCATGCCCATGGATTCAATTCCTGGACACAAACTTCCAGCTCCGGCTCTGCAGGACTGCCTAATGTCTCTAGGAGATTTTCCAATAAAATAATTTTCTAGGCAAGAAACTGAGAAAATCGACCTACTTACAGAATGAAGCTTGAAGCGCCAGAGCCTATCCTGTTTTAACCTCAAAGAAACAAAAATGACTGCAATACCAGTTCCAAGGCACCTCTCTCTTGCTGCTTCTCAGAGCTATAACTTTATAAGGCATGAAGAGGTTTGGCAACAAATTTCTCATACTGACTCCTGGGCACATGTTTCTTGCAGCATATAGAGGAGTGGAACTTTCCTGATCAAGAAGTATCTCTCCCTCATCCTGCCTCCAGTTCCCTTTACCTCAGCACCACTATCATAATCCAAGCCACCCTTATCTCTTCCTCATTCACAATGACCACTGCACAATCCATTCTCCAAAGAGCAGCCTAAGTGATTCTTTAGGTAACAGCTTTATTGACATATAATTTGCATGCCATAAAATTCAGTGTTTATGTATATTCACAGAGTTGTGCAAACATTACCCCAATCTAATTTTAGAACATTTTCATCATCCCAGAATAAAACCCACACCCATTAGCAGTCACTTCCCATTTCTCCCCTGACCCCCGGCAACCACAAATCCACTTCTGCCTCTATGTATTTGCATGTTCTGGGCATTCCATATAAATACAATCACACAATGCATGTTTTTTCACTTACAATGTCTTCATGATACAGCTATGCTGTAACATTATCAGTAAATCATTCCTTTTTTATTGCCAAATAGTATTTTATTATACGGCTATACTACATTTTATTTATCCTTTCACCAACTGATGAACATTTGAGTTGTTTCAACTTTGGAGCTATTATGAATAATGCTGCCAAGAACATTCATAATGTGTTTTGTGTGGCCATATGTTTTCTATTTTCTTGAGTATATACCTATGAGTGGAACTTCTGGGTCACATAATAAGTATGTTCAATATTTTGAGTAACTTCAAAACTGTTTTCAAATGTTGCTGCAGTATTTTAGGTTCTCACCACTATTTGAGGTTTCTAATTTCTCCACATCTTCCACAATATTGTAATTGTTCATCTTTTGATTACAGCAATACCCATGGGTGTGAAGTGGTGTCTCACAGTGATTTTGGTTTATATTTCCCTAATGATTAATGATGCTGAGCAGTTTTGCAAGTGCTTATTAGTCATTTGTATATATTCTCTAAAGAAATATCTATCTAAATCCTTTGCCTATTGTTTACTTATTTTTTCTTACTGCTGAGCCATATGTGTTCTTTTATATTCTGGATATGAGCTCAAGTGATTTTCAAAACGTATATCAGATATTGTCACTTATTACTCCCTAGCTTAGTACCCTCCAATGGTTCACTAATAAGTATACAATGAAGTTCAAAATTCTCACTCTGGTTACAAAGCTCGACATCTTCTGACACTGGTTTGCTTCCCCACCATTAACTTGTACTACCTTCTCACTCAGGCTGTGCATTCTAGTAACTGCTTTCTGCCCTGGAAATAAAGTGAGCTTGTTCACACTCAGGACCACAGCGTTAGCTGTCCCATTTGCATGCTTGGCACTCTTTCCTGGATGGTTCCTTCTTATTATTCAGGTCTCAATTCAAATATTGACTTTTCAGACAAATTTTCCTGAAAAGAAATTCTATCTAAAGAAGTTCCCCTTCTATAAAGAAACTGGGGGATATGTATGTATCACAGTCTATTTTGATTGGGGTAATGATTTCATGGATATATAGTTATTCAAAATTTTTCAGATTGTACACTTTGAATATATGCCACTTATTTTACATCAACTCTACTTCAATAAAACTATTAAACATAGAGCTTCCATTATAACTCACCTTCACTATCACTATCTTATCAGACTTTGTGTCCTTGAAATTATCTCATTTCCTTCTATAGAAATTATCTACCTAAAATGACTTCTTTTTTTTGTTGTCTGTTTTTCTCTTTTGGTGCTGGAGATTGAATCCAGGCTCTTGCTTAGCCTAAGCATGAGCGCTATCACTGAGCTACATCCTTTGCACTTGAAATGGTCTTATTTCTTGACTTAAACACCAACTCTCTGTCTTACCCTACTAGAACAAAAGTGTTATGAGGGCAGGATTATTGTTCATCTTTGTCACTGAAGTATCCTCAGATTGTCTTACAATGGTGTGCTCAGTAAGTATTTGGCTAATTAAATTAACAAACAGAAGTTTAGAAAAGAGACTCTGAGACAACATAAAGGGTGACTTTCTCTTCCTTCAGGTTTACCAGTACATTTTAGACTTAAGAGGATGGGATTATTATTATTTTCCTTATTAAAGGTAGCCATTTCAAAATCTATACTGGATGATCTCTATCATTATGATGGTGAGGATCACTATCATCATCATCAAAAGTATCATTTATGGTTCATTTAGTCTGTAGTACTATTATAATATTCTATATTCTCCCATTATTAGTGGTTAATTTTATAATCACATAATAATAATGATAGACTATAAAATTATATAGTAATTATAACAAATACAGCATAACTATAAAATTTATTTTAGTCTCTTCTGTTTGCCAGATGTAATCTAATTTATTCCTCACAATAACTTTATGAAGTAGATATTCTTTTAAAGATGTGAAATCAGAGGTTTAGAGAGGTGAATTCACTGCTCAAAGCCACACAGCTGGTAAGGCAGAGATGGATCTCAAACCTATCACTATCTTACTTCAAAGCTTGTGATCTTCCCATCTTGCTGTAGTGCTTCTGGAATATTTTTAAAACACAGTGTTACCCTAGCTCATTACAAAGTCCCTAAGGCCTGAGAAAGACATTTGCCTTGAGAATGTTACCACCCACACTTTGAAATGGGTTAGAGGCAAAAGTAAGATAGATGAGAAGTTAGTTGCCTAAGAATAAATCAGGATATTTACACAGAGGAATTTGCACACTATCCCAAATTCCATGTCTGGCTTCATTTGATACTTAATTCTTTACTGTTAATGACTATTCTCTAAAGGCCTTGGGAGGTACCTAAGTGGCAGGCCCTCATTCTTCCTCTGCTTATTAGTGACATGTTCTGGTGGCAACAGGCTGTGACAGAGCTAGGTGATCTCCCTCATCATCTGCATCCTGGTTTCAAGGGCCTTTACCTTTGGTGCCAGGTGGCTGCAGGTTGTCTCCAGTCAAAGAACACCAGCCCACAGGAAAGATGTCCCGGGAGTCGAAGCGGCACCAGTAATCAAAGGCCCCTCGCCACCCATCAAAAGTGACAAGCACCTCCGAGCCCCGAACCTCCCCTATAGTGGCTGGGCAAATGAAATGAGGGTTCTTCCTGTCCACAGCTTCTAGCTTCATTCCCATTTTGAAGAAATTGTGAGAAGGCGATGGTGGCTCCTGGATGAGAAACAGAAATATACAGACCTAGACACAAAGAGAAGGACTGGATACATCAACAGACTGTTGTCTCATCTGGATGATTAAAAAAATGACTCTTATGCAAGATTTACAATAGAGATTTAGTTTTTCTCTAAAATGGATTTCAAAGTACACCAAATTATTACTTTATTAATCCTAACTGAATCTTTGATTCAGTTATTTTTTAATAAAAGGTCAGAGATAAAGCTGAATTTCCCCTTGTTCCCTTCCCTGCCCCCTTCTTTCACCTACCACAGAGGTTAACAATTACCCATGCCTGTTTTTATACTTTACTATATGTGTACATATCTATCTGCACATTTTAAAATTTTATACAAATGGTATTGTACTGATCACATCATTCTACAACTTGCTTTTTTGTTCAATATTTTTTATCAAGTTTATCCATGATAAATTTAGCTCCAGTCATTTTAACTGCTACTAGCATTCTGTCATATGTATGTATCACAGTCTATTCATTCTCTTTAAACAGACATTTACGGTTGTTTCTAATTGCTTACTATTTCAAAAGAGTTTTAATGATCATTATTGCACTGTTCCTTTGTATACATGTGGTAGGGTTTCTTTAGAATATATATCTAGTAGTAGAATTGCTGAGTTATAGGATAGACATAAGTATCTTCTGCTTTATTAAATATTGCTAAATTGTATTCCAAAGTGGTTGAAACACTGTACACACTCAACAGCAGTGTGTAGAATCTTAAGATGCTAATTTGTAAAATAGCTGCATACATCAAGTTTCAAAACAATGTGTTACACACTCTGTTCTTGCCCTTATAGTCTTATTGTCTCATCTTGTACCAACAACATATCCTAGAAAATGAGTATCTGGTAGGAAATGTCCTCCTACTCTGTGATTCTTCAATAATGTTTTGGTTGCTCTTTCTCCTTCATCTTTCAGTGAATTTTAACAGCTTGTCATGTGCTACAGAAAACTCAATATGGTAACATTTTGACTGGTGGGCTGGGTGGTAGAGTGCTTGCCTAGCATGTGTGAGGCACTGGGTTCAATCCTTAGCACTGCATAAAAAACATACAAATAAAATAAAGGCATTCTGTCCACCTGCACCTACAAAAAAAGAATTAAAGAAAAGATTTTGACTGGAACTACAATGAATTTATAGATTAATTTGGGGGAAAAATAACCTTTGTTATGTATGATATTGAGCCTTCTCACCTATGAACATGTCAGTCCTTTCTGTTTAAGACTTCTTCAATAAAGACTTTAAAATTTCCTCTATAAGTGTCTTGTGTTTTTTTTACTAACATCTTTTCTAGGCACATTATGATTCTATTGTTATCATAAATGGTTTTTAAAAATTATTTTCAAGGCATTTGTTGCTGTTAAGTAGGAATAAACTGATTTTTAAAAGCATCAACTGATTTCATACTGTTTGATATATCAATTTTTATCTGCTTAATTTATCCATTATTGAGAGATGCGCATTCAGATACTCCTTAGTGGTTGTGGATTTTCCAATTTTGTCAATGTAATTGTCAAATTTTTATATATCTTGATGCTATGTTTTTCAGGAGCATAGATGCTTATAAGTGCTTTAATCTTCACAAACTGTACTTTTTAATGATTAGGTGGTAAACTTTTAATGCTTTTTAGCATTAAAGTTTCCTTTGATTTTGGTATAGTTTACACCATTTTTATTTTGAGAAAAGTTTGCCTGGTATGTTGTTTTACTTAACTTTAAAAAAATTTTTTTTAGTTGTAGATAGACATGATACCTTTATTTTACTTAATTGTTTTTATGTGGTACTGAAGATTGAGCCCAGTTCCTCACACGTGCAAGGCAAGTGCTTTACCACTGAGCTACAACCCGAGCCCTGTTTTCTTTTACTTTTAACATTTTTGCGTCATTTTGTTTAAGCAGTGTCTATTGTAAGTATATGGTAGAGCTTAAAAAGGTTCAATCTCTATGTGATTAAACTGATGTTTAGCCTCATTTCTTATGATAAACGGGATTTTGAAAATTTTAATTTTTTTGTGATGGGGTCTATGTTTCCCAGGCACCAGATCTTGAATTCATGGACTCAAGTGTTCCTCCTGCCTCAGTCACCCAAGTAGCTGGGAGTACAGGTGTGTGCCACCATGCCCAGCTAAATTTATTAGTTATTTTATTATCTATGTTTCTATTTAACTTGATTTTTCAAAGTACTTTTACTTCTTTTTCATCAACTAAGTTTTTATCCTCTCCTTCCATCCATTGATTCTGAAGTTTAATTCTATTTATAATCTTTTCATGGATTCCCTTAAGATTTTAAGTATATAGTTGAGTAAGAAAGACTAAAACTCATCTTTACTTCTAGTCCCTAACGATACAAGAACTTTCGAATATCTCAACTACTCCTAAGTTACATGGTGTAGACGATTTAGTTCTACATTATTATACTGCTAATTTATTCCTTTAGTTATTATAATTGCTTTACACAGTAACAAGCAAAGCTTCATTAGTTTTATCTGTTAAACTATTATTTCCTCACCATTATTTCTTTCATCTCATTCTAATTTTATGGTTCAATTGCCTTCTTCCCGAAATAAAATCTTCAGTTGTTCATTCAGTTGTTACATCCACTTGCTTTGGTTTGTTTGATAAGTCTTATTTTTACCTTCATTCTGCAACAGTAGTATAACTAGATATAAAATTCTAGGTGGATGACTATTTTCTCTCAGTACTGGCGTATACTGCTGCTATCTAGAAACATGCTGTCAGCTGAACCCTTTGAAGGCATTCTGTTTAATTACTTTCTCAGATCTTCTCTGTTGACTTTTAGTTTCCTATAGTTATGAAGTTTTAATCTGTATTTGTTTTTATTACATGCTCTGGCAAACTCTCAGTTATTGTCTTTTTGAATATTTTCTCTTTAATATTCTTTCTAATTAATATTCCTGGGTTTCATGTTCAGCATCTGTCATGACTTCTAATAGTATTCTTGCTTTTTACCCTTAATATTTTCATCTTTTTCTCTCTTGTGTGCTGCAATCTAGGGAAAGTCTTCATACATGTTTTCCAGGTAATTCTTCAGGTGTGTATGTTTAAGTTACATATATTAATTTTTTTCTTTAAGTATCATCTTTAGATGTTTGATTTGGTCTATTTTTCAAGTCTGTCTTTTAAAAATTGTGTTTTATGTTCTCATTTTTTTATTCCTTCTTTAAGTTCTTTAGTCATTTTCAACTACTTAAGTTATAATCTCTAGGTGATATTTCTATTAGTTGAAAGTTCTTGGGGTTATGTTACTCTTTGTTATGTCTACTGATTCACCCTCATGGCAGATTTGTTTTGAAAGTTTTTCAGGGCTAATTTGAGACTAATTGCTTCAGTGGGATTTCAGTGACATCAAACCCTCCACAGAGATTTTGGGTTGCTTCTTTCAGGCATCCAGAAATATCTACACAAGTGTGGAATTCCCAAAGGGAGTGTATGCAAATCTGGGACAACAAGGGAAAAGGCTCTGTTAACCAGAGATGACTCCACTCCCATCCCTACACATGGTCCAGCAGAGATTCTTCCTCATCAGTGCAATCATCTTCTCACTTAGGGGTAAACGCTTCAAAGGCATGCTCTGGTTTTTATGTGGCATGCAGGTATATTTCCCTGCCAGGCATAGGCCCTAGGCCTTATCTTATGTCTTACTATATATATAAAAAGACAATATTCTTAGAAAGTAAGATTGGCAAAGCCTTTAGGGAAGTTATAGGCTCTATAGGCTCAGTATTACATTTAATATTATTGTTTTTCTTCCTTCATTTTTGGTCTATGAAGATTTTCCTTACTTTCTGGTAAGCTCAGCAAAGCAGTGAAAAGAATGTTAGGTCTCCCCCTGCCTGACAGCATTTTTAGGTATTTTGTAGTAAAAGAGTTTTCGAGTTGCCCAGTACACTGAATTTTAAGAACCAGAAGCCTCTCAGGGTTTAGATTTAACTAGCAGTATAGGCTAACCTAACTTAGCCCCCTTTACACTAACTCTCACCCCAATAGAGAATTAACCTAATGGCAGACTATCTGCTTCTCCTCTTGAGAAACAAGGAAGAATGAATACAGGTTTTGGATTCCTGTTCCACCACTTAGCCACTGATCTTGAGCAAGTTTCTTATTCAAAAGTATGTTTCCTTAACTATTAAGTGGAACTAATAATTCTTAATCCATAAAGTTAGCTGTGGGTATTAAATGAGATAGTATATATAAAGCCCCAAACTTACTGTAGGAACTCAAAAAAAGTCTCCTTCCTTCCTCTCTCTTTAGAACATAAACTCTATAGAACTCTGTAAGAATTGTTCCTTTAGATTTATATTATATTTTATAGTTCTCCTAATAAATACATTTTAACTTCTTCACAACCCTGTAAGGTAGACAGAGCTCTACTTTATAGATAAGAATGAAAAGGATCTTATTAACTTATTACTGACAGTTGGAACCAAAAAACGAGGAATCCTCCTTTTACTGTAGTCAAATATACTTCTTTCAGAATAACTGCTACCTCATAAGTACTAAAAAAATTCTTCTACTAAACTAGTTTCTGAGAAGGCATCCTTAGGCCATAAACAGAATGAAGATGCCAGAGTCTCAGTAATTGAAAGGAGGTGAGTATTTGATCTGAAGCACCTTGAAGCTGGTGATAGCTGAGGGACAGCCTACCTTGTGGAAAATTCTGAGGGGAGCCATCTCTGCTCCATTTAGCGTCTTCAAAAGGAACATGGGCCAAGAGGAGGCATTCAGCCGAAATCCTGCAGCAAACACAACAGAGAGGAGATTAAGAAATTCCAACTACTCTGATATAATCCGTGCTGTGACAGTCATAGAATCACAGCTATTAGGAACAGACTTAAAAGTTAAATAAAAGAAATGCCTCTTTAGACAAAATGAAGAAAAGGAGACACACTGGAGGGAATGTAACTGGTCCCAGGTAATGCTGCAGGGTCTCCAAACTGTTTCTTGACTCCACAGCAAATATTACACACTATATATCATAATGCCTAGAACACTTTCTTTGAAAAATCCAAAGAAGTTGTGAGATAGTATTAACAAATACTTAGAAATGATTCAGAGTATAAAAGGGGATCTAATAGTCTTAGGAAGTAAACAAACATGTCAACTGATAAGCTCAATATATAAGCAAATTACTTTGTCTCAATATAAATTAATTCAACATTTTTCTGTTTTTCTCTTACACATACACATCTGAAAACACAAACCAAGTACAAAATACTTTTTATATTCCTTGTCTATTTTAACAACTAAGAATCATGGAATGACAAAGTCAGAGGGGACCATCCTTCCCCCAAACTTTCATTTTCTGAAAGAGTACAGGGGCCAGGAGGGGTTAATTGTTCATTGTCATCCATCAAGTAAAAGTGAATAATTTAATTAATGAATTGTAAAACTAAGACCATTATTGTTGTCATGTTGTATAATATGAGCCCCGAGTGCTTCTTATAGTTTGCCTTCATTTCTTCATTCTGAGACACCAAAATAAAATGCTTCTTGACAGTCTCTAGCCTATTTCAACCTTCTCAATCCATTCAAAATCCATTCAGCATCAAATCTGCAGAGCTGAAAATTACAAAAGTATCTGCCATCCTTGAGTAGTTTACTGTGCGCTATCACTTTACACCAAATCTAATTTAGCTCTTAAGACAGCCCTAGGGTACAGGTATTATTATCTACATATTACAGGGGAGGAAAGAAGCACAAAGTTAACTAAGTTGCTTACGATTTCACAGTGTGCCAATGACATAAACAGGACTGAATTCCAAGTAATTTGAGTCCTCAACCTATGCTTTTACTCATTTTACTAATATGTCAATATGCAGGTAAAATGAAGACTCAGCATTTGGGATAAACTACTAACTATAGTTAACTTCAGGGGGAGGAAATGAGAAAAGGAAATGGGAATAAAAGAGTTATAGCTTCATACAACTTACACTTTTTGTTGCAGAACTCGCTAGACCAAGCAAACTTTCCCATGTTCAAGAGGTTTCTTGGGACAGAAACCACCAACAAATGCAAGAGAAAGGTGGACATTTTTATCCTTTAATCTAAAACTTCCATCACTTACTTTTTATTGCCTCACTTTCTTTTTCTCTTTTTGGAAAAACAAAAACAGAAACAATACCCTAACTCCACATGATTGGGTGGGGATGTCATTCATGTGGCCTACCTGGTCTTTGGGTAGAAAATAATACTATTTAAGAACATCAGATTCACCAAAACCAAGAGTGTATATGTGTATGTGCCCCAAGTTAGGTCAATTATTTTCTACATTATATGGATGTTGAAGGAGAGATTATTTTCCTGAGATCATGGCTATAAATGTGTGTAGCTTTGGCAGCGTTACATGGAGAACATACCTGCATATAAGGCCAAAATAGGACCAGGTATGGGCAGGTGTGATAGTGTTTAAAATCCTCTATTTAGAAACATTCAATCCCAATAACTCTTTGGATGTCCTGGTTATATGAGTCAGTAATTCCTCCCTCCTTCTTTTTCTCCAGTTTGAGCTAGGGTTTTGGCTGTTATCCTTCTTTTGACCATGCTTTAAAAAACAAAACACTTTTGTCCTCCAAAAATTCAGATCTGGTGTATGTGGGAAAAACAACTCTCCTTAAGTGAGGGAAGGGCTGCAGCAAGCCAACCCAGGAGTAGATTTGCCACAAATAGTTCAGTACATGATAGATAAGGTATGGTAAGGCACAACTGTTCTGGAAAAGTTCTCTCCACAGTCTGATAAAAGAGAGAGCTGGGAGGCATGACTGCACAATTAGAAAATAGAAAATTCAGGTTTTACGCTAGTTCTCAATGACTAAAGTGTTCATTCATGTAATTCCTGGCTCCATTTTTAAGGAAGGGGCCTTCTATCTCATCTTGAACTCAAGGAGTTAAAAAATCTTCCCAGGCTTAAAATAGTACTATCACAATAGCTAATATGCATTGAATACTTACCATGTATTAAGCATTTTGCATGCCATTTCTCATTCGATATTTGAAATAACAACATGAATCAGACACAATTATTTATCCCTAGTTTACAGAAGTTGAAATGGAAACAGAAGCAACTTGTCCGAGGTCATGCTAAATGGTGGAGACATATTTCAATAGATGATGGTCTTAGCCCAGCCTCATGGTTCTTTACTATGCTCACTGCCTCTTAGCATGTTTCTTCAAGGGTAGAAGGACAAGGCACAACTTTTAGCAGGGAAATGTTAAGGTATCTTAGTTCCCAACTCCTGAGGTAATGTGGAACCTCCCCCATCCAATTTCAAGTATACCAATATTCTTGGAGAGTCATAGATAGCACAAAATTTTAACACTGAAAGAGACCTCAAAGGTCAACCAGTACAAAGATTTAATATTGCAGATGACAAAACTAAAGTGTAGAAAGTCTAAGAAACTTTCTCATGATCACTGGGCTTAGAAAAATTAAGTAAAATGTCCAAAGCTAGTAAGCAAGGAAATAGCAAAGTCAACTTCTCAGTCTCTAGAGTCTTCATCACTACTCATCACATTAAGATCTTCAGCAATTTTATCACTTAGTCCTACCATACCGTCTCTTGGTAAGAAGAGCTGGGGTCATAAAGTTGTGCAGAAGGATGAGAAGGTGAATAAAAGCAATAGGAGGCTTTCTTCAAGTTAAATAGTTGCCTGGGGTACTTGCAAGAGAAAGGACTCCTAACCTCTCAATGTGGGAGAACCCCAGTGCCCAGTCAATGTATTTTCTTCTTAGACTCCATTCTTTTCCAGTTACACTGTGACTGCCAATATGTACCTGTAACCCAAACCTCTGCCTTAAATTTCATGTTCATATATCCAACTGTCTTATTCTATAACTTTCCTTGAATGTATAAGATCTTGAATTAGTCTAATATAAAACTGTTGATTTTACTGTCCCATTCAATTTATTATCTCCTCTAGTCATCCACCTCAATTAATGGTATCACTCATTAAACTGAAATGTAAAAAAGCCTGAAGTCACACTTGATTCCCACCTTTCTGTCATTCCCAAATCCAGTTACCCAATAAGCCAATCTGATGGCTTTTCAACTTAATATATTCTAAATTGAACCAGATTTCACTATTTCCACATCCTAACCTAAGACACAGTCAAACACTGCCCAGACTACTACACTTCTAACTGGACTCCCTGCTTCTTCTGTCTCCTTACTACCTCGTAGCCACATAGAAGCCAGAATGATATGTTTTTGTTTTTTGTTTTTTTGGTACTAGGGATTGAACTCAGGGGCACTTAACCACTGAGCCATATCCCCAGCCCTTTTTAAATTTTTTTATTTTGAGACAGGGTCTCACTAAGAGGCTTAGGGCCATGCTAAGTTGCTAAAGTTGTCTTTGAACTTGTAATCCTCCTGCCTCAGTCTCTGAGCTGCTGGGATTATAGGTGTATACCACCAAGCCAGGCTAGAATGATATTCTTTTTTTTTAAAAATTTTGATTCATTGTACACAAATGGAGTACAACTAACGTTTCTCTGATTGTATGCGAAGTACAGTCACACCATTTGCATATTCATACATGTACATAGGGTAATGTTTGTCTCATTCTATTATCTTCCCTTCCCCCGCTCACTCCCCATCCCTCATTTCCGTCTACACAATCCATCCTTCCCACCTCTCCCTACCCCCATAATGTATCATCAAGCACTTATCAGAGAAATCATTCAGTCTTTGTTTTTTTGGGATTGGCTTATTTCATTTAACATGATATTCTCCAACTCCATACATTTACCTGCAAATGTCATAATTTTTGTTCTTTATGGTTGAATAATATTCCATTGTGTATATGTACCACCGTTTCTTTATCCATTCATCTACTGAAGGGTATCTAGGTTGGTTCCACAATCTAGCTATTGTGAATTGAGCTGCTATAAACATTGAGTTGGCCACGTCACTGTGGTATGCTGATTTTAAGTCCTAGAAAGATATTCTTTAAAAAATATAACTCAGTCAGGCACAGTGATATAATCCCAGCTACTTGGGAGGCAGAGGCATCACAAGTTTGAGGACAGCCTGGGCCACTTGTAGTCTCAAAATAAAATAAAAAGGGCTGAGGATGTAGCTCAGAGGTAGAAAGCTCCTAGGTTCAATCCCTCAGTACTAACCCCACAAATCAGATCATATCACTCTTAGGCTTACATCTACAACACAAAATAAATCTGAACTCTTTATTCACATTTACAAGGCTTATATGATCTGGAACTTGCCTACTGTTCATTACTCACATCATTCCCCTGGGCTGTTTCTCAAACACATCAAGCTGTTTCCCACTTCCTCAAACATCCTTTCCTCAAATCATTATACTTAGTTCTTTGCTTAAATATCACCTCAGACAGGCATATCCAGACTACTCTACCTAAGAGTCTCCTAAATGTATCCTGCTCCTTATTCATTCTTAACCATTATCAATGTCTGAATCTTCTTTCTTTATAAATCCTAACATGTTTATCTTCTCCAAGTAGAATATAAGTTTCATAGGCATTTTAATGAATGAAGTAAAAAATTCTCCACTTATTAAATGGGTGCCAGGAACTGATGGATGTTTTATTATGTTACTCCATTTAATCCTCACAAAAGCCACACATAGCAGAGTTTATTAACGATCTCTTGAAACTCAAGGTTAAAAGTAAAGATGAAGTAATTTAATTATGCCCACACAACTACACGGTCAATAACTAGACTAATATTACAAAGTCAGATTTCTTTTAATTCCATACAAAGCAGCCTACAAGTGCTCTGTACTTACTTTCCTAGGATTTATTTTGGAAATATTCCTCAAGAAGCAGTTCTAAAGGGCTTCCAGCTGCTCCCAAGACTCTATGAATACTCAGTAAGTGAGGCTTCTGCTGTTTAAACCAGCAGTGACCTGATGGAGTTATGGATTCAAACGTAGATCAGCAGGTCTACAGTCTAATCACAGTTCATATCCTCTGGTGGCAGGTAACAGGACAAATCACACCACTCCACCACTGTCCTATGATATAATAATTCCAAGCTTTATAGAGTTATCAGACTCTTTGACTATCACCATGATTCTGTGACACTCTTATCCATTCTCTCCTCCCTGAAGAGCTTTACATATAAGCAAACATATGTAAGTGTGCCACTAACTCAGTGGACAGCTTGGCAACTCACTTCCCTTTCCTGTTTCTGTTTCTGTCAGATAAGGACACTGAACTAAAGCAGCATTTCCAAACTGCGTTGGTAGTCTATCAAAATCTCACCCCAAGGGTGAGAGAAAAGCATAAGCAGAACTAGAAGAGAGGCACTGAGGAAGAGAATATCCAGTCTGCTGGTACTGTGGAAGGATTGCCAAGATTCCTGTTAGTTTTGCCAAGACTCTATGGTCATTACCCTGCTACATACACCCTCACAGACACACTTCAACACAGGTTAATTCTGATTAATTTAATTGGGTGTGGGAGTTGTGACTAATCTTGAGATAGGCAAAGGAATGGACATGGATAGTTACAGAGAGTTTTCATATTACCCAATGCTAACAGCCTTGCTAGAGAGAAGAGGGAGCTCAGTGAATACTTAAAAACTGCCTTTGTAAGATAGGCAATATGGCCAAAGTCAACTCTCAAAAATTCTGTTTTGTTTTCCCCTACAAATTTCAGTAAATTTCTATAAAATTCAGAAGATAAGAAACGTATCTTTTATAATTCACTTTTCCTCTGACCCTGAAAGCTAACTAAGTGAATGAAAAGATAATTTACTGACAGGATCATACAAAAGTCAGTGTATATATCAAGCACATGACCAATTTATACTGGGCTCCTCACATACTTGACTATGAACCTCACTAGAGGCTAGCTTCTGCTCTAGATCAGTCACTCTCAAACTTGGACAACTGGAATCCCCTGGGGAACCTCTCAACCAGTTTTGCTTCTAAAAAGTCTGAGTTAACTTCATCTAAAACCTAGGTCCTTAAATTTTAAGAGCCCTCTAGGTGGCTGTAACCAGCAGCCAAGTTTGACAACTACCGCTCCGGAAGCCCTAGTTAGAAGAAACAACCACAGAATTGGGTTGTAAAATAGGTCAGTGATAATAGGGAGCTATGAGGAAAAGGATTACAGGCATGTGCTACCGCACCTGGCGTGGCAATGACATTTTTGGAAGAGTTTGGGTTAGTTGTTTTACAGAATGTTTCATGATTTGGACTTTTTCTGATTGTTTCCTCATGATTCATGCCAAAGGGTTTTGACAAAAATACTACACATGATACTGATTACTTCTCAATACACTATTTCTAGAAGCATACCATTTTAATTAGTTGTTTATTGTGATATTAAATTAGATCATTTGTGAAGGAATGATAAGACAGATTTCTTCACTGTAATTTCTCGTTGAAATTAATAGGTAGTCCATACAGAGAAACTATGAGGCTGTGTGACTATCCTATTCCCCTAGGTACTTTTTAACCCAATGGTTTTCACATTTATTGGTTACCCTTGCCCAAACTAAATATTAAAAATAGTTGCAAAATAGTGATTACAAAATAGTGATATTTTTCCTCATTCCTTCTATAATAATTAGCTTGAATTCTGCAAAGAAGATTTGTCTCCAACTTTAAATTGTATTTTTCTTTATGTATGTGTGTAGATTTGGCAGTGTTACATGGAGAACACACCTGCATATAAGGCCAAAGTAGGGCCAGGTATGGGCAGATGTGATAGTGTTTAAAATCCTCTATTTAGACACACTCAATCCCGATAACTCCTTGGATGTCCTGGTTATATGAGTCAGTAATTCCTCCCTCCTTCTTTTTCTCCAGTTTGAGCTACAGCTTTATGTATGACATAGATCCCATGAATACCATCCATCCTTCATTTTTATTTTCCTTTTGACAATCATACTGTTCCAATTTTGGCTAGTCCTTTGTCCTTTTCATTTGTCTACATCATTCTTTGAGACTTATTTGTTTTCTGGCATAATAAAATGTTTGAGATTCACCTTAGTTTTTTTTTTTTTTTTTTTTCCCTGTCTGGCCTTGGAATCAGTCATTTCTCCAATGATTCCTTTTAGTGAAGAAGGAAATTTAGAAACCAAAATCAAGGTGCTTACATTGCTACTGAGGTTTAATTGCTTTGGCCTTTTCAACAGAGCTTGGGAATACATATATATTATACATATCTCATTCATATGATGCATACATATAAATATATTTTTAAGTCAAGGGTTCACACATTCTACAATTCAAATTCAATACTGCAGGGTTTTCTCTCATCTTTCTCTATTCCATATTTTATATTATTTATTCATTTGCTGTATTTCAATACATGCAAAATGGTTTTGCATTATTATGCCCAAATCACTAACATTATTAAAATCAGAATTTCTTTGCAGTTTTATCTCTTCCTTAGAAAATTACCCATTTGTAGTCTTTTGTGATATATATTATAAATATTTTTCTCAATTTATTGTCTTTTAAGTTTGTGTGGAAGTATTATGTTCCCTACAAAGGGTTTCATTTTTAATATTTATGCCATCAAATTTATCAGTCTATCCATATTTTGAGTCATTTTTAGCAAGGTTTTCCATACCCCAAATTTATAAAGAAATTTGTGGGCTTTTTCTAGTACTTCTATAGTAATATTTTTAAAATTTTGATTTCTAATCCAATTGCAGTTTACTGTGGTATATGCTAAAATATATGGATTGTAGTATATCTTTTCTCAAACGCGCTACCTGCTTATCCCAATGTCATTTATTTTTAAAAAAGTTATTTTAAACCATGATTTAATATGATACCTGCAATGAACTGAATGTATTCTCCCCAAATTCATATTAAAGCCCTAACTTCTAATATAACTATACCTGGAGGTAAAGTCTTCAAGGGGTAATTATGGTTAAATGAGGTCATAAAAGTGGGGCCTAATCTGTTAGGACTATATCCTTATCAAAAGAGGTAGAAATCTCCCTTTCTCTTTTTCCCCACCTTCTCCTCCTCCTTCCTTCTCTTTCTCCCTCCTTCCCATGTAAGGACACAGTGAGTAGGAAGCAAGGAAAAGAAGGCTAGAGCCTCACTAGAAAGTGAATCCTGCCCAACCTTGATCCTGGACTTTCTAGGCTCTAGACCTGTGAGAAAATAAGTTTCTGATGTTTCAGTCATGCAGTTTGTGGTCTTTTCATTTGATAGCCTGAGCAGACTTAGACACTAAGCTTATCATATATCAAATTTTCATATACAGCCAGATCTATTTCTGGATTGCTATTATTTTTACTGCTTAGCCTATCTATTTATGTACCAGTGGCATATCATTTTTACCAAAAAGGCTTTACAGTACCTTTTAAATTTACCTACAAATGTTCCTCATTCTTTTGCTGAGAGCTATTTTTTTTTAATCTGTTGTAACTTTTTTTCTGTTTAGTGAACTTCATTTAACATTTCATACTGTTAATATTCTGGTGACTAATTCTCCAAACTTTGTCTGCAAATGTCTTTATTTCATTTTTATTTTTGAAAGACATTTTTGCTGGGTATAAAATTCTAGTTTAACAAATTTTTTTTTTTTTTCTTTTAAAACTTAATACTGCTCTATTATATTCTGGCTCACATTACTTTTGATGAGAAGTTGCTGTAATTCTTTGTTCTTTTCACTGTATGCCCCTGTTTTTTCTCTGGCTGCTCTTATGATTTTTTTCTTTATTTCAGTTTTCAGTGATTTGGTAATGATGTGTCTTAGAGTCCTTTACTTCATATTTTTTTCTGCTTGAGGATCACTGAGTTTCTTTGGCCTGTAAACTTATAGTTTTCACTGTATTTAAGGATATTCCAGCTACCATATTTCATATAACTTCTGTGTTCAGGACTCCAGTTATACATATGTCACCTTTATGAGGTTGTCCCCTGGCTCACGGACACTTTCTTTTTCAGTTCTTTTTCTGTTTTATTTGTGTAGTTTATAAATTCAACTTCACACTGTGGTGCAAACATCATCACCATGCATCTCTAGAATTTTTTCTTCCCTCATTGAAACTCTGTAAACAATAACTCCCAATTTCCTCCTCCCCCCAATTCTTAGCAACCACAATTATACTTCCTGTATCTATGATTCTAACTTCTTTAGGTGTCTCATTTAATATCTTCCCTTTTGTGAATGGCTTATTTCATTCAGCATAATGTCTTCAAAGCTCACCTATGTTGCAGTATGTGTCAGAATTTCTTTTTTAAGGTTGACTATTCCAAGCTTTGCACGCGTGCATGCCCACACACACAAAATCAATTTTATTCATTGAAGCCTTTAATATGTTTATTTTTTGGCCTGTCTTGCCTTGCAAGAGATGTATTAAATTTCTTTTTAGTGTGTCTGCTTACATCTTTCATCTTCCAAATATATTTTATGAAGACAAATACTCTGTAATTGGTACAGAAATATTTGTAACTATTAAATTTCATTTTGAATTGTGTAACCTTTAAGCACTATGATGTGGCTTCTTTAATTTGTTAAATGTGTCCTGCCCTGAATTTTATCTTGTCTATTATCAGGATTGCAACTTCTCAAATTATATTGTTCACAGTTCCTTGATAGCCCTTTTTAAAAAAGCTATTCAATACACTTCATGTATGTTTTCTGTATACAGAGTTGGGTTCTACTTTGAGTACCAAGTTGAAAACTTTAATGGGTGAGTTAAATCCATTTATGTTTGTTAAAATAAGTTAAACATTTGGCCTCAACTCTGTCACAATTATGCCTTGTATACAATTATTACCTGTATTTTTCATATTTAGTTCATTTTGGTTGGGGGTGGGTACCAGAGATTGAACCCAGGGGTGCTTAACCACTGAGCCACCTCCTCAGCCCTTTTTTATATTTTATTTTGAGACAGGGTCTTACTAAATTACTTAGGGTCTCACTAAATTGCTGAGGCTGGCCTTGAGCTTTTGATCCTCCTGCCTCAGCTTCCTGAGTTGCTGGGATTACAGACATGTGCCACCATGCCCAGCTTTAGATCATCTTTGTATGTGGCGTTTCTTGATCTTTTTGTTCTTTTGGCATTTAGGAAGTTTTCGATTTTGTTTTAGTGGTTACCTTTGTATTAATGCATTTTATAGTGTCCTTAATTCTCCGTTTCCTTTTTTAGGATTCTACTAATTGGTTTATGAATGTTAAGTAATATCTTTTGGTCCTATGTAAAGACATTACAGAATCAAAGGGATTTACTTCCTGGTTCCAGTGTTTGCTCCATAGGCTCCTATAACACTAATAGCTTCTCTGATGCTGGTCTCCTGCAGCGCGTGGCAGCCAGCAACATCCAGTGACCAGCAATGCGGCACTTCCAGCCATCACCACTGCCACTACAGGTTGTTTTATAGTAGTAGCATTCCCCCCAAAAATACTGCTCAACAAACAGCTTTCCCAGAACCACAGAGGGTAAATTTCCAGCAAGTTTCACCAACATGGCACCACAGTGACTGCTGAACACCAGCAAGCCTTGGCTGTGTCCTTTCTAACAAGGTCTACACCTTAGCTCTGAGAATGGGGGAAGGAGGTTCTTTCTGTGGCACTGGATTTCAGTCCCGGGGGAGTTTCTCTTTATGTTTGCTATTCCTAAATACACAAGCATGTAAATTGCTATCACTCCTTGTTCTTCTCTATATTATTTTGACTGTTTTTCTTGGGCTGCTCTTAAGTCCTTTATCACCAGTTCTATATTTACATATAAATAATTCTACCCTTGTCCCTACCTTTGCTTGTATCTTAGATTACTTTTAGGTTGAATGAAACTTTTTCTCTAATTAATTCCGAGGAGAGGGTTTGTGGTTACAATATTCCCTGAGTCCTTGTAGGCTAAAAAGTGCTTCATTATAATCTCAGTACCTAAAGAACAGTTCAACTAGAAATAAAATCTTTGGATTTGTTTTCTTCCCTTGAACTTTCTGAAAATGTTGTTCTACTATGTCTTGCTTTGTACTTTGCTCTTAAGAAATCTGATGCAAATGTGATTTATTTTCCTTTGGGGGAGGGCAGGAAGCTTCACTTTCTTTGACAGAAACTTAGGAAAATTTTTCCAAGAATTTAATAGTTTTACTAGATTTTATCTTTGGGTAACCAATCTGAATTAATTTTTCCCAAGAATGAAGTAGGCCCTTTAAATATAGGTTCAGAATTTCTTAAATAGTTGGAACAGTTTTTGTTTAAGTATTAATTCTGTTCCATTGTTTGGTTTACTTCTTTCAGAGATCCAATTGTACATGCATACACATATACACATTGGCTTTTGTTGACTATGTTCTACATCTAACAGTTCCTGATACTTTAAAACCTTTTTTAATATTGATTTTTATTCCCTTGTCTGTTTTTATTTCTCTTCTCAATGTCCCTTATTATATTTTCAGTTGAATCTACTGTCCTATTTTTCATCTTGGAATTGATTGAGATGATTTTGTTTTTTCAACTTTTTTCTTGAGCTTGGACAATTCTATTTCAACACCTTCTGGTCTGTTGTGCATTTCTAGCCTGATTTTCCCAATTTATGATTCAAGGTATTTATTCCTATCTGCCAGTACTTGTTAGTTCAAGTTGGTCTGTTGTGTAATAGTTTCCCTCTGATTAGTCATTGGTATTGGCAGTAGGATTTTCAGAAGTTGAAACTGTTTTATCTTCTGTTTTTCTTCACATACAGGTTATTGTAGATGTTGACTGATATTTCCTAGTGATTCTGAATTTTCTTACATTTTCCTGAACCGGCAGAAATAAGAAGTTCTAATTTGGCAGGGAACTTGGGTTATGAGTTGGCGTAATGAAACATAGTGCCTTTAACAGATGGATCTCTTTGGGACGGGATGAGAAGATTAGAATGTCTTTTGAATTTATTATTCTTTTTGGTTTCTGTATAACTGTAAATTCCACCTCTTGCTTCATATTTCCCATCAACAGTAAGTCTTCCTATCCCTCAAAGGTTATTTTCTTTCCAAGACTATTATCTCTAGTCCTTCACAATATCAACTCATACTCTGCTTTCTGATTCTCCATTAGCATATACTCTATCGCTAGGTATTAGCTCTGTTTTCAATATTTTCAATATTTCCCATTCTGGGTGGGACTGTTGCTTTCTAGGAGTGATTGTGGCTGTGTTAGAGCTCCATTGCTCTTTCTCTGTGTGTGTGTGTGTGTTTTTATAATACTCTATCTACATAAATTTTTCATTCTGGTTTGGGTCTGGTACTAGCTCTGCGGGCTTCAGATCTTCATGTCCCCACAAATATGTAATTGAAATTTGTGATATTCCTAACTCCTAGTTATATTTAGGCATGCTTATGAATGGTTTGTTTTCCTTTTTAATCTGCATGTTTCTATGGAATTTTTGGAAAGATTTTGATTTAGATGTCCACTATATTATCTTTGGGAACTTATATTTTTTAATAGCCTCACAATGTGTTTTTAAATAGTGATTCATAAAACAGCATGAGAATAAGATACTTTTACTTTGCAGTTGTAAAAAGGAATGAGAAATATCTCCACAGTATTCTGAAGTCATCTTTAGAACATATCAATAAATGAAACTAGCAGGGTTGAAAAAAATAGGTAAAGTATACAATCATTTATGTAAGTATTTCTAGGCAAGTATATGTGTGTATACTGTGTATATGTACATATATAAATGTATATGTTGATATTTATGTATACATTATTTGCCTATCTAAAATGGAAGGATAAGCAATAAAATTGAGTGGTAACATATGGAAGAAGGAACGAATAGGGTGAAGGGGATTTACCCTCGTGTTTTATAAAAATTGCTTTTAAAATGATGAATATATTTAATGTATTTATAAAGCCAAATTAATTTTTAAAATGCAATTCCAAAAACAAATGAAACAATTGAATCTTAATTATCAAGTTGGTGGCAGAGTCATCCAGAAAGAAAGTAATC
Source organism: Sciurus vulgaris (assembly GCF_902686455.1). Lineage (NCBI taxonomy): Eukaryota > Metazoa > Chordata > Mammalia > Rodentia > Sciuridae > Sciurus > Sciurus vulgaris. The sequence continues at coordinate 30,812,226 of NC_136461.1, forward strand.
CATATGACCTTAGATCATGTTATTTGTCTATACTTCAAGGGTAAGAAAAAAAATGCAAATAACTCAAACACTATCCACAGTCATAATGGTAGTAGTGTTGGGTAACTAGGCTGAAACTGTTGCATGTGTATTGTGGAATGAAGCAAATGAGTTAATTTGTTGATGTGGAGAACAAGGGTTTTGTTGTGATATAAAGAAGATACAGATTCAAAATGGTAGAGATTAATAGGTCTAAATACCACTGTCCTGAATTTTAGTGGGACGTATTAATATGAACTGACGATGCCCTGCCTGTCTTTAACAAAAAGACCTAGACAGAATGACCACCCTATTTGTAGTATTTTGTAGTCTAGTGCTCAGATTATGATCTCTATATCCCACTTCTCACTAAAAGGAATCCAGAACCTAGAAGAAATATCTCATTCTATCCAGGGGTGGGAAATGTACAAGATAAACCTGGAACATTTTGAAAGTTCAAAAGTCCACAATAGCTACCAAATATTAATAATGTATATAAGAATAAGGAGACAATCTGATGAGGCTTCTACTGTCCCAAAATGGGACAATTCAAGCATCAATATGGACTATTAGTGTAATGGATCAAAATATCACAAGTTTATGATACTAAACAATAACAAAAACAACCTTTCTTAAATACTTTTGGAGGATGCTAGTAAATCAACTCATCATTTTAAAAATAAAGAAAATAATCCTGTATGAACTGTATCATCTCAGGATAACCCAAGAATTGATTAAAGTCTATTTTATTTTCCTAATTTATGTCAATTTTATTAGCTCTCTTTATAAGAATAAATATAACATACTCGGGGTTAGCAAACTACAACCAGCAGGGCTAATCATCTATTTCTTATAAAGCTTTATTGAAACACAGTCCTGCTTATTAATTTATTTTGTATCATCCATGGGTGCTTTCACATTTACAAGGACAAAGATGAGTAGCTATAAAAGATTTGCAAGCTTGAAATATTTACTATTTAGCCTACTGAGAAAATCTGTTGACTCTTGATCTAAACCATAAGCATCAATGGTTGCTACATTATAAAACGAGACAATCAGACCACATATGCTTCCTGACAGAAATAAATACCACCATCAATGAAATATTCTTATGGAAAAATAGAACATAAATCTGAGAAAAATCTCTAGATCTAGCACCATTTCTAGGAAATAGAGGAGAGAGAACCATGTTCAATGACACAATTGGGATATAGTCAGCAACATACAATTGTGGTAAGCTTTAAAGACAGATGACTTGAGTTTTTCAACAAATAAATAGCAAAGAGAAAAATGAGAGAGATGATTCCACAGATTAGAGACTCAAGGGGCATATCAGCTAATTGCAATGTATAGATCTTACGTCCTGATTTTAAAAAAAAATGTTGTAGGGGAAGTGTGGAGAAAAAGAGAGAGACAGAAAAAGGAGAGAGGGAGCAGAGGAAAGAGGCAACAGGGAAAATTTAAAGATTAATCAAATATTTATTGATACTGAATTATTAGTTTATTTACATGTGATAATATCATTAGGACAATTTTTAAAATTATCCTTGCCTATGGGAGAAACATACTAAATATTTATTATAAAATAATATTATGTTTGGACAACCAGATAGGAGGACAGGGAGTGTAAGAGGTACAGATAAATCAAGATTGACTATATGTTAATAATGATTAATAATGAAGTATGGTTGGGGCTGTAACTCAGTGGCAGAGTGCTTGCTTAGCATGTGTAAGGCTCTGGGTTTGATCCTTAGCACTGAATAAAAATGAACAAATAAAATAAAGGCATGCTATCCATCTACAACTACAAAAAAATTTTTAAAAATTAAGAATACTTGGACATTTGTTGTAATATTTAATTTGTGTATATTTAAAATTTTATATTACAAATACATTTTTAAATGGAAGAAAATGTTAAACAAGCACCTGGGGAGCTCTTTAAAATGATTAATCTAGTTCAGCTAGATTAGTCTAGTTTAGCTTCTTGAGGACAACACAGTCCAAAGTCTATTCCTCTCTATCCCTCATCAAAACTTGCTGTAATAATGATTGACAGTAATTGATGAGATGGGTTGAATCTCTCACATATATTTAGGCAAAAAAAAAAAGTGAATTCAATCTGGAAATTCAATCTGGAAGAGAAAAATTTGGTGGGGTTATTAATTTAAATAAAATAATGGATTTTCTTAATAATGGATTCCAAGTACCAAGTGAAAACTTGGAGGAGAGGAAGTAAGGGACCTTATAGCAGTCATAGTTAAACTGAGAGATTTTTCTTTCACTCCTTCACAGTATTTGTTGAAAGCTTCATGGTGTGTGTGTGTGTGTGTGTGTGTACATGTGTAACTTTCTGGTTTTTTTGGAGAACATGATATGGTTAAGACTGCCTTTCACTTTCTCTCTTGGGATAAATGGGCACTGACAAAAACAAAACAAAACAAACAAACAAAAAATGAAGGATGTGGTTTCTTGTTGGGAAAAGGAAGAATATGAAAGAAGCTTGCATAGCATAAGCTAGTGTAGAGGTGGAAATGTCCAGATTTTGCAGCTTATTTTATTTTGGATGGACCTTTTGAGGAGACCATATGAAAAAGAAGGGATAGGAGGGGACCCTCTTCTTTCCCATGATAAGAGTATGATTTTTGGAACCTAACAGAATGGCTAGGAAAATCCTGTGTCCAGTTACTCACCCAGAGGGGGCTGTAGCATACCCCCATTCTTCTCACAGTTCCCAACAGGCTGGATTTCAGCTGAGTCAACCAGCCGCCAGAAGTCATTCTTGTTGTCACTGCCATCAAGGCGCAGGCGCAGGCGGGCACCTGTCAGTCCAACTACTGTGGCAATACAGGTGGATGTGGTGTTCCTGGGGTCCTGTGCTTCCAATTTCATGCTGATCTTGAACTCGTTGCTTGGAGGTGTGTAGGACTGAGGAGAACAATTCATGAGGATTAAGAAGACTAAAAGTAAGCTGCATTTTCAAAAAGGATGTCAAGAGATGGAACCTGAAGATATATGCTTTTGACTCAAATGGGTTACAACTGGCCCAGGGGCAACCTATCTGAGTTATTCTCTAACACTCAGGAAAGTTTCCTACAAAGCAAACACAAGAAAGTAGATAAAGGGTAAAATTTCTTTCCCATAAAGTATCAAATATTAACTCATAGTGAAAAAAAGACAAGAATGTTTCATATAGTCCAGTTATTTAAATATTTTCTCAACCTATTTTTCCAATACCCTACCCCTTCTGGTATAAAACTTTCTTTTCAGGACCACTACATCACATTAACTATCATATCCTTAGTGTCTCTTCATGGAATATTCAGTACAATGGTCTGTACATCTACCACACAGACTACTAGGAATAAATATTTTTTTAAATTTTAAAATTAACTTATAAATCAACTCATAATTTATATAAAACTATATACTTTGTAAGTCTTGACATGTGTACATACTTGTGACACCATATATACCCATGAAAGTATTACCACAATCAAGGCAATGCACATGGCCATCACCTTCAAGATCTCATATGCTCCTTTGTAACACTTTTTCCCGGTTCCTTCCAGAGTCCCATGCCTGGGTAACCACTGAGCTACTTTCTATCACTATAGACTGATTTGTATATTCTACTCTTAGATGGAATCACACAGGAAATACACTTTTTGTCTAGTTTCTTTCACTTAGCACACAGCTATTCTGACATTTACCCATATTGTTGAGTGTATCAATATAGGCTGAGTATCCCTAATTGGAAAGTCTGAAATCCAAAATGCTGCAAAATCTGAACCTTTTTGAGCACTGACATGGTGATACAAATGGAAAATTCCACACCTGGTCTCATATGATGAGTTGCAGTCAAAACACAAGTGCACCAAAAATACTGTATAAAATTACCTTCAGGATGTGTATAGTGTATATGAAACATAAATGATTTCTGTGTTTAGAACTGGGTCATATCTCTAAGATATCTCATTATATAATATACAAATACTCCAAAGTCTGTTATGGTCTCCAAAATTACAGGATATTCAACCTGTAATTCATTTCTTTTTATTTTAAGTGGCATATCATGTTGCTGATCATTTAATTTGTTGCCAGTTTTTGGCAATTACAAATGAAGCTGCTATAAACATTTATGTACAAATCTATATATGAAAATAAACTGCTGTTGATTGGTTATCTGTGGAGGATTAATTCCTGGATGCCCTTGAAATACCAAAATCTGCAGATGTTCATTTTTATGGACTTGATATAAAATGATGTAGTATTTGTATAAAACCTACACATATCTTCCTGTATACTTTGTCATCTCGAGATTACTTACAATACCTAATAAAACATAAATTCTATGTAAATAATTATTATACTGTATCATATAGGAAATAATGATATGAAAAAAACTGTCCATGTTCAGTAGAGACACATTTTTTCCCCAAATATTTTTGATTTGGGGTTGGTCGAATCCACAGATGTGGAACTCACAGATGGAGGACCAACTGACTTTCTTTTCTTTTGCATAAAAATCCAAGAGCAGAATGGCTGGCTCACATGATAGGTATATGCTTAACTCACACATGAGAAAATGAATACTTTTCAGGTATGCATTCAATGATTTTTAGTATAGTCACAGAGTCATATGAACATCATACCTATCTAATTTTATAACAGTGTCATCATCCTCCCTGTACTCATTAGGAGGTACTTTCCATTCCCCTCTCATTTCAGTCCCTAGAAACTATGGATCTGATTTTTGTTACAATGGATTTGCCTATTCTGGACATATCATATAGACGGAATTATATAATATGTGAACAATATGTGAATGGTTTCTTTCCCTTAGCAAGTTTCATCCACATTATAGCACATATCAGTACTTCATTCCTTTTCACTGATGAATAATATTCCATTCTATGGATATACTACATTGCTTCTTTATCAGTTGATGGACATTAGGATTATTCCTCTTTTCTGGCTATTATGAATAACAATGTGGTGAACATTTATGATACATTTTGTGCGGACCTATGTTTTATAATCTCTTGGTTATATACTTATGGGTGGGATTACTGGGTAATGTGGTATATCTATGTTTAACATTTTGAGTAACCTTTAAACTTTTCTAAGGTGACTATAGGATTTTATAGTTTCTGTACCAATGTATGAACATTACAATTTCTTTAGATTCTTACCAATCTTGTTATTATCTATCTTTTTAATTTTAGTCCTCTAGTGAGTAGATGTGACGTGATATCACTACAATTCTGATTTACATTTCTCTAAAGATAATGACATTTGAATTTCTGTCATGTGCTCATTAGAAATTTTTTAATATATGGAGAAATATACATTCAAACTCCTTGCCCACTTTAAAATTGTGTTGTCTTTTTATTATTGAGTTGTAAGATTTTTAAAAATATTTGTGATACTAGTCACTTATCAGATATATGATTTGTAAATATTTTCTCCCACTGTGTGTTACCTTTTCATTTCCTTGATGGTATCCTTGGAATTACAGGAGCTTTAATTTTGAAGTTCCATTTAACTATTTTCTCTGTTGTTTGTGTTTTGGGTGCCACATCTATATATAAACTATTACCTAAATCAAGATCGTGAAGATTTACTCCTATGTGTTATAAGAGTTTTCTAATTTTAGATTTTACATTTAGGTTTATGATCCACTTGGAGTTAATTTTTTTATGTGGTACAGAGGGACAAAGAGGATTTCCAGCTGTTTTTGAAAATTCCAAAGAACTATGCTGGTACCTTTAATGAAAATCAACTGATCATAAATTGATGGGTTCATTTCTTGATTCTCAATTCTAATCCAATAATTTATGTCTCTCTTTATATCAGAACCACAATGTGTTGAGTACTGTAGATTTAGAGTAAGTTTTGAAATCAGGAAATATGAGTTCTCCACCTCTGTTTCTCACTCTTCAAGACTGCTTTGGCTATTGGGTCTCCTGTATATCTATTTGAATTTTAGAATCAATTTGTCAACTTCTGAAAAAAAAAAAAAAGCATCTGGGATTATGACAGGGATTGCACTGAGTCTATAAATCAGTTTGGGAGTACTGTTGTCAGTTATGTGATTTATGAGTATTTTTATTATAAGTGTCTTTTTGGAGAAGAGAAATACTTAATTTTGAAAAAGTCCACTCCATGAATTTTAAATTTTTTTAATGGATTATACCTTTGGGAAGGTGCCTTCTAAAGTTCTCTTTATGTAAGTTTTGCATATTTGTTAGTTTACCTCCTCCCCTCTTTGGCTGCTATTATAAATGGTAGTTTTTCTTCTGTTATATCTTCTATTAGATTATTTTAAACCACTGAGTAAAATATTGGCTTTAGTTTTGAGAATGAAATTTTTCAAAAGTTAAGAATGCATTATTATTGGGATTAATTTATTTCACTTAGCATGATATTCTCCAATTCCCTCCATTTACCTGTGAATGCCATAATTTTATTCTTCTTTATGGCTAAATAATATTCCATTGTGTATTCTACTTTATGCACAACCAGAGAAATGAAAGTTGTACCCCATTTGTGTACAATGAATGAAAAATACTAATATTAAAAAAGAATGTATTATTATTCAATTCCCAGTTTCTTTAGTGCATTCTTTTACTCACTAGTGTGATGATGCCTTTCTGCCAAACTACTTTCCAAAGTAGGTCAGCCATTTCATATTTTCATTAGCAGTATATGAAAGTTTCATTTGCTTTACAACTTTGCCACTATTTGAGACTTTTTAAAAATCAGAGTCATTTAAATAAATGCATAGTGAGAGTATATTAATCCCTTTTATTCTTATTTCCCTAATAATATAATGGTGTTGAGCTCCTTATTCATGTGCTTATTTGCACTCGGTATGTTTTCTTTTGTATTTGTTCTAATCTTTTAATCCCTTTCATTTCTTCTTCTGGATTATTTGCTTTGGTAAGACAATACTGAATAGAAGTGTCAAAAGCAGACATCCTTGTCTTGATCTTAAGAGAAAAACATTTAATCCTTATCAAATAGGATATCATTTGTAGATTGTTACAAATGACCTTTAAGAAATTCCCTTCTTTTTCTAGTTTCCTGAGAATTTTTTTAGTAACTTATGTTGAATTTTGTCTAATGTCTTTTAATGCATCTATTGAGATGATTATACATTTTCTTCTTCTTTAGTGTGTTCATATGACAAATTACATTGATTGATGTTTTTAAAACTTAAACCAACCTTGTATTCCTAGAATCCCACTTGGTCAAGATGAATTATTGTTTTATATATTGCTAGATTCTTTTTCCTAAAATTTTGTTTAGGATTTTTTCATATATTCATGGGATACTGCTGTGTAGTAGTTTTCTTTCAGTATTGTTTTCTGGTTTGGGCAACAGAAACATTCATTTCATAGAGTTGAAGGTATCACCTTGCCTTAAATCTTCTGAGAGAATTTGTGTAGACTTTGTAATATTTTTCCCTAAATATTTGAAACAATTCACCAGGGAAGTCAATGAGGTCTGTAATATTCTTTGTGAGAAAGCCTTTAACCAAAAATTAATTTTCTATAGCAAAAATCCAGGTTTTCTATCATATTGACTAAGATTTGATAATTTGTATTATTTATGGAAGTTATCTGTTTCACTTTAGTTATCAAATTTAGAGGCATAATTTATTTATTTTTTTTTTATTGTAGCATAATTTATTTTTAATCTGTAACTTCACCGTGATATAATTTCTCTAATTTCACATAATGGTTATTTGCATCATCTTTCTTTTATTCTTGGGAACTCTGGCTAGAGGTTCATCAGTGTTATTAATCTTTGCAAAGCACCAGCTTTGGTTTCGATTATTTAAAATTCTGTCTTTTGTTCATTGGTTGATGCCCTAATCTTTAATGTTTCTTGTCCTTTGCTTACTTCAGAGTTATCTTGCTCTTTTCTCCCCCTAGTTTTCTGAAGAGGAAGAGGGGGGTCATTAATTAAAACCTTTCTTTTTTTTCTAATAAGAACTCAGTGCTATACAATTTCCCAAGTACTGCTCTAGTAGCATCCCACAAATTCTGAGATGTTCTGTTTTCATTTTCATTCATTTATAAATACTTTCTAATGTCCTTTTTGGTTTCTCAGAACTCATGGGGTATTCAGAAATGCTTTACTTAGGGTCCACATATTTGGAGATTTTCCAGGTAATCTTCTGCTTTGACTTTTAAAAAAATGTAATCCAACTATAATCAGAGAACATACTTTGTACTGCTTAAATCCTTTAAATTTTCTCAAGCTTTATTTTATTGTCCATAATATGGCCTAACTTGATAAATGATCTGCATGCACTTAAAAATAATGTGTGCCATACTGATGTTGGAGAGTATGTGAGTCAACTGGGTCAAATTAGTCAATAGTAATGTTCAAAATTACTATATGCTTACTTTTCTGTCAACTTGTTCTTTTATTATAGAAAGAGTATTAAAAGTCTAAATATAGATGTATTTTGGATTTATCCATTTCTCTTTGTATTGCATTAATTTTTGCTTCATTTTGTAAGGATTGCATGACCCCTTATCACTATGAAATTATCTTCTTTGTCTTGGTAATATTGTTTTCTCTGAAATATACTTTAAGATTACTATACTCATTTCAGTTATATTATGGTTTTACATTAGGGCTAATATCAGCATGATATATCATCTTCCATCCTTTTATTTTTAACTATAAGTCTTTATATTTGAAGTGTAATTTTTCTCGCAGGCAGTATATAAATTAGGTCTTGTCAATGTGCCAATCTCAGTCTTTTAATGGGATGTTAAGACCTGTTATATTTAATTTGATTCCTGATATGGTTGAATTTAAATGTACTATCTTGCTATTTGTTTTACATTATTTTAGTATTTTCTTTAGGGTTATATTAAACATCTTTATCATAGTTTATATTCTACTAACATTATACTACTTTATGTATAAGAACCTTATGGTATATCTATATTTAGATTTCTCCTTTCCTGCCTTTATACTATTGCTACATATATTTTACACATAGGTGTAATCCCCACAATACATATTATCATTTACATAGCAAATACATTTTATAGAAATTTAATAATAAGAAAAAATATTTATTCTTGTTATTACAATTTCCAGTGACCTTCATCCATTTGTATAGATCTGTTATTCCATCTGGTATGATTTTCCTTTTGGATTTTTCCTTTAACATTTCTGGTGATGTGAATTTTCCACTAATTTTTTCAGCTTTTGTTTATCCGAAAATATCTTTATTCCATCTTCATTTTTTGCTGGGTATAGTATTCTAGGTTGATAGTGTTTCCTCCAGCATTTTAAGGATGGTGCTCAACTTTGTTATTGTTTGCATTATTTCTGACAAGAAATTCAATGTCATTTGTATATTAGCTATATGTACAATGTCTTTTTTTCTTTGGCTACTTTTAAGGTTTCCCTATCAATGACTTTGTATAATTTAATTATGACATGTCTTAGTATAGTTTTCTTCTTGTTTTTCATTTTGGGGGTTCATTGAGCTTCTTGAACTTGTATATTTTATAATTTCCCTCATTTTTTGAAAAAATTTTATTCATTATTTCTCCAAATACTTTCTTCTTCTTTGGAAACTCCAATTGCATGTCTCTTTGGCTTCTTGAAGCTATCCCACAATTCACTGGTATTTCTTTTTGTTTCTCCATTTTATTTTTGCATTTAAGTTTGGATTATTTCTATTGCTATGTCTTCAAGTTTACTAACCTTTCTTCTTTCATAATACCATCTAGTATATTTTTTACTTCGCATATAGTAGTACAATGCAAAGTCTTTTTAAAAAATATCTTCCCTTTCTCTGCTTAAATTTTGTACATGTCAATCAACTGTACAACCAGAGAAATGAAAAGTTGTACCCAATTTGTGTACAATGAATAAAAAAATAGGACAATTAGTTTAATGTGTTTGTCCTCCATTCTATGATCAGTGTAGGTCCTGAGTTGGTTTCAATCAATTGGTTACTCTCTTTAATATTGACTGCACTTTCCTGCCTCTTTGCATGTCTAGTAATCTATGAATGGATGCTAGGCATTGTGAATTTTATCTGTAGGGTAACAGATATTTTTGCATTTCTATAATTTGCTTGTGCTTTGTTCCTAGATGCTGCTACATGGGAATAGCTTACTACTTTTGAGTCTTAATTTTATGATTTGTTAGGCAAGTCTGCAACAGTGCTTAGGCTATGTTATCAATATAATTGCTACCAAGCAAGATTTCCTGGGTATTCTAACTCAATACCCAGTGAATTAAGAGATTTTTTTTCAGTGAAGTAGATGGGATCAAGAATGATTCCAAGTCCTATTAGGCTCTATTCCTTCTAATCCTGTCAGATAGGTTTTCCTTTGGCCTTAAGTAGTTTCCTCATATGCATGCACTGGACAGTAGTACTTTCCTGAATACTTGAAAAAGACTCTCTGTAGCTCTTTGTAGTTTTCTTTCTGTGAAGTTTTCTCTTCTCTGGTACTTTGACCTGCAAATTCTAGTCAATTTGTTGTCCCTTCACTCCCAGTTACAGCTCCTCAAATTAGGGAATCTGCTGTATCGGTCTGGGTTCCTCTTTCTTGGGCCATGATCTGGAAATTCTCTTACCACAGTAAGTTGGGATATCACACAGGGATCAATTCATGTGTTGTCCATCTCTCAAAGATCGCTGCTTACTGCCTGATCTTCAGTGACTTGAAAACTACTGTTTACAATATGACTTTCAGAAAATGTTTCAGGTAAAAATATGAATTCAGCCCCTATTATTTCAAATAAGCAGAAGTCCTGAGTTTGTATTCAAATATAATTTGAATTTGTATTTGTATTTAGAAAATAAAAATAAAACTCAAACTTAAAATATTGACAGAGGAAATAATCATTGCGTGCTAAAGAGAGATGTAATAACTTTCTGATATTAAGATCTTTTCAGCAGCAGTACACTTTTTTGTCTATCACATACTTATCACATCCTGACACAATCAACATCACATGTGCATCTCTGCAGCACTTCATTCTGTGTGGAAGCTCTGGATGAACTCTTATCAATTCCTGAATGTTTCCCAATGGGACTCAGTGTCAACATTCTAAGAGGAAGATAAGATTGTGCCAAAGTTATTCAGTACAGAGAAAGGAATATTGCTCCTCTTTCAAGAACTGTCTAAGGGCTATAAGTCTCCTTCTTATTTGTCTAAGTTGAAAGCCACAGTAAAAAAATAACAAATTTTTTCAGTAACACAGAATGTCCTCAAGGAGGTGAAGAAGAAGGAAAGGGTGTTACTTGGGATGAAGTACTGCTAAAACTCATAGTGACCACATTTTACTTCTTGACTTATGGTCCTCCAACTGTTTACTCTGGGGCCACACCAGTTTACTCAAAGGGCTTCTGCCTCATGTTTTGTTTGTTTAGGAACTGGAAAAAAAAAAAAAAGAAAAACAAAGGTGAACTACCTGTCTCCCACCTATTAATGATGTTGAGAATTAATTACCTGCTTGAAGCAATGGACAGGCGCTGGGACTGAACATGTTTCTTTTAGGTATTTGTCCCAGGTAAAATGACCTGTAAAGGAAATAGAAATCTCTATCACAGTCAACTTCCTAAAAAATGCTTTTGGGATATAAGCTACACTAAACATTAAGCCATTTGTAGAATTCTTTTGAGCATAAAGAAACTTTTTTTTTTTTTTTTTCCTGTTTGGGCTCCAAGGAGTATTAGGAAAAAGGGTTTATTGACCTGAATGGATCATTTATTAATGTTTTAAAATCATGATTTCAAGATGACCCAAAGTGTTCTTCATGTTAGTCTCTAAATTGATCCAAAATTTCAGAGCAAGATATGCAAGTGTCTTAAAGAAGTGCCCAGGAAGCTCATGGAAAACAGAACAGAAGAAGCAGAAAGGGAGTAGGGAGATCCCTTCTGAATAATCTGATTTCTGGAGAGGCCCTTTATTGCAGCCAAATGACAGATTTTAATGCCCAATGTGGTTGGATCCTACCATCTCAGCTTAAAAAGAATATGAAAGAAAGGCATCTGGAGACATGAGGTGAGAGGATTTGAGGGGAGGGGAAGCCAGAGGAGTAAGATTATATTTGAATTCTCACTCTTTAAACTGGCTTTCCTCACCTATCCCTACCCTACTCCCATTTCAGTCACAGCTGCATTGTTTTCAGGTACAAAATGACAAAGATATGGTTATCTAGAGAAAGGAGGACCTGGGAAGCATTTATGATGACAGTAAATAAGAACATGTCTTTCAAAGTTTAAAGAACACTGTCCTAGAGAAATTATCTTTAAGGTGACATCATGCTGGGATCAGAAAAATATGTTAAGGGATAAATTTCAGTGGACCACAAAAGATTACCAAGTTTTTTATTTAAAGGTTAAACCAATTACCAATCTCCCCCTAATACCCACCTAGAGGTGACCCCATGATGGAGCAGGGAAGGTCCCAGAGACTCTCACAAGCTAAAACACTGTAGCAAACGAGCATTTCTTGAAGTTTCCTCTGTAGTGGAGCAGCACAGGGCCCCTTTGGGCCATGCAAAAAGCACTAGATGCTGGGAATAAAAATGAGTCACTGAATGATGAAATCTAAAGCACTCCAAAGATGATGCCAAGACTTTACATTCTATTGATGTTATAGCTTTTGTTTTAAAACTGGTCCCTTTCCCACCATCATTCTTAACTAAGTCAAATAGATTTGGCCAGAAATCACAGTCAGTTCTGAATCATTTCATGAATTAGTCAATGATTAATCATCATGACCAGACATAGTCCATGGGTAAATAAGTTGATATTTTCTGGAGTCAAGATTTAAAGAGGTTATAAGAATTTAATAAAGAATTTGCTCTTGGCTGAGAGGGCCTTAAATCAAGAACTGAATTCATAACTGTTTGTTAAAAAAAGAAATCATTACAAATTATTATTCTATCCTTACAAATGAAAGATTAAATTAAATATTATGTCTTGGATTTTACTGGACTAAAATTCTTTAACTCTTTTATCAAGAGCAGCATTCCAATATAACTTTCTGTGCTCTTAGAAATGTTCTGTATCTGTGCTGTCCAGTAAATTAGCACTAGTCACATGTAACTATTGAATAGTTGAAATGTAGCTAGTATGGGTAAGAAACTAAGTTTTAAATTTTATTTGATTTTAAATAACTTTAAATACCTATATGTGGCTAATACCTAATAAACTGGGCAACACATGCCTAGAGGTTTGATTGGTTCTGGTTAATTGCTTATGTTAGCTCGAGTTCTGACTAGAAGAACCCAAGAGACTTTGGTTTTAAGAATTACCACATCATCAGTGATACCACAGTAATTAGAATATTAATTAAAGTTCTCTATTACACATATCAAGTATGATAATCAATTCCTATGCTGTAGGTACACAAGACAGAAAACTCAGAACTTACACCACTTACAAAACACCCTATTAGAAACTAAGTAAAAAGGAATCTATTAAAAGTGGCCCATCCACTATGATGGTTGATAGCTTTAAGCATACCTAGATTGGTATTTTTCTTATACATGATTGTTCAGGTTGTTTAAATCTTAATCCCTAATTGTCAAATTTTATGGTTTAGATATGAAGTGTCTTCCAAAATTTCATGTGTTGAGACAATGCAAAAAAGGTTTATAGGTGAAATGATTGGGTTATGAGAACCTTAACCTAACAATGCATTTATCCACTTGAATGGATTAACTGGGTGATAACTATGGCTACAGGAGGTGGGTCACTGGGGGCTTGTGTTTGGGGTTTATATTTTGTCTGTGGTGAGGGAAGCTCTTTCTGCTTCCTATTGGTCATGTCCTGAGCTGCCTTCCTCTACCACACTCTGCTGCCATTATGTTTTGCCTTACCTCGTGCCCAGAACAATGGAGTTGGCCATGTATGAACTGAGAGCTCTGAAATCACAGGCCCCCGAATAAACTTTTTCTCCTTTAATTGTTCTCGTCAAGTCTTTTGGTCATAGAGCCGAAAAAGCCAGTAAATCAGGTAAATTGCAAAATAAGATAGTTCTTATTGACTCAATAATAATACTTAACATCTACAATCAATGCCTACCACAAAATCAGACATCATAAGTCTTCCACATTTGCAAACACTAAAATAACTGCAAAAGAAATTACAGACAGCAAGGTATAAATCAGGAGTTAGTGAAAACAAAATAATAAAAATTTTATGCTTTGCAGGTCATATAGTATATGTCACAACTACCATACTCTGCTACTGTAGTGTGCTAGCAGTCATAAGCAATAGGAAAATGAATTAGTATGGCTGTGTTCTATTAAAACTTTACTGACAAAAAATAGGCAGTGGGCTGGATTTGGCCCCATACAGTTTGCTAACCCATGGTCTAAATGACTGATTCCAAAACTATACGCATAGATTTTTTTTTCATTTATTTAAACAAAGTTTAGGACCCTATCTTCAGAAGCTCTCACTTGATAGGGTTCAAGTACGGCCTGAATTGAATTCAGAATTAGGCTCATTAGGTAATTCTGCTTAAAACCTATGTCTAGGAACTACTGGTGAGGTTGAAAGAATGTGATATTTGAAGTCAGAAGATGTTGGTTAAAGTCTTGCTTCTATAGCCAACTATCTTGGAGAAATTACTTAATCCTTCTAAGCCTTACTTGACTCATCTGAAAAACAAAGATAATACCTATCTCATATGATTGTGCATACATTTTTCACTTGATAAATAATTAAATTCCTTCCAAGTACCAAGAACTATGTTAAATATTATGGGAAGAATATGGATACAGTTCCTAAATTTAGAGAGCTTTCAGCCTAGAGATAAGCGGAAATATTAAATAAGTAATAACAAAGGTTCTGTTACAATTAAGACCAATGTAAGTTAATGAGGTAGTACAGATTGCCTTGAGAATGTAGTACAGGGAAATTTATTCCATACTTGGGATCTGGGATCATTGTGAAAATAATTATTATTAACTATTTTGGTATAATGCTTTGTGAACACACGTAATTTGAGTGTTTTCAAATATTTTCAAATATTCAAAGCATCCAAACATTATCATTTATCATTTTCAATGATTATTCAATAGATGTTTGTTGAACATTCTCCAGGAGTCATGCAGTATGGCAGGGGGGGTCCCTGCCCTCATGGAATTTACATTCTATTGTATACTGAGACACCATTAACACATAAACAAATAAATAAGGTAATAAGTATTTGAAAGGAATAAAATGAGGCAATGGGATGAACTAGGAGCTATCTTAGTGAAGTTATGGACATGTGCTCTACAGAGAAACTATTTAAGCTGTGATGTTACAGATAAGAAAAAGCTAGTCATCTTACTGAATCTCACTGAATAATGCTTATGAAAGTGTTTTATAAATTCTAACACACACCACACAATGACATTTATCCTTAGGAAAATAGGACCCCAACAATGAAGGGACTTACAAATGACATAATAGGCCAGTAAAATGTAAAGCACAGGATTTCACCTAGTTGAATGCTTGAATCCTCTTTTCTATTATTTCTTCATTCGACAAATATTAAACACCTACTGTATGCTAACCCTAGTTCAAAGCACTGAGAATCTATAGCCGAGAGCAATAGAGCCAGTCTCTATCCACATGGAGCTTACATTCTAATGGGGAAGAAAGAAAATAAATAAATAAGTTGTTTGTTTGTTGGCATCTCATGTTGGCTACCATTCTGGCCATATTCTTTTACAAGAACTCTACTTTGTTGCACCTAAGTGTGGAATTCAAATGCCTGAGAGTAATAAGGATAATCTATGTCTTTAGATCTGAAATCCTACTCCAAGATTACTGTTTAAGTGGTATTCCACTGTTCATATATACCATAATTTATATAACAACAAATTTGTATAAATATTACTGACTTCATTAAGTGTATACTCTTTGAATACTTTTCAGATATCTGCTTAGGACTAATTCCAGGGTAGGATTACTAGACAAAGAGCATGAATATTTTAGATTTTGATATAATACATGTTGCCAAAATATTCTCTGGATAGATTATACAGATTTCTATGCCCATCAAACTGCATGAGAGTGTGTTTTCCACACCTTTGCTAAAACTGATATTTTTTTTTTTAAAGGAAAAGCTAACCTTTAGTTATTTAATTTAATTTTATTGGTTCTTCTCAGTTATACATGACAGTAGCATACATTTTCATAAAATTATAAAAACATATATTTTATTCTAATTAGGACCCTACTCTTGTGGGTAGGCACAATCTTTATAATTTTGATGAATCTTATCAATGAAAAAAGAACTATTAATATTTTATTTGTAGTTCTTTGATTAATAAAATTAAACCTCTTTTTACACTTATCATCTAATTTACATTTTATTTTTGTTATTTTTCTCCTGAGTTAAGTTTTTATTTTCTCACAGATTCTAAGGGATCTTTATCAATGAAGAATATAAGTCCTCTGTCCTCAAACTGAGGATGTATGTTTCAGTTTGGTAGAGTTTGTCCTTAAGTTTCTAATTTTTTTCTTTTATGGATTCTTGGTTTTCATACCATGCTTTCCTCACTTTAATATTATAAAAAATATTAACTTATGTTTTCTTCTATGATTTCTCTGGTTTCATTTTTTAGTATTTAATCTATTTGGAATTTATTTTGTGAAATGAATGAGATAAGGTTCTAGCTTTCCCTTTGCACCTTTATTCAATAAATGTGCTCCAATGTCATCTATTGAATAAATCACCTTCTTCCCACTTATCTGAAATGCCACCTTGATCTTATATTAATTTTTTATATATTCTTAGATCTATTTCTGGACTCTATTCTGTTCCTCTAATTAGCCCATCTATTCTATCATGAGAAGCACTGTTTCACATCATTTCATAATCAATTTAAATCTCTGCTAGAGCAAGTCTTTTTCATAAGTCATACCTTCAATGCTATGTCTTCTTGGCACTTTTCAGATGATTTATAAATTGTGGCATATATAGTATTAATAAAAACCCATTTTAAAATGTCTAAAGCTGTAAGATACACATTCATTCTCAAAACTTTGCTCAGAGTCCTTTAAATCAATAAATTGATTTTCTTTTCTTTTCTTTTTTTTTTTTGTGGTGCTGGGGATTGAACCCAGGACCTTTCTTGCACATGCAAGGCAAGCACTCTACCAACTGAGCTATCCCCACCAAAAGCCCTAGCTCGATATTTTTAATGGATCACTTCAAAATAAAACACTAAGCCAAAAAATAATTTCTGAAAACAAATAACAGAAACTGAATTATAACATTAGTATCCTTTTAAACATACTATGAGACAACCTCTTAACTAAAAGCCAAGAGTTCATCAAATACTGATTGAAAAAGACAGGTTTCAAGTAGAAGTTTAGCTCTTAGTATCAGTGTAACACTTTAATTATTATATGTTTCTATCAGCTAGTTTTGATTTTAAAAACATATGCATACAAGAATCTGAATGATTTAATATGTACAGTCTTTTATCAAATGTCTCAAAATTTGGAGAATATTGGGTATAAAAGATGTTCAACTATGATGTTGCTTTACTAACATTTCCATGTAGTTTCCTCTTTAAAGAAGGATGAAAAAGGAAGTCACTTGAGGTATTTTATTTAATAAAAATAAAGCATCTTGAGCAAGTTTAGTGTTCTTTTCAGGCAATAGGAAAGACAGGGAAAAGAAAGTAAAGACTTTTTGGAAGGTTCAGGCAAGTATCCTGAAATGAAAAAGATTTGGATTTGGGAGGCTTCATAGATACAGAATCATAATATTCAAGTTCAAAGGAGACTTATGAGTTTCCTTAAACAAACTTTTGGCTTTCTTTGTCTCTCATCTCTGCCATGTCACCTCTACTGGTTGAATGACACTCAGTAAAAATGCTATTTTCTCTGCAAAGCCTTCCAACTTTCCCTATCTTTCCAGAACAAATCCTATCATTTCCATATCTCCTCTAATATCCTGTTTGTGCTTCTATTGTCATCATATCATATCATTATAATTATTTATATAAACTCTTTATGGATAGGAACTATATTTTATTCATTTTAAAAATCTTCACAGTTAAATACAGGTTCAGTGAAAGTTTTTGAGTGAATGAAAAGAAAAGCAGCCCAGAAGTAATAGTCCTAGTCTTTAGTGGACTAGTAAAATCACATGTGGGATATTAAGTTTCATCTGGGAGCTACTTTGAGAGAGATATAGCAAAGCAGAGTTGAAATGATGACCTGTGGCAAAGAGACACAAAACCATGTCACCCAAAGACCAATTGAAGGAACAGTTCATGACTGCTTAGCATGAGTAAGAAAGCAAAGTCTCAGAGCCATGCAGTCATCAAATATTTACAGTATCGTGCTGGAGACATAATCATGATCCAACTATTGTCCTTGCTCTTGAAGAGCTTTGGTCTAGTGAGACACAGAGGTCAAGCAATCCACTCTAATACGCTGTGGTAAAAGCTATGCCTGAAGAAGTGATGGGTATTATAGGAGCACCTGGAGAGTTTGTGCAAGTCTTTCAGAGGAAGTAATGGTTAGGATCCCAAGCACAAGTATAAAAAGATAAGCAGAAGCCAAAGATAAAGGAAATTTTTGTTTTAGACAGGAAAATAAAAGCACGTATAAAGACTTGGAGGTGAGCAAAAGAAGTTCTAAAAACTGGATCTTTTGGTATGTTTACTGGTCAAGTTTAAAGAAAAAGTCTAGAAAATCAGTTGTAGATAGAGGCAGTGTTCAGGTATCAGATTGCCTCCTACACAACGTTAATGAGAAACACAATTGCTGAAAGGCTTGGGATGCATTCATTCTGGCTGCAGGGTGAACAATGGGTTCGAAGGAAGAAAGTACAGAGGCTGGAAGACTAGTTAGGAAGCTGTGCCAGTAATTTAGGTGTGAGGTGATAGTGGCTTAAATTAGGAAAGTGGCACAGCAGCAGTCAGAGTGTAGTCACTACACCTGCTTTCTAATAATCAGAGACCAGTGAGTAAAAAATAGGCTAAACCTGTTTCAGATGGCCATAAAAGGTAGAATGTGACTAATAGAAATCACAAAGAAACAGTCAGGTGTGGTGGTGCACATCTGTAATCCCAGCAGCTTGGGAGGCTGAGACAGGAGGATCTTGAGTTCAAAGCCAGCATCAGCAAAAGTGAGGCTCTAAGCAACTCAGTGAGACCCTAACTCTAAATAAAATACAAAATAGGGCTGGGCATGTGGTTCAGTGCCCCTGACTTCAATCCCTGGTACCAAAAAAAAAAAAAAAAAAAACCTTTTACAAAGAAACAGATTTTGGCCCAATGTCTATCTAATATGAAGCAATTTACCTGAGGAGGCTATAAGTCCCCTGCAACTTGAAAAATTCAAAATAAGACATTTTATAAGAAATTCAAAATGTCAAATCTGCCACAGCAGATTATTTTAAGGTCTTTTCCAACACTAAGGTTCCATAGATCTACTAAATTTTATTACATTTTGATATTTGGGGCTGTTCTCAATGCTCATGTAAAAAAACAAAGTGCAGTATTAACTCATATCAAAGGCTATGCCTGTGCTAACTAGTACTCTCATGAGGAAAACTACACTTTCATATTTTAACATCACTTGTCAACTGATACACTTTATGTGAATTGAGCATTCATGTTTCACAATGCCCTTTCAATAAATAGGTTGTTTCCATGCCTAAAGCTGTCCTTGAACTACAATTATTACTCATATTAGCAACAAAACCAGCAGCAGATATCACTGTCTTCCATTTGCCTGCAGCATGCCAGACCAGCATAGCACCTCCCTTCTTCATTATGGCCTGAAAAGTAGGAGGAAATGGGCTGTAAAGATGAAGAAATCAGCTCCAAAAGATTTATGTGCCTTAAGGTACAAAAATGAGAAGTGGGGAACAGGAATTTGAAACAAGTCCTGCCTGACTCCTATGTCTGTGAATTTTTCCACTATACATTGGCATCTTAGAAATCTTGAAGAAGGTTTTAAGGAGTAATAAAAATAACTATCGTTTGTTACCAAGTGCCAGGTACTTTTACCTGCATATTTTCATTTCAATTTTTTTCAGCTCACTCACATTCATAATGCTTCACTTTTGAATGTCAGAAGATATGACTCAAAATCAGAAAAATTACTGAACAGAAAGTCAAAACAATCCTTTACATTATTAGTATTTGAAAGTTTTAAATATATTTTCACATCCATTAGTTCACACAGTCTTCTTCACAACTGTGTAAAGTAGGCAGAATGGAATTAACCACATTTTACAAATCAGAAAATGAAGGATTAAAGAGTAATTAAGTAGTAGATCTGGCTCTCAACAAACCCAGGAGGTTCTGACTCTTAGTGTTTTCCTTTATGTTATGCTCTGTGTCATTGGGAAATGAGAAGTATTATACTATAGGGAAAAAAGGCAAGAAGAAGCCAGAACTGGTGGCGCACACATGTAATCTCAGTGGCTCAGGAGGCTGAGACAGGAGGATCTTGAGTTCAAAGCCAGCCTCAGTAAAAGCGAGGCACTAAGCAACTCAGTGAGACCCTGTCTCTAATTAAATACAAAATAGGGCTGGGGATGTGGCTCAGTGGTTGAGTACCCCTGAGTTCAATCCCTGGTACCTGCCCCCACCCCAAAGAAAAAGGCAATAAGAAGCAAATAGATAATAAGAGTCTGAATACATGAAATTGCTATAACAAAATATATCAAAATACTTGTACAAAAATTAATAAAGGTATCAGGATACCAACATTTATGTAATATGTAAAAGGATTTTAAAGGACTCTAAGACATTAAGATTAATGTTTATGTAGAAACCATGAAAACTGCGAAATATTAGTTTTATTTCTCAAATTCTAATCCTGAAGTATACTACGTAGTGATGAAAATCAAAAGCAGTACCAATCTGACTTGTTACTTGATAACATTTTAATATTTCAGTTTTAATTTAGTTTATACACTTAGAAAATCTTTAGGTTTAATTTTACTTCAATTTATAATTAATCTCCTTTGGGCAAATTCCTTCCTTTTTCTGTTACTATACTTTGGTTTATGGACAGTAGGAGTTTGTTTAGTTCTAAATGCAGTGAATTAAGAAGCTACTTTCAGTGTGGCTCAGTTTCCTTTCTTCCTATGGTCTACATCATCAGCCACACCTCCTTCCTTTTTGTTAGCTTTGTCTGTGACCTCCTGAAAAAGAGCTTGATGTGACACTGATAAATTACATCAGAGAGGTGAGCAGAGAGTTCATTGGATTATGAGACAGAGACACATGGAATTCTTTTCCTAGTGGATTAAACTGATTACAATCTTATCTCATGTTTAGTAATCCCTTTTACTTAGCAGAAACAAGAAAAATTCTTACCTAGCTCCAGGATGTCACCAGTTTCTATTAGACAAAAAATGTTATAGCATAGGTCATCATGAGAAAAATACTGCAATGGTAGAAAGATGCAATTCTGGGGTAGAATAGGGATTTGAGAGTTTGTTTATCCAATTACTTCATTTTAAAAGATAATTAGTTTTATTAGTTAGTACTTGTGGCAGTACACCACCCAATTTTGCCTGTGGAGACTAAACTAATAAAAACTATGGAAATCTGGAGAGATTAAGCAACTGTGCCTAAAACTCTGACTATAATTGGGATTATTTATATGAAATCTAGGTTTCCAGATTTTCAGCTCAAAATAAAATGTTACTTTTTACAGATACCTTAAGAATGTCAGTATTTGCTTTTTCTTTAAAAAGTGAGTTATTTGTAAACTCAGACTTCTAAGAAGAAAGGTTTTAGGGTAAAAGATGTCAAATAAAACTTTTTCATGCCAAATAGCTTTTTTTCTTACCTTGATATTTGGATGCAGACTCTGATAGGTGACCATATTTGTATTTTCTAACATCATTCCAGTTTATTACTGCAGGAAAAGAGAAAAGAGTCATGTAGAAAGAAAACACAAGATTCACTACTTCTCCAATTTGGCAGTTTCCATTAACAGTTTTTAATGAAGTCATCACTTCTGAGATTGTATGCTAGAAAATAATACAAAGAAAAATGTTATATTTAAAACAGTTTAGAACTGTTCATAGTAACAGAAAAAGGACACCTAAATGTTCAAAACAGAAGATTAAGATTCAGTTGTTAAATTTCACAAAGGCTAAAGAATAAATGGGAAAATACTTAAGTTATAATGTTATTAGGTAAAAACAAGGGAATAAAAGTTTACATTCATAAAATAATCACAAATATGTAAAAAACTAAAAACAAAGAGCACCCACGTAGGTGAACTGTGCCCTCCCAAATTTCACATTGAAGTCCCCACTCCCCAGTACCTCAGAGTGTGTCAGTACTTGGAGAAAAGGTCTTTAAAGAGGTACTCAAGTTAAAATGAGGTCATTAAGGTAGGCCTTAATTCAATATTACTGATGTCCTTATTAAAAAAAAAAAAAGTTGGACAGGGCCAGAGAAAAGGTGACATAAAGACAGGGAAAATATAGCCATCTACACCTCAAGGAAAAGAGACCTCAGAGGAAATCAACCCTGCTGACAACTTGATCTTGCACTCTGGACTCCAGAATTGTGGGAAAATAAATTAGTGTCACTTAAACCATCATGTTGTGGTCTTTG
The DNA here is from genome assembly GCF_902686455.1 of Sciurus vulgaris. Classification (NCBI taxonomy): domain Eukaryota; kingdom Metazoa; phylum Chordata; class Mammalia; order Rodentia; family Sciuridae; genus Sciurus; species Sciurus vulgaris. The sequence goes on from NC_136461.1 coordinate 30,834,855, forward strand.
TTATGGTAGCCCTAACAAATGAGCATACTTCCCAAAAATTATCACAAAAAGATGGAAGTAAACAGAGCAAATATAAATATTTGATTATACTGGGGTGGTAGTACTGGGTCCCCTTTTCTATTTTCTAATTTTATGTATTTTCAAATATATTTTATATAAAAAGGATATATTACTCATTTAATAGGAATATATTTTCCATGTTTAAATATTTGGATTTATCTACCATTTTCCTACTATCAATCACCCACCAGGTCCTCAGTTCTCTTCTTATCCAGCTGAGATTCATGGTCCTTCATTAAAATACTCCCTGGCAAACACTTTTAACTCCCCAAAATTTTTCTCCAAACTTATCTATTAAAGCCTGATTCTAAACTCTGGCTAAAGTTACTATCAATATATATCATATCTACCCTCACTAATTCTCACTAATGCTGAGCAAATACAGTTTATTGGTCTTACTTTTAAAATCATGGCCACAAATCTCTAATACCACTTTATACTGCATAGAAATCATATCACATTTCCCCATATTGTTTGCTTTTCCAATTTCAGGTATTCTTTTCTTGCTCTTCAAACTCCAAATAGTCCCACTCCTAACAGTACTCTGAGGGAAAGACCTTTAATTCAGATTGCAGTGAGAAACAGAAATAAGAGTAGAAATCCTTCCACTCATTTTACAAGACTTGATCTTGTTTAGTGTTGTATTACCAGTGTGTTTTATAGCAGCAGGTGCTCAATGTTGGGTGAAAGAATTAATCCACTCACGTGTCATTCTTTCTGACTTGTCTCCTGTTACTATGGATGATGTATCTGCTTTTAACAAAATCCAGCCCTCCGTGTTTGTTCCAGATCACATCTTCTTTATCCTCTCAATGACTTCACAAGCATCACCTAATAGATCATCTGCATCAGCATTCTTACTGCTCCTTTATTCTATTAAAAAATGCCCCAAACACTCCCCATGTCCCTTTCCTAATCCCACACATATCCTATTATATTCTTCCATGTCTGTGCTTTTCTTTATAGGAAAACTCAAAGAACTACCTATAGTTATTGCTTCCTTAGTTCCTCATATTATTTCCTCAAATAGGGTTTTTCTAGTTGTGCTCCATCTGTGTACAATGTGTCAAAATGCATTCTACTGTCATGTATAACTAATCAGAACAAAAATTTTAAAATACAGTTTTTATATTCACCATTCCATTGAGATTACTTTCAAATTTACATTTTCAGCACTGGTCTCTTTTTAAAATTCCATACTCACATATACAAATGCCTACCTATAGGTCATCCTTCCATGGTTATCAATCGAATTTTTCAAAGTTAACATTACTAAATCAGAATGTCACCTTTTGCCAACCTGTTCCTCTTTTTGCCTTCCCCAGCCCAGTAAATGGCACTCTCATGGCTTAGCTGCATGCAAGCTATTGATGATCTTGGCAACAGGGTCTTCCACTCATCAAGGCCCATCTAACCATCACCACTGCTGAGTACCCAGACTGCCAGAAGCAGAGACAAACACTAAACCCCTGACTTGGCACCATTCCTTAGGCAGGATGATCAGTCAGCTACTTGGTGGCAAATTGATTATACTGGACCACTTCCATCATGAAAGGGCAGCATTTCATTCTTCCTGGAATGGACATTTAACTCTAGATATGGATTTACCTTCACTGCATGCATTGCTTTTACCAAAACTACCATCCGTGGACTTACAGAATGCCTTATCCACTATCCTGGTATTCCACACAGCATTACTTTGGACCAAGGAACTCATTTCATAGTCAAAGAACTGCAGCAATAGCCCATCCTCATGGAGTTCACTCATCTTACCATGTCCCCACCATCCTGAGGCAGTTGGCTTGAGAGCAGAGGAATGGCCTTTTGAAAACTTGGGATCCTCCATAAGTTGTACATGCTCTGAATTAATGTCCAGTACTTGGTACTGTTTCTCTAATAGGAGTATTCACGAGTTCAGGAATCAAGAAGCAGAAATAGAAATGTGATTTTATTCACCACAAAGCCCAGTGACCTACTAACAAATGTTTGCTTTCTATTTTCATGACTTCATGTTCTATTGGCCCAGAGGTCTGACTTCCAAAGACAGAAATACTTTCACTAAGAGGCACAATAATGCCTCCATCAAGCTGGAAGTTAAGATGGCCACCTAGCCACTTTCCCATCCTTCTGAGTCAACAGGTCAATAAGGAGTTTCAGTGTCAACTGAGGCAACAGATCTGGACTACCAAAGGGAAACTGAACTCATAATGGAGTAAAGAAAGAATATGTCTGGAATACAGTGATTCCTTAGGATGCTTCTTGGTATTATCATTCCCTGTCACTAAGACCAAAAGAAAAAAACCTAATCCAGGCAGGACTATGAATAGCCCAGACCCTTCAGGGGTAAAGGTTTGGGTCACGAGTGATGTAAGGAATCACAACCAGTTGAGATTCTTCATATGAAGGCAAAGGGAATACAGAAAGGGTACTAGGAGAAGGTATTTATAAATATCAGCTATAACCTTGTGACCAATTATAGAAATGAGAATTGTAATTGTTATGAACATTTCCTCCTTAATTTGTTGTGACTATGCATATATATATAGATAGATAGATAATATTAAGCAAATTATATTTGCTCTTTCCTTTCTTATTCTTTTATCATATAACAAAATATCTAATAACTAATCAATATTTAAGTATTATTACATCATAATATTTTAATGACAGGAAATTAGAATAAGAGTAAGAACAACTTTACCTTCTCTCCTGGTGAAGGGATTGTATGCCGAATAGATGTATACATTTGGCAGAACTGTGACCTTGTGATTATTGTCATTTGAGAATCATGTATGGTTTAAAGAGGTGCATGTGACTGCCAAGTTGACAAGGAGTGAACTTGTGATTATTAATTTTATGTACCAACTCAATTGTGCTAAGGGATGCCCAGATAGCTGGTAAACATTATTTCTGAGTTTGTGTGTTTCTGGAAAAATCAATATTTGAACCAGTAGAGTAAATGAAGATCACCTTCACAAATGTGGGTAGGCATCATTCAGCCTATTGAGGACCCAAATACAACACAGAGATGGAGGAGGGCAAATTCTTTCTAGCTTCTTGAGCTAAGACATCCATCCTCTTCCCTTGGGCATTAGAGCACCTGGTTCTTGAACCTCAAACTCCAGGACTTATACCCATGCCCTCCTACTCTCCATCATTTGTTAGGTCTTTGGCCTTGAAGTAGAGTTACACCTTCAGTTCTAGTTTTTAGGCCTTTGGACTCAGAATGAATTATACCACCACCTTACAGACAGTATCTCAGCCTCCACAGTTTTGTGAGCCAATTCCCATAATATATCTCCAATCAGTCAGTCCATCTTTCACTATGTTTCACTAGAAAATCTTGACTAATACAGCATCAGAGTGAGCATTTTGAAACATCAAGTAGACATCATTTCTCTGTGTAAGGATTTCCCAGAAGTTTCCCACTGAGTTAAGGGTGCTTTACAAAGTAATACAGATCTGGCTCCTGCCATTTCTCTGATCTTATCTGTTAAGACTGCACCCTTTTCTACAATACAGTCACACTAGCTAGTGTCCCACTCCAAGTGTTTGCCTTCTCTCCTATATTTTTAGTCTCCTGCTATATCTGTTCCTTCTAGATCACGAAAAAACATTAGAAACTAGACTTGAAATTACTAACAGAGATCATATTAAGAGATCATAATTAAATCTATGTTTGAATACTTTCACAATTATTTTTATAATGGAAAGAATGTGTTTAAAATTAAATATACAATATTTATTCCATTTATATGTGTGCTTTTATTACATCACTTAAGAGGAGCTACCAGTATATACAAAAACAGATTCAAGAAAGTCATGATAAATAGAAACTGGCCTAGAAGATCATCAATAAAACAGTTTCAAAACAACCAGTGAGGCCAGGTATGGTGGTGCACACCTGTAATCCCAGTGGTTCAGGAGGCCAAGGCAGGAGGATTGCAAGTTCAAAGTCAGCCTCAACAAAAGTGAGGCACTGAACAACTCAGTGAGACCCTGTCTCTAAATGAAATACAAAACAGGACTGGCGCTGGGGCTCAGTGGTTGAGTGCCCCTGAGTTCAATCCCCTGTACAAAAAAACAAACAAACAAAAAACAAAACAAAACCACACACACACACACAAAATATAAAAAAACAAAACAAAACAACAAAAACCAACCAGTGCAACTTTGGCGGGGGGGGGGGGGGGGGGGGGGGGGGGATACTCCAGAAAAGAGAAGAACAAAGCCAAGCTCAAGGGTGAAGCAAAATAAACAAAATAAACTTAACTGGGCAGAAAGGAATCAAATAAGGTTCAGTTCAAGATAATGAAAAAGGAACTTCAAAGAAGGTATCTTTAACATTGAACTTGAACTTGAGGAACCTGGAAAGCAGTACCCAAAAATGAAAAAGATATATCAACTATGTTTAAATAATGCCACAAATTATTCGGTGTATCATGCAATCATCTCTTGCATCAATTCCTAAATGAGAAGACAGCATCTGATGGAATTTCACACAAGGAACTACTTATTTAGAAATTTTCAAAGCATTCTAAGAATAATGTGGTCATGTTTCAGAGTGTATTATGATATGTAGTTTGATGTAGTATGACATGTATGGTACTATTTAGTAATCAGATTTATGCCTCTTACCCAAGCAATATCGGTAGTCCCTTTTCCAGTTAATAATAACAAGTCAGAAACCTGAGTTCTTAATTCTCTGCTCTCCTTTGCCCTTGGTTCTCAAATCAGTTGGGTTATACAGTTCTGTTAATTCTATCTCTAAAATGACCAGCTCCTCTCTCCCAACTTCTCTGAACCTATTCTGAGTTTAGATTTCATTATCTCTTACTTTCATTAATAAAAACAGTTATTTAATCTTGTGCCTGATCTTATTGCCCTTTTCTATCTATAAATAAACATTATTTTTCTAAACTACAGATTAGATATAATATGTCACTTCTCCCTTTAAAAGTCTTTAAGGATCATGCCCTAAACTGTGGCCAAACATATTCCCACTTCTGTCTTCCAGATATTTCTGTTTATTCCTCAAGGTCTAGGACAAATGTTATTTTGTGAAAAATGTCTGATAATACTAAGAAAAGTACTACCTCAACCTTGTACCTTTATGCCTGTCACAGAATACCACAGCTAAATACTTACTAAGCCAGTAAGCATTCCTGGAACTTGATATACGGAAAGCACTAAAAAAATCTTTTTACCAAATTCAGAAATAGTTATACAATGAGAGAAAAGTTATACATATGAATAAGTCAATGGAAAGCACTAAAAAAATCTTTTTACCAAATTCAGAAAGTTATACAATGAGAGAAAATTTATACATATGAATAAGTCAATGTTTCAATGATGCTCTCACCAAAATAATTGTAATACAGAGAATGGTACTTAGCTATAGAAACCACTAAGGTTAGATAGCAGTTATTCATGTTAACTAAGAAAAACTGAAAACAGATCATCTAAAACTGCAGATAATATGAAAGTCATTCATATTTAGTTTTAATCTTAATTTTTCTATAATAGATTTACTATTTCAATCATGCTAGGTTAATATTAAAAATGAACTTGCTATTATTTAATGGGTACAGAGTTTCAGTTTTGTAAAATGAAAAATGATCTATAGATAGATGGGAAAGATGGTTGCATAAGTGAATGTTTTTCTGAACTTTCTGAACATAAATGTCACTGAGCTGTACACTTAAAAATTAGTTAAAATGGAGAGCTGGGAATATACTCAGAGGTAGAGTGCTTGGTTGTGAGACATTGGGCTCAATATCCAGCACTGAAAAAAATTAAAATGGTAAACTTTGTTTTATATGTTTTGCTATAATTTTTTAAAATGAATCAATCTTAAAAAATTAACTTTCATTCATGGGATGTCAGGGTGAGGTAAACACAGAGGTTGCTGTACTAATTTCATTTCAGATTTAAAGAACATTGACTGTTACCATACAACAGGCAAGAGTCAGTCATTTTCATATGTATCACTTCAGGTATTGCCAGTATCTTTTTAAAGATGAGAAATTTGGGGCTCAGTAAGTTTAATAGTACCATGGAGGGGAAGGTTTGGTGGGACAAAAGCAATGAAAGGTGTATAATAATAGTCCAAAAGTAGAGTAAATCCACAATGAAAAATGGAATTGAAGCAACAATGTGAATCCTGCTTAGGTGGATTCATTCATTTAACAAATACTTACTTGCTATTTGTCAGTCACTATTCTAGATGCTGCAGATAGATCACTGAACAAAACCTGCATTCTATGGGGTGCTTACAAGGGATTTCACAAAACATCATCTTTTGATTGCAGGTATTTGAAAAAGCATTTATTGCAGGGAAGCAGATGTCAGATTTTCTGGCAATGAGAACTCTCCTGTAGAAGGTTTTTTTTTTTTTTTTTTTTTTTTTTTTTTAATCCCCTAAAATGTGCAAGCAGAAAGGCTGGATGACCACTCATCACCAAATGTGGAAACTTTCCCAAGCTGAGAGGGAATTTATGGGTTGGAAAGAAAACAAACTTCTAAGATTCTATTAAACCTTGGAATTCTTGTTCACTAAGGACCAAATAATACCATGGGGGTTGAAGTAGCAACGTATCCATATCCCATGTGTATATATTTGTGTTTTTGATAAGAACACATGTTTATCTTATTAACTATTTATAAACATGAAATATGTCATATTTTCCTTTATATTTTACATATCTGAATCAATGAAGGAATAGTAGATCACTTCCTATTTTATGTTGTTCAATTTGACATTTAAATCCCATTTCCAACTCACTATTTTCAAAACAACTCTAAAGTCTTTGTTACTTCCTTATTGAAATCACACTCATGAAGAAAGAGAAAGATGGTAGAGTAGAGGAGGTTGATTTCCAAGCTGCTCTATGATGAGAGACCAAGAAAGTGGATAAACAGCTTCTCAGTGAAGTGAGTGAAAGAGGGATTTTACTGGGATTTAATTCTGGACATTCAGAACAGTTTGGGGACTCAGAAGATTGAATATAATAAAATTAAGAAGAAAGTCCACTATCACCATCAGTGGCTGCTGGAGTTGATCCACTGTAAGCAAAGTAGGGACGGGGACTAAGGAAACCTGCATTGTAGATGGTGCTGTGGCATCTTGGCACAGAGAAATTAGAGATCAAGCACACTGCTGAACTGATTCAGAGGGTGTGCTACATTATATCCTCCTGTGGGAAAGATGCCTAGTGTCTCCTCATTGTCTGCAGAGAGCTGAGGCAGGAGCTAGCTTGCCATGTGGCTGGTGGCTGTGAAGAGCAAGTCCAGGAGCCTAGACCTGGGAAATCTGAGCTGGGTCTGGAAAACAGACCTGGTAGACACCTGCTGGCATGACCCAGGGTATGCCTAGGAGACCAGGAGAAAATCAGGCATGGTCAGTGTTTAGCGCAGGGGAATACTGGTCATAGAGACCTACAGCCTGGTTTCCTCACCCTCTTTGAGTCTGATGGCTTGTAGGACTAGCTGGGATAGGGCAGGAATTTGAACAGGTGGGTAGGTGTGACTGTGCTTGCAGACTGAGCCCAGGAGGACAGGAAGGGCAGGGTCTGTGGGTGGTGGAGGGGCAAAGGATTGGCTCCTCCAATGCATGAGTGGAACCCAGGGGAGACTCTAGGGGTGCAATCTCCCGGCATGGATCAGCAGCTGCCAGACACTGGAGGTGCTCTGATTTAATATCTTTAGACAAATTGCCATTCAACAAAGTACCTGGGACCTGCCTAGACCCAAGCCCCACCACCTTCAGGAGCTCCACCTTTGGGCACTCCTCTCACAGAACTCTATAGTGTCACTGAGAGTGGAGGAGTCAACACTCTCAAACCCACTCTACCTCACACTGCCAAGAAAGTAGTCAAGAATTCTTAAACTCCAATTGGAAATCTGATGAGCAACACAAAAAGAGGAAGGATTTGACAGCCTACAGCCACTCCTCTTGTGCACAGTACAGACCTCAAGACGGAACGGAAAGGAGGACATTTGGGAACAATGAACTCAGGTTTCCATTGACCATTTTGGCCACTGCAATGGAAACAATTCCTTAATTTTTCACCAAGAATTTTTTTCCCTTTTCTTTTTCTGTTTGTGTTCTAAATGGTTCATGGACACTTATTCATATAAATATTTGTCACTTTTTCTCATTTCCAGCATTTTCAAAGGTAGTTATTTTTCATGGCTCTGTCTTTTGAGGGTTAGGGTTTTTAATTAGTATATTTTGGTTTTGATTTGTATAGTTTTTCACTTATCTGTTTCCCTTGATTCTTTTTCTCCCTCTTCTTTTGCTAACAGCCAAATTCTATTGTTCTCTTTTCAATCATCCTTTAAGTTTTTTTTTGGGGGGGGTACTGGGTCTCAACCACTGAACCACATACCCAGCCCTATTGTATTTTATTTAGAGACAGGGTCTCACTGAGTTGCTTAGAGCCTTGCTAAGTTGCAGAGGTTGGCTTTGAACTCTTGGTCCTTCTGCGTCAATCTCCTGAGCCACTAGGATTGCAGGTGTGCACCATTGTGCCCAGCTCAATCTTCTTTTAATTTTTTACTTCTATTTTCTCTCCTCCTCCCTGACAATCATCACATAGCAACATCTCTTTTGCATTCCTCCTACTGACCTTTTGAAATTACAAAACCTTTTGTAAACTTACTTTTTTTTACTATTTGGCAACTGAATGTCATACCATTTCTGTTTATTGTGGCAATTAACATTGTAGATGTCATAGTAGGAACTAAGTATTTAGTTTAATGCTATATATTATTTGCATTGGTTGTTGTTATTATTTGCTTCCCTCTAAACTGGAAACCTTCAGGGACACTATAAGTCTATAGGGTAGAAATTCTGTTGCCTCAGATTCATAGTGATAGATAGATTGACACACAAATATGAAAAAGCAAGGGAACAAACCATCCAAACAAATCAAAATGCCTCAATAACACAATCCATTGACACCATGGCAGATGAAATACCACTGTTTTGGTCAGCTTTTTTGCTGCTGTGACTAAAAGATATGACTAGAACAATTTTAGAAGAGGAAAAGTTTATTTGAGGGCTCACAGTTTCAGAGGTCTTAATCCATAGAAGGCTGACTCCATTCCTCAGGGCTCAAAGTGAGGCAGAACATCATGGTGGAAGAGTGGGAGAGGGAAGTGACTCACATGATGATCAGAAAGCAGAGAGAGGAGAGAGAGAGAGAGAGAAATCTTCACTTGCCAGATATATACCCCAAAGCCATGTCCAATGCCCCACCTCCTCCAGTCACACCCCACCTGCCTTTATTTGCACCTCAATTAATCCCATCATGTGATTAAATCATTGACTGGATTAAGACTCTCACAACCCAATCATTTCTGCTCTGAACCTTCTTGCATTGTCTCACACATGAACTTTTGGAGGACATCTCACATCCAAACCATAACAGCCACAGAAGGAATTTAGAAAGTTCATAAACTGATCTATGAGGCAAAAGACAGTGTAAGGAGTGAAATCAGAGGGAAATATAAGAAGTAAAAGATTACTTCAATAAGGAAATAAAGATTCTGAAAAAGAACTAATCAGAAATCCTCAAAATGAAGGAATCAATAAACCAAAATAAAAATTCAGTGAAAAGCATCACCAACAGACTATACCACTTGGAAGATAGTTTCAGGCAATGAAGACAAAGTATGTAATCTTGAAAATAAAGTTAATCAAGGACAAAGATGTTAAGAGATCATGAGCAGAATTTTTAAGAATTATGGAATAACTGAAAAGGCCAAATTTAATATTCATCAGAAAGATAAAGGCTCTGGAATACAAACTAAAGGAATACACAATCTTTTTAATGAAATATGAGAAAATTTCCCAAACTTTAAGAATGGAATGAAAAAGCAAATACAGGAGGCATACAGGACTCCAAATATATATGAAATTACAACAGACCCACACCAAGACACATTATTATGAAAATACCTAACATACAGAATAAGGATGGAATTATAAAATCTGCTAGAGAGAGACAACTGGTGACATTTAGAGGTTAATCAATCTGGATTTCAGCTGATTCTCAATTCAGACTCTAAAAGGTAGGAGGTTTTGGAATAATACATATCAAGCTCTGAAAGAAAATGGATGCCAACAAAGAATACTATACCCAGCAAAATTAAGCTTCAGGATTTAAGATGAAAAAAAAACCTTTCACAATAAACAAAAAATAAAAGGATTCACAACTAGAAAGTCTGTACTACAAAACATACTCAATAAAATATTTCATGAAAAAGAAATGAAAAATAAAAAATGAAAAGGAGTAGAGAGAGGAACTACACTAGAAGAGCCAATCAAAGGAGAAACTAATTCCTAATTCAAATTAAAAACCAGAAATAGGTGCTGAGGTAGTAGTTCAGTGGTAGAGTACTTGCCTACCACGTATGAGACACTGGGTTCCTCAGCACCACATAAAAATAAATGAATAAAATAAACTTATTGTGTCCATGTACAACTGAATATTTTTTTAAAAACTAGAAATAAATCAAAATGACAGGAAATAAAAATCATCTCTCAAATATAACATTGACTGTAAATGATCTAAACTCATCAATTAAATGATACAGACTAGAAGATTGGATTAAAAGACAAGACCCAACAATATGCTGTCTCCAAGAGACTCAACTCATAAGCAAAAACATCCACAGACTGAAGGGTAAAAGGAAGGGGAAAAAACATATCATTCACAAGGATGTTGTAAACAAGCCGGGGTTTCTATTTTTGTATCAGAAGAAGGTCATTTCATACTACTTAAGTGAATAAGACAACAAGAAATAACAATCATAAATACTTATGTCCCAAATAATGAAGCATCTATGTACATCAAACAAACCCTTCTCAATATCAGTAATCCATAATACAATAATACTGGGTGACTTTAACATGCTTCTCTCATCACTGAACATGTCTTCCAAACAAAAGCAAAATAAAAAAGCTACAAAACTAAAAAGTACAATTATAATTTAGATTTAACAGATATGTATAGAATATTTAATCTATCAATGACTGAATATACTTTCTTCTCAGCAGTATATGAATTATTTTCTAAAATGGATCATATCCTAGGCCACAAAGCAAGTCTTAGTAAATATAAAAAAATAGAGATAAAACCTTGCATTTTCTCAACTCATAGTGCAATGAAACTAGAAATCCACGGTAAGATAAAAAATAGAAGGTACTTTACACCTGGAGACTAAATAAATGATATTGAATGATAATTGATAGCAGTAAAAATCAAGCTGAAATAAAAAATACTTAGAGATAAATGAGAATAGTGATACTACATATCAAAATCTCTGGGACAGTATGAAGGTGGTTCTAAGAGGAAAGTTTGTAGCATTGAGCTCACTCATTAGAAGAATAGAAAGACATTAAATAAATAATCTGACATTATATCTCAAGGTACTAGAAAAAGAAGAAAAAATCAACACCAAAATCAGTAGAATACAGGAAATAAATAAATTAGAGCCAAAAATCAATGAAATTGAAATTACAAAACAATTCAAAAGCAACAAAACAAAAAGTTGATTCTTTGAAAAGAATTTTAAAAATTGATATATACCCTTAGCCAAGTTAACTAAAAGAAAGAGGGAAAAACCTCAAATTATTAAAATTTTTGATGAAAAAGAAATATCACTATAAACATTACTGAAATACAGAGGATAATCAGAAACTATTTTGAAAATTTATAAATTAGAAAATCTTGAAGAAAATGACAAATTTCTAGTGACATATGACCTATGAAAACTGAATCAGGAGGATATAGAACATTTAAACAGATCAATTTAAAGTAATGAAATTGAAGATGCCATCAAAAGCCTATCAATGAAGAAAAGCCCAAGACTGGATGGATTCTCAGCTGAGTTCTCCCAAATCTTTAAAGAGGAACTAACACCAATCTTCCTTAAATTATTCCATGAAACAGAAAAGGAGGAAACCCTTCAAATTCATTCTATGAAGCTAGCATTACCCTGATACCAAAAACAGACAAAGACACATAAAAGAAAGAAAACTTTGGACCATTATCCTTGATGAACACAGATGTAAAAATTATTAATAAAATACTGGAAAATCACATGGAAAAACACATTAAAAAGATAGTGCACCACAATCAAGTGGGTTTCATCCCAGGGATGCAAGGTTGGTTCAACACATGGAAATCAATACATATAATTCACCACATAAATAGACTTAAAGACAAGAATCACATGATTATCTCAATAGATGCAAAAAACACATTTGACAAAATATAGCATCCATTCATCTTTAAAACACTAGAAAAACCAGGGATAGAGACAACATACCTCAACATTGTAAAAGTTACATACAAAAACTCCAAGGTCAATATCATTCTAAACGGAGAAAAACTGAGAGCAGTCCCTCTAAAAGCTAGAACAAGATAGGGATGCCCCCTTTCATCACTTCTATTAAACATAGTCCTTGAAACTCTAGCCAGGACAATTAAGCAAAAGGAAGAAATTAAAGGGATACGAACAGGAAAAAAAAGAGTTCAAACTATTTGCTTGCTGACAACATGATCCTATACTTAGAAGACCCAAAAAACTCCACCATAAAACTTCTACAACTCGTAAATGAATTCAGCAAAATAGCAAGATGCAGAGTTACCACCCATAAATCAATTGTGCTCCTATACCAACAATGAATCAGCTCAAAGACAAATTAGGAAAACTAGCCCATTCACAATGGAATGGGCTCAATAAAAAGGAAAGAAAAGAAAAAAAAAACAAAACAAAAACGGGGAGATCCAAGATGGCGGACTAGAGGGAGGCTGCATTCCTTGTCGCTCCGTAACTCCGGTTATAAGCAGAGGATATCTGTTTCTTGGTGAGGCAGTTTTTGCTGCTTATCGATCCCCTGGTGTTTACCCCATTTGTCTGCTGTGATGACCTGCAGTCTGCAAGCATATGGACGCCTTTTTTGAGTGCAGATTGCTCACTGTCAGGTGTCTATCATCCGCCATTTGCCTGCTTCTCGCCTGTCCATCGCCTGCCTTACACCTATCTATCACCCAACACATGAGGTTCACCTCCTGATCGTTGGACAACAGTCAGCAAACCAATCGCCGACCACCAGTGGAGCACCAGCTACCTGCTGTCGCCTGGAAGTTCACTGTTACAGTACCTGCAGGTTTGATTACACAGTGGCTGCCGCCATTTTGAGACAACAGCCAGGTCCCATAGGACACCTGGCTGGACTGACTGAGCCCCATCTCCAGGATAACTCAGCCTGACTGATCACTCCCTGCCTCTGGGGCCCTCACATCGACTGACTGCTCCCTGCCACCAGGACCCCCAGACCAACTGACTGAGCCCTATCACCGGGACCCGAGACTGACGGATTGCACCCGGCCTCCAGGATCCGGCAACCACACCAAACACACCTGACCTCCAGGACCCCTGCCTGACCAACCACATCCCATCTCCAGGACCTCCAGCTGACCACGTCCACCCCTGAGCTGCAGCTCCCCATTTGCCAATACATTTCGAAGCCAGAGCGGCCATCTTGTATAATCCTGGAAGCCTTAGCTCCGAGCTTTGGGTGGGGCAAATCCCATCCTGCGACGCCTGCTGGAGGCTTAAAGCTCATTGTCAGGTACCTCTCATGCATCATCAGGCTATTGAACTCTGGGAGGTTTCATTACTATATGACTGTTATACTGTAGATTTTCTTTTTTCTCCTCTTTAAAAAATTTAAGTTTTTATTTCTTGACTTTTCTTGTTCTCTTTTCCTTTTATTTACCTGTTCCCTCAGAGTCTCTTTCTCCCTTTTTTGCATGCTAACATCCGGTTTCTTTTGATTACACTCTCACCCTTTCTATTATCTAGAACTTCTGTATATTCTTTTCTTATCCCATTAACAGCCACATTCTACATCCCTCTGCATCCTCTTTGTCCTCCATTTGAAACTGCAGACCTTACTGCAAATCTGTTTGTTTTACCAAAGATAATATTTGAACTCATTCTGTTTATTATGACAATTTTGTTATTGTCCTCATAGGGGCTATTTGGTCTAGGATTGCATAGTGTCTGACTTGGGCACTGCTAATATTGATCTCCCCTTAAAGAAAGGGTTTTGGAAACCTGTAGGGCCACTATAAGCCTATAGAGGGAAATGTGCAATACCCCAGATCTGCACTGCTAGAGGGGAAGATACGTGAACAACATGAGAAAACAAGAGAAGAAAATGATCCAAATAAATCTAGATTCTATAGGAATAGAATCCAATGACAGTATGTTAGAAGAAATGTCAGAAAAGGACTTTTCAGTTATACATGATTAAGATGATTCGCGAAGCAAAGGATGAGATAAGAGAGCAAATGCAGGCAATGAATGATAATACCAATAAGCTGAAAGAGCACCTGCAGGAAGCAAAAGATCATTTCAACAGAGATAGAGATTCTCAAAAAAAAAAAAAAAAAAAAAAAAAAAAAAACCAAATGGAAATCCTTGCAATGAAGGAAACAATAAACCAAATAAAAAACTCAATGGAAAGCATCACCAAAAGACTAGACCACTTGGAAGACAGAACCTCAGACAAAGAAGACAAAATATTTCATCTTGAAAATAAAGTTGCCCAAACAGAGAAAAGATGGTAAGAAATCATGAACAGAATCTCCAAGAACTATGGGACATCATGAAAAGACCAAATTTAAGAATTACTGGGATTGAGGAAGGCACAGAGATACAAACCAAAGGAATGAACAACCTATTCAATGAAATAATATCAGAAAATTTCCAAAACCTGAGGAATGAAATGGAAAATCAAATACAAGAGGCTTACAGAACACCAAATGCACAGAATCACAACAGATCCACACCAAGGCACATTATAATGAAAATGCCTAACATTCAAAATAAAGATAGGATTTTGAAGACCACGAGAGAAAAGCATCAGATCACATATGGGAGAGACCAATACGGATAGCAGCCGACTTCTCAACCCAGACTCTAAAAGCTAGAAGGGCCTGGAACAACATATTTCAAGCTCTGAAAGAACATGGTTGCCAACCAAGAATCCTATACCCAGCAAAACTAACCTACAGATTTGAAGATGAAATAAAATCCTTCCATGATAAACAAAAATTAAAAGAACTTACAAATAGAAAGCCTGTGCTACAGAATGTTCTCAACAAAATATTCCATGAGGAGGAAATGAAAAACAACAATGGAGGTCAGCAAAGGGAGGAACTACCTTAGAGAAAAACCACTCAAAGGAGAAACCAAACCAACTTAAAAACCAAAAATAAGCCAAATGACTGGGAATACAAATCATATCTCAATAATAACCCTGAACGTTAATGGCCTAAACTCATCAATCAAAAGACACAGACTGGCAGAATGGATTAAAAAGAAAGACCCAACAATATGCTGCCTGCAAGAGACTCATCTCATAGAAAAAGACATCCACAGACTAAAGGTGAAAGGATGGGAAAAATCCTAACACGCACATGGACTCAGTAAAAAAGTGGGGGTTTCCATCCTTATATCAGATAAAGTGGACGTCAAGCCAAATTTAGTCAGAAGGGATAAAGAAGGACATTTCATACTGCTTAAGGGAACCATAAATCAGGAAGACATAACGATAGTAAATATTTATGCCCCAAACAATGGTGCATCCCTGTACATCAAACAAATCCTTCTCCATTTCAGGAATCACATAGATCACAACACAATAATTCTGGGTGACTTTAATGCACTGCTATCACTACTAGATAGATCTTCCAAACAAAAACCAACCACAGAAACCATAGAAGTCAGTAACACAATCAATAACCTAGACTTAATAGACATATATGGAGTATTCCATCCATCAACGAGTAGATTCACTTTCTTCTCAGCAGCACATGGAACCTTCTCGAAAATAGACCATATGTTATGCCACAAAGCAGCCCTTAGGAAATGCAAAAAAATAGAGATACTGCCTTGTGTTCTGTCAGATCATAATGGACTGAGAATAGAAATCAATGACAAAATAAAAAACAGAAATTACTCCAAAATCTGCAGACTAAATAATATATTATTGAATGAAACATGGATAACAAAAAACATCAGGGAGGAGATTAAAAAATTCTTAGAGGTCAATGAGAACAACGATCCAAGATATCAAAATCTCTCGGACACTATGAATGTAGTACTAAGAGGAAAATTCACTGCATGAAGCGCATTCTAGAAAAGAATGAAAAGTCAACAACTAAATGACCTAACATTATAGCTCAAAGCCCTAGAAAAAGAAGAACAGAATAACAGCATAAGTAGTAAAAGACAGAAAATAATTAAAATCAGAGCAGAAATCAATGAAATTGAAACAAAAGAAACTATTCAAAAAATTGACAAAACAAAAAGTTGGTTCTTTGAGAAAGTAAACAAAATAGATAAACCCTTAGCCACACTAACAAAGAGAAGAAGACTCAAATTACTAAAATACATGATGCAAAAGGAAATATCACAACAGACACCACTGAGATACAGAACATAATGAGAAGCTACTTTGAAAATCTGTATTCCAATAAAATAGAAACTACCGAAGACATTGACAAATTTCTAGAGACATGTGCTCCTCCCAAACTAACCAGGAGGACATACACAATTTAAACAGGTCAATATCAAGCAATGAAATAGAAGAAGCCATTAAAAACCTACCATCCAAGAAAAGCCCAAGACCAGACGGAGTCTCAGCCGAGTTCTACAAGACCTTCAAAGAAGAACTCATTCCAATACTTCTCAAAGTATTCCAAGAAATAGAAAAGGAGGGTACCCTACCAAGCTCATTCTATGAAGCTAATATCACCCTCATACCCTAACCAGGAAAAGACACATCAAGGAGAGAAAATTTTAGGCCAATATCCTTGATGAATATAGATGCTAAGATCCTTAATAAAATATTGGCAAACTGTATCCAAAAACATATTAAGAAAATTGTGCACCACGATCAAGTGGGGTTCATCCCTGAAATGCAAGGATGGTTCAACATTCGTAAATCAATAAATGTAATCCATCACGTCAATAGACTTAAGGATAAGAATCATATGGTTATTTCAATTGACGAAGAAAAAGCGTTCGACAAAATACAACACCCCTTCATGGTCAAAACACTAGAAAAAATAGGGATAGTAGGAACATACTTGAACATTGTAAAGGCTATTTATGCTAAGCCCATGGCCAACATCATTCTTAATGGAGAAAAACTGAAAACATTCCCTTTAAAAACGGGAACAAGACAGGGATGTCCTCTTTCACCACTTCTATTCAACATTGTCCTCGAAACTCTAGACAGAGCAATTAGGCAGACCAAAGAAATTAAAGGGATATGAATAGGAAAAGAGGAACTTAAGCTGTCACTATTGGTGGATGACATGATTCTATGTTTAGAAGATTCAAAAACCTCCTCCAGAAAACTTCTAGACCTCATCAATGAATTCAGCAAAATAGCAGGCTATAAAATCAACATGCATAAGTCTACAGCATTTTTATATGCAAGCAATGAAACAGCTGAAAGGGAAATGAGGAAAACAACCCCATTTGCAATAGCCTCAAAATAAAAATAAAATACTTGGGAATCAATCTAACCAAAGAGGTAAAAGATCTCTACAATGAAAACTACAAAACATTGAAAAAAGAAATTGAGGAAGACCTTAGAAGATGGAAAGATCTCCCATGTTCTTGGATAGGCAGAATTAATATTGTCAAAATGGCCATACTACCAAAAGTGCTATACAGATTCAATGCAATTCCAGTTAAAATCCCAATGATGTACCTTACAGAAATAGAGCAAGCAACCATGAAATTCATCTGGAAGAATAAGAAACCCAGAATAGCTAAAGCAATCCTTAGCAGGAAGAATGAAACAGGGGGTATTGCAATACTAGAACTTCAACTATACTACAAAGCAACAGTAACAAAAACGGCATGGTATTGGCACCAAAACAGACAGGTAGATCAATGGTACAGAATAGAGGACACGGACACAAACCCAAATAAATACAATTTTCTCATACTAGACAAAGGGACCAAAAATATGCAATGGAGAAAAGATAGCCTCTTCAACAAATGGTGCTGGGAAAACTGGAAATCCATATTCAACAGAATGAAACTAAACCCCTATCTCTCACCCTGCACAAAAATCAACTCACAATGGATCAAGGACCTTGAAATCAGACCAGAGACCCTGCATCTTATAGAAGAAAAAGTAGGTCCAAATCTTCACCTTTTTGGCTTAGGATCAGACTTCCTTAACAGGACTCCCATAGCACAAGAAATAAAAGCAAGAATCAACCACTGGGATAGATTCAAACTAAATAGCTTTCTCTCAGCAAAGGAAACTATCAGCAATGTGAAGAGAGCCTACAGAGTGGGAGAAAATCTTTGCCCCTCATACTTCAGATAGAGCACTAATTTCCAGAATATATAAAGAACTCAAAAAACTACACGAAGAATACAAATAACCCAATCAACAAATGGGCTAAGGATATGAGCAGACACTTCACAGAAGAAGATCTACAAACAATCAACAAACATATGAAAAAATGTTCACCATCTTTAGTAATAAGAGAAATGCAAATCAAAACTACACTAAGATTCCAGCTCACCCCAATTAGAATGGTGATTATCAAGAACACAAGCAACAATAGGCATTGGAGAGGATGTGGGGAAAAAGGTACACTCATACATTGCTGGTGGGGATGCAAATTAGTGCAGCCACTCTGGAAAGCAGTGTGGAGATTCCTCAGAAAACTTGGAATGGACCCACCCTTTGACCCAGCTATCCCACTTCTTGGCCTATACCCAAAGGACTTAAAATCAGCATACTACAGAGATACAGCCACAACAATGTTCATAGCTGCTGAATTCACAATAGCCAGACTGTGGAACCAACCTAGATGCCCCTCAATTGATGAATGGATAAAGAAAGTGATATATATATATATATATATATATATATATATATATATATATATACACACACACACACACACACACATATACACAATGGAATATTTACTCAGCTATAAAGAATAATAAAATTATGGCATTTGCAGGCAAATGGATGAAATTGGAGAATATCATGCTAAGTGAGATAAGCCAATCTCAAAAACCCAAAAGACGAACGATCTCACTGATAAGTGGATGATGACACATAATGGGGGATGGGAGGGAGGCAAGAATGGAGGAAGGAGGGACTGTATAGATGGAAAAGAGGTGGGAGGGGTGGAGGGGGAGGAAAAAAATAATGGAATGAATCAAACATCATTACTCTATGTAAATGCATGAATATGCAAATGGTATGCTGTTACTTCATGTACAAACAGAAACAACATGTATCCCATTTGTTTACAATAAAAATAAATTAAGGGGTTGGGGAGGTAGCTCAGTCGGTAGAATGCTTGCCTTGTAAGCACAAGGCCCTGGGTTCAATCCCCAGCACCCAAAATAAATAAATAAATAAATTAATTAATTAAAAAATATTAAAAAATAAATAAAGGAGAAACAGGGTCTGGGTGGGGGGAAGTTTATACAAATGGAAATATATCATATATCTGATTTAAAAAAAAAACAAAACCCTTGGGAATTAATCTAAGCAAAAGTGACAGACTTCTACAATGAAAACTAAAGGGAGAACACTAAAGGGAGAAATTGAAGACCTCAAAACATGGGAAGATTTCCTTTGTTCTTGGATATGCATGATTAATATTGTCAACATGGCCATACTTCCAAAAGCACTATACAGATTTAGTGTAATTCCAATTAAAAGTTCAATGATGTTGTTCACAGAAATAGAAAAGGCAATCATGAAATTCATTTGGAAAAAAAAAGAGGTCCAGAATAGCCAAAGCAATCCATAGAGAGAAAAGCAAGGTAGGAGGCATCACAATACCAGACCTCAAATTATACTACAGAGCTATAGTAACAAAAACAGCCTGGTATTAGCACCAAAATATTCAAGAAAACCAATGGAACAGAATAGAAGATACAGAAACAAACCCACAAAAATACAATTACCCCATACTAGACAAAGGTGCCATAAACATACATTGGAGAAAACATAACCTCCTCAATAAATGATGCTGTGAAAACTGTAAATCCATATGTAGTAGGATGAAAATTAACACCTATCTGTCACCCTGCACAAAACTCTACTCAAAGTGGTCAAAGACCTACGTATTAGACCAGATACCCTACAACTGCTAGAAGAAAATGTAGGCCCAACACTCCAACATGTTGGCTTAGGAATCAACTTCCTTAACAAGACTCCTAAGGCATATGAAATAAGAGCAAAAATCAATCAATGGGACAGTAGCAAACTAAAAAGCTTCTTCACAGCAAAGAAAACAATCTACAGCATGAAGAGAGAGACTACAAAATGGGAGAAAATCTTGTTGCCCTCACCTCAGTGCATTAATTTTGAGTATATACAAAGAACTCAAAAGCTTAATACCAAAAACCAAATAACCCAATCAATAAATGGGCAAAGAAACTGAACACTTCACAGAAGAAATACAAATGGTCAACAAATATATGAAAAAAATGTTCAACAACTCTAGCAATTAGAGAAATGCAAATTAAAACTACACTGAGATTTCATCTCATTCCAACAAGAATGGCAATTAGCAAGAATACAAGTAACAATAAATATTTGTGAGGATGTGGGGGAAAGGGTATATTTATACATTGTTGGTGGGACTGCAAATTGGTGCAACCACTCTGGAAAGCAGTATGGAGATTCCTCAAAAAATTAGGAATGGAGGGGGACTTTTAGAAATCAGCCATGGCCCCCTTCTTCCTGCCGGGAGAAGTCTGTATTATTACCTTTAAATAAAACCTGCTTAACATGCTTGCCTTGGCGTGCTTCTCTAGTGTTCAGTCTTCAACATTAGAAGGAGTAGAACTCGTCACTGGTAAAGGGCGGTATCAGATTTGGAGGTCCCACCGAGATTTACACCAAGGTAAGTAAGCTTCTCTCTCCACGCACCCCACATCTGTTTGAGGTGCATCTTTCTGTCTCCATTTTTGGAGGGCAAAATGGGGACCCGTCGGCTACTTAAATGCAGTTAGTGCAGCCGCCATTCTTAAGACTCTGGTGAGAGTTTTCCTGGCCCAGGCAAGTTTCCAATTACCTGCTCTGTAGGCATGTTGGACTGTGCTGAAGCCGTTTCCTACTTTTCTGTCCAGGCCCGGAGCACAATTGCCACGAGTACACAGTGTCCCTAGTCCTGATCTGCCCAGGATGTGTGGAGGCGGAAGAAGGGTTGGAACAACTGCAGGGTTCTCGGCCTAGGCTACTCTCAGGTGGACCCCAATGGTTCCTTCTCCGGACTCCCCCTCCCGACAGCCCTGAGGGGTATCCAGAGTGATCGGTAGACGAATGGCACCAAGGGAAAGCGCCAATTACCTTTGCCTCCATATGGGCCGCACAGTGCACAACACTCCCGCACATCTACTCCCTCCTGGATGCTCCCCTTCCCTTGCCGGTCAGACATTAGGAATTCAAGCTGCAGGATTAAGGCCTGGGATGATTAGTATGAAAATGCCCAGGTTCCCTTTGTTCGCATAGTTAGCCTTCACTAGTCTGGACACTAGAGTCTCCCCATTACTGTTCCTATGCTTAAATATGCTCACGGTGTTCTCTTTAAGCTGCAAGAAGGACGCATTGAAAAACCCCTCCCGTGTGACCCTCCAAGCAAAGGGCATTATATGCCTAACAACCAACAGATGTCCCCTCACCCTCCGGAGATTCCTTTAGTCTACAGGGCAAGAAGATAGGCAAAAGGCACACTTTTTACTTGTGTGATCGTTTTTCATAATTAGGAGTTTATAGTGGCAGGAGGAAAGCAGTAATGCCCTTAAGTCTGAATCCTCCCAGGGTCTCTAGCACAGGGCAAACTAGGACCCTAGCACTTTGCCGAAGAAGGCCAGAAATAACTTTGGCAAAGCCAGGTAGTGAGAGACGGGTTTTTCTGGACCGTAAGGAAGCTCAAAGTTAGGGAGACGTCCCTAATACTTCTAACTCAGAAAGGAGCTTCTCTCTCAACAGGCTTGCCAGGTTCACCACTAGCCTGCATACTGCTAAATTGCAAATGAAAAAATTAGGAATGGAACCACCATTTGATCCAGTTATCCCACTCCTCTGTACATATCCAAAGGAGTTAAAATCAGTATACTACAGTGACATAGTCACATCAACGTTTATAGCAGCACAACTCACAACAGCTAAGCTATGGAACCAACCTAGAAGCCCATCACCAGATAAATAGATAAAGAAATTGTAGTATAAATACACAATGGAATACTACAGAAGAATGACTTTAAGACACTTGCCGGTAAATAGATTGATCTGGAGACTATCATGCTAAATGAAATAAGCCAATCTCCTGAAACCAAAGGTTGTTTTCTCTGATATTTGGATGCTAACTCACAATAAAGGGCAGGGTGGGGAATAGAAGTTCACTGGATTAGACAAAGGGGAATGAAAGAAAGGGAGGAGATTCAGAAGCAGGGAAGAGAGTGAAATGAATCTGACATAACTTTCCTATGTACATATGTGAATATCACCATCATGTACATCCACAATACGATATATTCCATGCTTGTATAAATGTATCAAAACAGGTTATACTGTTATGAATAAGTAGGAAGAACCAATAAAAATTTAAAAATGAAATCCATTTATGCTTTAAACAAAAATTAATTGACTGTACATAAGTTTCTAAGCCCTGTGCTAGGTAATAAGGTTGCAAAACATAAGCAGGCATTCTCTTTACCTTTTAGAAGAGGGAGAAAAACATATAAATAAGTGTTATAAAGTATTATGGATATTATGTTAAAAGTTGGTATAGAGGCTCAGAAGGAAGAGGGGAGGGGAGGAGTCAGTTCTACCTGGGGAATGGGTAGTAAGAAAAGTTAAAATTTTAAGAAAAAGATGACACTTAAATTGAATTTTGGGGAATGAGGATGGAAATAATGAGAAAATCTTGCCATAGATAAAGAACACTGTAATAAAAGAAATGATGATAAAAAGCACTATAATAGAGCTGCTCAATCTAGTGTCATTGCCATTAGTCAAATGGAGCTATTGAGCCCTTGAAATGTAGCATGATTAAGGAAGTGAATATTTAATTTTATTTAATTTTACTAATTCAAAATTTTAGTAACTGACTGTACAGTTACTGGGGAAAGTTTTAAGTATTTGGAACAGATCTGAATATGTCAATCTATTTTTTGAATTGTAAATTTCTTATAATCTAAATATAGATCAAATATTTCTAATAAAACTTGGTATCTGAATTAAGATATGCTGTAAGTATAAAACACATACCAGATTTCCAAGACTTTTGCAGTATATATTTTTGTATTGGTTACATGTCAAAATAGTATTTTAGATATACAAATAAATTACTAAATTAATTTTGCTTCTTCTCACCTTTTTAATGTGGCCATTAGGAAAACTTAAATTACATACGTGGTTTGCATTAATTTCTCTTGGACAGTACCATGTTGGACAATTGTAGTTCAGTGTAGATAGGGAGTAAGACACATGGGCAAACACCTGATAAGAGAAGTAGGAAGTGGTCCACATTAGTGGCCATAGTTTTACTATAATGGAGAAAGCAGAGTTATAATAAGAACCAACAATGGGCAAAGAGAAGAGGTGAGGAACAGAGGATAGAATATACTAATTCAATAATTTTTTTCATTTGGCTTAGTTGTTCAATCTCTGTAATAACTAATAGATTCCCAACTTATTTTAGGAACAGAGGTAGAATAGGCTTTTGAGAAAATACCATAATTTTAGAGTCAAGCAGAAGGGCAAATGTTATTTAATCCCAAAAAAGACAAATCACCCAAATTATAAGTCCTGAGTAAGGACTTAAGAAAGGGTAAGCTACAATAAACTAGAAAACTGTGCTAATACAGAGATCTTTTTTTCCCTTTAGAGATTTTTATAGGGTCTCAGTGTGTGTAAATCTCAGATTTGACTTCTAATCTAAACCCTAAAATTTATGTTTCTAATAAATTCAACTAATACTATTAAAAATCACTATAAAAGTGAAGTATGAGTAATTACCAGAAAGGGCTATAAATTTTAATGATATTTAAGATGATATAGTATCTAGCAGAATGTATAACAGAGACAAGAAGTTCATTAAATAATCATTTTTTATTTCTTAAAAATAATCTGTAGTGTGACCAAACTATTAGAGAAACATTTTTAGGTATTTAAAGATCAAAACTTTCAACCTCTTGTCCCAAGTTGAAAAATTCAATGCTAATGAAAAAAATAGTGACATCATGGATATAAAGAAAAGAAAAAGGATAATGAATAAGTCTAATAAATAATGAAGATTTTTTTCCTTAAATTCAAACCTTGCTCTGTTACAGGTTAGAATGTCTCCCAAAAGCTCACGTGTTGAAGGCTTGGTCCCCAGCTGGTGGCACTATTGAGAAGTGGTGGAAACTTTAGGAGGTGGGGCTTAGTTGAAGGAAGTAGGTCATTGAGAGTCTGTCCTTGAAAACTATTTTGGAACTCTTGACTCCTTCCTCTCTTTGCTTCCCTGCTACCATGATGTGAGCAGCTTTGCTCTATCACATGCTCTTTACCATGTTTACTCTAGTTATGGAACCAAAGTGACAGGGTTAAGCAACCATGGACTTAAACCTTTGAAACCCTGAGTCAAAAAAAAATTTTTTTTCCTCTTTTTAAGCTGATTTTTCTTGGGTACTTGTCACAGTGACACAAAGTTGACAAACAGAAAAATGGTACTGAGAGTGGAGTCACTGCTGTGACTATACCTGAACATGTGGTTCAGAAGCCCATGGAATTGGGTTGCAGGAAGAATTTGGAAAACTTTGGAGGAGTGGGCCAGAAAAAGCCTAGAATACTATAAGCAGAGCTTGAAGGGAGATTCTGGTAAGAACTCAAAAGAAGAGAATGCTGATAGGAATGCAGAGAGCAAAGACTTGAGCTCAAAAGATTTCAGAAGGAAATGTGGAATCTATTGGGGATTGGTTTTGGTCTAGAGGTCATGCCTGTTACACTGTGGCAAATATTTTGTCTATGCCCTGTAACTTTGTATAAGATTGAGTCTAAAGGTTTCCATTAATAAATCTGAAGGTAGAAATTTCAAGGCAAAACAGCAGTTATGCTGTAGCATGAGTACTGCTGGCTGCTTTTAGGCAGATTTAATGAAAATCAAAAGTAAAAAGCAGAATGAATTTTTTTTCAGGGGGCTGGGGGTTACCAGGGATTGAATCCAAAGGGTGTTCTATCACTGAGCTACCTTCCCAGTCCTTTATTTTTATTTTTTTAAATTTTTATTTTGAGAGAAGGTCTCATAAATTGCTCAGACTGGCCTCAATCTTGTGATCCTCCTGCCTCAGACTCCCAAGTAGCTGTGATTATAGGCATGTGACACTGTGCTGGCTGAGTGAAAATTTTTAAAAATTTGTAGTTTGGCCAGAGAAGTGCATGTAAAGTTCTGGCTAAGGTGGGTGTGGTTGTTCAAGTTATTAGCTCCATTTAAAAGAAGCTAAGCCAGGCACCTTGGCACACCTACTGGCTCAGTTACTTGGGAGGCTAAGGTGGGAAGATTGCTTGAGCCTAGCTTGGGCAACACAGCAAGACCTTGTCTCTCAAGGAAGAGCGGGGAGAAGGAGGAGGGGAGAAGGATTCAAGAGCTTTGTACCAGGAAAATAGGAAAGATGCCTTGAAGGCATTGCAGGAAGCAGCAGGAGTTTACCCATTCCAGACTCAAGAGTGTACAGTGTAAACTCATTTAAAAGACTTATTTGAGAAGAGAGCCCCGCCCCCCCCCCCCCGGCACTTTTTGTTTGTTTGTTTGTTTGTATAGGGCTACCTAGGGAATTGTTTTTTGGATTAATTACCCTCCCCTCATTCAACTATCCAGGCAAGCAGAGGTGGCTAAAGCTGTGGTCCAAACAGACACGACTACTTTATGCAGACCTTGGTGTTATTCATATGATGCTGGGTTTTGTTTTGTTTTGGTTTGGTTTTTGATACTGGGGATTGAACCCAGGAGGGTTAACCACTGAGCCACATCCCCAGCCCTTTGTATATTTTATTTAGAGATCAGGTCTTACTAAGTTGCTTTCTCACTAAGTTGCTGAGGCTAGTTTTGAACTTTTGATCCTCTTACCTCAGCCTCCTGTTGCTGGGATTGGAGGCAAGGCAATGCACCACCACTCCTAGCATGATGCTAGTTTTTAGGTAAGCAGGATGCAAGAGTCGGGTTGTGAAGGCTTCAAATAAGATTTCAAAGGAAGGTGTGGGAAGCCAGACTGAGCATGGCAGGGTAAGAAATCTTACAAGTAGCCCCTGAGAGGGAAACATATAAAGTCATAAGAGAAACTGAAATAGCATTGGAGACCCCAGGAAATTAGAGATGTCAGGAATGTGGAGCATCTACCAAGGAAAGCTTCAGACAGAGAGCAGAGCCAACCCAAGAGAGTTCATGTGGGCTGCAGCCAGCAAGGCTTATAGGGGCAGGGCTGCTTAAGCCTTCTGGATCTCACATTACATCTTGGTGTGCCCTGCATGCTGGACATGGAGCTATAGGATTTTACGTTTGTCCTATCAGTATGTAACTTCTTTTTCTTATTTTACACAGGTTCACAACTAAGAGTTTGCTCTGAGTCTCAGAGAGGATTACGACTTTTCAGCAGTGCTGGAACTGTTGAGACTTTAGTGACTTAGAGAGAGACTGAATACATTTTGTATTATGAAGTGGACATTTGCTTTTGGGACCCAGGGTAGAATGTTCTAGAGTGATTCTCAAAAGCATATATGTTAAAGGCTTGGTCCTTAGCTGGTTGCACTATCGGAGGTGTAAAACCTTCAGGAGGTAGGGCCTAGATAGAGGAAGCAGGTCACTAGGGTCATGCCCTCTAAGAATATATTGGGACTCCAGCCCCTTCCTCTGTTTCTCTTTGCTTCCCAACTACTGAAAGCAACTTTGCTATACCACATGTTCCCTGCCATGAAGTTCAAAAGTCTTACCATTTGCCCAAAGTGACAGGACCTAGTGACCATGGACTGAAACTTTTGAAACCATGAAGTGAAATAAGTTTTTCCTCCTTTTAAGTTTATTTTCTCGGGTATTTTTTCACAGTGATGGAAACCTAATTCAGTTTCTTAGTCCCTCTTACCTCTATGATAGCATAAACAAATACTTACCACTAGGCTGCATAGTCAATGAACTAAAGACTGCTTAAGGAGTTACAGGGTTTGGGATTTATCCCTGGATCCACCAATATCTTGCTCTGACTTCTGACAAGCCAATTTCTCCGTATGTTATTTTCTCCATCTGCAAAGTAGGTGAGGGGAGAAGAAGGAGGATGGTTATTAAACCTGTACTGAGACCTTTAACAATGTAGGTGAGGGTAAAAGAAAAGTAGTACATTTGATACATATTTTTTGCTATTAAAATATCTCAAGGTTAGAAGTTACTTTATAGCAAGTATCATAGATGCAACTTAAGCCTCTATATTCACAAAAATAAACACAGATATTTCCTATATTTGGTTCCATGCAAATACTAAGTAAAAACATGATTTCTAACTAAGTTATGCCAGAAAATAAAAAAATACTATAAACCTCATTCATAGGTTGAAGCCCTAATTCCCAATTTGACTGTATTTGGAGACAGGCCTTCTAAGGAGATAATTAAGATTCAGGGAATTCATAAGGGTGGGACCTAAATCTGACAGGAAAAAAACAAACAAACAAACAAAAACAACACCACAAGAAAAAGGCTATGTCAGGACACAGAGAAGGTTCCATTTGTATACCAAGGAGACTGGGCTCAACAGAAACCAATCCTGCTGACACCTTATCTTGGATTTCCAGTCTCCAAAACTTCTAGATAAATTTGTGCTACTTAGGCCACTTAGTCTTTAGTATTTTGTTATGGCAGCCAAAGCACAGGGCCATGGGACACATGAGACTGCAGTAATTCTTTAAGAGTGCTTCAGAGTTCTCTAAAGAACTTTCACTATTTCCTATACTAGTTTGAGGCAGTAAAGCAAAAACAACAACAAATATATAAATAAAACAAAGACACTGAATCTGAAGTTAAAATTTTATCCTGATTTGAACAATTATATTTTCCTTTACAGACTGTTTTCCCTTTAAGACTCTGTGCAAATAAGTGCACTGAAATTCAGTTTGCTTCTCAGCAAAAATGGGAATAACCCCAATGCTACCTGCTTTAGAGGGTGGAAATACCAAATGAGAAAATGGCTTTATTTTATTTGAGCATTATAGTTACAAATAATAGCTGGGTTCATTTGGACAAAATCATACATGCATGGAATTTGATTTCAGTTCCTGTTCCTCTACATTTTCTTTCCCCTTCTCTTTCCTGCTAATCTCCTTCCTTTACCCTACTGATTCTCCTTTCACTCATTTATTTGTTTTTGATTGGTTCATTATACTTACACATGAAGGTGAAATTCCTTGTGGGATATTTACATATGCACAGAACATAATTTTGTTATATTCATTCTGCATTTCCTCCCCTTTCTTGTCCTTTCTCTCTCCCTTTCAATCACCTTCTTCTACTCTACTGGTCTTCCCTACATCTTTATGATATCTGATCCTCCCCTCCTTCTTTCCCTTATTTTGCTCTAGTTTCCATATGAGAGAAATCATCTGACCCTTGCTTTTCTGAGACTGGCTTATTTCATTAAGCACGATGTTCTCCATTTCCATCCATTTACCAGAAAATGCCACATTTCATTCTTTTTTATCACTGAGTAAAACTCCATTGTGTACATATACTACATTGAGAAAATGGCTTTAAAAGTACATAATGCAGATAACAAGTATTGTTAGGGGGAAATGTGGTTTATTACCATTCTCACAGGGAAAACTCAGATCCTGAATAGTACAATATACTTAACAAAAGGGACTGTGCAAACTCCTGTTACTAGTTAACCCCTGAGAACTCAAGTACTCACAATCTGAGTAACAATGCTACATAATTCTGTTAGAATTACTTCTGTTTTGCTTCTTCTTCCTTTGACCTCCTTTTACTGTTGACTAGGACCTTTACAAATTATGGTAATTCAATCTTCTTAGATGAAGTGAAAGTACCTGTATTTATTTTAAAAAACCAGAAATGATACTAAGAAGTTACAATAAAAAGAGTAATCTGAATTCTCAAAATAAGATATTCAGGTCTGGGGAGATAGCTCAGTTGGTAAAGTGCTTACCTTACAAGCACAGAGCCCTGGGTTTGATCCCCAGCACCGCAAAAAAAAAAAAAAAAAGATATTCAGAGCCCTCAAATATTAAGAGAGTAGTTTCTGTATGACCTTGGAAAATATATTCTCCTTGGTTTTTGAGAAAAAAAACACAAGCGCATAGACTACTAATATCTAAAGCAGGTGCTGTGCCACAATGGCAAAAATGCTCTATATCCGTGTTGTCTAATGGGCTATTCAGCACTTGAAATGTGGCTGGTGGAGTGTCCTAAGGAGTTATATTTTTTATTAAATTTAAATTTAAGTAGACACACATGACTAGTGGCAACTGTATTGAACAATACAGATTAGAGAATGTAAAGATTTTGGTATTTCTAGAAATTCTTGAAAGGTAATATCTGGTAGAAATATAAACAATGCTATGGAAGCATTCTTTCAAAATGCAACAAAGCAATTGCAACTAGCCATCCCTTGAAGCATGGAAAAGTAGAAAGAATTCTTTATATATTATGAGATTAAGAAAAATGTAGGGATTGGGTTTGTGCCTCAGTGGTGGAGCATCTGCCTAGCACATGTGAGGCACTGGGTTTGATCCTCAGCACCACATAAAAATAGATTTTAAAAATATGGTTTTATGTCCATCTACAACTAAAAAATATTTTAAAAATAAAAAATATTTTATTGCTTATATACTGTTATGATTCGGATGTGAGGTGTCCCCAAAAGCTCCTATATTAATGCAGGAGTATTCAAAGGTAAAATGATTAGATTTTGAGAGCTGTAATTACATCAGCCCATCCTAGTTTTGGATGGACAAACTAGGTGGTAACTGTTGGCAGGTAGGGTGTGGCTGGAGGAGGTATGTCACTGGGGGTGTGCTGAAGGGTTCATATTCTCTGTGGCCCCTTCCCCTCTGTACTTCCTGACTGCCATCATCAGAGCAGTTTCCCTCCACTGCATTCCTCTCTGCTGATGTTCTGCTTTACCTTGGGCCCAGAGCAATGCAGTTGGTTGACTACAGACTAAATCTCTGAAACTATGAGCCAAAATAAACTTTCCCTCTCTAAGTTGTTCTTGTCAGGTATTTTTGTCATGGCAATGAAAAGCTGACTAACATATTAATAATTATCATTAACATCATACAGTTATAATTTTTAAGCATTGATCATGTGCCTGAGAGTAGGATAAGTATTTCAATGATACCATCTTGTTGAATTTTCACCAAGTAGCACAGTATTATTATTACTTTTTGCTAATGACGAAACGACACCCAGAAAGTTTGAGTAATTTTTGAAAAGGTTACAGTCAGTAAAAAAGTTAGGATTTGGGTTGGGGTTGTAGCTCAGTGATGAAGCACTTGCCTAGCATGTGTGAGGCACTGGGTTTGATCCTCAGCATCACATAAAAATAAATAAAAAAAATAAAGGTATTGTGTCCATCTACAACTAATATAGATATAGATATATAGATAAATATAGATAGATATAGATATAGATATATATAATTATATTAAAAAATAAGTTAGGGGCTGGGGTTGTGGCTTAGTGGTGAGCACTTGCCTAGCAGGTGTGAGGCACTGGGTTCAATTCTCAGCACCGCATATAAATGAATGAATTTTTTTTTTTTTTAAAAAGGTTCTATCAACAACTAAAAAAAAAAGTTAGGATTTGAACCCAGACGATTCTTTCACTCTGTCTCCCATCCCTGTGCCTCCCCCAATCCCACACTAAAAATAAAACAAAACAAACAACAAAGAAAAACCCCACTCACACAAAGAAACCCTATAAATGCTTCCAGTATAAAATAGCTCAGTTTGGGAGAGCATACATGTGAATGTGGATAGTCTACTCACTACAGTAAAAATGAAAGTGTTAATGCTTATTAGCTTGTTCTGGACATTGAATAAGATTAGGCATAGTGGGATTTAAAGAGGTAAAGCTAGATTAAATGTACGTACCATGTGTTAAATATTCATAGAGTTTAGAAATTTAAAAAAACAAATATTCAAGCTTGTTTGCACATACAAATGGGGTAGAGGAAAGAAAGCATAGAAGGGAACAGAGAAAGAGGGCTTTCTCCCGGAAATTAAACTGAATAACAGAAAAAAAAAAAAAAAAGAGATTCATCAAATAACCTCTGAAGACTCACTAATAAAGAACTATTTCAGTGGCAAACCACAGTCCTGTGTCAATATGTACAGAGTTCAAAATGGAAGAGCTGCAAACAGAACATGTGCTCACTCTGGTCACAGAGGACAGGCTACAGGGAGGCAGGGGACAGGACTACTTAGGAATGCAGCACTGATCAGCTACTCTCTTATTAGCAAGTATTCCTAGTAACTCCCAGCTGATTCTCTGCCTCCAAATATCCTTCATTTACTTTTACTTCATTTGGAGATAGGTGTGATGAGATGCAATATTCCTCTGGGACGATCTGCCAGAAAGTGGGTGGGTGGGTGGGGCTAACTAGGCAATCCCTTTCTCTAAGACAGCAATAAATCCTGTCTCTTCCATGTAGCAGATGTGAACAAAGATGAAGCAGATCTCCCCTTGGCATTTTCCCTGCCCCCATTTGCTTTGTAGTAATTATACATCTCTGTGTATACACACAGAAGGAAGAATCACAGAGAAAATCAATATTTCCTTTAACAAGCAAGGGAGGTAGCAATGAATGGCTAATGAAAATACAGAAAGGCCCAAACTCCCTTTGTTCTAAGCAGTCCTAAGGAGATTGTAACCATGTATAATGTTTACCCTTTCCAGAGATTTTATGTAGGAGTGATCCAGGGCACTTCTTAGAATGCTTCTGGCTCAGGTTTCTTGAACAGAGAAGTAATTCAGTGGTTCCAGTGGTGCTATATCATACTTTTAGATAGACATACATAGATCTGATATCAGGCAATAAGTAAGGTTACATCATCCTCATCATTATAGTTAGTACTGGGGGAGGGGGTGTTGTTATTGTTTTGGTTTTTTTTTTCTTTTCTTTTCTTCTTTTGAGAGTGAGTCTTTCTATGTTGTCCAGGCTGGCTTCCAACTCAGTCTTCCTGTCCCAGCCTCCCAAGTAGCTGGTATTACAAGGGCATGCCACTATGCCACCAGATAGCTAGTATTTGTAATAAAAGACATAACAATTCTGAATGTTGTACTCTCTGCCAGTCAGAATATATCAGTGGTAGAGTTTTATGTACATATGTACTCCCTATACTCTGAGTGAGATACAGGCACACAATCTAATTTAAATGAAAGCAATAAGGAGATTGAGGGTTTAAAAAACAAAGGAGATTTAACCAGGAGATGACTCAGGAAACATAACTGTTTGCGAATATCTGGAAGACTCTCATGTAAAGGAGTGATGAAATTTGCTCCACTTGTCAAATATCACTCCAAGGGAGAAACCTAGGATTAGTGGGTGGAAGTTACAGGTAGGTAGCGCCACTGAATTTTATTAGAACTTTCTGGTAGTCAAAGGTATCCAAAAGTGGAATAACCTCTCTGTGAAGGAAAAGTAAGAACGCACGATCATTGAGGGCCTTGAACCAAAGGTAAGATACGTTCTCTGTGAAGATATTAAATCATTAGGAAGAAGAGCAAGGCTTAACTGGACAATATTTGAAGTGAAATTCCAAATCTGAGTTCTGGTTTGTTCATTATTACAAACAACACTGTGCAACTTCAGTTTTTTCAGCATGAACTTAAAATTTTTTGACTTCATGATGGTGTGAAAGGTACCCATGCAACCACTTTGTTTTTCAGTTTCAGTACAGTATTCAATAAATTATATGAGATATTCAACACTTTATTATAAAATAGGCTTTATGTTAGATGATTCTGTCCAACTGTTTATTAATGTAAGTGTTCTGAGTACATTTAAAGTAGGCTAGGTTAAGCTATGATGTTCAGTAGGCTAGGTGTATTTAAATGTATTTTTGACTTACAATGTTTCCAACTTATAATTGGTTTATTGTATGTAACCCTATCATAAATTGAGAAGCATCACTGTGTATGTATATACATATATGTAACACCAACTTTCTATCTGAAGAGTTATAGAAGTATGATATGGGGGCAGAACAAATAGCAACAGCAACAGCACAAGTGGCAGCTTGCAGTGGAAGCATGTTTTCTGCTTCTTCATCTATAACTTAGCAGCACTATGGTAGGCACTTTACATTCCTTATCTCTTCATTCCCTTTTAAATTCTATCATGTTGTGAGTCTATGGGGCAGTAGTAGCAGGGCTCAGCTCAATTATTTCCTCCATACCTACCACACAAAACTTGGCGGGTAGTCTTTTTTGAAATAATAAATGATATGTGCCTGCTTTATTTACAGTTCTGAAAAGCAAGTATAAATGGGGTTTTAAATAAAAAACAGCATGTTTTGAGGATACTAAGATGATTAATAAGTTAAAAGAAATCTATAAAAATAATTCAATGTTTACTGGAAAGTAATCTGTTCTATGAAGTGACATTTTATATACTGGATTTTCTCTTACACCACTTTGTCCCCTACTTAAGGTAACCAGGTCAACATCACACTGGAGTCCTTTCTTTCATACCTGGTAATCAGTCTGTTGGTATAAACTGCCCCCCCCCCAAAAGGTTTGTAAATAATACTAAAAGTTTGTTGAAATTTAATTACAGTTAAGGTATTTAGTTTAATGCCTCCTTCTCCCAGTCTCTGATCACACCAACTTTAGCCAATGCTTGAATTTTCTAAATCCCTAAAAAGTTTCTGTGCTTACACTTCCTGCTTCAATGGAAATCTCCTATCTCCCCAGAAAATTCCTTCCATTTCTGGTAGTGGATCTTGGCCTTAGGGGAGTGATTCTCAATTCTTTATCAATAACCCTAATACATAGGATAACCCAGCACATTTCCATCAATAACAGTAACTTTACATACAATCAGACTTTTAACAAAGGTTCTTTCTAGAGAGTGAGATAGTGATGGAAGGCAACTTTCCCTTTTTACTTAATATACTTCCGATGGCAACATTTTAATAGTGCGTATGTATTACTTTAACATACATACAACATGCATACATTTTTAAAAGCAGCCCAAGGGGTGAATGTTTACCACAGTAGTCATGTGAAGTTGAACAGAAATCAGTCCCCAAGGGGGACAAAACAGGATGAAAGGGAATGATGTGTGTTATGATTTGACATCTTCGCTAACTGTAATATACACAGGGTATATGTGTGTATGTTGTGGGGATTGTGGTCGCTGAATGCCCTCTAATCTCCTTGAAAGTCATAGCTAATCTCTGAGTTGGGTATGCCAGTTCTTCAGGTATTTTAAGACAATTTTTAAGTGTGAAAGAAAAGTTAACTGCTTTCTGGTCTTGTCAATACTACAGTCAATGACTGACTATAACATGTCTCAATGTGTAATGTATCTGTTTTCTTTTCCTCCCATTCTGCCTAATCCATAGTATATTCTTCTAATTAGACATCCTGCTTCCCAGTATTATTCTTCTATGGTCTATTTTCACTTTATCATGTTTGGAAACACACTTCCTAATTACTTGGACTAAGTACTCTAAGCTTATGAGTATTTTTTACCAAATATATCCAGATGTTTACTCCTTTATTATGAAGATTCTGCAGTGAGACTGCCTAGGTTTGGATTTGGTTGTCACTTATTAGTGTATAATCTTGGCTAAGTAACTTAATTCCTCATGTCTTAGTTTCCTTAACCACAAAATAAAGACAATAATAGCAAAGACTTCACATAACTATTGACTAGTTTTCATTGCATGACGAAGAGCACTCATGCTTTACTAATTCATGTCCCTCTTCTTTTCATACCTGTTCAAAACCCATCTCTTACAGCAATATTGGCACTTTTTTTTTCTGTAAAATGCTAGAGAGTAAATATTTTCAGTTTTATGAGTTATATGGTCTCTGTTGCAACTACTAACTCTACAACTATAGCATGAAAGCAGTCACACATAGATAATTAATGAATGTGGCTATGTTCCAACAAGAGTTAATTAACTAAAACAGGTAGCACGTAGGATTTGGTCTTTGGGAAATAGTTTGCCAAGCTCTGACCTGCAGAAATCCATCTCTAAATAATTTATCTGGCTCTAATCATTTCAGCTATATTTCAAGTATGAACTATATTGTTTTTCACATATTTATAAACTTCTAGGTATTTTTATGTGGTTAGTCTGCCACTTAATAGTGTACAGATCTTTAAAAAAAAAGAGCTATAGCTGCTATTTTATTCATTAAGCAAATGTATTTAAGGCTAATTGTATTATGTGATGTTAAGAATACAAAGACAAGTCTCGCTCATGCTCACAAAGAATTCACAGATCATCAGTAGAAGAGATAGCAATTCAAATACACAATCATAACATGATTTTTTCTATAAGAGATTTGCTGTACAAAGTGTTCTGGGAAGCAGGATGAAATGATCAACTTTAACTAAGAAGTTGGGAAAAGCCTCACAAAAGAGATGAAGTTGAATTACAATTGTGAGAAGAAAGATGACTGACATTTTACCAAGAGAATATAGTACAAAGGTACTAAGGAGTGGAAATTGACAATGTGTTTGGACAACAACTAGTCATGGATTATAGAGACAGAAAGCCATATGGTAGGCTACAGAGCCAAGTGACAAGAATTGAATACAATGAAGCTAGAAAAGAAGGCAAAGGGCAACTCTTGAAGAACTTTGTTTGCCATTCTAAGACAATGTTATATTATATATGGAGGACTATAGTATCATCCCTAAGATCACATGTTAAGCTTTCAATGTTAAGATTCGATTCACTAATGATATTTTACATTCATAAAGGCATTTTCCCACAGATTTATATATACATCTTTTCTAATTTCATACAGATTGCCTACTTATATGTATACAAAATTCTAATACTGATTAAGAACTTGTGATGTATGAGAATAGAAAGATTTATAGGCAGAACAACCTGGGACTAAGCCTTGCATTTAAGATTTGTAAGATTTGAAAAAGTCTCTTAACTCATCATTATTTCCATAAAATAGGATTAAAAACAGTACTTATTTCAGATTACTGTGAAGACTATAGGAGAAAATTGTATGGAGAATAGTTCACAAGATATAAAGAGCTGTATAAATGATACACAGGATTTGTTAAAACTGTAAGATAATTTGGGAAGGAAGGATGAGTTTTTAAAAATCATTCTCATTGTTTTTTTGTGATACATACATTCAAACACAGCCTAATAGAAGATAACTTTCTGTTTCTGTCATGTGTACATATAGGTTCTGACCTTTTCAAGGATCTGTTTTTTGCATATTACCATCAGCTACACCAAATGAGAAATCATTCTTCCTTAGCATGATGAAGAAATCTAGAAGTAAAAGATAGAAAAATACCAACGTGAACTACTATAGCTCAAAGGAGACATGCAGTGAAAGTAAGTCTTTATCAGAGGAAGTCATCAGACTGGAAGTCATCAGAATGAGCTTCCCAAAGGCAATAATGTGGTTACCTTTCTAGTTTCCAGGATTCTTCCCTCAGCTTAGTTGGTTCCAAATCCTGATTCTGTTAAAAATAGAATCGACCCTTGAGGACAGATCTATAGTTAATTAAACAATGATGAATAAACTAAAATGCTAACTCATTAATTTCTGTGAAAAATGTAAATGCCACATGACCTACAATATTCAATGGAGCATGAGCAGGGCTATTTAACTTCAAAGGTACATCTACACAAAAATCCAAATGAGAACCAGAAAAGTTCTTGGTCAGTATGGAGCAAGAGTAAGGAGGTTTGTTTGTGTAACTCAGAGGTTGGCAAACCTTTCCAAAAAATGTCAGATAGTAAATTTTTCCAGGTTGGTGATCTCTGTTGCAACTCTTGAACTCTTCTGCTGTAGTATGAAAGTAGAAACAGTACAGAAATCAATCAGCATGGTTGTATTCCAACAAAAATTTAATATAAAAACAGGAAAATGCCCTTACAAATACTGATGCAAAAATACTCAATGAAATACTAGCAAACTAAATTCAGCAGCATAGTAAGAGGATTATTATATACAAGTATCAAGAAGGATTTATTTCCAGAATGCAAAAATGGTTTAGCCAATCTTGTATACCACATAAACATATGGAGGTTAAAAAAAAAAAAACCACAATAATTACATGATAATCTTAATTGATACAGATAAAGCATTTGACAAAATGTAACCTATACTCATAATAAAAGCACTCAATAAATTAAGAATTTGTCAACATAATAGAGGCCACAGATGAAAAAATCCACAGTGAACAGTATACTCAATAGTGGGACTAAAAGCCTTTTCCCTAACAATAGCACCAAGAGAAAGATGGTCACTTTAACTACTTTTATTAAGCATAGTGCAATCATTTCTCAATATCCATGAGGGACTGGTTTTAAGATTCCTGATGGATATCAAAATCAATGGCTACTCAAGTTCCTTATATAAAATGATACAGAATTTGCATATAATCTATGTATATTCTCCCATGTATTTTAATTCATCTTTAAATTGCTTATAATACCTAATAAAATGTAAATGATATGTAAATAGTTATTATACTGTATTGTTCAGGGAATAGGGACAAGAAAAAAAAATTGGCACCGTTTGACCCAGCTATCCCACTTCTCAGTTTATACCCAAAGGACTTAAAATCAGCATATTACAGTCATGCAGCCACATCAATATTTATAGCAGCTCAATTCACAACAGCTAAACTATGGAACTAACCTAGGTGCCCTTCAACAGATGACTGGATAAAAAAAAGTGATACACACACACACACACACACACACACACACACACTGGAATATTACTCAGCCTTATAGAAGAATGAAATTACGGCATTTGTCAGTAAATGGATGGAGCTGGAGAATATCATGCTAAGCAAAATAAGCCAATCCCCAAAAACCAAAAGTCAAATGTTTTCTCTGATATGCAGATGCTAATTCACAATGGGTGGGGAGGTGCTAGGGAAGAATAGAGTTACTTTAGATTAGGTAGAGGGGAGTGAAGAGAGGGGAGGGGGTAGGGAGGTAGGAAGGATAGTAAAATGAATCAGATATTATTACCCCATATACATATATAACTATATGACTTGGTTATCATGTATAACCAGAAGAATGAGAAATTACATTCCATTATATATGATGTATCAAAGTGCACTCTACTGTCATGTATAACTAATTAAATAAAAACAAAATTTTAAAAATACATATATTCAATCTATTACTGGTTGAATGGGCAAATATGGAACTGCTAGCCAGAGACATTAGGCAAACAAAAAAAAAAAGACAACCAGATTTGAAAGGAAGAAGTAAAGTGATTTGCAGAGGATACAATCTCACATATAGAAAACTCTAATGACTCCACCAAAAAAAGCTGTTAGAACTAATAAATGAATTCAGTAAAATTGTAGGACACAAAATTCAATGTACAAAAATCATTCGATTTCTATATACTAGTGATGGGCAATCTGAAAATGCAAGTAAGAAAATAATTCCATTTAAAATATTATAAAACAAACTGAGACTGAGTTCAGTGGTAGGTGCTTGCCTAGCATGTTTGAGGCACTGGGTCCGAGTCTCAGTACCACATTTAAATCAATAAATAAAATAAAGGTCCATCAACAACTAAAAACATTTTTTAAAATATTATAAGACATAATCAAATATATAGAAATAAATTTAACTAAGGAGGGAAAAGAGTTGTAAAAGTAAAAGCATTGCTAAAAGAAATTAAAGACATAAAAAACCAGAAAGACAACCTGTGTACGTAGATTAGAAGACTAAGCTAATGTTAAGATTACAATACTGCTAGTGTAGTGATACATACCTGAAATCCCAGTGACTTGGGATTTTCAGGCAAGAGGATCTCAAGTTTGAGGCCAATCTCAGCAGTTTAGCAAGATCCTGTCTCAAATAGAAAATAAAAATGAAAAAAGAACTGGGGATTATAGTTCAGTGGCCAAGCCCTGAATTAAATTCCCAGTACTGGGCAATACTAAAAAAAAAAAAAGAAAAAAAAAGATTACAACACTACCCTGGAAATCTACAAAGTCAATGCAATCCCTATGAAAATTCCAGTAACCTTTTTTTTTAAACACAGATAGAAAAAACAATTTTAAAACTCAAACAGAATCTTGAAAAATAGGAACAGAGTTTGAAAACTCATACTTTCTGATTCTAAAACATACTACAAAGCTACAGTCATTAAAATAGGATAGTACTGGCATAAGAACATCTATCTTTCTATCTATCTATCTATCTATCTATCTATATACAGAGAGAGAGAAAGAGAGAGAGAGAGAGAGAGAGAGAGAGAGAGAGAGAGAAAGAGACAGAGACACAGAGAGAGAGAGGGAGAGAAATGGAATAAAACAGGGAAGCCAGAAATAAACCTTCATATGTATAGTCATTGGTTGTTGTCAAAGATGCCAAAACCATTTAATGGGAAAAGGATACTTTTCAACAAATGATGCTGGAAAAAGTGGATATCCACATGCAAAAGAATTAAACTGAACTCTTATGCCATACCAAAACCTGAACTCAAAATTCATTAAAGATCTTAAATATAAGTTAAACTATAACTCTTAGGAGAAAACTGGGAAAATTCTTTCACAGGGGATCTGTTAGTATACTAAAGTGCAGTAGACAACAAAAGAGAAAAATCTAAACTATACTTCATCAAAATTTTTATAAAAATTTGGGCTTCAAAGAACACTATGAGGAGTAAAAAGACAATCTAAAGAATGGGAGAAAATATTTGCAAATTATATATCAAATAATTATATACCAAATTAATATCCAGAATACAACAAGAATACCTGTAGTTCAATGACAACCAAAAAGAAACTCCAAATAGCTCAACTTAAAAATGGGCAAGGGCCCCCCCGCTGGAGCAGTGAACTCGGACAACTGGGAGCGCCGTAAAGGAGGCCGCTCGGCACAGCACTGGGACTCGGAGCAACCACTGGGGCTCCGGCAGCTGCCCAGGGGAGGAGTGGCGAGGAGACCTGTATGGACTCAGAACACCAGGGCCTGCCCTGAGGAGGAGGAGGAGGAACGTGGCCGCTTGCATTCGGAGTGACTGCACCAGAGCTACAGGCGGTTGCCAGAGGAGAAGCTGCGGGGCGAGCTGTTTGGACTTAGGACGACTGCTTCTGAACCCCGGGGCCTGCCCTGAGGACGAGGAGGAGGA
Source organism: Sciurus vulgaris (assembly GCF_902686455.1). Classification (NCBI taxonomy): domain Eukaryota; kingdom Metazoa; phylum Chordata; class Mammalia; order Rodentia; family Sciuridae; genus Sciurus; species Sciurus vulgaris. The sequence goes on from NC_136461.1 coordinate 30,875,381, forward strand.
AGAGGAGCGTGGCCACTTGGATTCAGAGTGACTACACCAGAGCTGCAGGCGGTTGCCAGAGGAGGGGCTGCGTGGCGAGCTGTTTGGACTCAGACCACTTCTGAACACCGGGGCCTGCCCGGAGGAGTAGGAGGAGGAGGAGGAGGAGCGCCGCAGGTCATTTGGACTCGCAGTGACTGCATTAGCGCTCCAGGTGGCTGCTCAGAGGAGAAGGCGAGTGGTGAGTTGTTTGGACTTAAAGTGACAGCTCCTGAACACAGGGGGGCTGCCTGGAGGAGAAGCGTGGTGGGTCTCTTGGTCTTGAGTTGCCGCACCAGAGCTCCGGGCGGTTGCCCAGAGGACCCGTGCAGCGGGTCACGTGGATTCAGAGCCACTCAGAGCGACCGCTCCTGAACACCCGGGGGGTTATCTGGAGAAGGAGGAGGAACGGGGAGGGTCACTTCGACTCGGAGTGATTGATTGCCCAGGGCTACAGGTGGTTGGTGGGAGGTGGAGGCACGCAGTGAGTTTCTTGGACTCCTAGTGACCGCACCGGAATACTGGGCGGCTGTCTGGAGGAAGAGGCGTGTGGCAGGTCTCTGGGACTCAGAGCGATTGTTCGGGGCCCCAGGTGGCTGCTCAGAGGAGGGGCCGCATAGCCAGGCGATTAGGTGCAGAGCAGGGTCCCAGGATCTAGGAGGCTTCTTGTGGAAGAGCCGCACAGAGACAGGCTTAGGGCGGAGCGAAGGTTCCAGGCCTGCGGGCAGATTCTCTGAGGAGGGGCAGCCTAAGGAGATTCATCTGCGAAGGGTGAGGCTCCCAGGCCCAGGAGGTAGGGCCGGGCCCCTGGGAACTTTGCAGAGGAAGGCAGCCCAGCCCAGGCGGTAGCTGTAAATTGAGGGGAACCTCTAGGAGGGAACTGACCAGCGAGACCTCCCCACCGAGTGAGTCTTCCCTGCTGGGTGAGGTTTCCCCACAAGGACGGTAAAACCAGAGACTCAGGCCCAAACAGGCCTTGCCTCAGCCCGCAGCCTAGGTCCCCTTTGGATGACCATTGGTCAACAAGTGGAGGCACCTCTGCCCACTAGCAGGGATTATACCCCACCTGAAGGCCACCACTCCAAGAGAGGCAGCTTCCTTGTGGAGCACCGCATTATCAACTTCCTCCAAGACTTCAGCCTACTGAAAGCTAAGGGGGGATATATACAGAAATCTTCAGGGACATTGTAAGTCAATAGAGGAAATCTGCAATATCTCAGGGGTCCACTGATACCTGAACAATATGAGAAAACAAGGAAAGAAAATGCTGCAAACAAATCTAGATGTTACATCAATAAAACCCAATGACAGCATGGCAGAAGAAATGACAGAAAAGGAGTTCAGAATATACATAATTAAAATGATCAGAGAAGCAAATGATGAGATGAAAGAGCAAATGCAAGTATTGAATGATCGCATCAATCGACAGTTAAAAGAGCAAATACAGGAAGCAAAAGATCATTTCAATAAAGGGTTAGAGATATTGAAAAAAAACCAAACAGAAATCCTTGAAATGAAGGAAACAATAAACCAAATTAAGAACTCCATAGAAAGCATATCCAATAGGATAGAACACCTGGAAGACAGAACCTCAGACATTGAAGACAAAATATTTAACCTTGAAAACAAAGTTGAACAAACAGAGAAGATGGTAAGAAATCATGAACAGAATCTACAAGAACTATGGGATATCACGAAAAGGCCAAATTTAAGAATTATTGGGATTGAGGAAGGCCTAGAGAAACAAGCCAAAGGAATGAACAATTTATTCAATGAAATAATATCAGAAAATTTCCCAAATCTGAAGAATGAAATGGAAAATCAAGTTCAAGAGGCTTATAGGACTCCAAATACACAAAATTACAACAGACCCACACCAAGGCACATTATAATGAAAATACCTAACATACAAAATAAAGACAGAATTTTAAAGGCTGTGAGAGAAAAGAACCAAATTACATTCAGGGGGAAACCAATAAGAATATCAGCAGATTTTTCAATCCAGACCCTAAAAGTTAGAAGGGCCTGGAACAACATTTTTCAAGCCCTGAAAGAAAATGGATGCCAACCAAGAATCTTATACCCAGCAAAACTTACCTTCAAATTTGACGATGAAATAAAATCCTTCCATGATAAACAAAAGCTAAAAGAATTTACAAAAAGAAAGCCAGCATTACAGAACATTCTCAGCAAAATATTCCATGAGGAAGAGATGAAAAACAAAGAAGCAAATCAGCAAAGGGAGGAATTATCCTAAAGGAATGGTCAAATAAAGGAGGAAACAAGATGTGTCAAACAAATAAATAAATAAAATTTAAAAAATGAACCAAATGACCGGGAAACCAAATCATATCTCTATAATAACCCTGAATGTTAATGGCCTGAATTCATCAATCAAAAGACATAGACTGGCAGATTGGATTAAAAAGAAAGATCCAACAATATGCTGCCTGCAAGAGACTCACCTCATAGAAAAAGATACCCATAGACTAAAGGTGAAAGGATGGGGAAAAACATACCATGCACATGGACTCAGCAAAAAAGCTGGAGTATCCATCCTCATTTCTGATAATGTGGACTTCAAGCCAAAGTTATTCAGAAGGGATAAAGAAGGACATTTCATACTGCTTAAGGGAAGCATAAATCAGCAAGATATAACAATCATAAACATCTATGCCCCAAACAGTGGCTCATCCATGTATGTCAAACAAATCCTTCTCAATTTCAGAAACCAAATAGACCATAACACAATAATACTAGGTGATTTTAACACGCCTCTCTCACCACTGGACAGATCTTCCAGACAAAAATTGAACAAAGAAACCATAGATCTCAATAACACTATCAATAATTTAGACTTAACAGACATTTATAGAATATACCATCCAACCAAGAGCGAATACACTTTCTTCTCAGCAGCACATGGATCCTTCTCTAAAATAGACCATATATTATGCCACAAAGCTAATGTTAGCAAATACAAGAAGATAGAGACACTGCCATGTATTCTATCAGATCATAATGGATTGAAGTTAGAAATAAATGAAAGAGTAAAACACAGAAACTATTCCCACATCTGGAGATTAAACAATATGCTATTATATGATGAATGGATAACAGAAGATATTAGGAAGGAAATTAAAAAATTCTTAGAGGTAAATGAGAATAAAGAAACATCATATCAAAATCTCTGGGACACTATGAAAGCAGTACTTAGAGGGAAATTTATTTCATGGAGCGCATTTAATAAAAGAAGTAAAACTCAACAAATAAACGACCTAACACTACAGCTCAAAGCCCTAGAAAAAGAAGAACAGAACAGCACCAAAAGTAGTAGAAGACAGGAAATAGTTAAACTCAGAGCTGAAATCAATGAAATTGAAACAAAAGAAACAATACAAAAAATTGACAAAATAAAGAGTTGGTTCTTCGAAAAAATAAACAAAATTGATAAACCTTTAGCCACACTAACAAAGAGAAGACGAGAGAAAACCCAAATCACTAAAATTCGGAATGAACAAGGAAATATCACAACAGACAGGATTGAAATACAAAACATAATTAGAGGGGGATTCAAGATGGCGGACTAGAGGGTGGCTGCGTTTCGTGTTGCTCCAGGACTCAGGACTCAAGAAGAGGAGATATAGAGAGCCTTGGGACCAACTCAAAGCAGCCGGGCGAGAGTCTCCCACTGGGCAGGCGTCCCGGACGGGGCAGGAGTCCTGGACGGGGCGGTAGCCCCAAAAGCAGGGACCTTTGCAAAGTAGAACGGCCGGCGAGGCGCCCCTCCCCCCCGCCGGAGCAGTGATCGCAGACAGCTGGGAACATTGAAGAGGGGGCTGCCCAGAGGAGAAGGAGAAATACGGGCTCGGCACGTCGCTTGGAATTGGATCAGCTGCGCCAGGGCTCCGGGCGGCTATCCGGAGGAGCAGCGTGGACTCAGGACTCAAGAAAAGGAGATATTGAAAGACTTGGGACCAACTCAAAGCAGCCGGGTGAGTGTTTCCCACTGGGCAGGCATCCCAGACGGGGCGGTAGCCCCCGGACAGGGCGGTAGCCCCGAAAGCAGGGATCTTTGCAAAGTAGAACTGCTGGCGAGGCGCCCCTCCCCCCGCCGGAGCAGTGATCGCAGACAGCTGGGAGCATTGGAGAGGTGGCTGTTCACCACAGCGCTTGGACTCGGCGCAACCCACCCGCGCTCTGGGAGGCTGCCCAAAGGAGAAGGTGCTTGGTGAGCTGTTTGGACTGAACGTGACCACCCCTGAACACAGGGGGCTGCCCAGAGGAGAAGGAGAAATACGGGCTCGGCACGTCGCTTGGAATTGGAGCAGCTGCGCCAGGGCTCTGGGCGGCTATCCAGTGGAACAGCGTGGTGAGTGGTTTGGTCCCAGAGCATCCACTCCTGAACATAGGGGGGTTGTCTGGAGAAGGAGGAGGAGCGCGGCGGGGTGCTTGGGCTCGAAGTGACTGCACCAGGGCTACGGGAGGCAGTCGGGACAAGAAGGTGCACAGTGAGTTCTTGGGACTCGTGACGCACCAGATCTCTGGGTGACTGCCTGGTGGAGAAAGTGGTGCGTGGTGGGTCACTTGGTCTTAGAGCGACCGCACGGAACAACAGGTGGCTGCCGGAGGAAAAGGCGTGTGGCGGGTCACTGGGACTCGGAGCGATTGTAAGGGGCTCCAGGTGGCTGCTCAGAGGAGGGGCCGCATAGCCAGGCGAAAAGTGCAGAGCAGGGTCCTAGACGGCTTCTTGGTGGAAGGGCCCCACAGACAAACTGAGGGGCAGAGCGAAGGCTCCAAGACTGCAGGCAGCTTCTCTGAGGAGAGGCAGCCGAAGGAGATTCATTTGCGAAGGGTGAGGCTTCCAGGCCCAGGAGGTAGGTCCGGGTCCCTGGGAACATTGCAGAAGAAGGCTGCCCAGTGCAGGCGGTAGTTGTGAATTGAACGGAACCTCTGGGAGGAAAACCGACCAGCGAGACCTCCCCACCGGGTGACTCCTCCCTGTTGGGTGAGGTTCTCCCAAAAGGACCGTAAAATCAGAGACACAGGCCCAAACTGGTCTTGCATCAGCCCACAACCTACTTCCCTTCTGGATGACCATTCATCAGCAAGTGAAGGTACCTCTGCCCACTAGCAGGGAATATACCCCACCAGAAGGCCACCACTCCTAGGGAGTCAGCTCCCTTGTGGAGCACTGCATTATCAACTTCCTCCAAGATTTCAGGCTACTGAAGACTAAGAGGGAATATAATAAAAATCTTCAGGGATATTATAAGATAATAGAGGAAATCTGCAATATCACAGCAGTCAACTGATACCTGAACAATATGAGAAAACAAGGAAAGAAAATGCTGCAAACAAATCTAGATGTTACATCAATGAAACCCAACCACAGCATGGCAGAAGAAATGACAGAAAGGGAGTTCAGAATGTACATAATTAAAATGCTCAGGGAAGCAAATGACGAGATGCAAGAGCAAATGCAGGCACTGAATGATCGCACCAATCGACAGTTAAAAGAGCAAATACAGGAAGCAAAAGATCACTTCAATAAAGAGTTAGAGATATTGAAAAAAAACCAAACAGAAATCCTTGAAATGAAGGAAACAATAAACCAAATTAAGAACTCCATAGAAAGCATAACCAATAGAATAGAACACCTGGAAGACAGAACATCAGACATTGAAGATAAAATATTTAACCTTGAAAACAAAGTTGAACAAACAGAGAAGATGGTAAGAAATCATGAACAGAATCTCCAAGAACTATGGGATATCATGAAGAGGCCAAATTTGAGAATTATTGGAATTGAGGAAGGCTTAGAGAAACAGACCAAAGGAATGAACAATCTATTCAATGAAATACTATCAGAAAATTTCCCAAATCTGAAGAATGAAATGGAAGATCAAGTACAAGAGGCTTATAGGACTCCAAATATACAAAATTACAACAAACCCACACCAAGGCACATTATAATGAAAATGCCCAACATACAAAATAAAGACAGAATTTTAAAGGCTGCAAGAGAGAGGAATCAAATTACATTCAGGGGGAAACCAATACGCATATCAGCAGATTTTTCAATCCAGACCCTAAAAGCTAGAAGGGCCTGGAACAACATTTTTCAAGCCCTGAAAGAAAATGGATGCCAACCAAGAATCTTATACCCAGCAAAACTTACCTTCAAATTTGATGATGAAATAAAATCCTTCCATGATAAACAAAAGCTAAAAGAATTTACAAAAAGAAAGCCAGCATTACAGAACATTCTCAGCAAAATATTCCACGAGGAAGAGATGAAAAACAAAGAAACAAATCAGCAATGGGAGGAACCATCCTAAAGGAATTGTCAAATAAAGGAAGAACCAAGTCGTCTCAAAATAAATAAATAAATAAATGAATGAATAAATAAATAAATAAATAAATAAATAAATAAATAAATAAATAAATAAATAAAATGAACCAAATGACCGGGAATACTAATCATATCTCAATAATAACCCTGAATATTAATGGCCTGAACTCATCAATCAAAAGACATAGACTGGCAGATTGGATCAAAAAGAAAGATCCAACAATATGTTGCCTGCAAGAGACTCACCTCGTAGAAAGAGATACACACAGACTAAAGGTGAAAGGATGGGGGAAAGCATATCATGCACATGGAATCAGCAAAAAAGCTGGGGTATCCATCCTCATTTCAGATAAGGTGGACTTCAAGTCAAAACTAGTCAAAAGGGATAAAGAAGGACATTACATACTGCTTAAGGGAACCATAAATCAGCAAGACATAACAATCATAAACATCTATGCCCCAAACAGTGGCTCATCCATGTATGTCAAACAAATCCTTCTCAATTTCAGAAACCAAATAGACCATAACACAATAATACTAGGTGATTTTAACACGCCTCTCTCACCACTGGACAGATCTTCCAAACAAAAATTGAACAAAGAAACCATAGATCTCAATAACACAATCAATAATTTAGACTTAACGGACATTTATAGAATATACCATCCAACCAAGAGCGAATACACTTTCTTCTCAGCAGCACATGGATCCTTCTCTAAAATAGACCATATATTATGCCACAAAGCTAATGTAAGCAAATACAAGAAGATAGAGACACTACCTTGTATTCTATCAGATCATAATGGTTTGAAGTTAGAAATAAATGAAAGAGTAAAAAACAGAAGCTACTCCAACACCTGGAGATTAAACAATATGCTATTACATGATGAATGGATAACAGAAGATATTAGGAAGGAAATTAAAAAATTCCTAGAGGTAAATGAGAACAAAGAAACATCATATCAAAATCTTTGGGACACTATGAAAGCAGTACTTAGAGGAAAATTTATTTCATGGAGCGCATTCAATAAAAGAAGTAAAAATCAACAAATAAACAACCTAACACTTCAGCTCAAAGCCCTAGAAAAAGAAGAACAGACCAACACCAAAAGTAGTAGAAGACAGGAAATAGTTAAACTCAGAGCTGAAATCAACGAAATTGAAACAAAAGAAACTATACAAAAAATTGACAAAATAAATAGTTGGTTCTTTGAAAAAATAAACAAAATTGATAAACCCTTAGCCACTCTAACAAAGAGAAGACAAGAGAAAACCCAAATCACCAAAATTCGGAATGAACAAGGAAATATCACAACAGACACGATTGAAATACAAAACATAATTAGAAGCTATTTTGAAAATCTATATTCTAACCAAATAGAAAATTTCGAAGACATCAACAGGTTTCTAGAGACATACGAATTGCCTAAATTGAACGAGGAGGACATACAAAATTTAAATAGATCAATTTCAAGTAATGAAGTAGAAGAGGTCATCAAAAGCCTACCAACAAAGAAAAGTCCAGGACCAGATGGGTTCTCAGCCGAGTTCAACAAAATCTTTAAAGAAGAGCTCATTCCAATACTTCTCAAAATATTCCATGAAATAGAAGAGGAGGGTACCCTCCCAAACTCATTTTATGAAACCAATATTACCCTGATACCCAAGCCAGACAGAGATAAATCGAGGAAAGAAAATTTCAGACCGATATCCTTAATGAACATTGACGCAAAAATTCTCAATAAAATTTTAGCAAATCGCATACAAAAATATATTAAAAAGATAGTGCACCATGATCAAGTGGGTTTTATCCCAGGGATGCAAGATTGGTTCAACATCCGGAAATCAATAAATGTAATTCACCATATCAATAGACTTAAAGTCAAGAACCACATGATTATTTCAATAGATGCAGAAAAAGCATTTGATAAAATACAACACCCCTTCATGCTCAAAACACTAGAAAAAATAGGGAGAGTGGGAACATTCCTTAACATTGTAAAGGCCATCTATGCTAAGCCCATGGCTAATATCATTCTAAACGGTGAAAAACTGAAAGCATTCCCCCTAAAAACTGGAACAAGGCAGGGATGCCCTCTTTCACCACTCCTATTCAATATCGTTCTTGAGACTCTAGCCAGAGCAATTAGACAGACCAAGGAAATTAAAGGAATACGAATAGGAAAAGAAGAACTCAAACTATCCCTATTTGCGGATGATATGATTATATACTTAGAGGAACGAGGAAATTCCACCAGAAAACTGTTAGAACTCATAAGTGAATTCAGTAAAGTGGCAGGTTACAAGATCAATGCTCATAAATCCAATGCATTTTTATACATAAGTGAGGAATCCTCAGAAAGAGAAATTATGAAAACTACCCCATTCACCATAGCATCAAAAAAAAATAAAATACTTGGGAATCAATCTCACAAAAGAGGTGAAAGACCTCTACAATGAGAACTACAGAACACTAAAGAAAGAAATCGAAGAAAACCTTAGAAGATGGAAAGATCTCCCATGTTCTTGGATAGGCCGAATTAATATTGTCAAAATGGCCATACTACCAAAAGTGCTATACAGATTCAATGCAATCCCAATTAAAATCCCAAGGACGTACCTTACAGAAATAGAGCAAGCAATCATGAAATTCATCTGGAAGAATAAGAAACCCAGAATAGCTAAAGCAATCCTTAGCAGGAAGAGTGAAAAAGGGGGTATTGCAATACCAGATCTTCAACTCTACTACAAAGCAATAGTAACAAAAACGGCATGGTATTGGTACCAAAATAGAAAGGTAGATCAATGGTACAGAATAGAGGACACGGACACAAACCCAAATAAATACAACTTTCTAATACTAGACAAAGGCGCCAAAAATATGCAATGGAGAAAAGATAGCCTCTTCAACAAATGGTGCTGGGAGAATTGGAAATCCATATGCAACAGAATGAAACTAAACCCATTTCTCTCACCCTGCACAAAACTCAACTCAAAATGGATTAAGGACCTTGGAATCAGACCAGAGACTCTGCAGATTATAGAAGAAAAAGTAGGTCCCGATCTTCAACATGTCGGCCTAGGACCAGACTTCCTCAACAGGACTCCCATAGCACAAGAAATAAAAGCAAGAATCAATAACTGGGATAGATTCAAACTAAAAAGCTTTCTCTCAGCAAAGGAAACTATCAGTAATGTGAAGAAAGAGCCTACAGAGTGGGAGAATATCTTTGCCAATCATACTTCAGATAGAGCACTAATCTCCAGAATCTATAAAGAACTCAAAAAACTCTACACCAAGAATACAAATAATCCAATCGACAAATGGGCTAAGGAAATGAACAGACAATTCACAGAAGAAGATGTACAAGCAATCAATAAACATATGAAAAAATGTTCAACATCTCTAGTAATAAGAGAATTGCAAATCAAAACCACCCTAAGATTCCATCTCACCCCAATTAGAATGGCGATTATCAAAAATACAAGCAACAGGTGTTGGCGAGGATGTGGGGAGAAAGGTACACTCATACATTGCTGGTGGGGCTGCAAATTAGTGCAGCCACTCTGGAAAGCAGTGTGGAGATTCCTTAGAAAACTTGGAATGGACCCTCCATTTGACCCAGCTATCCCACTCCTTGGCCTATACCCAAAGGATCTAAAATCAGCATACTACAGAGATACAGCCACATCAATGTTCATAGCTGCTCAATTCACAATAGCCAGACTGTGGAACCAACCTAGATGCCCTTCAATTGATGAGTGGATAAAGAAACTGTGGTATATATATACAATGGAATATTACTCAGCCATAAAGAATGATAAAATTATGGCATTTGCAGCCAAATGGATGAAATTGGAGAATATCATGCTAAGTGAGATAAGCCAATCTCAAAAAGCCAAAGGACGAATGATATCGCTAATAAGTGGAGGATGACACATAATCGGGGGGAGGGAAGGGTTAGTGTTAGGGTTAGAGTTAGGGTTAGGGAGGGGGGCAAGTATGGAAGAAGGAAGTACTGTATAGAGGGTGAAGAAGGGTGGGAGGGGTGGGGGGAAGGGAAAAAATAACAGAATGAATCAAACAACATTACCCTATGTAAATTTATGATGACACAAATGGTATGCCTTTACGCCATGTACAAACAGAGAAACAACATGTATCCCATTTGTTTACAATAAAAAAATAAAAAAATAAAAAAATAAAAAATGGGCAAGGGACCTAAATAGACATTTCTCCAAAGAAGATCTGTCTTCCACAGATGACCGATAATTATGTGAAAAGATGCTCAACAGCATTAACCACTAGAAAAATGGAAATCAAAATCACATGAGATACCACTGCACACCTCCTAGGATGAATGTTATGAAAAACAGATATATGACAAGTATTGACAAGGATGTGGAGAAATTTGCATCCTCATGCACTACTTGTTGCAATGTAAAATGGTACAGCCACCATGGAAAATAGTTTGGAAGTTCTTTAAAAGGTTAAACATAGAATTATATGATCTAGCAACTCAATTTCTAGGTGCATACTCAAAGAAATTAAAATCAGAGGTTCAGATACTTGTATGCCCTGTTTCCAACTGCATGATTCACAATAGCCAATGGGTGGGAAAAAAATGGATGAAGTGTAGCATATACATACAATGAAATATTTATTTAGCCATAAAAAGGAATGAAATTCTGATATATGCTACAACATGGATGGACCTTGAAAATATTATACAAAATGAAGTCAAGGAAAACTATTTTATGATTCTACTTGGGGTACCTAGAATAGGCAAATTCACAGACAAAGAGTAGAATAAAAATTATAGACCTGATGGGAGTTGGGTGGAGGGTTAGTCCTCTTCAATTTCTTTCCTCAATGTTTCATAGTTTTCATTGTAGAGATCTCTCATCTCCTCAATTTGTACTCAGCTTTTTGAGTTTTTTTTTTAAATCCCTGAAATTTAGCTTTTAGAATATGAGATGCCTTCCTCAACTTCCTCAGCCTTTTACCCAGCAATTCACACTTTAATAAAAAATCTACTCTAATTCTGCCTCACTTTTAAGTCCCTGGAGTTCACTGGACTAGGATTAGTGATATACTATCTCAGAGAACAATTTTATATGGTAGTAACAGTTCAGAAAACTCCAAAAATTTATTTCATCAAAACTGAAATATCTAGCCTGTGCAATACCCTTTAAATAGACCAGTGACTCATAATCTTTTTTCCATTCTGATATACCCTAAGAAAACAGAAAACACTCCTATTAGAGCAGGGTCACCAAAGGCACTGATTTTTGGCAGAAGGTAAACATAACTTGATGGGGAGGGAGATTCTACTGGTTGAAGTTGTTTCAGAATCTCCACGGTAATTAGAAAAAGTGCCCCTCTTAGTCCATAGTCTTTCTCATCTCCTTCTCTTGACCCAGGATCAAGAGCAGCATCATTCAACAGAAATATAATTCAAGCCACTTCTGTAATTTCAAAAAAATTTTTTAGTTGTAGATAGACACAATATCTTTATTTATTTTTTTGTGGTGCTGAGGATTGAACCCAGTGCCTCACATGTGCAAGGCAAGCACTCTACCACTAAGTTACAGCCCTAGTCCACTGCCTAGTAATTTTAAGTTTTCTAGTAGTTACATTTTAAAGCTAAAAAAAGAGGTGAAAATAATTTTAATGCATCTTATTTAAACCAATATAATAAAAAATCATATCAGCAAGTAATCATTAAAAAATCATTAATGAAAAAAATATTCTTTCTATAATAAGTCTTCAAAATCTGATATTTATATATATAGTTTACCTCAATTTATATGCTGTTTTCACCAGAAATACTAGATCTGTATTTTGATTTCCTACATTTATAATTTGAAAAAAAAGATTCACATATTCTAGTTGTTCCAAACATACTTAAGAATTTCCCAAAAACTTAACTGAAGATCAGTTTTTAATTTTTCATTTAAATAAAATTAAAATATAGTACTTCCAGTCATACAACCATATGGCTATAGGACAAGTAAGGAAATAAATGATAAAACTAAACATGTCTTAAGTCCTTACCGAGGACAGCTCTAAGCACTAAGTTTTAAGTTTGTTAGTTCTCATAGCTCTTCCATAAAACAAGTACTACTATTATGTTCATTTTAATGAAGAGGAAACCAGGGCAGAAAGTGGTCTTTTAATTTGCTTAAGGCTACACAATTAGAATGGTGGAGCTGAGATATGAAGCAACGGAATTTGGGAAAATTTATTATCTCTGAGGTTTAGGGGTTTCAAGGAAAATTGGGCAATTTGGTATGACTTAGCAGTAGACAGTATGCATAGTCTAATGCCTATGTCAGGATTACAGGATCTCAGTATTTACCACTCTAAGGTCCTTTCTTGATTATGTGTTAATGTAAATTAGGTTGTATCACTCTCTTGCTTAACCTCTTCCAAAGGTACGTCACAGACTTTAAAAGTAAATCCAAGTAACTTATCATGAACTAGGCTAGTCCTACATGATCTGACCCCTAGTTATGCCTTATCCCCTATGGCACTTGCCATTCATTTTAATCTATACATGGGAGTCTCCTCAGCTCATAGGGCCTTCATTCCACTACCTGGAATGCTCCACCCAATATTCACACCACTGGCTTACCTTTCAGGCGTCACCTTCTCAGAGAACCCTTCCCTGATTACTCAATCTACAGTCACAAAGACCTTGTCTATCACACTATTCATTTTTTGGAGGGGGGAGAGGGTACCAGGGATTGAACTCAGGGGCACTGGATCATAGCCACATCCCCAACCCTATTTTGTATTTTATTTAGAGACAGGGTTTCACTGAGTTGCTTAGCACCTTGCTTTTGAACTTGTAATCTCCTCCCTCAGCCTCCCAAGCTGCTGGGATTACAGGTAAGCGCCACCGGGCCTGGTTTACCACACTTTTAATTATCCACATAGCAGTTAGTACCATTTGATGTTATCCATGCCTATTTGTCTTTGCTGTTTATTCAGCTCTAGATCCCAACACTGAAGTAGTGCATAGTAGAGGAGAAAATAAGTATGAAACCGCTATGAAAAAAGGCACAGAATTAAAAATTATAGGATCCAAATCTATTTCTGAATTTTAAATGGCAAAAGATTTATAAATTTGAAATCAGAATATAAATATGAATTTTTTAAGTATTTTACTTGGAAGTCTTGTAATTAGAATCCATAAGTTGATTTCTGAGAGAAAGACAGTTAAGGAAAACCTCAAAATTAAACAAGTTAGGTGCTTTACAGTAAGTCTCTCTGAAATTTGACAGAATCATTACGTAAAGGTACTGAGAGGATGAAAGGGATTGAGCAACGCAATCATGAACATAATTTAGCTTTCCAAAGACTTTTCTGAATACAGTCTTCACAACTTATTAAGGAAATACATGAAACACAAAGGCAAATTCTATCTTATAAAAAGCCACTTAAAAGACATGGCATTCAGATGTCAGAAGACTTTCAAAATATGAGTACAGAGCTACTTGGCAGCACTGGAAAATAGGGAAGAGTGTTGCGAAAGAACCAGAAACTTTGAATTATTTTGGTAATTATATAATTTAAACAGAGCTTTTTGGAGAAAATCAAAACTGAGAGCCTCTAACCAAACACAGGCAAAAGACTGTACTTATTGCTTGGGCATATTAAATAGGCCAGTTTTCCTGAGGAGAGTTGACGGATGATATTATGATCCCTGAGATTCTATGACCAGTGCTAGCACCCCAGTATATTCACCTAAAGCTTATATAGCTGCAGTACTGGTCTGTACTGGTCACTAGGCCACTAGGCCCAAAATGTGAAGTATTATTTTTATTAATTTTTGAAAGTATTTTATAAGGAGAAAAAGCCAAGGACTTCTATAAAGAACCTACTCTAATGTGACATTAAAAAATAGATTAAAGATGTTCTCCAGAAAATGCAAGGGGGCTCAGGACACGTTACCCTGAAATATCTTAAGCTGAAGGAATCTTGAGAAAACAGCAGAAGCAGGAAAGCCTCTCTCACCTTCCTCCACTCTTCTCCTCTGAAGGTCATAAAACCTAGGAAGGTTTTATTTTCTGCCACAAAGCAGGTCAAAGAACCCTTTTTTTTTTTTTTTATTGTAAACAAATGGGATACATGTTGTTTCTCTCTTTGTACATGGCGTAAAGGCATACCATTTGTGTAATCATAAATTTACATAGAGTAATGTTGTTTGATTCATTCTGTTATTTTTTCCCTTCCCCCCACCCCTCCCACCCCTCTTTACCCTCTATACAGTACTTCCTTCCTCCATACTTGCCCCCCTCCCTAACCCTAACTCTAACCCTAACACTAACCCTTCCCTCCCCCCCATTATGTGTCATCCTCCACTTATTAGCGATATCATTTGTCCTTTGGCTTTTTGAATTGGCTTATCTCACTTAGCATGATATTCTCCAATTTCATCCATTTGGCTGCAAATGCCATAATTTTATCATTCTTTATGGCTGAGTAATATTCCATTGTATATATATACCACTATGTGAGAGGTTTCCTCCCAATATCCAGAGGTAAGGAGCCAAAGACAGAGATGTCAAAAAGAAATTGACTAACATGCCTTGCCCATCCCAGTTTATTAGATCGTACTCCTTTGCCTAATTTTATTTCACCACAACTACTGTGGAGAGAAGGCCGTGCCTTGTTTTGAGTTGCCCTATGTTGTACAGAACAGTAGTCCCTATCTCTGAGTTACTCCATTATATGAAATAGCATTTTGCCCTGAGCTACTCCATTCTGAGTACAAGTGCTAAAGGCAGAATGACTTGTTTACTTGTCTGGGCAAACCGATAATCACTAAATGTCAGACATACAGAACTTACTGAAAAAAATAACTCCCAGCTACAAAGCACAATCTTAAGACATGCTACACTACGGAATGATTCAACCCCTTCATCTGAAACACACACAAGGAGAGGGACCTAAGACAGTGATACTGTGGCACACATAATCCATCCTCTTACCAGACCATGTGTTGAATGTATCATGAGGTCAACAGGTTACAACTCTAACTTGTCTCTGGGGCTTCAGCTCAGCTGGATCTCTCTGTGGCACAGCCCACTTCAAATCTGCCTGTTTTCTAGATCTTGACCTAGAATAAATTCCATGCTCTGTACAAGTTCTTTGGCTAGTTTGTGATCTTATGTGACCACCTGCAGTGATTCTTTGGCATTCCTATCGGCTCTCTGCCTTTGCTCTGAGTGCAGTCTCTTAAAACCCTCTTGTCACTGTTAACTCTTTTTTAGCTTTTCTATAACCTATATATATATCATTGTGTGAAATATGATGAGTGACTTGAGTAGTAATTGAGATTGGAATGCAATAAAAGAACTTGCAATTGCCTCAGTCACAGCACTGGGTGAACCATGAGTATTTTGGTGAATTACAGCTGATGAAATTGATGTAGTTTGTCAGTTGATTGCTATTCAATAAATTCTGACAGTTATTTATCACATTCTGACATTGTGGAAAGACAAAAACACGTCTGGTCTATGTTAATGGCATAGCTTATTTATTACAACCATCCACTTCATTATTAAACCTAGCATAAAAACATACAAGTTCAACAGTTTCTTTGGGTTTTCATTTTCCTATGAAGGGTCCTGTGTCACATCAAACTTATATGTGTTATGTTTTTCTCTTGTCAATATGTCCTTTTTTATAGGGGCCTCAGCTGTCAATCCAGGATGGGTGAGGAAAAGATAGTTTCCTCCCCTATAGTTATGTCATTTTTTAAAAAAATGACTTTCAATTATTTCAATGAAGTTGGTATCTCAAAGCTCAACAATGATTAACAGAAAAAAGTTGGGTAGGCTAAGCAAAAAGACGGAGGAAAGAATAAACATTTCCTGTTTGTTAGCACTTCTATAAATAATGATGGTTTTATCTAAACATAAAAGTTAGATATCTCAATTATACACATATATATATATGTACACACACACACACACACACACACACACACACACAAATGCACACAACTGAGGCTTGGAGGAATTTACTGAGTTACTCGGACATCAGTGAATACTGAGACCAGTCAAGTCTGGGCTCAAAATATGCATACAAATTAAAAATATGCAGAAAATCTAAATAATATTTATAATTTATTTTTAGAAGTTACCCAAGAAAGTCTATCTCAGCTTTACTTGGAGAAGCACAATGAGAATCATGTAAAATACACTTTATAAAACATAACAATGTATGTTACACAGAATATAACTTCCAGTTTCCAAGTTCTTTATAATTTCAAAGTTATCTCACATGTTGTCTTATTGGTATTATAGTTATTTTATACATCTTTTACAGTTCTTTTTTCACTTGGAGTTGGGATTCAGGTAGTAATCAGTTTAACCTTCTTGGAAACAGGACCTTGAATAGCAGTTGTTTAGCAAATGTTTACTAAAGAAAAAAAATGTCATCCTCACAATAGACATGCAAGGTGGCTAGAAAAACTATTCGTATCATTCTTATTAAACATTTGAAGGAACAGACAGAGCAAACTCCAATGCTATTTCTCAGTTAAACTGCTCATTTGTTGAGCTAGGGCTTCAAGTTTTTCCTAGTGTACTCCCTCAACAAAAGACATTTATCTTGATTCCCCAATTGAGGGTCTCAAATGGTGTCCAAAGGAAAAAGCATTGGTTGCATTATTTTTTAAATGTTTGGGAAATCCCCAAGTATATATCTTAGTATGAGTGTAAAATATTTGTAAATTTTATTTCTTTCTGTTTTACTGAAACAGAATGGTCTAAATCAGTAAGGTAAAGAAGTGGGAGATGGGGGAGGGAAGAGGGTAGAGTAAGAGGAGTTACTGAGGAGCAAAATTGATCAAATAATGTCATAGGCATATACCAATACACTACAATATGTACCAATAAAAAAATTACTAAACTTATGTTAACTAAAACTTAACAGAAACAGAATCTGAAATATAACAGCTAAGACTTAAACTCAGTTCTTTGGATATGTCAACAAAATTTTTCATAATATCCAGTAAAATCACATATTCCCATTTAACAGATGAAGAAACTTCAGATTTACAGTTAGGGCATGATTAAATTGAGATCAGAAACAATCTAGGCTGTGCTCTTTGTACGGTATTGTTTTTCCTTCTCAAAGAAGTAGTCAATAGCTCAATTAACCTCTCTCTACTTCCATTCCAATATGCATATGGTAACCAAAAAAATCCCTGGAATATAAAAATTGGATCATGGTTCTTCTCTGGTTAATCCATGCCCTTCAGTGGATTCATGTAGACTATAGGATAAAACCCACCAAAGTCACAGGCATATGTGGCATTTCAAAATCTAATCCTTTAAAGATTTGGCCCCTGACTACTTCTCCAGCATGATTTACTACTCATCTTTCCCTTTTTACTTTCATCCCCTAAGTTATTTTAAATGATTTACAGTCCCTCGACTCATCTACAATAACACACTTTCCCACTAAACACCCAGTTCATTAACTTACAACTCATCCTTCACAATTTAACTTAGAAATCAATGGATCCTCTCTTCGTCAGCCTTCCTAAGTCTTTTCCCTAGATAACCATTTCCTCTTCTATATATCTGGTTTATGCTTAAAGCATTTAAATACTATATTATAATTATCTGTTTACATCTCTTGCCTCTATTTGATGGTGAAGCCCTGATGGGATGCCTTATTCAGCTTTACATCCTTAGGATTTAATACACTGCCTGACAATAGTAGGTATTAGATACATGTTTGATGAGTTGAATTTAAATATATTCACTTACAAACTATACAAGCACTAAAACAGGATCTGGATTTTACAAAATATAAATGTTTCAAAGGCGGGGGACGTGGGAGTGGGAGAGCCTGAAACCCTTTAACCAAACTGTATACAACAACACAGTTCCCTACAGGTCTGTGTTAGCACTCTGTGTGGCAGTTGAGATTCTAGAAAGTTCTTTACTTTCATATTACTACTGTGGCAATTTATTAATGAGCTCAGTGTGAGCAAAACAAAACAAAATGACAGCCCAGCAACTAATGTCTCTTATTTATCACCAGAGCTGATCTCCTATTCGAATTGCCATGGATAAGCCTTTTTCAAAGCAAAACAATTTTAAATATTTTTTGTAGTTGTAGATGGACAGCGTGCCTTTATTTGCTTATTTTTATGTGGTGCTAAGGATAGAACCCAGTGCCTCACAAGTGGCTAGGCAAGCGCTCTGCCACTGAGCCCCAGTCCCAGCTCTGCAAATCAATTTTTATAGAGTATCCTCTAAGAGACCTACAAACACTGATATTGGCATAAGGGAATTAAAAAAGGTATAGGTCCTCATTAAAATAGGCTGAGGCTGTGTTCTTGAAAAATAACTAAAAACTGAAATATACAACCATCCACTAGAAATAACTATAAAGGACTCATGTAATCCATAATTTATAGGTCAATTATCTATCCTATGACTAACTGAGGTACCTCTGGGATGCTTCCAGTATTACCACTGAGCTATAGCTATAGCCCCAAAACCAGTGACCCTTTTATTCCTTCCATTCCTCCCATTTGTGATGAGAACGTCTTTTCTATGACTGTTCTACCTTTGCATCTTGGAAGCAGGTAACCTGTCCTCTGGGTTTCATAGATCTCAGATAGAGAGGGATTTTGTCTCAGGATGAACTTCACCTAGAGGATCACTCACACCTGACTTAGAGATTAAGAAGATGAGATAATATAAATATAATTATATTTAGATAAGATTTTAGATTTAAGAGTTTATGCTGGAATGGGTTAACACTTTTGGAAATATTGGGATGCAGTGAAAGCACTGAAAAGGACATGAATTTGGGGGATCACGACTGTGAACTGTATCCCCCAATTCTGTACCCTTTGTATCTGTGAATATAACCTCATTTGAAAATAGGATCTTTGCAGATATAAACAAATTAAGATGAGGTCATGAGGGTAGGCACTAATCCTACCCTGACTGGTGTCCTTAAAAGAAGAGTTAAATATAAGATAAAGTCAGTGACACATAGGGAGGACAACACATGAGAACACAGGCAGAGACTAGAGTGCTTCAGCTCCAAGTCAAGGAACACAGACACCACCAGACAAGCAAGAAAGGATTCCACACAGTCTCAGATGCATGGCCCAACTGATACCTAGACTTTAGATTTCTAAACTTCAGACTGTGAGAGAATACATTTTTGTTGTTCTGAGTCACCCGATTTGTGGTTTGTTAACAGCAGCCCTAGGAAACTAAAATACTCCTTAATACTAGTTACTATATATTCAAGACACTTAATATGTACTAAGCATGGTATTAAGTACTATACTAAAGAACTATATTATACTAAAGAACACATATAAACCTCACCACATCCCCATGAGGAAATAAAATTAAATAACTTTTTACTGCATTACTCTTAACCACTACACTAAACCTTCTCTTCTGTACCACATCATACAATAAAGAATTTGTGTAGTCTTTGACCCAGAATCCTAGCACAAAGCTTCTAAAACCCTTGAAGTCTTCCAAGAGATAGGAATATCTCTCCCTCATGAGCTCTGAGGTTCACACCTGAGCTTCTGTTAATGAGCTGGAGCAGGATGGGAGGCTGTTTACATATGATTAGAGGGTTGAGACTTTGAGTTAATCCAAACTCTGGGAAGTGGAGGGTGTTTGGAGATTGAGTTATCAATTATGCCCACACGATGAAACCACAATAAAAATTCTAGACACTGAAGCTCAGTGCAGCTTCTCAGTTGGTGAATGAAGGGTTATGTGCCCTGATCCCATGGAAAAACAGCACACAAGCTCTGCATTCAAGACTCTCCTAGGCATCATGGTCAGTGTCTCTTTGGCTGTTCCTGATTTGTGTCCTTTATAATAAATCTTTACTCATAAGTACAGCACTTTCCTAATTCTTTTGAGTTGTTCTAGTGAATTACTAAACCTGAGAGTGGTCATGGATCCTTCAGATTTGCAGTCAGTTGGTTTGGGTGGCCTGTGGCTCTTACTTGAGGCTGGTATCTAAAGTAGTGGCAGTCTTACTAGGCAACACGCTCCACTGAAACTGTGGGATTCTGACACTAGTTCTGGGTGGTTAGTGTCAGAATTGAACTTCAATACACCAGTTGTATCAAAATAGTCATGATTAAAAGAGAATACTATGACTGGGTTCTATGGCCCAATATAACCAATGATAACCAGTGACAGTACATAGGAAAATGTGCAAACAAGGTATGTCACTTGGTCTTGTAAATATTTTTACATCATATATTAATATATTATACATTCAGCAATACTCTTTTTCTCATATGCAGAATTAGGCTGATAGTTTTCTTAAGAAATAACAATTTTGATCTGATATATGGTGACATATCTATCAGAGAAGAGTTGGGGTATGTGCCAGGTATTTGGGGACTGAGGTTTATTTGCTCATGTAAGGCAAGAGACACAATTTCCAGTTTGAGAATTCCTCACCTGATTCAATCACTTCTTACTTATTCCACAGGATGGCAAGCACCATCTGGATTGTGGACAGGCAGCAGTTGAGGGAATTTCACCAGGGGATATGATACACATATGCGTTTAGAGGGATTGCCTCCAATTCGATGACTCATGGAATAATGACAATTAACTTCCCAAAAAATATTCCTTATGTGAACTAAGACCTATAAATAACTAAAATACATTTTTTAAATGAACCATTTGGAGTCAACATATTTGGTACAAATAGGAATTGACTTAAAACAGGAATCAATTTTGATGATGATGATATTTTTTATATGTGTCATCTCCAACTAGACTCTAAGCTCCTTGAATGCAGAAACTATATTCAGAGGTATCTGTATTTCAGAAACCAGTTTACCTGGATAGGAAAGGAGAGGCAGATTCAGAACACACAACTTGTTCAGGTTAGTTGAACACATGTCTTAGAGACTTCTAAATGCCAGGCTGATGCTAGGAACATATGAATGAAAGACACAGCCTTTTACTTTGGTAATAGATTATAATCTAAAGGAGTCTGAAAATAAAGTTCACATTTTTTATCATAACTTTCCTTGTGCTATTTTTTAAAAATCTAAATAAGGTAAACTGATATATCAGAGGACAAGGAACTAGGAAGGACAAGAAAACTATTTAGTTCCTTTCTAGCACCATCTTGACATAAGTTGGAACCAGAAATACTTCATTAACTTTTGGAGTACAGAACAAAGCACAAGACTGAGAGAACACTGATAAAATCTGCATTTGGTGCTTTATATACCTATGACCTGGGATAAATTATTTAATCTCCCTAGCCTCGTCTTTAATTATCAAGTGAGGATGGATAAAGTCCTTTACTGGCTAAGATGGTGAAGATTAAATAAACAATATGCTTGGCAAAAAAATAGTAATAAATATGTCAACCCCATCATTACCAATATCATATTTAAAAGTTCAAAGTACATATAGCCACAAATGGCAAATATTATGATTCCTCTTAAATGAGGTTCCTGGAGGAGAAAAAATTCAGAGACAGAAAATCAAATGGTAGTTGTTGGCGGACGCAAGAAGCGGGGAATGGGGAGTATGTGTGAGGATAGGTGGGACAGGGCATGAATAGCCCACAGAACAAGAAGAAAGCAGTATGAATGACAAACAGAAAGCAAGAAATGAAGTGTTAGGAGTTAAAAAAAAAAAAAAAACGGACTAGACAGTTCTACAAGCTACAAGATGGAGCCAGACACAAAAGGAAAAATATTGTCTGATTCTACTCATATGAAGTACATAGTTAAATTTACTGGGTCAGCAAGTAGAATAGTGGCTGACAAGAACTGAGGGAGCCCAGTGAGAGCCCTTCTGCACAGAAGCAGCGCGGCCAGCTCCGGCCCGCCCGGCTGCCAGCTCCAGCCCGCCCGCAGGTTGCTTCAGAGACCAGCACAGGGCGCCAGGGACTCCCCCAAGCAGCCCAGCCCCCTCCGGTGGGAAGCACCTCTCTAGGCTAGCTTCCCGGGGCAGACTGCCCAGTGAGAGCCTCCTGACGCAGAGCCAACCACGGGTCCCCAAGCCAACGGAGACATCCGATACACACAAGTGGCTTCTGGGACCAGGGCTGGGCAGCCAGAGACCTCTCCAGGCAGCATCGTCCCCCTCCAGCTGCAGGCTTTTTCCACGGGGCGATCCAAGATGGCAGACTAGAGGGTGACTGCATCTCCAGTTGCCCCAGAACCCAGGATCCAAGAAGGGGAGGCATTGAGAGTCTCGGACTAAAATAGAACCACGGGATGAGTCTCCCCCACCCAGCGAAGCTCAGCGGGGCGGCAGGCCCGGATTCGAGTGGCTTATTAGAGTGGGACAGGGCAGATAGCGTCTCCCCCAGGCAGCTCGGTGCAGTCTGGTGGTGGGCTCCGCCCACAGGGACAGATCCTCCAGCCTCTCGGAACAGGCCCCCCAGTGAGAGCCCTTCTGCACAGAAGAAGCGCAGCCAGCTCCGGCCCACCACTGCCAGCTACAGCCCGCCCCACTGCCAGCTCCAGCCCACCAACAGGTTGCTTCAGTGACCAGCACAGGGCGCCAGGGACTTCCCCAAGCAGCCCAGCCCCCCTCCAGCGGGAAGCGCCTCTCTAGGCTAGCTTCTCGGGGCAAATCACCCAGTGAGAGCCTGTCTACACAGAGCCAGCCACAAGTACCCAAGCCAGTGGAGACCTCCAACCTACAACCAGCCTCTGGACCAGGGCTGTGCAACAAGAGACCTCTCCAGGTCTCTCTCCCTGGAACCAGTAGCGGGCTAGGGGCAGCGTTCTTCAGAAGCACTGCATTATCAAATTAATCCAAGACTTCTGGCTACTGAAGGCTGGTAGGTGATACACTGGAAATCTACAGGGTCACCATAAGCCAATAGAGGAAATCTACAATATCACAGAGTCCCATAGACATCTGACCAATATGAGAAAACAAGGGAAGAAAATGTCCCAAACAAACCTAGATACTATATCAATAAAACCCAATGACAGCACAGCAGAAGAAATGTCCGAAAGGGAGTTCAGAATGTACATAATTAAAACAATCAGGGAAGCAAATGAGGAGATGAAAGAACAAATGCGGGCATTAAATGAACGCACTAATCAACAGTTAAAAGAGCAAATAACGGAAGCAAAAGAGCATTTCAATAAAGAGTTAGAGATACTGAAAAAAAACCAAACGGAAATCCTTGAAATGAAGGAAACAATAAACCAAGTTAAAAACGCCATAGAAAGCATAAACAATAGGATAGATCACCTGGAAGACAGAACTTCAGATATTGAAGACAAAATATTTAATCTTGAAAACAAGGTTGACCAAACAGAGAAGATGGTAAGAAATCATGAACAGAATCTACAAGAATTATGGGATATCATGAAGAGGCCAAATTTAAGAATAATTGGGATTGAGGAAGGCTTAGAGAAACAAACCAAAGGAATGAACAATCTATTCAATGAAATAATAGCAGAAAATTTCCCAAATCTCAAGAATGAAATGGAAAACCAAGTACAAGAGGCGTATAGGACTCCAAATATGCAAAATTACAACAGACCTACACCAAGGCACATTATTATGAAAATACCTAACATTCAAAATAAAGACAGAATTTTAAAGGCCGCGAGAGAAAAGAATCAGATTACATTCAGGGGGAAACCAATAAGAATAAGAATAAGAATAAGAATATCAGCAGATTTTTCAGTCCAGACCATAAAAGCGAGAAGGGCCTGGAACAACATTTACCAAGCCCTGAAAGAAAATGGATGCCAACCAAGAATTTTATACCCAGCAAACTTACTTTCAGATTTGACGATGAGATAAAATCCTTCCACGATAAACAAAAGCTAAAGGAATTTACTAAAAGAAAGCCGGCATTACAGAACATTCTCAGCAAAATATTCCATGAGGAAGAGATGAAAAACAACGATGAAAATCAGCAACGGAGGAACTAGCCTAAAGGAATAGCCAAATAAAGGAGAAACCAAATCATGTCAAAAAACAAAATGAGTCCAATGACTAGGAATACAAATCATATCACAATAATAACCCTGAATGTTAATGGCCTGAACTCATCAATCAAAAGACATAGACTGGCAGATTGGATTAAAAAGAAAAATCCAACAATATGCTGCCTGCAAGAGACTCACCTCATAGAAAGAGATACCCATAGACTAAAGGTGAAAGGATGGGAAAAAATATACCATGCAAACGGACACAGCAAAAAAGCTGGAGTATCCATCCTCATTTCAGATAATGTGGACTTTAAGCCAAAACTAGTCAGAAGGGATAAAGAAGGACATTACATACTGCTTAAGGGAAGCATAAATCAGCAAGACATAACAATCATAAATATCTATGCCCCGAACATTGGCTCATCCATGTACGTCAAACAAATCCTTCTCAATTCTAGAAATCAAATAGACCACAACACAATAATACTGGGCGATTTTAACACACCTCTCTCACCGCTGGATAGATCGTCCAAACAAAAATTGAATAAAGAAACCATAGATCTCAATAACACAATCAACAATTTAGACTTAACCGACTTACATAGAATATACCATCCAACAAAGAACGAATACACTTTCTTCTCAGCAGCACATGGATCCTTCTCTAAAATAGACCATGTTTTATGCCACAAAATTACTGTTAGCAAATACAAGAAGATAGAGATACTACCTTGTACTCTATCAGATCATAATGGACTGAAATTAGAAATAAATGACAAAATAAAAACCAGAAACTTCTCCAATACTTGGAGATTAAATAATACACTATTATACAATGAATGGATAACAGAAGACATCAGGAGGGAAATTAAAAAATTCTTAGAAGTAAATGAGAACAAAGACACATCATATCAAAATCTCTGGGACACTATGAAAGCAATACTGAGAGGAAGATTTATTTCATGGGGCGAATTCAACAAAAGAAGTAGAAATCAACAAATAAATGACTTAACACTACAGCTCAAAGCCCTAGAAAAAGAAGAGCAGACCAACACCAAAAGTAGTAGAAGACAGGAAATAGTTAAAATCAGAGCTGAAATCAACGAAATTGAAACAATAGAAACAATAAAAAAAATTGACAGTATGTTCTTTGAAAAAATAAACAAAATTGATAAACCCTTAGCCACGCTAACAAAGAGAAAAAGGGAGAAAACTCAAATTACTAAAATTCGGAATGAACAAGGAAATATCACAACAGACACGAGTGAAATACAAAACATAATTAGAAGCTATTTTGAAAATCTATACTCCAACAAAACAGAAAACCTCGAAGACATCAACAAGTTTCTAGAGACATATGAATTGCCTAAACTGAACGAGGAGGACACACACAACTTAAATAAATCAATTTCAAGCAATGAAATAGAAGAGGTCATCAAAAGCCTACCAACAAAGAAAAGTCCAGGACCAGATGGGTTCCCAGCCGAGTTCTACAAAACCTTTAAAGAAGAGCTCATCCCAATACTTCTCAAAGTATTCCATAAAATAGAAGAGGAGGGAACCCTCCCAAACTCATTCTATGAAGCCAATATCACCCTGATACCTAAACCAGACAGAGACACATCGAGGAAAGAAAATTTCAGACCAATATCCTTAATGAACATCGACGCAAAAATTCTCAACAAAATTTTAGAAAATCGCATACAAAAATATATTAAAAAGACAGTGCATCACGATCAAGTGGGTTTTATCCCAGGGATGCAAGGTTGGTTCAACATCCAGAAATCAATAAATGTCATTCACCATATCAACAGACTAAAAGTTAAGAATCACATGATTATTTCAATAGATGCAAAAAAAGCATTCGATAAAATACAGCATCCCTTCATGCTCAAAACACTAGAAAAAATTGGGGTAGTGGGATCATTCCTTAACATTGTGAAGGCCATCTATGCTAAGCCCATGGCCAATATCATTCTAAATGGTGAAAAACTGAAAGCATTCCCCCTAAAAACTGGAACAAGGCAGGGATGCCCTCTTTCACCACTTCTATTCAACATTGTTCTTGAGACTCTAGCCAGAGCAATTAGACAAACCAAAGAAATTAAAGGGATATGAATTGGAAAAGAGGAACTCAAACTATCCCTGTTCGCTGATGACATAATTATATATTTAGAGGAACCTGGAAATTCCACCAGAAAACTCTTAGAACTCCTAAGTCAATTCAGTAAAGTAGCAGGTTACAAGATCAATGCTCATAAATCCAATGCATTTTTATACATAAGTGATGAATCTTCAGAAAGAGAAATTAGGAAAACTACCCCATTCACAATAGCATCAAAAAAAATAAAATACTTGGGAATCAATCTCACAAAAGAGGTGAAAGACCTCTACAATGAGAACTACAGAACACTAAAGAAAGAAATTAAAGAAAACCTTAGAAGATGGAAAGATCTCCCATGTTCATGGATAGGAAGAATTAATATTGTCAAAATGGCCATACTTCCAAAAGTGCTATACAGATTCAATGCAATCCCAATTAAAATTCCAATGACGTACCTTACAGAAATAGAGCAAGCAATCATGAAATTCATCTGGAAGAATAAGAAACCCAGAATAGCTAAAGCAATCCTTCGCAGGAAAAATGAAGCAGGGGGTATCGCAATACCCGAACTTCAACTTTATTACAAAGCAATAGTAACAAAGACGGCATGGTACTGGTACCAAAATAGACAGGTAGATCAATGGTACAGAATAGAGGACACGGACACAAACCCAAATAAATACAACTTTCTAATACTAGACAAAGGCGCCAAAAATATGCAATGGAGAAAAGATAGCCTCTTCAACAAATGGTGCTGGGAGAATTGGAAATCCATATGCAACAGAATGAAACTAAACCCATATCTCTCACCCTGCACAAAACTCAACTCAAAATGGATTAAGGACCTTGGAATCAGACCAGAGACTCTGCAGATTATAGAAGAAAAAGTAGGTCCCGCTCTTCAACATGTCGGGCTAGGACCAGACTTCCTCAACAGGACTCCCATAGCACAAGAAATAAAAGCAAGAATCAATAACTGGGATAGATTCAAACTAAAAAGCTTTCTCTCAGCAAAGGAAACTATCAGTAATGTGAAGAAAGAGCCTACAGAGTGGGAGAATATCTTTGCCAATCATACTTCAGATAGAGCACTAATCTCCAGAATCTATAAAGAACTCAAAAAACTCTACATCAAGAATACAAATAATCCAATCGACAAATGGGCTAAAGAAATGAACAGACACTTCACAGAAGAAGATGTACAAGCAATCAATAAACATATGAAAAAATGTTCAACATCTCTAGTAATAAGAGAAATGCAAATCAAAACCACCCTAAGATTCCATCTCACCCCAATTAGAATGGCGATTATCAAAAATACAAGCAACAGGTGTTGGCGAGGATGTGGGGAGAAAGGTACACTCATACATTGCTGGTGGGGCTGCAAATTAGTGCAGCCACTCTGGAAAGCAGTGTGGAGATTCCTTAGAAAACTTGGAATGGACCCTCCATTTGACCCAGCTATCCCACTCCTTGGCCTATACCCAAAGGATCTAAAATCAGCATACTACAGAGATACAGCCACATCAATGTTCATAGCTGCTCAATTCACAATAGCCAGACTATGGAACCAACCTAGATGCCCTTCAATTGACGAGTGGATAAAGAAACTGTGGTATATATACACAATGGAATATTACTCAGCCATAAAGAATGACAAAATTATGGCATTTGCAGGCAAATGGATGAAATTGGAAAATATCATGCTAAGTGAGATAAGCCAATCTCAAAAAGACAAGGGACGAATGATATCGCTAATAAGTGGAGGATGACACATAATGGGGGGGAGGGAAGGGTTAGTGTTAGGGTTAGAGTTAGGGTTAGGGAGGGGGGCAAGTATGGAGGAAGAAAGTACTGTATAGAGGGTAAAGAGGGATGGGAGGGGTGGGGGGAAGGGGAAAAAATAACAGAATGAATCAAACAACATTATTGTATGTGGATTTATGATTACACAAATGGTATGCCTTTGCGCCATGTACAAAGAGAGAGACAACATGTATCCCATTTGTTTACAATAAAATAAAATAAAAAAAAAATAATAATAAAAAAAAAAAGAGAAACAGAGATTGTAGAGAGAATTTTAAAAATGAAATCTGGAATGTAAGAGTCTAAATAGAATGAAGGATCAAAGAAGATTCTAAATTAAATTGGTTTTTAAGTTAAACAAGCATAAATATGTAAATTGCCATTTATTTGACATAAAATCAAATGACTACATATATTTTTCCAAAAATGCATGCATTGAAAATAAATAAACTACCCTTCAAAAAAAAAAGAAATAGAGCAAGCAATTGTGAAATTCATCTGGAAGAATAAGAAACCCAGAATAGCTAAAGCAATCCTCAGTAGAAAGAGTGAAGCAGGTGGTATCGCAATACCAGATTTTCAACTCTATTACAAAGCAATAGTAACAAAAACAGCATGGTATTGGTACCAAAATAGACAGGTAGATCAATGGTACAGAATAGAGGACACGGACACAAACCCAAATAAATAGAATTTTCTCATACTAGACAAAGGGGCCAAAAATATGCAATGGAGAAAAGATAGCCTCTTCAACAAATGGTGCTGGGAAAACTGGAAAACCATATGCAACAGAATGAAATTAAACCCTTATCTCTCACCCTGCACAAAACTCAACTCACAATGGATCAAGGAACTCGGAATCAGACCAGAGACCCTGCATCTTATAGAAGAAAAAGTAGGCCCAAACCTTCAACTTGTTGGCTTAGGAGCAGACTTCCTCAACAGGACTCCCATAGCCCAAGAAATAAAAGCAAGAATCAACAACTGGGATAGATTCAAACTAAAAAGCTTTCTCTCAGCAAAGGAAACAATCAGTAATGTGAAGAGAGAGTGGGAGAATATCTTTGCCAATCATACTTCAGATAGAGCGCTAATATCCCGCATCTATAAAGAACTCAAAAAACTCTACACCAAGAATACAAATAATCCAATCAACAAATGGGCTAAGGAAATGAACAGACACTTCACAGAAGATGTACAAGCAATCAACAGATATATGAAAAAATGTTCAACATCTCTAGTAATAAGAGAAATGCAAATCAAAACTACCCTAAGATTTCATCTCACTCCAATTAGAATGGCGATTATCAAGAACATAAGCAACAATAGGTGTTGGCGAGGATGTGGGGAAAAAGGTACACTCATACATTGCTGGTGGGGTTGCAAACTAGTGCAGCCACTCTGGAAAGCAGTATGGAATTCCTCAGAAAGCTTGGAATGGAACCACCATTTGACCCAGCTATCCCACTCCTTGGCCTATACCCAAAGGACTTAAAATCAGCATACTACAGAGATACAGCCACATCAATGTTCATAGCTGCTCAATTCACTATAGCCAGATTGTGGAACCAACCCAGATGCCCTTCAGTTGATGAATGGATAAAGAAACTGTGGCATATATATACAATGGAATATTACTCTGCCATGAGGAATGACAAAATTATGGCATTCGCAGGCAAATGGATGAAATTGGAGGGTATCATGCTAAGTGAGATAAGCCAATCTCAAAAAACTAAAGGACGAATGATCTCGCTGATAAGCGGATGAGGACACACGGGGGTGGGGGTAGGAGGGGTTATTGTTAGGGTTAGGGTTAGGTTTAGAGTTAGGGATAAGGAGGGTGGTAAGAATGAGGAAGAAAGGAATGTATAGAGGGAAAAGAGGGGTGGGAGGGGGGAAGGGAAAAGAATAACAAAATGAATCAAACAACATTGCCCTATGTAAATTTATGATTTTTAATTAAAATTAAAAATTAAAAAAAAAAAAGCAGGCAGTCAATGGTGATTGAAGTTGGGTGATGAAGATTTCATGTACATTTTAATTTTTTTGTTTGGGATTTTTCCATAATAAAAGTATCTTTTCTGCTTGCCTAAAAAAAAAAAAAAGAACTGAGGGAAAGGAAGAAGTTATTTAATGTGTATAGAATTTCAGTTTCTAAAGATGAAAAAAGTTCTGGAGATGGATAATGGTGATAGTTGCATAGCAATGTGACTGTACTCTATGCCATTAAACTGTATCCTTAAAAACAAACTGGCAAATTTTATGTTGTCTACATTTTTACCACAATTTTAAAAATTATATAAGTAATATTAAGATCAATGAAAAGTATATGAAGAGGTAAGGAAAAATGTATCAGACTTCAAAAATTTTAAAAGTTAACCCTAAAGCAACATGGAAAATGGATAACAGGAAAACCAAAGCTGTTGTAGGCAGAGCAGTTAGGATACAATTGTAGTAATCCATGGGAGAGATGATAGAAGCATGAACCAGGATGGTGTCAGTGAAGATTCATTCATTCTTTCAATAACAACGTAGTGAATGCCATCATATGCCAAGCACTATGACAGGAAATAAAAATAACAGTAAGACTGGCAAGACCCCATGGAATTGGTAAACAAGTATTAAAAAAATAGATTGTATGATTAAGTGCTAAAGCAGAAACAAATGGAATAACTATGGAAGACCAGTCAGGACACCTCCATAAGGAGGAGATTTTTAAGCTGAAAAATCGAATCAACAATCAGGCAAGCAAACAGTATGTGCAAAATTCCAGAGACAGGTAAAAGCTTCATATATTCAAGAGACAAAAAGGGAGCCTATGTGCCTGGATCTTAGCTAGGAGGTGATAACATGATCTGTGGCAACAGCATTGCTGGGGAATGGGGTGCAGAAGTACAAGCATGAAAATCATTTAGGGGGTTGAATCAATGGTCCAAAAGAAGAACTATGACGGCATAGATAAAGGAAGAAAGGGGTAGAAAGATCCATCAGATATTTAGGATACAGTCCTGATAGGTACTAACAATGAACTGAAAATGAGAAAAGGTAATCTCAGAAGTTACTCCCAGTTTTCACACCTGAGAAAACAAATTAATTAAGAAGCCATTCACTGAAACTGCCAACAAAAAGTAAGTTTCAGAATCACCTAGCAAGCTTCTCCTCGCCCTACCCCCTGGCATGGTGCTAGGGAACTGAATCCAGGGCCTTGCTAATAGTAAACACTGCTCAACCACTGAGTTACACTCCCAGTTCACTTAAAGAGCTTTTTAAAAATACTAATTCCTGTATTCCATCCCCTTGGAGATACCAATACAATAAATTTTTTAAAAATACTTTATCTTTGTACAGAAATTTTTTATTTTAAAGACTCTCTCCCAGTGATTCTGAATCATGGATATAGACTAAGTTAACCAGAGTTAGTTTCCATTACTTGCAACCAAAAGAACCCTATATGATACAGAAATTGATATGTGGAAGAAAACTGGTACAAATGACAGGATTAACTGGATAGAGGTTGTAACAGAGCAGTGCAGATTTCTCTGTACTATGCTGAGAGGTTGGCCATCCTTCAATGTGGTATGAGATAACTGGTCAAACTGTGGCCTGTTGTGTACTGGGATTCAGTTACTGAAGTACGCTGCAAAAAGAGCCTTGCTAGGAAAAACATAGGCTGTTATGTGCACTGACCATTCATATAGCCTTCATACATGTGGCTTAATATGAAAGAGGGCAGATATCAAAGTATTTAATAACCAAACCAGTCTGAATATCATCCAATTAAAAAGATTATATTGATCAATTCAAATAAAAGTCAGCTATAACAACCAAGCCATACCAATGCATATTGGAGAAATAAGCCTTGAGGTAAACTGGTCAAATGTGAAAGCACTGGGAAGGAAATGAGGCTTTTCTTTTATAAAAATTAAAAAAAAAAAAAAAGGTTCATTCTGCCTACGCCTGTGCTGGAAACTTGCTAAGTTGGAAAACTCTAACCAAGGCTAAAAACATATGAGAAAAGGCAAAAAGTTAGAACCTAACTATGAATGAGTCTGATACTTCACAGGGCCCTCCCAAATACTTCATTTGCATATTTCTTGCCTGATAAAGATAAGATACAATCCAGAAGCAAGGTGCAGATTATTAATACCTTCCTTTCTAGCCTATTTCATATTAAGTAAACCAATAAATTTCTTTTTTGCCTCATTTGAGTTTGGTTTCTGTGCTCTGCAACCAAAACATCCTATCAATATTAACATTAACATCCTACCAATATTTAAAAACTAGAATACTGCTTTTTTTTCCCCAAAAATAATCACCAGAGGCAATACCCTAAAACTACTAAATGAATCTCCAGGTCCAGTGTCTGTTATTTCTTCCTAAGTATTCCAGATGATCCATATGATCAGGCAGCCAAGGGAAATAGATTAAACTTTAACATATAGCACAAGTTTGATTGTCTCCTCCCATAGATTATAAAATAGTAGTTCTGTTCTTTACCAGGAACACAAAAGAAGGACATTATAACAATATTTATTTTGAACAAAATATGAGTCCAGCAATGTATCAGAAACCACCAAAGCATATAATGGTCATACAAAGTTGAATATGCCTTCCCGCCCAGGATCCTGGGTTATTTAATGTGTAGAAAAGGAAACACCTATAAATATAGCAGGGACTACCAAACCAGTCTCTGAAATTATCTAAGGATCTTTTTAGTAGATTAGGAGTGGCAAGTATGGGATTTTTTTAAATGTCCATCATCATCCAACAAAGCTATTTGTAACATATAATCAGAATAAAATACAGTTCCGTCTAAATATAAGGTAAAGAAGTACACACATGAAAAAATTAGGTAGAATGAAAATAGTTCATTAATTCAAATTTGGATTTAATTAATATGCATTGAGCACTTACTATGTAAGCATTTACTATATTAGGTAAGTAAATATAGGTTTTCATTAGTAACTATCAGAAATATCAGCAAATTAGTAAGTTGCCCAAAGTGACACTTTTTTCAGCATAATTGTTTATTTAAATGTCATAATTAAGGGATTTAACATATCAAAAGAAAATTCTGTTAGTGTTGAGAATACAGAAGTCAAAAAATTATTAACATTTCAATGAAAGGACAAGAAGTGATACTGTAAGTAAAGTGAGCAGAAGTAGCTATTTTTAGACAAAATAGATTTAAAAACAAAAACTGTAAAAAGAGACAAAGATCAGTATATAATGATCAAAGAATCAACTCAACAAGAGATATAACATGTGTACCTAGTGTTCTAGAGCACTCAGTTTATAAAACATTAGCTCTAAAGGGAGAGAAATGATCCAATATAATAATAGTGGGAGATTTTGACACCATACTGCCACAAGTGATAAATCATCCAAAAATAGACTTTAAAAAAGGATCAATGAAACAAAGAAGAGTTGTTTTGAAAAGACAAAATGACACAAACTGTTAGCTAAACTAAACAAGAAAAAGAGAAGACACAAATAAAATTAGAGATAAGAAGACTGTATAACTTATACTACAGGAATATGAAGTATCATTAGAGATTATCATGAATGCTATATGCCAACAAATTGGAAAACCTCAAAGAAATGGATGAATTTCTGGACACATATTACCTAACAAAATTGAACTATGAAGACACAGAAAACCTGAACAGAATGATAATGAGTAGTGAGCTTGAATCAGTCACAAAAGTCTACCAACAAAGAAAAGTCCAAGACCGGAAAGCTTCACTGCTCTCGTCTATCAAACTTTCAAAGAAGTACTGCCATAAATTCTTCTAAAATTATTCCAAAGTACTGAAAGAAGAGAATCCTTCTACTAACTTTTACAAGGCCAGCATTACACTGATATCAAAACCAGGAAAGGACCTAACAAAAAAACTATAGACCAATATATCTGATGATCACAGAAGCAAAAATTCTCAATAAAATAGCAAATGAAACCCAACATGACTTTAAAAAGATCATTCACTATGCTCAAGCTGTATTTATCCCAGGGATTCAAGGTTAATTCAACATATACAAATAATAAACGTGAAATACCAAATCAAAGCATGAAAGATAAAAATAATATGATTATTTCAACAGACGAAGGAAAGGGATTTGATAAAACTAAACATCCCTTCCTGATAAAAGCCCTGAACAAATTAGGTACTGATGGATTGTACCTAAACATAATAAAGGCTACATATGACAAACCCCAGCCAACATCATACTAGAACATTCAGCTTTTTCCTAATTCCTTATTGACATCTGAAACAAGACAAGGGTGCCCACTCTCACTGTTCTTATTCAGTATAATACTGAAAGTTTAGTCAGAACAATTGGGCAAGAGAAGGAAATTAGAAATAGACAAAGAGTAAGGGAGGAATTCAAATTATCACCATTTGCATATGATATGATTCTACATACAAAAAACCATAAAGACTCTGCTAAAAACCTATTAGAATTCACTAATATTGCAGAATAAAAAATCAACACAAAATCAGTAGTTTCATGTAGCAGTAATAAATTTGCTGAGAAAGAAACCATGAAAGCAATCCATTCACAATCACTACAAAACTTTTTTTAAAACCTAGGAATAAACTTGAAGTGAAATACCTCTACAGTGAATATTATAAAACACAGATGAAAGAATTGAAAAACCACAGACACACACACACACACACACACACACACTCATACACACATACACACACAGAAAAGAACAGAAAGACTTCCCATTTTCATGTATTATAAGTATAAATGTCACTAAAATGTTAATACTACCCAAAGCGATCTAGAGATTGAATGTAATCACCACCAAAATGCAATGACATTTTTTACAGGGCTAGAAAAATGAAATTCTGAAACTCATAATGAAGAACAAAAAACACTTAAATATTGAAATCAATCTTGAGCAAAAGGAGAAAAACCTGTAGGCTTCACAATACCTAATTTCAAAAAAATACTTCAGAGCCATGGTAACCAAAACAGCAGAGTATTTGCATAAAAACAGACACATAGATCAACAGAATACAACAGAGAATCCAGAAATAAACCCGCAAGTCTACAGCCAAGTGACTGTCGACAAAGGTGCCAAAAACATTGGAGAAAGAACAGACTCTTCAACAAATGGTGCTGGAAAAGCTGGATATCCACATGCAGAAGACTAAAACTTGATCTCTCTCTCTCACCCTGTACCCAAATCAAATCAAACCGATCAAAGACCTACATGTAAGATCTGAATTACTAGAAAACACAGGGGAAACATTTCAACAAACTGGTATAGGCAATGGTTTTTTGGATCTGATCCCCAAAGTACATAAAACAAAAGCCAAAAGAGACAGTGGGATTAAATCAAAATAAAAAGCTTCTACACAACAAAGGAAACAATCAACAGATTAAAGAGACTATCTATAGAAGGGAGGAAAATATTTGCCAACTATCCACCTGACAAAGGATTAATATCCAGAATATATAAAGAACTAAAAAACTTAACACAAAAGTAAGTAATCCAATTTAA
This sequence comes from Sciurus vulgaris, assembly GCF_902686455.1. Classification (NCBI taxonomy): domain Eukaryota; kingdom Metazoa; phylum Chordata; class Mammalia; order Rodentia; family Sciuridae; genus Sciurus; species Sciurus vulgaris. The sequence continues at coordinate 30,911,146 of NC_136461.1, forward strand.
AAAATAGTCAAGTTATCTGAACATATACTTCTCAAAAGGAGAAGCTCGAATTGCTAATAAATATATGAAAAATGCTCAATTATTAGCCATCAGGGAAATGCAAATCAAAACTGTAATGAGGTCCTATCACCCTAGTTAATTATAAAAACAAAACAAAAAATAAATGCTGGCAAGGAAATAGAGAAAAAGTAACTCACATACACTGTTGATGAGACTGTAAATTAAAACAACCTTTATGAAGAACAATATGAAGGTTCCTCAAAAAACTAAAAATAGATCTACCATATGAATCAGCTATCCCAATTCTAGGTATATATCAAAAGAAAATGAAATCAGTCTTCCAAAGATATACCTGCATGCCCATGTTCCCATATTTACTGTGGCTCTATCTGTAATAGCTAAGATATGGAATAAACCTTGGTGTCCATCAATGGATGAAAGGATAAAGAAAATGTGGTGCTGTATATTCATAATGGAATATTATTTAGCTATAAGTGAATGGAACAAGAGGACATTATGTTAAATGAAATAAGCCATATCAATAAAACAAGTACCATGTGTCCTCTCTCACATGTGCAAATTAAAAAAAAAAAGTAGCCTTGAATATAGAATAGTGATTACTAGAGGATAGGAAGCAGAAGTGGGGAGTGGATAAAAGAAGGCTGAGGACTAGAGGGTGACTGCATCTCCCATCGCTCCAGAACTCAGGATTCAAGAAGGGTTGGTATTGGAGAGACTTGGACCAACATAGAGCCACAAGGTGAGTCACTCCCACCAGGTGAAGCTCCGCCCAGGCGGCAGGCCCAGATAGTGGGCAGCTTCTCAGAGCAGGGCAGGGCTGCGAGAGTCTTCCCCAAGCAACCCTTCTCCCTCCGGGGGCAGGCACGATCCACAGCCAGCTTCTCGGAGCAGGCCCACTCCGTGAGAGCTTTTCTGCACAGAGCCAACCCCAAGCCCTGAACCCAGCGGCAGGTCCCGGCCCCCAGGCAGCTTCTGGGACCAGGGCAGGACAGCAAGAGGCTTTCGCAAGCAGCCTGGCTTCCTCCAGCAGTGGCAGGCCCTATCTACAGCCAGCTTCTAGGAGCAGGCCCACCCAGTGAGAGGATTTCCCTGCAGAACCAGCCCCCAGCCCTGGACCCAGTAGTGGGCTAGGGACAGCTCTCTTCGGAAGCAATGCATTATCAAGTTCCTCCAAGACTTCAGACTACTGAAGACTGGGAGGTGATATACTAGAAATCTATAGGGACACTATAAGCCAAAGAGGAAATCTGCAATATCTCAGAGTCCCACTGATATCTGACCAATATGAGAAACGGGGGAAGAAAATGTCCCAAACAAACCTAGATACTATATCAATAAAACCCAATGACAGCACAGCAGAAGAAATGTCACAAAGGGAGTTCAGAATATACATAATTAAAACAATCAGGGAAGCAAACAAGGAGATGAAACAGGCATTGAAGGATGAGATGAAAGAGCAAATGCAGACATTAAATGATCCCACCAATCAACAGTTAAAAGAGCAAATATGGGAAGCAAAAGATCATTTCAATAAAGAGTTAGAGATACTGAAAAACAAACAAACAGATATTCTTGAAACGAAGGAAACAATAAACCAAATTAAAAACTCCATAGAAAGCATAACCAATAGGATAGAACCCCAGAAGAAAGAACCTCAGATATTGAAGACAAAATATTTAATCTTGAAAACAAAGTTGACCAGAGAAGATGGTAAGAAATCATGAACAGAATCTACAAGAATTATGGGATATCATAAAAAGGCCAAATTTAAGAATTATTGGGATTGAGGAAGGCTTAGAGAAAAAACCAAAGGAAAGAACAATCTATTCAATGAAATAATAGCAGAAGATTTCCCAACTCTGAAGAATGAAATGGAAAACCAGGTACAACAAGCTTATAGGACTCCAAATATACAAAATTACAACAGGCTCACACCAAGGCACATTATTATGAAAATACCTAACATACAAAATAAAGACAGAATTTTAAAGGCTGCGAGAGAAAAGAATCAAATTACATTCAGGGGGAAACAAAAACGGATATCAGCAGATTTTTCAATCCAGACCCTAAAAGCTAAAAGGGCCTGGAACAACATTTTTCAAGCTCTGAAAGAAAACAGATGCCAACCAAGAATCATATACCCAGCAAAACTTACCTTCAGATTTGACAATGAAATAAAATCCTTCCATGATAAACAAAAGCTAAAAGAATTTACAAAAACAAAGCCGGCATTACAGAACATTCTCAGCAAAATATTACATGAGGAAGAGATGAAAAACAATGATGTAAATCAGCAAAGGGAGGAACTACCCTAAAGGAACGCCCAAATAAAGGAGAAATCAAGTCATGTTGAAAAAAAGAAATGAGCCAAATGATCAGGAATACAAATCATATCACAATAATAACCCTGAATGTTAATGGCCTGAACTCATCAATCAAAAGACATAGAGTGGCAGATTGGATTAAAAAGAAAAATCCAACAATTTGCTGCCTGCAAGAGGCTCATCTCATACAAAGAGATTCCCACAGACTAAAGGTGAAGGATGGGAAAAAACATACCATGCACATAAACACAGCAAAAAAGCCAGAGTATCCATCCTCATATCAGATAATGTGGACTATAAGCCAAAACTAGTCAGAAGGGATAAAGAAGGACATTTCATACTGCTTAAGGGAAGCATAAATCAGCAAGACATAATAATCATAAATATCTATGCCCCAAACAGTGGCTCATCCATATACATCAAACAAATCCTTTGGAATGCCAGAAATCAAATAGACCACAACACAATAATACTAGGGAATTTTAACACACCTCTCTCACCACTGGATAGATCTTCCAAACAAAAATTGAATAAAGAAACCATACATCTCAATAACACAATCAACAATTTAGACATAACGGACATATATAGAATATACCATCTAACAAAGAACGAATACACTTTCTTCTCAGCAGGACATGGATCCTTCTCTAAAATAGACCATATTTTATGCCCAAAGCTACTGTTAGCAAATACAAGAAGATAGAAGATACTACCTTGTATTCTATCAGATCATAATGGATTGAAATTAGAAATAAATGACAGAATAAAAAACAGAAACGTCTCCAACACCTAGAGATTAAGTAATACGCTATTATATGATGAATGGATAACAGAAGACAACAGGAGGGAAATAAAAAAATTCTTAGAAGTAAACGAGAACAAAGACACATCATATCAAAATCTCTGGGACACTATGAAAGCAGTACTTAAAGGAAGATTTATTTCATGGAGCGCATTCAACAAAAGAAGAAAAAATAAAAAATAAATGACTTAACCTACACCTCAAAGCACTAGAAAAAGAAGAGCAGAACAACACCAAAAGTAGTAGAAGACAGGAAATAGTTAAAAACAGAGCTGAAATCAACAAAATTGAAACAAGAGAAACAATAGAAAAAAATTGACAAAATAAAGAGTTGGTTCTTTGAAAAAATAAACAAAATTGATAAACCCTTAGCCACACTAACAGAGAGAAGAAGAGAGAGAAAACCAAATTACTAAAATTCAGAATGAACAAGGAAATATCACAACAGACATGACTGAAATACAAAACATAATTAGAAGCTATTTTGAAAATCTATACTCCAACAAAACAGAAAACCTCAAACACATCAACAAATTTCTAGAGACATATGAATTACCTAAACTGAACAAGGAGGACATACACAATTTAAATAGATCAATTTCAAGCAATGAAATAGAAGAAGTCATCAAAAGCCTACCAACAAAGAAAAGTCCGGGACCAGATGGGTTCTCAGCCAACTTCTACAAAACCTTTAAGAAGAACTCATTACAATACTTCTCAAGTATTTCATGAAATAGAAGAGGAGGGAACCCTCCCAAACTCATTCTATGAAGCCAATATCACCCTGATACCTAAACCAGACAGAGACACATCGAGGAAAGAAAATTTCAGACCAATATCCTTAATGAACATCAATGCAAAAATTCTCAACAAAATCTTAGCAAATTGCATACAAAAATATATTAAAAAGACAGTGCACCACGATCAAGTGGGTTTTATCCCAGGGATGCAAGGTTGGTTCAGCATTCGGAAATCAATAAATGTCAATCACCATATCAACAGACTTAGAGTTAAGAATCACATGATATTTCGATAGATGCAGAAAAAGCATTTGATAAAATACAGCATCCCTTCATGCTCAAAACACTAGAAAAAACAGGGATAGCGGGAACATTCCTTAACATTTGTAAAGGCCATCTACGCTAAGCCCATGGCCAATATTGTTCTAAATGGTGAAAAACTGAAAGCATTCCCCCTAAAAACTGGAACACGGCAGGGATTGCCCTCTTTCACCACTTCTGTTCAACACTGTCCTTGAAACTCTAGCCAGAGCAATTAGACAAACTAAAGAAATTAAAGGGACATGAATAGGAAAAGAAGAACTCAAACTATCCCTGTTCACTGATGACATGATTATATATTTAGAGGAACCAGGAAATTCCACCAGAAAACTTTTAGAACTCATAAGTGAATTCAGTAAAGTAGCAGGATATAAGATTAATGCTCATAAATCCAATGCATTTTTATATATAAGTGATGAATCTTCAGAGAGAAGTTAGGAAAGCGACCCCATTCACAATAGCTTCAAAAAAAAAAAAAAAAAAAATACTTGGGGATCAATCTAACCAAAGAGTGAAAGACCTCTACAAGAAGAACTACAGAAAACTAAAGAAAGAATTAAAGAAAAACCTTAGAAGATGGAAAGATCTCCCATGTTCTTGGATAGGCAGAACTAATATTGTCAAAAGGCCATACTACCAAAAGTGCTCTACAGATTCAATGTAATTCCAATTAAAATCTCAATGACGTACCTTACAGAAATCGAGCAAGCACTCATGAAATTCATCTGGAAGAATAAGAAACCCAGAATAGATAAAGCAATCCTTAGAATGAAACAGGGGGTATCGCAATACCAGATCTTCAACTATACTACAAACAACAGTAACAAAAACGGCATGGTATTGGCACCAAAACAGACAGGTAGATCAATGGTACAGAATAGAGGACATGGACACAAACCCAAATGAATACAATTTTCTCATACTAGACAAAGGGGCCAAAAATATACAGTGGAGAAAAGACAGCCTCTTCAACAAATGGTGCTGGGAAAACTGGAAATCCATATGCAACAGAATGAAATTAAACCCCTATCTCTCACCCTGCACAAAACTCAACTCACAATGGATCAAGGACCTCAGAATCAGACCACAGACCTTCTTCTTATAGAAGAAAAAGTAGGTCCAAATCTTCAATATTCGGCTTAGGATCAGACTTCCATAACAGGACTCCCATAGCACAAGAAATAAAAGCAAGAATCAATAAACTGGGCCAGATTCAAACTAAATAGCTTTCTCTCAGCAAGGAAACTATCAACAATGTGAAGAGAGAGCCTACAGAGTGGGAGAAAATCTTTGCCACTCATCTTCAGATAGAGCACTAATTTCCAGAATATATAAAGAACTCAAAAAACTCTACATGAAGAATAACAATAACCCAATCAACAAATGGGCTAAGGATATGAACAGACACTTCACAAGAAGATCTACAAGCAATCAACAGATATATGAAAAAATGTTCAACATCTCTAGTAATAAGAGAAATGCAAATCAAAACTACCCTAAGATTCCATCTCACCCCAATTAGAATGGCGATTATCAAGAACACAAGCAACAATAGGTGTTGGAGAGGATGTGGGGGAAAAGGTACACTCATACATTGCTGGTGGGGATGCAAATTAGTGCAGCCACTCTGGAAAGCAGTGTGGAGATTCCTCAGAAAGCTTGGAATGGACCCACCATTTGACCCAGCTATCCCACTTCTTGGCCTATAGCCAAAGGTCTTAAAATCAGCATACTACAGAGATATAGCCACAACAATGTTCACAGCTGCTCAATTGACAATAGCCAAATTGTGAAAACCAACCAACCTTGATGTCCTTCAATTGATGAATGGATAAAGAAACAGTGGTATATATATATATATATATATATACACACACACACACACATACACACACACACAATTGAATATTACTCAGCCATAAAGAATGATAAAATTATGGCATTTGAAGGTAAATGGATTGCAGTTGGAGAATATCATGGTAAGTGAGATAAGCCAATCTCAAAAAAACCAAAGGACGAATGATCTCACTGATAAGCGGATGATGACACATAATGGGGGGTGGGAGGGGTTAGGGTTAGGGTTAGGGAGGGGGGCAAGAATGGAGGAAGGAAGGACTATAGAGGGAAAAGAGTGGTGGGAGGGGTGGGGGGGAAGGGAAAAAATAACAGAATGAATCAAACAACATTTCCCTATATAAATTTATGATTACACAAATGGTATGCCTTTACTCCATGTACAAACAGAGAAACAAGATGTATCCCATTTGTTTACAATAAATAAATAAAAAAAAAGGAGCTGGATTTGATTGGCACATACTATATGCATGTTTTGAAATTCACTGAACCCTACTTAATATATATTAATACATGTTAAACAAAAATGAAACCAATTCTTTTACATTTATATGAAATTCAAAATAAATTCATAAGCAAAACTTTTATTGAATTTAGAAGAAATTAAATTATTAATTTAAATATTTTTGCCTCATTCTCTTTTATTTCAATCACATGTTTATCTTGTCTACTTTTATTTATTTACTTTGTGGTTCTGGGCATTGAACCCAGGGCCTTGCACATGCTAGGCAAGTGCTTCTAATATGAGTTTACATTCCCAATTCCTGTCTACTTTTTAAATTAAATAAGTGAAATAAAATAAGTTAAGATAGGGAGGCAGACAAAGAAAGAAAAACCCCACGACATTTCATCAAATTAATCTAGCAGTTCTCAAGAAGATAGCTGTAACATCCAAGTGTCAAGGTCAGCATAAAAACAACCCTACCTTTATTGGTTGAGGCAGTTAATATGATTTAGCCCAAATAACCAAATTCTTGCTTTGCCATTAAGTAATGCTGCATTATGTAATTAAGTTGGAGGCGAGATAGAAATCAGAGTTCAGAGTTAGGGAGTTGGAGAGTGGATTCTGGAACAAGAAAGAAAACAGTTGCCAGCTCCACTGATATTCATTAGCAATATTTTCTGAGATTTCTGTAGAAAGAGGACCTCTAGAATCATTTAAGTAAGTTTTTAAAGAATGTGTCCTTGAAATAGATTTTGTGAATGGTTTCTTTACATATAGGTTATAATTATAACTGATGATAAGATACTATAAATTCAGTGAGAACTATAAATTCAGTTTAAAAGTTGTTTTCTTAAACTAAAATCCAAGCCCTGACACAGTAGCACATGCCTTTATCTCAGTAGCTCAGGAGTCTGAGGCAGGAGGATCACAAGTTCAAAGCCGCATCAGCAAAAAGCAAGCCCCTAAGCAACTCAGTGAGACCCTGTCTCTAAATAAAATACAAAATAGGGCTTGGGATGTGGCTCAGTGGTTGAGTGCCCGAGTTCAATCCCCAGTACAAAAACACAAAAAAAACAAAATACTAATCTAAAGGCTGGTCATACAGCCAGTTGTAGAGCACTTGCCTAACATGCACAAGGACCAAGACTAAAAATTTATTTCCTTCCTCATAAGTATATGACTAACGTCAGACTATCTTATAAAGCATTCACAGAAAATATTCAACTCATATTGAAATTTTATATTATTTATCCTAATAACTTATATCCCCCTTCCTCTTGTATTACACTCATAAAAAGGTAAAAACTATTATTCTTTTAAAATACTATTGTAATTAAATAGTTCGGATACATAAAAAAGTATGAAGATAAGGAGTGGACAAATATATATCACAATTCAACTGAAATACAATTAAGCTTTATATAAGTGTGTTCTGCAATTTGCTTTATTCACACTACACCTTTTTATTGTGAGATTTAACCAAGTTGTTATACAGATCCAGTCTGTCGTTTTCATTGTTTTGAATTCTAGGTAAATAGGCCACAATATTTTATTCCTTTATGATAGATGTTGGACATCATATAAATATTTTGTATATCCCTTATGCACTAATTGCAGAGTTTCTAAGGGGTATATCACCTTGGGGTGGAACTGCGGATTGTAGATAGTTATGTGCATTTTGTTTTAAACAGATATTTCCAAATTGTTTTTCACTATGGTTGTGCAATTTCTTTTCATATCATAGTGTACAAGATATTCCTTAATTCCACACCCTACTAATATTTGCTATTGTCAGCTTCTTAATTTTGCCAATCTTGCCAGGTGTGAAATAGCCTCATATAGAAATTTGTCTTTACTTAATTACTGGAAAATAGCTAATAAATATTTAGGTTGCCTGTTTATGTTCTTGTCATTTTTCTGTGGATTTGTCTTTTTCCAATCCATTTGTAGAATTTTTATTATTACAGATAGTAACTTTTTTCCTGATGACTTTTTTTACCTTTTTAAAAAATGTGTTCTTTTTAGTATACTTGCCAGTAGAATATTTGACATATTATTATTATTATTATTACATACATGGAGTATGACTTCCCATTCTTCTGGTTGTACATGAGTGGAATTATATTGGTCATATTATTCATATGTGACATAGGAAAGTGATGTCTAGTTCATTTTACTATCTTTCCTGTTCCATTTCCCTCCTTCCCTTCATTCCCCTTTATTTAATCCAATGTACTTCTATGTCTTCCCTATCCCCTCCTCTTATTGTCAGTTACCATATGCATATCAGAGAGATTTGGCCTGTCTTTTGGGGGGTTGGCTTATTTCACTTAGCATGATATTCTCCAGTTTCATCCATTTACAGAAAATGTCATAAGTTTGTTTCTCTTATGGCTAAGTAATATCCAGGTGTTATATAGTACATTGCTTTATCCATTCATATACTGAAGGACACCTAGTCTGGTTCCATAGTTTAGCTATTACAAATTGAGCTGCTATAAACATTGATGTGGCAGTGTTGATATAGCATGCTGATTTTAAGTCCTTTGGATATAAACTGAGGAGTGGGATACTGGATCAAATGATAGTTCCATTCCTAGTTTTTGATGAATCTCCCATACTGCTTTCAGAGTGATGCACCAATTTGGAGTACCACCCACAATATATGAGTGTACCTTTTCCCCCCACATCTCACCCAACATTTACTGTACTTATAGTCTTGATAATTGCCATTCTGACTAGGGTGAGATGAAATCTCAGTGTAGTTTTAATTTGCATTTTCTCTACCTGCTAGAGAGTTGAATATTTCTTATGTACTTGTTGACCGATCATATTTCTTCTTTTGTGAAGTGTCTGCTCATTTCCTTTGCCCATTTATTTATTGGGCTTTTTTTTTTTTTTTTTTTTTGGTGTTAGTTTTTTGAGTTCTTTATATATCCTGAAAAATTAATATAGGAATATTTGGCTGGTACATGTACCACAAATACTATTCTCAACTATATATTCTTGTCTTTCCAGTTTAAAATTATGGCATTTGATATATTCTGAGCAAAGAGAGGAATAACTGTGGGAATCAATAAGAAGTGAGGGGAAACCTAAACAGCATGGAGAATCAGAAAGGCATCTCAGAGAAAATTACAACTTACAACTTCAACCTGGCTCCCCACTGCAAGCATAAGATAAGCTGGAGAAGGTACACCCCCATCATAACAGCAGACTGGGCATCCTAACTGCAGGGAGAAATACAGGGTTTTTACAAGCTTTAACCCCAGTTTGTGGTTTGGTCTAAAAGACACCTCTGTACAAAAGCTAACTTTAGAGAAGAGATTCATTACATCTCAGCAAATTCTCAAAGTGCTATACCCAGGAGCCCATCTTAAGAGGGTCCTATTGTTAGGAACTAAACCAATCTGGGTGCAAGAAAACCCAAAACAACCACAATTCAGGGCTTCCTGTGGACACCCAACCACATCAACAGTGGTGATTTGGAGGAGTGTCTAACACAAACTCCCTGAGACCTAAGTAGTGAGGAGCACGGACTATGACAGGGAGGAGATGGGAGGGCATAGTGGTGGTGGTTCCACACTGTGACAAGGAGCTACACCAGTCGTTTGTGGTTTCACAAGGGGGCCAAGAGTGAGAATGAGCAGACTAAGGCGACAAATCTCTCATTCCTGCACCCCTTAGTCCCTGCCTGCAGCACAGAACTCAGGGGTTTGGTTCACCTCCCACTTTGGAGGTTTCTGGGGGTACACCTGGCTTGGTAATTTGACAAACCATGGGGGGCACACACTAGACACTTTCAGGTGAATATACACCATCTCATGTGAACTACAACCACCAAAGCTTGAATGGGGAAGAGGGCTTGCCCAAACATAGCAGGTGTTGGCGAGGATGTGGGGAAAAAGGTACACTCATACATTGCTGGTGGGGTTGCAAACTAGTGCAGCCACTCTGGAAAGCAGTATGGAATTCCTCAGAAAGCTTGGAATGGAACCACCATTTGACCCAGCTATCCCATCCTTGGCCTATACCCAAAGGACTTAAAATCAGCATACTACAGAGATATAGCCACTTCAATGTTCATAGCTGCTCAATTCACTATAGCCAGATTGTGGAACCAACCCAGATGCCCTTCAGTTGATGAATGGATAAAGAAACTGTGGCATATATACAATGGAATATTACTCTGCCATGAGGAATGACAAAATTATGGCATTCGCAGGCAAATGGATGAAATTGGAGGGTATCATGCTAAGTGAGATAAGCCAATCTCAAAAAACTAAAGGACGAATGATCTCGCTGATAAGCGGATGAGGACACACGGGTGGGGGTAGGAGGGGTTATTGTTAGGGTTAGGGTTAGGTTTAGAGTTAGGGATAAGGAGGGTGGTAAGAATGAGGAAGAAAGGAATGTATAGAGGGAAAAGAGGGGTGGGAGGGGGAAGGGAAAAGAATAACAAAATGAATCAAACAACATTGCCCTATGTAAATTTATGATTTTTAATTAAAATTAAAAATTAAAAAAAAAAAGCAGGCAGTCAATGGTGATTGAAGTTGGGTGATGAAGATTTCATGTACATTTTAATTTTTTTGTTTGGGATTTTTCCATAATAAAAGTATCTTTTCTGCTTGCCTAAAAAAAAAAAAAAAGAACTGAGGGAAAGGAAGAAGTTATTTAATGTGTATAGAATTTCAGTTTCTAAAGATGAAAAAAGTTCTGGAGATGGATAATGGTGATAGTTGCATAGCAATGTGACTGTACTCTATGCCATTAAACTGTATCCTTAAAAACAAACTGGCAAATTTTATGTTGTCTACATTTTTTACCACAATTTTAAAAATTATATAAGTAATATTAAGATCAATGAAAGTATATGAAGAGGTAAGGAAAAATGTATCAGACTTCAAAAATTTTAAAAGTTAACCCTAAAGCAACATGGAAAATGGATAACAGGAAAACCAAAGCTGTTGTAGGCAGAGCAGTTAGGATACAATTGTAGTAATCCATGGGAGAGATGATAGAAGCATGAACCAGGATGGTGTCAGATGAGATTCATTCATTCTTTCAATAACAACGTAGTGAATGCCATCATATGCCAAGCACTATGACAGGAAATAAAATAACAGTAAGACTGGCAAGACCCCATGGAATTGGTAAACAAGTATTAAAAAATAGATTGTATGATTAAGTGCTAAAGCAGAAGAAACAAATGGAATAACTATGGAAGACCAGTCAGGGACACCTCCATAAGGAGGAGATTTTTAAGCTGAAAATCGAATCAACAATCAGGCAAGCAAACAGTATGTGCAAAATTCCAGAGGACAGGTAAAGCTTCATATATTCAAGAGACAAAAAGGGAGCCTATGTGCCTGGATCTTAGCTAGGAGGTGATAACATGATCTGTGGCAACAGCATTGCTGGGGAATGGGGGCAGAAGTACAAGCATGAAATCATTTAGGGGGTTGAATCAATGGTCCAAAAGAAGAACTATGACGGCATAGATAAAGGAAGAAAGGGGTAGAAAGATCCATCAGATATTTAGGATACAGTCCTGATAGGTACTAACAATGAACTGAAAATGAGAAAAGGTAATCTCAGAAGTTACTCCCAGTTTTCACACCTGAGAAAACAAATTAATTAAGAAGCCATTCACTGAAACTGCCAACAAAAAGTAAGTTTCAGAATCACCTAGCAAGCTTCTCCTCGCCCTACCCCATGGCATGGTGCTAGGGAACTGAATCCAGGGCCTTGCTAATAGTAACACTGCTCAACCACTGAGTTCACTCCCAGTTCACTTTAAAGAGCTTTTTAAAAATACTAATTCCTGTATTCCATCCCCTTGGAGATACCAATACAATAAATTTTTTAAAAATACTTTATCTTTGTACAGAAATTTTTTATTTTAAAGACTCTCTCCCAGTGATTCTGAATCATGGATATAGACTAAGTTAACCAGAGTTAGTTTCCATTACTTGCAACCAAAAGAACCCTATATGATACAGAAATTGATATGTGAAGAAAACTGGTACAAAATGACAGGATTAACTGGATAGAGGTTGTAACAGAGCAGTGCAGATTTCTCTGTACTATGCTGAGAGGTTGGCCATCCTTCAATGTGGTATGAGATAACTGGTCAAACTGTGGCCTGTTGTGTACTGGATTCAGTTACTGAAGTACGCTGCAAAAAGAGCCTTGCTAGGAAAAACATAGGCTGTTATGTGCACTGACCATTCATATAGCCTTCATACATGTGGCTTAATATGAAAGAGGGCAGATATCAAAGTATTTAATAACCAAACCAGTCTGAATATCATCCAATTAAAAGATTATATTGATCAATTCAAATAAAAGTCAGCTATAACAACCAAGCCATACCAATGCATATTGGAGAAATAAGCCTTGAGGGTAAACTGGTCAAATGTGAAAGCACTGGGAAGGAAATGAGGCTTTCTTTTATAAAATTAAAAAAAAAAAAAAGGTTCATTCTGCCTACGCCTGTGCTGGAAACTGCTAAGTTGGAAAACTCTAACCAAGGCTAAAAACATATGAGAAAAGGCAAAAAGTTAGAACCTAACTATGAATGAGTCTGATACTTCACAGGGCCCTCCCAAATACTTCATTTGCATATTTCTTGCCTGATAAGATAAGATACAATCCAGAAGCAAGGTGCAGATTATTAATACCTTCCTTTCTAGCCTATTTCATATTAAGTAAACCAATAAATTTCTTTTTTGCCTCATTTGAGTTTGGTTTCTGTGCTCTGCAACCAAACATCCTATCAATATTAACATTAACATCCTACCAATATTTAAAAACTAGAATACTGCTTTTTTTTCCCCAAAAATAATCACCAGAGGCAATACCCTAAAACTACTAAATGAATCTCCAGGTCCAGTGTCTGTTATTTCTTCCTAAGTATTCCAGATGATCCATATGATCAGGCAGCCAAGGGAAATAGATTAAACTTTAACATATAGCACAAGTTTGATTGTCTCCTCCCATAGATTATAAAATAGTAGTTCTGTTCTTTACCAGGAACACAAAAGAAGGACATTATAACAATATTTATTTTGAACAAAATATGAGTCCAGCAATGTATCAGAAACCACCAAAGCATATAATGGTCATACAAAGTTGAATATGCCTTCCCGCCCAGGATCCTGGGTTATTTAATGTGTAGAAAAGGAAACACCTATAAATATAGCAGGGACTACCAAACCAGTCTCTGAAATTATCTAAGGATCTTTTTAGTAGATTAGGAGTGGCAAGTATGGGATTTTTTTAAATGTCCATCATCATCCAACAAAGCTATTTGTAACATATAATCAGAATAAAATACCAGTTCCGTCTAAATATAAGGTAAAGAAGTACACACATGAAAAATTAGGTAGAATGAAAATAGTTCATTAATTCAAATTTGGATTTAATTAATATGCATTGAGCACTTACTATGTAAGCATTTACTATATTAGGTAAGTAAATATAGGTTTTCATTAGTAACTATCAGAAATATCAGCAAATTAGTAAGTTGCCCAAAGTGACACTTTTTTCAGCATAATTGTTTATTTAAATGTCATAATTAAGGGATTTAACATATCAAAAGAAAATTCTGTTAGTGTTGAGAATACAGAAGTCAAAAATTATTAACATTTCAATGAAAGGACAAGAAGTGATACTGTAAGTAAAGTGAGCAGAAGTAGCTATTTTTAGACAAAATAGATTTAAAAACAAAACTGTAAAAAGAGACAAAGATCAGTATATAATGATCAAAGAATCAACTCAACAAGAGATATAACATGTGTACCTAGTGTTCTAGAGCACTCAGTTTATAAAACATTAGCTCTAAAGGGAGAGAAATGATCCAATATAATAATAGTGGGAGATTTTGACACCATACTGCCACAAGTGATAAATCATCCAAAAATAGACTTTAAAAAAAGGATCAATGAAACAAAGAAGAGTTGTTTTGAAAAGACAAAATGACACAAACTGTTAGCTAAACTAAACAAGAAAAGAGAAGACACAAATAAAATTAGAGATAAGAAGACTGTATAACTTATACTACAGGAATATGAAGTATCATTAGAGATTATCATGAATGCTATATGCCAACAAATTGGAAAACCTCAAAGAAATGGATGAATTTCTGGACACATATTACCTAACAAAATTGAACTATGAAGACACAGAAAACCTGAACAGAATGATAATGAGTAGTGAGCTTGAATCAGTCACAAAAGTCTACCAACAAAGAAAAGTCCAAGACCGGAAAGCTTCACTGCTCTCGTCTATCAAACTTTCAAAGAAGTACTGCCATAAATTCTTCTAAAATTATTCCAAAGTACTGAAAGAAGAGAATCCTTCTACTAACTTTTACAAGGCCAGCATTACACTGATATCAAAACCAGGAAAGGACCCTAACAAAAAAACTATAGACCAATATATCTGATGATCACAGAAGCAAAAATTCTCAATAAAATAGCAAATGAAACCCAACATGACTTTAAAAAGATCATTCACTATGCTCAAGCTGTATTTATCCCAGGGATTCAAGGTTAATTCAAACATATACAAATAATAAACGTGAAATACCAAATCAAAGCATGAAAGATAAAAATAATATGATTATTTCAACAGACGAAGGAAAGGGATTTGATAAAACTAAACATCCCTTCCTGATAAAAGCCCTGAACAAATTAGGTACTGATGGATTGTACCTAAACATAATAAAGGCTACATATGACAAACCCCAGCCAACATCATACTAGAACATTCAGCTTTTTCCTAATTCCTTATTGACATCTGAAACAAGACAAGGGTGCCCACTCTCACTGTTCTTATTCAGTATAATACTGAAAGTTTAGTCAGAACAATTGGGCAAGAGAAGGAAATTAGAAATAGACAAAGAGTAAGGGAGGAATTCAAATTATCACCATTTGCATATGATATGATTCTACATACAAAAAACCATAAAGACTCTGCTAAAAACCTATTAGAATTCACTAATATTGCAGAATAAAAAATCAACACAAAATCAGTAGTTTCATGTAGCAGTAATAAATTTGCTGAGAAAGAAACCATGAAAGCAATCCATTCACAATCACTACAAAACTTTTTTTAAAAACCTAGGAATAAACTTGAAGTGAAATACCTCTACAGTGAATATTATAAAACACAGATGAAAGAATTGAAAAACCACAGACACACACACACACACACACACACACACTCATACACACATACACACACAGAAAAAGAACAGAAAGACTTCCCATTTTCATGTATTATAAGTATAAATGTCACTAAAATGTTAATACTACCCAAAGCGATCTAGAGATTGAATGTAATCACCACCAAAATGCAATGACATTTTTTACAGGGCTAGAAAAATGAAATTCTGAAACTCATAATGAAGAACAAAAAACACTTAAATATTGAAATCAATCTTGAGCAAAAGGAGAAAAACCTGTAGGCTTCACAATACCTAATTTCAAAAAAATACTTCAGAGCCATGGTAACCAAAACAGCAGAGTATTTGCATAAAAACAGACACATAGATCAACAGAATACAACAGAGAATCCAGAAATAAACCCGCAAGTCTACAGCCAAGTGACTGTCGACAAAGGTGCCAAAAACATTGGAGAAAGAACAGACTCTTCAACAAATGGTGCTGGAAAAGCTGGATATCCACATGCAGAAGACTAAAACTTGATCTCTCTCTCTCACCCTGTACCCAAATCAAATCAAAACCGATCAAAGACCTACATGTAAGATCTGAATTACTAGAAAACACAGGGGAAACATTTCAACAAACTGGTATAGGCAATGGTTTTTTGGATCTGATCCCCAAAGTACATAAAACAAAAGCCAAAAGAGACAGTGGGATTAAATCAAAATAAAAAGCTTCTACACAACAAAGGAAACAATCAACAGATTAAAGAGACTATCTATAGAAGGGAGGAAAATATTTGCCAACTATCCACCTGACAAAGGATTAATATCCAGAATATATAAAGAACTAAAAAACTTAACACAAAAGTAAGTAATCCAATTTAAAAAATAGTCAAGTTATCTGAACATATACTTCTCAAAAGGAGAAGCTCGAATTGCTAATAAATATATGAAAAATGCTCAATTATTAGCCATCAGGGAAAATGCAAATCAAAACTGTAATGAGGTCCTATCACCCTAGTTAATTATAAAAACAAAACAAAAAATAAATGCTGGCAAGGAAATAGAGAAAAAGTAACTCACATACACTGTTGATGAGACTGTAAATTAAAACAACCTTTATGAAGAACAATATGAAGGTTCCTCAAAAAACTAAAAATAGATCTACCATATGAATCAGCTATCCCAATTCTAGGTATATATCAAAAGAAAATGAAATCAGTCTTCCAAAGATATACCTGCATGCCCATGTTCCCATATTTACTGTGGCTCTATCTGTAATAGCTAAGATATGGAATAAACCTTGGTGTCCATCAATGGATGAAAGGATAAAGAAAATGTGGTGCTGTATATTCATAATGGAATATTATTTAGCTATAAGTGAATGGAACAAGAGGACATTATGTTAAATGAAATAAGCCATATCAATAAAACAAGTACCATGTGTCCTCTCTCACATGTGCAAATTAAAAAAAAAAAAGTAGCCTTGAATATAGAATAGTGATTACTAGAGGATAGGAAGCAGAAGTGGGGAGTGGATAAAAGAAGGCTGAGGACTAGAGGGTGACTGCATCTCCCATCGCTCCAGAACTCAGGATTCAAGAAGGGTTGGTATTGGAGAGACTTGGACCAACATAGAGCCACAAGGTGAGTCACTCCCACCAGGTGAAGCTCCGCCCAGGCGGCAGGCCCAGATAGTGGGCAGCTTCTCAGAGCAGGGCAGGGCTGCGAGAGTCTTCCCCAAGCAACCCTTCTCCCTCCGGGGGCAGGCACGATCCACAGCCAGCTTCTCGGAGCAGGCCCACTCCGTGAGAGCTTTTCTGCACAGAGCCAACCCCAAGCCCTGAACCCAGCGGCAGGTCCCGGCCCCCAGGCAGCTTCTGGGACCAGGGCAGGACAGCAAGAGGCTTTCGCAAGCAGCCTGGCTTCCTCCAGCAGTGGCAGGCCCTATCTACAGCCAGCTTCTAGGAGCAGGCCCACCCAGTGAGAGGATTTCCCTGCAGAACCAGCCCCCAGCCCTGGACCCAGTAGTGGGCTAGGGACAGCTCTCTTCGGAAGCAATGCATTATCAAGTTCCTCCAAGACTTCAGACTACTGAAGACTGGGAGGTGATATACTAGAAATCTATAGGGACACTATAAGCCAAAGAGGAAATCTGCAATATCTCAGAGTCCCACTGATATCTGACCAATATGAGAAAACGGGGGAAGAAAATGTCCCAAACAAACCTAGATACTATATCAATAAAACCCAATGACAGCACAGCAGAAGAAATGTCACAAAGGGAGTTCAGAATATACATAATTAAAACAATCAGGGAAGCAAACAAGGAGATGAAACAGGCATTGAAGGATGAGATGAAAGAGCAAATGCAGACATTAAATGATCCCACCAATCAACAGTTAAAAGAGCAAATATGGGAAGCAAAAGATCATTTCAATAAAGAGTTAGAGATACTGAAAAACAAACAAACAGATATTCTTGAAACGAAGGAAACAATAAACCAAATTAAAAACTCCATAGAAAGCATAACCAATAGGATAGAACCCCAGAAGAAAGAACCTCAGATATTGAAGACAAAATATTTAATCTTGAAAACAAAGTTGACCAGAGAAGATGGTAAGAAATCATGAACAGAATCTACAAGAATTATGGGATATCATAAAAAGGCCAAATTTAAGAATTATTGGGATTGAGGAAGGCTTAGAGAAAAAAACCAAAGGAAAGAACAATCTATTCAATGAAATAATAGCAGAAGATTTCCCAACTCTGAAGAATGAAATGGAAAACCAGGTACAACAAGCTTATAGGACTCCAAATATACAAAATTACAACAGGCTCACACCAAGGCACATTATTATGAAAATACCTAACATACAAAATAAAGACAGAATTTTAAAGGCTGCGAGAGAAAAGAATCAAATTACATTCAGGGGGAAACAAAAACGGATATCAGCAGATTTTTCAATCCAGACCCTAAAAGCTAAAAGGGCCTGGAACAACATTTTTCAAGCTCTGAAAGAAAACAGATGCCAACCAAGAATCATATACCCAGCAAAACTTACCTTCAGATTTGACAATGAAATAAAATCCTTCCATGATAAACAAAAGCTAAAAGAATTTACAAAAACAAAGCCGGCATTACAGAACATTCTCAGCAAAATATTACATGAGGAAGAGATGAAAAACAATGATGTAAATCAGCAAAGGGAGGAACTACCCTAAAGGAACGCCCAAATAAAGGAGAAATCAAGTCATGTTGAAAAAAAGAAATGAGCCAAATGATCAGGAATACAAATCATATCACAATAATAACCCTGAATGTTAATGGCCTGAACTCATCAATCAAAAGACATAGAGTGGCAGATTGGATTAAAAAGAAAAATCCAACAATTTGCTGCCTGCAAGAGGCTCATCTCATACAAAGAGATTCCCACAGACTAAAGGTGAAGGATGGGAAAAAACATACCATGCACATAAACACAGCAAAAAAGCCAGAGTATCCATCCTCATATCAGATAATGTGGACTATAAGCCAAAACTAGTCAGAAGGGATAAAGAAGGACATTTCATACTGCTTAAGGGAAGCATAAATCAGCAAGACATAATAATCATAAATATCTATGCCCCAAACAGTGGCTCATCCATATACATCAAACAAATCCTTTGGAATGCCAGAAATCAAATAGACCACAACACAATAATACTAGGGAATTTTAACACACCTCTCTCACCACTGGATAGATCTTCCAAACAAAAATTGAATAAAGAAACCATACATCTCAATAACACAATCAACAATTTAGACATAACGGACATATATAGAATATACCATCTAACAAAGAACGAATACACTTTCTTCTCAGCAGGACATGGATCCTTCTCTAAAATAGACCATATTTTATGCCCAAAGCTACTGTTAGCAAATACAAGAAGATAGAAGATACTACCTTGTATTCTATCAGATCATAATGGATTGAAATTAGAAATAAATGACAGAATAAAAAACAGAAACGTCTCCAACACCTAGAGATTAAGTAATACGCTATTATATGATGAATGGATAACAGAAGACAACAGGAGGGAAATAAAAAAATTCTTAGAAGTAAACGAGAACAAAGACACATCATATCAAAATCTCTGGGACACTATGAAAGCAGTACTTAAAGGAAGATTTATTTCATGGAGCGCATTCAACAAAAGAAGAAAAAATAAAAAATAAATGACTTAACCTACACCTCAAAGCACTAGAAAAAGAAGAGCAGAACAACACCAAAAGTAGTAGAAGACAGGAAATAGTTAAAAACAGAGCTGAAATCAACAAAATTGAAACAAGAGAAACAATAGAAAAAAATTGACAAAATAAAGAGTTGGTTCTTTGAAAAAATAAACAAAATTGATAAACCCTTAGCCACACTAACAGAGAGAAGAAGAGAGAAAACCCAAATTACTAAAATTCAGAATGAACAAGGAAATATCACAACAGACATGACTGAAATACAAAACATAATTAGAAGCTATTTTGAAAATCTATACTCCAACAAAACAGAAAACCTCAAACACATCAACAAATTTCTAGAGACATATGAATTACCTAAACTGAACAAGGAGGACATACACAATTTAAATAGATCAATTTCAAGCAATGAAATAGAAGAAGTCATCAAAAGCCTACCAACAAAGAAAAGTCCGGGACCAGATGGGTTCTCAGCCAACTTCTACAAAACCTTTAAGAAGAACTCATTACAATACTTCTCAAGTATTTCATGAAATAGAAGAGGAGGGAACCCTCCCAAACTCATTCTATGAAGCCAATATCACCCTGATACCTAAACCAGACAGAGACACATCGAGGAAAGAAAATTTCAGACCAATATCCTTAATGAACATCAATGCAAAAATTCTCAACAAAATCTTAGCAAATTGCATACAAAAATATATTAAAAAGACAGTGCACCACGATCAAGTGGGTTTTATCCCAGGGATGCAAGGTTGGTTCAGCATTCGGAAATCAATAAATGTCAATCACCATATCAACAGACTTAGAGTTAAGAATCACATGATTATTTCGATAGATGCAGAAAAAGCATTTGATAAAATACAGCATCCCTTCATGCTCAAAACACTAGAAAAAACAGGGATAGCGGGAACATTCCTTAACATTTGTAAAGGCCATCTACGCTAAGCCCATGGCCAATAT
This sequence comes from Sciurus vulgaris, assembly GCF_902686455.1. Classification (NCBI taxonomy): domain Eukaryota; kingdom Metazoa; phylum Chordata; class Mammalia; order Rodentia; family Sciuridae; genus Sciurus; species Sciurus vulgaris. Next base: position 30,932,031 of record NC_136461.1, read on the forward strand.
TGTTCTAAATGGTGAAAAACTGAAAGCATTCCCCCTAAAAACTGGAACACGGCAGGGATGCCCTCTTTCACCACTTCTGTTCAACACTGTCCTTGAAACTCTAGCCAGAGCAATTAGACAAACTAAAGAAATTAAAGGGACATGAATAGGAAAAGAAGAACTCAAACTATCCCTGTTCACTGATGACATGATTATATATTTAGAGGAACCAGGAAATTCCACCAGAAAACTTTTAGAACTCATAAGTGAATTCAGTAAAGTAGCAGGATATAAGATTAATGCTCATAAATCCAATGCATTTTTATATATAAGTGATGAATCTTCAGAGAGAAGTTAGGAAAGCGACCCCATTCACAATAGCTTCAAAAAAAAAAAAAAAAAAAAATACTTGGGGATCAATCTAACCAAAGAGTGAAAGACCTCTACAAGAAGAACTACAGAAAACTAAAGAAAGAAATTAAAGAAAACCTTAGAAGATGGAAAGATCTCCCATGTTCTTGGATAGGCAGAACTAATATTGTCAAAAAGGCCATACTACCAAAAGTGCTCTACAGATTCAATGTAATTCCAATTAAAATCTCAATGACGTACCTTACAGAAATCGAGCAAGCACTCATGAAATTCATCTGGAAGAATAAGAAACCCAGAATAGATAAAGCAATCCTTAGAATGAAACAGGGGGTATCGCAATACCAGATCTTCAACTATACTACAAACAACAGTAACAAAAACGGCATGGTATTGGCACCAAAACAGACAGGTAGATCAATGGTACAGAATAGAGGACATGGACACAAACCCAAATGAATACAATTTTCTCATACTAGACAAAGGGGCCAAAAATATACAGTGGAGAAAAGACAGCCTCTTCAACAAATGGTGCTGGGAAAACTGGAAATCCATATGCAACAGAATGAAATTAAACCCCTATCTCTCACCCTGCACAAAACTCAACTCACAATGGATCAAGGACCTCAGAATCAGACCACAGACCTTCTTCTTATAGAAGAAAAAGTAGGTCCAAATCTTCAATATTCGGCTTAGGATCAGACTTCCATAACAGGACTCCCATAGCACAAGAAATAAAAGCAAGAATCAATAACTGGGCCAGATTCAAACTAAATAGCTTTCTCTCAGCAAAGGAAACTATCAACAATGTGAAGAGAGAGCCTACAGAGTGGGAGAAAATCTTTGCCACTCATCTTCAGATAGAGCACTAATTTCCAGAATATATAAAGAACTCAAAAAACTCTACATGAAGAATAACAAATAACCCAATCAACAAATGGGCTAAGGATATGAACAGACACTTCACAGAAGATCTACAAGCAATCAACAGATATATGAAAAAATGTTCAACATCTCTAGTAATAAGAGAAATGCAAATCAAAACTACCCTAAGATTCCATCTCACCCCAATTAGAATGGCGATTATCAAGAACACAAGCAACAATAGGTGTTGGAGAGGATGTGGGGGAAAAGGTACACTCATACATTGCTGGTGGGGATGCAAATTAGTGCAGCCACTCTGGAAAGCAGTGTGGAGATTCCTCAGAAAGCTTGGAATGGACCCACCATTTGACCCAGCTATCCCACTTCTTGGCCTATAGCCAAAGGTCTTAAAATCAGCATACTACAGAGATATAGCCACAACAATGTTCACAGCTGCTCAATTGACAATAGCCAAATTGTGAAACCAACCAACCTTGATGTCCTTCAATTGATGAATGGATAAAGAAACAGTGGTATATATATATATATATATATATACACACACACACACACATACACACACACACAATGGAATATTACTCAGCCATAAAGAATGATAAAATTATGGCATTTGAAGGTAAATGGATGCAGTTGGAGAATATCATGGTAAGTGAGATAAGCCAATCTCAAAAAACCAAAGGACGAATGATCTCACTGATAAGCGGATGATGACACATAATGGGGGGTGGGAGGGGTTAGGGTTAGGGTTAGGGAGGGGGGCAAGAATGGAGGAAGGAAGGACTATATAGAGGGAAAAGAGTGGTGGGAGGGGTGGGGGGGAAGGGAAAAAATAACAGAATGAATCAAACAACATTTCCCTATATAAATTTATGATTACACAAATGGTATGCCTTTACTCCATGTACAAACAGAGAAACAAGATGTATCCCATTTGTTTACAATAAAATAAATAAATAAAAAAGGAGGCTGGATTTGATTGGCACATACTATATGCATGTTTTGAAATTCACTGAACCCTATTAATATATATTAATACATGTTAAACAAAAATGAAACCAATTCTTTTACATTTATATGAAATTCAAAATAAATTCATAAGCAAAAACTTTTATTGAATTTAGAAGAAATTAAATGTATTAATTTAAATATTTTTGCCTCATTCTCTTTTATTTCAATCACATGTTTATCTTGTCTACTTTTATTTATTTACTTTTGTGGTTCTGGGCATTGAACCCAGGGCCTTGCACATGCTAGGCAAGTGCTCTACTATGAGTTACATTCCCAATTCCTGTCTACTTTTTAAATTAAATAAGTGAAATAAAATAAGTTAAGATAGGGAGGCAGACAAAGAAAGAAAACCCCACGACATTTCATCAAATTAATCTAGCAGTTCTCAAGAAGATAGCTGTAACATCCAAGTGTCAAGGTCAGCATAAAAACAACCCTACCTTTATTGGTTGAGGCAGTTAATATGATTTAGCCCAAATAACAAATTCTTGCTTTGCCATTAAGTAATGCTGCATTATGTAATTAAGTTGGAGGCGAGATAGAAATCAGAGTTCAGAGTTAGGGAGTTTGGAGAGTGGATTCTGGAACAAGAAAGAAAACAGTTGCCAGCTCCACTGATATTCATTAGCAATATTTTCTGAGATTTCTGTAGAAAGAGGACCTCTAGAATCATTAAAGTAAGTTTTTAAAGAATGTGTCCTTGAAAATAGATTTTTGTGAATGGTTTTCTTTACATATAGGTATAATTATAACTGATGATAAGATACTATAAATTCAGTAGAACTATAAATTCAGTTTAAAAGTTGTTTTCTTAAACTAAATCCAAGCCTGACACAGTAGCACATGCCTTTAATCTCAGTAGCTCAGGAGTCTGAGGCAGGAGGATCACAAGTTCAAAGCCAGCATCAGCAAAAAGCAAGGCCCTAAGCAACTCAGTGAGACCCTGTCTCTAAATAAAATACAAAATAGGGCTTGGGATGTGGCTCAGTGGTTGAGTGCCCGAGTTCAATCCCCAGTACAAAAAAACAAAAAAAACAAAATACTAAATCTAAAGGCTGGTCATACAGCCAGTGGTAGAGCACTTGCCTAACATGCACAAGGACCAAGACTTAAAAATTTATTTCATTCCTCATAAGTATATGACTAAAGTCAGACTAATCTTATAAAGCATTCACAGAAAATATTCAACTCATATTGAAATTTTATATTATTTATCCTAATAACTTATATCCCCTTCCTCTTTGTATTACACTCATAAAAAGGGTAAAAAACTATTATTCTTTTAAAATACTATTTAATTAAATAGTTCGGATACATAAAAAAGTATGAAGAATAATGAGTGGACAACTATATATTCACAATTCAACTGAAATACAATTTAAGCTTTATATAAGTGTGTTCTGCAATTTGCTTTATTCACACTACACCTTTTATTTGTGAGATTTAACCAAGTTGTTATACAGATCCAGTCTGTTCGTTTTCATTGTTTTGAATTCTAGGTAAATATGCCACAATATTTTATTCCTTTATTAATAGATGTTGGACATCATATAAATATTTTTGTATATCTCCTTATGCATATAATGCAGAGTTTCTAAGGGGTATATCACCTTGGGGTGGAACTGCTGGATTGTAGATAGTTATGTGCATTTTAGTTTTAACAGATATTTCCAAATTGTTTTTCACTATGGTTGTGCAATTTCTTTTCCTATCAATAGTGTACAAGATATTCCTTAATTCCACACCCTTACTAATATTTGCTATTGTCAGACTTCTTAATTTTGCCAATCTTGCCAGGTGTGAAATATCATCCTATTAGAAATTTGTCTTTACTTAATTACTGGAAAATAGCTAATAAATATTTAGGTTGCCTTGTTTATGTTCTTGTCATTTTTCTGTGGATTTGTCTTTTTCCAATCCATTTGTAAGAATTTTTATTATTACAGATAGTAACTTTTTTCCTTGATGACTTTTTTTACCTTTTTAAAAAATGTGTTCTTTTTAGTATACTTGCCAGTAGAATTATTTTGACATATTATTATTATTATTATTACATACATGGAGTATGACTTCCCATTCTTCTGGTTGTACATGATGTGGAATTATATTGGTCATATATTCATATGTGAACATAGGAAAGTGATGTCTAGTTCATTCTACTATCTTTCCTGTTCCCATTTCCCTCCCTTCCCTTCATTCCCCTTTATTTAATCCAATGTACTTCTATTCTTCCCTATCCCCTCCTCTTATTGTCAGTTACCATATGCATATCAGAGAGATTTGGCCTGTCTTTTGGGGGGTTGGCTTATTTCACTTAGCATGATATTCTCCAGTTTCATCCATTTACCAGAAAATGTCATAAGTTTGTTTCTCTTTATGGCTAAGTAATATTCCAGTGTGTATATATATTACAATTGCTTTATCCATTCATATACTGAAGGACACCTAGTCTGGTTCCATAGTTTAGCTATTACAAATTGAGCTGCTATAAACATTGATGTGGCAGTGTTGATATAGCATGCTGATTTTAAGTCCTTTGGATATAAACTGAGGAGTGGGATAACTGGATCAAATGATAGTTCCATTCCTAGTTTTCTGATGAATCTCCATACTGCTTTCCAGAGTGATTGCACCAATTTGGAGTACCACCAACAATATATGAGTGTACCTTTTCCCCCACATCCTCACCAACATTTACTGTTACTTATAGTCTTGATAATTGCCATTCTGACTAGGGTGAGATGAAATCTCAGTGTAGTTTTAATTTGCATTTCTCTACCTGCTAGAGATGTTGAATATTTCTTCATGTACTTGTTGACCGATCATATTTCTTCTTTTGTGAAGTGTCTGCTCATTTCCTTTGCCCATTTATTTATTGGGCTTTTTTTTTTTTTTTTTTTTGGTGTTAAGTTTTTTGAGTTCTTTATATATCCTGAAAATTAATATAGGAATATTTGGCTGGTACATGTACCACAAATATATTCTTCAACTATATATTCTTGTCTTTCCAGTTTTAAAATTATGGCATTTGATATATTCTGAGCAAAGAGAGGAATAACTGTGGGAATCAATTAAGAAGTGAGGGGAAACCTAAACAGCATGGAGAATCAGAAAGGCATCTCAGAGAAAATTACAACTTTACAACTTCAACCCTGGCTCCCCACTGCAAGCATAAGATAAGCTGGAGAAGGTACACCCCAATCATAACAGCAGACTGGGCATCCTAACTGCAGGAGAAATACAGGGTTTTTACAAGCTTTAACCCAGTTTGTGGATTTGGTCTAAAAAGACACCCTCCTGTACAAAAAGCTAACTTTAGAGAAGAGATTCATTACATCTCAGCAAATTCTCAAAGTGCTATACCCAGGAGCCATCTTAAGAGGGTCCTATTGTTAGGAACTAAACCAATCTGGGTGCAGAAAACCCAAAACAACCACAATTCAGGGTTCCTGTGGACACCCAACCACATCAACAGTGGTGATTTGGAGGAGTGTCTAACACAAACTCCCTGAGACCTAAGTAGTGAGGAGCACGGACTATGACAGGGAGGAGAGTGGAGGGCATAGTGGTTGGTGGTTCCACACTGTGACAAGGAGCTACACCAGTCGTTTGTGGTTTCACAAGGGGGCCAAGAGTGAGAATGAGCAGACTCAGGCTGACAAATCTCTCATTCCTGCACCCCTTAGTCCCTGCCCTGCAGCACAGAACTCAGGGGTTTGGTTTCACCTCCCACTTTTGGAGGCTTTCTGGGGGTACACCTGGCTTGGTAATTTGACAAAACCATGGGGGCACACACTAGACACTTTCAGGTTGAATATACACCCATCTCATGTGAACTACAACCACCAAAGCTTGAATGGGGAAGAGGGCTTGCCCAAACATTAGCCACGCCACTGGGTGCAGGAACCAAGGCCTCTGGAGTGAGGAGTGCACACTCACCTGGCACGGTCCATATACCACCAAAGCTCAGTGGGCAAGAAGGGCTTGTGGTGGCACCAACCTTCTTCTTGCCCTGGGGTCAGTATAAAAAAGCTTCTAGAAGGAATACAGCCCTGGCACAGTCAACATTTCCTTAACCTGTAGGTAAGAAATGCAGAGCACAGCCTGATAACACCTGAAACACCAACCTGTTGGGTCTGAGCACAGAGGAAACCCAACAGGCTTTAGCTGTGATGCCCGCCCTCATACTCCTGCCACACCTGGCAGAGTCCAATGTTATAAGACCTAGAAAGAATCACCTCAAATCCAAGAGAGCCAGCCTAGGAGGAAATTTTGACTCTTTCCCCCAGCCCCGCCTCTATTCTTGTATTATTTTTTAAATTTCTCATTATTTTTTGTCATTTTCTAAGGCTTTCATTGTTTTTTTTTTTTTCTTATTGTTCTCATTTTTTCCTCCCCCCCCCCCCCGCCCCCTGCCAGATACTGGGGATTGAGCCCCGATGTGTTCTACCTCTGGGCTGTGTTGCCAATCCTTTTTATTTGGGGAGAGAGTATTGCTAAATTGCTGAGGCTAGCCTCCAACTTATAATCCTCCTGCCTCAGCCTTTGGTGTCACTGGGATTACAGACTTACACCACCATCTCCAGCTTCATTTTTTCCATTTTAATACATTTTTTCTTCTTTATTTTTTTTACTTTGTTTCCCCTTCCTTACTATTCTCCTGTTATTTTTTAAAATTAATTTTAATTTTATTAAATTTTGACTATTTCATCATCTACTATTATTATTTTTACCCCTTTTTGTCCTATTGTTATTGGTATTGTGATTGTTATTTTTTTTACTGTATTTATATATCTGGCTTATGTTATTGTTTTTAAAGTTTGTTGGCTCTTTTTTTAACAATGGTGGGGATTGAGTCTGGCACCTTAAGAATGTTGGGTAGGTAAATCACATCTGAGCCAGTTGAGAGAAATTATACCTGTTCCAGCCATGCCCAAGTTCTGCTCAAACTCTGGCAGATAATTCAAGTTAAAGAACAGAGGAGATACAAACCCCAGCCAACACTCTGGCCCCAAATAGCTAAGAGGGACCTGAAGTCCCACTCCTGAACTCTCACCCCCATAGCAACAGCAAAAGCACAACTGTTGCAAACACTGCACAAATGAGGAACCTGAGCATAGGTTGCTCCCATACTCTTTCAGAAGACACATCACTGACAAACTGTTCTACCAGAACAGATGCAAAACTTTCAAGATACAACCATAAGAAATATGAAAACACAAAGCAACATAACTCCTTCAAAAGTTAGTAACTCTCTAGTAACTAATTCCAAAAATAACAAAGGTGATGAAATGTTGGACAAAGAATTCAAAGAACTGTTTTGAAATATCAGTGAATTCAAAGATAACAAACAGCTGAATGAATTAAGAAAGACAATGCAGGATATGAAAAAGCAATTCAATAAAAAGAGATATAGATTCTGAAAAAGAACCAAACAGAAATCTTGGGCTTTTTCTTTGGCAAGATGGCGGAGTACGACTTGACTACTCGTATCGCGCACTTTTTGGATCGTCATCTGGTATTTCCGCTCCTTGAGTTTCTCTCCGTGAAAGAGATATATAATGAAAAGGAATTACTTCAAGGGAAATTGGATCTTCTTAGTGACACCAACATGGTAGACTTTGCTATGGATGTGTACAAAAACCTTTATTCTGATGATATTCCTCATGCTTTGAGAGAAAAAAGAACCACAGTTGTTGCACAGTTGAAACGGCTTCAGGCAGAAACAGAACCAATTGTGAAGATGTTTGAAGATCCAGAAACTACAAGGCAAATGCAGTCAACTAGGGATGGTCGGATGCTATTTGACTACCTGGCAGACAAGCATGGATTTAGGCAAGAATATTTAGATACACTCTACAGGTACGCAAAATTCCAGTATGAATGTGGAAATTACTCAGGAGCAGCAGAATACCTTTACTTTTTTAGAGTGTTGGTCCCAGCAACAGATAGAAATGATTTAAGTTCACTATGGGGAAAACTGGCTTCTGAGATCTTGATGCAGAATTGGGATGCAGCTATGGAAGATCTTACACGATTAAAAGAGACCATAGATAATAATTCTGTAAGTTCTCCACTTCAGTCTCTTCAGCAGCGAACATGGCTCATTCACTGGTCTTTGTTCGTTTTCTTCAATCACCCCAAAGGTCGTGATAATATCATTGATCTCTTCCTTTACCAACCACAGTATCTTAATGCAATTCAGACTATGTGTCCACATATTCTCCGCTATTTGACTACTGCGGTCATAAGGAACAAAGATGTTCGCAAACGCCGGCAGGTGCTAAAAGATCTAGTAAAAGTTATTCAACAGGAGTCTTATACATATAAAGACCCAATTACTGAATTTGTTGAATGCTTATATGTTAACTTTGACTTTGATGGGGCTCAGAAAAAGCTGAGGGAATGTGAATCAGTGCTTGTGAATGACTTCTTCCTGGTGGCTTGTCTTGAGGATTTCATTGAAAATGCCCGTCTGTTTATATTTGAGACTTTTTGTCGAATCCATCAGTGTATCAGCATTAATATGTTGGCAGGTAAATTGAACATGACTCCAGAAGAAGCCGAAAGGTGGATTGTCAATCTGATTAGAAATGCAAGACTGGATGCTAAGATTGATTCTAAATTAGGCCATGTGGTTATGGGCAACAATGCAGTCTCACCCTATCAGCAAGTGATTGAAAAGACCAAAAGCCTTTCTTTTAGAAGCCAAACGTTGGCCATGAACATTGAAAAGAAACTTAATCAGAATAGTAGGTCAGAGGCTCCTAACTGGGCAACCCAAGATTCTGGCTTCTACTGAAGAACTGTAAAGAATACATGAAAAAAGGAAAGATGAAATAATAAGGCCATTATGTGAAGGGTGGCACATTTTAGAAGCAATTAACATATTCAGTATACATTTTGAAGTATTTAAATAAAATTGGCTGTGTTTCAAAAAAAAATCTTGGAAATGAAATGTTCAATAACTCAAATAAAAAAAACTCAGTTAAAAGCAAACTACAGCCACAGGAATGAGAAGTTATGCTCCATTTGTGTACAATGTGTCAAAATGCTTTCTACTGTCAGGTATAGCCAATTATAACAAATTTTAAAAAATTTTTAAAAAGCTTCACCAATATATTAGAATAAGCAGAAAAAAATCAGAAGTTAAAGACAAGATGATGAATTATCATAGTCAGACAGTAATAAGAGTAAAACAAAAGAAAGAATGAAGAGAACATATAAGAGCCATGGGACACTATTCAAAGACCAAATATACATATCATTGGAAGAGACAAGGGAAGACTCACAGGTTAAAGGCATAGAAAACTTATTCCAGTTAAACAGAAAATTTCCCAAATCTTGGGAACGATATAGACATCCAGGTACAGGAGGCATTTGTAACCCCAAACAGACATGGTCAAAAAAAGAAACTCTCCACAAGTTATTATAAACTTCTAAGACTACAGAACAAAGAAATGTTAAAAACTGCAAGAGAGATGCACTAGGTCACATATGAAGTTAAACCCACCAGATGAACAACAGATTTCTCAGTATACAGTTTAAAGGCCAGGAGGGGATGGAATGATGTACTTCAAGTCCTGAAAGAAAATAACTGCATGAGAAAGAATAATTCTCATTGCAAGAGTAGAAAAGCAAATGAGAATTAGGAAAGAATCGAACATTATTAAGTAAACCATCAAACCTTCAAGATGAATAAGGGAGAAAGAAATGAATACAGAATATTCAAAACAAGCAGAATAAAACAACAGTATTAAAAAATGATGGGAACTAGAACATACCTTTCAATAACACCTTGAATATAAATGTTCTTAATTCCCCAATTTAAAGATGTGGACAGGCTGACTGGATTAAAAAATAAAACCCAACAATATGCTGCCTGCAAGAAACTCATCTTGCCAGCAAAGACCTACAAGTTGACAGTACAAGGATGGAAAATGATATTCCAAGCAAATGGAATCCAAAAGTAAACAGGGTTAGCTATACTCATATTTGACAAAACAGACTTCAAGACAAAATTAGAAAACACAAAGATGATCACTACAAGTCGATAAAGGGAACAATCTATCAACAGATTATAACAATTGCAAATACATATGCACTGAATGTCAGAGCACCCAATTTTATAAAACAACCACTACTGGTTTGACTTAAAGGGATAGACAGCTCCCAGTGTAAAAGTAGTCAGTGACCTCAATACCCCACTAACACCAATAAACAGATCATCCAGACAAGAAAAATCAACAAGAATCATCAGAGCTAAACTACACTACAGATCAAATGGACTTAACAGATATATACAGACTATTCTATCCAATAGCTACAAATATTTTCCAAAATTGATCATATTTCAGACCATAAACCAAGTCTTAACCAATACAAAAAAATAATAATTTCTTGTACCTTTCAGATCATAACAGAATGAAACCAGAAACCAATAGCAAGAAAAACTTTAAAAAATAATACAGATACATGAAGGCTGAACAATACACTTTGGAATAAACAGTGGGTCATAGAAGAAATCAGAGAAGAAATTTAAATTTGAAAATTTCTAGCACAAAATGAAAATGAAACAAAACATACCAGAACAAAAATAGTACCAAGAGGAAGTTTATAGCTATCAGTGCCTACATTAAAAAAAAAAAGTCTCAAATAAATAATGTCAGGATATAGTCAAGGTCTCATAACTACTTAGAAAAACAATAACTGGGCAATCCCAAAATCAGGACAAGAAAAGAAAAAGGTCAAGCAGAAATAAATTAGAGACTAAAAGAGTAATACAAAAGATAAATGAAAGAGTTGGTTTCATGGCCAGGTGAGGTGGCAAATGCCTATAATCCAGTGACTTGCAAGGCTGAGGCAGGAGGATTGCAAGTTCAAGGCCAGCCTGAGCAACTTAATAAAACCGTGTTTCAAAATAAAAAATAAAAGAACTGGGGATGTAGCTCAGTGGTAAAGCACCCCTGAATTCAATTCTGGTACCAATATAAAAGTTGGTTCTTTGAACAAATAAAGAAGAATGACAAATCTTTAGCTAAACGACCCAAAACAAAAAGAGAAAAGACACAAATAATAAAAATTAGAGTTTAAAAGGGGGATGTTACAACATATAACACTAAAATTCACTAGATCCTTAGGGAGTATTTTGAAAAATCATATGCTAACTAAATGAAAATCCAGAAGAAATAAAAAAATTTCTAGACACATATGAACAAATTTCTACCAAAAAAAATGAACCAAGATCATTAAAAAAAAAAACTAACAGATCTATAACAAATAATGAGATTTAAGCAGTAATAAAATGTCCCCCAACAAAGAAAAGCATAGGACCCCACAAATTCACTGCCCAATTTTACCAAGCTTTAAAAAAAATTAATACCGGGAGATCCAAGATGGCGGTCTAGAGGGAGGCTGCATTCCTTGTCGCTCCGCTACGCCGGATTCAAGCAGAGGATATCTGTTTCTCGGTGAGGCAGTTTTTGCTGCTTATTGATCCCCTGCTCTTTACCCCATTTATCTGCTGTGATGACCTGCAGTCTGCCAGCATATCGTCACCTTTATTGAGAGCAGATTGTTCACTGTCAGGCGTCTATCATCCGCCATTTGCTTGCCTCTCGCCAGTCCATCGCCTGCCTTACCCCTATCCATCACCCAACGCTTGAGGTTCACCTCCCGATCGTCCGACAGCTGCCAGCAGATTGACCACAGACCGCCAGTGGAGAACCAGCTGCCTGCTGCTGCCTGGAAGTTCACTGTCACAGTACCTGCAGGTTTGATTACACTTGGCTGCCGCCATCTTGACACAAGAGCCAGGCCCTGTAGGACCCCTGGCAGGACTGAATGAGTCCCGTCTCCAGGATCCCTCAGCCCGACCAATCACTCCCTGCCTCTGGGGCCCTCACATCAACTGACTGCTCCCTGCCGCCAGGACCCCCAGACCAACTGACTGCGCCCTATCACCGGGAACCCAACTGATTGCACCCAGCCTCCAGGATCCCACAACCACACCAAACACACTGGACCTCCAGGACCCCTGCCGGACCAACTGCCTCCTGTCTCCAGGACCTCCAGCTGACCACGTCCAACCCTGAGCTGCATCTCCCCATTTGCCAACACATTTCGAAGCCAGAGCGGCATCTTGGATAATCCTGGAAGCCGTAGCTCCGATTTTTGGGTGGGGCAAATTCCATCCTGCGATGCCTGCTGGAGGCTTGAAGCTCATTCTCAGGTCCCTCTCATACATCAGGCTACTGAACACTGGGAGGTTTCATTACAATATGACTATTATACAGTAGATTTTCTTTTTTCTCCTTTTTTTAAAAAAAAAATTTAAGTTTTTATTTCTTTACATTTCTTGCTTTCTTTTGCTTCGGTTTACCTGTTCCCTCAGAATAGCTTTCTCCCTAATTTACATGATGTTATTGTCCCCATAGGGGTTATTTGGTATAGGATTGCATAGTGTCTGGTTTGGGCACTGCTAATATTGATCTCCCCTTAAAGAAAGGGTTTTGGAAACCTATAGGGCCACTATAAGCCTATAGGGGGAAATCTGCAATACCCCAGATCTGCAGCGGTAGAGGGGAAGATACATGAACAACATGAAAAAACAAGGGAAGAAAATGATCCAAACAAATCTAGATTCTATAGTAATAGAATCCAATGACAGTATGTTAGAAGAAATGTCAGAAAAGGACTTCAGATTATACATGATTAAGAAGATTCGCGAAGCAAAGGATGAGATAAGAGAGCAAATGCAGGCAATGAATGATAATACCAATAAGCTGAAAGAGCACCTGCAGGAAGCAAAAGATCATTTCAACAAAAAGATAGAGATTCTCAAAAAAAAAAAAAAAAACAAATGGAAATCCTTGCAATGAAGGAATCAATAAACCAAATAAAAAACTCAATGGAAAGCATCACCAAAAGACTAGACCACTTGGAAGACAGAACCTCAGACAATGAAGACAAAATATTTCATCTTGAAAATAAAGTTGCCCAAACAGAGAAGATGGTAAGAAATCATGAACAGAATCTCCAAGAACTATGGGACATCATGAAAAGACCAAATTTAAGAATTACTGGGATTGAGGAAGGCACAGAGATACAAACCAAAGGAATGAACAACCTATTCAATGAAATAATATCAGAAAATTTTCAAAACCTGAAGGATGAAATGGAAAATCAAATACAAGAGGCTTACAGAACACCAAATGCACAGAATCACAACAGATCCACACCAAGGCACATTAAAATGAAAATGCCTAACATTCAAAATAAAGATAGGATTTTGAAGGCCGCAAGAGAAAAGTATCAGATTATATATGGGGGAGACCAATACGGATAGCAGCCGACTTCTCAACCCAGACTCTAAAAGCTAGAAGGGCCTGGAACAACATATTTCAAGCTCTGAAAGAACATGGTTGCCAACCAAGAATCCTATACCCAGCAAAACTAACCTTCAGATTTGAAGATGAAATAAAATCCTTCCATGATAAACAAAAGTTAAAAGAATTTACAAATAGAAAGCCTGCGCTACAGAATGTTCTCAACAAAATATTGCATGAGGAGGAAGTGAAAAACAACAATGGAGGTCAGCAAAGGGAGGAACTACCTTAGAGAAAAACCACTCAAAGGAGAAACCAAGCCAACTTAAAAACCAAAAATAAGCCAAATGACTGGGAATGCAAATCATATCTCAATAAATCATATCTGAACATTAATGGCCTACACTCATCAATCAAAAGACATAGACTGGCAGAAAGGATTAAAAAGAAAGACCCAACAATATGCTGCCTGCAAGAGACTTAGCTCATAGAAAAAGACATCCACAGACTAAAGGTGAAAGAATGGGAAAAAAAACCTACCATGCACATGGACTCAGTAAAAAAGTGGGGGCTTCCATCCTTATATCAGATAAAGTGGACTTCAAGCCAAAGTTAGTCAGAAGGGATAAAGAAGGACATTTCATATTGCTTAAGGGAACCATAAATCAGGAAGACATAAGGATAGTAAATATTTATGCCCCAAACAATGGTGCATTTCTGTACATCAAATAAATCCTTCTCAATTTTGGGAATCACATAATAACACAATAATTCTGGGTGACTTTAATGCACCGCTGTCACCACTAGATAGATCTTCCAAACAAAATCCAACCAAAGAAACCATAGAACTCAATAACACAATCAATAACCTAGACTTAATTTACATATATAGAATATTCCATCCATCAACGAGCGGATACACTTTCTTCTCAGCAGCACATGAACCTTCTCGAAAATAGACCATATGTTATGCCACAAAGCAGCCCTTAGGAAATGCAAAAAAATAGAGATACTGCCTTGTGTTCTGTCAGATCATAATGGACTGAGAGTAGAAATCAATGACAAAGTAAGAAAAGAAAATTACTCCAACACTTGGAGATTAAATAATATGCTATTGAATGAAACATGGATAACAAAAAACATCAGGGAGGAGATAAAAAAATTCTTAGAGGTCAATGAGAATGATGATACAACATATCAAGATCTCTCGGACACTATGAAAGCGGTACTAAGAGGAAAATTCATTGCATGGAGCGCATTCCAGAAAAGAATGAAAAGTCAACAATTAAATGACCTAACATTACAGCTCAAAGCCCTACAAAAAGAAGAACAGAATAACAATAACAGCAAAAGTAGTAGAAGACAGGAAATAATTAAAATCAGAGCTGAAATCAATGGAATTGAAACAAAAGAAACGATTCAAAAAATTGACATAACAAAAAGTTGGTTCTTTGAGAAAGTAAACAAAATAGATAAACCCTTAGCCACACTAACAAAGAGAAGGAGAAGACTCAAATTACTAAAATACATGATGCAAAAGGAAATATCACAACAGACACCACTGAGATACAGAACATAATGAGAAGCTACTTTGAAAATCTGTATTCCAACAAAATAGAAACTACCGAAGACATTGACAAATTTCTAGAAACATATGCTCCTCCCAAACTGAACCAGGAGGACATACACAATTTAAACAGGTCAATATCAAGCAATGAAATAGAAGAAGCCATTAAAAATCTACCATCCAAGAAAAGCCCAGGACCAGACGGAGTCTCAGCTGAGTTCTACAAGACCTTCAAAGAAGAACTCATTCCAATACTTCTCAAAGTATTCCAGGAAATAGAAAAGGAGGGTACCCTACCGAACTAATTCTATGAAGCTAATATCACCCTCATACCCAAACCAGGAAAAGACACATCAAGGAAAGAAAATTTTAGACCAATATCCTTGATGAATATAGATGCTAAGATCCTTAACAAGATATTGGCAAACCGTATCCAAAAACATATTAAGAAAATTGTGCACCACGATCAAGTGGGTTTCATTCCTGGAATGCAAGGATGGTTTAACATCCGTAAATCAATAAACGTAATCCATCATGTCAATAGACTGAAGGATAACAATCATATGGTTATTTCAATTGACACAGAAAAAACATTTGACAATATACAACACCCCTTCATGCTGAAAACACTAGAAAAAATAGGGATAGTAGGAACATACCTGAACATTGTAAAGGCTATTTATGCTAAACCCATGGCCAACATCATTCTTAATGGAGAAAAACTGAAACCATTCCCTTTAAAAATGGGAACAAGACAGGGATGTCCTCTTTCACCACTTCTATTCAACATTGTCCTCGAAACTCTAGCCACAGCAATTAGACAGACTAAAGAAATTAAAGGGATACGAATAGGAAAAGAGGAACTTAACCTGTCACTATTTGTGGATGACATGATTCTATCATTAGAGGATCCAAAATCCTCCTCCAGAAAACTTCTAGACCTCATCAATGAATTCAGCAAAATAGCAGGCTATAAAATCAACATGCATAAATCTACTGCATTTTTATACACAAGCGAAGAAACAGCTGAAAGGGAAATGAGGAAAACAACTCCATTTGCAATAGCCTAAAAAAAAATAAAATACTTGGGTATCAATGTAACCAAAGAGGTAAAAGATCTCTACAATGAAAACTATAAAACACTGAAGAAAGAAATTAAGGAAGACCTTAGAAGATGGAAAGATCTCCCATGTTCTTGGATAGGCAGAATTAATATTGTCAAAATGGCCATACTACCAAAAGTGCTATACAGATTCAATGCAATTCCAGTTAAAATCCCAATGATGTACCTCACAGATATAGAGCAAGCAATCATGAAATTCATCTGGAAGAATAAGAAACCCAGAATAGCTAAAGCAATCCTTAGCAGGAAGAATGAAACAGGGGGTATTGCAATACCAGAACTTCAACTATACTACAAAGCAATAGTAACAAAAACGGCATGGTGTTGGCACCAAAACAGACAGGTAGATCAATGGTACAGAATAGAGGACATGGACACAAACCCAAATAAATACAATTTTCTCATACTAGACAAAGGGGCCAAAAATATACAGTGGAGAAAAGACAGCCTCTTCAACAAATGGTGCTAGGAAAACTGGAAATCCATATTCAACAGAATGAAACTAAACCCCTATCTCTCACCCTGCACAAAAATCAACTCACAATGGATCAAGGACCTCAGAATCAGACCACAGACCTTCTTCTTATAGAAGAAAAAGTAGGTCCAAATCTTCTCCTTGTTGGCTTAGGATCAGACTTCCTTAACAGGACTCCCATAGCACAAGAAATAAAAGCAAGAATCAACAACTGGGATAGATTCAAACTAAATAGCTTTCTCTCAGCAAAGGAAACTATCCGCAATGCGAAGAGAGAGCCTACAGAGTGGGAGAATATCTTTGCCATTCATACTTCAGATAGAGCACTAATTTCCAGAATATATAAAGAACTCAAAAAACTCTACACCAAGAATATAAATAATCCAATTAACAAATGGGCTAAGGATATGAACAGACACTTCACAGAAGAAGATCTACAAGCAATCAACAGATATATGAAAAAATGTTCAACATCTTTAGTAATAAGAGAAATGCAAATCAAAACTACACTATGATTCCATCTCACCCCAATTAGAATGGTGATGATCAAGAACGCAAGCAACAATAGGTGTTGGCGAGGATGTGGGGAAAAAGGTACACTCATACATTGCTGGTGGGACTGCAAATTAGTGCAGCCACTCTGGAAAGCAGTGTGGAGATTCCTCAGAAAACTTGGAATGGACTTACCATTTGACCCAGCTATCACACTCCTCGGCCTATACCCAAAGGTCTTAAAATCAGCACACTACAGAGATACAGCCACATCCATGTTCATAGCGGCTCAATTCACAATAGCCAGACTATGGAACCAACCTAGATTTCCTTCAATTGATGAATGGATAAAGAAGCTTTGGTATATATATATATATATAATGGAATATTACTCAGCTATAAAGAATAATAAAATTATGGCATTTGCAGGCAAATGGATGAAATTGGAGAATATCATGTTAAGTGAGATAAGCCAATCTCAAAAATCCAAAAGAGGAATGATCTCACTGATAAGTGGATGATGACACTTAATGGGGGGTGGGAGGGGGACAAGAATGGAGGAAGGAGGAACTGTATAGAGGGAAAAGAGAGGTGGGAGGGGTGGGGGGGAAGGAAAAAAATAATGGAATGATTCAAACATCATTACTCTATGTAAATTTATGAATATGCACATGGTATGCTGTTACTCCATGTACAAACAGAACCAACATGTATCCCATTTGTTTACAATAAAAATAAATTAAAAAAGATGAAGGGTCTCTGGTCTGATTTCAAGATCCTTGATCCATTGTGAGTTTATTTTTGTGCAGGGTGAGTGATAGGGGTTTAGTTTCATTCTGTTGCATATGGATTTCCAGTTTTCTTAGCACCATTTGTTGAAGAGGCTATCTTTTCTCCATTGCATATTTTGGTCCCTTTGTCTAGTAAGAGAAAATTGTATTTATTTGGGTTTGTGTCTGTGTCCTCTATTCTGTACCATTGATCTACCTGTCTATTTTGGTGCCAATACCATGCCGTTTTTGTTACTATTGCTTTGTAGTTTAGTTGAAGTTCTGGTATTGCAATACCCCCTGCTTCACTCTTCCTGCTAAGGATTGCTTTATCTATTCTGGGTTTCTTATTCTTCCAGATGAATTTCATGAGTGCTTGCTCTATTTCTGTAAGGTACATCATTGGGATTTAATTGGAATTACATAGAATCTGTATAGCACTTTAGGTAGTATGGCCATTTTGACAATATTAATTCTGCCTATCCAAGAACATGGGAGATCTTTCCATCTTCTAAGGTTTTCTTTAATTTCTTTCTTTAGTGTTCTGTAGTTCTTCTTGTAGAGGTCTTTCACTCTTTGGTTAGATTGATCCCCAAGTATTTTTTTTTTTTTTTGAAGCTATTGTGAATGGGGTCGCTTTCCTAACTTCTCTCTGAAGATTCATCACTTATGTATAAAAATGCATTGGATTTATGAGCATTAATCTTATATCCTGCTACTTTACTGAATTCACTTATGAGTTCTAAAAGTTTTCTGGTGGAATTTCCTGGTTCCTCTAAATATATAATCATGTCATCAGTGAACAGGGATAGTTTGAGTTCTTCTTTTCCTATTCGTGTCCCTTTAATTTCTTTAGTTTGTCTAATTGCTCTGGCTAGAGTTTCAAGGACAGTGTTGAACAGAAGTGGTGAAAGAGGGCATCCCTGCCGTGTTCCAGTTTTTAGGGGGAATGCTTTCAGTTTTTCACCATTTAGAACAATATTGGCCATGGGCTTAGCGTAGATGGCCTTTACAAATGTTAAGGAATGTTCCCGCTATCCCTGTTTTTTCTAGTGTTTTGAGCATGAAGGGATGCTGTATTTTATCAAATGCTTTTTCTGCATCTATCGAAATAATCATGTGATTCTTAACTCTAAGTCTGTTGATATGGTGATTGACATTTATTGATTTCCGAATGCTGAACCAACCTTGCATCCCTGGGATAAAACCCACTTGATCGTGGTGCACTGTCTTTTTAATATATTTTTGTATGCAATTTGCTAAGATTTTGTTGAGAATTTTTGCATTGATGTTCATTAAGGATATTGGTCTGAAATTTTCTTTCCTCGATGTGTCTCTGTCTGGTTTAGGTATCAGGGTGATATTGGCTTCATAGAATGAGTTTGGGAGGGTTCCCTCCTCTTCTATTTCATGAAATACTTGAGAAGTATTGTAATGAGTTCTTCTTAAAGGTTTTGTAGAAGTTGGCTGAGAACCCATCTGGTCCCGGACTTTTCTTTGTTGGTAGGCTTTTGATGACTTCTTCTATTTCATTGCTTGAAATTGATCTATTTAAATTGTGTATGTCCTCCTTGTTCAGTTTAGGTAATTCATATGTCTCTAGAAATTTGTTGATGTGTTTGAGGTTTTCTGTTTTGTTGGAGTATGGATTTTCAAAATAGCTTCTAATTATGTTTTGTATTTCAGTCATGTCTGTTGTGATATTTCCTTGTTCATTCTGAATTTTAGTAATTTGGATTTCTCTCTTCTTCTCTCTGTTAGTGTGGCTAAGGGTTTATCAATTTTGTTTATTTTTTCAAAGAACCAACTCTTTATTTGTCAATTTTTTCTATTGTTTCTTTTGTTTCAATTTTGTTGATTTCAGCTCTGTTTTTAACTATTTCCTGTCTTCTACTACTTTTGGTGTTGTTCTGTTCTTTTTCTAGTGCTTTGAGCTGTAGTGTTAGGTCATTTCTTTGTTGATTTTTTTTTCTTCTTTAATTGAATATGCTCCGTGTAATTAATTTTCCTTTAAGAACTGCTTTCATAGTGTCCCAGATATTTGAATATGTTTTCTCTTTGTTCTCATTTACCTCTAAGATTTTTTAATTTCCTTCCTGATATTTTCTGTTATCCATTCATCATACAATAGCATATTATTTAATCTCCAGGTGTTGGAGTAGTTTTTGGTTTTTTTACTCTGTCATTTATTTCTAATTTCAATCCATTTTGATCTGACAGAATACAAGGTATTATCTCTATCTTCTTGTGTTTGCTAATAGTAGCTTTGTGGCATAATATATGGTCTATTTTAGAGAAGGATCAATATGCTGCTGAGAAGAAAGTGTATCTGCTCTTTGTTGGATGGTATATTCTATAAATGTCCGTTAAGTCTAAACATTGATTGTGTTTTTGAGATCTATGGTTTCTTTGTTCAATTTTTGTTTGGAGGATCTGTCCAGTGGTGAGAGAAGTGTGTTAAAATCACCTAGAATTATCGTGTTGTGGTCTATTAGATTTCTGGCATTCCAAAGGATTTGTTTGAAGTATATGGATGAGCCAGTGTTTGGGGCATAGATATTTATGATCATTATGTCTTGCTGATTTATGCTTCCCTTAAGCAGTATGAAATGTCCTTCTTTATCACTTCTGACTAACTTTGACTTGAAGTCCACATTATCTGATATGAGGATGGATACTCTGGCTTTTTTGTTGTGTCCATGTGCATGGTATGCTTTTTCCTATCCTTTCATCTTTAGTTTGTGGGAATCTCTTTCTATGAGATGAGTCTCTTGCAGGCAGCAAATTGTTGGATTTTTCTTTTTAATCAATCTGCCACTCTATGTCTTTTGATTGATGAGTTCAGGCCATTAACATTCAGGGTTATTATTGTGATATGATTTGTATTCCTGATCATTTGGCTCATTTCTTTTTTTCAACACGACTTGATTTCTCCTTTATTTGGTTGTTCCTTTAGGGTAGTTCCTCCCTTTGCTGATTTACATCATTGTTTTTCATCTCTTCCTCATGTAATATTTTGCTGAGAATGTTCTGTAATGCCGGCTTGTTTTTGTAAATTCTTTTAGCTTTTGTTTATCATGGAAGGATTTTATTTCATTGTCAAATCTGAAGGTAAGTTTTGCTGGGTATATGATTCTTGGTTGGCATCTGTTTTCTTTCAGAGCTTGAAAAATGTTGTTCCAGGCCTTTAGCTTTTAGGGTCTGGATTGAAAAATCTGCTGATATCCGTATTTGTTTCCCCCGAATGTAATTTGATTCTTTTCTCTTGCAGCCTTTAAAATTCTGTCTTTATTTTGTATGTTAGGTATTTTCATTATAATGTGCCTTGGTGTGGGTCTGTTGTATTCTTGTATATTTGGAGTCCTATAAGCCTCTTGTACTTGATTTTCCATTTCATTCTTCAGATTTGGGAAATTTTCTGATATTTTATTGAATAGTTTGTTCATTCCTTTGGTTTTTTTCTCTAAGCCTTCCTCAATCCCAATGATTCTTAAATTTGGACCCTTCGTGATATCCCATAGTTCTTGTAGATTCTGTTCATGATTTCTTACTGTCTTCTCTGTTTGGTCAACTTTGTTTTCAAGATTAAATATTTTGTTTTCGATATCTGAGATTCTGTCTTCCAGGTGTTCTATCCTATTGGTTATGCTTTCTATGGAGTTATTAACTTGGTTTATTGTTTCCTTCATTTCAAGGATTTCTGGGTTTTTTTTTTCAGTATCTCTAACTCTTTATTGAAATGATCTTTTGCTTCCTGTATTTGCTCTTTTAACTGTTGATTGGTGCGATCATTCAATGCCTGCATTTGCCCTTTCATTTCATCCTTCAATGCCTGCATTTGCTCTTTCATCTCCTCGTTTACTTCCCTGATCATTTTAATTATGTACATTCTGAACTCCCTTTCTGACATTTCTTCTGCCATGCTGTCATTGGATTATATTGCTATACCATCTAGGTTTGTTTGGGACATTTTCTTCCCTTGTTTTCTCATATTGTTCAGATATCAACCCCTCCAATAGTGAAACTCTGGGATATTGCAGACTTCCTCTATTGAGTAATATTGTCTCTGTAGGTTTCCAATAACTCACCTCTTAGCCTTCAGTAGTCTGAAGTCTTGAAGGGGCTTGATAATGTGGTGCTCCACTAGGAAGCTCGCCTTCTAGGGGTGGTGGCCTTCCGGTGGGGTATATTCCCCGGTGGCTTGAGGTGGTCCTGAGTCTCTCAATACCTCCTCTTCTTGGCTCCTGGGTCTTGTCAGAGGTCCTCTAGCCTCCTGTAGGTGTTTCAGGAAGGGAGTTGCCCTTCCAATGATGGCCACGCCCTCAGGGGTAATTCAAAATGCCTGCACCAGTGTATAAAGAAGCCTCTGGCTAACTCTGTGATGGTGACAAACCTCAGTGTGGTGGTCGGGCAGGGTTGTTCAGTGATGGCGTCTGTCTTTGGCCTGGTGGTTGGGCGGGTTGGTTACCCTCCGCCCAGCTCTGCAAGGCAGGCGGGTTGGTTGCCCGCCTGCTACCTCCTTGATGCAAGCAGCCTGACTCGCCTGCCAGCTCGCTCCGCGACTGTGACCAACCAGTGATGGCACCAACCTAGGTGCAGGGGTCAGGTGGGGTCGCTCAGTTATGACGTCTGTCCTTGGCCTGCTTGGTGGGCAGGATGGCTACCCACTGCCTCCCTCCACGATGTAGGCAGCCTGACTCACCCGCCAGCTTGCTCCGTGACTGCAACCAACCAGTGATGGCACCTACCTAGGTGCAGGGGTCTTGTTTTTGTTTTGTTATTTGTTTGTTTGGAAATGGTCATTCTGACTGGGTGAGATGGAATCTCAGTAGTTTTTTGTTTGTTTTGGTACTGGGGATTGAACCCAGGGGCACTTAATCACTGAGCCACATCCCCAGCCCCACTTTTTTAAAAAAACATTTTATTTGGAGACAGTGTCTCTCTGAGTTT